>NC_141685.1:1942365347-1943702132 GCF_964263255.1 Lissotriton vulgaris
GGTGAGATGAGCGCAGCTCCAGAGCGCATGTAGGAGGCATGAGTCCAGGAGGCCACATCTGGGACAGGCCGACGAAGTGAGTCCAAAGTAGCAATTCAGCTTATCCGGAGTTAGGTATGCGCGGTGGATGATATAATATTGGATCATTTTAAATTGCGCGTTGCGGGGGATAACTCTGGCGCCTGCTAATACAGCGGCCCACTGCTTGTCCGTCCAGTCCGTGCCTCGGTCGTTCGCCCATTTCTCCCTCAGTCGTTGAGAGGAGAATTGAGTATGACTGTGTAGGGCTTGCGCAAGCCAATGCACAATGTGGGACCCATTGCCCATCACATGTAAGTACTGGATGAGCAAATGAGTGGGTGGCTCATTGCTAAGATCACCCCATGTCTTCGTCAACTCATGCAGGAGTCTGGCGTGGGTTAGGAACTGACCCACCGGCAGTTCCGTGTCCGCGGCCAAGGCCTCGAAGGGCAGTAACTCTCCGTCGCTATATAGGCCGCTCAGGTCATCCAAGCCTGCCTCGGTCCAGCTGCGCAGTTCGCTTGAGGACAACGTGTCAGCGCCCAAGGGAGTCCCCAGCAGAGGTAGGTTCGGGGCATAGGGCACCGTGTGTTTGGTGAGCTTGAGGCTCCGTGCAAAGCACCGTTTTGCTACCGCCACATGCACCTGCGTGGGAGGTCGGCCCCGTGTTAGGGGGTGGAAGAGCGTTATTGCCTGCACGGGAGATAGGATGGTGTCGGCGGTGGCCGTGTCCATCAGATTCTTACCGCTCAGCCAGTAGGCTACCCATTGCAGCTGTACTGCTAAGTAGTAGAGCTCCTGATCTGGGACCGCTAAGCCTCCGGCATCTGTGGCTGCGTATAGGGTCTTCAGCGCCACCCGGGGTCTCCCCTTATTCCAAATAAGGCGTCTGGTGAGGGTTTCCAATCCCTTAAATATGCGCGCAGGCACATACACTGGCAGGTTGGTGTAATAATAGAGGAGCCGGGGGAGCATTATCATCTTGGTTAGAGCCACTCTAGCCGGCACATTAAGTGGGAGGGAGTTCCAAAACGTGACCTGGGCCGCAAGCGAGGATATCGCTCTCACCAGGTTACCCTCCAGGAGATCCACTGGGTCCCGATAAATTAAGATCCCTAGGTACCGGAATACCATCGGGTGCCATCGGAGTGTCTCGCCCATCATGCGCACATCGCACTGTGGCATCTCGCCATCGAAGGCATAGGCGCCTGACTTGGCCCAGTTAACGTGGAGCCCTGACCTGTCTCCAAATGCCCGAAAGATGTCCGTGATTGCCGTAGGAATGCGCGTGAGGTCCCTAACATAAAGTAATAAATCGTCGGCATACAGAGACACCGAGTGGATGCCATCCCCTAGCGGGATGCCCCAGGCTATTCCGGAGACGCGGAGCATTTCCGCCAGTGGTTCCATCGCTAAGGCGAATAATATAGGGGAGAGGGGGCAGCCCTGCCTAGTACCTCTCCCGATGCGGATTCTGTCGGAGAACAACCGTCCAGTCCGGACCCGGACTTCGGGCGCTCGATAGAGGAGTCCCACCATCTGGACGTAGGCGTCGCCCAGCTCGTACTTCTCGAGGACTCGGAGGAGATATGGCCATTCCACTGAGTCGAACGCCTTTTCCAGGTCAAGCACGATGCACCCCGAGCGTGGCCAGGTCGGGATTGCATAACGCTGGACTCTGAAAAAGCGGCGTAGATTGTAGGATGTGCTCCGGGTGGGTACGAAGCCATTCTGATCAGAGTGTACCAGAGCGGGGATCAGTGGTGCAAGCCTCCGGGCCAGTGCCGCTGCGAGTATTTTATAATCGGTGTTGAGGAGCGCTAGCGGCCTATATGAGCCGAGTTCGTTCGCTTCCCTACCCGGTTTCAGCAGGGAGACCACGTTAGCTGCGTTTAGGGACGCCGGAAATTCAGCGTCTTCCGACGCCGCCTTGTACATTTTCAGCAGTTCTGGTATCAACACCAGCGAATAGGCTTTAAAGAATTCCGCCGGGAGTCCGTCAGGGCCCGGCGCCTTGCAATTGGAGAGGGAGAAAATCACCTCCCGCAGCTCCTCGCCGGTGAGTGCAGCACCTAGTTCCGCTTGTTGGGCAGCGGTGGCAGTCGGGAGCTGTAATGCCGCTAGGTAGTCCGCGATCTCCACCACTGTGGCCCGTAACCGCGTGCTGTACAAGGATTTATAGTGCGATGTGAACGCTTCATGGATCTGTGTCTGGGTATAAACCTCAACGCCCTGGGCCGTACGGATTGATAGGACTGACGCGGATTGTGTGTCTTGCCGTACCAACCACGACAGTAACCTGCCGGGCTTGTCACCTGCGTTGTGTGTGCGCGCGGAGTGTGCTGTGAAGTTAACGTTCTTCAGGCGCTCCATCAATACTGCGTGGTCTGCCCTAGCCGAGATCAGCCGGGAATCATCGCCCCCTGTTGCCTCCCGTTCCCTGTCTAACAGTTCCTTCTCCGCCCGTGTCAACTCTCTTTCCACCTGTCTGCGCAGGCCCGCCTGTACACCCAGGCAGTTCCCCCGGGTCACCGCCTTGAAGGCGTCCCATTCGGTCCTCGGGGAGGAGGTCGAGTCAGTATTGTCCTCGAAATATTGTAAGATCTTCCCGGATATCTCCTCTCGGAATGTGGTGTCAAGTAGGAGATCCGGTTGCAGGCGCCATGTGGGTACGGGCGGATGTGGGCGCCTCCATCCATAGACCAGCGTGTGTGGGTTATGGTCCGAGTGCGTCCGGCCCAGGTAGTCAGTGTCTGTCACGGAGGGGATTAGGTCACGGGACAACATGTATCTGTCCAACCTGACGTGTAAGGAGTGGGCTCCCGAGTAGTAGGAGTACACCCGGGCAGTGGGGTTTCTGACGCGCCAGGCATCACGTATATTCCATTGTGTTGCCCAGTCTAGTAGGGCCCTGGAGGTCGTCTGCACTGGGGCGAGTGCCGTTGGGGGGGACGAGCGTTCAAGGGAGGCATCTAACACGCAGTTGTAATCCCCGCCTATCATCAGGGGTACGTCAGGCCAGGTCGCAATTACCGCCGATAGCCGTGTGAAGAATTTCCCCTGGTCTACATTAGGTGCGTATATGGAGGCTATGACAATCTGTTGCCCGTCCAGTCTGCCCTGTATGAAGACATAGCGCCCCTCAGTGTCAATAGTGCTGTGTGTCAGTGCAAACGGAACCCCGGGCCGAACCCAGATCAGGGTCCCTCGCGCAAATGCTGAGAAGGTGGTGGCTATCATCTGCCCTCTCCACCTACGGCGAAGCGCGGCCACCTCGGCAGCGACCAGGTGTGTCTCCTGTAGTAGTGCAATCTGGATCTGATGTCTCTTAAGATATGAGTACACCTGGTATCTACGTGAGGGTGTGTGCATGCCCCTAACATTCCAGATGCAGAATTTAATCGTAGCCATCATAGTATTTATTGCGCTCAGGTGCCCATCCCACCCCCCCCGGCCCCCAACCCACCCCGCCCACACCCGCACAGCAGCAGCAAGCAGTGAACATGTTATCTCCCCGCCCACTCCCACAGACCCAAGGATGCACGCAGTTGCATTTCAGTGCCAATACAAGTCTCAAAACGAAGAACCTGAACATAAACATAATACCAAAAGGGCAACAACAAAACGTGTCACCGCCCAAACGCTCTATCGAGCTCAATCAATCCGTGAGTTCAATGGGGGGATGACTAAATACAGCACTTGGATAGAACAAGGTAGTTCGTAACGCCAAGAGAGCTGTGGAGGCTCCCCTCCACGGGCATTGGGCCATAAGGGCACCAGGAGTCAGTGTCAATGTCCGCAGACAGGTCGGAGTTCCCAATGTCGCTGGACCGGTCAGTCCCATGGCAGGACCACGTCTTACATTCCCTACGGGAGGGGCACTCACCTCCAGGGGTACGTCCACCACTTCAATTGTATGGTCCCGGTGGCCTTCCAGTGAAATAGCTCCAGCTCTCCACCCGGTGCCATTGTAACTCCGCGGCAGCCCGGTGGATGGGGGAGTTAGAGGATAGAGTGTATACCCCGGGGGTGGGGGCGTACATGTCTGCCGGGGTCGCCAGGGATGCTGGCGTGGGTCCTCGATCGGGCCATCCTCGGAGGTGAGCTGGCCATTCCGTTATGTTGGTTGCAGTGATCTAGCCAGAGCTAGGCTGGGGAGGGTTTCTCATGCTATCAGATCAGATGTTTGGGGTGTGACGTCTGGCAGGCCCTCCGGGTTTGAGTCATCCGGCAATCCGTACATATAGTCGTCGTCCTCGCTCCCGCGTGATCGCGGGCTGGCGTTGGAGATCAGGATAGGCGATTGTGACCCGCTGATCTCAGCTGTTATGCGGACGGCCTCCAGTTGTTCATTCTGCATCTGCTCCGGGGTGGGGCCGATTTCTGCTTCCACGGCCGGGGATCCGGCCCTTGAGTTGCGTCGTTGTCTCCGCCTGCGCGTGCCTCGGTTCCGGCGTTGCTCCGTTGGTGCGGGTCCGGGATTCGTGTCCACTCCTGAATCTAACCAGGCCGTTGCCGCCTCCGGGGTGTCGAAAAAGTGGGTCTTGTCCTGTGCCACCACTCGGAGCCGTGCCGGGAATAGCAATGAATACTTGAGAGCCAGGAGCCGCTGCTTCACCGCAAGGAAGGATTGGCGTCTCCGTTGAACCTGTATGGTGTAATCAGGGAAGAACATCACTTTGGCGTTGTCCACCTGCACGTTTGATAGTTTCCGTGTTTCTCGGAGGATGGCGTCCCGATCGCGGTAGTTCAACACTCGCATGAGCATCGGTCTCGGGTTGGAGCCCTCGGGGGGTGGGCGGGATGGTACTCTGTGCGCCCTCTCCACTACAAAGTGTGGTGATAGCGTGCCCTCCGGTAGTAGCTCTCTTAGCCAGGTCTCCATGTGTTCCGCCGTCTCTCTCCGTTCCCATCGTTCCGGCAGACCCACTATGCGCACGTTGTTCCTTCTGGCCCGTCCCTCCGCATCCTCCGCTCTATCCTCAAGGAACTCCACTCGGTTGAGCAGGTCTCGGACGTGCTTGTCCGTCTGTGCCAACTTGGGTGTGGTCTCCGCCACCGTATGTTCCAGAGACGTTGTGCGGTCGGATAGTTTCTTGTGGTCTGCTCGGAGGAGTGTCAGGTCCACAGCTACCTTATCGATCCTGTTCTCCAGTGACGTACGGGTCAGTTGCATGGACTCCTCCAGGCGCTCCATGGCTGCCAGCATAGTGTCCAGTTTGGAGGCCGTGTGGTCAGCTTCTGTGGACTTCACCATTTTTCCTTTTCCCAGCGGCCCTCCGGTGCCAGTCTTCGCCCTGGTTCCCCCTGACATGAGGGTGGTCTGTGCAGCTGGGCGGTTAAGCGAGTATGCCCTCGCAGTGCGTAGTGTTGGGGCTCGTGAGTGTGAGTCTCACAGCCAGGTTCTCTGCGTCACCCGTGGTGTATGGCGCGTGGTCCGGATGTGGGGGGGGGGGTGGGGGCTGCCTCACCGCAGGGTCCCAGGATTCTGCGTCTTGGCACTGTCTGGGGAGGTCGGGGTGGTCGTGGAGTGGCCGGTATGAGATCCCCCAAGGTGTTCCAGCCCGTGCCAGGAGCGCCCGTGTTGCAGTTGCCTCTCGGTTGCACTATGCGTCGGCCTGCCAGGCTGGGTCTCCAGATCTCTCCGACTGTGTCCGTCCTCAGGGCCTGGGAAGATGCCAGGTGCCAGGTGCCACCGGGCGTCACGTGGGGGCCCCGTATAGCTCAGCGGTAGTCCGGTATAGGCGGCTTGTGCTCAGTGTCCGCTCCTGTACCAGTCAGGAGATTCTCCCAGGGTCGGGCCGGCCGTCAGGGGGTCAGCGCAACGTGGTTCCAGCTTGCGCGTGGTGTGGTCTGGGCCCTTCGGTGTCAGATAGGTCCGGCGCCGACCAGGAACGGCATCCAGGCAGTGGACGGGTGCAGGGGCCCAGAGGGGTCGGGCCGTGTGTCCTCCGGTGCTGGTCGGCTGGGTCCAGGGGAGACGATGTCTGCGTGGGCCCTGTTACAGCCAGGCCCGGAGGTCCTCCGGTGTCCGTCAAGTCCGGCCGGGTGGCTCCCACACCGGTGGCCGAGGCGGGTTGGTGTCACTGCCCTCCACGGGCCGGTGCGGCCTGGTCACTGGCAGCTCCTGGGGTCCACGAGTGGCTGGGTCGTCGGGTGGATAGGGTTCCGCGGTGTGGGTCCCCCTCCTCGGTCAGGCCCGTGTTGGGACGACGGGCGGGCAAGGGGGTCCAGGGGACTAGGCCTCCCAGTGTCTGTTTCGGGCCGCCATGACCCAGGGGCGATGGCGCCAGAGCGGGTTCCACGCACTCACCCCACTCACACGGTGCCCGGCGGGTCGTCCCTTGAAGTGGCTGGCAGGGCAGGCTGCGTCTATGGGCCGCCGTGGGCCCCGTCGGCAAGCTGAGTGTTCGGATCTGGGGCCCCTGTGAAGCCGGGCCGCTGGGGAGTGTCCGGCGTGCAGGTCTCGGTCTCCGTTCCCTGGTCAGTTGCGGCGCCGAGGCCACACGTGTCGCGGCCTACTTCGCAAGGCCGGATCCCCGGCCTCAGGTGACTGGGGTCGCTGGCCGGAAGGGCACTCTGGGCGGCCAGCTGCCGGGGCCGCCGCCGGTCGGAGGGTCGGGTGCTCCGATTCTCTCAAAAATCGTCCTGGTGGTGGATCAGGGTCCCGGGGGCACTCGGTCCGAGTTTGGGCCCGGTACCCCTGGAAATGAAGGAGAAAAGGCCCGCGGTGGGAGAGCCTCGCACGGAGCTCAGCCCGGGCACGTCCTCTCACATCTCGTGCTTGGCCACGCCATGTAGTGGCACCCATGACACGCTTATTGAGGAAGGGGGTTCCCTTTGTCTGGTCTCTAGAACGTATTTATTTTAGAACTAGACATCGCCAAGTATTACTGACTTTATTATGTTGCTGCCAAAAAGAAAGAAAGTATTACTTACTTTAGAGAATGATGTGACAAGAGAAGGGGGCTAGGCAGTCATGCACCTCTAGAATCACCTGTACCCCGGTCGACTGGAGACAGCATAAAAGTATATGAGCATATAAATTCAATAGGCCAGTAAGACTGGGCGCTATTCCTGTTTTCCTGGTATGCTTCATCCCGCACCTCAACATCTCTCGAAACAATAAATCCTGAAGCACCCACAAATAATGCTATCACAAGTGATCTCGCTCTTGAACTGCATTAGCCACGTTTTTGCTAGGTTGAGTGGAATAAAACATTTCTGTTGGTGACCACTCACACAAAGTTGGGAATTCATTTGACTTCTCTCAGGCGTTCTTAGAGAACCCATAATAATTTTAGAAGGCTCCATGAGATGTACCATGAAGCACTGCTTTTTATACTAATTAAAGAGAAACATTAAAACCATTTAAAAAAAAATTATTATTGATTGAACAGGAATTTAGCACAATTGAACAATGGAAGTTACCATCCGGCTAGATGAGGGGTTGGTCGCCCAATAGAGGCACTCGCAAACATCAACCTTTGGTACGCCAGTGAGTCTCCATTATGTCAATATGATTAGGATTGCGATCCCCCCTGTGATTTGGTTATATTTTCCCCTAAAGGTATGCTCAGTTGCGGCCGGCATGACTCACGGGTGGGAGGGCAGAGGGTTGCACAAGAGGGTGTCACGCGGGGTGGAGGGGGTTGCTGGGGGGGGAGTTAATTTTAAATAAATATTAAAAACGTACCTCCGCCAGCCCTGTGTGGTCCCGCTTCGCATCGCCTCTGCTCCGATTCCTTGCAGAGAGCAAGGCAGCCTGCCTACCCTCCCCTAAGTCAATCACAACACTGTAATGGCAGCATTGTGATTGGCTGAGACGCCGACCAGACAGGCGTCTAAGGGGGGGCCATTTTCTCCATGTAGTCTGCATGCAGCCTACATGGAAAAAAGGGAGAGTATAGCAGTCTGCACCCACAACAGTGGGCAAGACACTCCTCCCCTTCCCTGGAGCAGGACCTGCCAACCAAACCCTTCTGCTTTCTCGCAGTGCAAGAAGCAGAAACATAACATTTTATTTATATTTCCATTTTATGTTTCTGCTTCTCGCACTGCGGGAAAGCAGTAGGGCGAAGCTCCTCCCCACACATGGAGGAGCCGCCCTCGGATATTTTGCATTCTAGTGAGATCTATCTAGGGTACAGTGTTAATCACATGTACTTGTTTCCGACCCTTACATGAGCAGATTAGGACTGCGGTTCTGATGGAATGCCATGATCTTTATGACAGTAATAGGGCATGAAACATGTCGACCTTCTTTTAAAATATCATTTTGTACTGGATTGGATAGTTATATTCATCTCTAGCCAGATCATATGTTTTTAATTATAACAAAGGAACCCAGTTAATAAATAGCCTTTTGGGTTCTTTAAGTTATTTTTACGTCACACTTTTTTGACAAATCCACTCATGTTTCACACACACCATCAAACATCACTCTCCACATCGGGAAAAACAAAAGAACTCTGTCAAAGAGCACCCTTGTAGGGCCCTTTGAGCATTGCAGCGCCGGCCCAACGAGGAGCTGCCTGATGATGAAGTATGACACCCCTTGAGGTGTGCTAGGGCCCTTGCTCCTAAAGGAGCAGATCCCCCTACCTGCCTCTCCTTTGCAGCCTCCAACCTTAACTCTTGATAGGAATTGCATACCCTCTTTTCCTATGCAAAGGAAGTTATGTTATCCACACAGAGAATCTCCCTTACTTGCCAACGCACAATACACTATTGCATTCTACTATCATAATTAAATCTTATCTTGAAGAGATACCTGTATTTCCAGGGAAGTAACATTTTTGTATGAATCAGAAAACAAAGACACAGACACCTCCAGCAGTATAAAATTTCACACGTTCACTAAAACGGAACCTTTACAATAAGAAAGGATAAAATGTCTTACCTGGCAAATGGCACGGTGCTGACCTACAGTAGCAAAATAAAAAGGTGTGCGTATTCTCTTATTGTGCTGTTCCAGCAGGGCACCGTTTTCCAGTAAGAGCTGCACTATGCTCTGTTCATAGATAAACAAAGTTGTGTTAAGTTTCTTTGTGGTGTCATCTTGCAGAACACCTGAACAATCAACTTCACATTTTCATTGAAATCACATCACAAAGGTTTCATTCGTATAACTACTTGTGTGCACCATGTGAGAAACTGGTCTATTAGTTGAAGTGAATGGTAGTCCTCTTCAAGTAATAATTACACTATTCCTTACAAGGGCCGGATATTTTTCAATAATTTCAAGAGGAGCTCAATGCTTGGTAGCTGTGGCACAGAGCAGACAGGCTTAGCGTAGGGAAAATGTTAAAGCAATTGTTTGACTTCTGTGGACCCCCACTTAATCATTACTGGAACCTGGTGACACCCACTGAATCATTATTGGAAGCTGGGGACACCCACGGAGCCATTACTGAAAGCTGGGGAGTCTAGCCTAAGAACTTTCAATGATTTGAACCACAAAAAATATACACAAAAATACAGAAACAAGCATTAATCAAACAAATACACAAATGATGAAATGTTTATTTAATTTGATAACAAGTATAAAAACAAATCCTTTGTACTGACCAGACTGTTGCTGTTGTCGCCGCTAGAGCTCCTATCCTCGCGTTTGCTTTCACCCGGCCTCCCTGTGTCCCAGGAGGGATTGACCGCCCTCCCGCAACGCTACAACTTGCAGCACCCACTTCGCGGGCGCTGCTGCGCGGTGAGTGGCGTGGGGTCGAGGCTGGGGGAGTACTCGCGTTGTTGGGCCTGTCCCAGGAGGAGGGGGCACCGGAAAAACATCGAGGGAGCGCGCCGCAGGGACTCGTAAGACCAGGAGTCCCTGCGCTGCACAGGTGTGCACGGGCGCGCCCCCAGGAAGACACGCCCCCTGCTTGTCCAGGATACTAAAGAGGGAACCTGTGTAGTCTCCAGCGGGATCCTTTGTACTGACCAGACTGTTGCTGTTGTCGCCGCTAGAGCTCCTATCCTCGCGTTTGCTTTCACCCGGCCTCCCTGTGTCCCAGGAGGGATTGACCGCCCTCCCGCAACGCTACAACTTGCAGGACCCGCTTCGCGGGCGCTGCTGCACGGTGAGTGGCGTGGGGTCGAGGCTGGGGGAGTACTCGCGTTGTTGGGCCTGTCCCAGGAGGAGGGGGCACTGGAAAAACATTGAGGGAGCGCGCCGCAGGGACTCGTAAGACCAGGAGTCCCTGCGCTGCACAGGTGTGCATGGGCGCGCCCCCAGGAAGACACGCCCCCTGCTTGCAAAACCTCCTTATCTTAAACAGTCAATCGCTCAGCGGGACGCGAGCGGGTCGCCGAGCGAAGCCCGAGCAAAGGGCGGGCAGTCTGTGGCAGTCAGGGGCTGTCAAGGCTGGGCTGGGCCACGTCCCTTTGTTTTCCATCAGCAGTGAGTATATTCGCCCGGTGCGAGTCCCCGTGCTGTTCCCCGCAATCATGTCTACCCGCTCTGGAAAGCTCCTTAGGAGTGAAGGCGAAAGGGGGTCAAATGCCGCAAGCCCTGTCATAGGAACTATGGACCGCTTCATTACCAGGGTGGCGGCGGTGATTGAAAAGGAGATTGCTATGTCTGAGCGGCGTTTATCCGAGGTGTACCTCCCCTCAAGACGGTCATCCTTGGGGGTTGCTGCCCAGTCGCTTACACCGGCCAGTGTCCGGGTTCAATCTGTTTCCCCACCTAGTGTGCCTGGTATTTCCACAGACCCCCCCCAGTTGGCTGGTATAGAGCAAAATATAGATAGGCTGGAAAATCTGGCCGCACTTATCCCTATAGTTACCGTGGAAGACGGTGGACCTAGTAAGCTGTCTTCACCATTACCACCTAAACTCCCAAACGAAGCCACCAGTGATCCTCTGCCCCCAGAACCGCTCACCCCCTCCATAGTTATATCAGAAGGGGAGTCAGTTAGGGTATCACCCAACATCCAAACTCTCGAAACCAGGCAGGAGAATAGCCCCCTAAGTAAAAAGCCACGAAAACGTAAAAAGGGCAGGCTAGTGAGACAGGCCGCTCTTTATCAAAGAGTAAGAAAGCCTTCTGGATCTGGTATGAGAAACATAAGGGGTAGGTCTATAGTGAATGAAGTTGATATAGATGGGGATGTTCTGATCTCTCCCAAGGGGCTACACTTAGATGCTAACACTGTCAAGGTTCCTAAGCCCACTGACTCATTAAATGTTGAAAATATCTTCGAGAAGGTATATAGTCTCTTGAAACCGTTACTAACACAGGTCAAGGGTCTAGGGGAGAGGATAGATAAATTAGAGCAATCAACCCTTGACGGGTTCCACTCACTCAAAACCACTCTTAAACAAATAACTAGAGTGAGTGAAAACAAGGACATGGGCGCAAAGGGGAACGAACCACCATCTCAGAGAGACCCTAAGCCCCCAATATGTCCTAACAAAGTTGTTTCTAATAGTCCATTAATCCCAGCTCCTAAATCTCCTCCCCGTCCCAAAGCAGGGCCAAAACACAAGGGGCCATCAACACACTTAGAGCCTGATAAAAATAAGCCTAAACCTCTTCCACAAAAGCAGCCACAGATAGTTAGTGGCAAAACGGAAGACTCCCAAAAATTAGGCGCACGCAACAAATCCAACGGACTAGCGACAGGGAAAGCCCCTACATCTGTATCCCAACCTACTGCCCCATCTACCACCTTACCGGTTCCCAGTAATCCAGTACGACGGATCCCTCCAGTAAACCTCCCACCAGACTGTCAACCTTTTGTTGCTGTTATGGTTAACGTGCCCCCTTTAAAGGAAGGCCAGTTGGAAAACCACCAATCACTCAAGAACAAGTGTATCCATTGGCTGAAGGCAAACAAGCCAATCCCGTTGGGTGTGGATGGTATCATTCTAAGTGTCCGTAGAGTGGGGTGGGTAGGGCAGGGGAAAAAAACTCAGGAGGGGGACTGTATAATTATAAATTTTCAAGACCCAAGAGTAGTGCCCTCGATTTGTACTCCTATTAAAAGTATGGGGGCTCCGGGGGTTAAAGTGGTAGATCTTTCTTATTATTACCCCAGGCAAATTGTTAGCCCAACTGGAGGAAGTTTAATTTCCCCTGTTTTTGGTCAAAATTGGGCTGGGGTCATGGGGGGTACATGGGAGAACCAATTGTGGGCACCAGGGCCTTACTGACTGGAAATCGGGAGTAGAGTAGAGCCAGTAGGAGTATCACCCACCCAAACAAACCTTGCAAGTGGGATAGTAGTCCCTATAGCCACCCCCCAAGATTCCTGCTCCCCTCAGATATCTTCGAGGAAGACCATAGACAGGGGCATTCTAGCGCCCAGCGACACTTCAGCTGTGACGGACCTAGCCTTTAAGGTTTTCAGCTGGAATGTCGCAGGGATTGCAAGAAAGCTGGCTCTACCGGATTTTACTGCTTGGGTTGATGAGCACTCCCTGTGCCTTTTCCAAGAGACATGGAGTTTGATGCCGGTTCATAGGGTGGGATTTTCTTCCTATTCCTCCCCTGCGCAAGTCTCGGAAACAGGGAGAGGGCGACCTTCGGGTGGCCTTCTCATTTGGGTTGCAGCCTCTTTAGACTGTAGAGTAGTGGAGTTTCCCACAGGTTGCCCGGACATACAAAACATTACCCTAATAGATCAAAGGGGAAGAATTGTCTTAAATGTTTACAATGTTTATGCCCGGGGAACCAAGGGCGGGAGTAAGTCTCCTGTAATATCTCTCCTCGAGACCTTGCTAAAAAACACCCCATATAAGACGCGTACATTGGTTGCGGGCGATATGAACTGTACGTTCGAGCCCTTGGGCTCGGACGTTTCCCTCGACCAAGACGAGGAGGACACCAGGTTGGGGATCCCAGTACTGGATATCCCACCGATCAGAAGGTGGACAGAAGTGGCGCTTCAGATATACTCCCTGAGCCTCGAATTTAACTTAAGGGCAGCAAATGGGAGGACATCCTCGGATAGGGGAGGTGCCCACACGTACAACAGACCAGGACACACCTCTAGGTTAGACTATTTCCTAATAGATGTATACCTATGGTCTTATGTAAGGGACATGCAGGTGGTCCCCACGACTGAAAGTGACCACAACTCACTCTCTTTAAGCATGGACCAGTGGTGGCGCCCCTTAAGGAAGGACAACATTAACCCGGTAGCCGCACCCCCGGATGAGTCTGAAGTCTCCCCTTGCGGTAGACGAATAAAATGGGCGAAATTGGTTCTCTCCGAGGAAAAGGTAGGGGAAATTCAAACCCTCTTAAACCATGCGGTAACAACTCTAGGAACCGACCTAGAAGGGGTGGGTAGAGTGAGTGGGCTTTTTGTCTCCTTGGTAGAAGCCTTAACTAGCGTGTTTACCTCACACCCCAACAAGTCGGGCAATAAAGAATTAAAAAAACCAGTTGATGGTTGGTATACCCAAACATGTCGGGTTCACAAGGCAAAGTTAGTTGAGGCAGTTACGCACAAATCCCGAAGTATGATACAGGAAGCAAGGAAGGCCTATAATAAGTCTCTCAAATTTGCTAGGAGGGAGTGGGAAGACAAATTCTGGGAAGACCTGCTCCAGGCTAGTAAAGTTAGGGATTCAAGGGCCTTTTGGAATCTCATAGGCACACGGAATAAACCTGATGCATCTATAAGACCCTGCAATATCCCGCCTCAAAACTGGGTAAAACACTTCGGGACCCTATACCTCCCTCCAGATGGGGAAATGAATGTTGGGATGGACCTTACACTACCAATTGAACCCCACGCCTATGATCTCTTCACTCCCTTAGAGATTGAGGGGGTTATAGGGTGGGTAGCGCCTCGCAAGGCAGCGGGCCCAGATGGCCTTCCGGGGGACCTTATGAGGGCATACCCAGCGGAATGGGGAAGGGTCATTGCCGCTCTCCTAAATGACATCATGATTGGAGGGGCAGTGCCAGAATCCTGGAAAGGGGCGGTGGTGGTCCCGATTTACAAAAAAGGGTGCAGGGAAACCCCGGGAAACTACCGCCCCATAAGTCTGATAGACTCCACCCAAAAGATAGCTGGTAAAGCTATCCTTGGAAGGATCCTCCATTGGGTGGAGGAGAATAAAATCCTATCAGACTTTCAGGCAGGTTTTCGGGCTGGTATGGGGACAATAGAGCAGGTGTTTAGGTTGGCACTACTGGGGTGGAAGGTGGTGGAACTAGGCAAGGGTAGTCTTTACTTGGCCTTCATAGACCTGAAGACTGCCTTTGACCTAGTCCCCCGGGAAGAGCTTTGGAGGGTGCTTTATGAGTTGGGATTACCCCCTTACATCTTGTCCCTCCTCATTAGCCTCCATGCCCATACCTTTGCACAGGTCCGCTGGGGTAAAAACGGAGAGCTCACTGAGAAGATACCAGTGTCCAGGGGCGTAAGACAGGGCTGCGTCTTGGCGCTCACCCTATTTTCACTATATGTGAATATAACATAACATCTTCAACAAGAACCAGCCGACGCCCCCTGTCTCGGAGGAGTCCGTATCCCCACCCTGCTTTTTGCGGACGACACGCTCCTGATTTCGAAGACCCCCCAAGGCCGGCAGAAATTGCTAACGCGTTTCCAGGAGTTTTGTGCTGCAAAAGGTTTAATAATAAATGTGGACAAAACAAAATACCTAGTCCTAAATCCACCTAGGAAACTGGGCCGCCCACCTACACTTAACTCGGTTGCCCTAGAGAAAGTAGCCGGATTCGATTACCTCGGTATTCGGATTACGGATAGGATGTCTTGGGCTAATCACATCAACAAAATGGTCCTCAACCATAGGAGAGTAGGAGGAGCTCTCATGAGGGAGTTCCGGGCCTCACCTAGGAGATCACTTACCCCAGTAATCGATATCTACAAGGCCAAAGTAGTGACATCAGCCTTGTATGGGGCAGAACTGTGGGGACACTGCCGTTTGGACGTCCTAGCGACAGCAGAGAGCAAGCTACTAAAATCCTTTATCTCTATTCCACTGAGCACACCATCTGTACCAGTGTTGTTGGATACGGGCTGTAAAAACATCAAAGATCAGGCCCAGCTTTGCCCGCTCCTGCTATGGACACGAATCTGGAGGGGTGAAGAACTAAAATCCTATGCTGATGGCCTGGGGGAAATAATGAGTCTGGGGGGTTGGGCTAAGATAAGATGGTTAAGAGAAACTAAAAAGCTTCTGGAGAAGATCGGACTAGGGGACTGTTGGTCATCACGTTCAGCCCCTCCAAAAGAAGTTGTCAAGGCGCTTTTCTGGAAATGGACTGCGGAGCGCCTAATTACAAACTCGAACCACTGCAAGTCCACTGTCGCCTTCCTACAAATCAAAGACATTGTGGCCTTTGAACCCTACCTGGACCTGATCACCCTCCCCTTTGACCGAGCCCTTTATTTTAAATTTAGAGTTGGATCCCTCCCCCTAGGTGCTGTGGTATCGAATTGGACATCAGCGGCCCGTACTTCCCCCAACTGTGCATGTTGCCCGAGTAGGGTTGAGTCCATTGCGCATGTACTATTCGAGTGCCCAGATTATGCAAGGCCCAGGAGTTTTTGGTTGAAACCTCTTTGCCGAAATATGGGTACACGCAGCCACCTAGTAGCCTTGCGTATCCTAACTACAGACACTTCCCCCCCTATTGTGTGTGGAACAGCAAAATTTTTAAAACAGTTTTGGCTTATTCGTTGTAAGAGATTGTCAGTAGCGGTTTAATTCTCTTTTTAGCTAAATTATTAACGGGCACTTCATGTCCTTTTATCTTTTTTAACGAGTTCTTACACTGACTTCTTATAGCAATGTTTTTTGTATATTGTAATAATTGTATTGTAAATGTGCTTATAAGATATCTTGCATATCGAATAAAAGCTTATGACTGACAAAAACAAATCAAAATAGTAATTTTATTGGGAATGTTGGAGCTTTTCTTAATTCGATTGTGGTCACTTATTGCCCATAATATATTGTGGTTGATGCACTGAAGATACAAATTACATTTTTTATCTCCAATTTTAAATTCCTTCACATGTACAGAAAATTTTAAAATGTTCAGTATTATATTTTGCTCTTTTATTTGCGTACACTTTATTAACTCTATATTATTACATTTTCTAACTAGTTGCGGACCTTTGCCATAGGCTTTGCGGACCCCCAGGGGTCCTGAGGCCACAGGTTAAGAACCACTAGTGTAAAGTATTTATCACTACCAAACAAGTTGAAAAGAAGAAAACAAAACATAATAATAAAAAGCACTCCAATTTATAAACGTAGAGAAAACTTTAATGAGCAGATAGACATAAAAAATACAATAATCAGGTGTAGAGAGCCGTTGATAGGATTTTTCAAAGTTTTAGATATTTCTAGCACCAAAAAGTGCAAAGCTTCTCCCACGGGTATCTGATTGTGCTGAACTGGGTCAAACTCAAAAGTGAAAGTCGACTGCGATGGAGCACAGGTTGGATACAGAGAGCTGGGTTGTCCCGGCTAAAAGTTTACCTTCTGACTTAGTTTGACTCTTTTACTAATAAGCTTCATCAACGTAGTTGTTGGCGGCTCAGTTTGTAGGTTGGATACGAAGAACAGCTTGCTGATGGCAGCGTGATGAAGTCCTGAGCCCTCGATTGGAACTTTGCAATGGCTGTAAATGTGGGCCGGTCACTGTCAATGTGAAGAGTTAGCCGGCGGGCAGAACAGAATTGGCCGGAAAAGCAGGGTGGTCATAGATCATGTGAAGAGCTCCAGGCAGGAAAATATGAAATTTGTATCTGAGAAGGTCTCGTATGGAATCGGATGCAGTTTCCACATTGGTCTTGGTGAACTACATTCACATTTGTCTGGAGACTGAAAACAGTTGTTGTTAACTTATGGAGTCTGCGCAGGTCACCAGCCCAAGTGAATATGGCTGGCAATGAGTAGGCAGTGGTTGCGGCTTTGGTGGCGTCCCAGAATGAGCCTCTGGTTCTTTTTAAAGAAATTCTGCAGTCATTGGGGTTGGAGTAGAACACTCTAACAGCAGCCAAGTGTCCAGGACCTTTTGGGCACCTCCTGGGGGTTAGGATTACTCCTCTAGAAGCCACCAGCATGGTTCAGGGCAAATCTAGTTAGCACTGGGCAGCTCAGCTCAGCTCATCAGATTATTAGAGTTCTTGCAGCTTTTTGTGTTCTTGGAGCATAACGGCCATTGGAGACCAATCTTAAGTCCTGGTTACAAGTGGAAGAAGGTCCAGGTCTGGGTCTCTCTCCACAGGTTGCAGTAGTTTCTGTCTTCTATCTGAAATCATACTTCTGCCTTCTACAGGTCCAGAGGTTTTCTCAAGAAGGTCAGCAGGGTTGGTAACTTTATCTTTGGCACTAGCTTGTGGTCGTTGAGGTGACGCCTTCATAATGCTACTATATGTGCCTATATTGTAGTGTAGTTCCCATATCCCTAATAGGCTCTGTGCATTGGAATAATATAAACTATAGATTTGACATAGGACTGAGGTCAGTATGTCTCTATAGAGTACATTAAACTTAATTGTGTGTTCCAGCTAACTCAGAGGTCACTAGAAACTTTATCGAATGAACAAGAAGGGATTAGTCTCTGACAACCGCATAAACATGACAACTGTTTTTACCTTAGAGTTGGAACAATATCTTCAGAGTTGTGGAAACAATAGATAACTATTTCAGTCAGTCATGTGTGCATGCTTTGTTTCTACTGAGTTGCACAGAAATAGAGAGACGGGCGTTTCAATAAAAAGGGTTTACTGAACAGTCTTATCTCTCATGCAAGAGATATGAACTGCTACAAATGTAAGACAGAATGTGAAGTATAATGAGTAATATATAAAATAATACTGTAATAGTATGGTCTTTTGCTATGACATATATAAAAATACATACATAAATAACACAGGCTAAAATACTCAACTGGTGCTTCTAAAATACGCCTACCCCAGTGTACCTAAGCTAGGTCTAGTACGAGGGAAGAAGTAGGTGCTAGTTAAGCATAGGTTTTAGTTTTGCCAAGAATTGCCAAAGGTTTTTCTAGTTTCTAATCAGCTTCATACCTAAGAATGAGAGAGGTTGGTATCTCTTTCCCAGGACTCAATTTCATAACACCCCGCTATGGGAGTCAGAAACACTGGAGCTGGATTCTCGGCAGGAGGATGGGAGCTTCTGGTCAGTGCATCAGCTGGAGAGTTGGCTTCCTTTCGGTACTTGCTGTGCAGAGCTGCGTCGTGTAAGTAGGTAGTCAAACTGTACCGAACCACACCGTGCTTTGCCATAGGAAGTAAAGGTATATTTATACCTTGAAGGTGTTTAGGAATGCCAGTATTGACGTAAGAGTTGGGCATATGAACGTCTTGAATGAACCTCTAAGGAATAGAGGTTCATGCATAATAATGAGTTTCTTGGAGAAACCAATATTCAAGCAAGGGGATGTCCCTAACGGCTTTAGAATCTGGTTTTCCAAGAAATCGTGAAGTAGATGAACGGATGTAAGTAGCCATGCCTGTATTTGGTTAGCATGGGCTATGCCTAAATAAGGACTGGATTTCTATGCCTATATATGGGCAATGTGAATTGTACCTATATAAGGGCATGAATCGGGAAATTCATATGGAATCTAAATCGATACACAACAATATGTGTGCCTGATGGCTGTATGGTGCAATTTACACATGTTTAGAACACTGTTGGCGCTATGGATGCTTTGCCTAGCATGCTGTTGCCCAGTGGTGATATTAACACTATGGGGCCAATTCACAGAACTAATCTGAGACAAAATCCTAAACTTACTACTTTTGGTACTCACAGAAGGCACTTTGATATTCACAGAATGCACTTACGACTCGCAAGTTTACGTCCACACTTGGGCCGGAATTTCCGCGTCCGGACCATACTCTCCGCACCCGGACCGTACTCTCCAGCTAGGGCCATACTCTCCGGCTCAAGCCGTAATCTCCGGCTGGGGCCGGATAAAGTGTAATCATTAGGACAGATTGCAATTTTTACAAAAAGGTACATTAGGAATGTGTGACAAATGGTAGAGGAGGTCATGAAAAACAGTTTGGCCAGGGAAAAGGGTACGGCCAGACACTACATCATTCTCCCCTCAAATATTTCTAAAGCCTCTCCTAAACCCACTACACCGAAAAATGTTGTCCCCAGAGTAGAGCGCAACAGGGTTTCTAGAATTCATCTACCTCCAGAGGCAGCCCCATTTGTATGCATCCTCTCGGGAGACCCGCAACTGAAAAAGGGAAAACCAGAGAGACAACATAACTTGTTAAATAAGGTCCAGTTTTGGCTACCTAAAAATAGACCCCTGCCCCATGATCTTGACGGTGGGATTGTGAGCGTGAGGAGAGTGGGTTGGCTGGGCCCCCTTCCGAAAGACAATATTGGTGACTTGATACTAATAAGATTCAGGAGCAGAAACATTGTCCCATACCTCCGAACTTGGCAACCCAAAGAAGGCGATGGCCCCATATCCATCTGGGATCTACATGACTTCTATCCAAGCACATCATATATCCCTGCCTCCAGGCCAATGACTGAGGATTGTACCAGGCTGGGTAGAGGAGTTTTCTTACCGCTTTATTGTAGTATTCCCGCCCCAAGCAGATTTGAAATACCGTATAACATTTTTTAACCACTGCAACCCCTTGCACATTACCTTTTGATGAAACGGAAGAGCTGTCATCATGAACCCTGTAAAGTATGTTATTGTCAGGAAAGTTACATTCACAGGGTGAGCAAATGTCTGTTGTTTAACCTATAGATAATCTGTGCTATGATTGTATTTTGTAACTGTACGCTTTCATGATTTTATACAAAAATCGAATAAAGCATATATGCCAAAAATCGTACGTGCCTTCTGAGAATACTAAAAGTAGTAAGTTTAGGATTTTGTCTCAGATTAGTTCTGTGAATCGGCGCCTATGAGACTGGGGCCACATAACCATATGCACCAATAAGCTGTGTTTAATTAGAGCGCTTAGAATGTTATTGTTAAAGCCCATCTTGCATGTGTTACTTATCGCCTGTATAAACTTTTGCACTGATCAGCTGTTTATTTCCAGCCCAGCTGAGAGCGTAGCGAAATCTCGCACAACATCCTTCAGTACACTGGCGAAGCATGGCCGTCATCATGGGTGTGAATGCTGCTTCACGAGACAGTCGCATCTATTACCAGTTGCTCTTAATTGACACCTTCACACCTGAGAAACCCTACATTGATGCGGCTCCGATTCCTGTGTCCGATTGAAGCCCGCATAATTGGAAAGGTAATAGCGACCCCAGAGCCGCATTGAAGAGAGGTAGTAGTCTCCATTATATTCAGGACCACTGGAATTATGTGATTCTGCGGCCGCTGCGAAGTTTGCATAATTATAGATTTGCTGCATAATCCATCATCTGTTGCATAATCTGCAGATTTCAACAAAACATGCTTTTGTTTGTAGCTCAAACGGTTCAAAAGTTACTAAAAACACAGTGACACGCTTTGCACCACAGTTGCAGGCCCCTTGCAAGGTTGCCTGGTCACCTTTCTAGCTTATTGCTGTGTTTGGGTGTGAAATTGGCACTAATGAGTAGCAACTAATGAACAGACAGTGTTAATTAGTTTAAAAATGGCCATCATTTGCTGCATAATTCCAGTGGCCCTGATTATATTCTAGGATTATGTGCTAAGATTATTGCTCACCGCACTCCTCAAGCGCTTGTGAAATAGTGGCATAGCAGTAATGCATGCTCCCCGAGCGTATCAGTATTTGAGTTAAGTGCATCATGGTGCTCTAAGGGATATAGTGCTCTAAGGAAAAAAGGCCCAGAGTTTGATTATTGCAGTAGCATGTGATGCCACTTTCATGGACAGAGGCATTCAGAGCTGATGATATCTCACCAGGTGATAATAATGTTTAATGAACAATAACCCTGCAAAGTTGATACCTTTAACATGGTCATATAGCGAATATTGCCAATAAGAAAGATAATTCAGGGGTGAACCACATTACTGTGTGATACATTGTATTGTTGTAAGAGAGCCAAGAAACCTTGAGTTTTGACTGCTTTTGCTACCTTGAACTATGCTAAGAACTTTACTTGAATCCTGAGCAGTTGTAAAGTGTATAGAAGACGCTCTGCAAAAATGAACATTATATAACCGATTCAGAGTTAATCACCAGAATCCATTGATTTGAATTTGAATTTTGAATTGTACTCTGAATTTGTAAAGTGCATAAAACCAGAAAATCATCAAAGCCCTATAACCAGCGAAAGCAAATAGGGGAACAAGCAAAACTAATAATGGTTACGAAAAAATACCAAGTTTTTATGTGTCTGCGAAAAACAAAGTAAGAATTAAGGCTACTAACATGTGCAGTGAGAATGTTCCATAGCCTGACTGCTGCCACAAAAAAGGTTCGCTCACCCATTTCGCCTTCCTAAAACAGGGAACAATCACTTTTCTCTGACCAGCCAGCCAATCTCAACTGTCTGTTTGGAAGATACCAGTTGAAGCCGGTTCATAAATATTAGGAGTCTTGCGGGTTGAAGGGCTTATAAACCAGATCCAGGGCTTTAAAAATCATCTGCTTCCTCACTGGGAGCCAATGCAGTGTCCACAATTCCTCCCTCACAGAGAGATGTTTAGGAATGCCCAACACTTTCGCGCTGCAGCATTTTGAATAACCAGAAGTTTATTAAGCGAATACTGGTTGCTGTTCAAATACAAGGCGTTACAGTAGTCAAAACGAGATGTTATGAGCGCAATGACCACTGACACACTCAGCTCCTCTGGAAGAAAGGGAAAGATCTTTGTCAGGCTCTTAATGATCAATAAGCAGGAGCTGACTGTCCTATTGACCTGAGAGTCAAATGTCAGAGTGTCACCAAAGATCCCACCCAGATTTTTAGCACATGCCCCTGAAGCAAGTAGCGTACTTATGTCTCAGGCCACTAGCGGGCAGCTCAAACCGAGTCCTCTGCCCCCACAGACCACAATCTGTCTTCTCGGTGTTCATCTTGGGCCAATTCTCTTGCGGCAAGGTGCTGCCTTCAATCAAACAAGTTTTAGAAGGGGTGGGTGACCCAATATACCCTTGCGAGCTTGGGCTAATATTTGATACAATAAAAAATGCCAACAAGGGAATTTTTTTCTGAATTAGATCACAGGAAATTGATCACATAATCTTTTATACTTCTGATCAACTGAACTGAATTTTTACCTGCTGTTTGGATTGTCACAATAATTTGGACACCGTAATCAAAATACTCAAGAAAAAGAAAAGCTACATGGATATTATGTTTATAAAATAATATTTCTTTATATATGTTGATTTTAGAAGGGTACTGTTACAATAAATAAAAAAAGAAAATTCATCAAAGACAAATGGACTTAGAAATAAATGAATTGTTCTTCTTATCCACTTGCGCTGTAGTCCACTCTTAATCAATAAATAACAAAGAATCTTGCACGACCTAGAACAATGATTTGAATGTCTAAATTATTTCAACTTGAAATATGTGGACAGAAAAGTCGACGTTTCGGCCTTTTTGTTGTTATTTCCTAAAGGCCATCCTCAGGACGATTCAGTCTTTAGGGAATAGAGACCCCCTATTCTTGACGGATATTCTGACAAGAAAAGATGAGGGAACCTGCGTTTGTGGTTTCAAACGAACTTCTCTTGTGAAGTATATGAACAAGAAAAGATGATGGGTCGAACGTTATGAATCAGCGTCTCCACAGCGTATTTGTTATAAATCCAAATGTTACGAAGCAGCCTCAATTGTGGCGTAGTCTCGCAATAACAGCAGGTAAAAATTCAGTTCAGTTGATCAGAAGTATAAAAGATTATGTGATCAATTTCCTGTGATCTAATTCAGAAAAAATTCCCTTGTTGGCATTTTTTATTGTATTCAATCAAGACCTGGACTTGTCCGCTGCTCCTGCTCAGTCACTGGATTTAGAGACAATAATTTGGATATCATCTGCATAGGACCATTTCTGAAAACTAAAAGAGAGTATAGGTTTTGCCAAAGGGGCCACATAAAGATTAAATAAGGTAGGACTGAGGAAGGACCCTTGAGGGACTCCACAGGGAAGCTGGAAAGGTTCAGCCCTGTAGTCTCCGCATCTCACTGTTTAGGTCCTTTTCACAAAGGATTCTAAAAGACTTAAAGCAGAATTTCTCCACTCATCCTGACACAGTCTTTACACTAACCGAAGTGGAGATAGGGTGTTGAAAGCTGCGGTTAAGGTTAGCATAACTAGAATAGCCGCGCCTCCCTGATTCAATTGGTGGTGAATGGAATCTGGCACTGCAATCAGTGCCGATTCAGTATTGTGGTTCCTCCTAAAGCCGTTCTGTGATTGATCCAAATGCTCATGATCTGTAAAAAAACGGAGCTAGTCCTGATTTATGTGCTTCTCAAGAATTTAGTATGGTGCAGGCAAAAGCGAGATAGGACGCAGATTTTTCAAATCTCCCAGATCCTCATTAGGTTTTTTTGTTAAGGGGAAACCTAATCTTCCCTTTCCAGGAATGGAGGTAGACTCCTGACTCCGAAACCTGAGAATAAAGTTTCTCCAAGAAAGTAGCAATTAAATCTGGTGCCAGTTGCAGCACTGTGAGCAGGCAGGGATCATCTGGGGAAAGTGGTGTAGTTTGTCCCAGGAATTTCGTAATTTTTGCCACCAGAATGCTAGAGAATGTGGACAATTCACCATTAGTGGTTGTCCACCTAAAGAAATGATCTTCCATTGATAGAAGAGCTGAGCCATCCTCAGACTGTCGCTCACCCTATTGCAGAACTCTGGAGAATTCTCCATCTCCTATTGAGCTGGGGAAGACGTAAGATCTCCTACCACCTTAAAGAATTCTATTGAGACATTAATAGCAGATCTTAGTTTACAGTTTTTAAAATAAAAATGTTGCCTTTTTGATGGCACTTTTGTATTTTTTAATCACCTCTTTCTGTTTATTCTTTTCTTCTGAATCAAGTAACATTCTCCACCCTCATTCTGACCTATGGCATTGTCGCTGGAGGTCTTTCAATCTCTCTGAGACCAATGGGGCTTATGCTTTCCTACAACCCTTGATTTTGTAATAAAGGGAGCTTCCCCATCAATAGCTGACAGCACACATTTATTAAAATACTCTGCTCTCTGTCCCTGACCTATAGGTCCTTTTTATCTGAGAGCCATTAAGGGCTTCCATCGGCTCCTGGCTGGAGATTTTACTCCACCTTCTATGAGTGGTGAATTTGTCTTTTCTGTCTTGAATATGCACTCCAAACCCCACCACATAGTGATCCATCTACCTTAGAATAAGACACTTTTTACAGACAGGGCCCGATGATTGGTATAAACACAATGCAGCGTATGGGTTGAGGAGTCGACTTGTTAGCGGAAGCCAAAACTGTTCATCAAGTCTGAGAGGGCCTGATTTTCACTGCAGTCTTCTTCTAAATAAAAATAGAATTCCCCTTATATGATGAATTTTACCCAGGAGATGAAAGGTTCCAAAACCTGGTTCCAATTCTTAATAAACTGTTTTCTTGGCCTAGGAGGGCGATAGTCTAAAAACCCAGAAAAGACAGGAATGAGGTTACTTCTGGTTCTGAAATATCCCACGTCACCCCCCTTAATAGCAGAGGTATTAACTAGTTCCAAGGAGCAACTCAACTGGTCCCTGAGAATGATAGCTAGGCCCCCTCCTCTATGAGCGGCCCAATCAAATCTCACCATGGTGTAACCTGGAGGATTGGCTGCTGCTGCCAGGACCCAAATCTTATCTTGCCCACGTCTCTGTAACAAATAGACAGTATAACTGAAAGTCAGCAATCAGGTCATAGATTTCTGTGCTGTGTTTTATCATGGAGCGGCCATTAGCCAATGTACAACATAGGAAAGCCTTTCCCTCCATTTCCCCTGCATTCCCAATTATTTCCCCTGTATCCCCTTGTTTGCCACATATTGGAAGTCAGCTCTACATTTATCCCACTGTTCCAAGAGTGAGAAGCATCAAAAGGGTCTATGCTACTGCACCCCTCTCTACTCACCATAAGGCAAAGTTCGAGGAGATCAAACCTGGAATAAGGCAAAGACTCACCATCTGTGCTAAAATAGGCAGCATCCCTGAGCCCTATTGCCATCCAGGTGCAGATGGGCGCAGACAAGCTTGCCTTAGGCACGTCTTTGCCGCCCCAGTGGCATGGCCGCACCTCAGCCCACTTTAATGACGTAGCGGTGCACATCCTGATCTTGTAACTAACCCAAACATTGTGTGAATAATCATTCTTAGTCCAAAGATAAGAGACAAAGAGTTACTTCATCTAAGGCTAGATGTAGGTAAATTAGATGTACTGATTCATAAATACCGAATTTTACCGATTCGGTATTCATGAATCGGTATATCTAATGTAGGTAATCATTCGGTATCAAATACCGAATCGGTAGGATTCGGTATTTACCACCAGCGGTCAGTCCAAACCGAGTCCTCTGCCCCAAAGACCACAATCTGTCTTCTCGGTGTTCATCTTGGGCCAATTCTCTTGCGGCAAGGTGCTGCCTTCAATCAAACAAGACCTGGACTTGTACGCTGCTCCTGCTCAGTCACAGGATTTAGAGACAATAATTTGGAAATCATCTGCATAGGACCATTTCTGAAAACCAAAAGAGAGTATAGGTTTTGCCAAAGGGGCCACATAAAGATTAAATAAGGTAGGACTGAGGAAGGACCCTTGAGGCACTCCACAGGGAAGCTGGAAAGGTTCAGCCCTGAAGTCCCCGCAGATCACTGTTTAGGTCCTATTCACAAAGGATTCTAAAAGACTTAAGGCAGAATTCCTCCACTCATCCTGACACAGTCTTTACACTAACCGAAGTGGAGATAGGGTGTTGAAAGCTGCGGTTAAGTCGAGCATAACTAGAATAGCCGCGCCTCCCTGATTCAATTGGTGGCAAATGGAATCTGGCACTGCAATCAGTGCGATTCAGTATTGTGGTTCCTCTTAAAGCCGTTCTGTGATTGATCCAAATGCTCATGATCTGTAAAAAAACAGAGCTAATCCTGATTTATGTGCTTCTCAAGAATTTAGGTTGGTGCAGGCAAAAGCGAGATAGGTTGCAGATTTTTCAAATCTCCCAGATCCTCATTAGGTTTTTTTGTTAAGGGGAAACCTAATCTTCTCTTTCCAAGACTGGCGGTAGACTCCTGAATCCGAAACCTGAGAATAAACTTTCTCCAAGAAAGTAGCAATTAAATCTGGTGCCAGTTGCAGCACCGTGGGCAGGCAGGGATCATCTGGGGAAAGTGGTGTAGTTTGTCCCAGGAATTTTGTAATTTTTGCCACCAGAATGCTAGAGAATGTGGACAATTCGCCATTAGTGGTTGTCCACCTAAAGAAATGATCTTCCATTGATAGAAGAGCTGAGCCATCCTCAGACTGTCGCTCACCCTATTGCAGAACTCTGGAGAATTCTCCATCTCCTATTAAGCTGGGGGAGACGTAAGATCTCCTACCACCTTAAAGAATTCTATTGAGACATTAATAGCAGATCTTAGTTTACAGTTTTTAAAATACAAATGTTGCCTTTTTGATGGCACTTTTGTTTTTTTTAATCACCTCTTTATGTTTATTCTTTTCTTCTGAATCAAGTAACATTCTCCACCCTCATTCTGACCTATGGCATTGTCGCTGGAGGTCTTTCAATCTCTCTGAGACCAATGGGGCTTATGCTTTCCTACAACCCTTGATTTTGTAATAAAGGGAGCTTCCCCATTAATAGCTGACAGCACACATTTATTAAAATACTCTGCTCTCTGTCCCTGACCTCTAGGTCCTTTTTATCTGAGAGCCATTAAGGGCTTCCATCGGCTCCTGGCTGGAGATTTTACTCCACCTTCTATGAGTGGTGAATTTGTTATTTCTGTCTTGAATATGCACTCCAAACCCCCCCACATAGTGATCCATCTACCTTAGAATAAGACACTTTTTACAGACAGGGCCCGATGATTGATATAAACACAATGCAGCGTATGGGTTGAGGAGTCGACTTGTTAGCGGAAGCCAAAACTGTTCATCAAGTCTGAGAGGGCCTGATTTTCACTGCAGTCTTCTTCTAAATAAAAATAGAATTCCCCTTATATGATGAATTTTACCCAGGAGATGAAAGGTTCCAAAACCTGGTTCCAATTCTTAATAAACTGTTTTCTTGGCCTAGGAGGGCGATAGTCTAAAAACCCAGAAAAGACAGGAATGAGGTTACTTCTGGTTCTGAAATATCCCACGTCACCCCCCTCAATAGCAGAGGTATTAACTAGTTCCAAGGAGCAACTCAACTGGTCCCTGAGAATGATAGCTAGGCCCCCTCCTCTATGAGCGGCCCAATCAAATCTCACCATGGTGTAACCTGGAGGATTGGCTGCTGCTGCCAGGACCCAAATCTTATCTTGCCCACGTCTCTGTAACAAATAGACAGTATAACTGAAAGTCAGCAATCAGGTCATAGATTTCTGTGCTGTGTTTTATCATGGAGCGGCCATTAGCCAATGTACAACATAGGAAAGCCTTTCCCTCCATTTCCCCTGCATTCCCAATTATTTCCCCTGTATCCCCTTGTTTGCCACATATTGGAAGTCAGCTCTACATTTATCCCACTGTTCCAAGAGTGAGAAGCATCAAAAGGGTCTATGCTACTGCACCCCTCTCTACTCACCATAAGGCAAAGTTCGAGGAGATCAAACCTGGAATAAGGCAAAGACTCACAATCTGTGCTAAAATAGGCAGCATCCCTGAGCCCTATTGCCATCCAGGTGCAGATGGGCGCTGACAAGCTTGCCTTAGGCACGTCTTTGCCGCCCCAGTAGCATGGCCGCACCTCAGCCCACTTTAATGACGTAGCGGTGCACATCCTGATCTTGTAACTAACCCAAACATTGTGTGAATAATCATTCTTAGTCCAAAGATAAGAGACAAAGAGTTACTTCATCTAGGGCTAGATGTAGGTAAATTAGATGTACTGATTCATAAATACCGAATTTTACCGATTCGGTATTCATGAATCGGTATATCTAATGTAGGTAATCATTCGGTATCAAATACCGAATCGGTAGGATTCGGTATTTACCACCAGCGGTCAGTCCAAACCGAGTCCTCTGCCCCAAAGACCACAATCTGTCTTCTCGGTGTTCATCTTGGGCCAATTCTCTTGCGGCAAGGTGCTGCCTTCAATCAAACAAGACCTGGACTTGTACGCTGCTCCTGCTCAGTCACAGGATTTAGAGACAATAATTTGGAAATCATCTGCATAGGACCATTTCTGAAAACCAAAAGAGAGTATAGGTTTTGCCAAAGGGGCCACATAAAGATTAAATAAGGTAGGACTGAGGAAGGACCATTGAGGCACTCCACAGGGAAGCTGGAAAGGTTCAGTCCTGAAGTCCCCGCAGATCACTGTTTAGGTCCTATTCACAAAGGATTCTAAAAGACTTAAGGCAGAATTCCTCCACTCATCCTGACACAGTCTTTACACTAACCGAAGTGGAGATAGGGTGTTGAAAGCTGCGGTTAAGTCTAGCATAACTAGAATAGCCGCGCCTCCCTGATTCAATTGGTGGCAAATGGAATCTGGCACGGCAATCAGTGCGATTCAGTATTGTGGTTCCTCTTAAAGCCGTTCTGTGATTGATCCAAATGCTCATGATCTGTAAAAAAACAGAGCTAATCCTGATTTATGTGCTTCTAAAGAATTTAGGTTGGTGCAGGCAAAAGCGAGATAGGTCGCAGATTTTTCAAATCTCCCAGATCCTCATTAGGTTTTTTTGTTAAGGGGAAACCTAATCTTCTCTTTCCAGGACTGGCGGTAGACTCCTGAATCCGAAACCTGAGAATAAACTTTCTCCAAGAAAGTAGCAATTAAATCTGGTGCCATTTGCAGCACCGTGGGCAGGCAGGGATCATCTGGGGAAAGTGCTGTAGTTTGTCCCAGGAAATTTTTAATTTTTGCCACCAGAATGCTAGAGAATGTGGACAATTCACCATTAGTGGTTGTCCACCTAAAGAAATGATCTTCCATTGATAGAAGAGCTGAGCCGACCTCAGAAGGTCGGTAACCCTATTGCAGAACTCTGGAGAATTCGCCATCTCCTATTGAGCTGGGGGAGACGTAAGATCTCCTACCACCTTAAAGAATTCTATAGAGACATTAATAGCAGATCTTAGTTTACAGTTTTTAATATAAAAATGTTGCCTTTTTGATGGCACTTTTGTATTTTTTAATCACCTCTTTATGTTTATTCTTTTCTTCTGAATCAAGTAACATTCTCCACCCTCATTCTGACCTATGGAATTGTCGCTGGAGGTCTTTCAATCTCTCTGAGACCAATGGGGCTTATGCTTTCCTACAACCCTTGATTTTGTAATAAAGGGAGCTACCCCATCAATAGCTGACAGCACACATTTATTAAAATACTCTGCTCTCTGTCCCTGACCTCTAGGTCCTTTTGTCTGAGAGTCATTAAGGGCTTCCATCGGCTCCTGGCTGGAGATTTTACTCCACCTTCTATGAGTGGTGAATTTGTCTTTTCTGTCTTGAATATGCACTCCAAACCCCACCACATAGTGATCCATCTACCTTAGAATAAGTCAATTTTTACAGACAGGGCCCGATGATTTGTATAAACACCATGTAGCGTATGGGTTGAGGAGTCGACTTGTTAGTGGAAGCCAAAACTGTTCATCAAGTCTGAGAGGGCCCAATTTTCACTGCAGCCTTCTTCTAAATAAAAATATAATTCCCCTTATATGATAAATTTTACCCAGGAGATGAAAGGTTCCAAAACCTGGTTCCAATTCTTAATAAACTGTTTGGCCTAGGAGGGCGATAGTCTAAAAACCCAGAAAAGACAGAAATGAGGTCACTTCTGGTTCTGAAATATCCCACGTCACCCCCCTCAATAGCAGAGGTATTAACTAGTTCCAAGGAGCAACTCAACTGGTCCCTGAGAATGATAGCTAGGCCCCTCCTCTATGAGCGGCCCGATTAAATCTCACCATGGTGTAACCTGGAGGATTGGCTGCTGCTGCCAGGACCCATATCTTCCCTTTTCCACGTCTCTGTAACAAATAGACAGTATAACTGAAAGTCAGCTATCAGGTCATAGATTTCTGTGCTGTGTTTTATCATGGAGCGGCCATTAGCCAATGTACAGTATAGGAAAGCCTTTCCCTCCATTTCCCCTGCATTCCCAATCATTTCCCCTGTATCCCCTTTTTTGCCACATATTGGAAGTCAGCTCTACATTTATCCCACTGTTCCAAGAGTGAGAAGCATCAAAAGGGTCTATGTTACTGCACCCCTCTCTACTCACCATAAGGCGAAGTTCGAGGAGATCAAACCTGGAATAGGGCAAAGACTCACCATCTGTGCTAAAATAGGCAGCATCCCTGAGCCCTATTGCCTTCCAGGTGCAGATGGGCGCAGACAAGCTTGCCTTAGGCACGTCTTTGCCGCCCCAGTGGCAAGGCCGCACCTCAGCCCACTTTAATGACGTAGCGGTGCACATCCTGATCTTGTAACTAACCCAAACATTGTGTGAATAATCATTCTTAGTCCAAAGATAAAAGACAAAGAGTTACTTCATCTAGGGCTAGATGTAGGTAAATTAGATGTACCGATTCATAAATACCGAATTTTACCGATTCGGTATTCATGAATCTGTAAATCTAATGTAGGTAATCATTCGGTATCAAATACCGAATCGGTAGGATTCGGTATTTACCACCAGCGGTCAGTCCAAACCGAGTCCTCTGCCCCAAAGACCACAATCTGTCTTCTCGGTGTTCATCTTGGGCCAATTCTCTTGCGGCAAGGTGCTGCCTTCAATCAAACAAGACCTGGACTTGTACGCTGCTCCTGCTCATTCACAGGATTTAGGGACAATAATTTGGAAATCATCTGCATAGAACCATTTCTGGAAACCAAAAGAGAGTATAGGTTTTGCCAAAGAGCCACATAAAGATTAAATAAGGTAGGACTGAGGAAGGACCCTTGAGGCACTCCACAGGGAAGCTGGAAAGGTTCAGCCCTGAAGTCCCCGCAGCTCACTGTTTAGGTCTTATTCACAAAGGATTCTGAAAGACTTAAGACAGAATTTCTCCACTCATCCAGACACAGTCTTTACACTAACCGAAGTGGAGATAGGGTGTTGAAAGCTGCGGTTAAGTATAGCATAACTAGAATAGCCGCGCCTCCCTGATTCAATTGGTGGCGAATGGAATCTGGCACTGCAATCAGTGCTATTCAGTATTGTGGTTCCTCTTAAAGCCGTTCTGTGATTGATCCAAATGCTCGTGATCTGTAAAAAAACAGAGCTAATCCTGATTTATGTGCTTCTCAAGAATTTAGGTTGGTGCAGGCAAAAGCGAGATAGGTCGCAGATTTTTCAAATCTCCCAGATCCTCATTAGGTTTTTTTGTTATGGGGAAACCTAATCTTCTCTTTCCAGGACTGGCGGTAGACTCCTGACTCCGAAACCTGAGAATAAACTTTCTCCAAGAAAGTAGCAATTAAATCTAGTGCCAGTTGCAGCACCGTGGGCAGGCAGGGATCATCTGGGGAAAGTGGTGTAGTTTGTCCCAGGAAATTTTTTATTTTTGCCACCAGAATGCTAGAGAATGTGGACAATTCACCATTAATGGCTGTCCACCTAAAGAAATGATCTTCCATTGATAGAAGAGCTGAGCCGTCCTCAGAAGGTCGGTCACCCTATTGCAGAACACTGGAGAATTTGCCATCTCCTATTGAGCTGGGGGAGACGAAAGATCTCCTACCACCTTAAAGAATTCTATAGAGATATTAATAGCAGATCTTAGTTTACAGTTTTTAATATAAAAATGTTGCCTTTTTGATGGCACTTTTGTATTTTTGAATCACCTCTTTATGTTTATTCTTTTCTTCTGAATCAAGTAACATTCTCCACCCTCATTCTGACCTATGGCATTGTCGCTGGAGGTCTTTCAATCTCTCTGAGACCAATGGGGCCTATGCTTTCCTACAACCCTTGATTTTGTAATAAAGGGAGCTACCCCATCAATAGCTGACAGCACACATTTATTAAAATACTCTGCTCTCTGTCCCTGACCTCTAGGTCCTTTTGTCTGAGAGCCATTAAGAGCTTCCAACGGCTCCTGGCTGGAGATTTTACTCCACCTTCTATGAGTGGTGAATTTGTCTTTTCTGTCTTGAATATGCACTCCAAACCCCACCACATAGTGATCCATCTACCTTAGAATAAGTCAATTTTTACAGACAGGGCCCGATGATTTGTATAAACACCATGCAGCGTATGGGTTGAGGAGTCGACTTGTTAGCGGAAGCCAAAACTGTTCATCAAGTCTGAGAGGGCCTGATTTTCACTGCAGCCTTCTTCTAAATAAAAATATAATTCCCCTTATATGATGAATTTTACCCAGGAGATGAAAGGTTCCAAAACCTGGTTCTAATTCTTAATAAACTGTTTTCTTGGCCTTGGAGGGCGATAGTCTAAAAACCCAGAAAAGACAGGAATGAGGTTACTTCTGATGCTGAAATATCCCACGTCACACCCCTCAATAGCAGAGGTATTAACTAGTTCCAAGGAGCAACTCAACTGGTTCCTGAGAATGATAGCTAGGCCCCCTCCTCTATGAGCGACCGATCAAATCTCACCATGGTGTAACCTGGAGGATTGGCTGCTGCTGCCAGGACCCAAATCTTCCCTTGCCCACGTCTCTGTAACAAATAGAGAGTATAACTGAAAGTCAGCTATCAGGTCATAGATTTCTGTGCTGTGTTTCATCATGGAGCGGCCATTAGCCAATGTACATCATAGGAAAGCCTTTCCCTCCATTTCCCCTGCATTCCCAATTATTTCCCCTGTATCCCCTTTTTTGCCACATATTGGAAGTCAGCTCTACATTTATCCCACTGTTCCAAGAGTGAGAAGCATCAAAAGGGTCTATGCTACTGCACCCCTCTCTACTCACCATAAGGCGAAGTTCGAGGAGATCAAACCTGGAATAAGGCAGAGACTCACCATCTGTGCTAAAATAGGCAGCATCCCTGAGCCCTATTGCCATCCAGGTGCAGATGGGAGCGGACAAGCTTGCCTTAGGCACGTCTTTGCCGCCCCAGTGGCATGGCCGCACCTCAGCCCACTTTAATGACGTAGCGGTGCACATCCTGATCTTGTAACTAACCCAAACAATGTGTGAATAATCATTCTTAGTCCAAAGATAAGAGACAAAGAGTTACTTCATCTAGGGCTAGATGTAGGTAAATTAGATTTACCGATTCATAAATACCGAATTTTACCGATTCGGTATTCATGAAACGGTAAATCTAATGTAGGTAATCATTCGGTATCAAATACCGAATCGGTAGGATTCGGTATTTACCAATTCGGTAATTACCGAATTGGTATTTGCCATTGATTCCTATGGGCCTTGAAGCCCATAGGAATCAATAGCAAATACCGATTCGTAATTACCGAATCGGTAAAAATACCGAATTGCCAAGGGGGACAGGGTGTCACTTTGACACCCTGTAGCACCCCTGTTTCTGGCTGGTGTGCCATGTGACACACATACATGCCCTTAGGGCATGTATGTGTGCTACATGGCACAGGTGTACATGCACAGATGTGCATGTACACAGGAATTCGTTATTCACCACCCAATAGTAGTGGGTGGTAAATAACAAATTCTTAAGGGCCTGTGGCACTGTTTACTGTGCCACCTACATCTGGATTTACAGAATCTGTAAATTTACCGATTCTGTATTTTACCGATTCGGTAAATTTACTGAATCGGTAAATTTACCGATTCTGTAAATCTCAAGCCCCCTACATGTCAAACACCAAATACCGGTCGGTAACGGTCGAAATTGGCCGTTACCGACCCGTATTTGGTCTCCTACATCTGGCCTCTAATGCCTCCATTGTTATGTCATATTGGTTTCCAGTGAGATTAGCACCAGTCATCTAATCGGACCCTGTCACATTCCAGGTCGTCCTCTTCACAATACCTTCCCTAAAACCCTTCCCCTCGCCTGGCCACTCTGACCTTCTATTTATATTGCAGAATTGGTGATGTCAAAAGGTAGGAATATTGGGCAGACAGCTACTGAGGAACCAGACTCTTGACAGGTGTGGATACTCCATGTCCTGTAGGGAAAAAGTTCCCAGTTGTAACCAACCCACTTTAACATCACTTCTTGGGAGTTTGGCCTCCAACTATCCCAGAATTCATCCCTCTAACTAAATCCAACATGACAGAATCTTTCTTTCCCATGTCATATCTCCCTGGCCCAACCAGAGATGTGGCTAGTAGAGTGAGCAACATTCCGCCTTCAAAATACTCTTAATTTAGTTAAGGCAGAGACAGGCTGCCTACCAAACAATGAAAAGGGGGCAGGCCTGGGGTCAGGTATATCTTTCCGTCAGGGCTGCCTGCCTTTGAAGGGAACTGGCCCAGTGGATCCAACCTTCCCGGTCCAACTGTCAGAGGGGGTCACACCTATTCCCAAAAGATGGGTCTTTCGTTCTCTGTTTCCCTTAAAGCCATTCACACCTAATTAAGAGGAAAGGCAGCAGGCTGAAAGCTGAAAGCTGTTTCCTTACACAGAAAGGCTACTAGAGGCTTTTAAGTAAAAGACAAGGCAATTCCTAAGTTGACTTTAGTTTAATAGTTATCCTAATTCTGACGTTGGCAATGCTTTGGATTTAAATTAACTATTAATTTGAACCACCCTTTTAGCTCTTACCAAACGAAAGTTAGCACTTTTTAAATGTAATAGTGTAACCCAATGTTAGTCTATGGAAATGCTAGCCCTTCTGTAGTGAAAATGTACTTTGTAATGTTTTACTACCAGGGCACATTAACCATTAAAAACGCATGTCCTCCTTTTTAGGTCGAGCCTAGCATTGGAGCGCATGCCCTGCTCTCTTTGTGAGGCATGCAGTATTCAGTATAGGGTGGAAGCTCCGCCCACTCTTTGCCCATCTTTTTAATTGGCTTAGATTCTAAATGCTGCCTTCTGATAGGTCTTAATCTTGTTAGTCCCTCCTTGTGATGACCATGTTGTCATTTGTATCCTTCCACTGGCCCCTTTACTTCAGCACTATTTCCTTCCCTTGCCCCCCCCCACCCCCCCCAACAGTCCGTGCATTCGCCCCCTCGATGGTCAAGGTGTAACCCCTGCACTTCTAATTTGAGCTACACTACCAATCCCCGTTCTACTGCCATCACTGCGCACCTGTCGCTCTGTCTCTCTTATGTCAATACATGTAATGGGGTGACCCTGTAACCCTCAGAACCTGGGTGGGTAATAAATAAAGTAATAATGGTTCTGTCGGACAGAAATACACACTGTTTTAGTATTTCAATGTTTCCTTTCTTCAGTCTCGTACCTAACCAGGATATCAAGACAGGTGTACTAATACATTCACAAACAAAACTCACTGACCATAAAGAAAAATGAAAGCAAATTTTACTCAAATCTTTCACATGTGAACACAAAATACTTCAATCACTGTCCCTAGCGAACATTTAAAACATATAAGGCACAAAAACTTTGTGCTAGAGTAATACTAAAAACAACAAGTAAAATGTGTTACTTCATATACTTTTGGGTTAAACAACTATACATATACAATCATCCTGTAGACACATCAATTAGATCTTGGATCCTACAGGATTTTGAATAGTTTGTTCACGCCAAAGGAGAGGATTGCGTCGACGTTTCGACCCTAGGGGGGGCGATGCGGTGTTTTCACGCATCAGGTGCGGGTCTTCATCAGGACTGTATATATATATATGGGACAGCCTCTTGCAGACCTAGCTCCGCATGGAGTCCTGGTCTCTTCCTCTTGAATCGTATTGTCGGTCCGTGTTAATCAGGCCGGCTAAATGTTCATTACACCTCTGTATTGATATAGTCTATACAGATGGTTGTAAACTTGCTCCTTTGTATTTCTAACACGCGCGGGTCTCCTCCTTCACTTTCCATTCGTGCTGACATCTCCTATCAACTCGTTGGTGTAATGAACATTTAGCCGGCCTGATTAACACGGACCGACAATACGATTCAAGAGGAAAAGACCAGGACTCCATGCGGAGCTAGGTCTGCAAGAGGCTGTCCCATATATATATACAGTCCTGATGAAGACCCGCACCTGATGCGTGAAAACACCGCATCGCCCCCCCTAGGGTCGAAACGTCGACGCAATCCTCTCCTTTGGTGTGAACAAACTATTCAAAATCCTGTAGGATCCAAGATCTAATTGATGTGTCTACAGGATGATTGTATATAAATAGTTGTTTAACCCAAAAGTATATGAAGTAACACATTTTACTTGTTGTTTTTAGTATTACTCTAGCACAAAGTTTTTGTGCCTTATATGTTTTAAATGTTCGTTAGGGACAGTGATTGAAGTATTTTGTGTTCACATGTGAAAGATTTGAGTAAAATTTGCTTTCATTTTTCTTTATGGTCAGTGAGTTCTGTTTGTGAATGTATTAGTACACCTGTCTTGATATCCTGGTTAGGTACGAGACTGAAGAAAGGAAACATTGAAATACTAAAACAGTGTGTATTTCTGTCCGACAGAACCATTATTACTTTATTTACTGTCTCTCTTATGAGCCTTCAGCTCGCTTACAGTCGCCATAGCAGCACAGTCACAACATCACGTGATCTTTCATTCAAAATGACGCCGCTGTTGGCAGGTCATGTGCAGAAAAAACTTTCCTCATGAGTAGCCTCATCTTTCAGGCGCAGTCGCATTCAGTATAGTTACTTTCCGCTGTTTACAATGGTCCAAGGAGGTCAGCTACCCCTGAACTGCAGCTCAAAATGTACCAAGCAGTGGGTTTACACGAGGGCTTTTCAGCTTGTCGGGGTGAGCCACGTCCCCTCAAGGCAGAATCAGCAGGCACCTCTCCTGGTGCATTACTCGTTTGGGTAAGGATTCCCCTTGAGCACTGTGGGTCCAAGGAGGTCAGCTACCCCACCACTGCAGCTCAAAATGTCCTATGCCATGTGTTTGCACTAGTACTTTTCAGTGTGTTGGGGTGGGGTGAGGCCTTGCCCCCTCAAGGCAGACCCTGCAGGCGCCTCTCCTGGCGCTTTATGCATTGGGTGATGGATTCCTCTTAAGTGATGTGGGTCCAAGGAGGTCAGCTACCCCAAAACTGCAGCTCAAAATGTCCAGAGCCGTGGGTTTGCACTAGCCTTCTCAGCGCGTGGCGGTGAGCCACACCCCTTCAAGGCAGAATCTGCAGGCGCCTCTCCTGACGCTTTACTCATTGGGGGAGGATTCCCCTTGAGTGCTGTCGGTCCAAGGAGGTCAGCTGCCCCACAGCTGCTGCTCAAAACGTCCCGCACCATGGGTTTGCAGTAGCGCTATTAAGCACGTTGGGGTGAGGCCACGCCCCCTCACGGCAGGCTCAGCAGGCGCCTCTCCTGGCACTTTACGCTTTGGGGGAAGGATTCCCCATGAGTGCTGTGGGTCCAAGGAGTTCAGCTGCCCCACAGCTACAGCAAAACATTTTCTGTGCCGCTGGTTTGCACTGGAGCTTTTTAGCTAGGCACTCTGCAGGCTCCTCTCCTGGCGATTTACGTGTTGGGGGAAGGATTCCACTTGAGTGCAGTGGGTACCCCACAGCTGCAGCTTAAAATGAGACCAATTAAATGACTCACAGAACATCAAACTTTGCTATTCATCTAATCTTAGTTATTCTATGGGTAATGGTATGTTTGCTTGCTTGGGAGGCCTGTTGGGGGTAGTCAAGAATATAATAACAGACTGTAGTATTCACAAACATCCCCAAATACACTATTGCAGAATCACCGAAATGCTTTAAAAAACGGAAGCCTGATTGAGAAGGTTGGGCCTTGAACAGTGAAGTAATCTGACTTCAAAATGTTAAAAATAGTCAGCAGTAATGAATGGGCCACTTTGAAAGATTTCATTATAAAATGTTAACAAGCATTTGCAATGCAATAGATCGCGCATTTATGCGAGTTTGAGCTATTGGCATTGTTAATGACAATGCCTTTTATTTATGATTGGGATTTTGAAACATAAATAAAACGCAATGTCATTTACAATGCCAATAGCTTAAACGTGTGTAAATGCAAGACCTATTGCATTGCAAATGCTAGTTTAATACTGTGCACCCTGCTTAATGGACACTTATGGGCTAACTTACGGCTAAGGTAATTATGCCACTCAGGTATTAACCAATTGCACATAGACGTTATGGGTCAGAGCACATACACTGGGTGCCAGATGTCAGCACCCCAGTCAGAGTCAGTAAACCAGCACTAAACCTAGAAAAAAAGGGAGCAAAAGGTGTTGGGGTGGTCCAGCAAAAAAGGCATTCCTCACAGACCAGGTATACGGTAGGCCCTTAACCCCTTCACTGCGGCGGCTATTCCGCCGCAGTGCAAAGGGGCGGGGCGGCCGTGCGGCGGTCGCATGCTGGTGACGGAACCGCTCCGTCACCATAAGCTGTAATTTCTAAATGGGAACATGTACCTGGTTCAAGTTTGGTGTCTTTGGAAGTGTAATGAAAAATCCTAACTTATGGTGATGTCTGATTTTAAATTACAATTTTGAAAATGTCACTTTTAGAAAGTTGGCATATTCTTACCTTAGCATTTTGGTGCCTGCAGCCTTTCCCTGGGTCACATGACTGGGTGACTTTGACAATTGAGCTTTGTGTATTTCCCCTAGACAGCCACACATAATAGGGAGATTAAGTGCACCTGGATGGTCCATCACTGGCAGGAATTGGAGAGAGGAGCATTACACAGCCCCACTCACATTTGAATAGGCTATGTCCTGCCTTCACACAAAGGGCTGCAACCCCCCTGTAGTTAGTCTTGAGCAAGGCCTAAGAAGACAGGACAGCTGTGCACTTCAAAGGCATGTATCTAGAAGCTTCTTCCACTTCAAAAGCAGAACTAGGTATTAATATTAAACCTCAGACACTTCTGGACCTGTGGATACTCTGCCAGAAATAAAGACTGATGTGCTTCTGAAAGGACTGCGATTCTGATGGACTGCTGCTCTGAAGGACTGCTGCCCTGATGTGCTGGCCTGCTGTCCTCTTGCCTAAGTGAGAATTGTGGGACCTGCATCTGTTGAATCCATGACCCCATGGGCTAGTTGGCAGACCTCCTGACTTGAGTCTTAGGTTCAGAAGGCTCCAACAACCTCGACCCCTGCTGCCGGATTCTACCATTTGTGAATCTAACCTGCAAAGGGATGCCACCCCAGTCCTGGACCCATGGAAATGGGTCTTTGCCAGCCTACATGGATCCAGCAGAACTGACAAATTTCCTCTGCTGCACAGCGCAACAAATTTCCTTGTATACCTCGACGGCAGCCTCGTTAACTATGCCAGACTGAGCATCGCAGCCTCACAGTTCCTCGGAACCGACGCTTCGCCCAACTGCGTGATGTGCCCTTGACCCCGGACTTTACTTCAGAAGCCCTCATTGAAGGGATCCTCAACAACGATGCAGGTCTTCACATCGCAGCCTCACCGCATCTCAGAATCACCTGCTGCTTCGGCTGCATGACACATCTTTGATGCGGATCCTCAACAACGCTTTGCAAACCATGATGGAGTAGCCCTTGAGCTCCTGGTCTTGCATGCCGCTCCTCTTACTACCTCAGCCACCTACCCAGTGGCAAGGTACTGCTGCTCTCAGCCCTCAAAATGGCTTCTTCGAGAACGCTCAAGGTAGGGTGGCTACATTTAGTTCATTTTATATAATTTACAGGATTGGGCCTTTGGGTTATTTTATTTTAATTTAGATTCTGGATTTTTCTGGTGTTCAGATTGAGTGTGCTGCAACTCTCAGTAGTTGTTTGCCTTCTGATCAGCTGCTTCCCAACCCCGCCCACTCCCACCATTTTCCCCACTTCTACAACTTTCTGTTTGCTGCCCTCAACTTTCCTGCCAGGTCCTCCTGCCTTCCAGAACAATTTATGGAGGCCACTGTGCAGCCAAAAACCAAAGGCAAGCACGGCTACACCCACCCATGCCTGGACCACGCCCATTCCCAGGACCCCTGGCCCTTCCGCCACCCACAGCTACATTGCAGAGGAGCTCCTGCCCTTCAACCCTAAACAGCTAAACAACAGCTCCTGCACTGACTCCATGTGATCCACCAAAGGACATGCCCCATTGCCACCTCTCCTGCAACACAAAACTGCCATTGCGCACTGGAGCCCGTGTCACTACCGCTCAGAAGACCACAAAAAACCTGGATCCGCTCCAATGTATCCTACTAAATACCGGATCCCTCTGCAAACACGCCACGGAAATCTGGGACACTATCACCACTATCTCCCCGGATGTGGCCTATATCACGAAACATGGCTCTGCCACTCCACGAGCCTCGATATTGCCACAGCAACTCCTGAAGGCTACAAGATGATACACCGAGACTGCACCAACAAACTTGGCTAGAGCATCTTCATCATCTTCAAGGAAACCATCCAAGGTATAGCCACCAACCACGACCCCACTCCACTCATTGAACACCTCAACTTCCAACTACAGACCGCTACCAAGACCACATTTAGAGGTAGCCTCATCTACAGACCAACAGGACCTCGACCGGCCTTCTGCGGCTAGGGGGGCAACATCATTTTCCCCCAGCCATTTACTCCTACCTGTACGTCCTAGTCGGAAACCACAATTTCCATGTCGCCAACCCCAACAAAGCCAAAAACGCCTCCCTCCAGGAGAACATGAACAACATCGGCCTCACCCAGCTAGTCCCTGAGCCCATGCACAAAGCCAGATATACACCTGCAGTGGCGGAATCAAATTCAGCCATGTCACAGAACTCACCTGGACCAACCATGCCATTGTTCACTTCATCATATCTGATTCTCAGAACCCCATCACCAAGCACCACAGTTCCTCCCATCGCAGCTGAAGCAAGGTAACTGAGACACAGTGAACCCAGAGCCCCAGCACCACCCATCCCGAAACTTCATAAGACCATGTCCAGGCCATCCAGAAGTGTTCTGCATGGATCACCGAATGTGCAAACAGAGTCGCCCCAATGAAACCAACCAAACCTCATAACCAACCAGCTGGTACATCCCAGAGCTCAGAACCACAAAGAGCAACTGCTACCAACTCGAGAAAAGATGGTGCGCCATAAGGAGACCCATCCGACAGAGCCACTCACAAAGCAACCTTCAGTAACTACCACCTGTGCATCGAGGACCCCAAGAGAGCAGCCACCACAGCCCACATCGATACAGCGGTCAACCACACGAAAACACCATTCAAAATAGTCATTGAATTCTCCAGCCTTGCAGCCACAGAGTACGCCATTAACCCCTCCTAAGAACTCTGCGACACCCTTTTAAACTACTTCCACAGCAAGATCTCCACCATCTACAACAACTTCAACTCCCAACCTATGGCCATCAACCTCCACAGTTACACCCAACCAACGCACGCCAGCCAAATGATTCCCACCTGGTCTTCGCTCATCACTCAGACCACCACAGTCTTCACATCACCCATCCACTCCATGGCACCCACCGGCCCCTGCCCACACCACCTTTTCAACCTCAGAGCCAACACAATCAAGAACGAATTAACAAGCATTATCAACACCTCCATCTCCACAGCAGTCTTTCCAGGCAGATGGAAACTCAAAAATTATTGACCAATCTCTCTGCACCCATACCGAGCCAATATACTAGACAAGGCCATCAACCAACAGCTCACCGAGTACCTGGAACAAAACCACCTACGTGACACCTCGCAATCAGGATTCCATGCCAATCACAGCATGAAGACTGCACTTATCACTGCCACAGAAGACATCACAACCCTCCTCGAAAGTGAAGAGACAGTAGCGCTGATCCTCCTCGATCTCTGTGAGGCATTTGACACCGTCGCCCACCAAACCCTCATCAAAAGACTCCACAACATCAGCATACAATAAAACGCCTTCAAGTGGATCACCTTCTTTCTCACTGGATACAAAGAGGGCATCCGTCTGTCTCCCTTCACCTCCGAACCCAAGGACATTATATGTAGCAAGCACCAAAGATCATCTCTCAGCCCCACACTGTTCAACACCTCATGATCCCCCTCGCGACATCATCAGATCCCAAGGCCTCAACATAATTTCATATGCAGACAACACTCAACTTAACCTCTTGCTCACCGAAGTCCCCTGCACCACCACCAGAAACAACATCTGCTACACTGTGACAAACATAGCCAACTGGATAAAAGACAACTTCTTTAAACTCAAGTCCGACAAGACAGAAGTACTGATCTTTGGGAAGAAGACTTCCATATGGGATCACAGCTGGTGGTCAGCCGCACTCGGACCTACACCGATGCCTACAGGCCATGCAAGCAACCTAGGTATCATCCTCAACAGCAAAACTGACCATGAAATGACAAGTTCATGCGGTCACGTCCTGCTTTACACCCTTTGCACTCTTCGCAAAATCTTTCTATGAATCCCAGCCAACAACAGAAAGACTTTCACTCAGGCTACCTTGACTATGAAAATGCTCTCTGAGTCAGCATCTCCGCCTAGCTCTTCACATGATTCCAGACCATACAGAATGCCACAGCCAGCCCAGACTAATCCTGGACCTTCCCAAAAGGATCCGCATCACCTCCACCTCAGAAACCCTCAGAGACTCCCCATCCAGAAGAGATGCTAGTTAAAGATCCTCATACGTGCCAACAGAGCTCTACATGATCAAGACTGGCCTACTTCAACCATCGACTGAATTTCCACCTACCCACAAGAACCTGTGCTCGTCCTCACTTGCCCGTGTGCACACCACCCGTATCTGTGGCAGCTGCAGGGGGAGGGCACTTCTTCTCAACCATCACTGCCAAGACCAGCCCTTCCATCTACTGTCTTTGGCTTTACTGCCCTAAGTGTGTCTAGTATGTCCAGATGTGGGTCCCGGACTCACTGTGCCACTGGATTCAAGCTATCTTGGCTGATGAGGGGTGAAACCCCCGTAACCGGTCCTAGGGTGCTTGTTTACGGTCCAGGGAGGACCTGGCTTGGTAGTTCGGGCTGGACTGTTTCCATGAGGCACAGGGTCAGGACTGATTTGCATATGCCCAGATGACATGGGGTGACATGGTGAACAAAAGAATGATGGATTTAGCCCAGATCTCTTGACTGTTGAATGTTTTGATTTGTTCTGCATTCAGTCCATCAACTGGTGTCTTTTGCCTCCATATTTGAACAGCACCCTCTCTGGGAGACATCAGAAGAAATTTAAAACCTGGCTTTTTGACTGAGACATTGCTCCACAGCACTGAGATATCCCCGGGGTGACAGTGCTGCACTAAACAAATTCTAATTGACTGATTAGTTGATAATTTAAGGTACTTTGTTCAGTGGACCTAACAGGGTCCCTGTATCCGGACCATGCTCCATGGTGTCAGCCTGAACTTGTGACTTTGTCCTGGTCCGGCGCTACCAGATATCCACAGTTGATGCTTTGTGCTTTTTGGCACTATTTTCACTTAAATAAATTACATATCTCCGGGTCTACTGATTGGATTTTAGTCATTTTGGTCTTGTTTTATTTATTAAAAATTACTCTGTTCTAATCTGCTGTGGGATCCTTTTGTGTGGTGTTTCACTTTATTACTGTTTGAAGTATTGCACAAATACTTTACACATTGCCTCTTCGTTAAGCCTGGCTGCTCTATGTCAGGCAACCAGAGGGTTGAGCAGAGGGTAATTTAGGACTGGCTTGTGCTTCACCCTGTAAGGGATTGTGGTTGCTACTTAACTAGGGTTGACAACCAAGTCAACCAACAAACCAAATTCTTACATTGGTGATCAGGGATGAGGATTTGGACTTGTGTTTGTGCAGTGCCATTTAGTAATTTTGTCTTACACTACCACAGATATAAATATTTGGAGACCAGTTTGAGTTATAAACTTCTTCTTGATTGGCCTTTTTGTTTTTTCCAAATGTTCTCTCTGTCTTGGGTGCCTGGAACCACACATGCAAGGATGGATTTCGAGCCGGCCAACATGGATGCTTACAATGTGGCCCAGCTCAAGGAGTTCTGCAAGGAGAAGGGACTGCCAGCGAAGAGCACCACCTGCAAGGTCCAGCACCAAAAGATGCTGAGGGCTTGGGCTGAAGGCCACCAGCCAATATTTGCAGACACAGAAAGGGGTGATGAGAAGGAGAGAAAAGTAGAGGACCCGCCTGAGGTACAGCCTTCAGCTGAGGGGGATGATGTGACCACTGAGCTAGAACTCCCTACCAGAGCAGAGAGCAGATCACCATCTTGAGGCATGTCTCCAAGCTAGCAGACAGGAAGGCTGAGAGGGAGTTTAGGCTTCAGATGGTCCAAATAAAAATAGAGGATAAGAAACTGGCCACTGAGGCAGGGCAGAAAAAACTAGTCATGGAGGCAGAGCAAAATAAACTGGCCATTGAGGCAGAGGAAAGGAAAATGGCTCACAGGAGGAGCCTCAGAGAGCTGGACATATGAGCTAGACAAGCAGAGACCAGCACTCTTAGTGGCAACATACCTGTAGTGTCTTCTGGAGACAACAGATTCCATAATCCCAAAGGTCTGTTGCCCCACTTGGTGGGTGACATTGACAAGTAGTTTGAAGCTTATGAGGTGGATTTCAGATACATAGCATCTCTGAAGAGGATTAGGGGCTATCCTCTGGAAGCACATTCCAAGTGAAGGAAGGGACGCCCTACTGGCCCTACTGGCCCAGGCTAAGGACAACGAGATGAGGTATCCACCTATGAAGGAAACCTTTGTCATAAAATATGTGCTCACCCCTGAGAAGTACATGCAGATGTTTAGTGACTGCAGTAAACATGATCAGCATTACCTGGTGAATTATATTGACTCTTTTTGCTAGGTACTGGATGGTTGGGAGCAGGGCAGTGAAGTGTAAGATTATAAGGGGCAGTGAAATTTGATTGCCAGAGAGCACATGTTCAGTTTACGCCAACATCTTCTTGATATGAACAAAAAAGGTATTGGGCCCATTTAACACACCCACACTAGGCCTCAATTATATATACCAGAACTATACGGGGTATGGATGCTAGTTTTCCTGCTTTATCATATTGGGTGCAATCTTGTGGGAGACAAATGTTCATGTCATGAATTCACAAGAGATAAGATGTACACCATGTAATAGACTTCTTTAACTGATTTAAACCAATTTTATCTCTTCAAACATGTCTGGGGTGCAAAACTTTCTTCGCGCTTCGTCTCACTGTGCTGCAACAATAACTACATCACGAGATAGCTTGAATCCAATGAATCAAGTTCATAAGCTTTCCTTCACTTTTTTCATTTTATTCCATTTGTTTTATGCATAATTTTTCTTCTATTCAATTCATTTTATTCAATCTACTTTTAACATCCATATTCAAAAATGCTCTAAAGCATGGGTTTAGTTCCATGTCATGATTTATTTTCAATAGCCCCATGCATTTTGGGAAATAGCACTTCCTTCATCAGGGGAATCTAGGAATACAAACAAACATGTACATTTCATCATTTTATGCCACTAACGTATTTTGTTGTATTTTTACATGACTAATATCAAGAAACTGAACTTAACGAATCTCTGCGTAAAACATTAAAGAATAACCATTGCATTCCAACATTTACCATTGATAGCTTATATACAATCGGTTTATTTCAAGCAGTGTTCACTTTAACCAAATCGCTCCTTGGCTAGACCAGAGTACACATCTTGATTGTATTTAAAAGCAATGCCAGTTATTTAATAGACATTTAGATAAATAAACGCATAACACATTACACGTGCTTACCATGACATGCTAACGGATCCTAAAACTTACATGAACGATTCCAGTTCAGCCGCATCGTTATAAAAAACGTCATTTTATCTTTTCTGTTATTCGGAGTGCCTTAGCGCGCGTATTCCGTTTTCTTACAAACTGATTCTGTTATCTACAGAGGCGTTTTTTTATATACGTTCCCGCCCTACATAAGGTTTCGCATTCTGGGACATTGAGTATTCCTGGTTAACAATCGTAGTACACTTGGTTTGCAGTTCTAATGAATGCAGGTCCTACGTAACCAACAGATGCAATTAACTACCTGGAGGCCATCAAAGAGGGCGGGAATGTAATGTTTGTTTGTTTTCCTAGATTCCCCTGATGAAGGAAGTGTTATTTCCCGAAATGCATATAGTATACCTATATCTACCCTTACATATAGACACATATTAACCTATAAGTCACTCCCATAGAAGGCCTTGACAATCCTGAAGGCAGAGTCTTTGGTTTTGTGTGAGAGGGTGCTCTAGCATGAGCTGAGCCCCTCTGCAGCTTTCGGAAATATCTCCTTATAGCTGTTCTATGATATAGCCATACCATATAATCTTATGTGCATTATGAACCTCGCGGTTAAATGCTAACTTTGATTTGGCTTTATCAAAACATGTTGTGTAAGGTGTCAAACGATTTGGAATATGACCCCCGCACCCCGACCCGCCAGTTCTGGCAGCAGGGGTAGCATTCTACCCTCCTACAGGGAAAATACATGTACACACTGATATACCCGGTTAAAGTTAAACAGAGCCCCAGCATCACAAAATAAATGCTTCTGCCACAGACACGAGTCTGACCTCCTGCTGCTGGACGAAACTCCGACAAGGGAGGCCTGGACAATAGGTTTCCTGTCCAGGGAGGTGCCAGCACCTCCCCAGACAGGCTTTAGTGTATTGGCGCAGAGTGAGTTGCATTCAGTGAATGCTTTTCAGACACTGCCTGGGGCACACAAGGTGCTCCATGCATTCCCTAGTTCAAACCGGTTGCTGGGGCACTCAGCCCCAGCTCTGGCGCGAAACTGGACAAAGGGGAAGGGGTGTAACCACCCCCTCCCCAGGTCCACAAATAGGTGGGACCTTAGAGTTAGCCCAATCCCTAAAGTTAGTATAAGTATAGGAACCCAGTCCCTAGGACTTTAAATTACCCTGGACGAAACTCTGAAGAAGAAATCCTGGACCTTCGACATTTCATTTCGACTGAAAGACTGAAGAATCTCCCATGGGGTCAAGGAGTGACCCCCCTGTTCAAACATGCACCAATGAAGCATCTTTGCCGGTCTGCATTTTCGAGGCTCCCGCCGGATCCCGAAGAATCTGTGACACAGGACATGGACGTCCAGACATCTCTGAAGCTGACACGAGTTCCCAGCAGAGCTGAGACCTGTAGCTGACACGAGAGACGTGGGACCGGAACTCCTGGACATCCTGTATTTTTACAACTGCACCTACTTCCAAAATGTTCCTGAAGTTGTGCATTGGGGTACTTGAAGCCCCTGCCCAAGCACCTTTTGCACTGAAGTACAGAGGCCAGCCATCCTCGAGTGACCTTTGAGTCCCTTTTCTTCACCGCAGCTCGAGGCTTCTTTGCGGTTTCTAGTCTGTTGGTTAGTGTGCCCCCACAAAAACAATCCTTTGTTTGTTGAGCTTTCCTGGTTTCTCCAGACGTCTTCTGAATCCCCTCCAAAGGGTGAGTCCCTCAGACCTTGCTGGTCTGCACCGAAGCCAATCTTGTCATCTTGCGTGGGTTGCTGTTGCCAAGGCTTGTTGGGTCCAATCTGGATTCTGACACTGCAGCACTCGACATCCTTTGTGGGACAGCTGGAATCCAGCTCCTGGTTGTCGTTGACGCGTCCTGGTCCTCGTGGCTTAAGAGTCAAGCTTCACCTACTTCACTTGAAAGCACCCAACATCGGCTGGCCTCTTCCTGTCGCCATGCTGGTCACTGGATAGTGACCCAGACTCTGTCCCCTCTGGTTTTAGGTTCTTCACATCTCTGATCCACCCTTGGATCCACCCGGACACCTTTCCTCTGGTCGCCTGCAGCACTTCTTCGCAGCCCTCCATTGGAATAGACTACAAAACCCGACACCAAAGGACACCTAAGCACCCGGCTTCCGTTGGTGAGGTAACACGAGTACTCCGGTGCTCCCGTGGGTCTTGACTCTAGAAGTGTCTAAGTCTAAAAGGGTTACATTGTAGTTCACCTCTAGGTGTCCTTAATCTTTAAAATTGTAAGTTGTTTGTTCTCCATAGAAAGTTAATGGTGAGCGCTGTGTTTAGACACTGCACGCGTCCCCTGTGGGTCTCCTGTGTCCCGACCTTGGGCGATTCCTGGTTGCCCTAGAGGTTCTACAGGCCCTAGGCCGGACTTCTGCCCCTCATGTGGTTCTTATAAAACTATTTTAGTATATGGTTTGTGAAGCCCCTAGGGCATAACATATACTGTGCAACTTATTGTATGGTAATTAAGTTCCTTGTATTGTACTTTTACCTCTGACCTCATAAAGAGTCCAGAGGGGTTGTGTTTAGAATGAATACATATATATTTGATATATACCTTGTGTGATATGCTTTCATTTGATCATTCAAGAGATTATAGACTGGTAAACCAACTTGCTTAACTTGCCTCTAAGTCTTAGAGGTGTGGCGCCGCGCCTAGGGCGACTGACTGCGGAATCTGAGGATCACGGTTCGATCCCCGGCACCGGCCGCAGATTAGCTCAGCACCATGTGACTCTGGGCAACAGCTTGCTTAATCTTCCCAAATGGCCCCCAGCGCGTGATTGTGCGCTTTACAAATGTGGATTATTATTTATTATTATAGCCTGAAGGCTGCTCTCCACAGCTACCGCTAGGATAGCTTTCTATAAGGTTGACTTCAAACCTACCATCAATAAGGATCGTTTGGACTGGCGCACGGTGCCCACTAGAATAGTGGACATCATATGGCAGGCCAACTTCTCACATTGGTGTGCAGCATGTTGGAGAACAGCTTGCATTGTTTTACCAGATAATCTTGAGAATATCATTTGAAAAATCACTTCAGGTACCAGTAGGGACATATAAATCAAGCTTAAAATACATAAGCTCTACTGAACTTAGAAGTTGTAGGTGTTAAGTGCTTAGCACACCCTGACTACAACTACTAGGGAGGTTCAGTAGGAAACCAAGTAGTGTAGGTAGGTGCACACACCACACCTCACTAGTCATGGCTTTAAAGGCAGGACCTAGTGGGTCTATGCCAGATGTCAGCCAAGGGCAGACATCTAAGTATGACACATTCTCCTTCCAAGAGTTAAGGGGTCTGTGTGCCATAAGAAAATTAAAGCAAGGACAAAGTCTCACCACCCAACACCTAATAGAAATCTTATTCTTGGTTTACTTGGAAAAAGCATCATATCCTGATAGACTAGGTAATGGGGATGAGGTTCAACCATCAGCAGAAGAGGATCCTAGTGGGGTGCCCCACTAGAACTCTGATGATGATGATGATGCAGACCAGGATGATGTCAGTAGACTCAACCTGGTGAATCCAAGTCTACCTGGAGATGATGAAGGCCAGAATGGGTCTCCATCCATCCCCTCAAGTACACCTGGTGGTGTGCCCAGAAGGAAAAGATCACCTTCAGTGGAATCTGACCATTCTGGTACATCTGTAAGGTCCTCTGCCTCTGCTCATAGGACGAGAACTTCTCCTCAGAAGAGGGAGCATGAAGCCAAGCTTAGGATAAGGAGACAAGAAGTAGCCTTGGAAAAGGAGACCCTGGCTCTTGAGAGAGAAAAAAAGATGGAACTAGAGTCCCATGGTGGCAGCAATATCCCTAGTGGTAGGGATAGGTCTTATGACCATAGAAACCTGAGCAAGATTGCCCTCCCCTATCAGTCAGGGAATGACATCCACAAATGGATTACTGCACTAGAAAGAGTCTGCAAAGTACAGCAGGTACTCCCAGGGCAGTGGGCAGCAATCTTGCGGCTCTCCTTTGCAGACAAAGGTAGAGATAAGCTCCTCACTGTCAGAGAAGAGGATGCTGACAATTCCACTGTCCTGAACAGTGCTCTGATAGATGGGTTTGGCCTAACCACTGAGCAGTACAGGTTGCAGTTCAGAGATACCCAGAAGACACAGACTCAGGACTGGACTGATTTTGTAGCTTGTGCTGCTAAGCCTCTGGAGGGTTGGTTGCTGGGCAGTAAAGTGTGTGACTATACAGGATTGTATAAACTAATCATGCGAGAACAGATTCTTAATATCTGCCAGAACCAGTTGTTGCATTAGCACTTGGTTGACTCTGATCTGACCTCTCCCCAAGAATTGGGAAAGAAGGCAGACAAATGGGTCAGAACCAGGGTGAAGCAGAAGGTACAGAACCAAGGTGGTGACAAAAAGAAGCAAGACCAAAAGGGTGGAGAGAAAGTAAAAGACCAGAAGTCTTCACAAGGTCACCAAAAAGCTTCTAATGGTGGGAGTCCCCAATCTAAAAAGAAAGAAGGTCCAAGAAAACCATGGTGCAAAGTTTGTAAGAATAATACTCACTGGACTAGTGAGTGCACCAAAAAGAAGACAGCTCCAGTCACCATTGCCCCTAAGGCAACTGTTCCCCCTAGTACAGCTACAAGTGGTGGTTCACAGCAAAAGGGTGTAGTAGGGTTAACCCTGGGATATGAGATGGTCTCTGGCTTAGTCAGAGTGCCAACTCAAGCTGTTTTGATCTGTGATGGAGGCATGGACATGACCTCCTCTATGTGCCCCAGTAATCTGGGCAAGTACAGACAAACACTTTTAATCAATGAGAAAAAAGCTGAGGCCTATAGGGACACAGGTGCCAGTGCCACAATGGTGATACCTGACTAAGTGGACCCTGGACAAGTCATACTTGGAGAGACTTACCAAGTGACCAATGCTGGCAACATCAGTACCACACATAGTATGGCATTTGTTAATTTCTCCTTGGGAGGGGTAACTGCCCTTAAGAAGGTTGTGATCGGTGCAGACCTCCCTATTGAATGCTTGCTTGGCAATGACCTAGAGACTTCAGCCTGGTCTGAAGTGGAGCTTAGGACCCATGTAGAAATGTTAGGAATCTCAGCACATGTCCTTGCAGTGACTAGGTCACAGATCAAAATGTCTAACACTGAACAGGCACTGGATTCTGGAATAATGGACCAGTTGCCTCCCAGGAAAAGGAGCAGTAGGGTTAGGGCAGTGCCTTCCCCCCTGGCTCAGAGTGAGGATCAGCCTTCTGAGGAAGCTGATTGTGAGCCTGAAGAAGGAACTGTCCCAGAGGAGCTTGAACCAACCTGATCAAGTAAAGTACTTAGGGACAGTGGGCAATTCTAGGGCAGATCCGAGTCAGGCACAGTTGCGCTGCCCTTCTCTTGAACCCCTCAGACAGCAAGCTGCTGCTGAGGCTCCTGTGAATGCTAGTGGCACCTATAGAATCTATTGGGATGGCGGGCTTCTGTATTCAGAGAGTAGAGACCCCAAGCCTTTTGCTTCCAGGAGGTTGGTCATACCTTTGGCATTCAGGGGCTTCCTTTTGTCATTAGCCCATGATATTCCCCTAGCAGGACACCTGGGCCAGAAAAAGGCTTGGGACAGAATTGCCCCTCACTTTCACTGGCCCCACATGTCTGAAAACACCAAGGAGTTCTGTTGCTCCTGTGTCACCTGCCAAGCCAATGGCAAAGCAGGTGGCACCACAAAGGCCCCCCTTATACCACTATATGTGGTGGGGGTTCCCTTTGAACATGTAGGGATTGACATTGTTGGACCAATGGATCCCCAAACTGCATCTTGGCACAGGTTTATCCTGGTGATAGTGGATCATGCCACCGGGTACCTAGTGGCAATTCCCCTTAGGACCACAGACAGAGGTGCAAACTTTATGTCTAGTTACTTGACTGCAATGTGGAAGGAATGTGGAGTGAACTACAAGTTCACCACACCCTATCATCCACAGTGCAATAGTCTAGTTGAAAGATTTAACAAGCCCTTTAAAGGGTATGATTAAGGGTCTCCCAGAAAAGCTTAGGCGGAGATGGGATATCCTGCTACTCTACCTTTTGTTTGCATACAGGGAGTTTCTACAGAAAGGGGTTGGCTACAGCCCATTTGAACTTCTGTTTGGACACCCTGTTAGAGGACCACTTTGTCTGGTGAAGGAGGGTTGGGAGTTACCTCTCAAACCCCCTAAACAGGATATTGTGGACTATGTACTTGGTCTCCGCTCCCGGATGGCTGAGTACATGAAAAATGCATCCAAAAACCTTGAGGCTAGCCAAGAATTACAGAAAGCCTGGTATGACCAAAAGGCTGTACTGACTGTTTACCAGCCAGGACAGAAAGTGTGGATGTTGGGGCCTGTGGCCCAGCAGCACTCCAAGACAAATGGAGTGGACCCCACACTATTGTTAAACAGAAGGGAGAGGTTACCTGATTTGGTAGATCTTGGAACTTCCAGGTGCCCCCATAGGGTGCTTCATATCACCAGATTGAAACCATATGTTGAAAGGGCAGATATGGGCTTGCTCATGGCTACTGATGAAGGACAGCAGGAAGAGAGTGACCCTCTCCCAGACCTGATCTCTCAGAACCCTGATGATGGGTCAGTTGATGGAGTAGCCTTGGCAGGCAGCCTATCTGACCAGCAGCAAACTGACTTCAGATAAGTTCTGCAAAAATACAGACATATGTTTTCACTGACTCCAAGTCAGACTACCTGGTGCACTCATGAAGTGGACACTGGGGACAATCTGCCTGTTAAAAAGAAGATTTACAGGCAACCTGATCATGTCAGGGACTGTATCAGGGCAGAAGTCCAGAAACGGTTGGAATTGGGAGTAATTGAACCTTCAGATAGCCCTTGAGCTAGTCCAGTAGTCCTAGTACCAAAATTTCACATCCAGGGTGGTAAGAGAGAGATAAGGTTTTGTGTAGACTACAGAGGTCTAAATGCAGCCACTAAGATTGATGCCCATCCAATACCCAAAGCAGATGAGCTCATAGATAAGTTGGCATCTGCCAAATGTCTGAGCACATTTGATCTAACATCTGGCTACTGGCAGACCAGACTCGCTGATGATGCAAAATTAAAAAAAGGATTTTCAACCCCTAGTGGACATTATCAATTTGTGGTTTGCCCTTTGGTCTGAAAAACTCACCTAACACATTTCAAAGGTTGGTGAATAAAGTCCTAACAGGCCTGAAAGACTACTGTGCAGGTTATCTTGATGATATTGCAGTCTTTAGCTCCACCTGGGAGAATCACTTGATCCGCCTGAAAAATGTTTTGGATGCCCTGCAAAAAGCAGGCCTAACTATCAAGGCTACTAAGTGCCAGATAGGGCAGAGTCAGGTTGTGTACATGGGCCACCTTGTAGGTGGAGGCCAGGTTCAACCATTGCAGAGCAAAATCCAGAACATATTGGACTTGGTTGCTCCAACCACCTAGACTCAGGTCAGAGCTTTCTTGTGCCTGACTGGGTACTATAGGAGATTTGTCAAGGGGTATGGTTCCATAGTGACAGCCCTGAATGACTTAACTTCTAAAAGAATGCCTAAGAAAGTTCAGTGGACAGTCAGCTGTCAAAGGGCATTCGATGACCTGAAGCAGGCCATGTGAATTGCACCAATTCTGCAAAGTCCTAACTATTCCAAAGAATTCATTGTACAAACAGATGACTTGGGGGTATGGGCTGTGCTATCATGATTAAATGATGAAGGTCAGGACCAGCCAGTAGGTTTCATTATCAGAAGGTTGACCCCTGGAGAGAAACGTTGGTCAGCTATTGAGAGGGAGGCCTTTGCTGTGGTTTGGGCTCTGAAGAAGCTGAGGCCATACTTGTTTGGCACTGACTTGACAGTTCAGACAGACCATTAGCCCCTATTATGGCTAAAACAGATGAAGGGTGAAAATCCCAAACTCCTCAGGTGGTCCATTTCCCTACAGGGGATGGACTATTCAGAGTAACCATGCCAATGCATATGGACTCTCCAGATATTTCCACTTAGAACATGAAGACTCAACTGGTCAAGGTTAGTTTAATGTCCCTGCCTTTGGAGGGAGGGGGGGGTTGTGTAGGAGAGTAGGGTCTGCTTCCTATGGTTACCCACACTTTTTGATGTGTTTCACTGGTTTTTCGACTTTAGTATGGCTGTGGCCCAGCTAATCAGGACCACAGCCTAGCTGTTCCCTCTCTCTAAATTGATACCATGTACTTTATGTACATACCAGATTGGTTACTGGGTCACCCTTATGAGTCCCTGTATATGGTACCTTAGGTACCCAGGGCATAGGGACCGCAGAGGCCTAACAGGGGCTGACGCATGTATTGTGCCACCCCTGGTTAGCCTTCCAAGATGGATGTATGACGTTAGCACGCATACTTTTACCACGCATACCATTACCACGCAATTTTTACAACGCAGGATCCCTTTCAACGCATACCTTTACAACGCATGACATGACATCACAGATACTATTACAACGCATACCATTACAACGTAAGTATAGGTAAGTATATAATTTTTAAAAATAATGTAATTAATAATAATTTTAATAATGTATTTAATTTAATTTAATTTTAATAAAGAATTTGTTAATATATATGTTAAAAATACCCCTGTACCCCATAACCCAAACCTAGCCCTGAACCCTAAAAATATCCCTGTACCCCATAACCCAAACCTAGCCCTGAACCCTAAAAATACCCCATGTACCCCATAACCCAAACCCAGCCCTGAACCCTAAAAATACCCCTGTACCCCATAACCCAAACCCAGCCCTGAACCCTAAAAATACTCCTATACCCCATACCCCAAACCCAGCCCTGAACCCTAAAAAAAACCTGTACCCCATAACCCAAACCCAGCCCTGAACCCTAAAAATACCCCTGTACCCCATAATTAAAACCTAGCCCTGAACCCTAAAAATACCCCTGTACCCCATAACCCAAACCTAGCCCTGAACCCTAAAAATACCCCTGTACCCCATAACCAAAACCCAGCCCTGAACCCTAAAATATCCCTGTACCCCATAACCCAAACCCAGCCCTGAACCCTAAAATACCCCTGTACCTCATATCCCAAACCCAGCCCTGAACCCCCAAATACCCCTGTACCCCATAACCCAAACCCAGCCCTGAACCCTAAAAATACCCCTGTACCCCATAACCCAAACCCAGCCCTGAACCCTAAAAATACCCCTGTACCCCATAACCCAAACCTAGCCCTGAACCCTAAAAATACCCCTGTACCCCACAACCCAAACCTAGCCCTGAACCCTAAAAATACCCCTGTACCCCATAACCCAAACCCAGCCCTGAACCCAAAAGATACCCCTGTACCCCATAACCCAAACCCAGCCCTGAACCCTAAAAATATCCCTATACCCCATAACCCAAACCCAGCCCTGAACCCTAAAATACCCCTGTACCCCATAACCCAAACCAAAAAAAAACTTACCTATACTTACGTTGTAATGGTATGCGTTGTAATAGTATCTGTGATGTAACGTCATGCGTTGTAAAGGCATGCGTTGTAAGGGATCCTGCTCTTCAAGCCTGGGTAAGGTTGTGTAAGCACCCCTTACTTAAGATATGTTATACCTATATCTACCCTTACATATAGACACATATTAACCTATAAGTCACTCCCATGGCAGGCCTTGACAATCCTGTAGGCAGAGTGCTTGGTTTTGTGTGAGAGGGTGCCCTAGCATGAGCTGAACCCATCTGCAGTTTTCAGAAATATCTCCTTACAGCTGTTTTATGATACACCCATACCATATACTCTTATACTCTTATTTGCATTATGAACCTTGCGGTTAAATGCTAACTTTGGTTTGGTTTTATCAAAACATGTCATGTTTAGGTGTCAAATGATTTAGAATACTACCCCCCCCCCCCCCCCCCCAGTTCTGGTGGTGGGGGTAGCATTCCACCCTCCTAGAGGGAAAATACATGTACACACTGGTATACCTTTTAAAGTTAAACAGAGCCCCAGCATCACAAAATGGATGTGGTTGCCACAGACACGAGTCTGACCTCCTGCTGCTGGATGATACTCTGGCAGGGGAGGCATGGACAATAGGTTTCCTGTCCAGGGAGGTGCCCCAGACAGGCTTTAGTGTGATGGGACAAGGTGGGTTACATTCAGGGAATGCTTTTCAGACACTGCCTGGGGCACACAAGGTGCTCCATGCATTTCCCAGTTCAAACCGGTTGCTGGGGCATTCAGTGTAACCACCCCCTCCCCAGGTCCACCCATAGGTGGGACCTTAGAATTAGCCCAGCTCCTAAACATAGTATAAGCATAGGAACCCAGTCTCTAGGACTTTAGATTACCCTGGACGAAACTCTGAAGAAGAAATCCTGGACCTTCGACATGTCATTTCTACTGAAAGACACAAAAATCTCCCTTGGAGTCGAAGAGTGACCGTCTGTTCAAACAGGCACCAAAGAAGCATCTTTGCCAGTCTGCATTTTCGAGGCTCCCGCAGTATCCCGAAGAATCTGCAACACAGGACACAGACTTCCTGACATCTCTGAAGGTGACACGAGTTCCTAGCAGAGCTGAGACCTGTAGCTGACATGAGAAACGTGGGACCGGAACTCCTATACATCCTGCATTTTTGCGACTGCACCTACTTCCTGAAGTTTCCTGAAGTTGTGCACTGGGGTATTAGAAGCCACTGCCGCGCACCTTTTGCACTGAAGTAAAGAGGCCAGCACTCCCGAGTGACCCGTGACCCGTGAGTCACCTTTCTTCACCTCAGCTCGAGGGTCCTTTGCGGTTCCTAGTCCATTGGCTAGTGGGCCCCCAAGAAGGACAATCCTTTGTTTCATGAGCGTTCCTGGTTGCTCCAGACGTGCTCTGACTCCCCTCCAAAGGGTGAGTCCCTCAGACCTTGCAGGTCTGCACCAAAGCCAATCTTGTCATCTTGCATGGGTTGCTGTTGCTAAGGCTTGTTGGGTCCAATCCGGATTCTGACGCTGCAGCACTTGCATCCTTCGTGGCTCAGCTCGAATCCAGCTCCTGGTCATCGTTGACGCCTCCTAGTCCTCGTGGCTGAAAAGTCAAGCTTCACCTACTTCACTTGAAAGCACCCAATATCGGCTGGCATCTTCCTGTCGCCATCCTGGTCACTGGCTAGTGACCCAGACTTTGTCCCCTCTGCTTTCAGGTACTTCACATCTCTGATCCACCATTGGATCCACCCGAACACCTTTCCTCTGGTTGCCTGCAGCACTTCTTCGCAGCTCTCCATTGGAATCGACGATGAAACCCGACATCAAAAGACACCTGTGCACCCGGCTTCCGTGGGTGAGGTAACACGAGTACTCCGGTTCTCCCGTGGGTCTTGACTCTCGAAGTGTCTAAGTCTATAGGGGCTCCATCGTAGTTCACCTCTAAGTGCCCTTAATATTTAAAATTGTAACTTGTACATTCTCCGTAGAAAGTCAATGGTGATACACAGCTGTGTTTAGACACTGCACGAGACCCCCGTGGGTCTCCTGTGTCCCTACCTTGGGTGGTTCCTGGTTGCCCCAGCTGTTCTACATGCCCTAGGCCTTACTTCTATCCCTCACGTGGTTCTTATACCACTATTTTAGTATATGGTTTGTGAGGCCCCTAGGGCATACCATATACTGTGCAACTTATTGTATGCTAACTAATTTCCTTGTATTGTACTTTTACCTCTGACCTCATAAAGAGTCCAGAGGGGTTGTGTTTAGAATAAATACATATATATTTGATATATACCTTGTGTGATGTGCTTTCATTTGATCATTCAAGAGATTATAGACGGGTAAACAACTTGCTTAACTCGCCTCTAAGTTTTACCCTGAAGGCTGCTCTCCACAGCTACCACTAGGATAGCTTTCTAAAAGGTTTACTTCAAACCTACCATCAATAAGGGTGGTTTGGACTGGTGCAGGTGCCCACTAGAATAGTGGACATCATATGCCAGGCCAACTTCTCACACCCCTTATTTACCAAAATGCATTGTAAATGTAAATGCATTGCGATTTATATAGCGCACGTATCACCCGAAGGCATCAAGGCGCTTGCCTTGGGAACCCGTCCTGGCTTTTCCCTGTGAGATAACCCCTACTGGGCATCCCTGAGATGAAAGACAGGCATCCTGCAGCGGGTGGGCCGCCGTAGTGTAGATTAAGCAACTATTGCCCAGAGTTGCAGCGTGGGACCCCATGATTAGAATCGGCACCGAGGCGAGAATTATCAAGTCCGTGGACATTTTGGGCTCAGGACCCTGCTGCGTCGGGAATTGAACCCTGGTCCCGGGCCAGATCTCTGCATCAGGGTCTGCCACTCTAATCAGTGAGCCACACTCCTCCACTCCTCCGCATTGGGCTATTGAAGATAAATCATGACATGGAACTAAACCCATGCTTTGGAGCTTTTTTGAATATGGATGTTAAAAATGGATTGAATAAAATTAATTGAACCAGGAAAAAATAAGGATAAAACAAATGGAGTAAAATGAAAAAAGTGAAGGAAATATTATGAACTTGATTCATTGGATTCAATCTTTATCACATAATTGTGCAGCTTTGTGGAACCTTAATTGGTTCCCTCGAGATGTAGTTATTGTTGCAGCAAACCATGACTTAAGGTACTTTGTTCAGTGTGCCTAGCTGCAACATTGTAGCTGGCCCATGCTCCATCGCAGTCATCCTGAACTTGTGACTTTGTCCCAGTACGGCACCACCAGATATCTACAATTGGCACTTTGTGCTGTTTGGCGCTATTTTCACTGAAATCTTTAGAACTGCATATCTCCGGTTCTACTTATTGGAGTTTTGTCATTTGGATCTTGTTTTATTCATTAAAAATTGCACTGTTGTTCTAATCTGGTGTGGGATCCTTTTTGTGTGGCGTTTTCACTTTATTAGTGTTTTAAGTGTTGCACAAATACTTTACAGATTGCCTCTAAGTTAAGCCTGGCTGCTCTGTGCCAAGGTACCGGACGGTTGAGCACAAGTTAATTTAGGATTAGTTTGCGCCTCACCCTGACAAGGACTGTGGTTGCTTCTTGAACCGGGCTCACACCTAGTCAACCAACAACCCAAAGTCTTATACTTGTTTATACATAACATACCTAAAGTGCCTTTCAGAAGTGACTTAAAAAGACAGCTTCTTCTAGTTACTTAGATTTTACACTTATTTATTTTGAAGGAGACAGCGCCAACACTTTGCAGCAGGGTTGCAATGCTGAAAATCGGGAGATTACAGGCACTTTTCTGTAGCAGTGCCGTGAATACCGAACTGACACGTTTATATTTACATTTACCATTATTCTACTTATGATATATATCTCTCCATTTAGGTGGGAATGGTGTGCCCCCCAGAAAGCGATTGTGCATGGTTTGACACATCACCTTGGGCGCACTGTGGACACCTCATTAATGTCTCTGTTAGAAATTGGATTACTGGTTGCCAAGGGTGTGAACCCTGGTCAAGCTGAAACAAAATCCAAGTGAGTGTAAGGCACAAGCAGAACCAAATTAATCTGTGCTCCAACCCCTGGTAGCTTGGCATGGAGCAGTCAGGCTTAATGGTGTAAAGTATTTGTGCACCACTTCAAACAGTAAAACAGTAAATACAGCACACAAAAAAGAACCCACATCAGGTTAGGAAAATAGAGCAAAAAGTAATAAATAAAACAAGACCCAAATGACAACAATTCAATCAGTAGAACCAGAGAGAATGTTTAAAGAATAGAATGCAATATGGCACCTAAAAGCATAAGGCGCCAACCGGGGATATCTGGTCACACTGGCCCGGGTCGAAGTCAAATGTTCAGGCCGAGCGCTATGGAGCGCGGGTCAGATGCTGTCCCAGATTAGTCCAACTGAAGGTTTACCTTAAGTTTTGTGCAAAGATTCCATTCGCATTGAAGAAGGCCGCCAGGATCAATTAGAGCAGCGCTGGTGGTGGTTGTGGTGGTGCAAGGAGCAGGCCAAGCGCTGCGGACTGGCAGGCTGGCACTTCATGTTGGTGGTTCTCTGCAATGCTTGCTGGGTGAAGAGACAGGCTTGCAGGAGCTCGCACTGATTTTTGGTGCGAGTGGCATGGTTCCAGTGCGGACTAGCCCGCTTGCGGTCACATAGAGCCCAAAAGGTTGAATTTAGGAACTCGAGAGCCACACCAAGAGTCCAGGACCTGATAGACACCTCTTAGGGGCCAAGCACTCATTGAAGACAGGTCCAACTGAAAGTTTACCTTCACAGGTTTTGTGCCAAGATTCCCATTCGCATTGAAGAAGGCCGCCGGGATCAATGAGAGCGTCGCTGATGGTGATCGTGGTGGTGCAATTAGCAGGCCAAGCGTCGCGGAGAGGCGGGCTGGTACTTCATGTTGGTGGTCCTCCGAAGGTGATCAATGCTTGCTGGGTAAAGAAACAGGCTTGCGGCGGCTCGCACTGATTTTCGGTATGAGTAGCATAGTTCCAGTGTGAACTAGACCGTTTTCAGTCACGTAGTGCCCAAAAGGTTGAATTTAAGAACTCGAGAGCCACACCAAGTGCCCAGGACCTGATAGACAACTCTTAGGGGCTGTTTGCGAGCCTGTCATGTTATTGAGGCTCAGATCAGGAGGCCAGCGGACTAGCCCTTTTAGTCACTCTGGGGTCCTGGGTTCACAATGGGTTCCAGGTTCAGTTTTGACTACCCAGGCAAGAGGGCAGCAGCTCCTTCAGAGTAGCATTCATATAGAGTGCCAGTCCTTGTAGCAGTACAACAGTCCTTGTTCCAGGCAGGGTATCCACAAGTCCAGAAGTGCACTGGAGAGTTGGTGTCTGAGGTCCTTCTTTTATACCCTGATGCGCTGGTTCTGGAACGTATTAGAAGCTTCTAGACAATGGCTTTGAAGTGCAAGGGATTCCCTGCATCACCTTCCCTCGCTCCAGGCTGGCCGAAGCGACAATCAGGGTCGTCAGGCCCTTTGTGTGAAAGCAGAGCACAGGCTATTCGTGTGTAAATTGGGTAGTACTCAGCTCCATCCCCCATCCTACTAGCAGATGACCCACTCAAGCACGCTAATCCCTCAATTGTGTGACTGTCTGGGAGGAATTAAAAAAAGTCTAACTGTCGGTTACACCCAGTAATGTGACCCAGGCCAGGCTATAGGCCCAAATGAGCTAAGGGCGTAAAAATGCCAAGTTTCTAAAAGTGGCATTTTTAATATTGTGATAAAAAAACTGACTTCCCCACTTGGGGTTTTCACACCAATTCCAAATACACCAAACAGGACCTGGTTATCTCTTCCCATTTGTAAATTACACTTATAAACATAATAAGGTAACTCCAATGCTATCCTATCAGAGAGATAAGCCTTGCAGTAGTGAATAATGAATTTGAGTATTTTACAACCACGACATGGAAAACTTGAAATTACATGTCCTGCTTTTTAAATACATTGCTCCCTGCCCTTGTGGTTGTTCAAGACCTACCTTTGGGGTGACTTAGTGTATTATAAAGTAAGGTTTGGGCCTGGCAAAAGGTTTACTTTGTCAGGTTGACATGGAAGTTTAAACTGCACAGACCTGCTTAGCAACTGTTTAAAGTGCTACGTAAGAGGGTGGCACAAAAAGTGCTGCAGGCCCCACTAGTAGCATTTAATTTACTGGCCATGGGCACATGTAGTTCTACTTTACTAAGGACTTATACCATTTTTAAAAGCGAGAGCACAAGCACTTTAGCACTGGTTAGCAGTGGTAAAGTGCACAGATTCCCAAGGCCATCAAAAACTAACTAAGCAAAAAGTGAAGGGTAAAAGGCAAAGCATTTGAGGTTGACCCTGCAGATAGGGCCACATACAACACCACCCACTCCCCCCTCCGAAGCCTAAAGCCAGGGAGAGTTATCAGCACCTTGATGGACCACCTCCTTCGGTGATAGAAGGTGGACAATGACCCTCTACTGCATGGGCACTTGTCAATTCTATGCCCTTCTGAATTCAGGTGGCTTCATCCGTCTACACTCTCCTGAGCCACTGAACTAACCCAAGGGGAACGCTTGTACTCACTTGTGGACCCCATCTGTGCAGCATCTAGCCTTAATTTGCTCACAGATGCATCCCAGTAGCAAACAGTACCACCATGGCCAACATAGTGATGTGGCCTGTTCCTGCCCTTGAATCAGCCTTCTGTCCCCAACCCAAGGAAAAGTCTGCCCATAAAGATAACAACTAACAGAAGTTACTGACAGCTGTCAGCTTCAAGTGCCAGGTCCCAGTCCTCCCCAGGAACTCTGACAACTGAGGTTTCTCAGAGTAGGAGTCAACAGCCCCAGGTGTTTGCTACTACCCTTCTTACCAGTCCAGGTGTGGGAGACTGGTGCAAGAAATTATCTGCCTCCTCTGCGTTCAAGTTGGGTGAAAAGATAATACAGGGTCATAAGGCCCAGTGTGTGAAGGCAGAGCATAGGCTATTCATGTGTAAGTGGGGATGTGCTCAGCTCCGCCCCCCATTCTGTCAGCAGATGACCCACTCAAGCACAACTAATGCCTCTATTGTGTGACTGTCTTGGAGGAATGTACAAAGTCTAACTGTCAGTTACACCCAGTCATGTGACCCAGCCCAGGCTATAGGCGTAAAAGGGCTATGGGCATAATAAGGACAACTTTCTAAAAGTGGCATTTTTTAAATTGTGATCTAATACCCGACTTCACCACTAAATAGGGCTTTTCAATTCCAAAGACACCAAAGATGAACTGATTATCTCTTCTCATTTGGAAATTACACTTATAGAGAGCGATTAACAAAGGACCTCCCCACTCCTGGCAGAGGCCCTGCATTCACGGCGGGGGTCTTACACTTGTGGGAAGACCTCCACAATGGGTTACTGCAGTACGAAGGTCCTGTCAAGAGTACGGGACCCCTGCCACAACCATGGGGCCTCCACCATGAGTGCGGAGGCCCTTTCTGGATCGGGCCCATAAAATGTAATAAGCCAACTCTAATGTTATTCTATGGAAGAGACAGCCCTTGCACTAGTGAAAAACGAATGTAAGAGTTTTTCTCTACCAAGACATGTAAAACTTAAAAGAACATGTCCAACCTTTTAAATACATTCCACCCTGCTCTCGGGGCTGTCCATGGCCGCCTACCTTAGGGGTGACATATGCGTTAAAAAGGAAAGTTTGGACCTGACAAAAGCTCTACTTTGTCTGCACACACAGACTCTGCAATGGCATACCTAAGACATGTTTAAAGTGCTACTTAAGTGGGTGACACGATCATCGGTGCTCCAGGCCCACTAGTGGCATTTAATTTACAGACTCTGTGCACATGTACTGCTTCTTTAATAGGGACTTATAAGAAGATTAAATATGTCAATTGTGTATAAGTCAATGTTATGATGTTTAGAGGAGAGGGCACAAGCACTTTAGCACTAGTTAGCAGAAGTGAAGTGCACAGAGTACTAAGAACAACAAAAACAATATTAGTAAAAAGTGAAAGGTAAAAGGCAAAACGTTTAGGGTGATCCTGCAGAGAGGGTTAGGTCCAACAGACTCAATGCAACATGTACACTTCAGAAAACAGTAATATGCTGTGTGCAAATGATAAGAAATGCAGTATTGACTTGTCCATCCCTGTATTAAGAGGATGATAAAAATGGACTGCAGACTTTTGTGAAATAGACTCTGGTTTAAAAATACATCACTGACTCACAATACAATGTTAATAATCTAATTAGTTGCCCATTATCGTAATGAAATTAGCACTCTAGCTTATTGATGCTCATTCATAGCGAGCCATCTTATCCTTGTGACTCAGAGAGTCCGCAGCAAGGTGGGGGCGAGGGGGCATTTTATGCAGTCTGGCTTCAACATTTGTGATTATGCAGCCTTTAATGCTTTATACATGTGTACGGGTGGATGTATTCGCAGATAAATATGTACAGGGAGCGATTTAAGTACCAAAGAAAAATATTCGAAAATAATATTTCCTTGGCATTCCAAATGTAGACTGCGAAACATGGTTGGCACTGGCAAACTGCGTTGACGTGGAATTCTTTCAGTAAAAATATAAACCTCTTATGATCAGTGTATTGTTTTTCAGAATGCACAACTCTTGTTCACAGGTTTAACTGATTTTAATTGAATCAAATTGATTTTGTGCTCATCAGTCATTTCATATTTTGCCCACAACAGGAACCATGTAAAGGCATTGATCAAACATTCAAGATGTTAAATGAACATCTATTTACAAATATGTCTCTTTACCACCCCCAAAAGAAATCGCAGGGTGTTGACCCTTTTGTTAAAAAAAGAAATGTCTTTAATACCAGGAACTCTCCTTCTACTAACTGTACTAGGACCGCGGTAAGTACCACAGCAGAAAAGAGGCCACGTTTTACCCTCGGCCACATCTCAGATTGTAAAACAGCTTCTGGCCTCACTTATCCAAGAGACTTTTAGAGACAACTTTAATATTTTATTGTATACATTGTTCTTCGAACCTTGTACATTTGTAAAGTGAAGATAAGTGTATGCAATCTAAAAGGATTTTGAATTGAAAATGTAAAGCCTCTCCAGAACATCTATGAATTGACAGGGTTTTGCACCACTAGTATAGGATACTTTTCTGCTTACAGAGATCGCAGGATTACCCCTCCACGCAGGATATGGGGTTCCATTCTCAAGAGAGGGGCAGGAATCTGCCACTTCAGCTACCACTAGCTTTTTTTGACAGCCCTGTGTGGATTAGGCTAGAGGCTATTTTACAATTGATGAGGGTTACGGGTTGTTTTCAACTCCAACAAGCATTTGCAGTGCAATAGGTCTCACATTTACACGGGTTTAAGCTGAAGGCATTGTAAATGACTAGGGGCCCGATGTAGGTAAAACGCATTTTCCGAATTCAAAATACCGTATTACACCGAATCGGTATTCTGAAATCGGAAAATGAGATGTAGAGAGAAAAAATCGGAAAAATACCGATTCGGTCGTAATCGGTATAGTGAATCGATACGTACCGAATCGGCATCCACCGAATCGGAATTTACCGATTCGGCTACAACCGAATCGGCAAATACCGATTCGGTAATCGCTATACACCCCCATGGCCGAAAGGCCCATAGGAAAGCATTGCAAATACCGATTCGGGAATTTCCGATTCGGTAAAATCCGATTCGGTAAATACCGAATCGGTGAATGCTGATTCGAGAAGCTAGTCAAACTGAAACCAGAGACAACAGCCAATGAGGTGGATCCACCCTCCCCCACCCTAGCAGGGAGTGGCTACCCAGGCAGGTGCAGCTCATTAAGAATTTTCTGGAGAGGCAGCCTGAGCTGAGCATTCACAGTGAGCAGCAGTGGAAGCAGGATCCAGAGCACTGTGTAAGATGGCTAGCAGCAGTGAGAGCCAGAAGGCTGTGCAGAAGAGAAAACCTAAATTCAGCACCATGGAGCTGCAAGTGTTGGTGGAGGAGGTGGTGAGGGTACACAGGCAGCTGTTTGGGAGGCTGTCCCTCACTGTACCTGAGAGCACAAAGAGGAGGCTGTGGACAGAGATTGGGGAGAAAGTAAACTCTGTTGGAGTTACCCCCAGGAGCCTTGATGACCTCAAAAAGAGGTTCTATGATATCCGCAGCCTAACAAATCGGAAACTGGCAGAGTTGCAGAGGGAAGCTGGACTTACTGGTGGAGGCAGGAACCCGGCGCCACCCCTCACTGAGCTGGAGGAACTAGTGGCGACTACCATCGAGAGGGAGAGTGTGGTTGGAGTTGGGAACCTGGATAGCTCAGCCAGAGCTACAGCTAAAGGTAAGAAGCATGCGCATCATGACACACCCTACCGGACACCTCCCCTTTAGACACAATGCACAGCCAAACCCCAGCCCAGTACTGCTACCAACAGACAAGAGAAATGCATCATGGTAAATGTAGTCAGCAGAAGTAGGCAAAAATGCCAGTGCAGAAGCATAATTAAAAGAACAGTGGAACAGAATCAATGTATTTGAAATGACATGTGCAATGCTTTAATTGTAGTGACTGTAATACATCAGCACTCAATTCACAAATGCTTCTTTATACCTAGGGGCACCATCAGGCGGAGGAGCAGGAGCAACTGAGGCACCAGCACCAGCAACATCTTCCTGTGCGGTGGCAGGGCCAAGCACTAGTCAAGCAGCCCTGGAGGAGGATGAGAACACCAGTGCCCAGGGAAATGAGGAAGACCTTGGTAATTCATTCACATTTCTACACTCCCCCGAATATCTGGCATGCCCCCATTGCTGTTCTCCCCAGAGAACTCACCAACACCGAGCCACCCTGCACCTGCCACATCTCCTGCCAGGAGTATTGTTGTAGCTCCATTGAACCCCATCGAGGGAGCAGCGGGACAGGCCCCAGCTACCAACACAGTCACACCTGTGGCACCCCAGCCCACACAGCAGGGCAGCAGCAATTCCCGGAGGCGTACAACATCCAGCACTGCACTTCCAGCACGGGAGGGCAGCGTCTTTCAAGGGCTGGAGGGCAGCATGGTAAAGATACAGCGGATGCAGGCGAAATCCATCTTGGCCTGCCAGCGCCAGCTGCGGCAGCATAACCTGCAAATGGGAGAGATGGCGCAGGGCTTTAAGACATTTGTAGAGAGCAATAAAGAAATTGCTACAGGTCTTTGCCGTATGACCACAGCCATCACGCAGCTATGTACAAAACTGGACGAGCACGAGCTCGCTCGCCGCAGGGATGCCGCATGCACAATAGGTCAATAAACCGCCTTGCTGCTGCTACCGCACAGCTATGCCAACGTGGGGCAAATATGGAGGCCAGCCTGACCCAGAACACCGCAGAGGTCACCAGGGGCATGGCCCGCATTACGAACGCCATGGAGGCACTTATAATTTCAAACACTGTGGTCAATCCAGCCCTGGACCTGGGCGAGGCTGGGGACAGCAGCAGCCGCAGCAGCCCGGCCAGCGCAGTGTCAGAGCCGCACAGGAGCACCAGGTGCTCTGCTGAAGCTGCTGGACATGCAGAAGGGGGAGAGGCACAACCCAGTGGGGCTGCTAAGCGCAGCAAAAAATAAGCTTGCCAGGGCGGGTGAGGCAACCCGGACAATTGACATTGAACCACTTTTTGTTAACATTTTCTTTTGTTGCACATCAGTGCAGTAACGGTGTTGCAACATTATTAAAAATTTCTTTTCCTTACAACCATTGACCTGTCTGTGCATCTGTACTCACTCAGAAATAGTTTTCTGTAATCTCCTCACGTCTGTATCTGCCATCACTTGGCGTAGACACCCCAGCAGGTTGTATTTGTGGCACAGCAACGTCGTCGTCATGGTCCTCGTAGTCTGACAACTCCACCTCAGTGCCCTTCTTCACCGCAAGGTTGTGCAACATTGCACAGACAGCTATGATCTTGCAGCAGGTGATGGGGGTATACTGCCTTGCACCTCCACTCTTGTGCAAGCATCTGAATCTGCTTTTCCAGATGCCAAAGGTCCGTTCAACTACATTCCTTGTGCTTTTGTGGGCCCGGTTATACCTCCTTTGGCTGGGTGTAGAGGGGTTGAGGTAGGGGGTGAGTATGAATGAGCGGAGGGCACTGTCGCCTAGAAGGAAAAGGGGTAACATTACTCACATGCATACATGTATTTCACTTAGCTACTTTGTGTTATGGGGGTCTGATGATGTGTCTCACCTAGGAGGTATCCTTCACCAAATTCGCCAGCCGTCAGCCGTGCATAGATGCCGCTCTGTTGAAAAATGTAGGAGTCGTGGGTACTCCCTGGGAATTTTGCGACCAGGTCTGTGATGGTGCACTTCGCATTGCAGATGACCTGAACATTGATGGTGTGCGTAGACTTCCTATTGCGGTATATGTATTCTGTGTCAGCAGGGGGGCAAATCGGAATGTGCGTGCCATCTATTCAGCCAATGATTTGGGGAAATTGTGCCATCTGGTAAAAGTCAGCTTTTGTTTGTACCAGTTCCGCGTGGGTTGCAGGGAAAGAGATGTATTGGTCTATCCTGTGTATCATGGCGTCAAGGAATTTGTTGAAAAACCTTGACAGGCTGCTCTGGGTCACCCCTCCTACCGCAGCTACTCCACTTTGATAGCTGCCAGACGCAAGCAGGTGTAGGCTGCATAGCACCTGCACGTGCGCTGGGATGGCGTGTGCCCTTGGGGTGGGGTGGTCCAACAGTGGTTTGAGGTCCCTGATGAGCTCCAGAATGGTGTCTGAGTCCAGCCTGTACCTCTGTAGGATCTCTGCCTCTGTGAGCATGAACAGGGTGATCCTCTGTCTGTAGACCTGTTCCTCTCTTTGCCATTCCCTCTCTCCTTCCTGCTGTAGCCATAGCCGCCTTGCAATGACATAAAAAGCAGCCATCCTGCAAGTTGCAATGCATTTTGGGTCTATTTTTATAGGTTGAAGTTGGTTACCACCTGATTGTAATCCATGGTAAATACCGATTTTGAAATACTGATTTTGAGCCAAAATCGGTATTTCCATGCTTCCCTACATCTCTCTCTCTGTCCGAATCGGAGATTTGCCGAATCGGTAACTCTACCGATTCGGTAGGTTATCCGATTCGGCTTTTTTCCGATTCGCTGTCTGTACCGATTCGATACATGGACCGAATCGGTTTTTTTTCCGGATCGGTGTCACTACCGATTCGGTACATGTACCGAATCAGTATTTTTAACGAATCGGTATGTTACCGATTCTTTCTCTTTCCAAATCGGGGTATTTCCGAATCGGATTATTTCCGATTCGGTAGCCATTCCGATTCGGTATATATACCGATTTGGACGATTTTCATTGCCCTACATCTCGATGGCTGTATACCGATCGGTAAGGGCCCAAAATCGGTATTTACGGCCGTTACCGATCGGTAACGGCCTACCTACATTGGGCCCAAAGTCTTTTATTTATGTTTTAAAAACCTAAACCTAAATAAAAGGCATTGTCACATGGTCAGAGACGGCTACCGCCCCCCTCCCCGTGTACCCACATCAAACCCAGAACACATAGACACAGAACATGATTTGTCTTTGGAAGGCGGGGGATCGCAAGACCCCCCGGCCGTATTTATTAAGATACAAAATAATAAAATAATAAATAATACAATTGTTAAACAATATATACAATTTTATATGCAAAAATATTCAGGGACATTAGATACAATCATATCGACAAGTATGATCGGCTAACCTTAACAAGATTCTAATACAGCTTGTTTCCTAACCGAATCTAACATCCTCCTCGGAAAATTATGCATGCTAACATTTATGGCCATGTGGCAAGGTCGCTAACCGGTGTCAGGTCTTATAAGCTGCGCCCTTAGCAGGTGCGCATGCGCAGCCGAGCCCGTTAATTACTCGGTCCACCCTTGCAGCCGAGCCCGTTAATTACTCGGTCCACCCTTGCAGTCGAGCCCGTTAATTACTCGATCCACCCGTGCAGCCGAGCCAGTTAATTACTCTGTCCACCACGTGAACTCCATTTAACCACTGAAGGAGTGCCCTTACTCGCGTCATACGCTGATGTCATGAGTACGCGTGGGGTGGCTACCAGCATAAGGACAGCGGGACTCCCCTACCCGTGCCCCTTTGCAGCACCAGTTATACCTGCCCCTGAAGTTCTAGGAGGGGCCAGTGACCCCTCCTCCCCCTGGGCGGACACCTCCAAAGGATGATGCCGCCCCCTCAGAACTTAAAATAGCTGCTCACCGGTCATGACCTTACCACCAGAGGCCAGCATTGTTATCTGACGATCTGTCCTCCCCCCTTCCTACTCCTAAGAAAGGTCATACTCACCTCGCAAATCCCTCTAACCATGCCAATATGTTATTCGACCACAGGACGTTCCCGGCCTCAGTCAAGTGGACCCCGTCCCGCAGGTAGAAATTCTCCCCCCAAATACAGCCATGGGGAATCGTCTGCAACCGAGGGGCTCGAAATAATTTGTCCAATTGTGTGTTGATCCTCTTTACCGAGTGATTCAACGCCTTGACTGAGTCCCCCCCTCGCCACTGCCACCGAGGAATAAGTTTCGACCAAACTACTGTGCAACCCGGGCATGTTCTGGACACCCACCCCGCAGTGGAGATGATTTCCTCTATAAGGATGCGCCTCCCTAGTTTGGCCAAATCGTTCTCCCCCAGGTGAAGTATCACCACTGACGGGGGGGCGGGTTGCTGAGATAGGAGTTCCTGAAAGTAATCTCTGAACTGGCTGATGCATAAGCCTCCCCTCCCAAAGAAGGAAACAGAAAACCCCTTTTCTTCGGCCCTTCTCTTCCTTTCACCTGGAAGAAACACATGTTTAGAGCGCCGCACATAAGAGTGGCCCACAATCCAAGTCACCAATGTCCGTTGATCTTATTGTTGCTTGTGTTGAGCTGCTGTCGTTCCTTGCCGCCATTCGGCAAGTTCCTCCCCCGCGTGACAGGTTTCAGAAACTGCTAAACCAGAAAATACCAAGCTTGAGTCACCTTGCCATGTTATAACATGTCAATCCGCACATATCGTTTGTAACATTCAGACGACCATCTTCCAATCCTCTTAACCTTTTCTACTGAGAGTCCCCTTACAACTGCCTTAGTTGCAGCCCCAATTCTGAAAGAATGGGTACCAAATTCCGTGGGATCCAATCCTGCTTTTGCGACTGTCAACTCCAGGACTCTCCTACACTGATACCCGGTCAGTGGTGTACCGTCGGTGTGACACAACAGTGCCCCCCCCCGCCGTACCCTCCCGATGCCTTCTAAAATCCTCTACATGCGAGACCGGGCAGCAAGGATTGGTCCGAGCCCGGTGGAGCACTATGGTATCCCCCCCGTCCCTCCTGGTCAGTTTTCGATCTTTGAATCATAACCCACATTGTATCCTCTCTGTTCACAACGCAGGCCACTTGAAGGCCACCCTGCTTATCAGCTTTTGACGTCGCTACCAACTCGCCTATCCTTAGAGCGCCATAGAACGCTAGTGCGAATGCAGCTTTGAACAGAAGCACCTCCCATGTTGAGCTAAAGACGCCCTGAAGTGCCGACAATAGGGCTGTGAGCCTTACCAGCCCGATCGGCTTTCTCGTATCCGTCGAGTGTCCCTGTATGCGGCGCCAACCCCTCAGCGCCTTGTGCACTACGGAAGTGTTCATAGGATCCCTCATGCCCTTGACTTGTGCGAAGAATGAAACTGCCGCCCTCTGCCTATTTGCAGCTGCCACCGAGCGCCCTTCCTTGTGCATCAATTCTAAGTATGCTACAAAAACTGTCCTCCTGCGCCCAGCTAACCTCCCACCTGTGCCCCAAGAAAGTACAGTAAGACAAGAATGCCCCTTCGTATGCTGTCTTGGTCCTGGGGGCTAAGCTAGATGCCACAAGGTGCGGTAGTCTGGGGCACCAATCCACCAAAGAGCAGCCGGGAAAGGTGCTGGCGAGGGATCTGCTGCAGGAAGCTGCTCCCTGAATACCTGCATTTTAAAGCGAGAAAGGGCGTCAGCTGCATTATTGAGTACGCCTGGCACATGTTTGGCTCTGAAAGCTACATTCCATTTCAAACATTGTAGCACAATCTCCTTTACAAAGGGCCGTATGAATGGACACCGTGCCGCTTGTTGGTTAATGCATTCCATTACGCTCATGTTATCCGACCAGAACACCACCGACTGATTGCATAGGTGCTCCGGCCAAACCATCAATGCTACCCATATCGGGAACAGTTCCAGAAATCCGATGTTGGTGGTCAAACCCCACGACCTCCACTCCTCAGGCCACCTCTGGGCGACCCACTTGGTCCCCAGGATGGCGCCAAAGCCCACGCTACCAGCAGCGTCTCTCCATAAACCCAACTCTGCTGATGCCGTGGGGGGGCCGGGCCACACTATCCTGCCATTATAGTCCTCCAGGAATGCCATCCATATCCGCATATCCTGCCGAACCTCGGATGACAACCTAGTGCGGTGATGTTTCTCTAGCAATCCCTTCATGGCTTGGGCAATCGAGCGTGAGAAGGGGCGTGCCTTTGGGATGACCCGCAATGCAAAGTTCAGTTGACCCACCGTCTCCTGCAGTTGTTGTAAGGTAACCTTTTCTTTGAGTAGGCACTGGCGCAGCGCTGCCTTAAACCTAAACACTTTGTCTTTGGGTAACTTGAAGCACCCCTCAACTGAGTCTATTTCGATGCCCAGGAATTCCAAACAGGTGGACGGGCCAACCGTCTTCCCAGGCGCTAGCGGAACCCCGAAAGCACGCATGAGCACGCAAAACTCCTGCAATGCCCAAGCACACTCCCGAGTCCCCGTCGCTCCCAGGAAAAGGAAGTCGTCCAAATACTGCATGACCTGTTTGTGGCCCGTGGACTGCCTTATGACCCATTCTAGAAAAGTGCTAAAAGTCTCAAAGTATTCACATGAAATGGAACAACCCATAGGCATGCATTTATCCATGTAAAATTTGCCTTCAAAGGCGAAACCCAGGAGGTGGTGGTCCAAAGGATGTACCGGTAGGAGACGAAAAGCAGATTCAATGTCCGATTTAGCCATTAGTGCTCCCTGCCCTAATCCTCGCAATAGTTCCACTGCCTGGTCAAATGAAGCGTACTTCACACTACAAATACCCTCTTCTATAGCATCATTCAAGGATTCCCCTCTTGGTGCCGATAGGTTGTGAATCAGTCTAAACTCGCCCTTTTCCTTCGTGGGTACTACACCCAATGGTGAACACACAAAGTCGGGAACAGGCACCTCCTGGAATGGCCCAGCTATCCTGCCCAGGGACAGCTCCTTTCCAATCTTAGGAGCCACTACTGCAGGGTTATGCTGTACCGATAACTGATTCCTACAATGTGCACTGCCTGTCTATCCCCCTGCCGGGATCCGGAAACCTTGGGAGAAACCTTCTTGCAGTAGGGCGGCCACTGTGTGATCTGGGTATCTGTTCAACCATGGGATCATTGCCAAGACGTCAATGGGAGAGGGACCAACCATGCCTTCTACACTATTCTGGTTTCTTCCCCCCTCTCTGACTTTGATTACCATTTCTCGATCTGCATGTTGTTTCGGGATGGGAGGTGTAATCGCAAATTGCGCAGGCATGTCTGAATTTACATGTGCCAGCCGGCCTCGCACAGGAGCGCTTATTAAAGTCCCAGCAAACACCCTTCCTTTCTCCGCCGCACCCCTATTCTTCCCTGGGAACTCGTTCCCCTGTGCTGACCGAAAGGGCTGCTGGGGTTTTGCGGAGAACACATTGGCTACACTGGGGGGCTGGGCCGGGGCCGTGTTCCCTGAGAACTGCTTATGCCACGACAGCAAGTCAACCTTGTCCCATGTCAATGAAAAGTCAAATTCCTTAGATTTCCAGAAATTCACATCATATTCCTTCCATGCCTCCCCAGGGTACTGCTCACTCCACCCTACAATCCTGCTCTGGTAGCAAGCCATTGCTGCCTGTGCATTAGGAGGGCGTTCAACAGTGATAACAGTAATGATGGAGAAAGCCCTGATCCAATTAATCAAAGTTTCCTCCACCCTGAATTTAGCACACTGTACTCTCCATTCACTAGGGTGCATCCATTCTTTAAGTACTTTGGCATTCTCCATTTCCCTATTGTCCAATAACAGAGAAAAAATATAAATATACTTTCCCGCCCAAATCATTTCCTTTACAGCCCGAGAAACATGTTGTGCTAAATCCTCACTCCTAGACGGGATTGAACCGTCCCCCAAGAGAGGCAGAGCCACCTCCTTACCATTACGGGACACTGGAGCCGGTCCACCGTCGCTTCCGTTCGATTGGGCGGTATTCACAACTGCAAAAGAAGGAGAAGAGGAGCCCGCAACCCCACCAGCAATTGTTGCTGCCCTAATTTTTTCAACCATCTTAGCCGCCTCAGCGGTATGATCCAACGTTGAGGGCAACACACACCCCTTCTGCAGCCAAGGCAGTATAGCCGCTATATGCGCTGTTAGCTCGGGCGGGATTGGAGCTTCAGAACCCAGCACTGCTGCCGACACCACTGGCGGGGGGGGGCCCAATGGGTGTTGGCACGGGGGCCGACGGAAGCGGCCCAACAGGGGGAGGCGGGGCCAGCCCCTCAGGAGGGGCCCCGATGGCAAAGCAGGAGCCGGTGCCGCAGGAGCCGGGACTACCGGCTCGGGGGTAGTGGGAACAGCCGTCGGTGCAGGAGCAGGTGCGCTGCGCCTAGATCTCTTGGCCTTGCTCCTTTTAGGTGAGGAGTCAGAATCTCCATTTGGCAAAGGCGCCGTAATCTGCTGTTTGGGCCTACCTTGTGGGCCCGCAATATCATCAATCCTCTCTATCATGCGAGCCTCTAGGCTATCAACCTTACCCAATCTCTTATCAATGGCATTCATTCTACGCATCATGGCTTGCCTCATCATCTCCATTTTTGTTCCCTTAGCCCCCTTAGCTCCCGGCATTTTGCTGCCCACTGTCCGACACTCTTACTGCCCGGATTCGCAACCCGTGCACCTTGTACCTTCACCAGACGGAGGATAAGCAGGGGGCTGTGGGCACCACGCAACTGTGACCGCAACACACCGGCTTGTCCGATTGTTAGGGGTGACCAAACTCTAACGTAGACCCACCCGGCGGCCACAAGAAGCAATGAAATGCGAGCCCCCGCTCTCCTCTTACCGCCGACGTCCTTCGTGTTCTACGTCCCGTACTCCAACCACCGACTGTAACCCGGATTGTCAGATGAATGCCCCGGAACGTACGGTCCATGCTCAGACTGTCTGCTTCCAATGTCGCGCTCACACACACTCCAGCGGCAATCCTTGACCTGAAAGATAAGAACAGAAAATTAGGAGGCCCCGAGCGCGGGGCACGACCAGTGTGGGGGAGCGTCCAGGCGACAAGAAAGGCCACCTGAGCACTCCCCCTCCTTTATTCCCGGGGACGTGGGGAGGGGGCGGCACGCCCCTTCTCTCTGCCCCCAGCCACCCACCCCTCTGACCCGGAAGTCTGCACAACGCCTTCCGGGTCAGGGATCGGGCGCCAGCCAATCGGTGGTGCGGCGCACACCCCCCACGTGATCATTGGACGCCGGGAGGTCACGCCCCACCACCACCGGGAGGCAAGGGGAGAGGGGATCGCCGCACCGCCATGCGGGCAGTGGGGCCGAGGGCCCCCCCTTTTCATTTACAATGCCAATAGCTCAAACTCGCATAAATGCGAGACCTAGTGCATTGCATATGCTTGTTATTTATATCAGTGCAGCATGGGTCTGCTGCGAATCAACCTCCAGTGGGCATTAATATGCTATCACAATCTGACCTGCACCAAGCAAGTAAAATTACTCTTCTGGAGAGAAGGGAGACACCCCCTGGAATGACATGAATACAAGTTTGTTTAAAGCGCCCATTAACTCATTTTAAATTGCAATGGACCTCGTTGGGGCAGCACAGGCCAATGGCCATTCCAACAAGAATGCACCATGACTTTATGATTTATAGTGCCAAAAATATATGCGCTATAAATGGACTTCACGACTCTGTCTGCAAACACAGCCACCACATGCCTATCGTAAACAGGATGCTCATCAGTGTGTGCCTACTAGTAACAGAATAGCCAGCATTAGAAGGCGCTCACTTCACTTCCATCACCTTTTCGATGAGTCGCGAAAGCTTATGAACTAAAACATGCTCTAAACCTTTCATGTGTTGTCGCCGTACATTATATCTGGCAGTAGTCAACATTCACCATGTTGTCTTCTAAATGATAATCAAAGAGATTTTAAAACACAGGTTATGACATTAGTGTTCGAATTCAGCTTTATATGTGACATTCCAATATATGCATCATGTATGGAAAGATAGTGTCAACTCATTGTGCATCTGCCATGGATTGCTATCTTGTTTTACAAGCATTTGCAATGCAATAGGTCTTGCATTGCAATGCAAATGGTAGTCATCACGGACAACGGGAAGGAGGGGGAGGAGATGGCAGGACAATGGGCGGCCGGGGCGAGAAGGCATGGACAACGGGAGTGTGGGCGGGGGGAAAAGGCACGGACAGCGGGAGGGTGGGGGGAGTAAAGAAGGCAGTAGGAGAACCTCATTAAAGAAAATAGTGCTTACAGTCTAAATAACATGTACCATGTCACACTTGAAGTAAAGGGGCCAGTTGCCATCGGAGGTGACAAATGAAGAGGAGGAACTACTACGGAGGGACTAACAAGCCTATTGATGAATCAGAAGCCAGCATTTAGGACATACAATGACACAAGCCAATGGCAAACATGGGCAGAGAGTAGGCAGGGCTTCCATTAGCTACTCATCTACAATAAGTCATGCAGACAGCGCATGTGCGCTGGCTCATGTTCGACCTAAATATGGGGTCTCTTTTATTTTACAGCAGATAGTCATGTTGGGTGCCTAGATCTTGTGTTCATCATCCTGTTTTCTAGTAAATGGACTCTCCACAGTCACTGATTAATACTTTTTTCAACTTCTATTTTCATTTTATGAGCCTCCATATATTTTCAAGTAATACGGCATGACTCAAGTCTGTGACTCCTAATGAACATGAAGTTGCATTGGTGAGGAATGTGAAAACGCCATATGCATGTTAACTTGTCTTTTGTTTCTATGTGATATCACTATTCCAGCAAAAATGCAAGTTTATTTCATTTGTGAGATTCTACCTATCTAGGTTAAAACACCCGTTGACTAAGGAAACCTGGGCTGAATCAACGGTAGCTAGTGTATAAACCTGCACGCCTTTCCCCTGAGGATTGTGCGTTAATTATGTATGGAGCACTAAAGCAGTATTTAAAAAAAGAATGAACCCAATAAAATTTCTAAATCTTTTTAACAAAAAATGGAAAAAGTAACAACATAATATCAAATTGGTAAAAATTAGATTACGGGAGGCATACTAATGTTATGTTATGTTATGTTACATGTTTTTTAAAGCGCACAGCTGCCCCAGCAAAGAGGCGTCCCGGCGCTGACAAATCAAACTGGAACAGAATCCCCTGAGAGCTCACCAAACAACATCCAAAGGCTATGTTGAATGGAAAAGGAGGATTTTAATTGCTTTCCTGAAGACTAACCTATCCTCCATTCTCCGAATATGGGCCAGCAAGGAGTTCCATAACTTGGCCGCCATGTATCTAAATGAACGACCACCGATGCGGCAGAGTTTAATCCGTGGTACCGTCACCAGGTGTTGTCCTAGTGAGCGCAAGTTACGGTGAGGGACATATGGGGTCAGAAGGGTACATAGCAGTTCTGGGCTTCCAAGTTTGCCGATCCTAAACACCAGACACAGAGCTTTAAACTGAATCCGGGCAGAAATTGGAAGCCAATGAAGACCCCTGATGGTAGATCTGATCAAACATCGGCGAGGAAGTCCCACCAAGATCCTAGCTGTCAGATTTTGAACTCGTTGGAGTCGTTGAGTCTCCGCTGAGCCTTGCGGAACGCCCTGGCCTATGGGATGTATTTGAGAAAGAAATGGCGGAGCCAATACCCGAAAGGATCTGTCCCTCAGAAATGACCTAAACTATTCAAATGCAGATCCGGTAATCCCTATTGCCTCTAGGCGATGTAAAAGAATGGCATGTGATACCGTATCAAAGGCAGCGCTGAGATCCAAAAGGATCAGTGCTGCACTCTGACCGGCATCCAAAATCAATTGCAGATGTTCAGATGTGGCTAATAGGGCAGATTCGGTACTGTGGGCAGATCGAAAGCCATTTTGAGATGGATCCTGAATATTATGGAGGCTCATGTATTGAGGTAACACATTATTTACATGAGCCTCAGACATCTTCGCCACTCACGGGAGGAGAGAAATAGGTCTGAAATTCTCTGGTTTTGAAGGGTCCAGCGTGGGTTTCTTGATGATAGGAGAGACCCAGGCCTGCTTCCAGGTCTCTGGAACAACGGCCATGGAGAAGGACAGGTTAATTATCTTGACTAGCGGCTGTTGGAAAAGCACTAGTGATTCGATAAATTGTGCTTGTTTCATAGGATCTAGCGGGGACCCAGATTTAATTTTGCCACATAGCCTAGTGAGGTCTTCACTAGACATCTCTGGTGTTAGAGCCAAAGTAGGGCCCATTTTTCGCCCAGCAGGGGCAGATGAGGAATGATGATACTGCGGGAAAGATTGATAGATTTTTTAAACTTTTTCAATGAAAAAGGTGGCGAGTTCCTCGCATTGCTCAGCAGATGTAATAGTAGAAGAAGTGGCTCTATCACTGTTAAGGTAATTTACAATTTTAAAAATACATTTGGTAGGGTTCGAACTGTTTTTAATCTCTTCCGCATAAAATGCAGCACGTGCAGAGCAAATAGCTTTATGATACTGTTTTATTTTAATCAAGTATTTTGTTTTGTCTTCACTATTATACTCCCTTCTCCATATCCGCTCTGCCCTCTTACATTCCTTCCTCATAACTCTCAATGACTCACTATACCATGGGCTAGAATTAGACGTACGCCCCTTTGACCATTTGGCTGGTATGAGAGTGTCTAGTCCTCTTAAAATCCATTTACAAAAGGTACTGTATGCCAACTCCGGGTCAGCCAGATTTCGTAAGGGGAAGGCACCGAAGGCCACTTGAAGATCTTCTGATTTAAATTTGTTCCAGGGCCTCTTAAAGACCAGGTTCTCCCTACCTGGCCTGAAAGGCTCAGTAATGTCAAGTTTAAATTCAATTAGATAATGGTCTGTCCATCCCATGGGCTTAGGTGGAGTTATACTCGCAGCCGGTATATTGGAAAAAAACGGGTCCAGTATATGTCCAGCAATATGAGTAGCCTCCAGTATAAGTTGTTCAAGCTGTAGGGCAGCCAGATCCGCCAGCAGATTCTGAACAGTTGAATCTTGGATTTGATCGAAATGGAGATTCAAACCTCCCAGCATTGTAAAATTTGCGGATCCCACCACCAAGGAGCTAACTGTCTCTAATAGTGCCTCGATAAACTTGGCTACTGGCCCTGGAGGACGGTAGACATACAAAATTATTGTAGTAGGAAAGCGCGAAGAAATTACAGAGGTCCACTAGTTGAAGTTGATGAGCAACTAGCTGCGATTTGATGCAAACTAGGATGGAGCAGAGCTGCATAAGCCAAGTAATTGGACCAATCAACATTGTAACTTAGGGCTTTAGGCAGGATTTAGAGTTTGGCAGACAGGTACTCTGTCACAAACATAATGGATATCTCGTCCACCTTATTACAAGTCCATTATAATATAAAGTCTTGCAGGAGGAATTTGACTTCAATAAAGAAGACTGAGGGACTGATTTAAAGTTTGACAAACCCGTATTCCTTCACAAACATGATGGATATCCCATTCTATTCATATAATATAATGCACTTTTAATAAGACTGACAGGATATCCATCACATTTTTGATGAAGTCCCAATAACCAAACTCTAAATGAGGCCCTTAATATTTTTTATTGAAGTCAATCTCCTCCAGCCGCACAAAACTGGATGTTTTAGGTGACGAGATACTCCTAAAGTCAAGTATTCATTTTGCAGGCTTCGCTGAAATCTTGAAACTCAAAGAGGGATATATTTGGTAAATGACGCTGCCAGAGTCCTCTTCTTTCTGTTGAATAATTTTCCTACCTTCGAGTATATCCTTCAGGCGTACTCACTGATTTGGAGCTCAAAATTCTCCAAAGGGGCAAGGCAGGGCGCCATAGCCAACGAGGGCTACACAAAGCAGAAAAGGAGACTTCAGCAGCTCCCAGTCAAAAAGCTCTCTGTAGGAAAAAAAGAAGATCTTAGCCACAACGCCTTCATCTTTTCTAAAGTGCATAGTCATCGTGTCCCAGTGGTTGGACGTTACTCATTCCTAACTACTGAAATGTCAGAGAATTCTAACTGGAGGCTTTAAGGTTCCGGGTAATAATTCAACAGTGGGAAGCAAGCTCAACCATTCGCTGAGGCACATACTCCAGCAGGGTTGTCCATTCCAAACTAGTCATCTAGTTTTTCCACATAAGAAGCCCCTGTCTTCTGATTTTTGGACTCTGATATTACAGGAGGCCAGCAACTCAAAAGCAAGGGAACATGGAGAACCAGCATCTCCTATCTCCTTATACAGGGACGCTGCAGGTATCAACCAGATACTCTCTTCATATTCTACTGGGTTCTTTCGATTTCAGATGTGCTCTGATAAGTTGGTGTTGGAACTCTAGTGAGTGATTGCTGTCAACTTCCATTCTAGTCCTAGGAAACTTTCCAACCCAAATCAGCCTTCTTTTTAAGCACTTTGATGATGCTTTCTGGTAAACGCAATGACGAAACATTCTAGGGGTCTTTCAAAATGTCAGAACCTCAGGAAAATCCAGTATAGTTTAAAAATTATCAAACAGGGACTGTAGTGTTTAGAGGAGGTAACTTCTGAAAAAAAACCTTGGTTGGTTCTGTGGCAATGTTCCCTCATTCGGATGGCTGAGACAGGTTCGCTGGGAACTGTAAAGCTATTTACCTTAAACATGTTATTTTGGAGTTTACCAGTCATGTAGAGTTTTTCTCCTGTAATTAAAAAGGTAAATATTTTAACTGAAAATAAGAGAACCTTACTGGAACTGAATTAATTCATATCCAGGCTCTTAAGCAGAGACAAAACGTATGTAAAAGAATCTATTTTGAACACTGAAATCAATTCTTTAATTATACAGGCTAATGGAAAAATCTGATTTTAGTATTCCAAAGCAGGAAATGACAACAGGGAACAAGCTTTCTAAGGCTATACAAAATAGCTTTTAGAACCCTTTAACTGCTGAGTGGCACTAACCTAAATAACAGAGATGCCCTACATTTGTACATAATGGACACAGACCTTCTAATCTTTATTGTACTAACTATATGGGTCTTACCTGATGCCCATAGTATGTGTTTTTTTACATGACAAAAGCAGTTTACTTTGATGTGGCTGCAGTATCCTTGCTCATAAATATGGCACTGCAATTGTAGTCTTGAAGGCATATGTTTAAGGTAATTCAATGAAGGTGGTGTAAATCTACATTGCAGCAGATGTGTGATAGATTTGTTTTTGGTGTAGAGTTTTATATAGCACGAACTTGACCCGAAGGTATCAGAGCGCTTTACATGAACACCAGTTATATTACAGACTGACACATCCATTTTTGTTAGGCACGGGGAGATTAAGTGATTTGCCCAGAATCACAGTATGTTGAGAGTCCCTGCCGTTACTCGAACCTGGTTCCCCAGCTCCGAGGCCGACCACCATAGCCGTTAGGCCACATTCTAGTAATAGCAGTGCTTTAAATGGGGAAAAATAAGTGCAGGTACTCATCAAATTGAGCTAGGGGCGTGGCTAGTGGGCGGGGTTAGAGGCGGGGCGAGACATGATGATGCAAAAACACTTCTATTGAGTATTCCTGTTGTCCTTGCTTTGTCCTGGATAGTGGTCTAAAACTTTCCATTCCTAAATACTGCCGGTGCTCAGACTTAAAGCCATGCCTGTAGGGAAAGTTTACACATATGGGGCTTCTCCCTGTTCACCAACCATGCCAGCAGTTATCCGGATTTGTCACCCTCTGTCAGTACTGTGTGTGTGCGCGTACTTGTCCAGCCTTGCCTTTACATCCACCACCCGTCTGGTGGTGTTCAATAATTGCCTAGGCCCATCCGGCTCGCCGTAGGGCGATTCCCCAGACTCACTTGTTCCTTCTCTAGGTTCGTTAATTCTCGTCCTAGTAGTCTTCGTACTCCATCCACTCAGGCCATGCCCTCTCTTTGCAGCGCAACCTTATAAGCCTCATATTCCGCTGCTCTAGTCACTGTGGTATACCCATTTGCACAGAAAAAATGCAGAGTGTACCCCTTAAGGTATATGCGAAAAGCACCACCCATCAGGTACATTCATTCACAATTTCCACAACAGGATTTTCAGTCTAATCCACCCAGCGTAGATAGTCGGGATTAGAGGTGATTGGTCTGACAAATATCTATTTAGGTTGGCTGAGGAAGCATACCAGTTCAAATCTTTTGTCTTCCCCAACACATAATCTATACGATTATATCCCCTGTGTACAGGCGGATATTATGAAAACACTTTGTCTCTCTGGTGATGATGTCTCCTGTCTCCAAACATCTAATTGTTGCTGCCATATGGGGTCTGCCTGTACTGTTCACCTATCAAGGAGGACACCAGGCGCCAACCACGTCCCTACCCCTCTCCTATGGTTAGAGTATGTAGCACCGTACAAATGACATAGCTTTTCTACCTCGTTCTACAAAAGGTGCGTTTCCAGCAACATAACTATGCAGGCCTGATACCGTTTAAGATAGGATAACACTCTGTATCTTTTTGGGTATCCTTTGAGACCACATACTTTCTGGAATGTTAGCAGATTAACCATGGTCATGGACATGGCCCATGTGAAGTGTCCAGCAGGTTTGGGCCCTGCCCAATTCCTTCACCTCTCCCCCCACCCAACCACTCCAGCATCCCACATCAGAAGTCGTCATTGCTCTTTCACCCCTCCCCTGCTTATGACGGAACTGCTCCGTCATCAGCCGTGGTGGCGCTGTGCTGATGACGGAACGGTTCCGTCATGGCCCGCCCAACGCGCCTGCGCGGCGCGGATTCCGCGCCTGCGCTGGACGTTCTATTGAGCGGTCGGGGCCATGACGGAACCGCTCCATCTTAAGCACAGGGCAACCGACGCTGGTGACGGAGCGGTTCCGTCACCAGCATGCGCCCGCCGCTCGGCCGCCCTCCCCCCTTAGCACTGCGGCGGAATAACCGCCGCAGTGAAGGGGTTAAACCAGAAAAATAACACAAAGAGCAGCCCCTCAGGCGGTACCTAAATATCCCAACATGTGGCCCGCCTAAGTGTATCGACGAGGCCTTCTGTCTAGAATGCGATCGTGTACTGGGCTGATTCTTCCAGCAGTACGCAGAGTGGAGCTGCAGGGGATCTAAGAAGGGGCGAGAAACAACAAAGCCTCGTTAAAAAGCAATTTGTCTTAAAAAGACCTGTGAAGTGCTCATGCGGCTGTGATTGCTCCCTGGAAGCTGTCTCAGCCAGGCTGCCACACGACAGGGGAGGGGGTGTCTGAAGCCCTTTGATCCCAATGGGCTTGCGCGCCTGATGAGAAATTAACACTGCAGGAGCCCCCCAGCGCAGAAATACACAGGCTGCTGCAAGCCAGAGCGGCACCTCAACAAGCACGATCTGTTGCATGTACCCGTAGATCCGGTACTCAGGGGGATTAAACTGAGAAGTGCCGGTACTCAGTAGCGGTGAGTACCGGCCCATTTAAAGCACTGAGTGATAGAGCTAATGCTTAAGGCATTATGTCATTTATTTTTGGTTACTTGTTGAACATTTTACCTGTTGCAGAAGTGACTTGTGTTTCCGTCATTCCACTTAAAAGCCCTGACATAATTTTTTCACGAACAAGCAGAACAGGAGGACTCGTGAGATTACAATCTTCAAAATGCAGGTGGCATGTATATATTTACAGCTGGTACATTAGCTGACTGCACATACCACAAACACACAACCTATCATACGAAATCAAAAGGAACAAGAAATATTAATCCAAAATGCTGAAGCCTCTACTAAAAACATATTGTTGAATTGTCTTTGAATATTTTCTCAAATATTTAGGTATTTTAAAACCTTAATTTACTGAACGCAATTAAACGAAGTGGAACTCCTTTGTAGGTGCTACACAGAGTCCTAAGGAGACTTCAAACAAAATATGTGTCCAGATGCTGTAACAGGTATAATGCATCCTCCTGAAGCCATTCGAGTAATCCCACCTCGATACAATGTGAAGAAAGAATCGACTAAGTGTGGCAGGAAAACTGCTCAAATTGACACAAAACGAAACAGTTATGTTTGACAAACTACTGCACACCAAAACAGTAAAGTTCAAAATCCTACATTTGCACAATGTTGTGTTACACTTACCAAGCAGCCAGTTTGGCAAGCCAGATGCAGAGCTCCGTTGCCTGAAGAAGGCTCCTTTTGGTTAATCAGGCTGGGACAGGCATCCTTGAAGAAACTGACTAAATTCTCAACTGTGGAATGGTCAGTGTCCTTCACTGCTTGAAGCAGCTGATGGTGCCAGTGAGAGGTACTGCCAGGAAATACTGGGTAAAGAAATCTGCAATGAAATAGAAAACTTGAAATGGCATAACTCACTGTTTTCCAATTTTAAATCGCATTCTTCCCTCAATTTCATGCTTGTTTGCATAACATCTATATCCACATGAAATCTGCAGAGCTGGGATTGACTCGTGTATTTCATAGCGTGCCAGTTGAGCTTTTTTGCACTTTGAAAATCGTGATTAATTATATGAAAACATAATAATAAGTTAATAAAAAATGCTGTAATTACTTTTTGGCATCTATCACTACTCATGTCTCATCCTCATGACAACGATACATCTGTACAAAGGGTGCAGACGTGCTTATCCCGTGAAAGCAGAAAGACTACAGGATGCTGATTTAACCTGTCAACCTCATTACCCATTGTACCATGGCGAGGCCACTAATTATGGTCATTAGGTCTATTTCTTTGACACCCACAACGTTAACATTTCCTTTAATCTATTAAATATCTGAAACCAAAGACAGTCATAGACAACAGTTGGCTTGAATGTTTTCATCTTGTAGATGGCGAAAATCACACATACATCAGGGTAAAGGAGGGGTCCTTCCTAAAGAGGAGACTTCTTTTCTCGGATTATTTTGCCACAATCTGTATGTAGTGAGGTGCCATGACCTAAGCGTGCTAAGAGCCCTCCAGGGTCCTAGCCCTCAGGGAAGGCATACATTTTCGACCATTCCTAAAGGTGGGAGAGATCACTGGTGGGTCACATAGCTTTGTGATCCATTTTATGCAGAGGGGGACGAAACAGCTGTTCGGCCAGGAGAAGGGTAGAGTGGGGATTGACTCATACTTTTAGTTTGCATATTCTCTTATCGGGTTTCGGATTGCCAGATCGGTAAAGGTTATTTGACAAGCGAGGACAAGGGAAATTACAAAGAGGGTATACTTGCTTCATGTTGTTGATGCTTTCTATGTCAGAAAGTTTGTTCACGTGCTAAAAATAAGCAAACCAAAATGCTGCATCTTTAGTCTTCTTGTGTTACTCTCTTTCCTCCCCTTTTTCCTTCAGGATCTGGATGCCACACACAAAAATGTTTTTGCACTATTTAAATGTTTGATGGTGAATTTAATGATGGAAGGATGAGCAAATGTTGATTAAAACAAGGTGAAGATCTACATAACAGCACCCTGGGTACATAGCTTAGTGGGTGTTTGGACAAAATACTGTGTCCAAAATTTTGTGGGGACAAAATATTGTGTCAAGAATATCAAGTAAAAAATATAGTGAAGGTAAATTTTAATGGGTAAGCAAAGAAAGTAGCTTAACTCCATATATATGAAACTTGATGATGTATATACTTTCAAGGTATATAGATAGGGATTAGAGAATAGTAAATATACTTACCTATTTGCACTTACCTTCTCATTATGTTGGCCTTTGATATTTTTTACACGGTTTTCTGCCCACACAATATTTTTAGCATCTATATTATATCAGACAACCAGTGTAGTGCCCCCAAACCATCTGCCCTTAAATAAACCCCTCAACATGTTGTTTTTTGTACATTTTTATTATTTCTATGCTGAGGACAGAGATCAATATTCACACCTGTGACCATGTGGCCTCTGCTGAACTACACCAACCTTCCCTTGGGAGAGATAACACTGATACCATGAGTGTGGTCTTAAGCAAACCAATCCTATTGGTGTGTAGATGTTTTTTTTAAATTGTTATTGAATGTCTCTGTTGGTTATGTACCACACCCTTGGGCAATCACTGAGATATTTTAAATTAGTCTGAATATACATTAATTTCAGTCTCTGTTCCTTTTTCTAGCGTTGTGCATTGTGCATGCACTCCCACCAAAGTGGGACAAAAGTCTACAAGCCAATATTACTGCTGACCTCTAGAACTGTGTTGAAGTGTAAATTCATATTTCCTAATAATATGAAAAACTGATTAATCCATAATTATTCTAGCAAAATATTGTTTTCACCTCATATGTTTTGAAGATGCTACACAATGTTAGGTCAGTATACTAAGGTTTGGCTGGGACTGGCCTGAAAATGTGATATAAATGCTAGTCTTTAAAGGGCTTTGTTCAAAAGACAAACCTAGCCAAGCCCAGAAAACTCTTTAGCTTGAGGATTATCCCACTTGCCATGGCAAATATAACACATCAAACTAGGGCAGTCTCGTGGCTCTAAGGATAGAAAGTGGCAATCTCCCACATAACTGAGTTGATTATAGCCCCCCTTTGAATTATGAGCAGGAAAGAAGAAACATTAATATGTATACATAAAAAAGAAATATATTTGAAATTGTTTTTCGGAGAAACTGGATGTGTTACTGGACAGTGCCAATGAGGTCACCTACTATGTTAGGCCAACTGAGGGAACATCTAGGAATGGTTTAGCTACGGATTAAAAACTGCACAAGAAGGAGGATCGCTTTTTCACACATACAGCCAAACTGGAGACCACTGACTTTCCTTACAATGTACAACCTTTCATGATTCTGAGGATTTAAAGAAAGAGAAATTTCTATTTCCATGTACTATTGTCTTGTCAGGCAATGAACTTGCGTAACATTTTTAGAGAAATCAGCTCTTCAACTCACTCTGGGAACCTCTTAGTTGCTCTGCCTTTAGGTGATCTGCCTTCTCTAGGAGTCCTTGGAGTGAAAAAGGCTGAATTTTATGGTCACTGTAAGTCCTGAAAGAGGAGCCAGAGAAATGCTGTGTAGACTTTTGGTAGATGTGGCCTCGTTTTCTTTACGTTTAGTGCCCAGCTAATTATAGGAGTACCAAATAAAACTTTTACCTGAAGAGCCGTGTCTCCCTTGCAGTAGTTGATGTTCACAAAAATGTTGATGTGGAAATCATAGGACAGGTAATCAGTAACACTGAAATATTCAAGTTATTCTGAGAATTAATAAGACTGGGTCAGGGGCCTTGATAGAGGTGAAAGAATCCAAATTGTACTCTGTAGTACTGGTTCAACCCTTGATTAACAAAAATGGACTCCAACTCCACGCTATATCTTCTTCTTAAGGGGATGGATCTTTGCCACCATTTTTGAATGTTGTTAAATCAAAGTCAATTCAATTATCAACATTATTTCCATTTAAGTTCAATGACAAGAGTTTTAAGTAAGTTTTAAAAGCGTTATTCTCTTTAAGATATCAGTAAATTTCTTTTTATTTAGCCTTTTTATTAAATTCGTAAATCAGATACAGAAATTATCAAGTAAAAATATGGTAGGGGTCATCAATAATGCAAACCAACAAGCGTGTTCCACAAAGGAATACATCCCTATTCTATCTAAAAGAACCTAACCTAGTAGAACCCACAAAAAGTTCCTGCAAAAGAGCAAGCTCAAAGGAGCATCAATATCGAATTCAGAATCAAGTAGTTGAACTCCTCATAAAGAGTAGTTCCTGAAACTCTGCTGAGTCTCATCTCTCCAAAGCATTAGCATCCAGATGCAGTAGCAGACTGTAAAAAATAAGTCTCAATCAGGAAAATAAGGGAACTGATGCAGCAGTAGCTACATTCATAAAGTCAGAGAAGGGAATATTGGAAAGTCGCCTCCAAAGTGGAGAATAATGGTAATCACCATCAGCAGCAGCTCACAGCAATCACAAAGCTCTAGGTGCAAAAGAAAGTGAGATGCATCAGTCGTACCTGCCTTCCTGCCCAATGAGAAGACATCTTCCGATGGTGAGCTGCTTCTCCTTCCTTTCCCGCGAAAAACACGTGGAGTTTACAATTCACAACTAAATTGTATCTGGCAGTACTCAACATTTGTATAACTGGGAACGTCTGTCCTTGAATCCCAGGTAAGACTACTGCAGTGTATAGTCTATCATTTATTCAATGTTTCACTGAGGAACAATGAACTACACTAAAGATGGAAACATTTGCTTGCAGAACTCTGGTTAATTAATGATGTTCATATTTCTTATAAGCATAAGTTTATTGTTAAATGCACATTTGAATGTGAATGTGAGTTAGATAGGAAGTACAGTTTAGTTCATTGACAAAATGTAGATTAAGAAAATAATACATTTTTATACTAAGAACATTCTGCCGTTCTGGCAAAATCTAAGCAAGTCACATTAAGGTCAAGCTAACGAATGTGTTTGTGCATAGTTCAGGATTTTCCTACATTTTCTGAAAAGAGAGGCCTAGTAGTAGAAATAAGTGCTTGCTGCATTTTGCACAATTTGTTTACGTTTAATTTTAAATGTGTTTTTTGTGTTAATTCCCAAGACCAGTTAGCATTTTTGTTAATTAATTGTATATGCAAATTTTCTACTTTGACAGCCTGAATCAGGATTTAGTGCTTGCAGTAGTACAAGACTGTGCCAGCCTCTCCATTTGCATATAGCCAGGTTCTGAGCTGGGATGGTGCAGTGAGATAAATAACTGTGATGGATCAAGCCCTGATCTTTGGACTGGGTAAGAGTGGTCTGCTTAATTCAGACACTCTGTTCATCACCACCCCCTTTTCTGAATCGTTTTTGGCTACTATAGGCGTGGCAGGCTATACTCAGACATGAGTCCCTTTCTCACTGCACCATCAGGATTCAAGCAAGCCGGGCCGAAGACGGCTGAAATGCCAGAAACCGGTCCCCGGTAGCTTGTCTCCTTTCTGGTGAAGAATTGGCTGTGGTAGTTTAGTCTGCCCTGTTCCCATGATGCACTGGGCCAGGGTCAGACTGATTTGCATATAGCCAGGTTCTGAGCTGGGATTGGTGCAGTGAAATAAATATCGGTGAAGGATCAAGCCCTGATCTTTGGACTGGGTAAGAGTGGTCTGCTTAATTCAGACACTCTGTTCATCACCACCCCCTTTTCTGAATCGTTTTTGGCCACTATAGGTGTGGCAGGGTATACTCAGACATGAGTCCCTTTCTCACTGCACCATCAGGATTCAAGCAAGCCGGGCCGAAGACGGCTGAAATACCAGAAACCGGTCCCCGGTAGCTTGTCTCCTTTCTGGTGAAGAATTGGCTTGGTAGTTTAGTCTACCCTGTTCCCATGATGCACTGGGCCAGGGACAGACTGATTTGCATTTAGCCAGGTTCTGAGCTGGGATGGTGCAGTGAGATAAATAACGGTGATGGATCAAGCCCTGATCTTTGGACTGGATAAGAGTGGTCTGCTTAATTCAGAAACTCTGTTCATCACCACCCCCTTTTCTGAATCATCTCCATATCAAGAGCAGGTCTGGGTGATACATGGCAGGACTTCTTTTGAATTGGCAATTCCAAGAATTGGACAATGTGGTCTCACTCACGTAATGTGACATGCTTCACCATAGGCCACCTCGATCCACCCTGAAAGGATAAAACCACCACGGCGGACTCAAACTCAGGTTGGGCTATCCTGAGGGAGTTTTTAGATATTCCTAATCTTTTCTGGATAACAGTAGTTCAGTTACTGGCTACAAATACCTCATGGTATTGTCACTATTCCCTGAATTCACATTGGGAACCTGGCAGAAAAAATTCTGTGGGATTTATTTTTTGAGCTATGGACATATATATTTCTTAATAATTCAAGGTGTAGGATATACCTGGGAACACACCCGGTTGAGATGTGTGGGATTGTCTCTTTTCTTAATGCCAATTTGGCAGATCCCCCTATGTAATATGATGGAGTCAGTTCAGAGCCACCTCACCATTGGAGGTTGACGATCTCCTAGATACATGCCTCGTGCACATCAGGAGACAACGTCACGGGAACACAACATTTCCCATCTACCCTGATGCTTTGGAATCTTCCTGAAGCGGCGTTATGAGACACCACTATAGACAGGCAACCTCACATTTGGGTCACTTCCATGGTATTGTAACAGGACACTGATGCATCAGTTGGACCCTGCTGCAACTGGGTATGGCAGGCCAGGAATTATGAAGGGCCATCCTGGTCTGACACAACACTGCACATTGGTCACACCTCCTTTGATCTGAATAATACATGGCAATGCCAGAGTAGGAAGCACAGTTTTACCATCTAACCTCATTAGAGGGCAGGTGAAAGTTGTTACAGCAGCTGATGTGGTTTTGCTTGCTAAATATCCGACCGCGAGGCACACTCACTATCCTACCATTCGGCACCTCTCAATGTAATAAGTTATGTCTTTCCTGTGAATTTTCTAGAAACCCCACTACACTGAGACAGCAATTCACAGGAGAGTAGTGGTATTGGGCATAGGGAGGGCGCAGCTAGAAATATTCACTACAATTATGTTGACAACAATGTTTAATAGGGTGCTAAAAGGAGGAGAGAACCACCCACCTCTCCTAAACAGTAGCCTAAGCTACAACACAGATATTCTCCAAATTCCCTAGCACACATGAATTATCAGGTTCAATAACAATGTGACAGTAGTGACAATGCAAATATAAAAGCATGAATCAACAGCACAAAGCAGGTTTTTTTGGAGTCTTCAGTCTTTAATTCATATGATGATTCCTCTTGTTAAGTCAATCATGTGACTGGTCGAAAGCCCAAAGCCAACACGTGTTTCGTAGCCTCTTATTAAATGTACATGCAACTTTTTCAAGGCTTGATTTGCTGTATTTTACACCGTTCACATGTGGTGATATTTCCGACCCTCACGACCCTCCGGCGTGGGTTAAAATCTCTCTAGGGGTGGAAAGTTTTAGTGTGCTTAATCCAGTGTCTTGTGTCCCAACCGCAATGTCAATGTCAAATAACGCTGTATCACTACCCCTCACGCTGGTGTCCTCGAGTACAACCTGTTGGCTTTGAGCTTTCGATCAGTCACATGATTGACTTAACAAGTGGAATCATCATATGAATTAAAGATTGAAGATTCTAAAGAAGCCTGCTTTGTGCTGTTGATTCATGCTCTTTTATATTTACGTTATTTACGTTTTTACTACTGTCACATTGTTATTGAACCTGCTGTGTGACGGTCTAGCGTCACGCATGCAGGAAACGGAAGGTCGGGACCGGAAGCAGAAGGCGGCCATTTTAGGTAGTTGGCGCCGACCGCGGGAAGGTTCAGAAGCTGTTCCCGGCGCTCCGGTGAATAAAGGAGAGTTTAACCCCGTAATGCTTCGTTGTGGTGTTTTGGGGGCTTCCACAAATGGCGACGAGGACTGGGATGTAAACCCCGCCCCCAGCCACCGAAAATAAATGAAAAAAAAAAAACCAGAAAAAACGGACGAAACCCACACACACACCGGAGCGTGGCAGAGGACACTAGGCAGCCTTCACCTGAAGCCCCAGCCAGTACCAGCAGGCCGGCGGACACACGCAGAGGCAGAGGTACGCCCACAGTGAGAGATCACAGAAAGTAGCACGGCGTTTAAAGGGGGGCTGCTGCACACAGCGAGTAAAGGCACGGGTTCATAAGGGAGCTCCACCGCATCGCAGCGAACCTCACCTCTGACCAGAGGCCCAGCTCAGCACGCTGGCGGCGCGGCAACCACGCGGGGAAGGGTCAAGAGCAGGTGAAGCAGACCAAAGGGGCAGTCAGCAAACGCGAACACCTAGCGAAGGCAAAGCAAAGAGCGGTGCGACAGACAGTGAGCACAGCGACGAGGACGCAGACGCGCAATGACCACCAGGGAGCCCACCTGGCAAGCGCATACCACAGCAAGCAGGCACCAGGGGTGGCAACAAGATCTCAGGGCAGAAAATTGCACAAACTTACACTTACGGCCCTAGAACCAAACTACCATAACAGTTTAATCCCTCTCCCGGACGACCTCAACGAAGCAGTGCGTACACTAAATAGCGACCTTACGTCCGCTATCGAGAAAGTCACACCTCTTCAAAGCCTCTCCTCCCGTAGACAACAACCATCGGCCCCATGGTTCACGGAAGAACTACGAGCACACAGAAGCATGTGCAAAAAGCTGGAACGACAAAGGAGACAGAACTATGATACAGCAGCTAAGGCCCTGTCTCGGCAAAGCCTTAAAGAGTTTCGCAAACTCAAACGTCAATCCATGAGCACATACTTTTCCGAAACAATTGCCAAAGCAAAAAACTCGACCAAGGCCCTATTCAAAATAGTGAAAGAATTTACTCACCCCAGCGCACTCTCCACTCCAGGGCCCATGTCACAGACACTATGTGAAAACCTATCTAACTTCTTCGAAGAAAAAATTGCCAACATAGCGGCAGCGATCCTTCAGAAAGATTCCGATACCACCAAAGATCTAACCCCCAACAGCACTCATGCGTTTACCGCATTCCAACCACTCAGCAAAGAATTTGCTCTAAAGCTGTTTCAGGAATGTAAATCTGGTTCACCTCTGGACCCTGCCCCAGCTCTTATCATGAACGAAATTGTCCCCATCATCATTAACCCCCTATTAGACATCTGGAACTCCTCATTACTCACTGGGGTTGTTCCCTCTGCCTGGAAACACGCCATGCTAATTCCGCTTCAAAAAAAGACCGGCGTTGATCCTTCCTGTTTAAATAACTACCGACCAATTTCACTGCTACCCAAACCCGCAAAAGTTCTGGAAAAAGCCGTCCAAAAACAACTGTCCCACTACCTGGAATCCAACTCCTTATTCCACGACACCCAATCAGGCTTTAGACCAGACTATAGCACTGAGCCGGCGCTACTCGAGGTATACGAATCGATCCGCGAATGCACGGACAAGGGAGAGGAGGCCATTCTGGTCCTCCCCGACCTATCCGCTGCGTTTGATACCATCTTATACGACAAACTTCTGACTCGCCTACAAGAAGTTGGTATCGGCGGGCCCCCCCTCGCATGGATAAAATCTTTTCTCACAAACAGAATACAGCAAGTGATGCTGGGACCTTTTCTCTACTCCAAAAAACAGCTGATCTGGGGCAGCCCGCTCCTTTTTAATGTGTACCTCAAACCTCTGGCTAAAGTTGTTGAATCCTGTGGCGTCAAAGTAACCTTCTACACTGACGACACCCAACTGGTGTTCTCCTTCAAAGAACACACTGAAAAATCTTTTAACAACTTTCGCCTCTGTATGCTCAACATCGCCGCCTGGATGTCCGCTAACAATCTAAAACTCAATACGGACAAGACCGAGGTTCTGTTCTTTAATCAAAAATCGCCTATACCCTCCAATCTCTGGTGGCCGTCTGAACTCAACCCCCCCCCCCTCCCCGAACCAGTTCAAACCGCCCGCAACCTTGGCTTCTAATTCAACACCTCCCTCTCCTGTAAAACTCAAATCAATAAAGTCACCTCAGCCTGTTTCGGGAAACTTCGAATGATAAAAAAAATCATCCCATACCTGCCACTTGAGTCCCGTAAAACAGTAGTTCATGCCCTCATTACTGCTCATCTGGACTATGCCAACAGCCTTTACGTAGGCGCCCCCTACTTACCTCATCTACCAACTTCAAAAAGTCCAGAATGCTGCGGCCAGGCTAGTCTGCAATATCCCCTACCGTCATTCCATCTCACCCCACCTGATCAAACTACACTGGCTCCCAATAAAACTCTGTATTCAATTCAAGGCCTTAACTCTGGCCTTCAGAGCGCTCAATAACCGAGGCCCAACCTACCTATGTCGCAGAATGAGGTTTTCACAAGCACCAAGAAACCTGAGATCCAATCATCTTCGCCTCATGATCTGCCCCCGCTTTCGCCTTTCACGTACAGGAGGAAGGGCCCTGGCAGTAGCCACTTCCAAACTGTGGAATCAGCTTCCCACAGAGTTAAGATTCCTGACGTCCGAACCCCAATTCCGAAAAAAACTAAAGACCTGGTTATTCTCACAGATCTAAAGATCTCACTTTACTCCTTCTCGACCCTCTTGAGATTATGTCTTCAGCGGCCGGACACCTCCGCCGGAGGTAGCTGTGCGCTCTACAAAATTCTAAATAAATAAATAAATAAAGATGGCAACTCAGTCCACCTCCCTCACCCAAATGGTGCCATTCCTTGCGAAAAGCGGTGAGCCAGAAATGCAGTGGGAAGACAGGAAACGGTACTTCCTCAACTACTTGAAAGCCCTGGAAGAAGAAGGCGAGGCGCCATTCTCGAGTCCGAGGAGGAAGAAGATATTGTTACACAACTTAGGTCCAGAGGGAATCAGGGTGTACAATACCATAGTCAAGGGCACAAGAGATGCAGCAGACACGGATGTGTTCGGTCACGCCATTTCAGACCTAGACGCACACTACAGGCCAGTGGTTTGGGTAGCAATAGACAGACACAACTTCTTCCAGAGGAAGCAAAAAGGGGGAGAGTCGGTGGACGAATATGTGGTGGCACTACAAAAGTTGGCCTTGACATGCAAGTTTGGCACGCTGCACGATGACCTAATAAGAGACCAGATCATTATGCACACGTCCAGCACTCACATTCAGGAGAAATTGTGGGTCAATGGAGACGCCCCCCTGAAGGAAGTATGGGCCATGGTGAATAAGGCGGAGATGTCTAAGAGATGCTCGCAAGCGGCCTGGAAAGAGACAGGAGGAACACAAACCGTATGTAAGATAACAACGCCGGGAAGGAACGAGAGATCGAAGCCAAGAGACCAACAAAGGGACCAAGATGGTAAACGGACACCCCAAACTAGCCACGCTGACCAGAGGACAAGCAGAAGCGGGAGGCCGAGTTGCTATAGATGTGGAAGCATGTCGCATTTAGGAAATGACAAAGCGTGCCCCGCATTCAGGGCTAAATGCTCATTCTGCAGCGTGTTCGGGCACTACGAGAAGGTGTGCCGCCGTAAACCCAGAGGAGCCATGATCAAATACATGGACCAGGAACAACAAGGAGAAGCAGAGGGCCATGAAGAAGAAGAGGATCTGAAAGAAATCCTCTACATTGATGTGCAAGTACTGGAGATGGAAGGTGAAGAGACGGACAAACTTAAGCTGAACATGAGCATCGGAGGGGTGTCGATGGAAATGATCGCAGATAGCGGAGCACCCATCTCCATAATCCAGAGGAAGGTTTGGGAAGAGAAGTTTGGGGCCCAAAGAGAAGAAGGATTGCACCCAATGGATTTGAGGCCAGTAACTTACACTGGGCAAAGGATCCCAATGTTAGGCTATTGTCCCTTATTGTTTGAATTCAGAGGACGCCAGGCATACTGCAAATTATACATTGCCGAGAAGGGGCCATCAGTGCTCAGCTGGAAGGACCAAGGAGCACTGGGCATACTGTTGAATCCAGGCGGAGTAAAGAAGATCTTACTAATGGACATGGAAGGAGATGACAAAGGAGGGTCCTGGAATAAGGTATACCCCAAGGTCTTCAGCGGACAAATAGGAGAACTGATCAAGTACCGACACCTCATTAAGCTGAAGGAAGGAGAGGTCCCCGTCGTCCACAAAGCAAGGAACATCCCATTCCGGAGCAGAGAAGCAGTACAAGCAGAACTCGACAGACTGGAAAAAGAAGGGGTGATAAGAGCCATCGAGAGTGCGGCATGGCTTTCGCCTCTGGTAGTAGCACAGAAGCCGAACGGGAGGGTGAGGCTATGTGTCGACCTCAGAGAACTCAACAAAAACATCCTGGTCGACAAGTTTCCCCTACCCCGCATCAGCGAGATGCTGGAAAAGACCAAAGGCAAACGGTGGTTCTCCACAATAGACTTGTTATCTGCCTACCACCAAGTCAAGTTGCAACCTTCATGCAGTCACCTCACGTCGTTCATCACACCCTTTGGCTGTTACGAGTTTCTGAGGATGCCGTTTGGCCTGACCTCAGCGGCTGCAGTATTCCAAAAACTCATGCACAGGCTATTTCGGAAAGAAAAGGGAGTCCAGTTCTTCCAGGACGACATTCTGGTCATGGGAGAAACAAAAATGGAACACGATGAGAAGCTCCACATGGTACTACGCACACTGCAAGAAAATGGATTGACGGCGGAGTGGTCAAAATGCAAGTTCGGGGTGCAATCTGTCACGTATCTGGGACACGAAGTGAGCGGAAAGGGGATTGAACCAAAAAGAACCAACATTCAAGCCATCTTGGGCGCACCGGCCCCGAGCAAGAAGGAAGATGTCAGGTCATTCCTGGGAATGGCTGAATTTTACAGCAAATTCATTCCCCACTTTGCAACAAAAACTCATCACTTACGGCAACTTTTGAAAGAAAGGAATGGATTTCAGTGGAACCAGGAGGAGCAGAATGAATTCAAGACTCTGAAACTAGAGATGAGCGAAGCAATCCCCCTCAAGGGATTTGACCAGGATGCGGAATCGATACTGACAACAGACACGAGTGACCGTGGTCTGGGAGCGGTGCTAATGCAGTGGTCGGAGAGTGGGGAGTTATCCACAGTTTGTTTTGCCTCAAGGTCTCTGGCGCCTAACGAAGAGAAGTTTAGCGTCATTGAGAAAGAGATGCTGGCTGTCATATGGGCGATGGAGAGATTTAGGCAGTATCTGTGGGGTGCAAAATTCTTGGTGAGAACAGATCACAAGCCCTTGGTCAAGGTTCTGACGTCCAGCGGGCATGCGCACGCTACCCCAAGGATTGCCAAAATGACACTGGTCTGCTAGACTTTGTGTATGAAGTTGGACATATACCAGGACCGCAGAACAAAGTAGCTGATTTTTTGAGTCGAGCAGCAGCCATTGAGGAAGCGAACGAGCAAGTGCGCCCAAAGTGGGAAGGATACATAGTGGCCACCATTCAGGACATAGAAAGGGTGATCAGCGCAAGACTGTGAAGAGGCCTACAAGGTAGATGACGATATGGAAGTGATCAAGGGATATGTAACCCACGGATGGCCGGAAAAGAGGCCCCTAAAGGAGGCACTAAGACGGTACTGGGAAGTAAGAGATGAGCTGTCTCTAGCAGAGAATCCCGTGTTTCTTCTAAGAGGCGACAAAGTAGTTCCACCGCAAGGCATAATTGAACACTTGATGGTACTTCTACATGAAGGGCACCAGGGAATCACCAAAACCAAGGCCCTGGCCAGACAGGCGTACTGGTGGCCTGCCATTGATGCCCAAGTTGAAAGGCATGTGAGAGCATGCGAGTCGTGTGCCATGGCCGACAAATCCCAGAGCGTGATGAGACCTGCTTTAGGAAAGTTCCCAGTGCCGGAAGGACCATGGGAAATGGTGTCAGTTAATATCATGGGACCCGTCCTCAACAAGGACGGAGCGCAGAAGTACGCCATCGTCATGGTTGACAGGTATTCTAAGTGGCCTGAGGTGGATATAAAGGTGAAAGTGGATACTGAGGCTGTGGTAGACTTTCTACGCAACGTTTTCATCAGGGAAGGAATCCCTAAAGTCATCACTTGCGACAACGGACCGCAGTTTGTGTCTGCGAAGTAAGAAGAGTTCACATCCAGGAATGGCATTGTGGTAAATCACACCCCCATTTATCATCCAGCGGGAAACGGTCAAGTTGAACGCTTCAATCGAGTGATAATGGGCACCATCCAAGCGGCTATTGATGATGGACTGGACTGGGAGAGAGAATTACTGAAGATGTTATGGGCCTACCGCATAACCCCGGCCAGCACGGGGTACAGTCCCTTCAAAGTACTGAGAGGAAGGGATGCCTTCACGAAGGACAACATGGCGTGGAGGAAAATGGTGGTGCAAAGTAAATGGTCACCTGCTGTGGTCAGAAAGAACCTGGAAAGAGCACAGGAAGTGTACACAGAGCATTTCAACAAGAGACATAATGTGCAAGGATTGGAGTTGGAGAAAGGCGGCTGGGTCAGAGTGAAGTCAGCTATCCTAAGAAGGAAAGGGGAGAGCAAGTTCTCACCGCCACTACGAGTAATAGAGCCTTATGCCCGGTCGGCCTTACTCAGTGATGGTAAAGTGTGGTCGCAGGACAGAATGGCGAAATGCAGCAAGATCCTGAAGTGGGGAGAAGAGACGGAGGATGACACAGAGAATGTAGAAGAGGGAGAAGGAGAAAGTAACGGAAGGAACAAGGGAAATGTAGAAGAAGGTGTGAAGCAAGTAGGAGAGAGCAGTACGGAAGGGAATGGAGAAGACAGAGCGGAAGAAGGAACGGAAGGCGGGAGCCAAGAAGGATCGGACAAGGAGGTGATGAAGAGCGCTACGGAGGAAGCAAGTGGAAGGAGTGACAGAGAAATGCAGAGTGGCAAAGTAGGAGATGGAGCGAAGAAGACGAGAGCGGGAAGGATAGTAAAGGTTCCAGTAAAGTTCAAGGACTTTGATATGGACTACAAGTAAGGACTAGAATTTCTGTTTTGTCATTGCATAAAAGGGGGGAGATATGTGGTGACGGTCTAGCGTCACGCATGCAGGAAACGGAAGGGCGGGAGCGGAAGGCGGCCATTTTAGGTAGTTGGCGCCGACCGCGGGAAGGTTCAGAAGCTGTTCCCGGCGCTTCGGTGAATAAAGGAGAGTTTAACCCCGTAATGCTTCGTTGTGGTGTTTTGGGGGCTTCCACACCTGCTAAATCACGTGTGCTAGGGAATTTGGTGAATTCATTGAGATATCAGTCTCTTGTGCATTTGGCAATTTTATAACCTTTCCTGCAGTGCGGTGAATAGATGCAGCAGTACATTCATTGGTATTAATTTACCTTGTTTTATACCCACAACCTTTTAATGTGTGACTACAGGAGGTGCCCCCCCATCAACAGATCAGGCGGCAAAAAGCTGCCGGAATATAGGTAAAATTGCACAGAGTTCCCCCTTTTTCAAGCATGTGTTTGTACTTTTCTCACGTGTGTCTTTGTCACTTGTGTGAACCTGCTTTTTTCCCATGCGTGCCACTACGATTCAATGTGTTTAAAAATAAATGTACTATATGACATCTTTTCACACATTAAAGGCCTGCTTCTTCCTTCTGCTGCTGGCTACAGAATATTGAGCAGGGGCAGGGAATAGACAAGAAGCAAACTGGAAAACCCACTTCCTTTGGAGTGGAAAAATTGAAACTAGAAAAAAACTAAAGGGAGAAGTATTTCCTGAGCTAAGAGAAGCAGGTCAAGGAGGACCATGAGAGAGTGTGAAGGCAGATAAACTGGTGACGGCAGACAGCATGAAAGTCGAGAAGGGTGGCAACCCCCGGAGCAAGCAAGTTGCATTACTCTATGCGGCTACCCCAGCCCTCTTATACTGTTGGTCTTGTCTTGGAAAAGAAGAAAAAGAATGCAGGAGCCAGACGTCAGCTATGGTGTTGATGATAGCCTGGTCTATCAAAAGAACGCTCTGCTTCTTTTACCAAAGTTATATCTGGCCTGGACTAACCAGACACAAAAACGTAAAAAATGGATTCTACACATTTAATATGGTATTGAATCTGTAATTTCCAATATATCAAATACGAGTCCCTATGTCCCCAAGCCACTTAGCACAAAAGTTCAAAGAAATTCTATAATGCAGCTGCCACAGAAGGACAGGAGGGTGCATTGCAAGATAGGAAATCCACAAGGCTGCAGCGAGGGTGATCCTCCACAACCACAATGTCCACAGCCTCCAAGGACCCATACAGAACACAAGCAAGCACCAGGGCACGGCCTCTAAGGCCTAGTGAGTGCGGCAGAATGTGTGAAGGGTCCCAACAGTGTAGCCAAAAGCACACAATATCTCAGCTGTAATGCAACACCCAGGGCACAGTGGCAAGGACACAGAAGCTCCTCTGAAAACATCTCTGTTGTGGGTTAATATTCCACCCGACCAGACATTTTTTGGATTTCGGAAATACTCCCCATCTCAATCTGGTGCAACCTCCAACTGGGACTCTGGATCTTAGCCAAGCTCACCATCCTGGCCCTGAACGCCAACATAGAACTGAATGATAAAAGGCATTCAGGACACATGGTTCCCTTAATGGATGTAGCCTCAGGACGCCTTCTGTGGGTGAAGTTTGAACTCCCTGAAACAACAAGGGCCCACTTGACTTAGTCCTGTCTACCCACATAAAAGAATACAGCGCATATTGAGCAAGTCCTTTTTATCACTTTTTTATCATTTATTTTGACTAACATTGAATGCAGTTGACTTCCTGGCAATAACTGTTCTCCTGGACTTCTGCTGAAATACAGTACAGGTTCTGACTGCATTGTTCTAGATTTTAAAAAGTTCAATACGTTTTTCTGTATCATACCTGGTCCCAGATTCTCACAAGAAAAACAGCTGCTGACTTGAAAGCTTTTACCAACCCTGGGTTTAAGCAAATCACAAAGAAGGGCATCTGCACAACATGGCTCAGTGACACAACATGAATATTAGAGGGCCTGACTAGAGAGTAGTTCAAATTCTGGATTATTCCGCCAGCCTTTTTGTCATTTAAATTGATTCGAAAAATATTATAGATACCAATATCCTGAATCAAAAACAGGTGGAAAGAAAGAGTGCAACAGCTATCCCAAATTAGACTTCCGTTTGGATAAACACGGCCGGAATGGAAACCAAAATCTGCTTTGGCAAAAATATCCAAGCTTGCCCCACTTGCAAAAAAGTGCGGCCAGAATATGCTCATGAACATTGTTGAGTCACGCCAGCCCTCTCAAAGTACGCCCCCCCCCTCGCCTGCCCATCACCGTGAAGATACCAGAGTGGCAGAAATTAGTGAATCATGGTCAGTCCGGCGCTGACAGCAGTTCTTATGCTATTCCAAACCTGAACGTCCCTCTTGCCTCAGTGTGTTTAAATAAGCATGTAGAATCGAGGACTGCTGCGTGGTTACGTCATTACCCAAGCGCGCATTTAACGTCCAGACCTTAGCAGTGCTGCTAGAAATAGACGTGCTCTGTGTACTGAATGTGCTCACACAACGAACGCATGAAACCCCACGTTTATTTATTTGTAAAAATAAAAGAAAGCATGCTCGCCCTATGCACGAGTACTGTTGACAAGGAATGTGAAATACGTTTTTATCGAAATCTGCTTTTGTAAATAATACCCAGTCAATGACCACTTAAGATTCTTCCCTGTACACATTCTTAAGGTCAGCGGGCCCTCGACTAGAATGTAAACTAAGGCAGGCTTGAATGGGGTGGGTATTCGTCCAACAGTAGCCGCTTCGCAAAGACGCGACTTAGCGCCGGTTGAAGCATTCATTACCTCACGCTTTGCCTGATCTTTCCTTTGCCCTGTGGCTTCTTCGGCACGCGTCATTTATAATGCATGACCGTGGGGAAACAAGATAGAAAAGCACTTGATGAAATACATTTTACGGCTGCCTTATCTATTTTATTGCATGGAGGCGGGTTCTTAAGAATAGTGAGGCATTTATTTTTTCGTCCTCTGGCTTTTTCATTGTAAATATTTTGCAGGCATGCGCCGGGTTGTTTAATAGCCTGGTTAAACAAACATCCAACAACAATTGCATTTATTGATTACTAAGTAAAATTCTTTATGGACACCAAATCTCCATAGATAGAACGACTGTCGTTTTCTAAAGTCCTTATTCGAGTGCAGCTTCAGTAGTAGCTTAATGTAAAATTATGGGCCTCCCTAAAGAACGTGAAGAGGGGCCTCTGACTCTCCCATATCACACAAATATTCCAAGCCTTGGGCGGAATATGCCTCCACTGAAGGATTTGGGGCGGGCTGAATGGTTGGAATCCCCCATGTGCTGTTGGGACCTGTGTTACGCCCCTTAGTATCTCCATCGGTACGCCGCTGCCCACAGCCCCAAACCCAAATAACACACAGACACCAGGGGGCAGATTTATGTCGGACTTGCGGCACTTTTGCACCGCCGTTGCGTCACTTCTGTGACGCTGCGGCAGCGTAAACCCTGCGTCACGTTGCGACATACTTACATCGTGACCCATCTAAGGCCCTGCGCCACATGAAACCTGCGTCAGGTTTCATGTGGGCGTTTCTACGCAGGGGGGGGGGGGCGTTCTGTTGCAGGAACGCCCCTGAAAAGTGACTCAGTGAAATCTACAAGATTATATGAGTCACTTTCCCAACGCTGATGCGTCAAAACCCTGCGCCTGCTTGAAGCAGGCGTAAGGCTTGACGCACCACGTTAGAGATAGGGCAAGTTGGAATAGTGCTGGAGTTGCGTGCCGCACGCAACACAACTTCAGCACTGCGCCAACTTCACCCCCTAGATGCAACACGCATCTGTTTATTCCTGCGCCATGGTGCGCCGCATTGTAAATGCGGCGCATCATGGGTGGCGCAAGGATAAACTTGCGTGCCGTATCTTTCCTGGCGCATCCCTGCCGATTTGCAGAGATGCGCCAGGCAACATAAATCTGCCTGTGAAGACCGTCAGAGGTACCGACGGAAAGAGCGGTGCCTCCTTTATCCTGAGCTGTTGCCAGGTGGGGTGAGGCTTGGTCCTCCATACTATTGAGGAACTTGCTGATACCAAGAGGAATACTGGATTGTGAGAATTCTAACTCACATCATATCCTTTATGATTAATTACTAGCAGCAGTAGTTTGTTAGTCTTTTCTTTAGAGGTCCTGACGAAAGCACATGGCTTAATCTTTTGCCTGACGTGCTGAAATATGTTGACCACTTCTGCTTAGGACAGCTATTTGTTAAAACTGGTCCTAGTATTCACGTTTTTAACCTTTGATCGTGACAGACACTAATAAAATTCACAGTCTGTTTACGCACCAATTTTATACCTGGCACTTCTACACTTGCACTGCACTGAAATTTGTTCTCATACACTCTATCTTGCTTATCTTGGTTACTATACCTTTGTGACACCTGTAAGCTCTGATTCCTATAGAGCAGATTTGTCACTCCTATAGACAAAGGATACCCAAATGATGAAGCTGATCACCAGTTTTGGTGTATGATGGGAATCTGCACACATAAAATTCTATGTATTTTTTCCACATCACACTTTGATTCTTGTTTAGGTTGCTGTTTCGTTTCGTTCCATCAGATTCTGGACGCTAGAATATATTTTGTATTCACATGTCTGTTTGGGGCTGCATATTCTAGTTGGTCTATAAACCCTGGCCTCTGACCCTTATCTACTTTTTTTGTTTGTTTTGTTTTAACATAAATCTGCCCCCAGGTATATGGAAAAATAAGCTGCAGGTTTATTTGTTGTACAAATAAAAGGTGGGTTATCTTACAGGCGATCCCGTCCGCCCCGCAACCCCTCGTTGCAGGGTACCTGAAGTTTAGCCAAAGAAAACACCAGCGGCCATAGCCCGGTGTTGTACCTGGGAGGATCTACTCCTCCCACCGGTGGATCTATCGTCCACCCACTCCGCCCTCTGAACAAGGGAGAGTTAACTCACACCTTCCCCAGCCGGGCGGAGCGCTAAGGCAAGCCCCCGGTTGTTCAGGTTTACAACCGCCCTAAGGACTAACGGGGCGTCGTCGTACCCCAAGTTCCTAAGAAGGACCCCTTGGAGCATGTATGACTCTGCACGGTGCGCTTGCACTGGAGGCTTCAGGTCCTGTTCCTGCACCTGCCTTGTATAGGGATCGCCCTGTAACTCCTCCACGGCCCTGGGAGTGGCGACCGCTGCACCCAGAGCCCCCACCACTTAGCTCCCTAGTTCCCCTCTATTTGCACCCCGCTGCTTCCAGAGCTTTCCCCAGGTCTAGCAAGAATATAGCCATGCCTACTCTGTACAAATGCACCCCATCAGATTCCCAGCAGCCAAAGGATTTCGCATGGAGCAAGCCGTGCCTTATGTAACCCAACCCACGCATCTCGGTGAATTTACGCATGGCTGCATTTACGCGCCTGCGGGTAACACCCAGCGCCTCCTGGGATCTAGCCCCATGCCATATGGGTCTAGGAGTTATCTCTGACCACCAAAAGCCACACGATCCCAGCTCACTGCTCAGTATGCTGAGGTCCCTCCTCATTGCATCCAGCAGACGCCTCTTGCCTTCTGCTACCAAGTCATTCCCCCCCAGGTGCACCACTATGATGTTCGGCTGCAGGCTACTCTCCCTCAGTGTCCTGCGCAGCGTTCTTATGAGTTCTGCCCAATGCATTCCCGGAAAACCGAACCAAGCTATCTTGGTGTTGCTGAAACCATGCTTCGAGGTGACTGCCTCCACCCATCTTGCAATTCTTGTGACATAGGAATGCCCAAACACCCACACATTTGTTCCTGCAATAAAACACAATGGTTTGCAAGTCTTTAGTTTATTTCACACTTAAAACCACTGTACAGTCAGAAAAGCCACCAAAACCGTGGCAAATGTACTTTTAACACTACAAAAGACTTTATAGTAATAAAAGCAACAAAACAGTGGCATATGTACCTCTTATTCTCTCCTTGCCTAACTTTTCCCTGCGTCATTTCTGATAAAAGGACGTATTGCACATACTGGTCTCACATAGATTTTGTAGCAATTGGAGTCCCACCGGCCCACCCTTTTAATTGCCTCTGCCGGCAGACCCTCCCTGAAAGCAGTAGTGGCAGCCCCAATCCGGAATGAGTGGGAGCTGTACTTGGGCCCCCCTCCTTGTGTAACCCGCTAGGAACAGGCACCCCTGCATTACGTGCTCCACTTGATACTTCGTGACTGGGGAGCCGTTCTTGTGTATCAGTATTAGCCCATCTGTGCGTGGGCGGCAGGACAGGAAGGCGGCCAGCAGGGCCACCGGGCAATAGCTGTTGTTACCCAGGCGGTGCAGGGAGATGCCCCTTCCTCTGCCTGCCTGATCCGTTTTTGAGTATCGTAAGAATATTTCAACTGTCAGGCGCACATCCCTCATCTGCATGGCCCTGGAGTTGCTTTCTGTCTTTGAGCGTTGAGCGTGCCACCAATTCTCCTATTCTAAAGGCCCCAAAGAACGCTAAGCTGAAAGTGGAGGCAAAGAGTGTTGCTTTGTAGTCGGTCTGGGCGACCGAAAGGAGGGCCTCCAGCATCCTCTGTAATGTCTCATAGTCAATGGGGGCCCTCTGGTCGAGCGACTTGGGCACCACTCTGGCCCAACCTTTGAGCGCCGCCCTGGTCGTAAATAAGGCGGTGGGATCGTCCTGCCCGAGCAGCCTGGCATGGTGTCCGATGGCTGACAGGTGCCCAGCCATCCAAGAGTGGCTATTCCCTCATCTTTGGCCCATACCATAAATGCCTGAACCCTGTCGACCCTGGGGGGAGATACTTGCTCCCAAGGGCCCATGATTTCACAAACTTTCTCCACGCACGCCTGATATCTCCTCATGGTCTGTGGTGCCAGGGACAGCTCACCTAGCTCTCTAATGCGCTGCACCACCGCAGCAGGTGCCAGAGCCGTGCCGGGAAAGGCATCATCTCCTTCCTCGCTCTCGGCCACGCCTCCCGGAAACGTTGCCAATGAAAACGTGAGAGAGCGTCAGCGGCTGTGTTTTGCGCCCCTGGAATGTGTCTAGCTTTACATTCTACGTTGTTGTACAGGCATACCTTCACTAATTCCCTGAGCAAACATAGTACAAGCGAGCAGCTGGCAGACTGAGTGTTGATCGCTTGGACCACGGCCAGGTTGTCGAACCACAGGACCACCCTCTTTGCTGTTAACATGGCTGGCCAGAGGTGGAAAGCCACCACAATCGGGAACAGTTCTAAGACAGTTATGTTAGCTGTTATCCTTTTCTTCCTCCATGCATTATGCCATTTCCCTGCGCACCACTCTCTGTCTAGGATCGCGCCAAAGCCATCCCTGCCTGACGCGTCAGTAAACAGCGTCAGTTCCTGGCTGCTAGTGCAGGGGGCTCTCCAGATTACAGAGCCATTGAACTGTGCTAGAAACTCCCCCCACATCCTCAAGTCCTCTTTTACCCCCACGCTCAGCCTCACCTCATGGTGTCTGCGTTTTATCTTGGCAGCTGTCCTGGCTAACCTGCGCGCAAAAGCCCAAACCTGCGGGGATCACTTTGGTGGCGAAGTTTAATCTGCCATGCAAGCTCTGTATGTCATCCAAAGATACCTTTTCTTGACCCAATACTGTCCAGATCTGAGCTGCCAGTTCGCTGACTTTATCTGCGGGAAGCCTGGCTTCCCTTGCCTTGGAATCGATCTCTACTCCCAGGAAGACTAATACTGTCTTCCCCGGGGCCAAAGGCACTCCCAACTGCTCAGCCACTTTTTGGAATTCTGCTAATGCCTCTGTGCAATCTGGCATGTCTGCTCTACCCACAAACAGGAAATCATCTAAGTAATAGGTCATACTTTCAACCCCTTCCGTTGCTTGCAGCACCCACTGGAGGAAGGTGCTAAATGCCTCAAAGAACACGCATGAGATGGAGCACCCCATGGGCATGCACCTGTCATAATAGTATTCCTGACCTAACCTGAAACCCAGTAGATTCTGGCTGCTGGGGTGCACTGGCAAGAGGCGGAAGGCCGACTCTATATCTGCTTTAGCTAGCCAGGCACCCCTGCCAGCCCTTCTTACCAGGTCCATGGCCACATCAAATGAGCAGTAAGACACTGAGCACACCCCTTCTTCCAAGTTGTGGTTGACCGACTCGCCTTCGGGATAGAGCAGGTGGTGGATCCGTCTGAAAGCCCCAGGTTCTTTTTTGGGGACTATACCCAGGGGGGAGACTATGAAATTAGCGAGCGGTGGCTGCAGGAAAGGCCCAGCTACTCTCCCCAACTCCATTTCCTTAGAAACGTTTGCCCTTACCACCTCAGGGTTGTCCTTAGCTGATTTCAGGTTCTCAGCATCTCATGCTCGTGGAGTCCCTATGTAAGGTATGACAAAGCCTTCAGCAAAACCTCCCAGGAGCAGTCTCCCGTCTACTCTGTTAGGGTATTTATTCAACAGGGGGATCAATTGTGGCAAGCTGACTGGTGAGGGCCCTTTCACTGCTCTAACCTGTGTGGCTGCTGAATGGGAGGGGCAGGGGGACCAGGGGCCTTGCTGGGGCCGCCTAGCGCTGGGGTGTGATTTCCAGGGGGGGGCGCAACTTGCGTCTGTGCTACTTATTCTGCCAAGAGCCCCCCCTCTCTCCGTAATGTCCTCCCTGCTTCTGCCCTTTGTGTGCCCTACATGCTCCTGCCTGGTGTTGCCCTCCGCAATTGCTGCATGTGTGCGAGAACTTACAGGATTTCCCCCAGAGGTAATGCCCACTGTTAAACAATCTGCAAGACCCGGGCCTGGTACTTCCCAACTCCCCTTCTCTGACCCCTCCCCGTTGGCCACCCCGAAAGGGCGGGTTGCTTTGGTCAGTATGTTGTTGCGTGTGGCTCTTCTCAGTTGTTGCTATTTGCGTATCCTGCCTTTTGCTGTCTGTCGCAACCCCTTGCAATGCTCTGGACCCCATGTGGTCCATCCAAAGTTGCACTTCCTTGTGATCCCAGCGCATGTTAGGGGATCTGGACATCTTCTTTCTGAACTCCCTGTCGTAGTTCAACCAACCTAATCCCCCCCATTTCTTTGCTTCGTTATGAATTAGCCTGCCGTACCGTACCAGGGTTGGTCCTTGTGAACATTTTTCCATAATAATAGAAGACAATATAGCGAAAGCTTCCAAACCATGTGTCAATCGATTTTTCCGGCCATGGCTGAAACTTCACTTTTTTCTCGTCCTCTTTTAGGCCTGCCCTGCGCACGTCTGTACCTTGCTGCCCTAACATGAGTAGTGAAAAATTATCGATGAACTCTCTCTTCCAAATGAGTTCTTTTGCCGCCAATGGAACCTCCCAGGACAAGGAAGAGCGCCCTGACAACAAGGGGGCGCCCAGCACCACCTCCTCCTCGCTAGGTGGCATCGCCGAGGAGGGTGCTGACAGGGGCGTCACGGGGGGAATCTGTGCCGCCGGGAGGGGGGGCACCGCGCTCGGTGTGGTTGGTTGGCATAGATGGTGGTGGGTGAGCCGGTAACTCAGGAGATATGGGTGATACTGTGGTTATCGGTGCATCTGTTGCCAGGGGTGCTGGCGCCGGGGGAGCACGGTGTGGCTGGGGCAGTTCCCACCGGCTCAGGGGCGACAACTTGTTCTGGTGGGGGACCCGGAGGGCGGGTCCCTGTAACTGGACAGGCCGGTGCAGATGGGGTAGGAGCTGAGCCCCCCTTGCCCCATATATTCGTAGGGCTAGCCCCTCCCCCTCCAATGTTCGCTACACTTTCTTTCATATCTGTCATAAACAATTGTAGGGTGGACATGATCTTACCAAGATCGCTCTTTGTGGCGTATTTCCCCAGGGGTTGTGCGGGATCGTGCATGCCTGAAGGACCGGGCGCATCATGTACCATCGCAATTGCCGTTTTGGCGCCGGCCTTCTTTTTTTGTGGGGGTGGGAATTCTTTGTTCGTGGCCACCCGCAACCTCTTTGACACCCTAGAGTGTCCTGCCCACCTGAGTCCTCCTCATCCAGAGCTATAACGTTATTGTGACAACAAGGTTCAGTATTGCTGGCATTGAGCAAATCGGTGGCCCAGGCCAGGCCATTGGTCCTAACGAGTTGGAAGAAGGTCCCCGCTTGCGCGTCCGAAGCCGACCCTGATCCCGCTGGCGCTCTCTGTCCGGACATCCTGCGCGGTCTTTTAACCCATGCAAGAAAAAGGAACGGTGACCATCCAAGCTAGCGTTGTGTTGCAGGTCCGGCGCCCCCACCCCCCACCTCTTGTTGACGCAGCTCCCCTGTTCCTCATGTACTTACTTCGTGCACTCGCGCGCTGTCGAGGCCTAACGAGCGTCGAGCTGGCCTTCTGATTGCGATTCGACTGCTAATCCGACTGTGAGACCCGCTCCTGTATCTATTGCAATAAAACATAATTTAAATTATGACCTTCCCTGCATCAGGGAACCTAAGGTAGACCCAGGGAGACCGGACCATGAACACCGATCCCCCCAAGAGCAGCGCACATGTCCCCCCCTACAAAGCGGCGGGCATCCCCCCAGCCCCCTCTCTCGCGCTTACCTTCTTACTGTGCCTTGGCACCGTGCTCCCGCAGTCCTGTTGAAGCTTGCCTACCCCTTCCTGTAATAAGGAACATGCATTACACATAAATTGAGACCGCCATATCTTGGTCGGAAATACTAATTGGGGAACATAAAGACATTGTTATAAATAAATTATGCCAGTGGACTTATCAAGCTATTCGGGGCTGCCAGTTCGGGTGCATGCTGACAACACCCTCTTTACCGGGAGCTGCAGCATGCTTACATTTATCAACTCTGTGGAGAAACCAGTTAAAAACATTTATTTCGTTTGACCCAGTCCTGAAAACCCGTATGTACTGGCCCCTGCTTGCTTAATCAAACACATAACACTGAGGCGAGTGGACCTATCACTCTGCTCCCTAGCCGGCAACTTGCATGTCTTTGCTATGTAGCAGACTTCTGAAGTGTCGGAGACGGGAGTGGGGGGGGGAGCGGGCGTCGCGGTCATTGACCATGGTTGAGGCGGTGGCATGATTGCCCGCGCGAATGAATGCGTGCGCTACGCCTGATCAAAACGGCCAGGGGGGGGGCAACATGAGACAAGCAGTCAACCGATTGCCGTAATGGCGCTGCCCTCGCAGTCACACGGTCCCTACCCGGTTGCTTTGTTTACTGCACCCAATGCCATTCCGGGATGCTTAGCCGTTAGCCTAAAATGTCTATTTATTTAACACCAAGGACCTGTATAAATCTTTGTGGCTAGACAGGATGCTAAAACCAGGTTACACAGCACCAAGGGCGACCGCGCTAGCCATCCGGCCACCACACAGCACACATCCTATCCGATAAATTTAGCGTATAAAGTAAATACAGGCCGCCCGACATGCTAAAGTAGTTCCGGGCTAGATTTCCGTGAGTATTCAACAGTATTACGCCCCTCAACCCCGGCGCAAAATTGCTAAAGGCGGGGCCCCGTGGCGGAAAGGACAATGATTGATGTCATTTAATTATACCCGTTGCCAGTCCAGGAATCGAACATTGGTCTGTTTGCTTTCACAATATACTGGCGAGCTCCTAATCCCGTGTGCTCCCTACTCCTTAATTCCACCATGCGCTTAAACCGGCTCGGTACAAATTAAACATTTTATTGCGATCGACCAACCTACGAACGCAAAGATAGGCTGGGGGGGTCTGGCATTAAACCGACACCCCGCTCTGCCCGTACCTAAGAAGAGGGCGCTGTGCACCATCTTGTGCCGACCGGCATGGCGAGCAAGCCTGCTTGCCCCACACCCGATCACTAACGCTGGGCCCCACACAACCCAACCTCCGGCTCTTACTGCCCCCAAGGTCGCACGACAACATGCACACGACTCCTACACGGAGCTCGTGCCTCTCCGTGGTCAAAGACACGGAGCCCTGTACAACTTGGGTTTTACCAAAGGACGGGGCCCGGGGGAAGCAAAGGAGCGTCCGCTTACCTTAGTCACAACGCTCGGCGACAAAAAAGGGGGTCTAGAGTCCGGGCGAGGGAGGGGGGCTACCTACGTCCGGACTGCTGCAGGGAGCAGCCAGAGGAGCGACTAGCTATGGAGGGGGGCAGCAGCAAAGAGGGCGCGCGATAGAAGGGGCCATCCTTATAAACCCCCCCTAGCCCCACCCCTTATCCAGCCCCCTTGGCTCGCGCGCCCCGCAAACCCCCCGCCGAAGGATGGGCCGCCCCTGCTGCCCATGGACCTACTAAGGGGCCTGCCCTCCTACGGGGGCCCCTGCAGGGACCACGGGCATCCTGCAGAGTCACGGCCTCACTCGACCCCCAACGTAACTCACGGAAGCAAAACCTGACACAGCTATGTTTCATAGGTGCATATAACATGAATGCACAGCATGAATTCATAATATTAGATATTCAAAATATATCAAAACAATAGACAGACAGAAATGGTGGGTATGAGGGTGAGATGTCACTCCAGTGATGCAACTGGAGCGTCGGGATTGCATCATTGTCCCCTGACAAAATGGGTTTTATGTTTATGCCCCTGCGGACTGATGGTCATTTGGTTTACCCCACACCACATGGGGCTTAGGAAATAAATGTTGCCTTTTGCGGGCATGGCCTCAGAGACAACGCCCGGCCAGAGCAGAGGGCATGCCATCATACCACTTCTTTTGTTTGAGGGGCCTATCGGCCTACAACCACGTGACAGTGCCGCTCAACGGCTCGATATCATGGGCCCATTCCAAGTGTATCACCGGGCCCCCGGTACAACACTGGCAATGAGCAGGTGTTTCGCAAAATAATTCACGTCCCACTATTCTTCATTAACAAAAAAGGCCACTTTATTAAGACAGGTGCATTGCAGAACTCAGGATTAACAGTTAGATCATAATTCAATCCCCAAACAGCTTAACATAGCTTCAAAACATAAACCACCAATGGTGATCAAGAATCCACAAAGAACTGAAATCATGTTAAAGAAAACCCCCATCATTTTCCTTCCCTTTCCCCATGTCCTGTACTCCCCCCCTCCCCTCTTGAGGGTGGATAAGCTCGCTCAAGACAGTCCACCCCCTCAAAAAATTCCGCCTATCTATTCTGCGTGTGGGAAAAATATACCTGTCTTATAGTGGCAGAAAAACTCTAGCTGTAGTTTCAACACAAACTAAAGCCTGTGAATAAAGTGTTTGAAAGAAAAAACAAAAATTAATAAAATATTGAGGGTGAGTCGGTGGGACAAAATTAGAATCTCTACCTTCCCGATGCCCTCCGAACTGAGTGTTTTCCTGCCCTGGCCAACCACTATAAATAGATTCCCTTGCGTGCCCGTCTTTCACTAATTACTCCTTGCTGGCACCTGATGGCCCATTCCATTGTGAGAACATACCCAGGGGAAAAGCAAGATACAACAAGAGGGACGGTAGCTGACATGCCCTCAACATCTACACATACCAGCAGTGGAACCTTTCATACTTGAAGGTGCTCCGTCGGCACATAGGTGAAAAGAATGGGTAGAGAGAGTACTCAGTTTTTACTCCGATTCTTTGAAGCCTCTAAAGTGGACAACACCCAGAAAAGGGCTCTGATCCTACATTAAGGGGGAAGAGACATTTAAAAAATCCCCAAGCCAATCAATGAAGCTGCTCCCAAGAGGCACTTCACCCTTATAGCAGCTCTCACTTCACATGTTGAACCGATGTAGAACCAGGAGTATGAGTGGCTCGTGTTTCACCAAGCAAGGCAGCAAGCAGAGGTATCCATTAATATTTTTCATGCGCATTTTACTGAACTTGCCAGCACATGTAGTTTCAATGATGAGAATGAGGAAATAGGAGTGTCAATAATTCAAGGGTGCGCATGAACAAAACTCTGCGAGAGAATACTACAAGAGTCAGGCAAATATCTACCTGATATCCTAGCACTGGGCCAGACCAAGGAGCTCTCCAGAGCCGGAGCTGCAAACCTTCAAACGGGCACTTAAGACCTGGCTTTTTGACTGACCGGAGCAGCCCCCCACCCTCTTTCCCTTCCCCAGCGCCTTGAGACCCTCACGGATGAGTAGCGCGCTTTACCAACCCCTGATTGATTGATTGATTGATGAAAGCGGCATTACAAAAACTGGTAAAGTCAAACCAGTCAACCTTGTCACACTGACACCCAATGCAAAACAGTTCAGGAAGGATGGCGCAAAACTCGGGACCTGTGTCTACTGCACGGTACCTACTCATCGCCCCTCAAAGTGCCCAGTGAGAGTCCAGAAGTACGGGTGATGATATTTGTGTCGGCACAGTGATCCCACTCAAAAATGTGTGAAAAAAAGTGATTCTTTCAGCTAAATTTGAGGTTTGCAGGGGATTCTGGGTAGGAAAACGTTGGGGGATCCATGCAAGCACTACCTCACTGGACTCTCCAGGGTGTCTAGCATTTCAGAAATGTGTGGGTTTGGTAGGTTTCTCTAGATGGCTGCGAGCCCGGGGCCAAAAAACCAGGTGCCCCCCTGCAAAACAAGGTCGGTTTATGATAGGTAATTTTGAAGTCTCCACAGTACGATTTGGGCCATTTCCTTTTGCAGCCACAATGCCTACCCACAAAAGTGAGGTACCATTTTTATTGGGATACCTGGGGGAACGTTAGGTGGTATGAAATCTCTGTCAGCCTGGTGATCCCATGACTTTCCCACACAAAAAAGAGAGAGGAAAATGTGATTCTTTTCAGCTACATTTTAGGTTTGCAGGGGATTCTGGGTATGGAAACATTAGGAGATCCATGCATTACCTCACTGGACTCCCCAGGGTGTCTAGTTTTCAGAAATGTGTGGGTTTGTTAGGTTTCCCTAGATGGACGCTGAGCCCAGGGTCAAAAACCCAGGTGCCCTCCTGCAAAATGAGGTCATTTTATGAGGGGTAATTTTGAAGACTCCGCAGTACGATTTGGGCCATTTCCTGTTGCAGCCAGTATGCCTACCCACAAAAGTGATGCACCATTTTTATCGGGAGACCTTGTTGCGTGTTTATCTAGGTTCCTGATCGATACTGTGACCTTATGCCCCTATTCGGCTATAAATCCCTTTATTCCCTATATTGGCATAACCGTTCAAGTGCGATTTTCTGAAAAGTCATCTCTGGCCTCACACGAACAGAGCCACATTCCAGCATGACTCTCTGCCACTTCCTTTGCGACCAATTAGTGCAATGACAGAGCAGTAGTCACTATCTGATATTCCTAGATAACACTTCGAGTTCTTCAACAAGATAAAAACTCAGCAAACCTGGAAATCCCCGCTTGCTATGTTTTGATTAGTAATAGAACTCTAATGAGCAACTGATAACTATCACTTCCTAGTGACATCTTTAATTGACGTCTTATGTCCAGCAAACTTGCGTCAAACCCGGCACCTGTCAGGTATAAATATTACCAACGTTGCCTTAAGCAATGCGAGCCTGTTGCCCGGTTAGGAGCTGTTGTGAGCTACGAGCTACTGATGCTGGCTGCCTGCATGACCCTGTGTTGGTAAATCTAGCACTCTGTCGCTGCAGCCTGCTATCCTGTGGTGGTGAAGCTGCCGATTACCATTATCGCCGCTACAGCGCGAACTATGGTGCAGTACGCTTAAGGAGCTGAACAGACGTCCCTCTGCGAAGACATCCAGCAGATTCCAGCTGCCCGCGGACGCTGTCCCCCCTCCTTCCTCGACGCGCTGAAGAGCAGCCGCTGCCTTTCTCGTGCAGAGAAATCCAGCTACAGCGTTTCCGGTTTACCCTCGCAGGTGACTGGGATATCGAGAGAGACCCCTGAAGGAGATACCAATCCTCCATCATTCTATTCAGAGGTATGGTGTTGACTAAACCCTTAGACGAGAATTCTTGAAACAAACCTTGGCAAAACCAACTTAACTTAAAGCTACTTACTTACTCCCCTTTCACGTGTTAGGCTTAGGTCAGGCACACTGGGGTAGGCTTAGTTAGAAGCACCAGTTGAGTATGTTAGCCTAATGTATATATGACTGTATATATGTTTTATTACTTTTAAACCATTGTATGGCTAAGAAACCATATCAATGCTTTTACAGTTCTATTTCGCAATACTTATCTTACTGTACGTACTTTTTATAATAACAATTATTGCAATTGTGGCAATACATTTCTCTTGTACGAGAAGAAAGACTGTTCAATAAATGTTAACCTTTTATTGATACACGCCCGTCTCTCTATTCTCTACATCTCGTGAAAGTAAACTGCACTAGACTGACTGAGTGAAATACATGTCTATTGTTTCACACGACCCTAGAGATTGACTCTTGATCTGAGGAGCAAAGTTGTCATGTTGCACGGTTGTTGTAAAACTGAATCCCTTCTTGTCTGTGCCAAGGAAGCTGATCACTTCCTATGCAGAGAAGAAAGTTTCCAGCAGCAGGTATTTTCTTTACAAAGTTCGGGTGGGAGCTGCCCAGGATGGGCATGCCAATGCCCCTTCCCCCAAAAAATTCCCACAGTCTATCTGCCCCCCACAGGAGGCAGATGGTGCAATAGCCCCTTATCTGCCCCCTCGGGGCAGAAAGTCCACTAGGCACCAGGGATTAAAAAAAACAAAAGTTAGGGGTGGGGGCTTCCCAGAATGGGTATGCCAATGCCCCCACCCCCTCCAAAAAAGATGCCACAGTCTCAACTGCCTCCCCCAGGAGGCAGACGGTGGGCATTAGCCCCTGATCTGCCCCCCGATTCCCCTCTCCCTCAGGGCGGCAGAAAGCTCACTAGGCACAGACCTTTTTAAGAATGTCCCTACCTGTGGATTTTGGGTCCTAGCGCAGCTGGCACCTAGGGAAACATAGCAAATCTGTATATTTTTGAAAACTAGACACCAAGGGGAATCCAGGTTGGGGTGACTTGTGTGCCACTCACCAAGTTCTGTTACCCAGAAACCCTTGCAAATCTCAAACTCTTTTTTAAAAAAAACACATTTTCCTCACATTTCTGTAATGGAAAGTTCTGGAATCTCAGGGGATCAACAAACTTCCACCAACCAAGCATTCCCCGAAGTCTCCCTATAAAAATTGTACCACTCTTGTGTGGGTAGGCCTAGTGCCAGCAACAGGAAATGGCCCAAAACTCAATGTGGACACATCACATCTTTCCAGTGAAAACTGACTCTTTTTTGGCAATGTGCCTAGCTGTGGATTTTGGACCCTAACTCAGCCGGCATCTAAGGAAACCTAGCAAACCTATACATTTTTGAAAACTAGACACCCAGGGAAATCATGGATGTGGTGACTTGTATGGCTCTCACTAGGTTCTGTTACCCAGAATACTCTTGCAAACCTCAGACTTTGTAAAAAAAAAAAAACCTTTTCCTCACATTTCTTTGACGGAAAGTTCTGGAATCTGCGTAGATCCACAAACGCCCACCCACCGAGCATTACCCAAAGTCTGCCGATAAAAATGGTACCTTACTTGTTTGGGCAGGTCTACTACCCGCGTCAGAAAACGCCCTAAAACGGAACGTGGACACACCACATTTTTACAGTGAAAACTGACCCTTTTTTGCAAAGTGCCTAGCTGTATATATTGAACCCTAGCTCTGCCCGCGCCAAGGGAAACCTAGCAAACCTATACATTTTTAAAAACTAGACACCCAGAGGAATTCAGGATGGAGTGACTTGTATAGCTCTCACCAGCTTCTGTTACCCAGAATCCCTTGCAAACTTCAAACTTTGTCACAAAAAACACATTTTCCTCACATTTCTGTGATGGAAAGTTCTGGAATCTGCGTGGCTCCACAAACTTTCACCCCCCTCATTCTTCAAAGTCTCCCAATAAAAATTGTACCTCACACGTGTGGGTGGGTCAAGTACCCGGGACAGGCAAGGGCTCAAAACATATTGTGGATACATCAAAATTGCTTATTACAAAACAAACTGGTTTTTCAAGAGGGAGGCACCTGGGTCGTTAGCCTTGGGCTCAGCGGCCATCTAGGGAAACCTACCAAACCCATACATTTCTGAAAACTAGACACGCTGGGGAGTCCAGTGAGGTACGGCTTGCATGGATCCTCCAACGTTTCCATACCCAGAATCCCCTGCAAACGTGAAATTTAGCTGAAAAGAATCACATTTCCCTCACTTTTCTGTGTGGCATAGTTGTGGGAGCACCCGGCTGATACAAATTTCCAACCACCCAGCGTTTCCCCAGGTTGTAGTGTAGTTCCTAGTTTCCCACTAGGCCCTGCGCATTGGAATAACATAAACAGTAGTATCGACGTGGAACTGTGGATATTCCAGGCCTCCACTGACTATGCTAAACTTAATTGGGTTGTGTTACCAATTACAATAGATATTTTTAATAGATGTATATTGTATGTACTATATAAATATCGTTTAGCTTGTTCCTTGTATTATTGATTTGTATTTATGTTTTTCACTAATTGTTTTTAATATACATTTTTACACACTTATTAAATGATACTTGGTTTTTTACATTTATTGAGTTGTGTTTCCTTTGTGCAGTTTCTCCCTCCCATTGTGTTGATATTATGCCAAAAAGTTTTTTACACTGTGTTGTTCCCTGTACTATGAATTGATTTCTCTCACCGGGGGTCCTTGTTATTTACATTACAGACCCACTTCTTCAACACCTCCGAAGAGGTGGAAGCCTGGCTGGACAACGGGACGGACAAAAATACCACAAGGCCAGCAGACCAGCCCAGAGTGAGAAGGCGCAGAGGCTCTAAGCGGAGACGCAGAAACAGATCTCCTTCGCCAACAGCGGATGGAACACAACAAAACGCAGGCCCACTCGAGGAAGAAATGCCCCGGGAACAACAGGAAGCACTACGAATGGCCACGGAACTCAACAACTCACCGGCCCAGCGCTCTTTACCGGCCACCAGCCCCAGGGCATTATTGAGCTACGACGCGGCAATATACGGAATACCGGACTCACAAGTTTCAGAAGACTTACCGGACGTCACACCGCAGACGGTGGACCTGTTCGGGTAACAGACTGGCGTGCCCTGGCGCCTCTTCCCCCCCGTTCCTCTTTTTCCTTCCGTTCTCCCTGCACACACTGCCTGATCGAAGGGAGCAGTGTGCTGGAAGGAGGGCGACATTAGACACTGATGGGCTACACGAGGGGAGGCCGAAGGAACAGGCCGTCTCCACCGGTACACCCACCCGAGACACAGTGAGTAGATGCCGAGACTGGTCGAGCGCTGGCAATCAGCAGGTGGGCAATCACAGGTAACTTCTTCTAACTGGGCTCACTGAACTGGGACCCCACAGTCCTGCATGGCTCGGCGGGCTCGTGCCGCTGAAGCACTCTGCAGACGGGTGCCTGCGGTGCCGCGCCGACTGATGGACGCACTGCAGTGTCTGTTATGAGGCCTACTAAGTGGCCGGCTGTGACAGCAGACTCCCCCCCCCCCCCGCGTGAGGCTAAACACGCACCCGCGCTTTGTTTATTAACGGTGACTCCCTCCCCCTGCGGGATGGGCAGCGACCCCCCTGACTTGAACGTTAACTATCTCAGTAGAGTGTTTGGACGACTGCACGTTCAGCAGCCGACCTTTTGGTATTATCCCCTGTTTATGCTCCCCCCCTTTTTTAAACTCTGCTGCATCCACAAGCTGGTAACAAACTCATTGTGCTAATCTTTGCGTCCCACTGGTACACGTGGAAATGTTGTTGTGATGGGGGATGGGAGGCTCTGTGGGGAGGCCAACGAGGCTAGAGGGGAGGGAGGAGGAGCTCCACTGATGACCTGTGATGACTGCGGTTAAGAGTTGCACATGGAATGTGCGTGGCATACATAAACCCTCGTGTAGGTACATGATCTACTCATACCTGAAGAGACACAAGGTCCAAATCGCACTCCTGCAGGAGACACATTTAACCACACCGAGGTACATACACTACGCAGACGGTGGCGCGGACAACTATACGCAACAGGGTTCTCCTCCTATGCACGGGGTGTGTTGATATGGATGAAACCAGGGACCCTGTTCGACATTGAGGACTCCTATATAGATGGAGAGGGGAGGCTGGTGGCTGTGAAGGGGCGGCTGGATGGACGCCCGATAGTTTTGGCATCGATCTCTGCTCCCAACACAGATCAACAGGGGTTCCTCACAAGAGTATCGGCAGCTCTATCGCACTGGCACGGGACCCCCTGGATACTGGGGGGGACTACAACTGCGTGCTGGATACCACGTTAGACCGCTCCTTCCCGCCATTACCCAATGCACCAGTAGTGGGCGCCATGAAGGCCCTTACGGCCTGGGCCACCCACTGGAACCTACAAGATGTGTGGCGACACCAAAACCCAGGCGCCCAGACATACTCATACTACTCAGGTGCCCATGACCTACATACACGACTAGACAGGTACATGCTCACTGAAGACCTACTCCCATTAGCGACTGACGCATATTACATGGGCCGGATGCATTCGGACCACAATCCCTACATGCTAGACGTCACATGGGCAAACGCACATCCTCCTATCCCCACCTGGAGACTGCAGCCGGATCTCCTGTTGGACGCACCTTTCCGAGACTCGCTGTTCGCACACATAGTACACTACTTTGAGGAAAACACGGGCACAGCATCCACCCCCCAGATAGAATGGGATGCGTTTAAAGTGGTGATAAGGGGGCAATGCCTGGGCACGCAGGTAAACCATAGGCGGCGAGTTGAGAAAGACCTAAAAAGAGTGGAGGCGGTGCTGCTACAACACGAGCAAGACACGATGAGGGATGACGGAGCGAAGCTACGGGCCGCACAAGCGGAACACGAGAAGCTGATAGAGAGGCTGCGATGCCTGAATTATGCAGCCCACTTGGCACTTACCCATGATAGGGGACATAAACCTGACAAGTTACTAACATGGTTAATTAGCAGAGAGGAAAAGACAAAACCAGTAACGGAAATACTGGGAGCTGAGGGGGTACTCCTGCACACACAACAGGAGATACATCGTGCATTCACTGGTCACTATGACAAATTGTACCGATCTTGCTTGCCAACTCCCGCTACGGACACCGAGGAGTACCTAATGCCGATACCACTACCGACTCTCAAAGACGCTCAGCGTGATGAATTGTCGGCGCCTATCACATCAGAGCAACTCCGGGTAGTCATTGCGGCGCTTTCCAACGGGAAATCCCCGGGCCCCGATGGACTCCCTGCAGAGTTTTACGAGGCATATCCGGATCTCCTGATCCCGGAATTGATCAAAATGTACGAGGCAGCACTGGAAGACTCCTCATTACCACCCACCTTAAATGAAGCCACCTTGGTCTCCCTCTTAAAGCCCGGAAAGGACAGGACACAGTTGGGTTCATACCGGCCACTCGCCCTTCTGAATACCAACTACAAAATATTAGCATCCACATTGGCCCGGAGGCTAGCCCTATACACGCCCACACTAGTCCACACAGACCAGAACGGTTTTGTACCCACACGCAGCACATCGCAAAACATCCGCCGGCTATTCAGGGTACAGGAATACGCGAGGACGCCTTGGCCGCGATCAGGGTGTCTTGTATTAGATTTGGAAAAGGTATTTGATTCAGTGGAATGGCCGTACCTCCGAGCAGTAATGCAGAAGAATGACCTAGGAGAGGCATTCACAGATATGGTCAGCCTTCTCTATCAGACGCCCAGCGTACGGGTCCGGATCGGGGGCCTCCTGTCCGATACCATACAAGTAAGACGGGGCACGAGGCAGGGCTGCCCCTTGTCGCCGCTGCTCTTCTCCTTAGCGATGGAACCGCTGGTGGAACTACTGAGGAGACAGGACGCGGATTGGGGTATTCCACTGATAGATGGCACGCACGTGGTCTCACTATATGCTGATGACCTGCTCCTCTATATCAGGGACCTCACACGGATACCGCAAGGACTCACGGACACCCTGCGAGAGTTCACGGCTCACTCAGGACTGAAAGTTAACTGGGAGAAATTCGGGGTTTATCCCTTTCACCCCGACATGCAGGAATGCGAGGTGCGACTAGGGGGAACGACACTGACCTGGCATGCAGGCACCTTCAAATACCTGGGCATCCACATCTACCGGTCCCCAGTGGATGTGCTGGAAGGCAACCTAGTCAGGGCCATTTCCTCTCCACGAGCCCAAATGGCTTTCTGGAGCACGCTCCCACTGAATGTCCCAGCCCGAGTCACACTGACGAAGATGATAGCGCTCCCGAGGCTCCTTTACTATTACTCTAATATACCGGTGTATGTTCCCAACCGGATCTTCAGGGAGCTAGAGACCATGATCCGGGGGCTCATTTGGAACACCGGGAGGCCCAGAGTGGCGCTGAAAAAACTATACACCCCAGCGACCGTGGGAGGACTGGCGGTCCCCAATCAGGAGCTTTACTATCTTGCGGCACAGCTGCAGTGAGTGGTGGGCTGTCTCGCGGGGAGGAACCTGGCTGATACGGCCTCGGAGATACCGGCCCTGACCTATACCCGGGCGCTTGCGCTGTTCCACCCCTTAGCTAAAGCAACCCACGGAACACAGCTGCACCTGACGGTAGCACTCAAATACTACAAACGCGCACTAGGACTCACGCTGGCGGTCACACCCTATGCCCCCGCGCTTCCGCTGCAGGGCATACCCAGAGTCGGAGGCGTGATCACTGCGACCATGCTGGAGAGATGGGAGCAAGCGGGGATAGAAATGATGACGGATCTGTACAAAGATGGCGCCCTGATCCCGTTTGAGAGCCTGGTAACGGACACCGATTTACCGGCGGGGCAGTTCCTACTGAATGCTTCCATGATTCGAGAATGCACGAAACGCTGGGGAGACATGACAGAGGAACCGCAGACACACCTACTAATACAGTACCTCCACATCATGGGAAATGGGTCAAATGTGATACATTGGCTGGCACAGGCATTACAGTCACACACGGCGTGCACACTCCAGCCACTGAGAGACAAATGGACAGCTGACAGAGGGAGGGATTGGACAGACAAGGAATGGGAGCGGATCCTGGAAGGACCACGCTATATACCACGCAATTCGAGATTCAAAATCATACAATTCTACATCATACATAGAGCATATCTGTTCCCTGACAAAATTAACCGTTATTTTGCACTGGATACCTCCGGCTGCCCGCGCTGTTTGTTACTGAATGCTGACCTTCTGCACATGCTGTGGGCATGTCCCAGGCTGCAGACGTATTGGCAGGACGTGACACCACTGTTAACGAAAGGTGTAGGGACAGAACTACGGCACGCATGGGAGACTTCCGTGCTGGGGCTGTTCAAGAGGTCGAAGCAGAACAAGGCTCACGCCAGGTTCTGGGATCTGGTATTGGTAGCCGTCAAACGACTCATAACACGCCACTGGAAGGACGCAAATCCACCACAAACGAAACATTGGCGCGCCTCTTTCAACTATTGGGCAATAGCAGAAGGTACGATTCCCTGCAGAGAAGAGACTGCGGGACTGAGAGCCATACCGATCGCGCAGACCTGAGATGACCTCCTACAGGCCTTCTGCAGAGCATGCCAGGAGCAGGGTATAACATAGACATGGGAATCCCCTTGTAATATAGAAGCATGCAGATGGGGAAGGGCACGCGGTAAAAATATAACGAGGAGCGCATACACACACACAGGACGCGGAGTCATTGCCTGGCCCTGCCTTCCTCCCCCCACCCCCTCCCTCACCACGGGAATGATCGATCTTGCATCTAACCGATGCAGAAATACGACTCCCCGACATCAGACGCACCCCACCACTCACCCACTAAGCCACACACACCGATCCACAATTGTGGAACTTCCACGACACGCATGGACAAGGTACCTGACTACGGGACTCTGATGACCAGAGTCGTAACGCAGCACTCCCTTTCATTTGAGTTAATGTTTGACCCCTCCCTAATATTCTTTACTTCCTCCCTCTGTTCGGAGGTTGGTTTTACAGACTGTTGCCCCCCAGTTGACAGCGCTGTACTCTCAAGATTCACGGGCACACTTAAAGGTACATAACATACGGCAACACATACCACATTACTCCGCTGATGTAAAACAGCAGCCATGATGCGCTCACAGATAGCAACATCACCACACCGAACAAAGAGACCGGTCCACCCAGAGAGGTCTCTTATCAGGGAAACATCACTCCGCAATACTGAGTATGAAATCGAGGGGTGCATAGTGGGCAGCGAGCTACAGATCGCGCCCTGGACATCATGATAAACCGGGTACTCTGGTGAGATGGATAAAGCCACATGTAATGATATGTAACGAGGAAATGCTACTTGATAACATTGTCAGTTTCTCCCATTGATGCTAACGGCCCAGTTATGTGGCGATTGAAATCTTCAGAATAATTGCTGTTTATGTTTACACCTGTAATGCACATGCTAACCTGATTTATGCTTCCTCATTAAGATATGCCCAAAGTGATGTAACTGTATTTTGAGCGATCAACAAAACATATTTTTTTTAAAAAATGAACAAGAATATCCTCTGCCAAATGAAATAATGCCTCTAGATCAATATGAATGTATCATTTATACAGGTGAATCTGCCCCGCCGGCCAGGGAATTAGAAAAAACAATATTTTATGGTATGCACAATAGTGAAGGTTGCATGCATGTCGGATAATTCCATCCTGGGAAAACGCAAACTCAGTCCTTAGGGGATTGTGCAGCTCAGCTTGTGGAACTAAAAGCCCTGATACTAGCAGTACAAAATACAGATCGTGAATTCCCCACACTAATTGGGTGTGATTCATTTAACTGTGTGCAATTCTAAAACGAATATCTACATTAGTGCCAGAATTCTTTTAACGATTTCAAAGTTTGCACAGTAAAGCACAGATGTTTTGGGAACAAGTGGCAAAGCTGAAAGGCCTGCCATAGTTTAATTTTATTCATAGAATGAGTCATTAACGTGTTGGCATTCACATTGAATGGGAATTCAATGGCGAATGAAGCACTGCTGCTGTTGCTGCAATAACTCGCTTCAGTACGAGGACAGACGGAACTACAATTGATACCTGTCAATGCCATGCGCACCTGCTCAGCTCTGCTGAAAGTCTTTCCACTCAAATACTCCTACAAGTTAGACGTGCAGAGCATTCCAGGCGTCGGGGATAGAGTAATACCAAACACTGATTGCAGATTGGGACTGATACTACCTGTACACAAGGGTCTGGGTTCAGCACATGAAGAAATCACTGCTACAGTTTCACTACTAAAGCAGCACTGTTGGTGGCCAGGTCTTAATAAGCAGACCAAGGACTTTGTACTCAAATGCAACATTTGCCAGCAGATGAAGGGCTCCATCGTATCACGTCCACCACAAACACATTTATTGATCACAGACATGTGTATATTTGGATCACTGCTACCCCTTACACTCAGACAGGGCTTACAAGTACATCTTGATGGCAGAAGTTTTGTGCTCCAGATTCCTGTGTGTTTGACCTTAGTGATCGGCTGAAGCTCAAACTGTTATAAAGGATTTGCAAGTCTTTATCTGCACATACGCAATTGGCACACTACATTCCGACCAGGGTCTGATGTTTAGCTCTAAGGCTTGCAAAAAAGCCATGGGAAGTTTGGGTGTGGACTTACAGAACTCCTCCGCGTACCATCCAGAGGAAAACTTGCTTGTTGAGAGGAAAAACCATGATCTAAATCAATCCTCAACAGTGAGGGTATTAGGCCAGATTGGAAGTAGGGTCAATCACCTATGTGGAGGCTAGAGAGAATTTAACAAATTCCAAGAAAATCCCTGGAGGGGTCATACACCCAATGAACTCCTGTTTGGGGTGAGGATGTGGGTACCCGACCTCAATACTGTCCACAAGGTGGTGGCTCAAACTCCATTTGACATCAATGATCATTTGGATGTTTTATAGGACCCTAAAGAATACTCAGCTTTACAGAGCAACGTCCAAGTAAAACACACCACAACTGAGGAAGTGAAATCAGTACCAATAAGACTTTGCTGGGTCACAAAGATTGGAGACCTGGTCAAAGAGAAAATTGTAGACAAGTAAGAATTTTGGTCGTCTTAGAGAGCTCCTGTACCTGTCCTGGCTGTCGAAGCTACTAGAACTGTGCTTCTTCTGCTACTTGCCAGTTGCCAAGACATGAGGTTTGTCTCAATTGATCTGATCAAACCCCACTATGTGGCCGATTCTCAACAGTAGGCCATGTGGGCTCCTGGGTTGCCGCCACACTCCTCTTGCTACCATTCAGGAAACTAAGATGGAATCTTTAATAACAACTGAAGACTCTACTTGCCAAAGAGAAGCTATACATAACAATGAAATTATACTTCTCCCTGTTGAAACAACTACAACTGTACAATCAACAAGTTCAGATATTTCAATTAAAAAAATTGATTATGTCTATGTAAATATGCCACAGTTCGAGTCATCTACCAGTTCAACAAAACCTACTGAGCTGCCAAGAAAAGACAGAATGGTTATGTTATGTTATGTTATGTTATAATGGCTTTTATAGAGCGCGCGGCTACTCAAAAAGAGTGTCCCGGCGCTTTTAAAAGGAGGGCTGCAGACTGCTAACATAACACATTAAAAGAGAAAGTATCACAGATATACAAAACAGAACAAGAGCACTAGCTGCATTACACAAGGACACATTCTTCTTGTGTAGGCACAATGAAAGTGATGTGCTCCAAATCTCAGGATATTGAGCCAACGTCATCATTTTAAAGACACCAAAATTAGCGGGGCTTTAGGTTTAGCCACTTTACATGTAATTAATTGTGTTTAGTTGAGGAAAGCCTTTTAATGGCATCTGGCTACTTCGTGCATTATGACGATTCTTCATCAGATCCAAGTGAACTTGAACTGCCAACACTGCCTCTCCCTTTCAAGCGTATGCTTTCTATCTTTGGCTGAAAAAGACTTACTTTGTTGTTCCTTGGATACATCTCTGGATTACAATTTGAGTGCTTTTCCTGGTACTTTAGATTGGTATAGTGACTGTCTTTTTCCTACTACTGAATGGATACTTTTTCCCAGAACGCTCAGCAGTACATCTTGTGAACTTGGTTCTTAAACCACATGCATCATCACACCGTAAATTAAGGGACCTGTCCTTGGTGAACATTACAGCGGTTCCAGTTCCTGAAGGAATTGTATGGGACAGGGTATCGTATGATGTATATGGTCCTACTGAACTTTTGCAAATTCCCTATTTGTTTACATTTCTTTAAGTGACATCATCACCTCTAATACTTTCTCTGATGATTGGGAGATTGACACTGTGCAAAATTGCAATCAGCTTCATTTTCTAATAATGAATTGTATGATGGCATAAGTAATTTTGGCACGTTTTGTTACTAGCATTATGGTCACATTTTACATAAAGATAGTATCCAACACACTGTTTATAATTACACACAATGGGAACACTGCCCAACACCACTGAATGGTAGTTCAAAGACATTTGCACAGAAGTTTGCTCATTTTTCAGTCTGAGATACAGACACTACTTCACACTAACTTCCCACTGCATTTTGGGGTGCAGGTCCACGGTATTTTTAACATGTCTGATATGAACATTATAGTGCACATTTTTTACTTTAGCGGATCTGGTTTGGTTAGCACCTTGCAGATGATTTTAAGAGCTCTACCATCTTTCATACACTCCGTGTTGGGAAGTATTTTTTGGATGTCTCCCACATGTCCTGCTACTTGTGCCAGGAATACTGATTTTATTTGATCTGCTTCTCAATGGACATCCCAGTTCAACTCGGAATGGAGACGGCATAGCTAGTGCTGCATTACCATGAGCGCATGATACACTGCTTCGGCACATCTAGGCTTCAGGAACTAGATGAGCATTGTTTTTTATTGTTCAGACCTGTCTGGCTTGACTGCATACAACCTGTCTTCCGATATCTGCTTTGCAGCTACGAATGAGTCCTGTATATATGTCTCAGATCAGATTTGGTTGCGCCACCGGACACTGAAGTACTGATGAATCCCTTAAAGGTCCATGCGTACTGCTGTCCTCAGCATATTCCATTGATCATCAATGCATTCTTACAGCCGCCCTCAAATGCTTCAGCCCCTAGTGATGTGAACAAGGCTCTGAAGATACCTTATGGGATACACCGCCTCACTCAGCGGCTGCATTGGGAACTGGATGGAATCACCTTTGCTCCATAAACATGCTATGAGGTGCGCCTCTGGGAATGTCTGTGGATGTGAGCAACAGCAAAGTTGCATCTACTACTCGGAATACAAAAAATTGGCCTTTTCCATATAGGAACAATTTGGTCTCCTTTTTTAAACAAACTGAACCAAAGGTTTTTATTTTTCTAGGCATATTGGCTTTCTGAGTGCTTGGGATCTCAAATGATTAATGACTCAAAGACTTTTTAATAGATATTTTAATAGGAAGCCCACTTTTAGATGCTTTTAAGAGTAGTTTTTAACATTTTTAAAATTGTATGCTGGTTTTTTAGATAGTTTTTTAGCTATTGACCCTTAGTATGAGGAGTGGGTATTGTATTCCCAAATTAGGCTCATGTAGGGAAGGAAGCAGCTTTTCCCACATTATCCTCACAAATAACATTTTCAGCTGTGACCTTTTGCACATATTTGCATGCACGACAATGTTGGATCATTTTCTCTGAAACTAAACTTGTTTTCACATCTAGCTTCACACAACATTATCAGAACATCCTGAACATCATGCACAAGATCTTGTTTCGCACTATGTACAAATGTCATCCCTATCTTCATCCACGAGGCAACAGGGCTAGCTATATATCCATAACATCACTAATCTATAAACACATTGCAAGGTTGCTTTCTATTATAAAAGATGAGCATCCTGATAGATTAGGAGAGGTGGCACTTCTGCTGACACTGAGATCCTTGCATGCTGAGAAATCACCACACAGCAGTCTGACATATCGTGAGGGGTGTCCGGTTCATGACCAAGACGGGGTCTCCCTACTATTCCATCAGGTAATGGAGCTGGTTTATCCATTGGGGAATTCTTGGCTCCACACTTACACACATTCTAGATACAATTAGAGTAGAGTTTGCCTCATTGAAGTACACTTGATTACTGCCTTGTGTTATATGCCTGCATTTATACATTGTTTATCACCATGGTAGAACTATATCTACCATTTACGCTTTTGATGCTAGTAATCACGTTTATCGGCCTCTGTCTACTAATCACTGCAGCACACGTATTTTATGCAAGAATAACGTTGGTTCAATAAATTTATTGAAAACATCCCACTGTGCATTCTCTATATATTCCTCTGAGAATAGAATGTAATTGTGTCAATAAGAATGTAGGGCCCAATTCCGATGTCAGGCAGAAAGCCTCCATCCAGACCTACATAGTAGGTTTCAGTCCAACCGCCAAATTAGGATGAGAGCGATTGGAATGAAACCTACTAGGGGATTCCGATGCGCTTCTGACAGGCTCAAGGAGCCCATGGGAAGCCACCATAATCCCCTGACGGCTGAGCCAGGCTCGACTCCGCTGTCAGGATTATGATGCCACTTTCCGACAGCCTTTTCATGTCAGTCTTTCCGACATGGAAAGGCTGTCGGAAAGTGTCTTTGAGAGCCCCTAGCAGGGCCCACTTCCCCCCACCCCTGGCCCTCCGCTATGCGGCCTGGGGGGCACCTATGGACCCGCCTAAACATCCCTTCACCATTGTGGAGGCACCATGCAGTGCCTGCCACACAGTGCAGGGATGTTTGAAAACATCCACTTCCCAATGGAAGCTAGCGCTGCGGGCCTTTTCCGCCTGCCACAGAAGCTGCCATTGGGAAATGGATATTTTCGACCGCCCAGAGCGGTCGCATCCAAATCCAGCAATCAGAACCACCAACCTATGGTTGGCTCCAGACTGCAATGGTGTTGGGCAGATGCAAGTCTGCCCGGCATTGTCATTAGGCCCGTAGTGGTTAGAACATGAGGGGTGGAGTATTCTAACTGTGGCAATCGGAGCTGAACTACCCTGCACTTTGGATGCCGATATGGATTTCCAACAAAATACAACTGCATTTCTATGTAACCTGTATCTTGTCTTCCATGGAGATGGAAACTCAACAGTTATGCTGGTCTTTTTTTCTGATCTTTTAAATAGGACAAGGGAACCCAGGGCGCAGTAAGCTAAGGACCATGGGTAGAGATTTATTTTCAAAAGACAGCGGTCCTTAGAAAAGAAGGGAATTGAAACAATAAATATAGACTCGATAGACCTATATTGTTAAGAATGCCCAGCCGGACAGTTTAATTTCTTAATGAAAATAGTGTGAAACAAGGGAATGAAGCACACAGTGCGATGGAAGTGGGACACCAGCCGATGTCCAACCAACACACTTGGGGAACAGACAGACAGGAGGGAATATTCAGGCAACAACAGGTTATCAAACAATGAAAATTATAAAAATGATAATCCACATTGTACACATATGCATGTTCAAATAATGTTTTAACTCTGCACTTAGTGTACTAATTGTCGACGACGTTTCGAACCACATATATTATCGGTTCATCCTCAGGACAAGAAATAATTGCCTAAAGGGTTAATAATTCAGCTTGAGACCCTAGGGATATATTTTGCCCAATTACTGTGGGGTCAAAGGGGAAACGATGCCCTGGTCCAAGAATCTGGGAACCGGAGGGTGCAGGTCCGCAATGGGGGTCCTTGCAAAGCGTGAAGATACCCTTTTTTTAACCCTTTAGGCAATTATTTCTTGTCCTGAGGATGAACCGATAATATATGTGGTTCGAAACGTCGTCGACAATTAGTACACTAAGTGCAGAGTTAAAACATTATTTGAACATGCATATGTGTACAATGTGGATTATCATTTTTATAATTTTCATTGTTTGATAACCTGTTGTTGCCTGAATATTCCCTCCTGTCTGTCTGTTCCCCAAGTGTGTTGGTTGGACATCGGCTGGTGTCCCACTTCCATCGCACTGTGTGCTTCATTCCCTTGTTTCACACTATTTTCATTAAGAAATTAAACTGTCCGGCTGGGCATTCTTAACAATATAGGTCTATCGAGTCTATATTTATTGTTTCAATTCCCTTCTTTTCTAAGGACCGCTGTCTTTTGAAAATAGGTCTTTTTTTCTGAAACACCTCGTGTTTCTACAATTGCGGTACATCCCGATGGTCTTGTGTCAGAAAATAATAATATACACACATTTTCCCTGTTCACCGTGAAAGCTCATATATTTCATGCTACCACTGTGAGAAATATTATAATGCTTGTTCCTTGTAAAAGCAACAGTAAAATAATTAACTGACATGAATGTAAAATAGGCAAACACAATTGCTGTAATAGGAAGGGAATTGAAAGCTGTTTCATACGTGCACTTTCTTGGCTGTTTAAGACTTCCATTGTTGGCGAAAATGCTCCCCCATTATACATCCTACTGAATAACTCACTAGAAATACATGGAATACTTACAGAGAATTTTCCTTCAGGAGCAGTTTCTTTGACTGGCTTTCAAGAAATATCTAATAAAGATCAATGAAATCGAAGACGAACAATGATATTAATTTACATCACTCAACATTCTTTGCTGACATTTATATTGAGATTGTCTTTGCACAATGTAAGCCGACAATGTTGAACACTCATTTAACACAAAGCAAACTGATTCCAAAAACAGACAGACAATTCAGATGATAAAGCAATGTTTAGAATTAATAACACTGTTTTCATGAGTACCATAATAGTGATCTTCCGAAAAACTGAGGAAACAAACCACGTACAGTGATTGCAAAAAATAAAATGGACAAAATCCCACAAATGAGAAGTCCAACATCACACTCTTTCTCCAACTAACCACCTTGATGGTGGGTTGCTGTTAGTGGTACCTAATGTGCACAAATGATAAGCAATGCCCGAACCTTTCTGCTCGCTCTCCACCTGTCGTTTTTTATAAATGATTTTCACCCCAATAAAATGGCACAAGCACAATGTGGCTTTATGCGTATCTTCATTTTTTGATGCAATTGACCAAAGCCAAGGTTAGAATATTTTTCAGCTAAGATATAAAGATTGTGTCACTCAACGGCGAATTTATGCCCAAAAAAACGAATAATGTTGTGGCAAGCAAAGAAGCAGGAAGAACATATTCACTCGAATACAGTGAAGAAATGTCTCATATTGCATGCTCTTTTAATATTATTAGATTCCCAAAGGTCTATAAAGTTTTTGCCCCAAAGAATCAAGGTAAAAAAAAACAGAACTTGTGTTTTTGGAAATATTTACCAAGGAATATACACTGTTAGCTATATAAATGAAAGGCACACGACCTGATTGATGATTTAGTCATGATGGCCAGTCCACCTAGACAGGGAGGAAGCAGTGGCCAGTGCAGGTAAGGGCAGTGGGGCCGGGTGGAGGAGGGATTTCGACTGTGACCACGAGGGGGAAATTCATTAAATGTTTAATTTTCCCTTGTGATCATCAGTGGGGATCCCCCCATCCAGCCTCACCCTCCCCCACTGCTCTAACCTGCACGGGTCGCGGCTGAGTGTAGGCTAAGGACTCCCTTCTCTGGTGGAGGTTTTGGTAGGCCTACAAGGGATATGCCAATTAGGATGTTGCATTGAAAGTACGAAAGCTTTACTGAGCTGGTGCCATGTTCATTGCCCCCATTCTGTCTTTAATTTCTGAAAATAAACTCCCAACCCAAAAACAAAAAAAATAATACTGGCATACAAAGAGCTTTATCTCTGAGTTTGGAGCAGTGTGTTTTTTTTCCCTAACTCGCATGGCGATTCTGAGTGTGGAAAAATAGTGAGGAATGCCATGCCTTGCTCTGAGTAGCGCTGGTAGACCATCAGTTTCACCTAGAGGCCCTGCAGAAGACATGCATCTGGTAAAAGATGTACACAGGCAGAGCCAGAAGAGGCTCCGTTAGTATAAAATTGCTAGAGGATCCACCATAAAGTCCACTCCCTGTAGGGAGATGGACCACCACAACAGTTTGGGATGTTCAACCCTTATTTGCATGAGCCATCTGAGGGATCTGTGGTTTATCTGAAAACAGAAGTTGGCCCCAAACAGGCATGGTCTCAACTTCTTCTGTGCCCAGGCGACACCAAAAGCTTCTCTTTAAATGGTGCTCCACCTACGTTTCTGTGGAAGTAACCTCCTACTAATGAAGGCTATTGGTTGGTCTAGGCCCTTGTCATTCAGTTGTGTTAAAGACAGCCCCTATACCATGCTCTGAAACATCCGTCTGCATAATGAATTCTTTGGAGAAGTCAGGGGCCCTGAGCCCCGGTGCTGTGCAGATGACTGAGAGTCAAAGGCCATTTGACAAGCTTCTGTCCAGATCACCAATCTGGGCTGCTTCTTGGACGTTCAGTTAAGAGGGCAACAATGGTGCCACTGCCCTTAACGATTGGTCTGTAGTATCCAGTGAGGCCTTGAAAGGCTCTCAATTTGGTTTGGGGTTTAGGTGGTTCCCAGGCCTTGATGGTTTCCATCTTGGCCCAAAGGGACTGCACCTTGCCTCCACCTACTAGGTATCCCAAATAGACCATGGAACCCTGCCCAGTCTGGCACTTGCTGGCCTTGATTGCCAGGCCTGCCTGCAGCAGGGTCTGAAGCACCTCATGGAGCTCATGCTGGTGCTCCTCACCGCTGGAACTATAGACCACAATTTCATCCAAGTAGGCAGCACTGGCAGCCTCCTTACCAGCTGGGACCCTGGTAACCAACCGTTGGAAGGTAGCAGGGGCATTCTTTAATCTAAAGGGCATCTCCTGCAATTAGTAATGACCCTCTGGGGTTGAGAATACTGACCCCTCCTTTGCCCCCTCAGTCAAGGCGATCTGCCAGTACCCTGATGTCAAATCAAAAGTACTGAGGAATTTGGCAGTGCCCAGCCTGTCATAGAGATCATCATCTCTGGGGACGGGGTGTACACCAGTCCTGGTGACTGAGCTGAGTCCTCTGTAGTTCACGCAGAACCAGAGTTCCAGTTTGATGTCCAATGGGGCAGCCTTTGGTACCAGCACCACAGGGATGGACCAGGGACTGTTAGAAGGCTCAATCACCCCTAAGGCCAACCTCTTGGAGACTTCCTACTTGATGCAGGCTCTCACCCTGTCTTACAACTTGTGAAAATGTTTCTTTACGGGGACTGACTCCTGTGTCGACATCATGGACACACAGATGTGTGAGTCCAGGGGTGAGGGAAACAATGAGGCAAACTGTCCAAGCAACTGATAACAGTCACCTTGCTGTTCTGGGGTCAGTGCGACAGAGAGGTTGACACCCTCCACTGACCCATCGTGTTCCTTTGAAGAGAAGAGGTTAGGGAGAGGTTCACTCTCCTCTTCGACACCCATCAATCACAAGGAGTATGCTCACTTCGGACTTCTCAAAGTGAGGCTTTAACCTGTTTACTTGGAGCACCATCAGTGGGGTTATGGGTGTATTGAAGTCCACCAAATAGGTGGCTTCCTCTTATGCTCCTTAACTTCATATTGGCTAGTACAGTGGTCCTGTAGAGCTCTGGGCTCTACTGGCTCCATGACCCATACCATCTTGCCAGGTTGAAACTACCAGAGTGGCCATCTAGTTGTGCCAGCGTTTCATTACCTCCTGGCTGGCCTTGAGATTACTCTTGGCCTTCTTCCAGAAGTGGTGCCTCTGGTTACAGAAGGCCAGCATGTAGCTGACCACATCTTGAGGGTGCTACCTGGGATCTTTCTCCCACCCCTCCCTTGCATGCTCAGAGGTCTGGGAACAGGGTGGTCATAGAGGCGTTTGAAGGTACTGAGCCCTACTCCATTCTGTGGCACCTCCCTGTCGGCAAAGAGAAGGAATGGCAAGAGGATGTCCCATTTATGCCTCTTGGGCTCAGGTAGGTCTGCAATCATGCCTTTCAAGGTCTTTCAACCAGACCATTGGTTTGGTGTTGATATGGTGTGGTGAACTAGTAAGTTACACCACACTCATCCCACGTGTCTTTATGTATGCAGACATGACGTTAGTGCCTCAGTCATACACTATCTCTTTGGGAAACCCAACAGAGGGAAAGATCCCCATCAGAGTTCTAGTCTGCCGCTGCCCATGCAGGTAAGAGCGTTGGGGTGCTGGGGCCGGGTGGGGGGGAATTTCAACAGACGACAACGAGGGAAATGTAGTTATTTCTTTAATTATCCCACGTCATCGTCTGTCTAAATCACTCCTCAACTGGCCCCACCGCCCTATGCATGGGCCCCGGCTGGGTCTAGCCATCACAAGAGCAGTCACTGTCCACAGAGGCATTGCCTCTGGGTAGTGTGTGACATTGTACACCAAGACCAGCATAAACTTTTTGCCTAAGTCTCTCTTGATATCCAAGGGTCCAATGACGGCGATGCCCACCCTTTCAAAGAGGGTGCCACCGATGGGAAGTGAGATCAGGGAAGCTTTCTGCTTTTTCCCTGACTTCCCACTAGCCTGGCAGGTGGGACAGGTCCTGCAGAATGTATTTGAGGCTGTCTTCAGCCGGGCCAGTAGAAGTGTATGTCATGAGCCAAACCCAGAAAGAAGGTCTGGTAAAATGAATTATAAATATATAACAACAACAAAAAATTGGTGGACCACCAGCACACAGGCTGCCCCATTACCAGGAACTTTAGGCTCGCAGCAAGGCGAGATCATTCTCCACATAGATTAGGTGATTCCCAGAGGCTTCACCTGCTGCATGGGTTGAGACCTGTCACCTCAAGCCCTCAACAGTGGCACACTCTCTCTGAACTTTGCAGAATTACTCCTTGGTGGGCCCACTCTCAACTTGCCAGCCAGCAAGCTCAGGTAGGTCACGCTGGATGGCAATGTCCTCCCCGACTGGCTCAGGGGCCTCCTCTTCAGGGACCCCATCAACCTCCACCACAGGAACTTCAGAGGCTGGTTTCCCATGCCCCCTGCTCCTCTCCTTGGTAGCTGTCTGGGCGATTGTTCCAGGATCTAGACACTCTTGACTCCCGTCTCGGGCAGCCAGGAAATGTGTGGTCATGCAGACCCACTGAGGCAATCCCATCATTTCTAAATGAGACCTGAGCTCGACCTCCCTCCAGCTATTGTGCTCCAGGTCATTGACTAACAGACAAATTACAGGCCTGGCAGGGTTCACAGCAACTTTCATAGAATCTGAGACCCCCCACTCAAAAATAACCAGAGCAACCAGTAGATGGCTCTTATGATTGACAGTGAAGGGGGGGTGGCTATCCGCCGAGTATGGCGGACGCAGGATAGACTAGCTCCTCGTTGAACCTGACTTTTGCGGCCGACACAAGCTGGAGCCGGGGCTACCCAAAGCAGAAACCAGCTCAGTGGGCAGTGGAACATAGCCAGCACCAGCAGAGCGTGGAATTTTGGTCTTTGAGCAGCTTCGTTGCCCTAAACCACGTCAGACATTTATAGGCCCTGAGGGCGGGAGACGAACAACTGAGGACGACGCCGCAGCTTTGAGGCTCGGGACCTTGCACATGGATGTTGGGCCAGAGGGCCGTTACAAGCTTCTGTTCCTTTTGCCCTCCATCACACACCAGGGCCCGACACAGCATTGCAACTTTGGTGTGGCCACGGGCAGCTTGGGGGTTGGAGCACGGCGAGTGGCTGTGTCAACGCAAGATGGCAGAGCCAATCGGACATGGGCACGTTGATCGGCACAGAGTGAGTAAAGGCTATACGCCCACCCATAGTGCTGCTACTGGAGGACCCTGTGTATTTTTACTGACCCCCCTGATAAATGCTAGGTGCCAGTGGTGCAGCCCCCGGGACACTTAGTGCTGCGCATGGGCACTGGGAGTGATGCAGTTGTTTCATGCGAGGGGAAGCGGCATTTCACTGGGACTGGTTCCACTGATGAACGCCCATTAGACGTTGGAAGGAGTCTCCTAGCCATTTTATGGGCCCGGCGACGCTGGGGGGTGTGTAAATGTCCTGACACTTTAGGGGGCGGCTGCTTGGCGGACGTTAACCCAATGCCTAAACTGTGCCACAGACTGTGACAAAGGACATCAGTGAGGCGAAGAGCTTGTGGGGCCTTCTTGTGTTGTGAAAGGGGAGACAGGATGACTGGACACTGTGCTATTGTATGCTTATTGTATATGGCTGTGTAGTGGGCGTCAGCGGCTAGATGAGTGGAGCAGTGCTCTCCTGGTGCGGACAACCAACCTTTGTCAGGATTACCGAACACTAAAGCTGAGCCATCATTTATACGCTGTTCCTGCACCTCATTAGCGTATTAGTTGCGGTTGTGGGGGTTCTCAAAATTATTGTGCAGTACTGCTGCCGGGACTGGCCCAGTAAAAGTAGTTGGTCCTGGAGCTTTGTTGGTGCGGTCTGGTCTTTTCTGGGCCTGATAGGGGGGACTGTGTCGTAGCACGCGAGTGGTTGAGTGTGTCAACTGGTGCAGAGCTTATCGCTCGCACAGATGGGCCACCCTATGGCTAGACAACCAGACCCCCCCTGCACAGAATGATCCCGAGGAGTAGACCCCACATGACACTGCTGACAGTAGCGGCTCTAGAGTTGTTCCGCCGGCGCTGCAGGGGGAGCAGATTGCCAAATTGAACTTGATTCTGTAAGAGATCAGAGATACCCGTGTTGCCCTGGAGACGCAGCAGATTGGTACACTTTCGGTGGGACTTAATTTACTGAAGGCAGATCACAAAAATCTGGCAGAAAAGGTGAAGTCTCATGAGCTGGCATTGGACAGCCTCATCCCTCAGAAGACAATACACTCATCTCAGTTGGAAAACATGCAGGACCAAATAAAAGGATTGCAGGACAGGGTGGATGATGCAGAAGGGACGTCCCGGAGAAATAACATCAGGATTTTGGGTATTCCAGAGAAAAGTGAGGGATCTAACCCTACTGCCTTTGTGGAGCAATAGCTGAGAGACCATGTTACGTCGGAGGGTCTTACAGGTCATTTCAGTGTGGAACGTGCACACCGACTTCCCTTCAGACCTCCTTAACCTGGGAGACTGCCTAGACCACTCATTGCACGCATATTGAACTTTAGGGACCGGGACACATTTTTGAGAGCGGCACGGAAAAAAAGCCCCAATACTCCTTGAAAACAAGACTATATCACTGTACCCAGATTTCACGCTGGCGGTGCAGAAGGCTTGTGCAACTTTTCAAGATGCCAAAAAGAGATTGAGGCAGCAGCATCTGAAATATACTCTGTTGTTTCCCGCTAGACTCAAGGTGATTTACAACCAGAAGGCAATATTTTTCGACAATCCTAAGGAGGTAGTTGATTGGCTGGAAATAACGTTCTCTTCTCAGCTGTCGCGATTGCGCGCTCACTTGACTTGAAGTGGAGCTTCACCTCGACAGCGTCCTACCGATGCTGCAAGATCTGAGACGGCGCAGCTGGAGTTGACATGTAAGGGTTCTCCCACTGTGCCGCAGGTTGCTGAGAGTCAGAGAGATGCCCTTGTGACCGCAGCTGCCATGCCGGAGCTGGACAAGAACTTGACAGGCGGTAGGGTGAACTCCTCTGACAAAATGAATGACCAGTATGACTTTGATACCAGCTTATCTTTATTTCCACTAGTGACTCCACAGTCGGCAAATGAGTATATTGGATGAGGTTTTGCACAATTGATCACTGGTATTGTATGCCACACTATGATTGTATAAGCATGATGTGAAATTCGAGTTGAAAATGGGGGTTTATATAGGATAGGTTCATAAATGTGTGTTGGGCTGGCTCGAGACTCGACCTCCATGAAGCAGAACGTGAAATATTATTGTAACATTAATCCTTGCTGGGAGCCACTGGGGGTGTATAATAGACCGATTGGCCCTGGTATTCAATTTCATTTTCATCAATGTTGTACAAGTTGTACTATAACTATATGGCCGACAGCAGGTATTATGGTTATCTTATTTTTTCAAATTAATGAGTGTACAGGCTCAAGTGGTTGCCTTCCCCCCCTTGGCAACTGCTCCACACTGTGATAGTTCTGTAATGTTAACCTTGTTTGTTGCTATGGTTTGGTTCCTCGAGGTTATAGATGGGAACCATGTATTGGGGTTGTTTAAGGTTAATGTAGGCTCAGCTAGGTCCTGCGCAAGGTTTGGATTGATGGGGGTGCTCGCCAACTGTAGGCATTTCCTTTACTCATTGCAGAAATTACGCAATCTAAAAGATATATATGCACCTCCTGGAACATCAGAGAGCCCAGGGTCATACATAAAACGCATAGATTGCTAGCGCAACTCAATTGCAGAAAAACTAATTTGGTGTTTTTACAGGAGACTCATTTGGTGGAAGCGGAAATAGTTAAATTAAGGAGGAAATGGAGGGGTCAGTTATTTTATACCTCAAACTCGGAGTTCGCACGTGGGATTGCAATATGGGTTCAGAATGGCGTACCTTTTAAGCTAAGAGAGCAACGGAAGGACGTTAATGGTAGATACATATTAGTGAGGGGTACATTGGATGGTGAGAATGTTGTTCTTGGAAGCATTTATGCCCCAAACCCGGAACAAGATAGATTTCTGGAGGTTCTCAACACAGTGTTGTAGGGGTGGGAGGCTTACCCATGGATAATTGGTGGGGATTTTAACATGGTGTTAGATGTAGCTTTGGATAGGTCTAATCCTCCATTACAAAATTCTAATAGCAAGAAACTAACGGAAGCCTTACAGCGCTGAGCGTTGGGGTGGGCGATGGGAGATGCCTGGAGACTCTGTCACCCCACTGGCAGAGAATATTCTTTCTTTTCTCACCCGCATGGCCTCAATACTAGGATAGACAGCATTTTTTGTACACCGAATTTGGTGGCCTCTGTAAGTGATGCCACTTATTTGGGGGAAACCTTGTCGGATCATAATCCGCTGGAAATCACGATACAATGGAGCTTAAACCCTGCATTCCTGGAAGATCAGGTATTTCTTGCTGCCCTTTCAGATGCTACTAAGAATTATTTTTATGAAAATATAGGTACTCCTAGTAGTTATAAATTGAATGGGATGCCTATAAGACAGTACTCAGTGGAGTAGCAAGTAGCACAAAGACAGGAGTGAGGAATACACTGATTCAGTACTTTACAGACTTAGAAGCTAAAGTGGGTGAATTGGAACGAAAAGCAGCCACTCATGTTTCACAACAGGATGAATTCCAGGAGGCAAATATACAATCTGCTGAGCAACTAGAGGAGCTACGTATAACTGATCATGCAATGTATATACAGAAGCAGCATGTATCAGCAGACAGAACGGGTCCACTGTTGGCTCGATTGATAAAAGATGCTAAAAACATCCTCTCCCATTCTTGAGGTAAAAACATTGGAGGGAACGCTTGTAGGCACACAACTAGAGATAAATACTGCTTTCCAAAATTATTATGAAAAATTATATGATTCCCCGGGAGTACCAAACTATTTAGATTATGACTCCTTCTTTGAAGAAATACAACTACAGCTCTTAACAGCTGAGTATAAGAAGGATTTGAAAAAGCCGGTAACCGTACAGGAGATCAGAATGGCAATAAAATCGCTCCCACGAAATAAGTAAGGGTGGGCACTCCGCGAAGCTACGCTAAGCCGTTCTCGCACTACGCGAGCTTGCGTAGTAGCTTGCTGGTCCCGTTCGCGAGCCGTTTTTCTTGCTCGGGAGCGCGTAGTGCGTGTTCGGGGCACTGTCTGCGTGTTCGGGGGATTGTAGCGTGCGACCTTACTCATGTGGTGGGCTATGGGCGCGGCCATCTTGTTTTTTCAATTGTCCCGCCCGCCCGCGTCCCCTAATTCCTCTTCCGGGTCGCGAATAACGCGTTCGCGCGGTGCACGTCTTGTTCGGGAACACAACTACTTGTTCACTTGTTCGCGCGTCTGAATGACGTTATCGCGTTCTCACAGTCGGGTTGGATTGTGCGGCCGGATTCCAAACATCGTAGCGAAGGCGACCGGGAGAGAAAAGCGAGAAAGTGAACGCAGAACCACGGTAAGTCATTACCGCACACGCGAGAATGCTATTGAGCGAGCGAGGAAGAAAAACTACTACGCTACGCTGTAGATTGCGAAGTAGGCGACAGCTTCGCACTCTCTGCGAAGTGCGAAGTTGCCGAAACTTCACAAACTCCGCGAACGGAGCGTAGTTCTCCGCCCAGGCCTAGAAATAAGGCGCCGGGTGGGGAGTTTTATATGGAATATATAGATATGCTGGCACCTAGGTTGCAGCAATTATACCAAACCTCGCTCACCACGGCGATGCTACCAGTTAACACATTGCAAGCGTTGCTGGTACCGCTTCCCAAACTAGGTAGGGATTTGGTAGAGATAGGGGGATACAGGCCGCTTTTGCTCTTAAACACAGACTACAAAATTTTAAGTAAAATACTGGCGAATCATCTGTCCTCTTTAATCCCCAAACTAGTGCATATTGATCAATGTGGTTTTGTGCCGGGGAGGAGTACAGCTCTCAACATTAGGAGGCTGCACCAGATAATGCAAATCACAGCTACATTGGAGGGCAGGCAGGGATTTATTTCAGCGGATCTTCGCCAGGCTTTCGACACCTTACAGTGACCTTATATGCTGTATGCCCTTAGAAAATGTGATATCTCGGTTGAATATACTAATTGGGTAAAGTTACTATACACTAATTCCACAGCTAGGGCGCGTACAGGGCTTTATGTATCCAAGCAATACCCTATCGCACGGGGAACGAGGAAGGGTTGTCCCCTATCCCAATTGCTGTTTATATTGGAGTTGGAGCCGTTATTATACACTATTCGTAAAGTGGCAAGTCACAGAGGCATACCCATAGACGCGATTGTACATATAGTTTTGGCGTATACGGATGATATAATACTGTATTTTAATGATTTAAATGAAACATATGATTCTCTACCAACTTTTTTTGACACTTTTCGAACAATTTCGGGGCTGTCAGTTAATGAGAACAAATCATATGGGTACTGTTCTAAAGATAATGTACAAGTTGCGGCACTTCGGTTTGGGCAGTGGACTATTCAGATAGCACCTGTTACCTTTAGATATCTGGGTGTTCATATCTATCGGGAACCACAAGATTTGTTGGATGGTAATTTAATGCGAACAATTACATCACTTAAGTCCCAAATAAAACTTTGGATTTCCCTTCCTCGTCAGTGGCGTTGAAGGTGGTAATCAGCAAAATGGTTTTGCTGCCCAGACTTTTGTACTTTTTCACAAATCTCCCTGTCTTGATCCCGATGTCGGTGTTTCGACTGCTAGATACTTTATTGATTGAGTTAATATGGGGGACGGGACGCAGATGGATTTGTTTAGTGAAGCTTCAATTAGACACTAGGCATGGCGGACTTGGGGTTCCGTATTTACAGGCTTACTGTTTTGCGAGCCAACTACAATGGTTATCATATTGGTTAGTGGGCAAAAACTTGCAAGAAATAGCGATGTCACACCAAGAGTGGGAGAAAGGAAACTTGCACAAGTTATTGCTGCCGGGGGGTAGGAAACCGGTAGGTGTTCCCCCTCTGCTGACAGTGTCATTGGCGTACTGGAAAAGGGCAATCTGCTATACCAAGAGGCTGCCACTGTATGCACCCAACATTCCATTCCGAGGTCTTCCACTATCCTGTGGCACTATCACGAGCAGAAGAGTTAAGGCATGGAGCGATGAAGGAATTAACAGCATAGGTGACTATTTTGTGGATGGTACTCTGGCAACCCATAATGTCTTTGTGAGAGCTCATGGCGTGCCTCCCACATTATTTTTGATTCATGCACATGTTACGAGGTTTATCCGTAAGGCCTGGGCAACGACAGGAGAGGAACCATAGACGCATGATCTGTTGAACATGCAGTACCTGATAGGGAATGGCAGTCATATTGTGAGATGGTTATCTAGGGGTGTGCGCACAGTGGTGTGGGCTCCCTTACAATCCATTTGTGATAAGTGGGAAATGGACTGAGGCATACACTTACTGACAGAGTGGGAGTCGATATTGGAATATCCAAGAAAAACCTCTAGGAAAACGAGATTTAAGTTCATTCAGTTAATGATTTACATAGAGCTTATTTAATGCCTCATAGATTACATGTAATGTACCCTGAGACCTCGGACTGCTGCCCCCGATGCCATGCCCCACAAGCAAAATTGTTCCATATGGTATGGAGCTGCCCTCAAATACTACGCTACTGGTCAAAGGTCCACAAAATATTGCATCCCATTGCTCCTATACAGAAAGATGATTCACCTGAATATTGTATATTGGGGTTGGGGCCTAAGGGAAAAAAGTCTGGACCGGTGCACAAATTTATGAATCTGGCTCTTATATTGGCAAAATGGAATATCACTAGGAGATGGAAGGCTGTTAAACCACCCAAAATTGTAGAATGGCATGCAGAAATGGTTCGATAGGGTAGGGGGAGGGTGCTGAAATCAAACGCGAAGAACAGAGAGGACTGCATAAAAAACGAATATCCCTAGATTGGAATGCTTTGATGGAAGAGTTTGCCGCCATAGATGTGCCTGCACAATGATCCTCTAAATCGCATTCACGGCTATTAAGCCATGCTGGGTTGATGTAATAGGGGGCTGTGGCTATCATGATTGTTGTTCTCATATTATTGAGTCATTGAAACATTTCTTACTGGATGAGATGATACATGAGGACGATTGGGAATACCCCGAATCTAATGATACTGCATAGTGCGGGCATAGCTGAGTCGGTGGGAGGGATTGGAAGGGGGTTTTCTTTGTTTCATTTTAGAGTTTGTTAATGTTGAACAATCAATGTGATGGGTTGACCTATTGGTGGCATTGGTTTGGGAGTCAGGCTTTGGTTCCTTGAGAACATGTGAGAAATGGACAAGCTTGCGTGAAGATACACAAGCGCATGCTGGGAAACTGTATAGTGAAAGATATGCTTATGTGACTAATAGGTTGATGATGAGTACTGTACTACTGCTACTATGGTATAAGTGTTGCATTGTATGATCTTGCCACTACTGTATGGTTATTGTATGGTATATACTATGTCCTCAAATGCAATAAAATCTGTTCCAAAAAACAAAAATAAATGATTGACAGCGATTATGATTTGTAGGAGTGTGTTGATAGGACCTGCTTTGCTGACACCAGTCGAGACTTGACCGTTGTCATTCTGGCTCCTATGTCATGCAACGTCTCCACCTGTTGCCCAATAATGGTGACTCACTGACTATACTTAAAAGTATTTTAAGGCATGTGGAGTTTTGGCACTATTTCTCCATCCCCCAAGGTAACTATGGTCACCTCTGTCTGTCCCTCAAAACTAACGGGGACTAGCTCCTCCTAGAGCGCTACACTCGCCAAACCAAGTGTCTGCCCACTTGTGGGGGTTGTGCCCTCCTGTGAAATTTGGAGACACCCTTAGAGTGACCAAACTTATAGGACTCTGTACATTGGTTCTTTGGACCAGAGTGGGACCGGTTACCACTGCTCCCTTGGGAAATATTTTGTGGACCTTTTGAGAACACCTTGTTTTTAGATTGTGGGATGCTTTTTTGGACACTCTGGTGCTAGCACAGAGGTCCACTTCCTCAGCAGGCTTCCTGGGGTCAGTCAGCTTACTGTCAACTTCGTGGTGGTGCAACTGTGTAAAGCAAATACTGAGAATTCGCTCTCTCATCAAATTGTAAAACCCAACATAATAATTTGCTTTGCTGTCCTTCACCCAGCCGTTTAGTGCATTACTGGAGTGATTAAGAAAAACTAACCAGGACTAGTTGGGGAGCTTCTAGCTGGCCATGAATATTTGGTGATTAAAATGGCTTTCATGGAAGTATACCTGGTTTGGTCCTCAATCTCTAAGATTAGAAGTATGTCCTGGCACCAAGTCCTTGGGTATACAAACCTTATCTCCATCAGGTACTGTATGTTTACAGCCACCATCACTGCCGGAATCACACTGCCAGGCCTTGATCTGCAGCTCCTTCAGACTCAGTTCATGAGTGAACAAAAGTTTCTTCTCAGCCAAGGCTCTTTCAGCCTCAGCCTGTATGGCTTCCATCTCAGTCTTTTTCTCCTCAGCTTCCATCTTTAGATTTGCCAGCTACAGTTTGTATTCTATCCATTCCCTCCTCTCAGTTACTTCCTCTGGAGATAGGTCATGGGAGGAGACTCAGCTTCCTGCTCCCAGAGGGAGCTCAAATTCAGGGGTATGCCCCACAGCTACTGTAGGTGGTTCCTCAGTAGAGCCTTTCCCAGATTATCCCGGTCCATCATTCCTTTGCAGCAGGCTTCTGCCCAGGACCTCTTCGCTATTTCAAACTCCACCCTCTTTGTGGCTCCTCAGGAAAGTACCCCTATCTCCATGCAGAAGCTTTCCAACTGCTTTACTGTATGATCCTGCAGCTTAACCAGCTCAAACTCCATGGTTCCACTTGCAGAACCAGCCAGAGCCATGATGTATAGAATGGATCAAAGATGCAAAGCAGGGGAAAATGAAGAAAAATCGAAATGGCCTTTTATGTGTATGGTAGTGTTCACCAAATTACTGCTAGGCACAGCACAAACACAAGTCCTATCCTCACCACTCTTCACCAATGTTAATAATGGGGTATCTAGTTGGAAGAGGTATGCACCCTGTCCAAGTCGGGTCCACAATCATAGTTAGGGTATGTAGGAAGCTGGCTCTCTATATAGTGTATTAAAATGAACTACACTGTGCAGAGTCCAGTGGGCTCCCAATTGGTTTATAGAGGCAAAAGTAGGTAATATTAATGCTCTATTTTATGGTAGTGTGGGCGAGCAGGTAGGCTTATCAGAAGACAGTGCTAAGCATTTATTGTACTCACTGGGGCAATAAATGAGACACACACTCAAAGAGTATATCAGAGACCAAATTAAACAAATAATACTTATTTTTATATATGTGTCAAAACCAACAACTTCATTCAAAAGTAAGTACAGTTTTCAATAGCAATATTCACAGGTAAGTAAAACGTTCAAACCTGTGCGCTTTTACACACAATGCAATTTTATTAGAGGAAAAGTCAAAGATGCATAAAGGTAAATACAGTCAGTTTCAGGGGTTCACCTTCAGGGTTCGGAGTTGCAGTGGGCCAAGGTCCAAAGTACTGCCAGCTGTTCTTCAGGAACCGCCTGGGCTCTACCAGGAGCAGGGTGCTGGTGAGGCTGGTAGCTGGTGTGCTATGGTGAAGGGGGACCACCCAAAAAGAGGCTGCACAAGGGGACTTGCGGACAAGTATGATGGCTCCCAAATGGGGTCTTAGGTCACAAGTGGTCTTGTAACAAGGGGGCACAGCCGGTTCATCTGGACCTGGGTCAGGTAGCTCAGGTGCAGAGTGGTTAGGTAAACTGGGCCGGGGCACAAAGATGCAGCTCACGATCAGGGACAAACAGCTGAGAGGGGCAAAATCAAAGCCGCTGACCCACTCTTGAAGTGGGTCTACGTGATGATGATGTCCCTTGACAGTTGCTTGGTCCTGGTGCAGTGACAATCCGGCCTAAACTCTCACCGTTGGTGTTTGGTGCATGCTGTTCCAAACCCCGGGCGTTGGTACAGCATGGCTCCGGTTAGTCTTGGTGTCTTCACACTCGGTTAGGAGACAGATCTTATTTTTCAGAGCACAAGTACCTTCTCCAGGTCGTCTGCTGTGTTTGTCGGGCTGGGGGGCTGCAAGGAAGTGGACCAGACTCTGATTGTCAGTGCTTGCAGACTGCAGGGAAGTAGTTCCTCTGCTCCAAGGGAGACTCAGTGATTTTCGAAGTTCTGTCAGGCTACCCAAGGCTTTGGTAGTTCTCCAGCTCACAGGACAAGTCGCTCTGCCGCAACTGTCGAGAGAGGGCCGAGGGCGGCAGGGTTTCATGCTAAAGTACAAACTTTTGTTGCAGTTCTCACCAGGCCGTGACTCTTCTTCGTCCTTCTTCTGTTGATCCATTAAATCTGAGTTCTTGGGTTTAGGGGTGCCACCTAAATACTCAATTTAGGGTCGGTTATGGGAGTGATAGTTAGTAGCCAACGAGCTACCTACCTTTAGGGTGTCTACACTCTTTATATGGCCCCTTATGGTGACAAGTGGGCATAATCTTGACCCTAGAATGCTAATGCAGTCCATAACAACATGGAGGAATCTCAGAAATGGAATCCTTATCAGCTGGCCCGCACTGGGGGTGGTGCTGGCTTTACATGGGCAAAACTTCAAATATTAATAATGTTCCCACCTGCCTTGCCACCAAAAAGTGGGGTCAGAACAGGGGGATGGGCAACTTAACTATCTAGAGAAGCCCAGGGTTGCATAACAAAGGTGGCTGGCCTTTGAAGCTTCCCGCCCTGCTTGTAGAAGGTGTGCACACCTCCGTCAAGAGCAGGCTTTTCTCCTGGCCTCCAAGAACAAAGGTTCTAATCTCAGGAGGTCAGAAACATGTCTAGGGTGGCTGGCTGGTCGAAACCAGTCAGTCAACGCATTAGTCATCAGTGATTTTCAGGGGCACCTCTAAGGTGCCCTATGGGTTCATGTATAGGTAAATCTGACACTGGCATCAGTATGGGTTCACCAATACAAGATGTATGGTACCAAACATCCCTATTTTCAGTGAAGCCATCATGTTGCTGAGGTATTCGTTTTCACCAGTGTCTAGCACATGTTCTAAAATGGCTTTCCTGGTCACTTGTACTGGAAGTAATGGAACTGACCAGCACAGGGGCATATCTGCTCATGCATGTATGTCCTCACATGTAATACTAAGCACCCTGTCCAAGGGCAGTCAGGCCTGCTACAAGGGTGATTACAAGTATCACATGCAGTGGTAGGGAACATGGCATACAAGGATGTGTGATATGTTGTGCATTCACTTTTGTCTGCACCAAGACATGCAGCCTGAAATGTCATTCTAGCATGTGCTTGGTGAAGGGTGCCTAATGGTGGCACAATTTGGATGCAGCCCTTAGGGACCCTCTTTAGTACCTCAGACCCTAGGTACCTGAGTATCATTTACTAGTGACTTACAGAGGGTGCTAAAGGTTTTGCCAATTGGGGTAACAATTGTACATTTTAAGGGAAAGAACACCTGGTTAGCAGGAACCCAGTACACTTTAGTCAAAGTTGCATCAAACATCAGGCAAAAAGTGGGGGGTACTGCAACAAAAAACAAGTTTCCTACAGAGCATGTTTCAACAAAACACAAATTATTCTGTGCTCACTGTATGGTAGCTCAGTACCGAGAAGGCAGGCTTAACTTAAAAGGTATTGTGTAAAGTATTTGTGCAATACCCCATACAGCAACACAGTGAAAACCCCAAAAGAAGACTTCACACCAGTTTAGAAAAATAGAGAATATTTATCCAAGTAAAACAAGACCAAAACAACAAAAAATCAATAAGTAGACGTCAAGATATGAATTTTTAAATAATAAACCAATAATGGTGCTTAGAAGTCGCTAAGGGGTTACTTGAGGTCTCGCTAAACCAGGGTAAATCCAAAGTTCAGGCCAATGGAGGGAAAGCCAGCTACAGGACTCAGGTAGGTCCCTCTGACAAAGTACCTTGGATGAAGCAAGGATCGACACTAAAGACTCGATGGAGGTGAAGCATCAGTGCCGATCTGCGCAGTTGATGCAGGCTTCAGTGATGAAGCCCTTTATGAGGCAGGCTCCTTGGCGGTGTAGAGTCTGCACTGTCTGTCATCTTCAAGCCGCGCAGTCTATCAAGGCGATGTCGCTAATCAGCTCCTGTGTCGGCACCAAAGAGTTATGCGTTGGTTCGGATCGGTGCAAAGGCTCAACTGCATCGATTTTGAAGCAAAAGCAGCTGGAGAACCCACTTCTGAGGCTCAGGATTGGATTGGCATCTCGCGTAAGGGTGGGACTCACAGATGGCAGAGTCTAGCAGCTGCAGCAGAGTTGAAGGAAGTCTCTGATGGCTCTGAGACTTCAAGAACAGGGGACAAGCCAACAAGTCCTTGCAGTCACTCTGGGTTCAAGTGATGCAGGTCCAGTACTTCTTACCCAGGCAGGGGAACAGTAGGCAGCGAGGCAGCTCGACAAGGCAAGAGCGCAGCAAGGTAGAGTCCAGCAAAGCAGTAGATTAGCAGAGTTGCAGTCCTTTCAACAGCACAGAAGTTCTCCTTCCTGGCAGAGTAGTCACAGATCCATAAGTGTACTTACTGTCTTGGTAGAGTCAGAGACCCAGTACTTATACCGAAATGTGCCTTTGAAGTGGGAGAGACTTCAAAGAGTGGCTTTGAAGTTCAAAAGTATCTCTTTCAACCAAGTCCTGTCTTCCAGGCTGTCTGTGGGGTTAATCAGTCCTTTGTGGGTGGTCAGGCCACTGCCTATTAAAGTGTAAGTGTTAGCCCCTTCCTGCCCAGGAAGGGCCATCAGAATGCAGATGTATGTGGATGGGTTCTCAGCCACGCCCCACCTTGCTGTGTTTCTGGCTGCCTGGAAGGAATGCACAAAATGTAGCTGTCACCCAGCCAGACATGTTTTGGAGATGAGTTGTAAGTCACACAGAGCAGTAAGTGCAGCGAAATGTCCACTGTCCTAAAGTTGTAAAAAAGGGGGTGGTGATGGACGGAGCACGTGAACCAATCAAACACTCACACCCAGTCAACAGATCTGGGTTTAATCCATCACTGTTCTTTAGCCCACTCTGCCACCCCAGTTCAGACATGGCCATATGCAAATCAGTCTGACCCTGTGCCTCATGGGAACAGTCCAGCCCGAACTGCCAAGCCATGCCTTCCCTGGACCGGAAACAAGCTCCATAGGACCGGTTTCTGGCATTTCAGCCGTCTTCAGCAGGGTATGCTCAGACGTGAGTCCCTTTCTCACTTTGCCACTGGATTCAAGCAAGCCGGGCTGAAGACGGGAACACAAGCTTGAATCCAGTGGTACAGTAAGCACAGGACCCACATCTGGGCATAACACTTAGGGCATCAAAAATAAGTTGATGGATGAAATGCTTGATTTAATCATCTGAAAGTATGTCAATAGTTTTTGTGGCTCTCTGTGAAATACCAGTTTGCATAGTGTATTGTGTTGCTTACGTTTGTGTCACAAGGACGAGGACATACCTTGCGTCATGCCTTAATTCCCCCTGAAGCCTGAGAACACAGGGGCAAAAGCTGTGGAATTTGCTTATTGGGACATTCTTAATCATGGACTCTATCCCTTTAAACAAGACTGTTATGTAGTGCAGTGGTTGTGGCTGAAAGGCAGAACCTGGTGTGTCGCAGAGGAGAAGGGCAGGGAGCCAGAAGAAGCCAGAGTCACCGGGTGTGCTGGAGAGCCATGCAGACCTGCACCAGAGAAGATTCCCACTGACTCAGGACCAGGAAGGGCATCACCCGGGACAGATGTGAACTGAGGGAGATTACGTCCCTGTGACCAAAAACGATGCCGGTCAGATGCAATTCCCAGCCAAGCTTCAGAAGGAGTGTGACTCTTACAGGTGCATTGAAGCATACACTCACACGTCTTCATTGGGTAGAAGGATTTATTAGCAGTAAAAGCATGTCCTAACAGGGGCCCAGAAATGACTGCCCGTCCTGGAATCCCAAAAGTTCTCGGGTTCCATGACAGCGCAGCATTCCAGACTCACATCGCCACACTTCTCCCTTTTTCCAAATAATAACAAAATAAGAAGGAAACAATAAAGAACATAAAACCAGTGCAAATCTGGAGATAATACAATGCATTACATTATTAAACAAATTAACAGTGCAACACAATACTCTTTCCTTCCCCTTAAACAAAAACTATTTACAAATAAAATCTTGCCAATTTCTCGGTGTGAACTTATTGCAAACAGTCCTCTCAAAGTTCCATGTAAATCTCTCTCATCAACTTGTTTGGATGAATGACTACAATTGCTTTGTTCTTTGATATCCTTTAAAGCACTAGGATCAAGTGCCAGACGAGAAATGTTCCACCAATTGCCATCAGAAAGTTTGGCAGCATTCTTTCTGAGTTCAGAAATGTGTAATGGAGTTTGAATTTTGAAAGACCTTTCCCCACTAGACAGGTATTCTTGACATTAACCCAGTCACCTATTTTCAATCTGTGTATGTTTTTATTCAGAGTATTTATTTTTGCCCAAGATAATTCAGAGTTGCATTTTGCTACACTCCATGTTTCATTCACATTCATATCTTTGTTGAAAGTTTTGGTCATTCAAAAAGGGAATAACTCAGTAGTTGCTTTTCTGCCACGCATACGTTCAAATGGAGTTTTAGTCATAATACTGTGAGGAGTTGTTCTATAACTTCAAATCAACTCTTTATTCGCTTTTTCAACGTTCATATTACATCTCAACGTAGACTGAATACACTCAACTAAAGTTCTGTTAAAACGTTCTACTTTTCCATTTCTTTTGGGATTATATAACGGTGTTCTAAAGTGTTTGATATTACACTTCTCTAAAAATAACTTCATTTCGAGAGAGGTGAATGGAACACTGTTAGCTGTTAAGATTTCACCCGGAATACCTTCTCTTGCAAACACATCTTGAAATAAATTAAAACCATTTTTTGTAGTGGGTTCCATTACACCTCTAACTTCCACCCATCTAGATAAGTGATCTATCATGACATTGAAATATATCATACAGTTGGGAAGATATGGCAGGGTCCGAAGAAGTCTACCCCTACACGTTGCCATGCTTTTCCTGGACAAGTAGCAGAAGATTCAACCACCACTTCAGTTTTCAAAACCAGAGATAGTATTTTTTTTTAATTGGTTTCGACCTGGCGTACTGTTACATTTTTATTAAGCATAGGCGGAAAATCCGTTCCGCTCGCGGATTTTGCGGATTTTTGGTAAATTCGCAATCCGCGAACACTCGCGAATTTACCGAAAATCCGCAAATTCGCACGCAGCGGATTTTTTTTCTTGGTGATACAATTTTGCGGCGTGCGGTGTAAGTTCGCAATTGCGAACATGTAGGTGCGGCGGGCAGCAACAATCTCGCACTCGCGAAATTACAAAATTTGCAATTCTGCACAAGAAATCCACTAGCAAGCAGCATAGAACTTCTGAAAATGATGATTTTTATCAGAATAACTCCTCAGGTTGACATTTGCCTGCCCTTTTTTGGATTTGAGGCCTTTTGACTTTCTTTGGATCACTTTTGGATTAGAAATAAACTTTCACAAGTAAGTTTGTTGGCATTACATTTGCTGTTCTGCAGAAAAAGGAGTTTTGCTAAACTGAAAGCACTCAGCAGCAGGTGCAAAAGTTCAAATTCATCATTAGTAACCATTCCCTGTAGTGCTTCCTGACTGGGGCCCCTCCAGAGTTCAGTTGCTAGTTGCAACAATTGTATGACCCTGCTCTGACCCTCACAGCCGGATCATGGAATAGCTACAAGTAGGCCACAAAGGTCCTGGAAAAAAAAATTGCACTGCAACAGAAAGCAAATTACAGATAAGGAAGCAGGTGCAGACTGGAATTTTAAAACAGTGACACATTAATAAATCAACCCCAAATTAATTCATGTCAGTTGAAGCAGAGCAGGTGTGCTTGCTTTTTACCTCCATAATCTACAGTGATGATGAACCAGAGGGTGGCATTGATGTACCAGAGGGTGGCATGGGTGAAACAGAGGGTGGCAGTGGTGAAACACAGGGTGCTGGGAACCTGTGATGATGAACCAGACGTAGAAACAACATAATCGCGACCGTTGCGAGCCGACATGTAAGTTCGCAATTGCGAACTGGTACAAAACCCTTGCGAACTGGCAGAAATCCTTGCGAACACAAAAAAAAATCCGCAAGTTCGCGAGAATTAGCAGATTTTGTGGATTGCGAGTTCGCAAATCCGCAAATTCGCGAACGCCAGATTCGCAAAATTCGCCCATGCTTAATTTTTATACTTTGAAAGGAAACGTGACTCGTGTGAAGTTGCCTCATGTGAAGTGAAGTCACCGCCTTGCGCAAAATGACTTGGGAGGGAGGGCGAGGTGGGGGGGTAAAGCAGACCAAAAAGCTTGAGTGTGGAAAAGGCCGCTTTATTAGGAACAGGTGCACATCACAAATAATAAACCTTGGCAAAGCCTTCCAAAACTAATCCTCACTAAATAAATAAATAAACGTAAACCCCGCCCCCACCCCCTCCCCTAAAATGTTATGGCCCCTCCCCCACCCATACAATACATCAATTCAAACATTACAACAACATTATAAAACATTACATCATCATATAAACATAACGTAATCATTATAAAACATGTCGTTATCATTATAAAACATACGTCATCAATATAAAACGTACGTCATCAACAAACCCAATAATATTATGAATACCAGGCCCTCCATAAACCAATCACCTGCCTGACCTATACCCCTGTCAAACCCCCACAAAACGGCTAAACGGTCAACCAATGACCAACTCATTGTTCCCTGACGATAAACAAACCTGACCATTAATCACCAAAATCTGACACAAACAGCCCTGAAACAACTAGACCCCACCACCCAGGAAGGTGGGGGTGGAGGAAACTACCCCACCTCTCCTTCCTGCCCCCCCAGTAGGAAAAGAAAAAGAGAAAACCTGGAAAAATTACCGCTGCATCGTCAAGGACCTTGCTAAAACTTCTCGTAACTCCAACAAGTACAAATACATACGACTCTAGAAAGGTGGACCCCATCATCCCTGAAGAACTCCACTGACCCAGAACGAATCTCCCTATGAGAAATTCTCCCAAAACCAAGCTGACGGCAAAATCTAGAGACCTCCGCATTCACCTTCTTCCTGGCTCGATCAACCGCTCTAGGATTCACTGCTCCTCTCCAAATCCTACGTGGAATCAATTCCGTCCAAAAAACATGGCAACCAGCCCAATGCTCCTTAATAAGAGCCAAATCCTTCTTGATGGCCCACAAAAGCATCACTCCCTTAGTTGCGCAAAGATTGTTTTCACCCAAATGTATCACTAGAATGTCCGGGCAGCAACCTCCCACCAAACCATTATTAAGGCATGAAATCAGTTCCCTCCAAAGCATCCCACCTTTACCCTTCCAAACAATAATAAACATTCTGATATTAAAACCCAATGTTTCTCCTAAATAACTTTGGGCCGCCTGAACCCGGGCCCATTTCACGAACGAGTGCCCCACAATCCAAACAGTCACCGCTGGAGAACGGGGCCCAGCAACTGAACCTGAAAAAGAAAAAACAGTAAATACTCATGCAAAGGAAGATGACGCAAGCGCGTCCTCCGTGTCACCTCTCACGTATCCATGAAAGCCTTTTGATGACCATCGCCCCAACCTCATGATGTCCCCCTGTGACCAACCCCTATTAAACGCTTCAGTCGCAGCGCCAATCCTAAAAGAGTGCGTGCCATAATGCTATCCATCCAGACCAATGCGCTGCAAAGCCTTACGCAAAACCATGTGAAATTGATCGGCTGTAACAGGAGATTTATTAATATGCTGGAACACAAGGTCATCATCACCACCCCCTGATAAAGAACGCCAACGGCGAGCCAACAGCAATGGACACGTAATCCTAGGGGAACTCGCCACCAACCACACTCCTTTACCCAACTTCTTCTGATCAGTGTTAGAGCCAGACAGCCACACATGAACATCTTCCTCTGAGCAAAAACCATCTCGCCAACAAATCCCTCCCCTGGATTTAGAACCCAACAACTCGGATACCCGAAAAGCACCCAAAAACATAAAGGTAATTAACATGGCAAACAAGCAAGCCTCAAAATCATCTATACAAACAGAAGGCAAAATTGCTAATAAACGCGCCAGAGTCTGCCAAGATTGAGGAGCCCTCAGCTTTCTATTACTCCCCTGTTCTCTGGCCCAACCCTCAAGCATTCTCCTGCCAATCTCACCAGCAGAGGGGGAGTAACCCCAATAAAGGAAATGCCCGCCAACTTCCCAGAAATAGTCACTCTAGACAGACCCTTGTCCATGAGGTCCAAAATGAACTTAACTACATCCTCTAAACGACGCCAAACCTCTTCACGCCTGGAAGCTCCAGATTCCAAAAACTCCCTCCAAGCCAAGGAATAGGCAGAACGCGTAGACACAGATAAAGAACCTACCACCAGTTGTAAGACCCGACGTTGCCTACGTGCCACAGATGTATCGGCATCGGTGTCGGTGATGTGTCCGCCTCCCAGGCCAGTCCATGGAATCTCTCCCACTATGAACGAGACAAAGCATCCGCTATGTCATTGTCCACACCAGGGATGTGCAAAGCGCGAAAGTTAATGTCATGTTTCAAGCAGCCCAGCACAAAGACTTTCAGGAGTTTCAAAACTTGTTCATCTCTGGCAGATTGCCAATTCACAATCTCCACCATAGCCATATTGTCAAAGCGGGAAAGAACTTTTTTGTGTGCCAAATCCTCTCCCCAAAGAGACAAGGCAACTAGCAAAGGAAAAAGCTCCAAAAAAGTTATGCGCCGACCACCATTCAACCAATCCTCAGGCCAGCGTTCCGCACACCATTTACCATTCCAGTACAGTCCAAAACCCTCACTGCCTGCAGAATCAGAAAACATTTGCACATCCCATTGGAAATCAACCTCTCTCACCAAAGGCACACCATTAAAGGAAGTGAGAAAAAATTCCCACATACGCAAATCTTCTTTGACACCTGCTGACAAACGTACACGATGGTGAGGCAAATGCTGACCTGCCAAAGCCCTGCCTAATCTGTGACAAAAAGTCCTCCCTGCTCTTACCACTCTGCAAGCAAAATTGAGGTGGCCCAGTAGCACTTGAATTTCTCTCACAAACGCCTTCCGTTTTGTCAACATAACACCCAACAACTCCAACATCTTTACTTTTTTGTCAACTGGTAAGCGAGCTTCCATTGCCACTGAACCGATTTCAATCGCCAGAAATGACAAGGTAGTGGCAGGGCCCATTGTTTTCTCAGGAGCCAAGGGAACCCCAAAATCATCCATGAGCCCTTGGAAAGTGTCCAGAGCTGTCTGGCACTCCGCGGAGCCCGGAGATCCAACAAAGAAGAAATCATCTAAATAGTGCGTTACCAGTGAATGACCAGACTGGTTTGTAAAATGCCACTGTAAAAAGGTGCTGAAACATTCAAAAAGGGAACAGGATATAGAGCAACCCATCGGCAATGCTTTGTCCACGTACCATTTCCCATCAAAATGGATACCCAGAAGACTCCAATATTCTGGATGGACTGCAAGCAGCCGGAAAGCAGCCTTAATGTCACACTTAGCCATCTCAGCAGCTGGGCCCGTGGTCACAACAAGTGACATGGCCACGTCAACTGAGGAATATGTAACCGAAGCAGCATCCGTATCAATAAAATCATTTACAGATGACCCCTCCGGCCATGACAAATGTTGAATAAGTCTGAATTGCCCCAGCTCTTTCTTGGGGACCACTCCAATAGGTGAAATAATCAAGTTACGGAACGGCCAGTCATGAAAAGGGCCTACCATCCTTCCTTCATGTACCTCCTTATTCAATTTTTCTTGCACCACTGCACTATGTTCAGACGCTGACTTCAAATTGCCAGCCCAACGTCTCTGCCTTGGTCCCGAATAGCCCAAATGAAAACCAAATTGAAAACCCTCCAGCAATGTCTGTTTGACACCTACATCCTTAAACTCCTGAAGGGCAAGCTGTAACTGCGCCAACTTAACTGGCGTATGAGCCTTTGGGCCCAGTACCCTGTGCACCTCTACCTCCCCGACCCCCTTGAAACTGCTGGGAGGTCCCAGGACCTCCTGCACTGGACTGATTTCCTTGATGGCCACCCACTGGTTTGTAACCCCAACATCTAACCAAGGGGTGTCTTCTACCACAGCCAGAGCATTCATCCTTATACCTGCAATATTCTCTACTGCACAACCCTTGTTAAATTCCCAGCATGTGCCACTTCCTGACTGTGTATTGGACGCACTCCCCACCCCACCACAGGTGGGCTTGCCTTGAAAGGGCCGGTAAATCAAGGGTAGACCACTGGCTGTAAAGATTGTCTTACCCCCTGCGGCAGCCCCCATCGTTTGCTGCCATAAATCTGTATCCAGCTCCCCCCACTTAGCCTCTGGATCCCATGCTATTCTAGCCCTACATTCTTCATCATATTGGGCCCAAGCATATCCTCCTGCAGTTAATTGCACCTTCCGAATGACATCCATGTATTTAAAAATAGATACGCTGCGGTCTGGAAATTTTTCACAATAAACACTTGCATATACAAGAAATGCTGCCGTCCAATTTTCAATCGTTAAAGGAACTCTTGGATGCTTTGCAAGCTCATATTCTTCCTCCTTAGAACCCTCCTTGATCGTCCTTCACGATGAAGAAGTTTCAGTATTTCCACGAATTCTCCCTTCCAAATGCGTTCCTTTGTAGACAACATTAAATGAGAGCCCAAAGGTTTAGTAACACCCATGTAAGGCAATTTTTTAATCTTCAATTCCTTGCTGTCAAGAGGCTCCTTAACGCCTCCAGTAGCCTCAGTATTTGTACTACTTTCAACTTGGCCCCTGCAGACCCAAAAGCTTCATCCGTGCCCACAGCAGTATCTTTCACATACCTCCCTTTCAATAACCTCCCTTCACCAACCCCAGCAAAACCAACCACCTCCGTCCCCACAGACACCATCGCAGGTTTGGCCTGTGTAACTATCTTCTCACCTGGCAACAAAGAAACAACTCTTACAGATTCCCGCCGTGTTGCTGACACATCAAGCGTATGCCGCCCTCGAGAAGCCCTGACTGGTGGGCCGCGCTCTCGTCTCTCCTGAACTATCTTGATACTTTCTGGTTCTGAAAAACACTACGAAATACATTAGAGGGCTCCCCCCCATCCACCTCACGCAATTAACCTTCTTCAGGAGTATCTTCGTCATAATCCAAAACCACAGCCTCCATATCAGGAGGGAAAGCAACACTTCGGGTCTTACCCAACCCTTCATCAACAACATTACTCCTAAAGTGATGAGAAGATCCTCCTGGCGGGGGAGCGGACTGTACTCGCCTGTACCTCCCCGTGCGTTGACTCTGTAGCTCCATAGCCGATGGTAAGGTAGACCACCTAGACCTGCTATTCGGCGGGGCCAGCGAGATCGCGCCAGACCTACATGTGCTGACCGTGACGGGCTCCCTCGGTGGAACAGAAAGGGCCGCGCTAGGCACTCTCCTCACTTCACCTCGGCGAAGCTGGGCTGGGCCATGCCCTACCGAGTCTGGACCGCCGCACCTATCCCTCTCCTGTAAAGAAAAAGTTTGGACTAGTGTGCTGGGTTCCCTAACAACAACACCTGCCCCAAGCTCTGGCCGCTGGAATACCATAGAACCCTCTGACCTCCCCTGCAACCTATCAAGTGACAATCCCCTACCAAAATTTCTCAGTGGCACCTCCCTCACCGGAGAAGCACCTACCACATCCTCTTCATCACTCCAATCTAATCTAGTATCGGAAACCTCCGCAGAATCACCTCTATGCAAGAACCCCTCCGGCATTGCCTGTGCCTCAACCTCCCTGTGTGCCCCATCCTGGCCCACAAGCTGTTCTGACCGGGTTTTTGTTCTATTTTTGAGTGAAGGTGACTTTAGCTTACTATCATTCTAATAGAGGGATTAGAGCCTTAGATTTGGCCTATTTACAAGATGCTTGACATCATTCCCTATTCTTTTCTCTATTCTAGGGCCTATAAGCTTATGTGAGGGGATAAATTCCTTAGTATTGGTATTATTTCGTCCTTTTGTAAGGTTATTAGTATATTCCTGATAGTTATTCATCTTTCTGCTTACTTCGGGCCTTGTAGGCCTCGAACGGGAGAGACTCCATCTTTCTTTCTGCCTCGGCTGCTTGAGATGCTTTTAGGTCAAATGTGATGTTTTAGTTATAAGGTGTTGTTCGCTTGGAGAGAACCGGCTCGAGCTGGCCCTTATCGAATGACTGTATTTTTCTTCGTGTCAAAGACGCAACATCAGGCCGGCCGGCTGAGAACGTGTCCTTGGCACGGGGTGGTACAAGAATTTGGTGGGCGGCAGGTTACTGGCTGGAAATTTCCATGCATGAACAGGGTTATATATTAGCAAAAGTACAGAGAGGAGGAGAGTTCATTCAGTTAGTTAGTAGATGGCAGCTAGTCGTTAGCATTTTTGCAGTTAATCAACTTGGAGCAGACAGTCGCCATTTTGAAGTCTGAAAAGACCGAAGGCTGATAATCTCTCAGAAAGATTGAAGTTATTTTAATTGGAGCAGTTAGTGAGCTTTGATACTGAGATCAGAGCATGCAGAGTGAAGAAGTTAGCGGCGCGGACGAATACTAGAGCGGCAGAAACTGATTTATAAGATCGAAGTCGGAAGGTGAAGATAGTCCGTGATCGAGAGGAAAGAGGAGTAGTGCAGAACGACGAGAGTGAGACAGATGAAACAGAGAACAAGAGAGAGGTTCCAGTGACTTGGAGGGGAGCAGAGGAGACAGATCATAGCGGTGCAGACGTGTGTCCGTGACTGCAGGGGTGTTCCTAAGATGAGTCAAGGCACAGACGAGAAGGGAACCCAGATGACAACTGAGTCCAGACTTCGTACTCATAAGGTGACGTCGACCCTTTCTTATTAGCGCGCACACACATATCTTAATTCTTTCCTTTGCTTTTCAGGCTGTATGTTATATTGCAGTATTATATTGTTGTTATAATTTGCTATTGTGTAATAAAGGGACCCCAGTTCTTAGTGAACCACTGTGCAAATGTTGTTTTTACGATGAGACTAACCTTTCTTCTAGTCAGATGCTGTTCTGTGGACGGATGTGTTCCCCGTCCGGGTAAGTGGTAACTGAGCAAGGGAGCAGGAAGCGCCTATTCAGAGAATAACCTTTGCATACCGTGATTTGGCCATTCTTGTGTGAGAGGATTGAACTGTCTATCTATCACATAAAATATGATATTGTGCATGAGACATTCCCAGTAGATATTAGACATATAGAGAAACTTCCCAACAGAGAGAGAGAGTTGAAGGTATCAATAGGACAGTGATCGCCGTTGTGTAGCGGCGTTACTGAGAGGACCGGGGGGATACGGTGTGTATCGTCACCTGATTGTGGCGGCAGCGTGAGCACCGGGAGGATACGGTGTGTATACCCGTAGGATTGCGGCTTGAGAGAGCACCGGGAGGATACGGTGTGTATACCCACAGGATTGTGGCTTGCGTGAACACTGATTGAGGTCAGTGTGTAATGGTAAGTGATCAGAACTGCCCCCTTCACTATGAGGAGGAGGGTAGTATAGTCTGGGCCTGAGTTGCCGCGAGACTATAAGGTATGAGTGTAGTGTAGAATATGGAATTCCGTAGCAATTAGTGATTGTTTTTAGTAATCCCTATGGATTTGGTGGTGTTTTTGATGATATAAGCTTGTATATTGCTAATTACCCATCCCCAGGTAGGTACCCAGGTACCGAGGTAAGTAGGTCCTGAGGAGGGAGGTGGTTACGTTTCAGCCGGGTTGGTGGTGTCTTGGTGAGCTGATTCTATCTGGTCCGAAAATCCGGTTGTTACACAAGCCCATGACCAAAACTGTCGAAACCAGAGTGATGTGTCTCAGAATAGGGCTCACCAGTACCCTCTGACCAATTTGGAACAGACCTAGAAGACCCTTGTAATGCAAAACTAACTGCCTGCCCCAAACCCCTACCATATTGAGGAAGTGGACCAGGCACCACACCATCAAAAGCAACCTCATTCACATTCTGCCAAACCCCAACAGATCTAGTAGCCAATGGCCCTCCCATCCCTACCCTACCTTCACCTTGAAGAGAAAAACATGACTTGCTGGCAGCCCTCGTATCCAAAAATTCACCAATCCCTCCCCCACTAGAAGTGTGCAGCTCTAAATCTTGAACACCACCAACCTGTCCCCCAACGCTGCCATGAGAAGGAAAAACATCAGGAACCAATTGATGTGCATCACCTTGAAAACCCCGCAAACCACTCTGGGCTGCTATTAATGACCCACCAGCCCCAAATGACGTGCCCTCAGCATCCAAAATGACCCCAGGACTAAAACCCCCTTCACCCATTTGCGCCCACTCCCCTTCGCCCCTAGAACTCCCCACCACAGATAATGCAACTCTCTGGGAAGCAGGGGTAGAGAACAACAAAGGACTACCCACATTTCCTTGCTCATCATAAAGCGCAATCCTGGCATCATTATCAGAATAAACTTGACCACCTTGAAAATCAAACTCTCCATGTCCCCCTGCCCCACCTGTACCTCGATTGACAATGCTACTCACTCCCATGAACTGTGTCTCAGCTAGAAATTGCCTCACATGATTTAACAAGGGCTCCGATGTCTGCAAAAACCCTCGACCTATTCCCTGCCCATCACCCAGCTGCAAAGAACCTCTACGTGCCCCACGCTTTAAAACGCCTGACACCTGCCCAGAAAAACGCTCCAGAACAGGGTCAGAGGCGGAGCGCTTCTTGCTCCCTCTTCGCCGCCTCCACGCTTGGCAACCGGCATTGACGAAAGCACTTCCACATGCCTCGCCTGCGAGCGAGGCGCAAACCCCGCCTGCTCCACTACCGGCACTCCAGACGGCCCCCCCACTGCTGCAGAAACACACGGAGGCACGCCGGGCAGCACAAAAGCCTCCCCGCTCCCCGCGACAGCGCGCGCTGACTCAGTAGGGGCCGGCTTCCTAGTGCGAGTTTGGCCCCTCTCACTCACCTGACCCGCCCGACGTTTTTTCGGGGAAGAGCACACTGCAACCACACCGGCAGAAGCCTGACGCTGGGAACGCACCGGCCCCCCGCCGACCAATAAATCCAGTCGTCCAGCCTCCGAGAGCAGACGCAATGCCTCGAGCACACAAATGTCTTCCTTAGTAAAGACGATGACAAAACGCTAGCCTTAAATACAAAAATTCACTAAGTGCAAAGATATTAAGACAATGAGAAAAACTGTTAACTATCTAACCTCCAAGCCACCAGGTCACCAAACCTAAAATGGTGGCTGGGAGGCGGAGTCAGGGACCTAAATAGCTAGGCTACCAAAGGCTACCAAAAATAACCCAAAACAATCTAGAAGGTTCTGGGCTTAAACCCCTACCCCCCACGCAGCCCTCCCAAAACACCCGGGGGGGAGGGACCTCCCTGTGGTCGGCTGCCCTCCCCCAAGCCCCCCATGTGCCTTTTGTTTCCGCCTCGTGCAGTGCGACTCGTGTACTCCGTCTCTGCCTTGCACAGTACAGCTTGTGCCCTTTGTCTCTGCCTCGCGCATTGTGACTCGTTCGTTCTGTCTCATGCAGATGAAGTCTTCGTGATCGTTAAGATCCGCAAAGAAAGATGAATAATAAAAATAAGGGCCTCACCTTATAGTCGTGACAAATCCAATACTCAACTACAACTTGATGAAAAATTACCGATTCTCTGGCCCTGATTTCTTCAAGTTTTTCTGTCCTTTAAGTCGTCAGTCTGGTTTTTCCTGTTTCACTCGAGAGAAAACGATTCTTCTATGTTGCCCACTCGTCGCCAAATTACTGAAGCATACACTCACGCTTCTTCAGTGGGACGAAGGAATTATTAGCAGTAACAGCATAACGACATGTCTGTCCTAACAGGGGCCCAGAAATAACTGCCCGTCCTGGAATTCCAAAGGTTTTCGGGTTCCATTACAGCGCAGCATTCCAGACTCACATCACCACATGCATGCTAGGGTGTGGGGCTCGGGAGTGGGCAGTAAAAGGCCTAGCAAACCACTGTAGGGCTAAGTGTGTGGAGGCTGCATTCTGATTTGATTTGGTAAACCATCGTAAAGCTAAGCAGGTGGCGGCCACACAATAATTTCAGTTTGAAATTCTTGTGGTGTTTTATGCTTGAAATGTATTTCTCCTCACTGATATACAGTTTTTTTCTGCAAGGGTGATGGGCTGGTGAAAGTAATCACAAGCAGCCCTCAGGCAATAAAAAGCTTCTCCGGGTACAAGGGCTTTAATAGTTCTCCGTTTTTATTCAATATCACCCCACCAATAACCAGGCACAATAACAGGCACATAAAAAGACATTCTCCTTATGATCACTGGGGAAGTCAACACTTTCCCTGCTCTCTTGTATCTCTTATACTGAGGAAACTGGCAGGCGTCATCTTCCGAGGCATACCAGGAAGGCAAAAAAGAACGCTGCAATCCACCTTTGGCCTTGTAGAAGAAAGACAGGAATAGACACATTCTTGTCTTTTGTCTTGTCCCCACCAAATGAAAAGGTTTGCCATAGAATATTTCAATGTTTTAAAACATTCCTGGCCAATTATTAGGATTTTTTTTTTAAGAGTTTAGTTGGTATGTGTAATGTTTGCTGGTTGGCCAATGTTGAATTTCGTATCTGTTACAAAGTATGGTTTTCTTTTTTTTTTCTCTTCTCTCTCTGTTTTTATTTATTGGTGTATTTCTTTTAAAAATAGTATTTATAGTGTGTTTTTTACTGTACTGGTGTATTTTTGTGGACCTCCGTTGGAGTTCCATAACAGATAAAAACTAAATTGACACCTTCTTGCTTAATTTAATCACTATTGTGAAGGAGTGAGGAGCCTCCAGTGTTTCATTCACCTTGACATTAAGTCGTAGTACAACCCTAACTTTTACTGTTTGTTCTTTCCTATTTCCTTTTTAGGTTCCGTTGTATCCTTAGGTTACCTTCCTCTTCCCAACTGTTTTCCGTATGGTTGTCTTTGATTCCCCCTAGTATCTTCTACATCCTGCTTGTTTCCTCAGTACCTATGTAGTGTGTTTTGTGGTGGCTTCCAAGCACCCCCTTGGCATTTTGGTCTGTAGAGGATTTTCATAGTAACATCGGCGTTAAACTCACCTGACATCCTTGTTGTGTTTTTCCCCCATAATGTTTGCTTTCACCCCTCCTGTTTTCTGAAGGCTCCTTAGTTAGAGCGGAGGACCGTAGCCCCACTTAAAATATCCCCAAAGCTCCAGAGATGAAAATAAAATGGTAATTACTTACCATTTTATTTTTCATACCCAGTCCTGAAAAGAGCGCCAGGATGGGGCAGGACTGCTGCTGAGTGACAATAGCTGGAAGAAGGATGGGTGGTATGTGCACTGTTTAAAGTATTAATGTCCTTTTGGCCGGTCGTCTTGCAACGACCAGCCACACATGCACACTTCAACAATCTCTAACCCAGCTGTCATATGACATTTCGGTTAGAGAAGTGCAGGCCTCCAGAGCGCTGTGGAGAACCGAGTGAGGCCACTCTCTCCAATAAGGGTGCTGCTCTCACATTATGAGACCAGCGCCTAGATTGGTCAAGGGAGTTTCCTGGTGGTCTGGTTGCAGTTTCAGAAAGAAGAGGTCCGGTGCAGAGGTTAGGTAAGTGCTTATAATTTTTTTTTACATTTATTTTGTATGCTGCCGCGCATGCACCTCCTATAGATGCCAGCCAATGTATTTTTTATTTTGTTGGCACTCATGCGCCCGCCATCCCTCCCCGTAGATGCCAGCCACCACTGGAATTTTATTTTTGTCGGCATTAGGACTCTGCATTTTAACACTGCTAACCAGTTCTTAAGTGCATGTGCTAGCTCCCTAAAACAAGATAGCATTGGCCAACACCTTATTGGTACATTTGATTTACCTTATGAATTATGGTACTAAATGGAACCCAAGGTCTGTAAATTAAATGCTACTAGTGGGCCTACAGCCCCAATTGTGCCACCTACTAAAGTAGCACTTTAAAACATGTCTTAGGATTGTCATTGCAGGCAGCCCGTATTGCAGCTTTAAACTGCCAATTGATTCCTGGCAAAATAAACCTTTTGCCAGGCTTAAATCTTCCTTTTTAATGCATATAAGGCACCACTATGGTTAGCCCTAAGAAGGCCATAGGTCAAGGTGCATTGTATTTAAAAAATAGGACGTGTTTTTACGATTAACATGTCCTAGTAGTGAAAAATACTTACTTTGTTTTTCGCTATTGTAAATCCGACCTCTCCCATAGGATAACATTGAGTTACCGTATTACATTTAATAACTGCTAACATTTTATTGAGAACAGATTGGAATGTCATGTTTGGACTCAAAGGAATTGTAATTTAAAATCCAATTTAATGGTGAGGTCGGATTTTAAATCAATATTCTGAAAAAGTAACTTTAAGAAAGTTTGCATTTTCTTCTCCTAGCCCTTTGGTGCCTGCTGCAAGTGCCTTTTGTTACATGATTGTGAATGGCTTAGCTGTTGGGTATTGTTATTCCTCCCAGACACCGAGACAAAGAGGACTGGATGTTGGCAGGATGGGCTATCCTGCCTGTATTACTTGGGGCAGAGCTGCTCCCTGCCCCTCATATATTTTAAAGGGCATCCTCCAGAAAACACAAAAAGGAGCCTGACACTAGCCGTTTGTCATCCTAGACTTGTTTAAGCCTTAGAAGGGGAAGGGATGAACTTTGCAGAACCAGGGGTGGTGGTGGGGGGGGGGGTGGGGGGGGGGGTAGCCTAGAAAAATCCCCAACTTCAAAAGATGGCACCAGTTATAAATATTGGACTTCCTGAGCCACTCTTCAATATACCCCTGGACCTGTGGAAGCCTTCAGAAGGGACTGCTGGACCCCCAGAGGACTGCCCTACTGCTTGAGGTCTGCCTTATTCTCCAGAGGACTACCCTGCTTCTACCAGAGGACTGTTCTGCTGCTTCAGGCCCGCTTTGCTCACCAGAGGACTTCCCTGCTGCTATGGGACTGCTTTGCTACTTGAACCTAGGACAACCAGTGTGACTCCAAGGGCTAGCTGGCTGGCTACCTGTGAGAGCTATAGGGACATAACAAGCTCCAGAGAACTTGCACCCCACACTTGGCCTCTGCTGGAGTGACTCCTAATCCACTGAGTGGTGCACCCCTAGTTATGAACCCCTGGAAGTGGTGTTAGAGGTGCTGCTCTTGCCTAACCCTAAAACTTTACACTTTGTAAAAGTTAACCAAAATGTGCCAGAAGAACTAACAGAAGACCAGGATCTACCTGCCAGCCGTCCTGCCTAACGAACATTGCCAGTTGGGCAGACTTCGCGTTGGCTTCCCGTACGTTCTTCTCCGCAGCAGCAAAAACTGTTCAGCAAAACCTCCAAGCACAAATATCTGACCTCCTTAGAGCCCTGTTCGGCTACAGCTTACAGGTTCATCCTGCAGGAGGTTTTTTACTTCCAAAAAGTAGTCTAAGTCTAAAGGTAAAAATCTTTACTGGGCTCGAAGGCGACACGCTCCTCATTGACCAAGATGGGCTTCTTGGCCTGAAATGTGGCTTTTTCCACTCTGAGCGTTTTCCAGCCATCTTGGAAGGCTTTACTGAGACCTCGTCCAGCCCTTCCCGGCAAGATTGAGTCTCCATGGGCACCTCCTTCTTCTTCTGGACTTTAAAATGCCTTCTAGTTCTTAAGGTAAGCTGAGGCCAAGCCCAATCTATCTTGCTGATCCGATCTTCACTTCAATATGGCCGGCCTTAACTTTTGACTTTGCACCAGTTCTGCACAAGAAGAAACCCTTTGTTACCACTTTGATCTTTTAGGTGCTATTTTCCTCTAACATATTTTAAAATTCCTTAATCTGGTTTTACTGATTGCATTTAATTAGTTTTGGTGTCATTTCATTTATTTAGGTGTTCACTATATTTCTAGATTTGTGAGAGATTTTTCTTGTGTTGTGTTTTCACTTTGATACTGTTTGTGTGCTGCATAAATACTTAACACAAAGCCTATAGGTTAGCCCTGACTACTTTTGTGCCAAGGCACCAGACGGCTAAGCACAGGTTTTTTTAGTGATTTGTTTTGTGGTTCACCCTGACAAAGATTGTGGTTGTTGATTGAGTAGGGTTATCACCCCTCTCAATCAATAACCAAATTTCGACAGAGCTTCTCCGCAGCAGCAATCAATTTCAGTGGGTCCTCTGTAATTAGGTATCTGGCCTAGTGAGACTCATTATCGGATACAACCTTCAGCCTTTTCCCGCTGAAAAAACAGACTACATCTGAACACTGGGCGAAGGCATGAAAAATATCTGGATGACAAGCGGCAAACTCTCCATTGCACACAATTTGAACTTTTTCTGATTGGAGCTTCTCCTGCCAAACGTACAGCTTCAGCAGGACCTCATCTAATGACTATTTGGCTTTGAGAGAACCTCCTCAGATATAGCCTGCACCCTTGCTCCACAGGAGTATTTTGACGTCCATTTTAGAGGCAAATTCTAAAGGTAAAATCTTTCATTGAGACAATTAGGCTTGGTACTTCCGACCCATAATCCATCACGATCAGCCTCCATCGTGCTAAGTCCCAGTCAACGTACTTTTTCTTGGCACTTTTTTCTCTTTATTTATTTATTTGTTTTATTTATTGGTTATTGAGCGTGGCTCTTAAATATTTTAAGCAACTTCATGTCTCTGGTTCCTCCTATTGGATTTTTGTCATTTTTGTTTCATTTTGTTTAATAAATTTGATTTGTGTTTATCAATTAGAGGGTGGCTTTTTGTGGTGTGTTTTTGACTTGTTTACCTGTTTTGATAGGTCTAAATTCTCTGCACATTTTCTTTAAGTTAAGCCTGTTTGATCTGTGCCATGGTTACCAGGCGTTGAGCTCAAGCTTATATTATTATAAACCTTGCCTAGAACTAACAGCTTACTGGCTTTAATTCGTTGTGGTGGACTATTGTTCACCCCAATTATTAGTTGACTTTTTAACATGGGCATATTGCAAGGTTCTAAATGGCTGCCTTTAGAAACTAGCATGTCTTGTTTCCTCTTTGTTGCCCTCCCCTGGTCACTTCCACACTTTGTACTGCAGGCCTGGCAGAGACATCTGATACCTCAACAAGAACAGCAATGAAAAGTCTTGCTCCTTTGAACTGTAAATAGAGTGCCCCGGCGGAGTATACCATGTCAAATCTACAAGCCAGTGACAGGACCCCAGCCCTGGAAAAAAAGCTGAAGCAAGACCCTAATGCCCAGGTAATCCTACAAGTACAAGTTTGTGACTAATAAGAAATTAATTATAACATGCTTCTTGTTAATAATGTATTTGTAATGAAAGCACTTACTTCATAGTAATGTGTTAGAGTAGTCTGTTGTATAATTTAAGTTTAAAAATAGCTTCTCACATGTTTACCAATTAAAAATTTGATTATGTGCAATCATTTATTTTATTTCTAGTACCTAAAAGTGTGTTGAGAGTGCTAAACTCTCTATTTCTGACACCAAAATAGGGTACCCGAATTAACTAAATCTAGAATTTGTGAAACAGACTGGTTCTCCTAACCAGCAGCTAGAAGCAAATACTTATTTAATTGGCATGGTGATTCACTGGGTTCATGCAACTGCTGCGTAGACTCCACAAATATTTGAATACTGAGAAAATACAGTAAACAGCTGAATATTTGTTGAAATATAAGAGAACAGAACGTCTAACATGTGGAGCACGCTCATTAGAGAGTAGATATTTAAATTGCTTGAATTTGCAAAGAACTCTAGGAGGTAGACCAGATTTTAAAAACCAAAAAAAGGGACATTTCGATGAAATGGAAGAAGGACAACAGTTTTACATCAACGAGGGGCCCAAAGTGGTGGCACTCATCAACACAAAAACACAGGAGAGTCATTTAGGAAAGAACTAAGGGCCTGGAGCGAGCTTGGAGATGTGGGTATAGCTCAGAGACAAAGGCCGCCTTGCGCTCAGCCCAAAAAGATTTCTATGCCGCTATTAAAATAGCCAAAGGGAATTAATATGCAGGGAGAATCGCTAAAGCGGAAAATAACAGTAGAGAGATTTTCTCTATTGTTAAAAGTTTCGTATCCCCTATTGCTGAAACTACCATACTCCCTTCCTCCGTGCAATGGTGCGAGGATTTGTCTAACTTCTTCATAAATAAAATAGCTAAAATTCAGCAGGACTTACTCTCCGTGTTACCAGCGGATAGCTCAGTGGATGGCCTCCCTATTATGCCATGCCATTGTGAAATCCAGCAGCTTACAAACTTTTTGCTGGTTGCGGAATGTGATGTCCTGCCTCTTCTTCAGTCCCTTAAATCGGGCTCTCCCTCTGATCCCTGCCCTGCCCGGGTGCTTTCGGAAGTGGCTAGTATTGTCTGCAGTGATGTCACCCAGATAGTGAATCTCTCTCTATCTTCAGCAGAGGTTCCTGTAAACTGGAAGCAGGCAAAGCTTCTGCCTCTTCTGAAGAAACCAGGGCTGGACGCTACTGTTCCCGGGACCTATCGTCCCATATCCCTTTTGCCAGCATTGGCCAAAATATGCGAGAAAGTGGTCTTTCGCCAACTGGAGAGCTTTGTTGAAACCTCCAATGCTCTGCATCCAGCTCAGTCAGGCTTTAGGGCGGCCTACAGCACGGAGACAGCTCTGGTGGAGATGACGGAGTCGATTCGGGAGTGTCTGGACGAGGGCGGCAGAGCGGTCCTGATTTTGCTGGACCGTTCTGCCGCGTTCGATGCCATCCCTTACGAGCTCCTCCTCGCCAGGCTGTCTGCAATTGGCATCGGTGGCAGTGTCCTGGCCTGGCTGTCCTCATTTCTTTCAGACAGGACGCAACAGGTCTGGATGCCACCTCATGCCTCAGAGCCTGAGCCACTTCTCACCGGGGTCCCACAGGGATCTACCCTTAGTCCCCTACTGTTCAATATTTACATCACCCCCCTGGTTTATCTAGCGGAACAGTACGGGGCTAAGATTGTAGGGTATGCTGATGACACACAGCTACTGTTTACTTGGCCAGATGACCACCTGGACACTACAACAGTCCAGCTTTGTCTGTCCTCAGTTTTTCGCTGGCTAACTTTGGCTCAGCTGAAATGCAATGAGGACAAATCTGAGGTCCTCTTTTACGGCTCTTTCCCTTCCAATTTCAAAAACTCGTTGTGGCCCCCGAATATTCCTAGCCCTAAGGTGATGGGTGGCCCCACAAAAAATCTCGGCATATGGTTCGGGGAGGACCTAAGATTTGAGGACCACATAAAGAAATTATCCGGGACATGCTTTGCTACTCTGAGAATGTTACAAAGATTTTTTCCACTGCTTCCCAGAGAAGCTAGGGAGACTGTCGCTCGAGCACTCATTCTAGCAAGGCTAGACTACGGGAACGCCCTGTTTAGCGGCATCCCCGCTTATTTGGTTAAGCGTCTGCTGGTTATCCAGAATGCTGCTGTCCGTCTCCTTTTTAATGTTCGCTCTCATATGTCTACCCTTCACTGGCTGCCAGTGCCACAATGCATCCTGTTCAAATCCCTAGTGCTCTCGTTTAGAGCTACTCATGACCAAGGACCTGCCTATCTGAAGAAGAGATTTACCCTCTATGCTCCCACACGAGCTCTTAGATCGTCCTCTTTGTTCAAAATAACTCTTCCTCGCTTTAGGCGAACCAGACTAGGGGGCCAGTCCATAGCTGTAGTGGCAGCCCGAGCCTGGAATGCCCTCCCCCCTCCACGTGCGCTCCACTCAGTGCATAGCCCAGTTCAAGAGAAATCTGAAAACCCATCTTTTCATGAGTGTGACATAAGTTGATTTTCGTCTGTTTTCCTCTGCTCTTTCCCATCGCGCCAGGATACTCCAAAGTAATAGAGCGCGTTATAAAATGGTTTATACATACATACATACAGATGTAGGAAGCCAAATAGCTTTGCAAACGCTGAAATTCGCAGAATTTCACCCTTTGCGATCGCAATTTAGCTTGGAGCAATGTAGGTAGGATGAAACCTACTCGCAAAATAAGGAATCGCAAAAATTGTGATTGCATTTAAGAAATCGCACATTACGATTGCTGAAATGCAATGTAAGTAGCACAAAAGAAAGTGCACTTTAGCCTTAAGGTTGGTGGTAATTAGTAATTTCCTTTAAAAAAAAAAAGCACTTTTTTGCTTTTTTTAAAGTGGCATGTGGCACACATTCATGCCCTTAGATCATGTATGTGCGCCACATGTGCACACATGCACATTTCAGGGTGTCCTTTTAGAACCCTAGCACCCTTGAAATTGCGCCTGGAATTTGGCAGTGCCTCTTGATTACTCGCAAATTGCAGGTGCAAATCCTATTCAATCCTATGGGCCTCTTGGCCCATAGGAATGAATGGGTTGGTATTCCTTGATTGCGAATCTCAAATTGCGATTCGCAATCAAGTAATATTAAGGAATTACAACTATTTTTGCGATTTCCACCTACATTCAATTTCGCAAAATTGAATTTACCTACATCTGGCCCTAAAAAGTCGATTTTAAGCCTGTTACCATGCATGTTACCTGCACTGCTTTCTAATGAGAGCTGTTAAATAAGCCTGCTTTGGAACACAGAAAAACGTGCATCCCGGTGTTTTCAGTCGACCCTCACTGAAAACTGAGACCTGAGGCAAATTTGACATACACCGGGACTGTCCCGGCAAATCCGGGTCGTCTGGTTAACCTAAGTACTCCTGGACAGCTGTAACAGTCACAGCCTTCTAGGAGTATTGGAAATCATAAGCAGTCATACACCATTAATTCTACGCCGTGTGCAATTAGACCAAAAAACGCTTCCCTATATTAGATTTGCACTTGCTAACTTATTTTTCTCTCCACATGGAAAATAGTTTTCTCTTAGAAAAATCCATTCCCCAATCACCCCCATGTGGTGTCTTGGCTGCAGTGCAAGCATCTAGCTCCATGGTAACTGGAGGATGCTCTGTAGTTAGTTTCCATAATGTGGGTAGGAGTATGACAGTTGAAGGAGATGTAAGATGTACCTATTTGTTCAACAATAAACCTTTACTTACTCAAACCTGGATTTACTCATCTTTACATTTTGGCGACTATGGATGGGATGGATCAAGCTACGGTCCCCGGTAGCTTGTCTCCTTCCCAGTATAAGAATTGGCTTGGTAGTTTGGTTTGCCCTGTTCCCATCATGCACTGGGACAGGAACAGACTAATTTGCATATAGCCAGGTTCTGAAGCTGGGATGGTGCAGTGAGCTAAAAAACGGTGATGGATCAAGCCCTGATCTCTTGACTGGGTAGGAGTATTCTGCATCATTCAGAAACTCTGTCCATCACCTTTTCCAAAATTGATTTTTATCCACACTATGGGGCCGATTAGGATGGCGGACGGACTTGCGTCCGTCCGCCACCCTTGAGGAGGAGGGAGCGTCCGCAGGGGCTGCGGCGTTCCCTCCGTCCTGATTAGGATGTGACCGCCAGGGTGGCGGTCACATCCTCCATATTTAACATTGCGGCGGGTGCAGCTTCAAGCTGCACCCGCCGCAATGTTAAAAAAGCATGTGTTACATTTACATGCACAAAGCGGCAGGGACCGCACGGTGCCTGACGCTTTGTGCACGCAAATGCAGGGGGGTACCATAGGTACCCCCCATGTGCACCCCCCACCCCCCATTCACCCAGGGGGCCCGCAACGGGCCCCCAAAGTGAATGTCCGTATGCTTTTCCATGGCGGAAAAGCCGCCTTGGAAAAGCAGTTTTACACATACATCATAATATGGCGGACGGTGTCTCATAGACACCGCCTGCCATGTTATAGCTTTTCCGCCGCGGTCGGAAGCCGACCGCGGCGGAAAAGCGGCGGACGGAATTCCAGACCCACCAGCCATCCTAATTTGGCGGTGGGTCTTTGGTGACTCCGCAGAGGATTTTCCGCCTCCTCCGGGCCGGAGGTGGCTTCCGCCGGCCCGGAGGAGGCGGAAAATCCTCCATCCTAATCGGCCCCTATGTGTGGGAGGGTATACTCAGACGTGAGTCCCTAGCTCATTGCACCATCAGGATTCAAGCAAGCCGGGCCGACGAGGCTGAAATGCCAGAAACCGGTCCCCGGTAGCTTGTCTCCTTCCCAGTATAAGAATTGGCTTGGTAGTTTGGTTTGCCCTGTTCCCATCATGCACTGGGACAGGAACAGACTAATTTGCATATAGCCAGGTTCTGAAGCTGGGATGGTGCAGTGAGCTAAAAAACGGTGATGGATCAAGCCCTGATCTCTTGACTGGGTAGGAGTATTCTGCATCATTCAGAAACTCTGTCCATCACCTTTTCCAAAATTGATTTTTATCCACACTATGTGTGGGAGGGTATACTCAGACGTGAGTCCCTAGCTCATTGCACCATCAGGATTCAAGCAAGCCGGGCCGACGAGGCTGAAATGCCAGAAACCGGTCCCCGGTAGCTTTTCTCCTTCCCAGTATAAGAATTGGCTTGGTAGTTTGGTTTGCCCTGTTCCCATCATGCACTGGGACAGGAACAGACTAATTTGCATATAGCCAGGTTCTGAAGCTGGGATGGTGCAGTGAGCTAAAAAACGGTGATGGATCAAGCCCTGATCTCTTGACTGGGTAGGAGTATTCTGCATCATTCAGAAACTCTGTCCATCACCTTTTCCAAAATTGATTTTTATCCACACTATGTGTGGGAGGGTATACTCAGACGTGAGTCCCTAGCTCATTGCACCATCAGGATTCAAGCAAGCCGGGCCGACGAGGCTGAAATGCCAGAAACCGGTCCCCGGTAGCTTGTCTCCTTCCCAGTATAAGAATTGGCTTGGTAGTTTGGTTTGCCCTGTTCCCATCATGCACTGGGACAGGAACAGACTAATTTGCATATAGCCAGGTTCTGAAGCTGGGATGGTGCAGTGAGCTAAAAAACGGTGATGGATCAAGCCCTGATCTCTTGACTGGGTAGGAGTATTCTGCATCATTCAGAAACTCTGTCCATCACCTTTTCCAAAATTGATTTTTATCCACACTATGTGTGGGAGGGTATACTCAGACGTGAGTCCCTAGCTCATTGCACCATCAGGATTCAAGCAAGCCGGGCCGACGAGGCTGAAATGCCAGAAACCGGTCCCCGGTAGCTTGTCTCCTTCCCAGTATAAGAATTGGCTTGGTAGTTTGGTTTGCCCTGTTCCCATCATGCACTGGGACAGGAACAGACTAATTTGCATATAGCCAGGTTCTGAAGCTGGGATGGTGCAGTGAGCTAAAAAACGGTGATGGATCAAGCCCTGATCTCTTGACTGGGTAGGAGTATTCTGCATCATTCAGAAACTCTGTCCATCACCTTTTCCAAAATTGATTTTTATCCACACTATGTGTGGGAGGGTATACTCAGACGTGAGTCCCTAGCTCATTGCACCATCAGGATTCAAGCAAGCCGGGCCGACGAGGCTGAAATGCCAGAAACCGGTCCCCGGTAGCTTGTCTCCTTCCCAGTATAAGAATTGGCTTGGTAGTTTGGTTTGCCCTGTTCCCATCATGCACTGGGACAGGAACAGACTAATTTGCATATAGCCAGGTTCTGAAGCTGGGATGGTGCAGTGAGCTAAAAAACGGTGATGGATCAAGCCCTGATCTCTTGACTGGGTAGGAGTATTCTGCATCATTCAGAAACTCTGTCCATCACCTTTTCCAAAATTGATTTTTATCCACACTATGTGTGGGAGGGTATACTCAGACGTGAGTCCCTAGCTCATTGCACCATCAGGATTCAAGCAAGCCGGGCCGACGAGGCTGAAATGCCAGAAACCGGTCCCCGGTAGCTTGTCTCCTTCCCAGTATAAGAATTGGCTTGGTAGTTTGGTTTGCCCTGTTCCCATCATGCACTGGGACAGGAACAGACTAATTTGAATATAGCCAGGTTCTGAAGCTGGGATTGTGCAGTGAGCTAAAAAACGGTGATGGATCAAGCCCTGATCTCTTGACTGGGTAGGAGTATTCTGCATCATTCAGAAACTCTGTCCATCACCTTTTCCAAAATTGATTTTTATCCACACTATGTGTGGGAGGGTATACTCAGACGTGAGTCCCTAGCTCATTGCACCATCAGGATTCAAGCAAGCCGGGCCGACGAGGCTGAAATGCCAGAAACCGGTCCCCGGTAGCTTGTCTCCTTCCCAGTATAAGAATTGGCTTGGTAGTTTGGTTTGCCCTGTTCCCATCATGCACTGGGACAGGAACAGACTAATTTGCATATAGCCAGGTTCTGAAGCTGGGATGGTGCAGTGAGCTAAAACACGGTGATGGATCAAGCCCTGATCTCTTGACTGGGTAGGAGTATTCTGCATCATTCAGAAACTCTGTCCATCACCTTTTCCCAAATTGATTTTTATCCACACTATGTGTGGGAGGGTATACTCAGACGTGAGTCCCTAGCTCATTGCACCATCAGGATTCAAGCAAGCCGGGCCGACGAGGCTGAAATGCCAGAAACCGGTCCCCGGTAGCTTGTCTCCTTCCCAGTATAAGAATTGGCTTGGTAGTTTGGTTTGCCCTGTTCCCATCATGCACTGGGACAGGAACAGACTAATTTGCATATAGCCAGGTTCTGAAGCTGGGATGGTGCAGTGAGCTAAAAAACGGTGATGGATCAAGCCCTGATCTCTTGACTGGGTAGGAGTATTCTGCATCATTCAGAAACTCTGTCCATCACCTTTTCCAAAATTGATTTTTATCCACACTATGTGTGGGAGGGTATACTCAGACGTGAGTCCCTAGCTCATTGCACCATCAGGATTCAAGCAAGCCGGGCCGACGAGGCTGAAATGCCAGAAACCGGTCCCCGGTAGCTTGTCTCCTTCCCAGTATAAGAATTGGCTTGGTAGTTTGGTTTGCCCTGTTCCCATCATGCACTGGGACAGGAACAGACTAATTTGCATATAGCCAGGTTCTGAAGCTGGGATGGTGCAGTGAGCTAAAAAACGGTGATGGATCAAGCCCTGATCTCTTGACTGGGTAGGAGTATTCTGCATCATTCAGAAACTCTGTCCATCACCTTTTCCAAAATTGATTTTTATCCACACTATGTGTGGGAGGGTATACTCAGACGTGAGTCCCTAGCTCATTGCACCATCAGGATTCAAGCAAGCCGGGCCGACGAGGCTGAAATGCCAGAAACCGGTCCCCGGTAGCTTGTCTCCTTCCCAGTATAAGAATTGGCTTGGTAGTTTGGTTTGCCCTGTTCCCATCATGCACTGGGACAGGAACAGACTAATTTGCATATTGCCAGGTTCTGAAGCTGGGATGGTGCAGTGAGCTAAAAAACGGTGATGGATCAAGCCCTGATCTCTTGACTGGGTAGGAGTATTCTGCATCATTCAGAAACTCTGTCCATCACCTTTTCCAAAATTGATTTTTATCCACACTATGTGTGGGAGGGTATACTCAGACGTGAGTCCCTAGCTCATTGCACCATCAGGATTCAAGCAAGCCGGGCCGACGAGGCTGAAATGCCAGAAACCGGTCCCCGGTAGCTTGTCTCCTTCCCAGTATAAGAATTGGCTTGGTAGTTTGGTTTGCCCTGTTCCCATCATGCACTGGGATAGGAACAGACTAATTTGCATATAGCCAGGTTCTGAAGCTGGGATGGTGCAGTGAGCTAAAAAACGGTGATGGATCAAGCCCTGATCTCTTGACTGGGTAGGAGTATTCTGCATCATTCAGAAACTCTGTCCATCACCTTTTCCAAAATTGATTTTTATCCACACTATGTGTGGGAGGGTATACTCAGACGTGAGTCCCTAGCTCATTGCACCATCAGGATTCAAGCAAGCCGGGCCGACGAGGCTGAAATGCCAGAAACCGGTCCCCGGTAGCTTGTCTCCTTCCCAGTATAAGAATTGGCTTGGTAGTTTGGTTTGCCCTGTTCCCATCATGCACTGGGACAGGAACAGACTAATTTGCATATAGCCAGGTTCTGAAGCTGGGATGGTGCAGTGAGCTAAAACACGGTGATGGATCAAGCCCTGATCTCTTGACTGGGTAGGAGTATTCTGCATCATTTAGAAACTCTGTCCATCACCTTTTCCAAAATTGATTTTTATCCACACTATGTGTGGGAGGGTATACTCAGACGTGAGTCCCTAGCTCATTGCACCATCAGGATTCAAGCAAGCCGGGCCGACGAGGCTGAAATGCCAGAAACCGGTCCCCGGTAGCTTGTCTCCTTCCCAGTATAAGAATTGGCTTGGTAGTTTGGTTTGCCCTGTTCCCATCATGCACTGGGACAGGAACAGACTAATTTGCATATAGCCAGGTTCTGAAGCTGGGATGGTGCAGTGAGCTAAAAAACGGTGATGGATCAAGCCCTGATCTCTTGACTGGGTAGGAGTATTCTGCATCATTCAGAAACTCTGTCCATCACCTTTTCCAAAATTGATTTTTATCCACACTATGTGTGGGAGGGTATACTCAGACGTGAGTCCCTAGCTCATTGCACCATCAGGATTCAAGCAAGCCGGGCCGACGAGGCTGAAATGCCAGAAACCGGTCCCCGGTAGCTTGTCTCCTTCCCAGTATAAGAATTGGCTTGGTAGTTTGGTTTGCCCTGTTCCCATCATGCACTGGGACAGGAACAGACTAATTTGCATATAGCCAGGTTCTGAAGCTGGGATGGTGCAGTGAGCTAAAAAACGGTGATGGATCAAGCCCTGATCTCTTGACTGGGTAGGAGTATTCTGCATCATTCAGAAACTCTGTCCATCACCTTTTCCAAAATTGATTTTTATCCACACTATGTGTGGGAGGGTATACTCAGACGTGAGTCCCTAGCTCATTGCACCATCAGGATTCAAGCAAGCCGGGCCGACGAGGCTGAAATGCCAGAAACCGGTCCCCGGTAGCTTGTCTCCTTCCCAGTATAAGAATTGGCTTGGTAGTTTGGTTTGCCCTGTTCCCATCATGCACTGGGACAGGAACAGACTAATTTGCATATAGCCAGGTTCTGAAGCTGGGATGGTGCAGTGAGCTAAAAAACGGTGATGGATCAAGCCCTGATCTCTTGACTGGGTAGGAGTATTCTGCATCATTCAGAAACTCTGTCCATCACCTTTTCCAAAATTGATTTTTATCCACACTATGTGTGGGAGGGTATACTCAGACGTGAGTCCCTAGCTCATTGCACCATCAGGATTCAAGCAAGCCGGGCCGACGAGGCTGAAATGCCAGAAACCGGTCCCCGGTAGCTTGTCTCCTTCCCAGTATAAGAATTGGCTTGGTAGTTTGGTTTGCCCTGTTCCCATCATGCACTGGGATAGGAACAGACTAATTTGCATATAGCCAGGTTCTGAAGCTGGGATGGTGCAGTGAGCTAAAAAACGGTGATGGATCAAGCCCTGATCTCTTGACTGGGTAGGAGTATTCTGCATCATTCAGAAACTCTGTCCATCACCTTTTCCAAAATTGATTTTTATCCACACTATGTGTGGGAGGGTATACTCAGACGTGAGTCCCTAGCTCATTGCACCATCAGGATTCAAGCAAGCCGGGCCGACGAGGCTGAAATGCCAGAAACCGGTCCCCGGTAGCTTGTCTCCTTCCCAGTATAAGAATTGGCTTGGTAGTTTGGTTTGCCCTGTTCCCATCATGCACTGGGACAGGAACAGACTAATTTGCATATAGCCAGGTTCTGAAGCTGGGATGGTGCAGTGAGCTAAAAAACGGTGATGGATCAAGCCCTGATCTCTTGACTGGGTAGGAGTATTCTGCATCATTCAGAAACTCTGTCCATCACCTTTTCCAAAATTGATTTTTATCCACACTATGTGTGGGAGGGTATACTCAGACGTGAGTCCCTAGCTCATTGCACCATCAGGATTCAAGCAAGCCGGGCCGACGAGGCTGAAATGCCGGAAACCGGTCCCCGGTAGCTTGTCTCCTTCCCAGTATAAGAATTGGCTTGGTAGTTTGGTTTGCCCTGTTCCCATCATGCACTGGGACAGGAACAGACTAATTTGCATATAGCCAGGTTCTGAAGCTGGGATGGTGCAGTGAGCTAAAAAACGGTGATGGATCAAGCCCTGATCTCTTGACTGGGTAGGAGTATTCTGCATCATTCAGAAACTCTGTCCATCACCTTTTCCAAAATTGATTTTTATCCACACTATGTGTGGGAGGGTATACTCAGACGTGAGTCCCTAGCTCATTGCACCATCAGGATTCAAGCAAGCCGGGCCGACGAGGCTGAAATGCCAGAAACCGGTCCCCGGTAGCTTGTCTCCTTCCCAGTATAAGAATTGGCTTGGTAGTTTGGTTTGCCCTGTTCCCATCATGCACTGGGACAGGAACAGACTAATTTGCATATAGCCAGGTTCTGAAGCTGGGATGGTGCAGTGAGCTAAAAAACGGTGATGGATCAAGCCCTGATCTCTTGACTGGGTAGGAGTATTCTGCATCATTCAGAAACTCTGTCCATCACCTTTTCCAAAATTGATTTTTATCCACACTATGTGTGGGAGGGTATACTCAGACGTGAGTCCCTAGCTCATTGCACCATCAGGATTCAAGCAAGCCGGGCCGACGAGGCTGAAATGCCAGAAACCGGTCCCCGGTAGCTTGTCTCCTTCCCAGTATAAGAATTGGCTTGGTAGTTTGGTTTGCCCTGTTCCCATCATGCACTGGGATAGGAACAGACTAATTTGCATATAGCCAGGTTCTGAAGCTGGGATGGTGCAGTGAGCTAAAAAACGGTGATGGATCAAGCCCTGATCTCTTGACTGGGTAGGAGTATTCTGCATCATTCAGAAACTCTGTCCATCACCTTTTCCAAAATTGATTTTTATCCACACTATGTGTGGGAGGGTATACTCAGACGTGAGTCCCTAGCTCATTGCACCATCAGGATTCAAGCAAGCCGGGCCGACGAGGCTGAAATGCCAGAAACCGGTCCCCGGTAGCTTGTCTCCTTCCCAGTATAAGAATTGGCTTGGTAGTTTGGTTTGCCCTGTTCCCATCATGCACTGGGACAGGAACAGACTAATTTGCATATAGCCAGGTTCTGAAGCTGGGATGGTGCAGTGAGCTAAAAAACGGTGATGGATCAAGCCCTGATCTCTTGACTGGGTAGGAGTATTCTGCATCATTCAGAAACTCTGTCCATCACCTTTTCCAAAATTGATTTTTATCCACACTATGTGTGGGAGGGTATACTCAGACGTGAGTCCCTAGCTCATTGCACCATCAGGATTCAAGCAAGCCGGGCCGACGAGGCTGAAATGCCGGAAACCGGTCCCCGGTAGCTTGTCTCCTTCCCAGTATAAGAATTGGCTTGGTAGTTTGGTTTGCCCTGTTCCCATCATGCACTGGGACAGGAACAGACTAATTTGCATATAGCCAGGTTCTGAAGCTGGGATGGTGCAGTGAGCTAAAAAACGGTGATGGATCAAGCCCTGATCTCTTGACTGGGTAGGAGTATTCTGCATCATTCAGAAACTCTGTCCATCACCTTTTCCAAAATTGATTTTTATCCACACTATGTGTGGGAGGGTATACTCAGACGTGAGTCCCTAGCTCATTGCACCATCAGGATTCAAGCAAGCCGGGCCGACGAGGCTGAAATGCCAGAAACCGGTCCCCGGTAGCTTGTCTCCTTCCCAGTATAAGAATTGGCTTGGTAGTTTGGTTTGCCCTGTTCCCATCATGCACTGGGACAGGAACAGACTAATTTGCATATAGCCAGGTTCTGAAGCTGGGATGGTGCAGTGAGCTAAAAAACGGTGATGGATCAAGCCCTGATCTCTTGACTGGGTAGGAGTATTCTGCATCATTCAGAAACTCTGTCCATCACCTTTTCCAAAATTGATTTTTATCCACACTATGTGTGGGAGGGTATACTCAGACGTGAGTCCCTAGCTCATTGCACCATCAGGATTCAAGCAAGCCGGGCCGACGAGGCTGAAATGCCAGAAACCGGTCCCCGGTAGCTTGTCTCCTTCCCAGTATAAGAATTGGCTTGGTAGTTTGGTTTGCCCTGTTCCCATCATGCACTGGGATAGGAACAGACTAATTTGCATATAGCCAGGTTCTGAAGCTGGGATGGTGCAGTGAGCTAAAAAACGGTGATGGATCAAGCCCTGATCTCTTGACTGGGTAGGAGTATTCTGCATCATTCAGAAACTCTGTCCATCACCTTTTCCAAAATTGGGATGGATCAACAAGCAGAGTAAATGATGGACCCATGCAGCTTCATCTTATTTTAAAATTTTGTGTAATCTTCAATTAAGAACAAAAAGCATCGTACACATTTTTTGGGGGATTCACATTCTTCAAGAACTATCAAGAACTACTCTCCGTTGATTATCCACAAGAATAATAATTTTCTCAACTCTAACGTGGCATGAAGAATCTCCATTCCACAGCTATCTTCAAATTACTCAACTTGCAACCGTGAGTAAAAGAAGAATAACTGACTGCTTATGGGTAATCCATGACTGTATATTACTGGTTCTTCAGTTGTGGAATTATGTGTATCGTGCTCATGTATTTGTAATTGTAACAGTGCTGATCGACTTCAACTCGTCGAGTATTCACTGTTAATATACATGTCCCTGTTACACTGATTGACATTCCATGCGTAAAGAGAAAATACTTAAGGAAGTCTTACTTTTTATTTTTTCCACCTTGGGAACACTCGACTGTTGTTTCGAATGTGCGCCTTAGCTGCATCTTTCAAGCAGTACACGGAGCAGTTAAGCCAACGGCACTCCTCGGCTGCATTATTCGAGCGGCGGCTTTATTCTTTTGCTGCCCGTCCTTCGAAGCTTGTGTGCGCACTCAAGGATCCAATGATGTGACGCATAACGTAAGCGTCATCACGACAGAATGCGTACGTAACGTAACGTACTGCAATCTTGAAAATTTTCGATCTCCATGGTTTCAGGGTGGTCCGAAGACAGGAAAATTAATTACGGAGCGTTTTAAAGACAGCTGAGGTACTTTATTGTGGAATTGTTTACTTCTTCGTTGCTTTGCTTTGATTGCACATCAATTTTTAAATTAGACTTTGTCTTCTACGGTAATTCACACACCACACCATATGTTATTAATCCTTTACATGCAGCGGTGATGTGCACACCTGTGGATCAATTGCACGCTTACCTTTAAAACTACACGGTGATGTGCACAGCCCGAATTCTAAGAAAAACCTACTTGTGACATTAAAATTGGGGGTGTCCTTATTGACATTGTACCGGACTCTGGATCCTCGTACACCATTATCCAGCGGAATGTTTGGAACGAGTTTTTTTCCAACACTCTAAATAAGACCTTGAGCCCTCCTGATATCTAAACTGTTACCTTTACAGGTGAGAGAATTCCTACAGTGGGGTTTGTTGAAAAAAAAATTGCATTCAAAGGTAGGAAAACCTTAGGCAAACTTTATGTCGCAGAGGTTGGTCCTTCTGTTCTCAGGTGGATAGACCGAGGTTCGCTTTTGTATAATTTTAAACCCTAAAAACAACAACCAAGTTGTGATTCTAAAAGAGGGTGATAAGGTCTTCATGGATAAAATTGTCAAACAATTTCCCAAAGTTTTTTCTGGTGAAGTAGGTAAAATCATTCTTAAGAAAGATGCTTGCCCTGTTAGCCACAAAGCTAGGAACATTCCCATTAACATTAAGGAGACTGTCATGAGTGAATTAGACAATTTGGAAAAGAAGGGTATGATTGAACCTATAGAGAGTGCTGAGTGGTTGGCTCCATTGGTCGTCACGCGGAAATCGGATGGACGTCTTCGCCTATGTATAGACTTGAGAAATCTTAACAAGAACATTTTGATAGATAAGTTTCCTTTGCCTAGGATTGACAAACTTTTCACTCAAACGAAGGATATAAAAGGGTTTTCAACTATAGACTTAACCACTGCTTATCATCAAATACCACTACATGATTCCAGCAAAGACTTGACCGCTTTCATTACAATCTTTGGCTGCTATTGCTTTATCCGTATGCCGCTTGGACTAGCTTCGGCGGCAGCAGTCTTTCAACTGCTTATGCATAAATTATTCAAAAACAAGAAAGGAGTCATGTACTTTCAAGACGAAATCTTAATTCTGAGCAAGAACAGGGAAGAACATGACGAGAAACTTTTTACAGTATTGAGCATTCTTACTGATAAAGGGCTCACTGCAGAACTGAAGAAGTGCAAATTTGGTACGAACTCTGTAACTTATTTGGGACATGAGGTGAGTGGTGATGGTATTTCACCCGAAAAGAAGCCAATTAATGTCATTGAAAACGCTCTAATTCCTAAGTCTAAGGAAGATTTAAGATCGTTCTTAGGAATGGCAGAGTTTTATTCCAAATTTGTAAAGAATTTTGCCAGCAAAAGCTATGAACTAAGACAGCTCCTTAAAATTAGACAAGAATTTTGTTGGAATGATGTTTTCCAAGCTGACTTTGATAGAATCAGCAGTGAACTTGTGTCTGCCTTTCCATTACAAGCTTTTGACAATGCAGCTCACAGCATCATTACCACTGATGCTAGTGGGAAAGGTTTAGGTGCAGTATTGTCTCAAGTTTGTGAGAATGGTTCTGAGCTTACTATTGGATTTGCGTCTCGCTCCCTTACTTCATCTGAAGAGAAATTCTCAGTTATTGAGAGAGAGATGTTAGCTACAGTCTGGGACATGGAAAAGTTAAGGCAGTTCTTTTGGGGTACCAGGTTTACCTTGCAAACTGATCATAAGCCTTTACTTAAGGTACTTACTCCCAATGGTATGTTGAAAGCAACTCCTAGGTTGGCTAGAATGAGCCTTAAACTGTTGGAATATACTTATGAGGTTGAGTATCTGCCTGGAAAAAGGAACCAAATTGCTGATTACCTTAGTAGATCTCCACTACCTGTTCATGACAATGCATACAGCATGTTTGAGGATTACAATGTTGCAATGGTTCACAATGTGGGTAATCCCACAGTAAGTGCTATATCCAAAGAAGAATGGAAAACAGAATGTCAGAAAGATAAATTGTTGAATCTAGTCTGTAAACATGTTACCAAAGGTTGGCCCCACAAATCTAGTTTACCAGACAAATTAAAACCATTTGGGAGATCAAGGAAGAAATGTACATCGATGACTGTAGTCATCTGTGTAGGGGTGAAAGAGTAGTTGCACCTTTAAATTTACGAACTAAAATCCTTTCTATAAATCATGAAGGTCATTTAGGCATAGTCAAGCTTAAATCCAGAGTTAAAATGTCCTTTTGGTGGCCGAATATGGATAAAGATATGGAAAGGTTTGTTTAACAATACTCCACTTGTACCAACTCTGACAAATCCCAGTGTGTATTCCATCTTTCTCTTTGCATGAGACACATCCCTGAACATCCTTGGGAAGATTTGAGCATTGACAGGTTAGGTCCCATTGAAGGCAGTCATGGCTATTTGAAGTATATTTTAGTTGTCATTGACAACTATTCGAAATGGCCAGAAATTGTGATCACGGAGAAATGTGATTCTAAAGAAGTGGTTACATGCTTAGAAAAATTGTTTTTACGCAAAGGTATTCCCAGGAACATTTTGAGCGATAATGGTCCTCAATTTGTCTCTGAGTGTTATCTTCAATTCTTGAAAAGAAATGGATTTAATGAAAGGAAAACCCCTATTTATCACCCAGCAGGGAATGGCATAGTGGAAAGGTTCAACAGAATAATCATGGGGATTATACAGGGAACAATTAGCGGAGGCAAGAACTGGGAGAGAGAATTATACCGCACCATCTGGGCATACAGGATTACTCCCACATGCACTAGTTTTAGTCCTTTCAAGATTCTTAGAGGAAGAGAACCATTTACAAAAGATAACGTTGCGTGGAATAAAAAAAATTTGTGGAAAATGGTCTCCTGCTTTGGTTTGCTGTAACTTATGTAAGGTCCATGAGTCATATGTTAAGAATTTTGAAAAAAAACATATCACTAAAGAAGCAGATTTACAAATTGGTGACTGGGTTAAAATAAAACTTGGTACTAAAGTTAAAAAAGGTTGTAGTAAGTTCTCATCCCCTTTGCAGGTTGTAGAATTATATTCCAAATCTGCTAAATTGAGCGATAACAAGATTTTGCACAATTACAGAATAGCAAGATGCAAAGGGAATGTTTCCATCGATTGTAATAGAGGAAGTAAATCACCTCCTATGGATTGGATGTGGGATGATGTTTTCAATTGTGATAAAGAACCATTTTCAAGCAATAGAGGTTCTTTTGTCAGTGCGTCCTCACCTGACCAAGTTGCGGGTAACAAACCTGTAACTACACATGCAGGTAGGTCGGTGAGAGCTCCTGTGCGATTTAGAAGTTATGTCATGTAATGTGTTTTTTTCCCAAATATGTTCCTTCATTTTTTTTCTCTTTAACATAAATTGAGGGAATGATGTGGGGTTGGACTACTCTAGGCATTCTGAGTTTTACCAGTACTTCTTGCTATGTACATGTACTTTATTTGCGCTATTCTCAAGTGTAATTTATATGTTTTTTTTCTGAATGTATTTTTGTTCTTTTTTGTTCAATCTAAAGAGGGAAGATGTGGTGCCTTGGCTGCAGTGCATGTATCTAGCTCCATGGTAACTGGAGGATGCTCAGTAGTTAGATTCCAGAATGTGGGGAGGAGTATGACAGTTGAAGGAGAGAAGTTGGAGATGTAAGATGTACCTGCTTGTTCTACAATAAACCTTTACTTACTCAAACCTGGATTTACTCATTTTTACACCCCACCCCACCCCTCCCTTCCCAAACACCCCCAACTAATTTTAGGATAGGTCACTTTCGTTCCCATCCTGGGAAAATATTTAGTCTGTGGTCATTTTACACGTGAGTAAATAGATGTATGAGTGCAAATTCACTGGTTTAATCTAAACGTAACTCGCACACATTGTTAGCTATTATTACATTGGACAGGGTGTGATGCTGCATGTCCCTTTTTCTTGAAAAAGGAAACGCAATAAAAGGTGATACAGTTCTCACGGGTACAAGCTGGTGTGCATCGCACCAAGTGTGCTAGCGCATCTCCATTCGTTATGACCCCACTACAGTACTAACTTCTGCAATATGAGGGGCTGATCTACATATTCCTCATTTGCATTTCCAATGAGAGTCACTCTTCAAACTATGGGTAAACCTCTGAAAGGAGGTACGCGTTACGTTTTCTGTTTCAAGAACCTTTTGTCTTCACTTTCTTCTGTGACCTAGTGACAGTCGAATTATTTATTTTTAAGCTACTTACATTTTGCTGTCAAATATAAAGAGCTGCATAATCTTTAAGTATTTTGTTAGTAAGGTTAATATTTAATCAGACGTGTAAACTGCTGTCCTGAATAAGCTTTAAATACAGCAAAATAAACATTTCAAAGGGCGTTTACAATGTCCTCTTCTCTGCTGGTCTTTCCATATGAGTTATGGGACACACAAGAGTGGCCTGGGCAAGGCGGAGCTCAGACTCGAGCGTGCAGCCATTACGGAGGGCGCGCCGGTCCCCCAGCTCAGAGGAGGTGGGGAGTTGCCGCTCGTACTTGTGACGCGGCGCCCCACCTCCCCTGGGCAGCCAATAGCAGTGGCCGGTAGGGGCGCGAACCCGAATCATAGGGGCAGGCCGGGTTAGACCAGTCTGCCCAGTACACCCCGTTAAAAGGCGCTCGGGGGAATGAGAACAGTCTCTTGTTTTCTTGCCCCCAGCATCTCCCACGGGTACGTGCCACCAGCGGCCCATAACAAGCTTTTTTTTAGTTTTGCAGGTTATCGTCGATCCGCGGTGCATCGTCTGCGGTCTTTCACGGTCGTAGGAGCAATCATCTCCAACTGAGGCGCTGCACAGCGGTAATCGATGGCCTTCAGGACTTGTCGAGCTTAGTTTATGGGACTGACAGAGCGATCAGCTGTTTTCAAGCAATGGAACTGCGGTCTCAGGTAAACGCGCACCCGGCACACAGCACGTTTTGGGGGGCATTTGTGGTAGCTGGTTTTTGCCATTTTAGGGCAAATGCGCTCAGCATCCAGCCTGTTTGGGGCATTTTGTGGTAGCTGGATTTTTGTCTGTTTGACGGTGCGTGTGATAATCTGCACAACGGGTCCTATCAGCTGGGTATTTAAGCTGTAGTACGAGCGGCTGGGGGCAGTTAAGCGCTGAAGGGCGAGTGGGAATGCTTGCGTAGATCAGGAATTTTGAATCATTGCATTTCTTTGCTGGCTCGGGCAGACTGTTTACTGAGGGCCTACAGAGCTTTGTGGGACATCCAACTGCTGAATGTGTGTGGGGTGGTAGCACTTTTCAGCGTTTTTTCACATTATAGTGTAATAAGGCGCCACAGTAGAACGTTTTCCGGTTTTCTTGGTACGGGTCGTTTTTCCATTCTTTTTCCAGGTACTAAAGGGCATCTTGGTTAGACACATGCAAGCTCTGCAAGCTAACGCCCATTTTTGTCAGAGGCATCAGTACAGGACTGCCCACAAGGGGGGCTTGGGGGAGGGAGCCGACCGAAGGGAGGTCTCCTCCCCCGGGCGGTTTGGGAGGGCTGCGAGGGGTTATTTCCAGAAGTTGCCAGAATGTTCTAGTTTTGGGCTGGTCTAGTAGGACCAGCCAGCCCAAGTATAAATTCCACCGTTCCCGCTAACCGCCACCATTTTAGGTTTGGTGACCTGGTGGCTAGGTGCTTTAACTTTTTGTGAGAGTATCTTGGGTGTGTGCGTTTCTTTTTCATTCTTTGCCTGTAGCGATATTACTTCGAGATTAGTAATGGAAGACGCACGAGTTCTTGAGGCGATGCGCTTATTGGCTGATGCTGGTCGCTTGGATTTGCTCGCGGGAGGTGGACAGGCTAGGCCTCACCGCCAGGCCTCCGCCGGTGTAGTGGCCGCAGTAATGGCATGTTCGTCGCCGAAGAGGAGTCGGCCGAGTCAGGTAAGCGAGAGGGGCCGCTCCCGGTATAGGAAGCCGGTCCCGCAAAGGTCGACTCGGGGGGAGCCCGGTGCTTCGGAAGCTCCGGAGGCCCCGGGCATGTTAAGTGGGGGGAAGGGTGTACCTTCACAAGTCCCGCCGCTTCAACTGCACGTTGCTTCTGGTACCGGGGACTTTCCGTTAATGGCGGGACGGGGGCAGGGGTCGAAGAAAGGGGGCAAGAGTGGACGGGGAGGCAGCAAGAAACGCTCCGCCTCGGATCCGCTTTTTGAGCGGCGGGGACAGTCTGCGGACGGTGTCCCCGTGCGCGGAGGTCGTAGGAGCTCGGTGCAATTTGTGTTACAGGACTCCGACCGAGACCAGGTTGCCCTTGGGGCCCAGGAGGACATATTGGTTGTTAGCGAAACTCAGTGCGCCCCTGACGATGGTCAACGATTGTTAACTCCTTTAGGTCGTATTCCGCTCAATGTTCGAGTTAGGGAGGGCCATGAGGGGGGATTGGTGGGGTCCAGGACTGTTTTATCATCTGGTGTACAGGTTGTGGCTCAAGAGGCTGACGCGGGAGCGGTTGATTTTGGAGGCAATGTGGGGAGTCCGTTATTGTTTTCTACCCCGGGATCGGCGACTGGCGAAGTGGTTTCTGGGGGCGGTGGCTCTCGAGGTGAGGGTGAATGGGCCCAAATGGGCGTCAATGTTTCGTTTGGTGGTGCGATTACTGGTTTGGAACAGGGTGAAGGTTTTCGATCTGAAGGTGGGGGTGTTCCATTTCTGAGGGGGGGGCCCTTTCAATCGGGATTACAGAATCGTCAGACTGCTTTTGGTGTGGGTCCTGCGGTTGTTGGCACGGCCGGAATGGGTATGGGTGGTTTTCCGGCTCCTGGGGCCTTGAATGCGGCAGGGTTTAGCTTCCAGGGCACTTTGTTAGGCCCCGATAGCGGTTTTGGTCAGGTGAGTGGCGGGCCTATGCAAGGACCCAGGAGTACAGCTCCGCACTTATCTGGGGCCTCTGGGGGTCCGTATTTCATGTGTGGTTCTCCAGGCTGGGAACATTTTGGCGCGGCGGGCCTGGCACACCGTACTTTTCAGAGGGATTTAGCAGGCCAGGACTCAGCCCCTAGAGCTGTTAGTCGCGCTTCCTTTCCGGCACCTGATAATTTGGATCATAGTGACGACGAGGAGGTGGTAGGTGGTTCTCCGATTCCGGTGGTTCCATTGAGGCATGACGCGCGAGGCCGTTCTTTGGAGAGAGGTCAGAGGAGGGTTGTTGATTCTGCTCGGAGGGAGAATGTGTATGGTTGGTCTGTGGATGGTAGGAACCCTAGCACACCAGTCCAAACTTTTTCTTTTCAGGACGAGGTTAGGCGCGGCGTTCCAGACTTGGCAGGGCGCAGTCCAGTCCATTTTCGCCAAGGGGAAGTGAGGAGAGTGCCTAGCGCGGCCCTCTCTGTTCCACCGAGGGAACCCGACGCGGCCAGCACACGAGGGTCTGGCGTGATCCCGCTGGCCCCAACGAGTAGCAGGTATAGGTGGCAGGCCTTGCCGGCGGCTATGGAGCAACAGAGTCAGCGCCCAGGGAGGTACAGGCGTGTACAGTCTGCTCCCCCACCTGGAGTTTCGAAATCTTTGAAATGTACAGTGGTTGATACCGGGTTAGGTAAGACCCGTAGTGATATGATGCATACTAGTGTGGACTCGGTGGTGTTGGACTATGACGAGGAGAGTCCCGAAGAAGGTGAACTGCGGGATCTTGGGGGGGGGGGTGCCCTCTCATTCCTCTCATAGTGTTTTACAGGCTCCAGTGGTCCAGAGGCAACTGCAGGTGAGAAGAGAGCGCGGCCCATCGGGTAGGGCACCTCGGAGACCGGATGCATTGTCCTCGGCGCCACGGGCGGAGCCATCGAGAGCTGTCTCTCTGTTACAAGGTGAGCAAACGGTCCCACAGGCCAAACCTATTATGGTGTCAGTGGGTACCGGTGGTGAACTTGATGTGGTCATTACAGATGGCCGGTTGGTTAAAGGTCGTTATGTCAAAGACACTGCAGTGGGTACTGACGATCTGTTTTTACAAAATAAAGGGGACTGTGGTATAGCTGGTGCTTCCAGCAAAGTTACACAACAAGGGGACAGTGGTGTTATAGCTGGTGCTTCCAGCAAAGTTACTCAACAAGGGGACAGTAGTGTTATAGCTGGTGCTTCCAGCAAAGTTACTCAACAAGGGGACAGTAGTGTTATAGCTGGTGCTTCCAGCAACGTTACAGACAAAGTAGACAGGGGTGTTATGGCTGGTGCTTCCAGCAACGTTACAGTGCCAGGGGACAGTGGTGTTATGGCTGGTGCTTCCAGCAAAGTTACAGACAAAATGGACAGTGGTGTTATAGCTGGTGCTTCCAGCACTGTTAAAGAGCCAGTGGCTAGTAAAGAGTTGAAAATCAAAAAATTGCCATACATGGGGGTGACGAAGCCTCTGGGTGCGCACTTGATGCTTAGTACTAAAGAAAGAATTTGGAATGGTGAGTATGTGGAGCTCCTTAAGCTTCTCCATCGAGAAGTCCGGTCTAAGGAGGGCTCTAAAGAGGAAGAATTTGAGTTGGCTAAACGCCCGAAAGTGCCTTTAAATATTGAAAATTGGACAGCTGCGTTTTTGATTTATGCCAGTGTGTACTGTGAAAAGTTCCCGGAGCGCAGCGTTTCCCTGTTTAAGTACATGGATGTGATTCGTAAAGCTCAGATCACCGGGGGTGGTTTTGCCTGGTCTCAATACGACGAGGAATTTAGGGCCAGGATGGCGTGGGACCCTGAGGCGAAATGGGGTGAGCTCGATAATGATTTATGGCAACACACAATGGGGTCATCAGCTGGGGGGAAGACTGTTTTCACGGCCAGTGGTTTACCTCTAGTGTACCGGCCCTTTCAGGGGAAGCCCACCCGGGGAGGGGTGGGGTCCAACTCTAACACTCAATCAGAGTCAGGTTTCTGTTGGGAATTCAATAGGGGTTCCTGTATTAGGGAATACTGTAAATTCAGACATGAGTGTTCAGGTTGCGGGAGGAAACACCCGTTATCAAAATGTTGGGACAACGAGCCTTCGGGCAGCCATCAGGGGAAGCAGTCAGGTTCAGGTACTTCCAACTCAAGGGGTCGGGGATCCAGAGGTGCTAAGGGTTCTGGGGCCAAAGGCTCGTACTCCGGTTAAATTGGACAGGCTACGGATTGCCTTGCAGGGTTATGACGATGAGTCTGCAAAAATGAAGTTATTAGACGGTTTTCAGTTTGGTTTCCGACTGGGTTACCTAGGATCCCGGGAACGGAGATGGTCTGCCAATTTGAAATCGGCTTTGGAACATGCCGAAGTTGTTCAAAACAAACTTACTAGGGAGGTTCAAGAGGGTAGGATGGCTGGCCCGTTCACAGATTGGACGTACAGATGTTTTCTGACGCGGCTGGCAGTGATGGTTTTGGCCTTTTCTGGAATGGCAGATGGTGCGCGGAACGTTGGCCAGATGAATGGTTGAATGGTGGTCGCAGCATCACTTTCTTGGAATTGTTCCCTCTTTTGGTGGCCTTGACACTGTGGGGGGAGGAATTGTCACACAAGAAGGTTTTGTTTCGTGTGGATAACATGGCTGTGGTGGAGATAGTGACCCGACAGTCTGCCAGAGACGAACAGGTGTTGAAACTGATGAGAGTTTTCGTTCTGGGTTGTTTGAAACACGACATTCATTTTCGTGCTTTACACATTCCTGGCGTGGACAATGACATTGCGGATGCTTTGTCTCGTTCACAGTGGGGGAGATTCCGTGGACTGGCGAGGGAGGCAGACAGATCCCCGACTCGGATGCCGACTCATCTGTGGCGTGTAGGAGAAGTAGGATCGTACAATTGGTGGTAGGTTCTTCATCTGTGTCCACACGTACTGCTTATTCCTGGGCTTGGAGGGAATTCTTGGATTCTGGAGCTGTCAGACGGGAGGATCTGTCGCAGCGATCAGAGGATGTCGTTAATTTTATACTAGACCTCATGGATAAGGGCCTCACTAAAGTGACTATAGCGGGGAAACTAGCGGGTATTGCTTTTATGGGTCAGTTATTATGGGGATACACCCCGTCAGCGGGGGAAATAGGCAGGAGGATGCTTGAGGGATGGGCCAGGGAACAGGGGCATGTTGTTCGATCTAGGGCTCCATTATCCTGGCAAATACTGGCTAGGTTAATTACAGTCTTACCTCTGGTATGTTCAGATGATTTTGAGGCGTGTGTCTTTTCCATGCTCATGGTGTTTATGTTTTTTGGAGCTTTTAGGGTCTCGGAGTTGTTGGGGACCAAGCATAAGGGTGGTTTACACTGGAGGGATGTGTTTTGTTATGATGAAGGTGTTCATGTCTGGTTATCCAGTTCCAAAACTGATCAAACAGGTAAAGGTAAAGGGGTTTGGTTACAAGCGCGCGACCCAAAGCTCACTTGCCCTTTATTGCTGGCGCGGCGCTGGCGTTCATTGTGTGGGGGCAGGGATGAAGCCCTCGTCTTCCAACACATTAATGGTTTACCTGTCACATCTTATCAGTTACGGATGGTTCTCCGTAAAGCCCTGCAACACATTGGGCTTGATAGTAGTTTATATGGTACTCATTCTTTTCGTATAGGTGCAGCCACGGAGGCCTTTCACAGAGGTTGGACGGAGATGGATATTATGAGGTTGGGGCGCTGGTCTTCTAATTGTTTCCGGCGCTATGTGCGGAGCCCGGCAGAAGACGCGCAGGCGTTCTCAGCCTAGACATGTGTTCTAATTGTGTTTTCTCTTTCAGGATCCGTTGCTGGACCTCGATCGCCAGTGGTCACGGTCTGGATAGTGGGGCATTCCTTCGTTAAATGGGCCAGAGTCCAGGCGGCACGGAGCTACTTTGGAGAACAACTCGGCTTTAATGATCGTATGTTTAATATTGTATGGAAGGGTAAAGGTGGGATGCTCTGGAGAGAGTTAATCCCTTGTCTAAACAGTAACATGGTGGGCGGTTTATGCCTGGATATTTTGGTCATTCATTTGGGTGAAAATGATCTTTGTGCCACGAAAGGGGTTGTCTTACTGCGGGCTATGAAATGGGATTTAGGCCTCATTAAGGAACTCTGGTCTGGGTGCCATGTGTTTTGGACAGAGTTGATACCGCGTAGGACATGGAGAGGGGCTGTGAACCCCAGGGCTGTGGATCGGGCGAGGAAGAAGGTGAATTCGGAGGTGTCTCGTTGCTGCAGGGGCCACGGTTTCAGCAGGATATCTCACAGGGACATAAAATTTGAATCGGTAGAGTTTTTCCGGGATGACGGAGTACATTTGTCACGTGTGGGTATGGATCTTTACCTTTTAGAGCTTCAAGGGGTGTTAGCACGGGCTTTGGCCATGCAGCGTTGATTCCCATTATCTTTCCGTTCGCTACGCGGTTGGGGGGCAGAAAGGAAGGCTCCGTGTGTTCACCCCCCCCCCCCACTTGCCTGCCTTTCTGGGTGGCGGGGTCGTGGTGTATCAGTTCGGTTTCAGGTTGATTGTTGGTTGTAATTTCGTTAGAATTTTCGTGGACTGGGGCCGGGGCAGGTTGGTCATGGTTTGACCGTTCAGTTTTGAAAAGGGGTATTCTGCAGGAGTGCAGGGTCAGGCAGGATCGATGATTACGGAGGACATGACAAATGCTAATTCAGTTGTGGTTTGATGAATAAAGTTTATTGATGACGTATGTTTTATATATATGACGTAATGTTGATTGCTGATGTAATGTTTTCTCATGACGTAATGTATAATGATGTTATAATGTGTATTGATGTATTGTGGGGAGGGCCCAAATATGTAGGGGTGGGGGTTGGGGGCCCGTTTGGTTAGTTATTTATTTATTTAGTGAGGTTTAGTTTTGTAAGGCGTTGGCCGAGGTTGTATTTTGTAATGTGCACCTGTTTCCTAATAAAGCGGCCTTTTACACACACACAAACAATTTTTGGTCTACTTTTCTCTCACCCCTCGCCCTCCCTCCCAAGGGGGGCTTGGGGGAGGGAGCCGACCGAAGGGAGGTCTCCTCCCCCGGGCGGTTTGGGAGGGCTGCGAGGGGTTATTTCCAGAAGTTGCCAGAATGTTCTAGTTTTGGGCTGGTCTAGTAGGACCAGCCAGCCCAAGTATAAATTCCACCGTTCCCGCTAACCGCCACCATTTTAGGTTTGGTGACCTGGTGGCTAGGTGCTTTAACTTTTTGTCCCACCCTCCCTCCCTGTTTTCTGTAGTATTTTTCTTACTCCTCGCTCCCTCGTTTTTCTCACCTTTTTGATAATTTTTCTTTTTCAAAAGGCTGTTTTATGGGTTACCGGTGTGCAGGGGGTTGTTTCTTGTATTTGTATTTGTCGCTAGGAGCAGGTGCTGTGCGGGGTCGTGGTGTATCAGTTCGGTTTCAGGTTGATTGTTGGTTGTAATTTCGTTAGAATTTTCGTGGACTGGGGCCGGGGCAGGTTGGTCATGGTTTGACCGTTCAGTTTCGAAAAGGGGTATTCTGCAGGAGTGCAGGGTCAGGCAGGATCGATGATTACGGAGGACATGACAAATGTTAATTCAGTTGTGGTTTGATGAATAAAGTTTATTGATGACGTATGTTTTATATATATGACGTAATGTTGATTGATGATGTAATGTTTTCTCATGACGTAATGTATAATGATGTTATAATGTGTATTGATGTATTGTGGGGAGGGCCCAAATATGTAGGGGTGGGGGTTGGGGGCCCGTTTGGTTAGTTATTTATTTATTTAGTGAGGTTTAGTTTTGTAAGGCGTTGGCCGAGGTTGTATTTTGTAATGTGCACCTGTTTCCTAATAAAGCGGCCTTTTACACACACACAAACAATTTTTGGTCTACTTTTCTCTCACCCCTCGCCCTCCCTCCCAAGGGTTTGTTGACGGCAGCACTGCAGGACTGCATCTTCATCGCTTCTAGGAGCAACACGGGTTTGAGTTTCTCACCTGACCCACTGGATTACCTGACAGGCGTGGCTCTGGTTGCGTCTGGTGCTGTGGTCTGCTGGTGGCTGCTACTATTGCCAGGTAAGGGTTTGGGCAGTGTCTAGGACCGGGGGTGACGGTGTCTTGGGCTATCTGTTATATCCACGGGAGTGCCAGTAGATGCAATGGCCCCTAAGGTGAAGCGTAATGAAAAACATTCCCTCACAGATGTTATGCTGAAGGCCCTGATGCAACAAGTGCAGGTTATGGGTCAGGCGTTAACACAGTTACAAGACAAGGTGGGTGGTCCAGATGGGGTGGGAGGGAGGCCCAGGCAATCGATAGTACCTCCTAAGATTTTCTCTCCGCCTTTACCCAAACGAAGTAGGCCCAGGTCTGGCATGAAAGTGGCGGGGGTGACCCAGGATCGGCTCCTAGGGAGGTCATACCTCAGCCAATTGTTACACCAACACCAATGTTGCCAGTGGAGGAACAGCCACAGGCCCCATCGGGTCCTCATACGGGAGGTGTAGAGGGGGGTACGCCAGGTAAAGTGTCCAGTCAGGAAGCAGTGCTCCCGTGGCTCGAGAGGGTAGGGAACTGGTCCCCCGCAGCGGGGGCACCAGGCAGCAATGGAAAAGGCCAGGCAAATAATGGCACAGTTGGGGAAAGTCAAGCAGATTGTTTGACAGGCACTACAGGTGGGGGTGCAAAGCCGGTGGGCGCGGCACCGATAGGTTGTAGTGGAAATCAAGCACTCTGAGGCGCACCATGGTTTCAGGAGCTCGGAAGGCGGCTGACACAGCAGCACCAGCAGGTATAATTAAACCATTGCCACCTTGAGGTTTGGGGGAACTGCGCTCAAATAGAGATCAGTTGGGGCGACATTTGTCACACTTGTCACAGGAAATTAGGGAAAACATTTGGAAGGGGGCATATGTGAGTATGTTTTCCCTGTTGATAGATGAGGCAGAGAGGGAGGAAGCTAAGAAAAACAAAGAATGGACGCACCCTAGGGAGTGGGCTAACATAATTCTAAAATAAGGGTGGAGTTGACTTTAGCCAATTGGATGCAAGGTTTTACGTTCTACATGGCAATCATGCTTGAACGTTTTCCAGCTTTAGGGTCTGAGATGGCGTGTTACCAAAATAGAATTACTACTGCTCATGCCAGGTATGAGGGCAATGGGTGGAAGGAATATTATAAAGAATTTAGGAGGGCGAAGGCAATGGATCCAGACATGTTCATTCATTTGAACCACTTAATCCAAGGGTCATCGACAACCACCGGGGACAGGCGCAGAACATTGTTAGGTTTCAGCCCTCTGGTGCAGCCCCCTAAGGGAACGTGGGGGGCACCTCAGGAAACGCGGGGGAACAGGGAAAAAGGTGTATGTGCTTTGACTTCAATAGGCGAACTTGCACTAGGGCCACGGGCACATGTAGATTCAGCACAATTGTTCATTCTGTGGCAAAACATCACACCCTGAATCCAAATGTTTCAAAAAGTCCAGAGAGAAGGGAGTTAAAAAACTGGAATGAGAATGTGCCCCTTGCAAAGCCAGGTGCCCCATAAATATTAGCACCATAATACCTTGGTTGAACATTTACAAGTGCCCTGACGCCGCAAGGACGATCAGGGAAGAGTTTTTGGATGGTTTTAGGATCCCCGCGCCGGGTTACACGGGGGTGGGGCATTGCAGGAACCAACTTTCAGGAGCAATGAGGGTGTAGCAGCAACAAAGATTGAAAAGGAAGTCAGGCTGGGCAGAGTGGCAGGTCCATTTGACGATGTCCCAATGAAAGACTTTATTTGCTCACCACTGGTGGTGGTTCCCAAAAAGGAGCAGGGCGAATTCCGATTAATTCATAATCTTTCGGCACCCAGAGGGAGTTATTTGAATGAGGCGGTTTCAGACACATTTTGTAGTGTAAAATATGCATCTTTTGATCAGGCAGTGGACATGCTTGGAGGTCTGAGTCAAGGGGCATGGCTGGCGAAGTCCGACATCGAGTCAGCTTTTCACCTACTGTCAGTGCACCCACTGGATCTCCACCTGTTGGGTTTCCAATTCCAGGGGAAGTATTACTTGTGTATGCCGATGGGTTGTTCAGTCTCCTGTGCTTACTTTGAGAAGTTTAGCTCTTTCTTGGAGTGGGTGTTCAGGCGGGACACAGGACACCAATGGGTGTTACATTACCTCGATGATTTCCTCTTCCTGGGGGCGTCAGGCTCAGGGAATTGCAGTGCAGCACTGGGAAAGTTATGTGCACTCATGGAGAAGTTCAGTGTGCCACTGGCACCAGGTAAGATGGTGGGTCCTAGCACAAAGATTGAGTTCCTGGGTATTGAGTTGGATTCAGTACAGGGGGTGTCTAGGTTACCTGCTGAGAAGGTTATTGATTTTGGGACAGCATTGCAGCACTGCCTCGCTAGAGAGAAGGCCACTCTGCATCAATTGCAGCAAGTGGTCGGACAATTGAATTTTGCACTGTGCATAATTCAGATGGCACGCCCTTTCTCACATACCATCGCACAGGCTATGTCAGGTCTCAAGGAGAAACACCATCACACCATGCTATCCAGCCAGGTCAAGCAGGACATGCTCATTTGAAAAGCATATCTGCGCGATTTCAATGGTAGGGTGGTGTGGCCTAGCCCACCCAGGTCCGGTCCTGAGATGGGGTTGATGACCGATGCGGCAGGTAGCGAAGGGTTCAGTGCTATTCCGGGGTCAGAATGGATTGAGCAGCGCTACCTGGGCTGGTGGATACACTCCGGGATCACAACTAACATAAGCTTCCTTGAGCTGTTCCCTATCCTGGTGGCACTGTCTGTTTGGCCTGAACATTTGAGAGATCAGTCTGTGATGTTCTGGTCAGATAACATGGCGGTGGTGGAGTGTATTATTAACCAAACGGCAAAGTGCAAAATGATCCTGCGATTATTAAAAGAGATTGTTTTGCAGTGTATGTAATGTAATTTACTCTTTAGAGCTAAACACATGCCGGATATATTAAACCATGCCGCTGATGCACGCTCTCATTTTAAGATGCAAGTATTCAGGTCCCACCTCCCAGAAGCAGCAGAGAACAGCACACCTTTCCCAGAACAGCTTTGGCAGGTTGGTGCCCCCAATTATCGGACCTCGTGGCAGCCAACCTAGCACCCAGGAGATCTACGAAGGGCATTCTGTTCATATTGTCAGTTTTTGGTGGACAGTTAGGAGCACAAATGGCACGACCCTGGGTCGGTAGTCGCTTATCTGAGGTGCATGAGGGACGAGGGGCGTCACATTACAGCGAACTCCTTTTTTGCTAAGGCTAAGGGCAAGGGGGATCCAACAGGCATTTTTGTAGTGCGAAAGGCTTTGAAGGGGTGGCAATGCTTACAAGAGGTGCAGCTCGATGAGAGGAAACCCATAGGGTTACAAACTCTAGATAAACTAATGGAAGCTCTGCAGCGAGTTTGTAATTCTGATAGGAAAGCTACTCTGTTTAAAGCAGGTTTCTACCTGGCATTTTATGGTGCTTTCAGGGTAGGGGAGCTGGTGACAAAGAGCAAAAGGGAATAGCAAGGGGGATTGCAGGTGGGACATATCCAGATAAACAGGGACTCTGTACTGATTTCTCTATCTAAGTCCAAGACTGATCAAGAAGGAAGGGGTGAGGGCATAGTGCTACACAGGGCTGTAGCTAGTACATGCTGCCCCGTTGCCAGACTGGAGGCCTGCATGGCACAGCGAACATGGTTCCTAGGGGGGCGCTTCTAGTCCATGTGGATTGTTTACCTCTCACTGTTTTCCAGTTTAAGAGGGTCATGGGTTTGGCCATGTGGAATACTGGCCTGGATTCAGCTAACTTTGGGGCTCACTCCTTCAGGATTAGGGCTGCCACGGAAGCAGTGGCCAGGGTTTTAAGGAGGAACAGGTATAAAGGATTGGTAGGTGGTCCTCTAACTGTTACAAATGCTATGTGCGACTTCATATGCTTTAGCCATTGGTAGAGTGGTGCACTGACGCTTGGTTCCTTTTCCCGATTTATTTGCAGTTTCTTCATCCTGTGACTCGAGGGAGAAGCTTGCAGCGGTCCTCCAGCTAGGAGGAAAGTTGTCACCATGTCACTCAGGGGGGCGACAATCAACGGTTCACGAATATACAGCACAGGTGATGGCCCAAGTTCACTCTTGGGCCCAAGAACACCAGGAGATCTGGATTGTAGGTCATTCGTATGTTTGTTGACTAAAATCTTTCATTGAAGGGACCCATGAGTCAGGGTGCATCAGTTGGGAGCAAAAATAGTGTTTTATGGTAAGGGTGGACTGCGCATTAGGCAATTCAAGGATCTGGTGAACCGCGCTTTAAAAGGAAGTAAGGGGCCACCTGCAATCTGGATCTTGCATTTAGGTGGTAATGACTTGGTACACCTGGGGCGGAGGGTAGTCATTAAGGACCTACTCACTGAGGTGGAATGGTTGGCAAAGAGGTGCTCCGATGCCATGATAGTCTAGTCTCACAAGATTCCAAGGTTTTACTGGAGATGAGGGTGAGTCTGTACGAGCTTTGAATCACGCGGTAAAGCGGATCACTAAGTTTGAGAAGTTGTTCACGACCCCCAAACTGAAGTCGATAGGACATGGATACATCCAGGGTGAGCAGTTCTTTTTGCAGTATGGAGTTCGCCTCTCAACTAAAGGGAATCAGGCCTTCATGGAGGACATTCTAGCATAGTTAGAAGGTGCAAGGCGCAGACCATGACCTTCTGGGTAGCAGAGGGGGAGGCCAGATAATCGGGCACTATTCTGGCCTGTGGGGGTAAGATCATGATTGGTAAGCATAGTTTTCGGTCCTTAGCAGCCAGCACCATAGAACTCCAGGGGTAGTTACAGCCGGTCGGTAGGCTGAAAGGGTGTGTCAGCCACCCCCACACACGCATGCACACCAGGACGCAAGGATGCAGAATCACAGTGCCCCGTTATGGAGTTAAGGCTCAGGGCATGGGGGGGCCGGGGGAAATATCCATCCGATAACCTGAACCCCCTATGTAATCTTACTCCAGTGGAGTTTTTGTAGTTACAGGGATCTGGGGCTGCCAGTCACTGACCTTGCCGGACGCTCTGGCAGGGATATGCAGAAAGTACAGTATATCATGTTTTAGATTATGGTAGGAATGGCTATGTATTAGAAACATGTTAAGGTTAGCCAAGTAACATATTGTACCTATCAAATGTAACTGGACTTTCTGCATGATTGCACATAATGTAAATAATAAGTTTAATGATTTTTTATTTTGTAATAAAATACGGGCGTGGTTTACAACCCCAAATCCAAAAGAGTGTGGTTTGAAGTGCTTGCCTTGGAGGAGGGAGGGAGTCCACATCCAAGGGTGGTCTCGGGTCTAAAATAAAAGGGGGACTTAGGCAGTGCCAGGCCATATTAAACATTACACAAGTGTGGAAGATAAAGCAATTTTTTTTAAATATATTTGTATTGATTTTTTTTAACCACAAATAAAACTTCTGATATTTGTTGCACATCATCATCCGTGAGCACAATTCTTGAGACATGCACATTGTTTCAGTTCAGTCATCTGGTTAGGACCATACACCCAAATGTTCATTGCCCTGTTTCCTTAGTGCGGGCCTCTAGCGGATAATGTCCTCGATATGCATTTGTGGTGTAACAGTCTTTCCCCTCTAACCCATACACCATCAAGTCAATCAAGCTATGCGCTCACTCAATTATGTGCCATCCTCTCCCCTTTGCCCTACCAACCCGTTCCACCAGTGCGTCCTCCAATAACATAAATGGAAAACTATCAATCTTATATAACCATTCAAGGGTGTGTACCTCTCCTTCTATTCAGAACTTATGAGCCTGGCCTAGGTTATTCATACCTCCGCAGCCGTGTCCCCCGGAGCCACAGGTGGCCCCAGGCCGGGGAGTTCCTATTGGCGTATCCAATGACTCTCCATCCGACTCCAATTCAGGTAACAGCAGTAGCACAACCAGAGCCTCCCACGCTTTCGCGGTTTCTAGTGCCTTCTCATTGTTAGCTCTCCTAGCTTGTTGGAATCGAACCACACTATCACTGGCTGCCCAGTTGGTGAACTCTGCCTTCCAGCGCTCAATACTGGGTCCATGCCTGTTTTTCCAATGCCTCGTTAGTTCCCTTTTGGCCCAGGTCTAAGAACTTACTCATAACTTTTGTCCGAGCCGTATGAGGAAACCTATGTAATATACATGCACCCATGTCTGGGTCTATCTGCCTATCTGTCACCCCAAACAATACCTTAACCACTTCCTCCCAATACGTTCCCAGCTGCAGGCAGCTCCACATCATATGGATGAAATCTGCCTCTTCCGAGTTGCAGCGGGGGCATCGGGCTGTGTCCACATTAAAATATTCATTTATCCGTGCAGGGGTTAAATATGCCCTATGTAACACATAGAAATGAATAAGCTGGAATTTAGCATTAGGCGTGCTCTTCCATGCTCTTTCCACTATCTTGGACCACGTTGTTTCAGGAATTTCCTTACCCAGGTCAGCCTCCCATTTCCTTTGTAACTGACTCAGCGGCTGCAGCACCTCACCCACCATTCGCCTGTATAAGCACGTTATGGCTTTGACGGTCCCCGCCGACATTACAACATACTGACATGTTAAAGATGTCTGCGGCTCTGAAAACCCTCCTCCCCAATGGCATTGGATTGCCGATACAAGGGCTCAATGCAGTAAGAAATTGCTCCTGGAAATGCCATATCTATCTTGCAGTGCCTGATAAGGCAAGAGGATGCCTTCCTCATATAGGTCCCCCATCACTTGCAAACCCTGCTCCTCCCACGCGGCCATCGCAGACCAGGCTCCCCCATGTGGGAGGACTGTGCACATGCCTAGGAGAATCTGGAGCATATGGCTGGATAGCCCCATCTCTACGCTGGCTTTGGTTCCAACACAATCTCAGTGTTCACTCCTCGTGGATTAACGATCCAAGTCGCAGCCACTGAAAAGTATATCAAATGCCAACACATGGCGTGGGATCCATTGACCCACCTGGACCATCAGCGCCCCTTAACTCCCTCGCCACTGCTTGGGTAAGCCACTGCAGCTGAGCTGCTAGATAATACAATTCGAAGTATGGGACCGCACATCCTCCCTCTGCTCGGGGTCGCATCATCGTGGCCAGGGCCACTCGCTGTCTACTGCTCCCCCATAGAAACTCCCCCATCAAGGAACGGAGCGTTCAGAACACCGAGCCTGGTATCCAAATCAGTAGTGTCCTGAAATAATACAAGAGCCGAGGCAGTGCCACCTTCTTTAAGAGTGTCACTTGGCCCGCCACCGATAACGGCAACGTACCTCAGAATGCCACGCTCCCTTTAATCCCTCGCAGTGCTCTACCCACATTAGCCTCCAACAGGTCCTCCTGCCTAAGATAGATGTTAGTCCCAAGATAGGGTTAGCAGCGAGGCTCCCACTGTATGCCATCCAGCTAGTCAGGGCTCACCATCATCTGATTCACAGGGAACAGGATGGTCTTAGCCCAATTCACCCGAAGCCCTGAGACCATGCCAAACTTGGTCAGCAGCATCTTCGCCCCCGTCAAGGCCGCTCCTGGGGTGGCTAGTAACATGAGCAGATCATCTGCGTAAAGCGAGATATACTGCATATTTCCACGTAGCTCTAGACCCGCATAATGCTTCCCCGACCTGGCACATGCAGCCAATGGCTCAAATGCGAGAGCAAACAGCAGTGGAAACAGTGAGCATCCCTGTTGCATTCCCCGCCCCACTGAACAGATTATTGAAACCGTCGCACCTGTCCGCTCTCGGGCCATAGCTGAGCTGTAAAGCATTTGAACCCATCCCAAGTAAGCCTCTCCCAGGCCCATCATTTGCATAACCTGAAATAGAAATGGCCACTCCTGGCTATCAAAGGCCTTTTCAATATCGACAGAAAGGACCATTGGGGTAGGTGCCGAACTGTGGTCCTCCCCCAAAATACGGAGTAATCACAGCACGTTAGCAGACGTGTTCTGTGTGGCGATGAAGCCCGCCTGGTCCTGATGGACCAGCTGTGTCATGTACTGGAGTAGCCGGGTCGCAAGGATCCTACTCAAAATGTCGTAGTCAGTGGTCAACATTGATAGTGGGGGATATGCCTTCATATCAGAAGACTCTCTCCCAGGTTTCAGCAGCGGAACAATAATGGCCTCCTGAGTGTTTACCGGAAACTTCCCCACCTTCCATGCCTCCTGATACACCGCTAGTAATCGTGGGGCTAAGGAATCCACATACGCAGAATAGAATTTTATTGGTAGGCCAAACACCCCTGGCGTTTTGTTACATGCCATATGTTTGATTGCGCTCCGAATTTCTCAGAGAGTGATTTCCTGCCCAAGTAAATTCTCTTGCTCCTTCTCTAGTGTAGGCAGTGCCAATTCAGTGGAGAACTTCCCCATGACATCCTCACCCTGCCGCAGTTTGCAGCTATAAAGTTCAGTATAATTATCCAGAAATAGACCATTTATCCCCTGCTACGTGTATATCAATTCACCTGTCGGGCTGCCAGTCCCAGTATAGGTGTTCCCTGGGGGTTCATATTAGCCAGCCATGCCAACAGCGCGCCCGTCTTATCTCCTTCTGCGTGCACCCTCGCCCGGTATGATCTGTGGTCAAAGGAGTGCAGTCTTTCCAGCTGCACTGCTACTGCCTCTCTAGCCTCCACAACCTCCCACTGTGCCCCCAAGTCCTCAGGGCGGGCTCTCTCAGGTCCACGGAACCGGTGTTCTGCTGCCTCTAAGTCGTTTAATAGTGTTTTCCTCACTGCCGCTATTATGGCAATACATAAACCCCGAACTACCACCTTAAAAGAATGCCACTCAACTGCTACTGATATTGCCGTGTCCTCATTCTCATCATAATACTGACTTATTCCTGCTCTTAAGTCTTCGCAGAAGGCTGGATCTTCCAGCGCTTCTGGTCGGAGCCGCCAGGTCAGTATCACAGCTCTCTCCCGGACCCATCGTATCTACACTAGTAGCGGGTTATGATCTGATATTGTCCTAGTTAGGTACTAGCTATGAATTACTTTGGCCTGGACTTCAGGGGTACATAATATTGCATCGAGCCTCACATGTAGCTCATGGAGGCCGGAGTAATAAGCGTAATCTTGCTCCTCTAAATGATGCGCATGCCATGTGTCTACCAGCCCCCAATCATTCAGCCGTGCGCGTCTCGCCTTGGAGAGTCTATGCACCAGGGCATCAGGGAGCGGAGGATGGGACCTATCCATCTCTACATCTACAATTGAATTAAAGTTCCCTCCTATTATTATCGAACTAGTCAGATATGGTGCTAAACTCACTGATAGACTGTCCAAGAAAGAGATCTGATCTACATTAGAGCCGTATATGCTACATAGCGTCACATCCATGCCATTGAGGTGCACCAACACCACCACAAACCTCCACTCTGGATCCACCAATTGTTGCGTCGGCTCTAAGGGAACACCAGCTCTGACCCATATCAGAGCTCCCCTAGCAAAAGCTGAATAGGTCGCATAAAATAATTGCCCCCTCCTTCTACGTTTCAATGCTAGCCCTTCAGATCGATTAATATGTTTTTCTTGAAGAAAGGCTATGTGAGTCCCCTGTCGCACCAAATAAGCATGCACCTTATGACGTTGCTGCATTGTGCGAAGCCCCCGTACATTCCAGGTAACACATTTCAAATCATGTAACGTTCCCATATTGAGCCCAATTTCTCCCGAACAACTGCCCCCCACATTTAAACACACAGGTGACTCTAACTACCCCTACCAAACCCCAAAACCTGCCTCAACTTCCCCACCCCAGAACAGGCTCTACAACACTAGTACCCATCCAAACTTCTGATCAAACTGCTCCTTTAGGAAAAACCCGAGGAGCAACACCCACACAAAATTAGGGGAGTGGGCCCAAAACTTCAGAGGTTCGACCTCGTAGTCCTCCATCTGCCAGTGCTCTACCCCCCAAGAGAGCAAGACGGCCCCATCCAAGGCTACAATATGGCGGGACCACCTTGATGCTTACTCATCGGACCTTACCATCCCCTCCAACCACCAATGTTCGGTTCCTAACTGAGTCTAGGGGAAAATACCCAAGGGCCGGAACCAATTCCCCCGCAATCCTATGCCCATGCAAGGCAACCCACAGTGTCACCCATCCACAGTCTCATCAGCCGTCCCAGCCATTACATGTGGCAAGTGAGTACTTCCTGTGTTCGAGTATTCAGTGTCCGATCCCAGTGTTCCCTTTTTCTGAGCCCAACGCCACCAGTGATGCCATTCTGTTCTCCTGCAAAATGGATGTGACGGCCTGTAAAGCAGCAGTGCGTTCTTTCTCTGTCTGTGTCTCCGTAGGCTTTTGAGCTGCAGGATGGTGTCTGCGGATGCGCCGCAATCTGCGCTGCCGGAGCCCCTCCGCTAGAGTGCTCGTGCTGCGCCCCGCTTCCCCAACGACCGCCTTGTACAACTCCAGCCAATTCCAAGCTTCCTCAGGGTTGTTGTGGATAAACGTCTTGCTATCCATGGTTATCTTTAGGCGTGCCGGGAACATAAGGTAGTACTGGAGGGCCTTGTCTCTGAGCGCTCTCTTGACTTCTAAGAACAAAGCTCAGCGAGCTGTACTTCGAGCGTGTAATCCGGGAGTAGCGTCACTTTACTATTGCTCACCTTGTATCGGACCGCAGTTCGGGCCTTGTGTAACAGGAGGTCCCTGTCTTTGTAATGGAGCAGCCTGGCCACCACGGTCTGGGCAGCCTTCCGGGGTTCAGCGGCCGAGCTGGCACCCTATGCGCTCTTTCCAGGGTATAGAAAGATGTCAAGCCTTCAAATGCAACCTCCTTTCTCAGACAGTCTTCCAGGTAATCTGTCATGTTAGTCCCCTCCACTCCTTCTGTCATCCCCACCACTCCGACATTGTTTCTTCAATTTCTGCCCGATGTCCAGTCATAAAGCCTCCTTAGTGTCTGTAATAGCTTTGAGTATTTGATCCACTTGTTGCTAGAGAATCCCTTCTGGATGGTGCATGAGCCCTTCCTGCTTGACTGGCACTCCCACATCTTCTTCTTGCTCAGGGGGTGCACCCGTCTGCTTCCCTCTGGGTTTTCCCATGTGCACTTGTGGCGTAAGTCCCTACTCTCAGGTAGGCTGACTTCAATATCCAATCCTATACGTGTTTACCACCAGCGGTACTCTTTTGTCTCTGACAGTCGAGCTGTTCCCACTATCTCAACACTCTCCTCTCTCCTTGTGGCCTGCCATCTCACCGGCTCACCCCTCCAAGCACCCCCGGCCACCGCCCGAACGGTGCACCGACTCCCAGCACAGTGTCCACTCGCTGCCATGGGCTAGATACTAAACAGTGCTTCGCTGAGGTCCCAAACCTATTCGAGCCTCAGTGCGTTCATCGTCATGGGTTGCAGAATAGTTCCAGGGGACCCTCAAAGCCGTTGCGGTCACTTCTAGGATCTCACCTGCCATGCACGCACCACAGCTCGGTCCCTCGCTCCGCAGTCCGGTTGCTCGCTGCTCTCCTCCATGAGGAGCATCCTATGCCTCAGAATCGCCTCCCATTTCCTTACTCGGCCGGTCCCCTGCTGTACTGCCCGCAACACAGCAGTGCAAGGAGGTCTGTTGCACAGCAGGGGCCGGAACACAAGACTCCCCAGCAGTTCCGTTGGCTCACCCTTTGCTGTGGCAGGCCCACGCTCATACAGCCAAAATGCCTGCAGGAGGCAGAGTTCCTCATCTGACCGTGATCAACCGTACACTCCTGCTTGTCACACAATGTTGGTGACTTCACCACCGTAAAAGCCCAAGATGGCAGATCACATCACCACTTAGCAGCCCAACAGCTGCTCAACTCAGTCTACAGCGCCTCAATTGCACAGTCAATTAAGCAGGGCCCATACAAGCACTCCAAGTCCCATACCCTTCTGTGGTGCTGCCTCGGTGTACCCCGCAAGTCCACGGCAACTCCCGGTATCACCTCACCTCCCGTTGTCTTCCTGCATCCGCTCTCATCCCCAGCTCTCGACCATTGCAGCCATAAATGCCCTCTGGGGTCCTCTCCACACCGCTCCCCTGACGAATATCGTACAGTCTGCTAGCCCTTCAGAGCAGTTGTGTGTGATAGTGCTCACCGCGGCTCGCCGTCTGGGCCCCTCCTTCGTCTCGCTAGCACTCCAAATGGCGGGCCGCCCCTCCAGTTGGCCGCTCCGGCAGAATACGAGCAGTCCAGCAGTCACACTGACAAGATTTCAGGCACCAATTTCTCACATGCAGCCTCATAAGGACTTCTCTCTGGTCATCGACCGTGTCCCCCGTCGCAACCGTTCTCCTGGCTTCTGTGATCCTCGGCGGTGGCAGGCTTACTTGCGCTATGTCAGCGATGGTTGGTCCCAGGCCCTCGGAGCTCCCCGAAGCTCCCCAGAGCTCCCCATCATTATGATGGTAGCACCAGCTCGAACTCTGGCGGGCAGGTCTTGACAGCCCCCGCTGCCCCCGCTGCGACTCACAAGACCGTACCTCAGCACCACCACCAGGTTCACAACAGCGACATCTCCGCCATCTTGAGCATCTCGCAACTGAGCAATTGTCGTCAATTTGTCTGCAAGCAGGGCGCTGAATCTCCCCAATAACGCTGCGACAGCCGCCAGCCCCCTCCGTCGCCCCTCCAAGCACTCGGGTGCTCTTTGCAACGTCCCAAATCAGGATAATTAGCATGGTCGGCGTGGAGCTCCAAGCTCACATGTCTTCCCTCACCCGCTCTGTGGCCACGCCCCCCATGTGGAAGATAAAGCCTTCATTGCTAAAAGCATTGAATGAAAAAATGAGCTGATAAATAATGTACTTTTTAAAGTAAAGAGAATACTTTTACCAATTTATACATTGCATTGTCAGGATCTTCTTGAATAGGGGTTTTAACTCAGTCAAGGTCATTCATGATGCAGATTGAGGCAAGCCAATGAGAATGAGTGTTTAGTTCTAATGGGATAACCAGAAAATGACTTTGTTGCTTCTTTTACTCTGACATATCTGCTTTCAAGAGGCACAGGGAAGCAGATAAAATTCGGCCAGGAATCATGGAAATGAGTTTGTTTCTGTGGGCAGGATGGCTCAGTGAGATTATCAAATGCAGCTGAGATATGTGGTGACCCCAAGGTCAACACTTAAAATACTAGCTAGGTAGATTCGGCCTGCGATCGTTACAAAGTTTAAATTTGTTTTGTTGTTTAATGGCAACACCTGTCATTGTCCAGTGCTTGAGAACAGAAGTGTGACATGAAGGGCGATATAAAAAAGTTATCATAATATTTTCTTAACTACATCAACAACAAAGATTCTTCATTCAAATGTCTACGATAAACGCTAATTTGTGGTTTTGATCAAAGGAGAACAGTGATGTGTAATGCCTGTGTTGGGAAAACGGTGACATAATTTAAGTTTGATAGACATGATATTCCCTCACAAAGGTGGCGGAGTGCACTGTCCTTCAGAGCCTTAGCCCTCCGAGTCTATTTAGAATCAAGAGGGACGTCTCATTGGCTGTGCACTCTGAAAGCTTACTCTCAAGAACCGACAGTGTAGAAACCGTGAGAATAAGGGCGTCAGACTGTCCATGCTATTCAGAGACGAAAGGTTGTTTTTTTCTGTTGATTACCACCAGGAAAAACCTTGCGGTGCCATACAGAAAAAAACCAACAGCCCGAGAGAAATCTCCCAGGGTATATGGGTCACTTGTTTTGTGTTTTTCGAAAGCAAACTTTCGCTTTGCAAGTTTATTTTTAAATATCAATATTTTTGGTATGCAGCTGCCTGAAAGAGAACTGCTGTTCACCAAACTTGTAGTGCTTTCAGGGAAACTACCCAGTCGCGGCCGGCATGAATCGCGGGTGGGGGGGCATGGGGTGTGCAGGGCGGGTTAATTTAAACAATAAAATAAACTTACCTTCCCGGGTCCCACGTCATCTCTGCTCTTGACCTGCTCTCCTGCTGCCCTGCCTCCAGCAGTAACAGCAAGCAGGCAGCCTTCCTCTCTCCCCTAAGCCAATCACAACGCTGCAATGGCAGCGTTGTGATTGGTCGGGCCAGCGCCCAGCCAGGCGCCTATGGGGATGCCATTTTCTCAATGTAGGATCCATTGAATCCTACATGGAGGAAGGGCTGAGTGTGTATGACTGGTTTAGGCAGCCCCAGAGGGCCGACCAAACAGTCAGTGCCCTCAACAGTGGGCAAACCACTCCTGCCCTGCCCTTGAGCAGGCCCGCCCCCAACTAAACCTTTCTACTTTCTTGCAGTGCGAGAAGCAGAAACATAAAATGGTAGTTATTACCATTTTATGTTTCTGCTTCTCGCACTGTGAGAAAGCAGTAGGGCGACGCTCCTCCGCCCTAGTGGAGGAGCCGCCATGCAACTACCTTGATGGCAGTTCCTCTGAAGACGGAAATCACTGCGGGCTGGTGATAATCTCTGAGTTTGGTTTATGGTAGTCCATCAGGGTGGCTGACATCATGCTCTCCATCACCCTGATGGAACGAGTACGGCCAGTCGAACTTCAAATCAGGCCCATAGTACTTTGTACTGTGGATAAAAGAATACAGAACCTAGTCTTAATTCACTTATTGGATGCATTTTTCTCTGCATTGCATATTCATAGCACAAACCTGTAGGTAATGAAAATAAACAATATAATAATAAATAGCAGGGCAAACTTTATAGACTATTATACGAATACACCAGTAAAGTCTCATTATACTATCTAGTAAGGAACCAGCTTTCATTTTCATTATCAAGATTACATATATCATGTCATGGCCAACAAACATGCAGTAGTTGAGGTGATATAATTTCCTTATTTGCACAATACTTAGACAATTCTATGCTGTACCTTGAATTTCCCATAAGCATTCGGATCGATCTCAATAACTTCTTTTGGAAGATTCAAAAGCTTCCTGATGTTCACTAACAAAAAAGGGAAATTGCAATTAATTAACAACTCGTAAAGGATGAAATACAATTAACCATAGCACACAAAAGAGTCTGTGGTTAGCCAGTGGATAACTAATATAAATGTGATGGTCAGTGCTTATAATAATTGTCATTGGAAAGGATTAAATATAGAATTATGGATGGGTAACAGTGAATTACAGGATGTTTTTCACTGAGGTGTTCTGAGTGATATGAAATAGAAAATGAGAGAAAAGCTCGAGTTGTCTATGATATCACTCAAAACCCTGAGGTGAAAAACATCACCGTAATGCTCTTTTTACCCACCTATAATTATATGCTTTAAAAGGCTCCCCAAATCTCCCCTCAGTCCCTCATAAAAAGAATACCTGCCCTCCTGTCACTCACCCCCACCACTCTCTGAGCCTTCACTCCCTTTCCTTCAGTAACTGTGCGCTCTGCATTCCAGTGCTGCTCTGACAGGCTCTCACAGTTCATGGAGACCTGCATGTGCTAAACGAAATTCGTTTTGCTTTAATTATTTCGAAGCACACGCAGGTCTCCATGAACGAAATCAGCCCCCACCGCAGTGAAATCAGCCCTCAAACTGCCCGGTAGTCAGTCTGGCCCTGAGCCAAACCATAGCGTCCCTGTAACCTTTTATTTCAGTGAATTTCTAAGGTTTTTACAAATTCTATTTCCTAATTATAACGCCCCTGTAACCTTTGATTTTTCCTTGTGAATTTCTATGGTTTTTAAATGTTTTAATCCTAACTGTAAACTGTCGCCTTTGAGAGTAGGTGTGTGAGTGGCTGTGTGGATCTGTGATTGGGTCTGTGAGTGCCTGTGCGAATGTGTGAATGGGTGGGTTAGTGTGTAAGTCTGTGAGTGGGTGTGTGAGTACCTGTGAGTGTTTGTGTGAGTGCCTGTGTGTGTCTGTGAGTGAGTCTGTGAAGACTTGTGTAAGTACCTGAGTGGGTGTGTGAGTGTCTTTGTGGGTCTGTGAGTGGGTGTGTGAGTGCTTGTGTATGTCTGTGAGCGGTGTTATAGATTTTGGGCTTTTGCATACTTAGGGACTTTAAAAGGGAGAACCATGGACTGTGCTCTCACCAAGAGACAAGAAAAAAGAAAGCACTCATTGCAGTCACTACACATCAAATTGTGCTTCAATAGATCAACAATGAATTTACCTCCACTAAGGATTTCATATCATTTTTCAATTTGGAATACGAGAGGAAACACATTTGCTTTGCCTCCGCTAAGCCCAAAAAGTTAGGTTCATGTTTTACTGAAGTGGAGCTTCAACTGGGGCACTTGCTATGTTTATATTTGTAAGTGCTTCCCATTGATGTTTAATTTCTGTGAAATCAGCACCAGGGCCAGAATTGATCCTCATTTTTCCAAGAAGAGTCCTCAGTTTTGCCGCAAACATCTACCCAACTGGAGTATTTCATTTGGTTAATTAGTGAGTGCCACCTCAATGGGTAAATGTCTTGTGCATATTCTCCACTATAGCCTCGTAATGGACCATCAGGTGTGCATGTAATTTTGGCAAAGTGATTGTTCCTCGAGCGTCTTCATCCTCAAATCTGTAATAACGTGAATCCTCGTGAAGAAAAGAAGACAAAACTAAAATCTACACCAAACTGGGGTACTTCTTCTTTACTAAATGACATAAGTACTTCTTTGTTTGGTGAAGATGGCCTCATATTCCTGTGCATTAATGACGCATCACCAAATCAGCTGGAAACGTGTTCAGAGGCCTTATGTTTATCTGTCCATCAACGTGGGAAAAAGCAGGAAGACTTTTGCATACAACTAAGGAAAAAAGAGCGTGGCCAAATGCGTGGAGATTGGGAATGATTTTGGGCATTTGGAAAGTCAGGGTAATTAAACAGGTGAATTGTGGACTCAGCTCTCACCAGGAGATCACTAGAAAGAAACCACTCCTCACAGTCTCTCCAGATCAGGTTGTACTCCAATAGTCACCGCCATTAAGGATTTCATATCGTTTTTCGATGTGAAATATGAGAGGAACGACATTTGCCCAAAAAGTTAGGATTGTTTGTGCTTCACTAAAGTAGAGCTGCAACTAGGGCACCTACTATATTTGTATTTGTAAGTGCTTCCCGTTGCTGTTTAATTTCTATGAAATCAAAACCAGAGCTAGAATCAAACCTCATTCTTTCAAGAAGAGTCTCCAGTTTTGCCAAAAAAGCCTACCCAACTGGAGTACTTTCATTTGATAAGTAAGTGTTACCTCGTTGGGTAAATGTCTTGTGCTTATTCTACACTATAGATGCATAAAGGACCACAAGGTAATGTTTCCAGTTACCGAACGTTGATGACCCAGATTTTTTCCATAACATTTGGCAGATTCTAAATCCTTTCCCTGATGTCCCACTAGTATGGGGCGGTGACTTTAGCATTGCACTTAATGATCTTATAGATAAATCCCCGACATCGACAGAATCGCACAAACGCGCACTAGGGAAACTACGAGACATCATTCGGGATAAGCACATACATGATATATGGAGAATGAGACACCCAACTCAATTGGAAGCCACACATACCACAGCAGCACATGGAAGTTGGTCCAGAATTGATTATTGGCTCGGCTCCCCGGAAGTGTGATTATGGGCAGACTCTGCATCACACCAACCCCGAACCCTTTCAGATCATAAGTTTTAACCCAGTGCTGATAACACTTAAGCTTCCACACTACACCCCCCCTTTAGTTGGAGGTTCAACGGAAAGGCCTTACTTGACCCGGTATACAATTAGGAAATCCATAGTGGAATATTTCATGATTAATGCACCCACCATAGACGACCCTGGGCTCCTATGGGAGGCATTTAAAGCTACCATAAGAGGAGTCTGTATAAGCACAAATGCGGGAATCTTACGAGACTTACGTCAGCAATTAGTGAAGAAAGAGGCGGCCATTCGGGATTTAGAAACTGAGTATGCCCAATCCCAAAGCCCTGCCGTATTGGGGCAAATCCGGACGGCAATATCAGAATATCAGAATGCGCTGAGGATGAACTGCGGTACGTTACTAAACGACACAGGGCGAGGAGCTTTGGTGAGGGGGGAAGGCCGGGCGCAGTGCTGGCGGCCAAAATTTGTGAGAGAAGACCGCCGCCCGTAATACAGGTGGTGAGTAATGCGGGGGGAACTTTGCAACATACACCGCAGGGAATACTGACAGAATTCGTGCACACGTATGGGTCGCTATAGACTGCTGAAGACACCACTTCGAATGAAGAAATCGCCGCATACTGTGAGGATATAGCCCTTGCTTGGCTTTCTGATGCACATAGAGATTTCCTATCCTTGCCTATCACAACTGAGGAAGTCACTGAGACTATCTAGGCACTACCCAATGGTAAAGCGCTGGGCCCCGATGGGTACACTGGGGAATTTTACAAGGCATATGCTGACATACTGGCCCCTCATATAGTGGCCATGTTAGGAGATGCGCATGAGAAAATGTTATTGCCACAGACGTTGTGTGAAGCGGTGATTTTGGCCCTTCCTAAACCAGGCAAGGATCCGGAATATTGTGAGTCATATAGGCCTCTGTCATTAATGAATGTGGACGCTAAAATACTATCCAAAATTTTGGTGAATAGACTTAAACATTTGATGACCATGCTGGTATTGCCGGACCAGTCTGGATTCATACCTACACGCTCTACATCTCACAATACTAGAACTCTCTCTGCACTGTCTCATTATCTACAGCCCAACACGAAAGCGGCCGCAATACTGTTAGATGCGACTAAAGCGTTTGGCACCATACACGCGATACTACACAGAATGGGATTTCCCCCAGTGTTCCATCAATGGGTTAAACTCCTGTAAATTGGCCCAACTGCTCGAATAAGAGTTAACAATTATATGTCGGAGGCTTTTCCCATTGCCCGTGGAACCAGACAGGGCTGTCCGTTATCTCCCATTCTGTTTGCCATAGCTCTGGAACATCTGGCCTGTAAGCTGAGGCAGAGGCACCGTAATTCGGCATTACACTTCCCACAGAGACCGCTGCGTATATCTTAATAAGCTGATGATATGTTGCTATACGTGAAAGACCCGGCGGACAACCTGAACCCACTATTGCGGGAATACGTTAGATTTGGTCGGCACCCGGGACTTAGAATTACCTCGACTAAATCAGTGATTATTCCTCTGACTGATAGCACATAGTGCTTTCCTACGGACTACCCCCAGTCATGGCAAACTGACCCTGAACGCTATCTAGGGGTTTGGTTCCACAGAGACCCTGAGGAGGTCATTCGTACAAATTACGGAAGAGTGGTGACGACACTCGAGGAAAAGATAGACAGATGGATCCAACTCCCCTTGTCGCTACCTGACAGGCTAGCTATAATTAAGATGGTAGTCCTCCCAAACTTGTTGTATCTATTCAATAACATTCCAATAAAACCAGCTGTAGCAGTATTTCGTAGACTAAATACAATGACACTGAAACTGATTTGGGCGGGTAAGTCAGCCCATATTGACTTGCATTCATTGACATTGCCATACGCGAGGGGTGGATTCACAGTCCCCGACCTTTTCTTGTATTACTTTTGCGCTCAGGCCTAATACGCACATTACTGGTATCATAGGGTACCGTACCTCATGCACATGGCGATAGAGGAAGGTGACGCGTTACCAATCCCACTGGACGCCATAATTACACATAAAAGACCTCCATTACACAAACAAGATATACATATGGTATATGCAACGACCGAGGCTTGGCGGCTGATGGGGCAAAAGGCTAAAAAACTACCATTATATGCGCCGGACTTACCACTTCATTACCATCCGAACATATCAGTGACCCAAGAGAAAGTGGGAATGGAACTTCTTCGACAAGTAGGGATAGACAAAATGGGTGATCTATACCATGATGGGGTATTTCAGACTTTAGACAAATTGACGTATGTCCATAATCAAACAACATTATTTCAATTTACCTATTTTAGATTGCAGAAAGCGATCAAATCGCTATTCCCCTCGTACCCGGCGGAACCGCAGACACTGTTAACGCTACAACTACTCCTCACATCCCCGACACCCACACACTTAGTTTCCAGACTATACTGCTCTGCAAAATGAAATTGGGGCAACTACACAGACAGCTCTACGTAAATGGAATAGTTGCCTGGAGGTACCACTAACGGAAGACGAATGGTCCAGAGCAGGTACTATAACGGGTATGCTGACCCCTAATGGCAATCTACGGATGATACATGTAAAATACTTGCACCAAACTTACCACACGCCGGTGCGATTACACACGTTTGGGCTTCGCGCTGACACACGATGCCAAAGATGTGGGTCGGAGGGAGCAAACTTTATACATCTGGCGTGGTATTGTACTACTATAGCGGAATTTTGGTTGCATGTGACACACATGTTAGGAAAAATTATAGAGGCTCCTGTACAATGTACTGTCCGGACGTGCTTGTTGGGGTTAATGCCAGAGATAAGAGCATTAAAAAGAAAATTTTGTGCAATAGCATTGCTCATGGCTAAACGCAGAGTATCAATGGGGTGGGGGAGTAAAGAGGGCCCGAAAGTAAAAGTATGGATAAAGGACTTGGGGCCCGATTCACAGAATGAACTTAAGACTCAATCCTAAACTTACTACTATTTTGGCATTCACAGAATGCACTTACTACTTTTGGTTTTCGCAGAATGAACTTACTACTTTTGGTATTCACAGAAGTTATGATTTTATCTTAAGTTTGTCTTAAGACAAACTTAAGACAGACTTAAGACAGACTTAAGTTAGGATTTTGTCTTAAGTCTGTCTTAAGTCTGTCTTAAGTCTGTCTTAAGTTTGTCTTAAGTCTGTCTTAAGTCTGTCTTAAGTTTGTCTTAAGACAAACTTAAGACAAAATCCTAACTTCTGTGAATACCAAAAGTAGTAAGTTTATTCTATGAATACCAAAATAGTAGTAAGTTTAGGATTGAGTCTTAAATTCATTCTGTGAATCGGGCCCTTGGTTTATTGCAGAGATACACGAGTGACGTGATGTCACTGACGATGTCATGAGTGATGTAATATGTGACGTCATCAGCAGTGCATTGCAGGCGTGCTTGTTATAGTGAGTCCAACTAACTATAACGTTGGAATATCTATGGTTTTATGTCAGTAAAAGTTCCAGCTAACTATAACTGGTGTGAAACCTATGGTTTTTTCATTGAATTTATTAGGTTTTTTTAATGCTAATTCCTAACTATAACTGGTGTGAAACCTATGGTTTTTTCAGTGAATTTCAAAGGTTTTTTAAATGCTAATTCCTAACTATATGTAGGGCCTTAAACCTATGAAATGTAATATTTTCTATAATGAATCCTATATTGTATATTTATATAATACTATTTATTTATTAATTTCTTTGCCCTGGTGCGCTCCCGGTGCGCGCCCCGGTGTGCGCACCGGAAAGCGCAGTTTTCCAGCGCGCACCGGTGAGCGTCCCGTTAGCGCTATTGCCGCGAACGAAAACATCATCGTGACGTATCGTGTAGCCGCGTCCGCGTGAGCCCTCGAGCGAATACGATCGCGCAACGTAAGCAACGACGCGCTTACGCGACGCTCCCCGGGGCGCATCCCCGGGCGCGCCCGGTGGCACGTCGCGTAAGCGCGTCGGGTCATTTGACCTGAAAATAACACTTTTTATTGGTGCAGAACAGTTTTGGTTTCCAAATGATGAAAGCCCGGGTCATGTGACCTGAAAATAACACTTTTCATTGGTTCAGGACAGTTTTTTTCTCCAAATGATGAAAGCCTCCACCTTTTTTCCTTATTCTGACTTTGTCCTTTGACTGAGGAAGACCTGTTTGGTGATCTTTGAGTAATGTTTTGTACTTTAAAATGGCTACAGTAGCAGCAGCAGCTGGAGCATCTGCACCACCACCACCACCAAGAGGACCACCACAACATCACATCGGTGGTCAAGAAGAAGAGGAGGAGGAGGAGGAGGAGGAGGAGGAGGAGGAGGGGAGGAGAGGGCTGCCAGAAGACAATACCCCATACAGGCCAAAGCAGCACATTGTATGGGAGTTTTTTTCCATCCCAGAGAGCAAGAAGAAAGTGAATGCGCCAAAGGTGACTTGCCAAATCTGTGGCATTGAACTTTCAAGGGGGAACCCTAATAAAAAATATTCATTTGGTAATAACACCATGATTCGGCACATGCAGCGAAAGCATCCCAACAACTATGCTGCGGCAGAGGTGAGAGAACTGGCCAGCAACCCTCCCCAATCATCACCCAGCACCTCCAAAAGAAAGCAACCCACTCCATGGGGACCAGAAACAAGGGAGATGGTCCCAAACATTCAACAAAAGTTTGGGCAGTACAAGATCTCTTGTATTTTTTGTGGTAAGACCATCACCTATGGTGAGCAAAGCATAACGCTCATCAACCGTGCTGGTGACAACCACAAATGCCCCAAAAATCCATAATTTTTTCATGATTTTTTTTTGCTCCAGTTGAGCCGTTTTCAATTCCCTGTTTTTTGTTTCTCCCCATAAAAATAACAAAAAAAATATAAAATAGTTCATAAAAGCCAAAAAAGTACAAAATGTTCAAAAAAACATTTAAAAAAATATAAAAGAAAAAGAAGAAAAAAAACAGTTCTTTTTAGAACTACCTCCAATTTATAAAAAAAAGGCTAAATTTTTTTTTAGACTCTATCATTCTTTTTTCCCCATGGTACGCTCCCCGGTACGCTCCGCGGAGCGCGTACCGGGCGCTCCTCCCTCAGGGCCCTTTTATAGCCCCCACATCAAACCTAGGGGCTCAAGGGGGGTCTACTCTGCCCCCTTATGGTCATTTCCCCCTTTGTTTTTGCCACCTCTTGTGTCTCGATCCTACCGAGACACAAGATGGCGGCCGCTCCGGACTGTTTGGAATGTTGACAGACACCCGAGAGCCAATCAGCTTTCCGCGTGCGAACTCACGTAGCGCTCGTTAGCGCCCTGGTGCGCCTACCGGGGCGCGCTTATAGATATATATATTTTTTGAACCTAAATTACTCAAAATCCAATGGAGCACATATCTTGAGACATAGCAAAGACACATCGGGGTACCAGTCCCTACAATTTTGCCAAGTTTGGTGGAAATCCATTCAGCCGTTCGGGCAAAAAGTTACCTACTTAGTTATAGTAAGCATTTTTTGTTTTGCCAATAAGTTTGGCACATTTTGACAAATCCTTGCGAAAGTTTCAAAACTAGTTTGCCACTCACTTCAGCTGCTGTCTTGAAAGTTTTGATTTGATGCGCCAAGAGGGGGCTGAGAAAAAGGGGGTGTCCCGAAACGCTTTTTCCCCATGCAATTTCCCATATGGATTTTAGACTCAGCTACAACCAAAGCGCGAATGGAAATAAACCAAATTTGACAGAAAGGTAGCTGTTGGTGAACAAAGCAACCTTTTTGTAAATTGGTGTAAATCCGTTCAGTAGTTTTGGAAATATTAGCGAAAATCCAAATTGGTATATACGGATGCAGACGCGGTTCCTCAGGGGATCTGACAGTCCCCATGCTCAAAACTGATTGGCTGCCAGCATTTCAAGCAGGAAGTGTTGGCAGCCATCTTGGGATTCGGCTTCAGCTGAGTCCCAAAAAAAAAGAAGGTTTTAAAAAATGACATGAGGGCAGGGTAGGAATACCCTGACCCCCAAGCCTTGAGTTCTTTCAGTTTTTGTTGCAGAGAAACAACCTAGCTTGTATCCACAGCAAAAAAAAACAAAAAAATAAGCACAGTCTCCTGTGCTTATTTTTAATAGAGCCCCCGGATGTGCGAAGTTCCAGGGGCAGCCATGAATAGTAAATAAAAAAGGGGGTTGTGCCTGTGGACCCCTCCAAGGGCATTTTTATGCCCTGGGGACTACCACCTCCCCGGGGCTACATAAACATAGAGGGAGGGCCAGGTGGACACACCAGGGCCTCATGGACCACCATATCCCTGGGAATTTTAAAAAAAATGAGGGAGCCACACAGACCGCACTCTAAGGGCTTTTAGAATTCCTGGGGACAATCACCTCCCGGGGCTAAAGAAACAAAATGAAGTGGTCCGTACGGATCCCTGGCCCCAGGGACCACCGCCGTCACAGGGCCCCCCTCCTTGGCCATATACATCCACAGGGACCACCACCTCCCTGGGGTTGGCCCATGCAAAGCAAAAGAGGGGGCCCAAGCCATATACCCCAGGGACTGTCACCCCAAGCACCGGCTCCTTCTATGTCCTAGGGTGCCCATCTCTGGATATAGCTGTTTGCTTTAGCATGGCGAGAGCTGTGACAGCTCCCATCAAGATAAAGCAGACACTCCGGATCCAGTGGGTGGAAGCTGTCAAAGTACTCACGCCTGCTGAAAGCGGAGGTTTTGTCTTTTTCTCTGCCCGCAGATATGTGGTTAGGGAAAGAGATTAAATAGATTGCACTTGAATGGAAGGAGCTTCCTTTCCAGGAGCTCCCTCCATACATCAGCAATGTCAGCTTGAGACTCCCCGTGGTCCTGGGGAAAAGAGCAGAAAGAGGCAAAATAAAGGTCAGAAACTAGCAGAAAGAGGAAGAATAAAGGCCAGAAATTAGCAGTAAGAGGCAAAATAAAGGTCAGAAACAAGCAGAAAGAGACATGATAAAGGTCAGAAAGAGCAGGAAGAGGCAAAATAGAGATCAGAAATGAGCAGAAAGATGCAAAATAAAGGTCAGAAACCAGCAGACGCAGGGAAGCTAAAGGTTAAAATGAGCAGAAAGAGGCAAAATAGAGAATAAAAACAAGAAGAAAGAGGCAAAATTAAGATCAGATACAAGCAGAAAGAGGCAAAATAGAAATCAGAAACAACCAGGAAGAGGCAAAATAAAGGTCAGCTACAAGCAGAAAGAGGCAAAATAAAGGTCGGAATCATGCAGAAAGAGGCAACATAGAGATAAGAAATGGGCAGAACGAGGAAAAAAAGGTCTGAAACTTGCATAGAGGCAAAATAGAGATAAAAATGGGCAGAAAGCGGAAAAAAAGGTCATAAAAAAGCAGAAATAGGCAAAGTAAAGGTCAGCAATTCGCAGAAAGAGGCAAGATAGAGATCAGAAAAAAGGAGAAAGAGGCAAAATAAAGGTAAGAATCGAACAGAAAGAAGAAAAGTAAAGGGCAGCAATGATCAGAAAGAGGCAAAATATAAATCAGAAACAAGCAGAAAGCAACCAAATAGAGGTCCGAAACCATCAGAAAGAGGAAACATTTAGGTCAGAAACAAGCAGAAGAGGAAAAATTAATGCCAGCAACGAGCAGAAAGAGGCAAACTTAAAGGTCATAAGTGAGCAGAAAAAGGACAGAAAATGAGTAGAACTCACCCTGGCATTCATATACCCACTCAGAGAACACCTCAAACACACATATCCACTCACAGACCCACTGAGACACTCACACCCCCACTCACACACCCAGTGAGAAACTCATGTACTCATTCACTCACCCACTGAGAAACTCATGCACTCACTCACACACTCATTCTCAAAGGTTACAGGTTATAGTTAGGAAATAACATTACAAATAGCAAAGGGGGGGCAAACCAACATGGCCAATCGAAGGACGTGAATCCGATTGGCTCCTTCCCAGGCCCTCCTGCATGAAATAAGGCAACTTATAAGACAATACGAGCACGGCCCGGTGCAGCCGAGGATGTGGTGATGACCAGGCGCTATCATGACGAGGTTAGGAACCCTGTTGCGGAGGTGGAGAGGTTCCAATGAGCGGAGAGAAGAGCCTGTGGAGGGGGAAAATGGCAACCACCCAGGCGCCGAGCTCCGTGCTGCTAAGAGGATGAGCGCCTCCCCCCCCCTGCGGAGTGACAATCTCCAGGAGGTTTGTTATGGTGAGAATGGAAGAAGCGCTGGGGCCGAGAGCCTACGTGGAATACTGCAAGTTGCTCAAAGCCTGACCCTAACATGGCCACCAAGGTGAACTCTCCTACGAATATACAGCACGCACGAGGCGCATGCCTGGAGGGATTTGGCATCACTAGGGGGGGTCCAACAGAGAGCTTAGTTGTCCAGCAGCAACTATTCAGCTGCACCTTTTGGGCTACTGTCTTTTCGCGCTGCTCTTCGTGCGACGCCCGACTAGGTGCCGGGAGCAAACTGTGCTACCTAGGGGCTTGGAGGTGAGAGTGGCCCCTGGGTCGGCAGAGTGAAGCAGGTGGGTCCCCACACACTTGTACTGGGTGCGCACTGGTTCTGTCTGACTGAGGGAAAGGCTGGGCGCGAGGCCCGCTATGCCACCCAAAAACAAGGTCTCCAACTATTTTGCGTCTGCCGGAGCAGGGTCGATAGAAGAAGAGACGACGTCACGATCAGCAGCCATGGCGCTGACTAGGAGAAGACCTTTTGTCTTCCCTCCCAGAGTTTAAACAGGAGCTATGAGCAGACATTAAAGCAAACATGGAGGCCTCCTTTGAATCATTCCGCACTGAGATGAGAGAAACTGGTATCTGTACAGGCGGATGTCGATTCGGTGGGTACACGTATCCTAGATCTCAAAGCAAAGCAACAGGAGGCGACTGACAAGATTAAGTCCCTGGAAGACTGAACTGCGTGGCCAGCTGCAGTCTACGCTACTCATGTCAAAGGGCTTTGAAAATCGCTCTCGCCGCGACAACATACGTGTCCGAGGTCTGGTGGAGGACTGTGAAGGTCCAGACCTGGAGGCGTTCATGGTGGGCCTCTTCTCCTCGGTTCTAGGGGAGGACGGTCCTGAGGTCCGGTTGGAGAGAGTTCACAGAGTTGGACCATGACTGCCGGGGATAACTGAAGCCCATGAGATGTCCTGGCGAAGTTCAGCTCATTTAAGATCAAAGAAATGATCCTACAGAAGGCAATGGTTACAGACACAATCACTTTCCAAAATGCCACATGCACACTTTATCAAGACGTAGCTCAGGCAACCTTCCTGCAACGCCAGCAGTTCCCCCCGATCACCGAGCATTTGCGAGTGAAGAAAGTCAGATACCGGTGGATGTACCCCTTCGGGATCACCTACCAAAGGCACAACAAGCAGCACCACTGTGTGGAACTATCCGAGGCAGCAGATCTGCTAGGTCTAGAGCTCTCTACAGTCTCATCGTAACAAGATGGGGGGAATCACCCTGATCGGCACAGTGGTGAAGAGTGGGCCGGAGAAATACGAAAACGCCGAACTGACTCCTTTGACCAATTGGTCCCGAGAGGATCTGTACTTCGTCCCAGTGGGAGTGTAATCCAGTGGAGGACCCTCTGACCGAATTAGTCGCAAAGCTGATGGGGTCTGCCCCCCCTCTTCTCCTCCCTAGGGGGCAACATGCCGACATTATGAAGAGATGGATGGAGGAGAGGACTTGAAATTTCCGTCCCTGTGAAGGGCCCAGGTGCCTAGGCATTACACGACGCCTTGAACTCAGTGCATGGCACGGGCACCACGTGAAAACACTATACCTGCTGTGAGAGGCCATGGGGACTGATCTATGTCCGCTGTTGTAAGGGAGTACCTGTTGGAGGGTGGTGGTGCGAAAAACTTGCATTCTCCTAGACGCCTGGGATGACACTGGGGCTCTTTGATAAACATAGCTCTTATAAGGGTATCAATCCAAATGTTAATTCTTATCTAGTTGTAAATTTCACTCAGCATATGCCTTGATTTCTGCTAAAATAAGGGCTGGGGAACGGAAATGGTGATGTTCCTTGAGTGAATCTTGGTACTGGGATTTCCCTCTAGGAGGGGGATTCTACACACTGGTTTTAACTATTTCTTCTGGTTAATTAATTTAGTTCAATGTCATGGTCCCTTTTTTTCTATTGTTTATGGGCTGGGCGGGCTGGGGGGTCAAGAATGGTTTTTAGGCAGAGCTCCTCGCCTGGAGAGCAACACTTCCTTCTAGATGACAATGGCGGTTAGAACTATCACTTGGAATGTTCGAGTTTGAATTCCCCTAACAAGCGCCAGCACTTTTGGAAATACCTGCTAGATCACAATGTCCAAGTGCGGGCTCTTCTAGAGACGCACCTCAAAAAGTCTGAGGAACACCGGCTGCGCCATAAAGCCTATCTCCTCATATTTCGATCTTCACATTTCACGAAACAAAATGGAGTGGCACTGTTGTTCCATTCAGGGGTCCCCTTCCAAGCTCAGGACACTAAAATGGACAAAATCAGGAGGTTCCTTATGGTTGGGGGGACCTTAAAGGAAGCCAATGCACATTTGCAGTCCTTTATGCACCTAACACGGGCCAAAAGGACTTCATTCTCTCCTTCCTTATGACTTTGGAGAATTTTGCACAGGGGGATATTCTGCTATTGGGGGACTTCAATCTAGTCTGGGATCAGGGTATGGACACAATACACTCACAGAGAGCACCGGGAGGGACTTTTGGCAAGGTGCTTCAGTCACATATTCCACTCATGGGGTTGGTGTATGTATGGAGGGATGCTAATCCCTTGGTACGTGATTACTCATTCTTCTACCACTCCCATAGAACTTACTCCTACATTGACCACATTTTCATAAACCAATCCCTGCTCCCTTCGGTGCTGAAAACTCAGTTTCACCCAATTTGCCTATCGGATCATGCCCCCCTAGAGATGACGCTCACTTGGCCGAACCCGCACCCAAAACATGCACAATGGTATTTCCCCAATTTCCTCTGCAGAGATAGACTTCTACCTGAGGACCTCAGTACAACCATTAAGGAATTCCTCAAGCAGACTGACCCTGAGGCTACTTCCCACAGAATTACTTGGGATGCCCTCAAAGCAATAGTCCGGGGTAAGTGCATTAAGTTGGCCACTACATTAAGATCTCAGCAATGTGAGTAACGTCTCATGTTAGAACAAAACTTAGTGTTTGCAGAGCAGGCCCATAAGGCCAGCTCCTCTGTTCAGAGATTGCAGAAAGTCACAGCCCTGAAGGGGAAACTACAGGCTATTTATACTAATACAGCGGAAAAACCCATCTAGCGACTACAAATCTGGGGATATGAGGGCAAGAATAAAGTGGGGTCCTTGTTGGCGCGTCAACTACGGGCCAAACAGGAAAGAGAGTATATCAAACTCATTGTAGATGAGGAGGGCGTTTCCCACAAGACAGAGGAGGGGAAGATGCAGGCCTTTGAAAAATTTTGCAGAACTCTTTACACTTCGGAACTCCCGAGGGTGCATGACCAATCGGGGTATTTGGATCACGTAGACCTCCCTCAAGTCAGGGTTAGATCCAACGAAGACTTGGCGAAAGCCATAACCGCTGAGGAAGTACAGAAGGCGATTGACTCCCTTAAACTCCAGAAAGCTCCAGGGCCGGATGGTTTCTCAGACCACTTCTATCGTACCTTCGCGCCAGAGCTCGTGCCCTTCTGACTATTCTATTTAACGTCATCTCTTCTATGTAATGAGTCACTCCCTCCATGGGCGAAGCGAAGGTGGCAGTGATCCCTAAGCCTGGTAAGGACCCCACAGCTTGCTCTTCTTATTACCCGATTGCTCTCCTGAACCTCACGCTAAAATGTACTCTATAAACCTGGCCACTCGTCTTGAATCAGTACTTCCCGGTCTTATACATACGGACCAATCAGGATTTATTAAGGGAGGACAGACCCATGATAATCTGCGATGCATCATCCATATCATTGAAAAGGCCTGCAAGAAAAACATTCCAGCAGCGCTTCTCTCGCAAGATACGGAGAAAGCATTTGATCGCGTGGAATGGCTTTTTTACTTAGAGTGCGCCAGCGCTTCGGCTTCACCGAGATCTTTATAGGGATGATTTGCTCTAATTATCACTCTCCCAGCTCTCGGGTCCTTGTTAATAGAGTTGCTTCTTCCCCCTTTGGCCTAGCACGCGGGACGATACAGGGATGCCCTTTATCCCCCCTCCTTTTCGCCTTGGGCATAGTTCCCCTAGCCCGTAGGGTTAGAGGAAACCCAGAGATTCGGGAGATATGTTTTGGCTCAGACGATCATAAGATTTCGCTATTTGCTGATGAGGTGCTTCTCCCAGTCTCAGATCCTCTTGTCTCTCTACCAGCTATCCACGACGAGCTGGTGACTTTTGAACAGGTGGTGGGATTTAAGATTAATTTGGCCACATCCTTCTAACTGAAACTAACAGTATCAAAACAAGAGTGGAGACGGGTAGAAGGGGCGTCACCTTTTCGCTGCACTACTATGGAGATTACCTATTTAGGTGTTAAGCTCACCCCTCGTATACAAGATTTCTATAAGGCTAACTCCCCCCCCCTTCTTCGCCAATTGAAGACTGATGTGGGTAAATCGAGTGTGGCATACATCACCTGGCTGGGCAGGATTAATGCCATCAAGATGAATGTTCTCCCTCACTTGCTTTACCTCTTTCAAGGGTTGCCTATTCTGGTAGAGGGTAGTCTTTTTAGGGAGCTGCAAAACATGCTTACCAAATTTATTTGGCAGGGAAAAGAGGCACTCCTGCCCTATAATTAGCTCACACGACCGTGCAAAGAAGGTGACTTGGCGTTACCGGGTCTTCGGTCCTATTACCGAGTGGCAGAACTGCAGGTAATCACGGAATGGTCGCTGCTGGTTTTGGAGAAGCATTGGCTTCATATAGACAGACAGATAACAAGGCACACCATCTGGGTTCATTTATGGAAACCAAAGCAGGGCAGACCACACAACGCCTACATCCACCACCCTACAGGTTTGGGATAGCCTCACTAAGAGACTTCATCTCACGACCTTCCCCTCTCCCTACACGTCTTACATTTTAATGCTGCATTCCCCCCTGTGCTACAAGAGGGTCCCTTTGAGGCCTGGAGGGAGGGAGGCTGTCACATGATCTCTCACCTGTTTGACAGAGGTGAATTCCTCACCTTTCAGGAATGCAGTTGAAGCACTGGGTGCAGCAACCTCTGGTGCGGCTGGCCACTACCAGGTAGCTGCTCCCTATTGAGAACTTTGCTTAATCTGGCTCCACCTCCAAAGGATGTATTTCCTTTTTATATGCCCTTATACAAGCGTTGAGCCCTAGATCGACCCCGTGTTTTAAACGCTTTTGGGACACACGTTTGACTACCCCCTCATAAGATAAGCACTGGGACATTTAGGAAGGGATATAGTGAAATTCAACCGCTCAATGTACCTCAGGCAGGCGCACTATAAAATTATGTAGGCTTGTCAGCTATACTCTCAGAAACTTCATACAATTTTTCCCAACTTGTCTGACAGGTGCTGGAGGGAATGTGGTATGTTAGGTGACTTCCGACATATATGGTGGGACAGCCCCTCCATACAGCCTTTCTGGAAGAAGATTTTGTCCCAAATTAAGCTTATCCTAGGCTATCCTCTTCTCAGCTCATTGGAAGATGTTTTGTTGGGGTAAGAGACCCAAACTTGAAACGCAAAACATAGAGTGACAAATCTGTTATGTGGCTTTGTCTGTGGACAGACAATATGGCAGTTGCCGCTGCGTTGAAAAACAAGAGGCTCCATCCTTAACCCAATGGCATACGAGATTATGGAGAGCTTTGGCGTTGGAGCGCATGGCTGATATAATAGATGACACCAGAAAAAGCTTCGACTATGTTTGATCTCCGCTGGTGAGCTTCTTATCGGAGGGGCTCCCTTTATTAGCCTGTGCCCCACGGTTTGGGGCCCTCAACCTGTTCCATAGCTATTCACAATTCAGCTACGGGGGCTCCGAGCAGAGTGGCGGACACCTGAGCAGAGGCCCCAGTAACCCAATCCTCACGATCACCTTATTCAAATTTGCACCATGACTCTCTTGGGAGGGTAGATTGATGCTCGGAAGCATTGGCCTGAAAGCAACATGTTATGACGACACTGTCTTTGTTAAAGTTTATTCGCCACGGATCTTGTGGAAAAGCTGTAACCTTCAAGTGCGAACTGTAACTCTGGGCTGAATTTTCTTATGACTAATGTTGCCTATGTAATGCTTTTTGTCTCACTCTCAGAGAAAAAACTTCAATAAGCAGATTTTGAAAAAGAAAAGCAAAGGTTACTGGGTCATTATAGTTAGGAAATATAATTTAAAAATACCTTAGAAATTCACTGAAAAAGCCAAAGGTTATTGAGAAGTTATAGTTCGGCTTAGGTTTCACTCATACAAAACCATAGAAATTCAGCAGTAATAGTTAACTGAGCTAAATATAACTTACGCCACCACAGTGCACTGCTTATGAACTCACATATTGCATCACTCATGACATTGTTAGTGGCATCACTGATGACATCTCAAATGACATCACTGATGACATCATTCACAGAACCACACACACACCTACACATATCTATTCACAAACCCATACAAAGACTCATGTACCCACTCACGCATGAATAGAGCCACTCACGCACACACCAACTCACTCGTACAGGTACTCACACAACCAGTCATTCGTCCATACAGATACTCACAGACCCATTCACTTACTCATACAGAAACTAACACAAACACATGTACTCAGTAATCTACACAGTCACTGAGACAACCACATAGTGTCTCTCACACTCACCTACTCACCCATAAAGGCACTCAAACATCCACTCACTCACCCATATAGCTACTCATACACCCACTCACTCACCTCTAAACCCACTTACATACCCATTCACTCACCCATACAGCCACTCATGCACCCTCACACTCGCCAATACAACCACTCAGTCACCTGCTCGCTCACCCATACAGCCAATCATACACCCTCTCATGCACCATTTACAGCCACTTACACCCACTCTCACTCACCCATACAGCCACTCATAATGCCACTGACCAACTCATACAGCCACTGACACAGCCACTCACTCACCCATACAAAACCTCACACAACCACTGACTCATATATACTGTCTCTCACATACCAACTCACTCATCCATACACCACTTATACACCTACTCAACTCACTCACCCATACAGACACTGGCACAGCCAACTCCTCACCCATAGTGTTACTCACACACCTACGTATTCACCCATATAACTCCACACACACACTCACAAACAGAGATACACAGTTACACAGAAATTTGCATAATCCACGCTTTAAAACAGAATCACAAATTAGTAGTATACAAAGTGAACTAATTTATTTTTTGTGATACCTTAGTATGTATATTTAACACTCAGAAACGTTTAGAACACCAGATGATGTTATCAGTGATGTCATCAGTGATGTCATTTGAGATGTCATCAGTGATGTAATCAGTGATGTCACTGAGCATGTCATGAGGGATGTAATATGTGAGGGCATAAACAGTGAATTGTGGGGGTGTAAGTTCTAGTTAGCTCAGGTAACTATAACTGCTGAATTTCTATGGCCTTGTATGAGTGAAATCTGAGCCTAACTATACCGTCCTGTGACCTGTTTTTTTCCAGTGAAAATATATATGTTTATGTGAGTGTGTGTGTCCAGTTGAACACGTTTTATGGTCATAGGATTATACTTTAACACTAGCCAAAAGTCCAGGACCTTGTGTGCACCACTTAGGGTTGGACACTCTCTTCCAGATGCCACTAGCAGGACCCAGGACAAATCCAGTTTGAACTGGTCAGTTGGGCTCTTGGAAACAGTAGGCTTCTTGCAATTTGTGCTTCATTGTACCTTAACAGAAGGTCAGCCAACTGACCCTTGGCATCCACTTTTGTGTCCAGGTACAAGTGGGCACAGGTCTAGCCCTTGGGGGTTCCCGCCACAGGTTCAACAGTAGTCCTTCTTCTGTCTTACACAGGCCCAGAATTGTTATGAAGAAGGTACCAAGGGGTGCCACATGGCATTGGCTTGGGGGAAGGAAACTCTACCTGACTAATAGGAAAAAATGTCCCAGGGGCAACCCTACCCATTTTTACATAATTTGCTAGTGGTTTTGCCCTAACATTCCTGGTGTTCTGAGTTACAGTTAGTAATTGTAATAATATCTTACTTTGAATTTAACAAAACCCTACCCTAGCTGTACTAGGGCTCCGACCTCCTGCACCTGTTTTTTCTTTTAATTTTTAGGCATGGACCCCCAGCATTACTACATTCACAGGGACCCATCCACCACGTCCATGAGTATGGCACCCACCTTGAGTGGGCGCAGTAATGCTTCTGCCTAGTGGAAGCAAACATTTGGGTTTTTTCTCTGCCAGCAATCAATACTGTGCAGTTGATGCATTCTGGTCATCATCAGTCCCTCTAAATAAGTGCATAATGGCAAAAAAATGTATCAACTCAATTCACATGTTGACATTTCAAACTCCACTATAAGCATCCATATTAACGTGGCAGTGACCATAATATAAACAAAGAAAATTTGCCTGGATAGAAGCCAGACATGAAGCTAACACTTCTGCACATGTCTGAAATTCACACGGTCTAATAGAAAGAGATAAAATGTTTGCAAGCAAGAATACAATATAAATAGAAGAAGTTAAAATGGGTTGTGTCGTAGTGTTCATGACACTAGACATCCTTTCAAAAAAGAAGAAGCAGAGTTTATCCAGTCATTTTAATATGGAAAGACATGGATACTCTGGGAATGTAATATACACATGAAATAAGCCAGAATCTTGGTGAAGACCCAGGGAGTCCTGGCCACAGCGACTGAAGCTACCAACGGGAAGTTTCTTCAATGGATTCAAGTAGGCCAAGAAGTACCCTTGTGAGCAGAGGCAGCTATTTTTAAATGCCGCAATCCTGAATGTCGGGTAGGTTTACGGTTTTTAAATCCAGGATTAGCTGTAAATCCACTAATGGCTTCAGCACCACAACCAAGATGGAATTGCAACTTGCATCTGGAACAGGTACCAGCACCACCACATTTTTCAGCATGTCCTGAGTGGACACTGCAGTGAATATTTAGGACAAGAGATCTCACCTTGGAGCCAACAGAAACTGGATCTGCGTTCTTTACCGTTGTACTTGGCCCTCCTTTTCTGGGCGATGCCCAAATGTTTTGCCTTCACCGTCCTGAACCCATTTTTGTTGACGTTCAGGACTCTTTACGTCTGCTAACGTGTGCTAAAATGCTTGTGCTCTCTGGTAAAATTGGCTTACCCGCAATTGGTGCATTTAGTTTACTTGTAAGTATCTAGCAAAATGGTACTACATGTACTAAGGGCCTGTAAATTAAATGCTCCTAGTGAGTCCTGCAACACTGATTGCACCTTCCACTTAAGTAGCCCTTTAAACACGCCTTGAGTCTGCCATTTCTGCTGGTGTGTGACATTTTAAACTGCCAAATCAACCTGAAAAATAGATCTTTTGCCAGGCCTAAACCTTCCTTTTCAAAACATATGAGTCACCCCTAAGGTAGGACATAAGGCAGGGTGCATTGTAATAAAAACCAGGGCATGTTTTTTCAAGTTTTATATGTCCTGCTAGTGAAAAACTCCTAAATGTATTTCTTCACAACTTTTAAGGCCTACCTCTCCCATAGATTAGCATTGTGTTACATTACTGCATTTAATAAGTGCTAACTTTGGATTGGGAACATGTAGAAACATCTTTAACGGTGAAATCTGACTTTTAGTCACAATTCTGAAAATTCAATTTTTATGCCTCTGACCTTTTCCTGGGTCAAATGACTGTGAATGGCTCTGCTGTTGGTATTTCTGTATTCCTGCCAGACAGTGAGTCGAAGGGGACTGGGTATAAGTAGGATGGGACAGCCTACCTGGATTGCTAGGGGTGGTGAAGCTTCCTCCCCCACTTACACTTCACAGGACTGCTTTCAACACACATTCAAAGGAACCTGACATTAGTCTTTTGTCACCCCAGGTTTCTTAGAGGCTTACCAGAGAAAGGCAAGAACTTTCCAGAACCAGATGTGGGGATATCCTAGCAAATTCCCATACTTCAAAGGCTAGCACCAGGTTTGAATATTGGACCCACATAACACTTATTCAGTGTACCTCAGGACCTGTGGAAGAATTCAGAAGGACTGCCTTGTACTCCAGAGGACACACATCCCTTCTTGAGGATTGCCTGGTTCTTCAGAGGACTGCCCTGTTGCTTGAGGCCTGTAATGCTTCTTGCAGGAGAGAGGACCATCTCCTTAAATGCAAGACTACCAGAGTGACTCCAAAGGTTAGTTGGCTGGTCTTCTGTGTGAGCTAAAAGCACTTAACAAGCTCCGGAGGCCTTTAACTCTACACCAGGTCTCTGATGGAGTTAGTCCTGACCCCCAAGTGGTGCCCCCGGGTCCTGGACCCTTGGAAGTAGTGTTAGAGTTGCTGTTCCTACCTAACCCTTAAAGTTAGGACTTGGAAACATTTTTACCAAAAAGTGACAGAAGAACCAACAAAAGTCCAGACCTACATGCCAGCTGATCTGCCCATGGTGTATCATTGGACGGCCTGATTTGTGGTAGCTCCCACTATGTTCTTCTCCACAGAAGCAAATCCAGTTCAGCTAAACCTCTGAGCAACAATAAAACCAGCCTTCTGGAGCCCTTTCAGCTACGTCTGGATGCTTCATCCTACTGGATATCTAAGTCCATAGGTAAAAATCTTCACCGGGCTTACAGTCGGCCCTAACTTTTTACTTTGCTGTGGTGCCAGACGACTAGATACCCGCAGTTGGAGCTTTGATCTTTTAGGTGCTATTTTTCACTAAAACCTGAAAAAATCATAACTTTGGTTATAAATCTATGCATTAAGGCATTTTTTTTTACCGGGTTTCTTGTTAAATTATTTCTTGTTAAAAAAAATCTCAACTTCATTTGTATGGTTTTCTTGTAGGCCAAATAAAGTCTTTGAACTGAACTAATTAAAATGTATTCCATTTTTCAAAATTGGTATGGGATTTTTCTTGCTTGTGTTTTCACTTCTTGCTATTTGTGTGCTGCATAAATAATTTGCACATTGCCTCTAAATTAAACCTGACAGATTTTTTGCCAAGCTACCAGAGGGTTAAGCACAGGTTAATTCAGTGACTTTTGTGGTTCGCATTGCAAAGGATTGTGGTTGTTGCTTGAGTAGGGTTTTCACCCACACCCACACTCAACCAATAACCCAATTTCTTACATTCCCCATATCCAATTTTGATGATTTGGCACATTGAATCTTTACTTATTTATGCGAAATTGCTTAGGAAATAACGTGAGTACATTATATCCCACTTTCACAGACAACTTTAGCTGTCTTTGTAGCCTCATGCAATAGAAAAATACATAGATATATGCATAAACAGGGGAGCTTTTGGTCAGCCCTCTCTATCGATCTGTTCAACGGTCATTCACATTTTCCTTCCACCCATCACAACTTGCAGTATGAGCAATGGGACAGCCTGTGAGCCATGACATCTTGCCTGATAACGTGTATTCCCAACTAAAAGGAAGTGTACTGAGGTGCTTGGATTGGTTAGCCAATATTTTCAGTGCCAATGTAATTTTTCAGTTCCTTTTTCATCGTTTTCTTGTTGCCATCCTGTGTGTTTCAACTACGTCTTTAGGTTCCAATAATTGTAAGCCAATCAGACATTTCTTTCAAGCGACAATCACATTTTCCAGGGATGTACATTAAAACTAAAAAGTGTTTCTAAGTAAACCTGCTTGCTTAAAAGCACTCATACTGTTCTTTTCAAAATTATAGGCAATGGTTAGTGCTTTAATTAATTCCTTTATTTCAAACATATGGCCATCACCTTTGGGCTGCACCATTTTTCCTTTGATTTACTTCGTTTTATTTTGAGACATATGCTTGCAAAGTGAAATTAAATATAATCAGCACAATAGAAAACCAGAAAGGGTCAAGGCAGCAGACAGGGTCAAGCACTACAAGTTCTGTGTTTCTAAGTATTGGGTCGGTGCAAAACTTCTTCCTACACCTGCTACCAGTAGGTGTTTAGGTCAAAAGATCCAAATGCAAAAAATGGAAGGTGCACTCAATGAGAGTCCAAAGGAAAGGAAGTATATTGTATATCTTCTCCTTTATTAGCAGTTTTTTTCAAATACAGGCACAGCCAACGCGTTTCGTTCCATTAACCTTGTGGAACTTCGTCAGGGCGAATTGATTCAGTACTGCCACGAGACGCTACATGAATTTGGAGCACCCAACTGCAGGTGCACAGTGGTTATCACCGCGAACACCGAGTTTTATTACGGACCGGTGACCTCTTCCTTTTTGTATTGATGCCAACATGGGAGCCTGGCACTAGGGGGAATAACAGGATACCATCTTCGCGAATATTAGATTGCTTGTGAATGCCTACCCCACCTTGAATCAGTTTTCTACCCAGTTCACCGGCACCCTGAAGACTGCGAGACATAGCATAAGAACTACCACTGGACGCACCAAGTTGTATCCAGTTGACTATACCTTCTCTATATAAATGAAGGTTATATGCCTTTGAATACCTGGAGGCCACTATTTTGCGATCCACTAGTCGGGTCTGTATAGACCCCAATTTCAGTACTGAATCAATTCGCCCTGACGAAGTTCCACAAGGTTAATGGAACGAAACGCGTTGGCTGTGCCTGTATTTGAAAAAAACTGCTAATAAAGGAGAAGATATACAATATACTTCCTTTCCTTTGGACTCTCATTGAGTGCACCTATAATCAGCACAATAACTTGGCCAGTGCTCGTTTAAACTATCCAATAAGAATTCACGTAAGTTTGGCAAATTTAGTGTGAAAACAAATATTCCAAGAAAGTGATATGCAAATTATGTCTGGTTAACTGCAATTAGATGTACTCATATCTGCATCTAACATATTTACACTAAGACCCTGATTTTGAGTCAGGCAGAGCAAAATTACAGCATGGAATTTCGCGCCATCTGATTCAGAGTGTGTGCGTTTTTTTCACACCCAGTGTTGTTGGTTGTGAAAGATCCATACCCACTTTTTCCAGCTGATAATTCAGGCCGGAAAAATCGCACGCCGCATTAGCCTATTTTTCCGTTACCCCAGTATCCTGCGACGTGAAATCAGGTCCTTTGCATTTTCATAAATGATGTGAAGTGATGGAAATCCAAAGTGAAAGGAATCGGCTGTAGAATGTTCATTATACTGTTCAATTTTGAGGTGAGAAGCACTCATAATGGCTGAAAGATCATTTACTTTTGACATTCATGTACTTTATTTCCATTCTGTGACACTGGGGAATTAAGCCATTTACGTAAGTGAGACCAGTGTATGACAAATTCCTAATTTAGCAGTAATATTTACCACTTAAATAGAAACCTCACTCAACCTAATTTCTCATCCATATACACCAGTGTACATGCATGACAAGTAACGTGAATGCATAGCCTGCTTCAGTCATCTAATTACATAGTTATTTTGGAATATGTGTTTGAAATGCCAATATCATTCTGCAGCATCAATCCCTTCCTGTAAGCCCTACTTCCGCTTACGATGCGAGTGAATATACAAATGGCTTCATTATACTAATAAGTGCAGCTTTAACTGTTCTGAATATGAAGGAAGCAAGATGGAAGAAGATTGTGGATGCGAAAGGGCAGTTCCACAGAGGAAATTGGTATGAAAAATACCCTGCAGCAGCACTGAAAAGAGCCAGCTCGGAAAGGTCAGAGCAGAATGATCAATGATATTCCCACAAGTTGAAGGACTCTTGACTAACAAGGGAAGACTGTGTTTGGAACTGAATGAACAGAACATTTCTTGGCATGGGAGAAATGTTTGAAAGCTTGTTTCAAAATGAATTGTGGGTCAAATATGTTTGAGACCGCTGGACAAAGGTCAACACCCAAAAACCTTTTCCTAAAGCAAAAAAAAAAAGGAAAAATTAAGCTGGAGCGTTAGGGTCCACAAATTTGAGACACACAAACAACGGGGGCTTCAATGTAAAAAGTGTCTTGTTTGAATATTTAGAATTTTAGAAGCGTGGAACTGCAGGACGTGATACAATATACCCAGGGCATATATGATGTGCAAGGGGATTTACATAGTAGAAAAAACAGGAGTGTATGTGGAGGGTCAAGGCGAATATTTAACGACCTGTCTGTTCGTTCCCCTGCATACAAGTTACAAAACACACAACAGAACAGACCAGGTCTAAAGATGGTGTGTAACTACTACAGTGACTGTGTGACAATAGTGGTGCATGCGTGAGAAAAATGTAGGAAACAAAGACTAAAGCAATTCCCATCAGCCCACCCTTATGGTGGAGTTTACGTCATGTGGGAATTACTAGTCACACCATCCCAAGTCCGGCATATAGTGCCGGTGCGGGAGTGGACGTCATGTTTCAGCCTCTTGGGCATTTGCCCTGGCTTTCTTCAGGACCTTAGATATAGAATGGCTACTGCAACTACATATAATGTGTTCAGTGGAGAATAACAAGAATGAGCGCTCGTTTCAAATCGGGGCACCGACGGACAGAGCGGGCCTCATACTCCCGAGCGGTCGCCGGGTGAGGTGAGGCCTTCACCCACACAAAGCTGGGAAGAAGACATATTTCTCTCCTTCCAGCGGACACTTAAGTATTTAAGTTCCTGATATACATGTAACTCTTTACTAGTACATTCTTGTTATTCTCCACTGAACAAGTTATATGTAGTTGCAGTAGCCATTCTATATCTAAGGTCCTGAAGAAAGCCCGGGCAAATGCCCAAGAGGCTGAAACATGTCGACCGCCTGCACAGCGCCAGAAGGGTAGTCTTACTACCTGGCGTGTTTTTAACCCTTGACACATGGACTCCTGTCTAAACGTTCTTTGGAGTCTGTGTAGCCGATTTTATATATCACTATCACTTGAGCACTGCACCTTTCTATTAACATCACTCTAGTATGTACATCATGACTACATTATTGACATCCACTCCCGCACCGGCACTATATGGTCGGACTTGGGATGGTGTGACTAGTAATTCCCACATGACGTAAACTCCACCATAAGGGTGGGCTGATGGGAATTGCTTTAGCCTTTGTTTCCTACATTTTTTCTCACGCATGCACCACTATTGTCACACAGTCACTGTAGTAGTTACACACCATCTTTAGACCTGGTCTGTTCTGTTTTGTGTTTTGGGATTTACATAGTAGTCTGCAATGTTTGTACTACAATGGCGTAAATCCTAATATTTGTGTGTAAACCTGCAGTTATTATCTCTGTTCCGAAAACATGTTTTGTAGATCTGTTAAAATCAATTGGGGACTAATTTAATAATAATATTAACTGACATATCTGTTACATGGTATGTGAAGCCTACTCATTTGTACATTTGTTATGCTTAATAACGTAATGTGCGTATGTCTCTACGTCTAGAAATGAAAACGTTAGATCTGCTGTAATGGTTCGGAGCAGTAATAAACCAGCCCTACCTGCGATGAAATCTTTTCATGGAGTGCCAGTGGATGCTTCTCTTTGGAAATTTAGAGGTAATTCTAGCTCTCAGTGACTGGTAATTCCCAAAAATCTGTTCTACACCAAAGAAGCATAGAATGCATCTCATAAGAGTATTATTAGTTTTACAAGCTGTGGGGGCGAACATCCCAGGATTGTTTTGCCAGCTGTCCCAGTCTACTATTTGCTCAGCTTCTGCCAGTGAAGAGTACCTGCTCTACATGACGATTGACCCCCTTCCCAGAAACAACCTGGACACAGGTTTCAGTGCTTCTCGAGAAGAACTTGGCGCGGTTTCTGGGTAAATGTAAATCCCAAATGTGATTTCAATGTCGTTTTGGAGAGAATTATCCACCTCCACCCTAACTACAAGGATGTCACTGGTTGTAGGCAGTGCATTAAACTAAACTGTGGCTGTATCCCCAAGAATCAGGCTGCTGCCCAATAGGTAAATCCTAATGAATCTTCTGTAATTGCATCCCTAATTTTAACCATTGGTGAATGTGTGTTTAGATCACAGCTGTATATATGGTGGTCATAAATCTGTCAGCATGGTAACATGGTAGTCTCCATTGAACATCCTTCCCGTCCCTCACTTCTTCCGCCTTCTCTGTCAGTGGGAATCCATAAAACATCCTTCCTGGATCTCTCCTCTTAAATGTGCAGAAAGACGTCTGTGAAAACAACCTTACCTCAGCAGGAATTACTTCTTCATCTGGAGTTCCTTTTTAACTCTTTGGTTTGGGCCTGGAATAAAGATCTGGATCCAGCACGTGAAATCCCAGAATTTGATACGGTCAGTTAAGATGACCTTTGAAGGAAGTGAATGTCACCCATTGCTTGAGTCACGCCATAGCCTTATATTGGCAGCGGCCTCCTGCCGCAGCTGGAAATAAACTTTTAAACCTGACTTGAGTAAAATAAATACTCATACTAACTTCACCTGAAAGGACCAATGCAAATTCCTTGAGGCTTAGGAATAAAGAAACTGTGTGCTGCCTGTATTTCATAGGCAGAGTCCACCCCTTAAAATCTGTCCACGTCCTTCCTGGTTGCCCATCTGCATACCCCAATAGTCCCCTGTGATGAGTCCCTTCCAGGAAAAGTATAACTGCCAAGATCGCCAAAAACTACTTGTGACATGACCCCATCAAGGTCAATGTAGACCATATCAACAAAAATAACAACACGTAGGTGAGCAGACTCACCAGAAATGATGATAATCCTGGCAGGCATACTCATAATAACTTACAGGTAACTTTCTCAATGTGAGACCCCTCAACCAACTCAGCACTTTCTAGCAGCATCTGATAGTCCATGAAGGACTTGGGCAAGAGCCTCTAGGTGCTTGAAGACTTTGCTGACAATGTTTACCCGTGCAGAGGACCCAGAACTACATTGCCCATATGCCCTATCTTATGTTTCAGTGCTTTGTTAACCCATCTTTGAGAATACATCCTGATTTTAATCATAGAAAGTTTGAACTGGAATTCTCCTATTTGAGGTGGGAAACCATCCAAACCGTCCTCATTGTCAAGAAGAAGTCATCAGTCACTGCTCTTGCTATCACCGGCCCGCTGATTACAAACGGGGACCGGCTACCTGTGTATTTTTAAAATTCTTACGTCGTCTACCCCGCCCTCCTGACCCCTACCCCTACCTGTCCTCGTCCATTTAGCCTGCGTTCTCCCCCTCGCGCGCTGTCTAAAGTCCGGTGGCAGAGGGCTGAGGGCTTCGCGCTGAGCGTGGGGATTTCATTTCTGCTTTTTTAAATAGACTATTTTACTCGTGCTGCTGACTGCTAGCAGCCTCGCTTCACTGCTCTTGCTATCACCGGCGCGCTGATTACAAACGGGGACCGGCTACCTGTGTATTTTAAAAATTCTTACGTCGTCTACCCCGCCCTCCTGACCCCTCCCCCTACCTGTCCTCGTCCATTTAGCCTGCGTTCTCCCCCTCGCGCGCTGTCTAAAGTCCGGTGGCAGAGGGCTGAGGGCTTCGCGCTGAGCGTGGGGATTTCATTTCTGCTTTTTTAAATAGACTATTTTACTCGTGCTGCTGACTGCTAGCAGCCTCGCTTCACTGCTCTTGCTATCACCGGCCCGCTGATTACAAACGGGGACCGGCTACCTGTGTATTTTTAAAATTCTTACGTCGTCTACCCCGCCCTCCTGACCCCTCCCCCTACGTGCCTCCACCTACTTAGCCGTCCACTATGTGTCAGCGCAGCGGACGAGCGCAGCGGGCGCGACGTAGACGCGCCGGAGTTGCGCCAGAGTTAAGCCCGTCTGCGCCCGTCCGCGGCAGACCGGGGCCAGGGGCCACTACCTCTGGCTCTCGCTTCCAGTATTCGGCCGCGACATTGCTCCGACTGCGGGGTCATTGGTCCCTTGATCCTTGCACAATTCATCATATTGCTTTGCTGGGCTGTGACTCTCGCTGTCACGCCTGTCCATCTGGCTGCCCGCCCCCTCATGTGTCATCGCCCTCTCCCGCCCCACTCATTTCCGGTGATTCTTATCCCTCCTCATTATCCATCATACTACTCAACACTAGATCTGCGGTCAAACATCACCTTGAGCTTTTCACTCTTTTAGATACGGTTAAACCTGACCTTCTACTGCTCACAGAAACATGGTTTACTGAAGCCTTCCTCCCTTCCCTTTTGGCTACCCTTCCTTCGACTTATTATGCCATCCGCGCCGATCGCCCTGGCGGGAAAACGGGTGGAGGCGTTGCTCTTATTGCCCGCTCAGATCTCCTGTTTCATGGCCTTCCTCCCCCCCCCCTGGCCGGAATCGACTATTTGGTGGTCCGCTCTTCCTCCCTTTCTCCCCACCTAGCTATAGTGCTTGTTTATCGCCCTCCTCAATTGACTCCCTCTTTTCTCCCGGCCTTTCAAGACTTACTTGGCACCCTGTCGGTCAACTATGCCTCGGTATTAGTCCTTGGGGATTTTAATTATTGGCCTTCGGACCCTAAGGAGTGTGTGTCATCCAAGGAATTTTCAGAAACACTTCTTTCCCTTAACTTTGTTTCTTTTGTCCACTCTCCCACTCACATTCACGGGCACATCCTCGACCAGGTCTGGTCTCTTAACTGCACCCTCTCCTCGCTGGTTGTTGCCCCTTGTACCTGGTCCGACCACTTCATCATTTCTTTCTCCTTTAATCTTTCAGTAACTAAGTCCCCTGTGCACATTAAAAACTCCTGGGCCCGCAACTGGGGCAAGGTCGACCTGCCCGAGCTTTCGGCCACACTCCTGGCCTCTCTTCCCCCCATATCGGGACTCGATTCCGCAGCCCAAGCCTCAGCCATTGATTCGTGGCTCACGGAGGGAAGCGATCGTCTAGCTCCCCTCCGGCGTACCTCGATTAGGCGCCCTAAAGACGCCAATCGGTGGTTTAACACCGAGCTGAAGGAATTGAAGCTCACCGTCCGAAGGGCTGAACGCAAGTGGAGACTGGATTATTCCTCGAATACCAGGACCCACTACGTTCACCTCCTGGGGACCTATAAACAAAAAATCATTGAGGCCAAGAAAGCGTACTTCTCGGCGAAAATCTTAGCGGCCGAGAACCAACCTAAGGAGATCTTTACCATCACTCATGATTTGGCGTTCTCGGACCGGACCACACTTAAGCCCCCCCCCTCCCAGAAACTCTGCGATTCATTGAATCGGTATTTTGTCGATAAAATCGCGACAATTAAATCTAATATCCCTCCCCCTTCTCCCTCTTATGTTGATCCCACCCTTCACCCGTCCCCAGCCACTTTCAATTCCTTTCCTCCACTCTCCGAGGAACTTTTCCTGTCCCTCCTCCCGAAAATCAAGTCCGGCTCCCCATCTGACATATGTCCGGCTCATATTCTACGGCAGATTTACACGGTCTGCCCGTCGCCTTCCCTGGGCTTCCTTAACGATTCGCTAGCCCGTGGGGTTGTTACTCCATCGTTAAAAGCCGCTTCCATTGTTCCCATCCTGAAGAAGCCGGGAGCTGACCCCTCTGTGATGGCTAACTATCGCCCCATCTCCCTTCTCCCTTTTTTGGCGAAGGTGCTGGAGCGGCATGTGACATCTGCACTCAGCGCCTTCGCCGAGGAGAATGGGAGGCTGGCCCCTTGCCAGGCGGGTTTTCGGCCAAGGCACTCGACTGAGTCAGTGGTGGTGTCAGTATCAGACACCCTCAGAGAGGGCATGGACTCCGGTAGACCTCAGGCGCTGGTCCTTCTTGACTTGTCCGCCGCCTTTGACACGGTGGACCATTCCATCTTGCTCTCCCGTGTCAGGGCGGCGGGCATAGGAGGATCAGCCCTCATCTGGCTCTCGTCCTTTCTGAGGGACCGGACCCAGGCAGTCCAACTTGGAGAATTTTCAGCTACCCCCTGCCAGGTCCAGTGCGGTGTTCCCCAGGGTTCCTCTCTCTCTCCTTTACTTTTTAATCTTTACATTGCTCCGCTTATCTTTTCTTTACAGCACCTGGAGGTCTCGGTATTTAATTATGCCGATGACCTCCAGCTTATTTTTAATCTCTCTTCCACACCTGATTCTATCTCTAATTTCCAATCTACTCTATCTTTCATCAGGGACTGGATGAACCTCAACCACCTGAAACTCAATCCCGATAAAACGGAACTTGTGGTGACGGGTGGTTGTTCCAGTCCCTGGAATTCACTTTTCTGGCCCCCCTCGTTTGGTCCTTCTCCTACCCCGGTTTCCTCTGTTAAGACCCTTGGTATTAAGCTCAATAATCAACTCACTATGCACTCCCAGATTGGTTCCGTGGTTTCTTCCTGCTTTCTCACTCTTCGCACCATTCGTTCTATCTCTCGCTTCTTCTCCTTTCCGGCACTCAAGTTAATTATGTCCGCTCTGGTCCTGTCTCGCCTGGACTACGGGAACATTCTGTACAATGGCATCCCTCAGTACAGCCTCCGTAAATTGCAATTAGTGCAAAACCAGGCTGCTCGTCTTGCCTTTGGTCTCCCTAAATTCCATCACTCCTCCCCCCTCCTAAGAACTCTTCACTGGCTTCCGGTGCGGGACCGTGCCTTGTTTAAACTAGGCTGCATGGTGTTCTAGGCCAGGACTGGCATGGCCCCCCTGTTCATATCATCGGCCATCAAGGCTTATGTCCCTGGCAGAGACCTCCGTTCCTCCACCCAACTTCTCCTAGCGGTGCCCCGCTATCGGAGAAAGAAACAGGGTGGCTCTAAATTTTCCACTCTTGCCCCCTTGTTTTGGAACTCGCTCCCTTTTTACCTTAGGTCCCTCACTGATTATTCCGCCTTCCGTAAAGCTTTGAAGACCTTTTTATTTCCTCAGGCTCTTCCCTAGGCTATTGTTTCGCTTTCAACCACTGCTTCAGTGACTGTCCCCGCTCAGTGGGTTGTTCCCCTACGCTAGCGCCAAGAAACCGTCTAGGTGTATGTTGCGCTTAATAAATATTTTAAACTTAAACTTATTACAAACAAGCTAGTGCACAAAGTACTTCGGATATATGATTCCTACCTTCATGAACGCACAACCATACCAGACAACAGCCTCTTGTCTCTTCAGAAGAACTTTTGACCAGCATTTAAAAATACAGAGTTAAGTTGATTTTGGTGTAATCAACCCCACTAAAGGAGGATAGCTATTTATCCCATTGCTCTAGGGCACTGAGGGCGTGCACTATAGGCTTTAAAGCACAATCAGGAAATTCTGAGCTGTTGGTCACAGCAGCCAAAAGCAACTACTGACCACAACTCTGACAGATATGCAGAGCCGAGCAAAAAAGTAAGAGTAGAGAAATTTGAAGTTAACCAGTAGGAAATTAAATAATCTGACTGTTATCCGTACTATTAGAGTGGATAATAGCTCAAGGTAAATTCTAGTATGGCTTTTCCTGTCTTTTATCCACCACATAGAATCAGTTCAGTTCAGTTCAATAAACTTTATTCGGTTAAAAACAAATAACCATAAAAGTAGCAGACATGAAGCAAATTGCAATGGTTACAATAATTACAATAATTACAGTAATTACATCTCATAATTATAAGTACAGTGAGGTGGATCAATAAGGAATCTAAGTCGTTTCAGTTAGCATTTGTTTCCTAAATTTAAAAACATATTTTAAATAATTTAAAACCACAGTAACAGTTAAAACCGTATCCATTTTCTGGACTTCTAAAACAGCTGGGCGACATCTGGTTAAATTCATGTCTTTTAAAAAGGGGACAATAATTTTTCTACGGGAGGCACAATAGAATCTGCAGAAAAAAAGGATATGAATATCTGATTTTTGTGACGTACCATCACACAAGCAAGTGGGCAAAATGTGATTCCATGAGTTCATGTGTGGAAAAGACACTAATCTAAAAAATATACAAAATCTAAAACGAGTTAAAAGAAAACGATCATAGTTTGTCATGGGCAGGGATAAATATGGCTGTACAGAGTTAGTCTCACACAGACTAGGAAGGTGGGAGTATACTGAGGGTTTCAAAATTTCCACTCTCTTCCTCTTATCCGCAAGATGGTCCAGGCAAATGGTTTTTAGTGTACTCCTAGAAATGCTATCCATTGAGGATGGATCCGAATAGTATGAATAGCATCCAATCTCGGTCAGGAAACACTTTACATATCCCAACCATCCCGCTCTGTCCACATGGTCCAAACTGAGGGTGTCCTGTAACAGGGCCCAATTCATGACGCGTTCGTTAGTAGTCCATACCCTATGCCACAATAGGATAGGTTGAATTTTGATAATGTCCGTTATGTAAGGTTGGCCAAGTTCAGCGTGACAGTTAAATGTGGCAGCACACTGTGGAACTGCTAGGACTCCCCTCAAAAATTTGTTCTCTGCCAGCTGGATTTGATTTACATTAGCGTATCCCCACAAACCTGAGCCATACATAGCCACAGACAAGCATGTAGCTTTATATATGGTTAACATTTCTTTTATCGGCTTCCTGCCCAATTTTTTGACAAAATTCTGTAGGGCCATGATCGTTTTCATAAATAAAAGAGTTCTAGCCTTAATTGCACTTGTCCAAGAACCTGACTCATGGAATAAAATGCCCAAATAAGAAAAGGTTGGGGTGTTATCCAGTGGCACATTGTTTAAAAACATCCGCTTCATTGGTTTACCTGGTTTTGGGCCACAGTTCATTGTAAAAGTCTTACTACAGTTTACTAGTAGATCTAGGTTCAACATAAATTTCTCAAAACTAACTACTAGTTTTTGCAGAGCCCGAGGAGTGCGTGCCATGAGCACCGCGTCATCCGCGTACATGAGCGCAGGGATTGCCCTCCTCCCCACCCTGGGCATATCCTTGCACTCCTGCAGCAGGTGACGCTCGAGCCCATTAATATAAAGAAGAAATAAAAAAGGTGCCAATACGCAACCTTGCCGCACTCCGCGGCCTACACTGAATTGTCTGGAGCATTCGCCCCCCCCTGCCGTAGCGAACAGAAGCTGTGGCTCCACTATATAGTTCCCTCAGGAAACAAATGATGTTATTGTCCACTCCCAAACCTTTCATTATTTCCCACAATTTAGAGTGTGATACACAATCGAACGCTGATGAGAGGTCCACAAAAGTAAAATACAGACGTTCTGATTTAATCCTTATGTATTTGTGTTGCAAGAGCATTAGGTTTAAACCTTGCTCAATTGTGCCAATCCCTTTCTGAAAACCAAATTGCAAATCACTAATGATATCATTTTCCTCTGCCCAGCTTTGGAGTCTTGCCAGCACAATACGTCCCAGAATTTTTACTGATGAGTCAAGGAGGGAGATTGGTCTGTAACAGGCACAACTGTTCCTGTCCCCCTTCTTGTAGATCGGGACAATGACAGAGGTGAACCAGGATTCTTTCAGGCCCCTTGAGAGAGCTGCATTAAAGAGTTGTACCAGCATAGGTCCCCAGATTTCAGTACTAGCTTTAAATAGGTCTGCCGGAATCCCATCAGGTCCAGCAGCCTTACCGCCTTTGGTGGATCTCAAGGCAAGAAGTACCTCATCGAGTGTTACAACCAGGTTATAACTCTGTTGTAAATCCAAACTAATGTTAGGACCCCCACTATGGATATCTTCCCGTGCCTTATAAAGGTTAGAAAAATGATCTACCCATTTATCCTCGTCTATTGCAATCTCGATTCGGGCCGTATGGGTTTCATATGGAAAAGGGGTGTTAATTACTTTCCAAAATGCAGCGGAATCTTTAGATTGCGAGGCCTCGCAGAGGGACTCTATTGCCGCCTTATTTAGCTCAGTTTTCCTTATTTTCAGGGCCTGATTATATGCGGACCTGCACTCTCTTATTTCACCTACATCCCTGGGGCATCTGTGTACTGCCTGTTTTAGATTTTTCAATGCCTTGGTGCATGCGTTATTAAACCAACTCTTGGGTCCCTTACCTCTACGTTTTGCCTCCACCCTTAAGCTACTTTTTATTTTTGCAGCTATTATTCCAAAGTGCTCAATAATTTGATCATTAACGGGGTTGTCACTCAGACAAATCCTAAAACTATTTGAGCACACCTCCCAGAGTTCCTTAAAAATGGTTGCGGGGATTACTTTGCTCCATTTAAGTGTGTACCCATTTTGTCTCCCAAGGACAACATCAACCGCTGTCTCAACTAGAGGTGCGGCCGTCGATGGGTCTGGGAACAGATCTTCTACCTTAAGACATTGTGGAAGGTGGTCACTTATGGGTAATTGGATATTCGTAACCCCCAACAGTCTGTGATTGAGATTGGTGGAGGCGATAATAAAATCAATAGTTGACGCTAAGCCTCTACCAACAAAGGTCGGTACAAAGGGTGTGGGTTGTAGGGCAGATTCATTAGCAAACCCTAAATCAAACATGAATAGTAATTCATTAAGCAGGTCCCCCATCAGAGTATGATCAAAATGTGTCAGGTGCATATCTCTCTCTGTCATTAGGCCACATAGGCCCTGATTCCCTTTAGTGCATAATGAGCAATTAAAATCCCCCCCCCATAAAATTACCAACTCTCTATCATTTTTATCCACCTCCAGCTGAACTTCCTCCTTAAGCTGCTTCATTACAACCAGAATTTTTTCTCTTGGAACATTATTGTAGAAATTAATAATTAACACCCTGGCTCCTTTAAAATTCCTTAGAGTTATAAGCTGAAAATAGCTGGAATCTAAGTGGCAGTGAGCTTGTTTAATTTTAAGTTGATTAGAAACAAGCGTGGTCAGTCCGCCCTTTGCTCTACCAAAATGACCTCCAACGGCTGGTGTAAAGAAGGTTCTGTAACCATTTACATGGATTGATTCCTGAGTCCATGTTTCTTGCAAGGCCACTATATCCTGGCCATTTATTATAGACTCCCAGGCTGGGTTATTAATTTTTTGCCTAAACCCTGCTATATTCCAAAACAACAGTGCACATGGATCGCTCTTTATCTGGATCGGGCCATCTCCTATCTGTTGCCCACTCCCATTTTTAACATCTACAGTAGACTGCATCTGCTCCAGAATATCACTGTTACAAGGTGTCAATCTATCAAAAGTAAGGACCTTTTGTAAAGTGGGCAATTCTTGAGGTAGCTCGCTCAAAGCCTCAGTACTTTTAGGGGGAACCCTACCCTTAGTAGAAGGGTGAAAAACTGGGGGAGAAAAATTTTCCCCGGCCAGATTTTCTTGGGATATCTGAGCTTGCTGTCAGTCAACCCCATCCAGACCAGAGAAAATCTGGAATCGATTTTGAGTTGGTAGATTATACATGTATGGGAAAAATTCTCTGTTATTCCATGGTCTACCTTGAGGGGGGTTGGGCTCCAGATATGCTGGGTATTGATTATTTAGAGGGGGGTATTGATGCTCTTGTAACTGATATCTGGGATAAAAGAACTCCGGCCTTTGCATGTAAGTATGGGGGTCCTGGGCATTTACGTAAACAGGACTGCCCAACAAAGGTGGTGGCCCCCTTGGACCGGCCCTATCCCATGATCTCATATTTCTAAACCCCCGTTGTTGATGGGTTGGCTTCTTAAATAGCTGCCTATCCCAACCCCGATTATTATGATCTTTTGATGGTGCATAGGGATAGAAATAGGATAAAAGATGTGTGGAGATGGCATCGCTGCTACTAGCATTGAACCAATCTCCAATGTGCCTCACGGCCCTATAATCCTTAAAATTAATGAATATAACATCACCCCTTCTATCCTTCGGTCTAACTCCCACCCAGTTGGCACGCCTTACACTTATAATTTCACCATTGATGGATGCAGGTAACGGTCTATTGTCTCGGAGCCAAAAGGTAACCTTGTTCCGTAATGCTACATGATCTTCCCATTTACCTGCAGGCAGTTCTGGGACCCCTGCCATTAGAATAACAAAAGGGGCAGAGTCTGGGGGTAAGTCTATAGTACGGCTCGTCTTTTCTGGGGCAATGGTTGGTGGATTCCCATTTCTCGACTTAGTTGTTGATATATCCTTACTACCACCTCGGTTTTGAGGTCCCCCAAGTTTAGGGGTTTGCTCTTTAATTACTGGGGCCGCCAGCTGAGTTGTAGTCAATTGTGATGTGGGAGTTAGTAGCGTGATCGTAGGGCTAGCAGATCTTACCCTCTCTTGCATTGGTTTCTTTTTTAGCACAGATGCTGGTGCTATAGTTGCTGGTATTATAGGTGCTGTTGTTAAGGGGGAGGCTATTACTTTAGATTTTGCAGGTATGTTAGTCTTTGCTATGGGATTCATCTTAGCTTTTCCCGGGCCCTTCATTAGGTCGTGTAAAAGGAGGGAATTCTGTTCAATGTTCAACCTTTTTCTCTATTGTGTCTAAATGTGTACACATCATGTTGGTCTTATCCAGAATCGGTTGCATCACACCCCTGATAAGTTCTGCAATTTTGGCCATCAAGGCCTCCTCGCCTAGTAGGATTTGACCAGTTTGTTACTGTAGGGAATGAGCTGCCCCTTTCCTTATCTTCTGTGCTCGATCACACAGTGGGTCACCCCCCCTTTTTTTACTGGTTCTCATAGGAGGGGGAGAAGTAGAAGACCTAGAAGATGACTCAATAGGAATTTTTGGGGAACCTGATAACCTAGCATTATCATTCCCTGTGGGTGAATCCAGTAATGATGAGCTAGTCGGTGTACTAGACAAAAGGTGTTTGCTCATTGTAATGGGATCAACAGGAAGACTATCAATGTTGTCTGTAATCCATGGTTGTGAAAAATCAATAAGCATCACAGAGTCTGTAAGGCGAGTCAGCGAGGTTGCATCCCCCATTTCTCCTAAGTTGGAAGATCTCAACTCAGGGAATAAAGGTACAGTTTGTGACTCATTCCCCCCTCCTTGTGTAGTTTTATGGCTTGCCTTCCTTTGTTTCCCCCTTCGTCTCACTCGGGCTTTCTTGAATCTTCTAGGGGATTCTTTGGTTGCAGGCTCATTTATTCCTGTAGGAGATATGCCCGACCCTATGGGTGCTTGAACATGAGGGACTTCATCATGCTGCCCCTCATGAACCATAGCTGTTACAGTAGTTACTTTGCCTGCGAAGACCGAGTGATCCTTTACCACAGATGCATCAAAAACAGTAACTGGGGGCTCAGGTGTAGTAGTGATTGTGGGCGAATGATCCAATCCCAAAGACGCCCTTCTGTTGCTGTTAATTTGTGCTACCTTTTTAATAAGGAAATTGTCCGTAGTAACCGTTTTAGTGGTCATAGTGGGTGATAGTTCCAAGCTTAATTAGTACAAGATGTAATTATTTAGAAAGAGGTTCGCACTGACGTATTTAGAAGCTACTCAGACGAGCAGTGAGCGATGGTGGACGAAAGGGGCGTTGCCCCGGCCCGGCTCCTCGGTCCCCGGAGCCCCGGGCGCTCCCGCGCGCTCCTGCGACGCGGGAAAAGTCTCGCGCTTTTAGCGCGTCCAGGAGCGGTTGTGGGCGTGTTCCCGCTGCACTCCTCTGAGCGGGAATGCTGGGAAATGTAGTTTCCGCCCCTTCTCGGCGGCCACGCACAGGTCCTAAGTGCGGTGGCAGCGAGGGGTCAGTGTGGCATCCAAGGCGCTTCTCTGCCCTGTGTCAGCGCTCCCACCAACCTCGGTGAGCAGTTTGTGGCGTCCCCCGCTCCACCGGAAAAGTCTCGCGCTTTTAGCGCGTCCAGGCACGGTTGTGGGCGTGTTCCCGCTGCACTCCTCTGAGCGGGAATGCTGGGAAATGTAGTTTCCGCCCCTTCTCGGCGGCCACGCACAGGTCCTAAGTGCGGTGGCGGCGAGGGGTCAGTGTGGCATCCAAGGCGCTTCTCTGCCCTGTGTCAGCGCTCCCACCAACCTCGGTGAGCAGTTTGTGGCGTCCCCCGCTCCACCGGAAAAGTCTCGCGCTTTTAGCGCGTCCAGGCGCGGTTGTGGGCGTGTTCCCGCTGCACTCCTCTGAGCGGGAATGCTGGGAAATGCCCTTCTCGGCGGCCACGCACAGGTCCTAAGTGCGGTGGCGGCGAGGGGTCAGTGTGGCATCCAAGGCGCTTCTCTGCCCTGTGTCAGCGCTCCCACCAACCTCGGTGAGCAGTTTGTGGCGTCCCCCCACAAATCAGTTACTTCAGAGTCAGCATTGCAGACTATTTGATAAGTTGTAAATTCATAAACAAATTGATCTATTCATAGATTCCAGCGTGCGAATACTGCTATTTTACAATTGATACGGTAGGACAATGACAAGAGAAGAGACACTTATTTTTTAATCAGTAGACTTCGGAGAATAGGGTTATCTCTGTCTGAATTTTTTATAATTGATTACAAGAAGTACGGTACAATACAGACATACAGAATGAGGAATAAATGTCCAAAATATCTGTTTGAAGATTTACATTCTACCAACAAGAGGCAATAGGCCCAGTGTGAGAAGCTCCAAATCGATGATAAAGTTTGGATTAGCTACTTGGAACCCCACTTTAGGCGCTCCATCAACACTCTTTCTAACTGTCGGGTCACCAAACAGGAATATGATGATACACATCACATAAGGTCTCATTTACTATATTATGATGCACAACAGTGCAGTTAGCCTTCCTGCTACGCTGTTGTGCATCAAAATAAAAGGGCAGGAATGAGCTGCTCTAACAGCAGTGGTGCACCAACACAGACTCCCTTGCGCCATGGTGCAAGGGTGCCTGTGTTGCATTAATGTTTGTTTACGTGGAGGAAGGGACACCTTCCTGTACATAAACAATCATTAAAGGTGATTTGCTTTTTATATGTGTTTCCTGCATAATGCAGCACACATGGAAAGAGCAAAAAATGAGAAGAAATAAAAGTATTTCTCGTTGGTGCACAACTCTACCGCCCCCTAGGGGAGGCGTTGGATTTTGACTCATTCACAGGTTTAGGGCACTTTGTAAATCTGAGAATGTACTCACAGCAACACCCATGGAACACCCTTTTCACGCAGAGTTGTGTGTGAAAGGGCCCCATTTTTACAAGGCCATGAAAAGTCATGCCGGGTGACATTACGTGGCCTTGTAAATATGGGCTGGCACACTGCACTGCGTCTATTAAAGTGGCGTACCAGCTGCTCAAAGGGCTTGTAAATGAGGCCCAAAGTTTAGAACCTGATGCAATCTAAAATGGTGAGGCTGTATGACGTCTCCAGTAATGCACTTGGAATGTATTGTACGACAAGCGTAGTTTAATGATTCATTTTTAAAATGTATTTACAGGATTTGGTGTTCTTTCTGAATCATGCAAGAATCCGTTTTAATTCCTGTTCAAAAAGTGATTCTAGACTAAATCCAGGGAATTTTCACATGGTAGCAACATTTAGCTCAATCAGTAACATTTAGCCATGGGAAAATGATTTCATCTCCTAGAATAGGCAATATTGGGAACCAAGATTTCTAAGACTCGAATTGGTTTTAGGCATGGCATGTCTGCTTTTCACAGTGCATTAGCATTACGTACAGTGACTTAGAAGCATTTAATAAAGGTTATGTGCTCTGGATTGTGCATTGTTTGGATTTCACCACATCATTTGACAGGTTTGAATGGGCTAGCCTATGGCCAAGTTTGATGCATGGGACATTCCACTGTCACTGGACTTCAGGATGAGCCTTGCGTGTGGTGCTTGTGGATAGGCAGCGAAACAGAATGTCAGGCGCTTGCAACCACAGAGGTTTACAAAATCATTTGAGGTAGCTAAGACAACGAAATGAACTAAAACTATACTGTGAACAGAATAAATTGCAAATTAACCACTGTAAAACAAAGACCCTATGCTATGGCCAAAACAGTAGGAAACTGAAGTATGATTATTATTATTATTATACCATTGAATGACCGCTATTACTACCTTGGTGTATTCTGTATAACTGTCTGAGGGAGAAATTTGACTAGATGGTAAATAAAAGGACATGCTCCATTGATAAAGATGATACATACAATTAATCCATTGTATATCAGTTTCAATTTAGTCCCTCTAAGCACAGCTTATAAAGCCAAAGCACAACCTGTTAGTGTGTTTGATCACCTATGTCGACGTACAAAGGGAAAATGTTAGATAAGTTACAAGCAATATCAAAATTATCTGTATTACTATGCAGCAGTGTTTCGGCTGAGGCCAAAGGGAGCGAGCTGGGATTTCAAGCAGGCTAGGACCTGACTACTTGCTCTGTGCTTCATTAGCTTAACATGATTGTCAATGAATAGTTTGTCACTTAGTTGGAAATTGATTTTATATCAAGGAGGATGGTAGTAAGTAAAAGTTGGATAAGACATTAGCATTGACTAAGAAGGTAATAAAAGTTGTAAGGACAAATATGAACTAAAGATGCTTGTAAAAAAAGATGTGTCAAAGTGTAGCTGTAGTACGTGTAGTAGCATACCTGTAGTACTACTTCATGTATTCATAAATGCAATTGACATAGTTATGGGTTGAGATTTACCAATATGCATATCCTAGCTCATTAGCAGAGTACTCCATTGAGAGTGCGCTGAAATACACAAACATAGAACCTCATTACGATGGTGGGCGGACTGCCACCGACAGGCCGTCTGGGGCAGTCGTCTGCCATCTAGTACATTGGTCTGACTGCTGCATTACAATGCAGCCAGTCGGACCGCAGAGGTTGGGGGTAGGTTGGGGATAGGACTGCCACCTCTGCGTAGGATCAAAGAACCCGATGGGACGACGGCCAGATTCCTAATCCCTACAATTGGGGCAGTGCCTGCATAGGTAAAGCTGTAGGGATTAGGATATCCGTTTCCGTCTGCCTCTTCATGGACATCCCACCGCCATAAATAGGCAGCTGGAAAGGGACTTTGGGGGCCCCTAGCAGGGCCCCCATTCCTCCTCGGCCTCCGCAATGGGGCTGGGGGTCACATGTGGTGCCCGCCAAAACATCCATGCACCGTGTGCCAGGCACATGTGCCAGGTGACCATGGCACATGGTTCATGGATGTTTAGAAACATGCCTTTACCAATTGCAGCCTGTGCTGCAGCCCTCTTCCGGGACGCAGCACCAGCCGCAATAGGAAAAGGCATGTTTCAGACTGCCGTGTATTATGGTAGGTGGAGCCACCTACTACTTGTTGGCAGGTCTCCATTCCGCCGCTGTGTCCGACTGCCACGGTAATGAGCCCCTTAATGTGCACATGTGGGAGTTCTAGTTGGGGTGGTGGGAAAGTGCGGAATATCTACAGCAAATTGGGAGAAAGAGCAAGAAAATCAATGAAGAATACTGGGAGGGACCTGCAAATAAGAAAGTGTATTTTTGTTTAAATTTAAAAAAGTTACAACCACATCTACCTCAGTTGTACTACAGCCTAAAGCAGCTCAAAGTTACTCCAAGTATGACTTGAAGAAAGCCAAACTCCACACATGGCCACTCACAGCTACTGGAAAGCAATTAGACTTAACTCAATGGAAGCACTTGTCCGGCGTAATTGTAAGTCAGCTGAAAGACTATGGCGGAAACAGTACGATCAGGAAGCTAAGTCTGCTTACAAACTATTGATTAATTCTTATCACGCAGCTATCCTTGAGGCTAAAAAGAACTATTTCGCCAACAGAATTGAATCTGCGTCAAACTCTTGTAAAGAAATGTTTACCATCGTCAAAGAGTTTGTGTCTCCCAAATCCTGTTCTGCCCAGCATAAGTTTTCCGAACCTTGGGTAAAGGAGCTAGCCATCTTCTTTAATACAAAAATTTAATTGATCCAGGAATCCTTTCCTCCAGCTGCTCCATATGTATCTCTGACTGACTCCAATCTGATGTCTTTTCCATCTGACACTTACCCCACATTATCGGAATTTACATCCTTATCAGAATCTACCTCTCTGGATCTTTTACTCAGGAATAAATCAGGTTCTCCACTTGACCCCTGCCCGGCGAGTTTTCTTGCTAGCAATGCTAAGATTCTAAATTCCCTGATCTACCCGGTCTTGAACTTATCCTTGTCTAGCGGCAATGTTCCCCCTGCCTGGAAGAAGGCAATGGTTGTTCCCCTCCTAAAAAAACCAGGCCTTGACCCAGAGATTCATGCTAACTATAGGCCCATATCTCTCCTGCCCAGTTTAGCTAAGATCGTCGAGAAGCACGTCCATTCTGTGCTTTCTTCCTTTCTGGAAGATCATGGGTTACTCCACTCTACCCAATCTGGTTTCAGCTCCAATCTGAGCACTGAGACCGCTCTATTGGAGGTTAATGAAGCCATTAAGGAAGTTCTCGACGCAGGTGGAAGAGTAATGCTGGTGATGTTGGATCTGTCGGCGGCCTTCGACACCGTCCCACATGAGGCCCTCTTGAGAAGACTTCATGAGATTGGTCTACGTGGGACGGTGCTTAGCTGGCTGAGATCTTACCTAGCTGGTCATCGACAAGTGGTCTGGGCCCCTCCTTACTCCGCAGAGGTGCCGCCTATGGATGTCGGAGTCCCACAAGGGTCGGTGTTGAGCCCAACCCTTTTTAACATCTTCATGACTCCATTGGCGGTACTTGCGGAGTCCATGGGTGCCCAGATCATATCATACGCTGACGACACCCAGCTTCTCTTCACCTGCAAGAAGGGCATGGAGTTTGACGGGGAGAGCATCCGTGGTTGCCTTGGGGCTGTCTTCGACTGGTTTCAGCGAAGCAGCCTCAAGTGCAACCCTGATAAATCTGAGGTGCTCTTCTTCGGCTGTCACGCAGATCCGCCTTGGCAAGAATGGTGGCCGGTGAGCATGTCTCCACCTTCTTCTTCCTCTGTGGTCGCGAAAAACTTGGGGATCAAAATCGACAACACCCTTTCGCTGAAAGTACAGATCACAGGTCTCACCAGCACCTGTTTCGGTCTGCTAAAAATGCTGCTAAAATTCCTTCCTCTGCTTCCTCTAGTTCACAGGAAGCTGACAGTACAGGCTTTGATTTGTTCGAGGATTGACTACTCGAATGTTCTCTACCTGGGTTTACCGGATTATCTCCTGCATAAACTTCAGGTAGTTCAAAACTCCGCGGCTAGGGCTATTTTTGGCCTACCTCGGCAAGCCAGGGCATCAGAGCTGCTTTCTTCCCTTCATTGGCTTCCTGTCAAGAAGCGGATTACTTTCAAGGCTCTCACATTGACACACAAGGCACTCCATTCGGTCGGGGCCTCGTACATTCAAAGCCGGCTCGTTTTTTAAAAACCCACCAGATCTCTCCGATCGGAAAGTCTTGGCCTGGCAACGGTTCCCCCCATTAGGAGGGCCAGTATAGGAGGACGCTCCTTTAGACATCTTGCCCCTAAACTTTGGAACTCCCTTCCTGTTGATCTCCGTCGTACCTCCAATCTTTTTGCCTTTAGAAAAGCTTTGAAAACTTGGCTTTATAATCAGTAAGCTGTTATGTTCTGTTTCTCCTTTTCAGTTGCGGGTTAGAAAGCGCCGGGACACTCCTTGGAGTAGCCGTGCGCTATATAAGCAACCCCATTAACATAACATAACATAACTGTACCTAAAAACAAAGGTAACAAAAAAGAAATAATCAGAAATTGAGTTATTAGTTGTGAAGGATATGAGCCCTTCACAAGTAGGAGGTCCACAATTTATTACGAGGAACCAAATACCTAGGTGTAGCACTTAACTTTCTCAGGGTAGCAAAGCAGAGTCACAGACACTCTCTCCTACTAATTCTACCTCACCTACCTTCAAGGATCTACGTCTTACTGCACACAATTGACCTCTAATTTCCTGTTCCATTCTCAATAAAAGATGTAGACTTGACAATCTAAATTCCTCTTCCTCCCTTATTTTTTCTAACACAGTTATCTGTTCTTCCCACTTTGTACAACCTTTATTCCTCTTCCATTGTATTTGCTAATTAAGTTATGCTCTTCTCTACTCAAAAGATATCCATAACTTTGAACAGTGTAAATATCAAACCTGTTTTGAGCAATTACTCTAAAACATTTAACATGTTTATTTACTTTATTATCTTCTCTAATGGGCAAATCCTCTAGTCTAAAGGAACATTAAAAGTAGTCAATAAAGGAGAAAGAAATTCATCTTGAATGAATATTGCAATGTACTGAACATGAAATTGGCAAGTGCACATAAGTAGATCCCTAACCAGCAGAGGCAGGAAGTTAGGTGCAAACATAGCATCCACTAACCTTCATTATAGTTACATATTCTCTATTCATTTTAGTATAGACTTTATCCTTAAATCAACTAAATATTCTCTACACATTGGTACATCATGTTTTAGTTCATTTCTTTCAGTACGGTTTTAATATTAGAATTATTAATACTATCTAAAGCCTATCCCACAGCAGTCAGTAAGCACACATACAGTCCCATTGAACCTACTAATATTATTATGAGTGTTAATAACCCAACAATTATACAGAAGCTACTGTTTTCCATCTTCTATTGAGACAACAATTATTTTTCATGGGAAAATCCAAAAAATCAACAAAAATGTTCTTGCTTCTTATTTTGTTAAAACACTAATTGAAACAAAAATTCAAAATAATCTTGTCAGCTTTCCTTCTGAACAGTTAATTTTCAAAGTTCACTTTCATGTTTGTTTTAGATTTCAGTTTTCTTGGTTCAACAACAATCTGAAAAATGTTATCCTCAAAGTCTCTATATTCAGCTCAAGGTGGTTCTTCTCCAGACTCATACTTGGTCTCTGATTCACTTTCGAACTTATACTGACACTGATTCACTAAAGTATAGTCATTTAACTCAGTTTCATCTTCTTATTCAGAAACTGTAGCTACATACACTGACACAGGTGAGGCATATTTTTGATTTGGAAGTCTCTCAATGATCTCTTGGCAACTGGTGATTCGCTTTCACTAGTTTTAATATCAATTTTACTCTCATGTTGCTCTTCTGGCTCACAGTGTTTTCTTTTGCGAGTTCTATTCCTTGGAATATCTTCCTCAACACTTTATTGCTCAGCAACGGTCTTTGTGAGAGGAATCTTTACTCATCAAGGAACTTTGGCTTAAGCTCAGACTCAAACTTGAACTTGAACTCAGATCAGTTTGTCTTTGTCGGCTCTACTCACAGTGAACTTCTACTTTACTTTAGGGTTCTTTGTAACTTTAATCTTCAACTGCAAATTTTCACTGCTTGGATCAGAAACTCTTCTTAATGTCCTTCATGTTATTTTGTCTTTTGCAGTGTAACAGCTCTTCAATCTGATTTTTGTTTTGAAACTGGACTTCAGGAATTTCAGGTTTTTCATCAGAACTTGCACTAACCTGAAACTTCACTCTGTCAGTTTAACTTTGCTCTCTATCTTCACCAATTTAAACATTTTCTAAATCTTCACCCTATCTGGATGCACGTTTAGGGCTTGGCGAAATATTGTGTTCTGCTCGTGGAATTGGTGGAATTTTGACAACTCTTCATTACTCATGTAACGTGGAGTTTGGGCCAAATTCCGCCAATCGCCTTGTAGCAGAATTGTTTCTCGCATGCAGTTTCAGAACAGTAAATTGAGGAGTGCTACAGAGATCTGGCTCCCCTAGAGCGATTTCCAGTCACTGGGAGCACATCTGGCGATTTTTGTCTTAGCAGGCGGTCGTGACAGTTTGCGGTCAGAAGGCTGCTGCTCGAGAAGAAAATGTATGCAATCTGCAGCAAATTCAAATCAAGTAGCTGTAGCTACACCTTCTGGTGGACCATGTCGTGCCATTTGAGGTGATTTTCCAGCTCAGAACGTGCTCCATTGGCAGAATTCCACAGAATCTTGTGGAGTTTTTAGGCAACTTCACTGAATAATTCTGCAAAGTCAAATTCCACGAGTTCCACCCACCCCTATTCATGTTGTAAATGTAAGTTTTATTTTGAGCTTGACCTTGTACTCCCGCTAGTGTGCCTGTTTCTGGACATTCAACTCACCTACTGGTTCAGCTACCCTCCCTTTGTTTGTGAGCAGCATGAATCCATTGTGGAAAAGCAGCACATGTCACAGCATTTTTTGTTGTCAGGATCACTTGCTATCGCCCTTTGCAGCCCTCTTCAAATATCCCTTGCAAACGTGTATTAGGATCACAATCCAATCCCCAGGGCTCAATCCCTGCCACATTCACGTGAGGAGAGACAGATTTCACCAAGTCAGCCACACCTTTGAAATAATCTAGCACAATGCCATCAGTTAATGTAATTAGTGAAGCAGAAGGTACATATACAATCCTCATTGCTCTAGCCATGATAATTTAATGGGGTGATAAACCAGTCTTTCTGTCAGGAGTACTTCTCATCCTCATCAAAAAAGCTGGAAAGGCATCTGGCCAGTTTATACCATTAGAAGCACAGACCTTTGCTAAATTGTACTTAAGAGTTCCATTTGCGATTTCTGCAGCACCAAAAGATTGTGGCAGATAACTACATTGAAAGGGAAACATCCTTTACAACGCAACTTTTACCACGCAGTGCTATTACAACGCAGGTTTTACAATGAAAACCATTACAACGCATTGCGCTGGGGGGCGCGCTAGGATAGGGAATAGATTTAATTTACTATCCTACACCTTCCCTAGTGTCCACGGGGACTGGAGTTGGAATAGTAAATTAAACTATTCACTATCCAGCACCCCAAAGCGCTATGCGTTGTAATGGTATGCGTAGTAAAACCTGCGTTGTAACAGCATGCGTGGTAAAAGCATGCGTTGTAACGCCATACAACCACATTGAAATTTCTGATTTTCTTTCAAATGCAAAAATATGGATTCAAAATGGATTTTTATGATCAATTTCAATAGAAGTTGGAAGATCAAATTGCTGTATCAACTCCCTCAACAACAATTTGAATACTGTAAGGCTGTCTCCTCTTCTTGTGGGGAATGCTTCCAACCATTTAGAAAACAAGCAGATAATTAGTAATATGTACTACAAGACATTACAATTTGGTATCTCAATAAAATATGCTTGGAGTCTTTTAATTGGACTTCTTGATTTGCCGGTCCGATTCATAACCATAAGTGTTCTCCTGCCTAGATTATCCAAATGACACGCCATACATCTGCTGCAAACATCTTCAACGACTTTTCCTGTAGTTCCCCAATACTTTTTGAAAATCCCAACTAGACTGTTTCTAGCTTCATGCATCTGGGTATGCAAATATTTACACATAGGATGTAACATCGAATCAAGTAGCACATAAGTATGATCTTTGTGTAAAGACAAATCCTGCTTCTTTTTGTGGCCCAATCTCTTCAATTTTCTTTTCTCGTTCCCTGGGGCATCTTCCTGCAAATCCCTTAGTTCATTCAAAGAAGTTTACATTGAATCCATAAAGAAAAAACTCACATTTTCCACATTTTGTACTAAATCAGATTCAGTCTCCCATACAACTGTCTCATCCTAGAATGCAAAATTATTTTTGCCAATTGGTCCGCATACTTGTTTCTAAGCTTGATAATGTCATTTCTAGTCTTGTGAGCTATGCACCTTATGACTGTAATTTCCTTTGGCTTCTGTATAGTTTTCAAACAATCCAATATGTAAACCCCACTTTTTATAGGGACGATAGATGATGTCATAAAACTCCTTTGTGACCATATTTACCATAGTCATGGACAACTTCAAAACCATACTTGTCGTCTGTATCAATCATCACATATAACTTCTCTAGCAGGCAACAAGCTATTGTTAAAGCAATGAATTATTCCACTTGTGCTGAAGTTACGTTTGGCAGAAAAGACGCTTTATTGTCTCAGAAATGGAACATACTACATAGGCAGCTCTCTATGCGCCATATTGGTCTCTTAAACAGCGAGCATCAACAAATAATGTCAGTCAGCCATTTCTAAAGGTGTTTCTTTAATATCTAGTCTTGGCTCTGCACTATCCAAGTAGGGAACAGAATCCTAGTCAGAGTAAGTCAAATACATACCCTAAATATACCTCTGCTCACCCTCTAGTAGCTTGGCACAGAGCAGGCAGGCAGACTTAACTTATGAGGCAATGTGTAAAGTATTTGTGCAATACTAAATACAGTAAAACAGTGAAAAAGCCACACACAAATAGTTAAAACCAAGTTATCAAAATACAGCTTAATTTAATGAACAAAACAAGACCAAAATGACAAACATCCAATAAGAAGAACCGCGGTATCAATTTTTAAAGACTATCTTGAAATATAGTGCTTAAAAACATAAAGCGTCAACTCGGGCCATCTGGTTGCTCTGGACTTGGTCAAATCTATCTCGACAGCGCTGGAGTGTGAGTTGGATATAGGAGCCATGCAGGGTCTGCTGCAAACAGTACCTTCACAAAGGAATATTGATAAATAATGTATTAGTCAATTAAAACCAATAAAAAAATAAGAATACAAAAAAAACTAAAAGTCTGTTATATATCTACTTCAGCCGCTTAACATTCTGTTAATGGGCCATTACATTTTTTATCTTTCCTTTCTAACTATAGAGATACAATTTCCAAGTATGGGAGATAAATGTCTCAGGGGGGCTAATCAAGCACTGACAATTTCCCAAATTGGGTTAAAGTGAGAATTTGTGATGCAACCAATTGTAACTCTCCTTAATTCCACCGCTATAGTTAGTAAAGTGCTTGTGTGCAGGTCCAAAAAGTGGGAATATGTGCTATGCTAAATGGACAATGGTTTTTTAATCAACTGAGGTAAAAATGTAAAAGACTATACTTTATTAAAGTGCCGATGTGCTAGACGAAAGTGCCATGTTTAGTACATTTTTGCCCAAACAAGACGGAATAGGGAGCAACTACTATAGAGGACCCTAGCAGCTCTCACTTGCAGTTTACCTGCACATGTAGTTTACCTAAAAATGATGGGGTTGTTACGGCCTAATTTCCACACTCGACCTATATATTAATATTTTTTTTAAATGGCCTATAACTGGACTAGTCTAATGTTCAACATTGTATTATTTGGCTCCATTGACTCCACAAGTGCAGTCCTACAAGACCTGATTCCCTGGTTACAACCTTTCTTCTTAGTAGACTTCTTCTTCGAGGTTCAATCAGCATTGGGTAGATGCAGATAATGTGAAGCAAAGTCTCAGTCTCCTGATGACACAGACGACAGGTCCGGTCATCGCTTTGGCAGCCCATCCTCCATTTTGGCATGAGGTCTAATGAGGGTATCTCACCGAATCTAAGGGCCATAAATGACTGTTTAAGCTTCCGGAGATAAGGAGCTGCAAGCAGGAGTGATCCCCTTGGTATTTAATAGAATTTAAACACCAGTCACAACATTTGATCAGCCTTTCATTACCAGCAGTCCAGCTTTGCCATCTGGCCAGCTTATTTACCACTTTCTTAAAGGTTCGTCTAATAACTTTAGAGATTCAAAGATCACCCAATTCCAACGTTCTGATGCTATGCACATGATGTTTCCTGTAGGTGCCGTTTCCCCGTTGTAAATTGATCTCAGACCAAACTAGATTGGCCAAGTGTTATCTACCGCTGCACGCAATTTATGACAGAGTTTTACAAATGCAGCCGAACCTGGCAAGTGACTGTGTTCTAAGTAAAAATTCTAGCCCGAGTTGTGCAGGCGAGGCTGAACTGGGTGGGCTAAAGGTTTGTTTATAGGCTCTTGTCAAAAGTTTATCAAGCAGGGGAGCCTTGTCGTCTAGCATTATCTCTGATCCATATGCTAGGGTTGGCAACAATTTGGCTTTCATAACTGCTCCCACAGATTTCAAATCATGATCTCGGATGGATCTAGCCAGTGATGAGAATCCATACTTCATAGCCTGAGCTTTTGCCCTAATCACTTTCTTCTGAGATGCAAAAGTGCCATTTGCATCTATTTTGAACCCTAAATAAACGTAGGTAGCAACTTCATCAATTTTGTTTCCATTAAGATGCCACTTTCGACTTTATTGGGGCCCAGAATGCAAGCCATCATACTTGTTTTTTTATAGTTTACTTCCGGGACATTCTTTTCTGTATAAGTACCAAAGGATTTAAGCAGCCTTTGGAGGAAGGAATAATTGACGGCGAGAAGCAAGATTGGAGGCGCGATTGGAGGCGATGAGTCGGCATCGATCTTTAGGAGTGTAGGCGAAGCCTCTGCTGTGAGTCATGCAGTTGGGCAATTCAGCATCGTAGAACCCCTTGTGAGGCAGGTGATGCGTCATCATTGAGCCTTACTGCCGGCACTGTGACGTCTTCGAAGCAGTGATGCTTTAGAGTCACTTGGGAATATGTTGGTTCCAACAGGCGCAAAGTTGGCAATATGGGGATTTTGGTGCTGCAGCACAGGAAAACCGACTTCCAACGGACCAGGACCGGATTGGTACTACTTTGCAGGGAAGGGTTCACATTTAGCAGCGTCCAGGTGCTAGTTGGTGAAATGAAGTGAGGTCTTTAATCTCCCTTAGACTTCAGAATAGGAAGCAAGCAGACAAACCCTTGGGGCCAGTCTGTGTTCAGGTGGTGTAGGTCCAGTCCTTCTCACCCAGGCAGAGCGGGCACCAGGCAGCAGGCAGGTCAGCACAGCAGAAATGCAGTTCTTCCAGAGGAGCAGTCCAGTAGAGTGACAGTCTTTCAGCAGCACAGCAGTCCTTCCTCCTGGCAGAGTATCAACAAGTCCAGAAGTATACTGAGTTGGTGGGGTCAGATGTCCAGTTCTTCTACCCAGTGGTATCTTTTAAGTGGGGGGTGACTTCAAAGAGGGGCTCCGAAGTCCCATCCTGCCCAGGATAACTCATCAGGATGTTAATGGCCCATCAGGATGTGAATTATCCATATTGCACAGATAAGTTCCCTTTGTGTCTGACTGTCTACAGGGAATGCATAAAGCCCAGCTGTCACCTAACCCAGATGTGTATTGGAGACAGGCAGCAGGCACAGAGAGCAAAAATTGCCAACTTTCTAAAAGTAGCAATATTTCAAGTTGTAATCATAAATCCGACTTTAACATTAAACAGCATTTGTTATTATAAGTCCATAATTACCAAACATGATAGTTCCACTCCTTCTCACTCAGGAATTACACTTAATAAATGAATTAATGAAACCCCAATGTTAACCTTTGAGAAGGGTGGGCCTCAAAAGAGTGAGAAACTAATTTGAGAATGTTTCAATACCAGAGCATGTTAAACTAGAAAGTATCTATTCCACCTTGTACTTACGCAGCATCCTACCCTATGGGCTACCTAGAGCCAGCCTTAGGGGTGGCCTATGTGTAATAAAAGGGGAGTTTAAGGCTTAGAAAGCAGTTATAAATGCCAAATTGACATATTACCATGTTTTAGGGGAGTGAGCACATGCACTTTAGCACTGGTTAGCAGTGGTAAAGTGCCCAGAGTCCTAAGACCAACAAAAACAGATCAGCAAAAAGTGAGGCAAACAGGCAAAAGGTTTGGAGGAAAACCCCCAAAGGCTGACAGGTCTAGGATGTACATAACTCAGTCACTGTCAAACAATCATGATCTGGTTTGCCATCAATTTCATCATTTTCCCTGTCTAAACAATGCTTGTCTGAAATAGGAAAAAGTGTTGCAGGATTAAAAAGATTGCATCTCTTAATCGAGATACTTTCTGCTGTAAGTATGATTTGCTCATAACGATTCTGTCTGCTGTTTGTTATATGCTGGGTCCTTGTCCTTGTCAAAAGCACTTCGACTAAATGTGGGACATATACAATTAAAGTATGACCCATAACATCCCTTTATTTTATTCATTAGAAATGGAAACAGCTGCAACCAATTTCAAACAACCTGGAAGTCTTACAGCTACTGGAGCAAATACAGCAGAAAGATATGCCACTGAAAACTTCAAACCTCCATTTGTTTTGCAAGAATCAAAAGTGCACAACCATTTCTGTCACAATAGACCAGAATAAACTTCAAATTGTAATTAGGCATCCAAAGTGCAGGTGCATGACACTAACTCTCTTCCAGTTTTTTAAATGCATGAATGCATTCATTGTCAAATGGCTTCGGATCTTGGACATCACTACATGCCAACCTTACTAAAGGATTTGCAATCAAGGAAAAGTTTGGAATCCACTGATGACAGTGCCCAACAATTTCACAAAACATCTGAACGCCCTCGAAGTGGTCCGCTGTACTTCATAATTGCAGAAACATGTTCTTTTGATACTTTCCGCACACCTTTTTCTATATGGTGTCCAAGATAGATTACTTCCTTTTTACAATACTGCATTATTTTCAGCTAGATGATTCAGCAATGCAATTGTCTCAAGCTTACAATAGATTCTCAATATATTGCACCAAGACTGAATTACATGACCACGTCACACCCTCCAAATCTTTCTACAGAATTTGGCTAAAAGTCAAAGGACTTTCCATATACCCTTGTGGGATTCTACACCATGGAGACCTATATTTAAAAAATGTGAACTAAAAAGGGAGCTGAAATTCCTCAAGCAAAGGAATTGAGAATAACGCTTGGCATAAGTTAATGACTGTGTACCATTATGCTGCAGATGGAATCTGAAACAAAAACACTGCTGGGTTTGGTACCACTTGACAATATAGAACTACATTCTTATTAATCTAGAGGGAATCCTGCACGATTTTCCGCTTGCCATTAGACTTCTTAATTCCTGTCACAGGAGAGTTACAAAGACAACCAAATACCTCCTAGAGGAATCATATTCTCAATCACTGGCTTTAATCCTTCTGATTCTGTTGTAAGTCTGAATTGTCTCGTTCTAGGATATATTGCATCAGATTTAATCCTTATTTTGACTGGCTTTGCTCTTTTGATGAATCAAATATCTTTTCCAGAAAAATCTGATACCTCATCTCAGACAGCATATCTTAAATCCAGAGGCAGGTCTTTTAAGACTTGTAACAACTCTACTCTCAAATCTGATTAATTTATGTTGAACACAGAATCCTTATCTTGTGTATCAATTGCAACACCATCCAGTGTATAATAAGCTACACAATTAATTCTGCAAAGCAAGTCCCTTCAAAAACTTTCACAGGATTGAACCATACAAAATAAATTGGTTCCTCCTCTTCATCTGGCCATTGTTACAAGGACATCTGCTGTAAGTTGATTAATATTTGTTTATTATTGATCCCTACAACTAGGACTTCTCTTTCCGAGAGGGGTAAGTTTGGGAATCCCGCAGAATGAACTGCAGAATGGGCAGACCCCGTAATGATCAAAAATAAAACAGGGCGCTATTTACTTCGGTGTCAATATAGGGGCCACTTTGGTCTACGAGTAGGACTGCTCCAAGTATACAATCCTCCTCCTCCCTCAGGCACTGCCATTGTGAACTACTTATTTCCAACTCATCACTCAGAATCAATGGCTTCTACAGGTATCCTGGACTATGTGGCATATTATTATTATTCAAGATTTGCTGCATCACTGGAGCTATAGCTATTGACATTGAAAAGGATTTCTTACCCTACACATTGTGATCAAAATTGTGGATATTCGTAACATCATATGATTTCTCTGCATTTGTTCTCCATTGCCTTGAACCCTGTTGGGATTCTGATGACATTCTCTCTTCCAGAGCCGAATCTTCCTGCAGAAGTGACAAACTGTATTCTTTTTCATCATTTCAACACTCATATTCACACCATTAAATCTTCTGCCACCGTGCATTTGCATCTGATTCATTTCATTCATTCCGGTTTGCACTAAATTCATATTTGAACCCATTTGTTTAAAAACCCTTTCTAAAACAGCTTAGTCTGGGCAATCCTCAGTTTTCCTTTAAGCTTTTTCTGTTACATCTCAAAATAATCACTATTTTTTTGCTAACATCAAGATTTCATCTACACCCTTTGTTTGCCAGCATAACTCACTCTGTTGAATCCATTCACAAAAGCAGACACAAAACCAATAACCCCTTCTTTTTTGAGATTTTTGACTACACTGTATTTCTTATAGATATGAATAAGTCTCTCGTAAAAAGAATGCACTCACTCTTTTGGCTCCTGTGAAGTTCTCAAAACATGACTCCAATTTATATCCTTTTATGGAACTAATTTTTTCAAATATTCATTCACATCCTTGTAGTTGCCTGCTACCTCTGGAACATGTGCATTATTAGGTCAAATTCTAGCTGATTCTTGTGTCAGCCATCCAATTACATCCTTAAACTCTAACCACAAATCTCCAGAAACCAAAATCTCAAATAATGAATTCAAATAATTTAATTAGGAGAGAGGAGTTGGCCTATCGGCTAGGGCGGTCGACCTCAAATCTGGGGAACTGAGTTTGAGTCTCTGCAATGACGCTGAACATCCTGTGATTCTGGGTAAATCACTTAATCTACCTGTGCCTAAAAAAAATGAATGTGCCCTCATGTAATGCAACTGGTGCTATGTAAAGCGCTCTGATACCCGATTCGGGTCAAGTCTGCGCTATATACAACTCTGTAAAAAAAAATAATGTCCCCACCATTTAAGAAATGTGTATAAGTTTATGTATCTCATCATACCACTTTACTGGATTCTCTCAAAATGTTGGAAAATTGTGTGTAAATGCATATAAATCAGCTTGTGTCCATGGTACATGTACAATATTACCTTCATGTACCTCTCTCTGAGGAAAATTCCAAAACTGTCTCAGTCCCAACCTCTGAATCCCTTGCAACTCTTCCCACTTACCTTTGGCCCCTTTCGTTTGATTTTTTTTCTGCCCCTTAATATAGGCTCTTAAAGTAATCAAGCTCATTTGCTTAATTTCGTTATGTGTCAAATCCATTTTGTAATTTCATTACACATTTTTCCATTTTTATGTCAACCTCTAATTCATCAGCCAATTCTACTATTTTATCATGTGCTTCGTTTACACATCTGACTGTTTCTTTAATCAAATATCTCATTTCATCAGCTTCGTAAGTCAACACTTTTTCAAATTCACATTGCCTTGAAGTATCTCACCAAAGTCAATCTTTAAAATGCCAATGCTAATTTCTTTAGGAGGCTCCTAAACTACCACTGATTTTTCAGGTGTGGTGTTTTGAATCTGGATTTCATATACTAGGTACTGCTGTCCATACTAACTTCTATTGGCACAATTGGTATCACTTCAGTAGGAGCTTCCAGCACTGTACTATCTCCCCCAGTATCTGTATCTAGTCTTACAGCAGTAGGAGTTGTGTTTGTTGCCTGTGTATGGAGGAGGTCTAAAATGTAAAAGCTCATTTATAGTAGTAGATAAGCTTTATTCAATAAAAACTTTATCATAAAAGCATAGCAAAAAGATCCATTTTATGTCCATAATAACATTTGTTATTTAACAACCATCATAATATAAAATAGATTCTGAGCCATTAAAAACTACTATATGTAGAAGTTAAAAGTAAAAGTTATATACAGTAGGTAATAAAAAAGCACTGTCCATATAAGCAATAAGGAACAGAATAGCATCTTTTGCATCATTAATCTTGCCCGACATTCGTTTTGCAGGTCTTTCACCCAAGAGTCCATCAAATGTTGGGACCTAATGCATTCTTGCCTGGTACTTTGTTCACAACAAACAGGCGCAACCCAGAAATTTAGCTACTCCACATATTAATGTCAAGGAGGAAGTATTTATTTTTATTTATTTATTTTCAAAATTTATAAAGCGCAAACAAATGCCCTTGGGCGTCTCGGCGCTACAGATTCTATGCAGGATGTTAGAGCTTAGATTTACTGATTAAACAAGCAGGTCTTTATTATCTTACGAAATTGAAGCAGTGATGAGGCAGAACGGATGTTTAAAGGCAATGTATTCCAAAGCTTTGCTGCTGCCACCACAAAATGTCTATCTCCCCAAGAGACTGTCCTAGTACGGGGGACCAATAGCTGAAGTGCAGTCTTATATCTAAGATTTCTCGAAGGACAATGAAAAGCCAGTTGTTCAATTAGAAACTGAGGGCACTGTTTATGAACAGCCTTATAGGTCAAGCATAAGGTTTTGAATTGTATGCGTTTCTTGATCGCTAGCCAGTGGTAGTTCCGAATAATATGTGAGATTGGCTGAAATTTTGGGGTCCCTGAAAGCAGACGAGCAGCTGCATTTTGGACCGTCTGCATTTTGTTAATAACCCTGCATTGTGCATTTGTAAACAGTCCATTACAGTAATCTAGTGACGATATTACTAAAGTACTAACCAGGGTCTTTCCTGCGCTTTCTGGTAAGAATGGAATGAGTTTCTTTATCGTTCTATGTTTAAAGAAGGCGGTGGACACCACTTGGTTGGCATGGGGAACAAAGTTTAGATTGTTATCAATGTTATTCCCAGATTTCTAACCTTTGAGACCGGTTGAGGTATCGACCCCAATGAAGCAGGCCACCAAGAACTGGGCCAGACAGGTGACAGTTTCCCGAAGATAACCACCTCCGTCTTCTTGGTGTTAAGCTTGAGGCAATTGGTGGCCATTCAATCCTTGACGGCCAGCATGCCCCTTTGGAAAGACTCTGCTACAGTGTCTCCATCTCTATATACAGCCAACACCAGCTGAGTATCATCAGCATAAGAGGTAAGGCTCATCCCATAAGATGTTATCACTCTAGCTAGGTCCGACACATAGATGTTAAAAAGTGTCGGACTTAGGGATGAGCCTTGATGGACTCCGCAGGGAAGGGTTAAATTGGCCGATCGATATGACCCTAGACTACCTGTCTGCGTTCTCTCTGACAGGAAAGAAGACAGTAGATCTTTAGCTCTTTGTTGGATGCCTAGTGCCGAGACACGGTCGATCAGGATATCATGATCGACCGTGTCAAAGGCTGCTGACAAATCCAACAATATGAGCACTGCAGTGCCTCCCTGGTCTCTAATTATCCTTATGTCTTCTGAAGCCTTAATGAGAGCAGTTTCGGTTCCATGCAGCTTGCGGAACCCAAACTGCGTATCGTCCAGCAGACGATGTTCCTCAATAAATTCTGACAGTTGCATGTTCATTGCTTTTTCTGCAACCTTCGCCAGAAAAGGCAAGTGAGCTATGGGTCTATAATTTTTCAATGCATCTGCATCCAGGTTAGGTTTCTTAAGGAGTGGTTTAAGAAGTGTATTTTTTAATCTAGTTGGAAAAATCCCTGTCTCAAACATGGCACTACATATCTGAGTTATCACCGGTGCAATCAAATTGATGACTGGGGAGAGAGTTTTAGGTGGACATGGGTCAAGGGCAAACCTGGCCTTTACAGATTTTAAAATTTCCATGGTATGCTGTTCTGTAATGTCTTTAAATTGTAAAAAATAAAAATCAGGTGGGTAGTACTAGGTTGATTAGAACGAATAGAGACTTTGGAGGAAAACTCTGCATAGATGTTATCTACCTTTCCATAGAAATATAACGCTAAGGCGTCAGTGAATGCTTGAGATGGCAGAGGGACAGGATCAGGTGCTCTACATGATAACTGTTTCACTACAATTCTCTGTAAGAGTTTTTTGCTGTTTCTATCTCGGATGTGTAAAATTTTCTTTTTTTTTCCAAAATCATTTTTTTATACTTCATGAGTTCTTTCTTATAGCACATCTTTTACTCCAAAGAGTAGGATCTACTCCACTGTCTTTCTAAATTCCTACACCTCTGTCTTTGTTCTTGAAGAGAATCCGTAAACCACGGAGCAGAGGGGGACAATCTATTTTTAGAAATATTTTTTTCAGGTGCAAGTTGGTTAGTGGCATTACTTATACAATTCAGAAATTGCTCAGTCGCTGTATTCGGATCAGATGCAATGACCGGACAGGTGTTTGTCAATAGTGTAGAAAAAAGTGAGTTGTCTATATCTTTCCAATTTCTAAAGGTGTCATGGCCGAGTGCTACCACATTCTTAATCGGGGGGCCTTCAGTGATTAACTTACAGATAAAAGCGTAGTGATCAGACCAAAGAAGAGGGAGGATATCTTGGATGAGAATCCCTTTAACGTTAGAGAAAATACCATCCAACACATGTCCGGCTTCATGCGTTGGTGATGTGACTAACTGAGATAGTCCAAAGGCTTCTAAGTCAGTCAATAGAGTAAGGGTGTCATTATTCTCAATTTTCTCCAAGTGAAAATTAAAATCGCCAAGGACAATAAATGTCTCATCAATAGCTACTGATTCCAGCAATGTATTGAGAGAAGCCAGGAATTCACTACGTGCTCCTGGAGGTCTATATATAAGAACTTCTTTAAGATTTTGTGAGGGGGTTAGTGAGATGGAAAAGCGAAGTGCCTAGCAATGAGAGGAAAAGATTTGATCTATTCTAACTGGAAACGAGTTGCGGGAAATAATCGCAACCCGCCGCCTTTTTCATTAAGTCTGTCCTGCCTTTGAATTCCGTATCCTTCAGGAATTGCGACCACAAGATCAGGGTCTGATGCCTTATCCATCCAAGTTTCTGTCATAAACAGTATGTCAATGTTTCTATCAGTGATTATATCGGCTATCTCCTGTGTATGTTTGCCCAATGAGCAGACATTAATAAGAGCTAGTCTTAGACTAGGACAATTCTTATTAATGATCTCGTTTGTTTTTACAACAGGCTGATGGTGGGGCAAAGTTGCCATACAGTGAGGGCAGTTGATTACCTGTTTGGTCAATAGGTCCTCAGGTTCCTTCAAAATGCAGTTGTTACCAGGGCCATGGCGCAGCCGCATTAATTCTGATCTAGTATAAACAGTATGATCCTGTATGGCCGGTGTACCAGGGGTCTTGGCCCTGGGCCCGGTCCCTGCGCGGACCGGCGCAGACGGGCTCGCCTGTGGTGCGCCCGCTGCGCCCGACTGCTGCGCGGTCGGGAATTTTGGACCATAATATAAGACAGAGCGAGGGGGGTGGGAGGCAGCCAGCAGGTAGAGCACTGCCCTTGGCGTACTTCCAAGATGGCGTCCACCCCTGTCTCCTACCGCGTTAGCACCTAGTCGGCTGCACGGGGAGCGGGTTCGAGGCTGCAGGTAGGTACACAACAGAGGCAGCAGTGAGCTTTTAAAAACAATTGTGCAGTTTTAAAAAACAGTTAAAACAATGTTCTTAATAAACACAGGTCTAAAATCTAAGCCGCTGGCTTTCCACCTCAGGGGAAGTATGCAAGTGAATCTAAGCGCCAGGTGGACAGCGCGGTTTAAATAATCCAGGTGGGGAGGCAGCCAACAGCTAGAGCGCTGCCCTCGGCGTACCTCCAAGATGGCGTCCACCCCTGTCTCCTATCGCGTCAGCACCTAGTCGGCTGCGCGGGGAGCGGGTTTGAGGCTGCAGGTAGGTACAACAGAGGCTGCAGTGAGCTTTTACAAACAATTGTGCAGTTTTAAAAAACAGTTAAAACAATGTTCATAATAAACACAGGTCTAAAATCTAAGCCCCCAGCTTTCCGCCTCAGGGGAAGTATGCAAGTGAATCATCAATAGCTACAGTTTTCAGGATGCGTAATGCAGCACAGTAATCTGTAAGGCCCAAAATTCTACATACTGGTTTGAGCCACTTAGCTCTGGCCCTCCCGTAAGCCGGGCATGCTAGAAAAAAGTGGGCAATGGACTCAGTGTGGTGTGCACAACGTGGGCAAGGTGCAGGCACTGAATTAGGCCCTTTCCATGATGCTATCACATTATTAAGTGGCAGGGTCCCTAATCTCATCTTCATATATAAGGCCCTGTCCATGGGAACCTGTATGAAGTCAAGATAGGGTTCCAATATACAGATGTTTTTATGTTCGAAGAACCCTTCAGTAAGTTTCCCAGTTTTTGGGTTGGATAGATCACGCATCTGCACCCAATCCCAGGAGGCATGCTTTAATACCTGCTTGGGAGGTGGGGTCTGACATACCCATGTCTCTCCAAGACCAATATCAGCCAGGAGCTGCCTAATATCCACTATCCATTTTACTCTTCTCCTTACATCAATAGATATAAACTCATCAAGGGCAGCAGCGTAGTTGGACAACTCAGTGGTCCTTCTTAAGCGTGCCCAAAAGAGCAAGGGGCGTAGGCATGCAATATCTTGAATAGAACACCTTCCCAGATCATAAAGTAAGGGCTCCAGGGGAGTAGAGGTGGGAAGCGAGGTGAGATCTCTTAAAAACTTGTTTTCAGACTTCGCCAATTCGCTGGTGTTCTCCATGCCCCAGAGTTCTGCCCCGTAAAGGGCCGAAGGTAGTGCCTGGCCATCATAAATAGCGAGCGCCGGGGCGATTGGTCTGCGATGTTGTTCTCTCACAATCACCCCAGAAACCCGCTTATGATTTAAAAGCATCTTGGCCAGATGGAAAGACCATTTCATATTTTTCAAAACACCGATTCCCAAGTAATCAAAGGAATCCACCACATCCAGGGGGGCACCATTCAGAGTGATGTTATTTCTGAAGCGTTTAGAGTGGTTGATAGTCATTAATTTTGTTTTACTGGTATTGACGATCAACCCTTGTTAGTTACAGAATGAGCTAAATCTGTTTATAAGCTTCTGGAGGCTGCCAGGGGACTTGGTTATCAAGAGAGTATCGTCGGCGAACAGGAGGGTTGGTGTTTTCTCCCCCGCCAGGGTAGGAGCGTCTGTCGGCTCTTCATTAAGGTGATCCAGCACCCCATTGATGAAAAGTGAAAACAGGGTGGGGGCCAACAAGCAACCCTGGTGTACCCCCTACTTACCATGATCCTCTCTGTCAACTCCCCTTGGGAACCCCACCTAACTCTTGCATAATTACCATTATGCATCCTCTTCAAAACATCAAGGATCTGAGGGGGGATACCCTGTTCCTGGACAACATGCAAGAGCTTGTCCCGTGGCCCCAGGTCAAATGCCGTCTTCAGATCTAAGAAGGCCAGGTACAGACTGCCTTTCCCTATAATGACTGCCTTCCAATAGATCATGAAGAATCTAAACACCTGGTCCATAGTTCCCACCTTCTGCCTGCTTGAAAGTGGGACAGGATATTTTCATCCAGGTTCTAATCCTCATAAGGAGGACCCTGCCAACTACCTTTTGCATCACATTGATCAAGCTGATCGGTCTGTAGTTAGCAGGGTCCTCCCTATTCCCTTTCTTAAATATTGACACCACCTCCGCGCCTTTCAAGGAATCTGGAACAGGAAATCCTCTTGCTTATCAGGTTCATAATTAGTAGGATGAATTGGGCCCAAGGCTTGGAATCATATAGGAGTAAGTCCGAGGAGAAGTCCGTCGGGACCTGCTGCCTTACCCGGAGCAATACTTTTTATTGCTAGCTCCACCTCGTGGAGCTCAAAACTGACCGCTATCTCGGAGGCATATATAATATCTGGGAGAATCTCAACGTTAGGAGGTACAAGGCATTCGTCCTCGGAATATAAGTTGGAGAAATGTTCTTGCCATTGCTGGCCCGTTATGTGATTAGGGGTTGGATCAGATAGTTTCCTATCCCTACGATTAATAAGATCCCAAAATAGGGTAGCATCCCTCTGTACTGAGGCCTGCTTTAATTCCTGCCAATGGGCCTCCTCCCAGTTAAGTTTTGCCTCCACCAACGCCTTAGAATAATCTTTCCTAGCTATTTTAATTACTGGTGCGTCCTTCATCCTAATTGCAAGAGCTAATGCTACCCTTTTTTCCCTACAACTAGAAGAATATCATGGATTTGTGGGCCTTAGATGATCATGCTTCAGGGTAGATTTCACTTCTACAGTAAAAAGGAACTTAGCTTATCAATTGTGTTTCGATAAAAAAGGCTAAAATTGGATTGCTTCCCTGTTCAGCTATACAATGATGTTACCTCTCTATTCTTAGATTCAACCGTCTCCCTAATACTTCACAACTTGTCCTCTTGTTGGGAGACTTTGTGACATTTCAGGCAACGCTTACAATTGGTAGGGATTACCTCTCTAGTTGCATCAGTGGGCGATTGCATGCCTTCAACCCACACAATTGCCATATATTATTTAATTGAAGACAGAGCGGATTATGATCGCTGTCTATTGATGGCACAAGTTCATCCCGGGAATTTGAATCACAGCTATATAACATCAGATCACTCTTGAATAGGGTAACAAATTATTTGCTTTATCAGGCTGAGGATTTTTTAGAGATATGTCTTAGTTTATTGCAGGCCCACCCGATATGCAAGGTAGTGATCACTTCTTCCCCACATCCCTAGCAGTGGTCCCACATTCTTGGGTATTTCTGCATTAAGGGCTGGGGTTGAAGGGTACCGACTCTGCATCATTTCATACCTTTGTTGGCTGTCCAGGATAATCTTATGCCATAGTGTATATCTTCCCACAACATTTATCATTCCTTATCATTTATCAGTCTCCTCAACACTGTTTCCCTTGTGTTCTGAAATCTCCCTTTTTACTTCCTTTCTCCCATTTTCTGGAGTTTCTACAAATTAGAAATAACTCCTTGGGATTCTGGAATGGTCACAATGTATTTACCAAAGTCTGTAAACTCCCAACCTATATCCGGCCTGCATGGCCCAATGGAGTGATTGTTAATTGGCAATGTTACATAATTTTAAAATCTGTCTTGCACTGCATGAATTGATTATTAGACCCTTGAAGTCTCTTTAGAAATTGTTGCCCTATAATGAGGCAATCACCCTTCTTACACTAGCAAAAACTTTGTCCCACCTGTGCCATTGTAAAATCTGAATTCTGGTGCATGGGTGTGTAGGGTGAAAGGTTTGTTGTGAGTCTTAGCTTGGTGTGGAGTATATCACTTGCATATGCATTTCTGTGTCTGGCAGTTTATGGAAGCCAAAGAATATTCCAGAGCCATTTGCACAAAACCTCCTTGTCTATAAATATCTACTTTTTATTAATTTCCCTTATGGTATAGGCTTTGAGAAGTCGCAGCTGAACCGCTTGATAGTATCTCCACAGGTAGGGAAACAATGATCCCACTTTCGAGTGCTTTTTGCACTCAACTATCTATACACCATGCCATGTCAACTTATAGTTTAGTAATTCGGTGCTCATTATTTCTTGAAACATCCTCCGTACCTTGGTCCCGGTTGGATCTATTTCGTTTACGTGGTAATTTTACGCCTTTTTAACACCTGGCGCCGAAGTGTTTTTTGGTTATGCCATGTATATTTGGCATGATCCCTTTTCCCAACACATAGCTCTGTTCTCTGCAGATTGAGTCTTTTCTGCTTGTCACATTGTGCTACATTGTAGCCAAGCTCTCTTATCTATCGTTCGGGAGTTGCTCGCCAACTCATACAATGGTCTGAGTCACCCTGAACCACTAGTGGCTCCCTATCCGGTCCGGCTGTTCGCTCCGACCTCTGAGACGGTACCGCCTCCCTCGTATAGTATAAAACTTCCAAAGGATTCCGCCCTGGCCTGCCATACACATGCGCTGAGGGATAGTGTCGACGAGAACGCGAGCGGTCCGACGGTTGCTTCACATTCTAAAGTAAGTGGTTCCTCCGGTCTCTCACCCCTTTATCTTTTAAAACTATCACAATGTTAACGCGCTCTTTCTCGTTCTCCAGTAGAGTTTCGTGCCACTGCCACTTGTTAGATGGCTCCAACAACGTAAAACCCAATAACATGAAACCCACGTCTAGACATAGGGCGGTGAGTCGCATTTCCCTATTCACCCTTCCAGTTTCAGCGCACATTTTTCTTTTTCTTATTCTTTTTATTTAGCTGAACCTGATTGTATGAAATTTTCATTGTAGGCAAAATAATGGATCGCCCTTCACCTGCCACCATCATCTAAATTCGAATAAAAGCGGTAAGCTAAAGCACTTTTCAGCCACCTCTGCTACCAGCTTTTATGACTCTTCCCGCACTGAACGGCTTTGTTTATATTTTCTATTTTTTCCTTTAGATCTTATTTTCTTTCTGCTCCCGTTGTATTAATTTCCACTTTATGGACTTATATCGGCTTAGGTAAGAGTTCGTTCTACCGCGTAGTCATTTCAACATTGATGTTTTCCTGTTCGGCTGAATAACCTCACCTTCTTTATTATTTAGACAGCCGCTGTAAATGAATAATCTATACCGCCTTCCGTATTGATGGCAACGACCGTACTTGCTTGGTGAGGAGGTTTCGAAACGCTGCCATTGAAGTAAACAACCAGTTGAGCCCAGTCTAAAAAAGATTCCTCTTTTCTAACAGATAACACCACCTCAGCCTTTTTTGTTTATTGAAGTCCCTCTTGGCTTCTATATCGAAGATAATAATCTGCATGGTGTATTAATGAGGCAAGTAGTTATATAGGCTCTTTCAACTTTCAAAGGAACTTCATCTCTCCATAAACAAACCTGTTTGACTCAGATGCATGTTTTTTCAATTTTAGATACAGACAACTGTTTACGCTGCTTCCCCCCACCTCCTAAAAAGATTTGGGCGTCTCCACCCTGTGGTAAGACGTAATAGATGTGTGTCGGCACTTTAGTCAGGTTCATGATGGTTGGTCTTGTCAACTTGTTTGATTAAAAGCTTGGAAATTGTGTCCTGAACCTGTCTTTTTCCCTCTTCTTTTTCTTTTCTGTATAGAGACTACATGAGGCCCTGAAGAGAATCCCAAGAGAACCAGTGGGATTCGAAACGCGTAGGCTCCTGCCACATTGTGTCTGCGAGAGCGACAGGATCATTTGATTAATTTCTCCCAGCCGCTTGTACATTACCAAACCTCACCAGTTTAAAAAGTTTCTTTTACAGATTTAATTTAAGATACTGGAGTGTACATCACAAAATTGAACCTCTTCTTATTTCTGTCAAATCGAGGTTGCAGACTGTGGATTCTTGTTTCTTCTGTGGTTTAGATTGTATATATTTTAAAATTGTTGTATATGTTTTTGCAGCCCCTCTTTCCCCTAAGTGGTTTGAATGAGTTTTGAATGTCTGTGATATGATTGTAATACTGTTTGACTGATGATTAGTAGCCAGTTCCCCCATTCCCATGTGTCCTTTTTGAAAATGTTTTTCTGTATGATGTATAAAATGAAAAAATCATAAAGTCTTCCTTTTTCAAAAAATTGTGAAATAAAAAACTATTAATTAGTAACTCCCGTTCTTGAATAATTTTTCAAGTTCTGTTTTGAGATTTGTCTAATTAAATCATTCATATCAGCACTGGCACCCCTCTCTTGTTTTTTGCTAGTTCGGCTCAGCCTTGCTGATTAGAGCCACCCCGTAGTTGCTTTCTTGTCTTCGGATCTAAGAAGGCCAGGTACAGGCTGCCTTTCCCTATAATGACTGCCTTCCAATAGATCATGAAGAATCTAAACACCTGGTCCATAGTTCCCACCTTCTGCCTGCTTGAAAGTGGGACAGGATATTTTCATCCAGGTTCTAATCCTCATAAGGAGGACCCTGCCAAACACCTTTTGCATCACATCGATCAAGCTGATCGGTCTGTAGTTAGCAGGGTCCTCCCAATTCCCTTTCTTAAATATTGACACCACCTCCGCGCCTTTCCAGGAATCTGGAACAGGAAATCCTCTTGCTATCAGGTTCATAATTAGTAGGATGAATTGGGCCCAAGGCTTGGAATCATATAGGAGTAAGTCCCCGGGAAGTCCGTTGGGACCTGCTGCCTTACCCGGAGCAATACTTTTTATTGCTAGCTCCACCTCGTGGAGCTCAAAACTGACCGCTATCTCGGAGGCATCTATAATATCTGGGAGAATCTCAATGTTAGGAGGTACAAGGCATTCGTCCTCCGAATATAAGTTGGAGAAATGTTCTTGCCATTGCTGGCCCGTTATGTGATTAGGGGTTGAATCAGATAGTTTCCTATCCCTACGATTAATAAGATCCTAAAATAGGGTAGCATCCCTCTGTACTGAGGCCTGCTTTAATTCCTACCAATGGGCCTCCTCCCAGTTAAGTTTTGCCTCCACCAACGCCTTAGAATAATCTTTCCTAGCTATTTTAATTACTGGTGCGTCCTTCATCCTAATTGCAAGAGCTAATGCTACCCTTTTTTCCCTACAACTAGAAGAATATCATGGATTTGTGGGCCTTAGATGATCATGCTTCAGGGTAGATTTCACTTCTACAGTAAAAAGGAACTTAGCTTATCAATTGTGTTTCGATAAAAAAGGCTAAAATTGGATTGCTTCCCTGTTCAGCTATACAATTACGTTAACTCTCTATTCTTAGATTCAACCGTCTCCCTAATACTTCACAACTTGTCCTCTTGTTGGGAGACTTTGTGACATTTCAGGCAACGCTTACAATTGGTAGGGATTACCTCTCTAGTTGTCATCAGTGGGCGATTGCATGCCTTCAACCCACACAATTGCCATATAATATTTAATTGAAGACAGAGCGGATTATGATCGCTGTCTATTGATGGCACAAGTTCATCCTGGGAATTTGAATCACAGCTATATAACATCAGATCACTCTTGAATAGGGTAAAAAATTATTTGCTTTATCAGGCTGAGGATTTTTTAGAGATATGTCTTAGTTTATTGCAGGCCCACCCGATATGCAAGGTAGTGATCACTTCTTCCCCACATCCCTAGCAGTGGTCCCACATTCTTGGGTATTTCTGCATTAAGGGCTGGGGTTGAAGGGTACCGACTGTGCATCATTTCATACCTTTGTTGGCTGTCCAGGATAATCTTATGCCATAGTGTATATCTTCCCACAACATTTATCATTCCTTATCATTTATCAGTCTCCTCACCACTGTTTCCCATGTGTTCTGAAATCTCCCTTTTTACTTCCTTTCTCCCATTTTCTGGAGTTTCTACAAATTAGAAATAACTCCTTGGGATTCTGGAATGGTCACAATGTATTTACCAAAGTCTGTAAACTCCAACCTATATCCGGCCTGCATGGCCCAATGGAGTGATTGTTAATTGGCAATGTTACATTATTTTTAAATCTGTCTTGCTCTGCATGAATTGATTATTAGACCCTTGAAGTCTCTTTAGAAATTGTTGCCCTATAATGAAGCAATCACCCTTCTTACACTAGCAAAAACTTTGTCCCATCGGTGCCATTGTAAAATCTGAATTCTGGTGCATGGGTGTGTAGGGTGAAAGGTTTGTTGTGAGTCTTAGCTTGGTGTGGAGTATATCACTTGCATATGCATTTCTGTGTCTGGCAGTTTATGGCAGCCAAAGAATATTCCAGAGCCATTTGCACAAAACCTACTTGTCCATAAATATCTACTTTTTATTAATTTCCCTTATGGTATAGGCTTTGAGAAGTCGCAGCTGAACCGCTTGATAGTATCTCCACAGGTAGGGAAACAATGATCCCACTTTCCCCCGGCTCTAGGAGCCATCAAGATTCTTGTAGCTACTTGAGTTTTACCCATTTCATGTGTAAGTTTCTAGTTGGTTTTGCAGAGGCAGTATTTTCTCGTTTGATAAAGAATATGGCATAGTCTGAAAGAGGCATATAATTCTTGGAAGTATATTCATTTTGATTGTGGCAATCCTGCCGAAACACAGAAGAGACAAGACTTCCCATCTACCAAGATCTTGCGTGCTTTCCCCTCACCCAATTAAATTGCATCATGTTAGGTGGGGGGGAGGAGATAGATATTCTCAAGCATCATAAATGAGAGGTTGACTATCAAAAAGAGGATCCCAATTCAGTTTAGCTACCGGATACATGTAATGTTTATTGTTAATGAGAAGGCCCCAAAGGCTACAAAAATTTTTTTTTTGCACTTCAGCAGGGTTGGTTGTTACATCGCGAAGCATTGGCATACAAATATTGCATTTCATAATTTTATCTCCGCATAGGAAAGTTCTACAAATGTAATTCTTGGAATTTTTTTAATATTTATTACAAGCTCATTGCAACAGTGGAATGAATAGTTTTTAATAAATATTTTGGAAAATGGCATTTTAAAAAAGCTAATTTTCCTCGCCTGAAGCCTTTGGTGGTCCAATGATGAACTAAATGTGCAACAATTTGGAGGGAGTCAACGTTTAGTGTGCCCTGGGTGTGCTATTTGGGAGGAGATGCAAACGATTCCATAGTCCATGCCCTAATGAAAACCACACAAATTAATTCATCTACGAATGAAACATAGAGCCACGCTACTTCAAACTATTTCACCATGAAATCAACGATGTATGTATCTGAATGTGATAACATTTGCGTTGTGTGTTTTAAAAACTCTGTGGCAGTTAAAACATTTTCATTCTTCTTTTTGCATTTGTGCTTCCCTCATGTTTCACTGTCACTCATCACTTTTTTGATTCACCTATTGTTCCCATCCTTAATGAATATATTTTTTACAGAAAATGTCTCTAATGTATACATAATATGTAAATAAGCAAGTAAATGCTGAGCTCAGATTTTTTCCACTATTGAGTCTGTGGCTTTTCCATATAAGTATTATATACACTGCACGGATATGTTTGCCATTTACTGTGCCGTAATATTCAAAAGTGAATGATAAATAACTACAAAGGAGCCATCTTCTTTATCAATGTGACATATCTACTGCAGGTTCTACTCATTTAAGTGGCTTCTTCCTATGCCCTGATGCAAGCAAATGACTTTGGTTGTGCACCGTGCAGGTCCAATGTTGAATCAGGGAGCATGTGCAGTTGCCTCTTGATGAAGGTGGTGTTCATGCATAGCCCCAATACTGTGCAGGGTGGTTGCTGATGGAACCCTACTGAATGGCTATGAGAAAGTGGATTATGAGTTGAAGTGGATGGTAGCCATCTACTAGTAATAATGGCACTATTCCTTCCTAGGTCTAGTTAGTTTTTAATAATCTAAACCTGAGCTCAACCCTTGGTAGCTGTGGCACAGAGCAGGCAGGCTTAACTTGGGAGAAAATGTAAATCATTTATCAGAAGGGAAATGCCAACTTTCTAAAAGTGGCATTTTTAAAATAGTAATCTAAAAACTGAACGTATGCATTATGAGGTGTTATAATGTAAAACTCTACGGAAGAGACAGATTTGCCACAGTGGAAAATACATTTGGGGCTTTTTTACTGCTTTCCCTATTTGGGAATAGGGGAAAGGGCCTAGGCTCAGAGGAGGTGTGACCCCCTCCTCACAGGATGGCCTGGAAAATGTGCTAACCAAATACACAAGCTTCAAAGGAGCATTCACCTTCACAGAAAGATATAACTCACACTCAGGCCTACAAATACCATTGTACAAGTAGCCAGAGTGACACCTCTCCCAGTGTGAGGTAAACCTGGTCCAGACCTGCTGAACAAGTGTGCCCAAAGCTATGAACAAGGTAAGAAAGGTTAAGCTATAATGGTTTTAGGTAGAGAGGAGTACTGTGGGATTGTTAACAGTAATACACACAGGAAGAGCTCCAAAAGTGAGCTGGAGCAACCTGGTACCTTTTATCCCATCGGTTAGGGAGTGGCCTGGAGATTCCCCCACCCCCAGGCTGGCATTGGGCGTAAAAAAATGATACTCACAGTATAACACTGCTAGACCTGAGGAAGACAGAAGAACTGTACCTTCAGAAAGAGGACTGCACCTACTATAACATGTGGAGAGACACCCCAAGACAAGGCCCTGCTTCCACTCAAACCCAAGACAAATAAGTGGACTTGAAGGGCTGGTTGACTAGCCTCCTTTTAAGCTACAGGGCCATAAAAGCTGCCAGAAGTCCACATTTTTGAAGAGAAGACCAATTCCAACTGGACTTGCCCTGGGCCCTGCTGGTGGCTTCCCTTGTAGTGAGTTCTGGTCCCAAGTTATGTTATGTTATGTTAAACGATCTTGTAAAGTGCTCAGCTGCCCCGGCAAGGGGTCGTCCCGGTGCTGCATCCTGTTTCAAAGAGAAAGTTAAGAAATCAGCAGGCAGGCATAAAGGAAGGCTAGATCAGGGGAAATAGATAAGTTTTAATAACTTTCCTGAACTCTAGTAGATCTTCCACTTCACGAATGTGGGCTGGCAAGACATTCCAGAGTTTAGCTGCTAGGAAGCGAAATGAACGTCCGATCGCTCTACTCCGTTTGATCCGAGGTACTTTGACTAGGTTTTGACCAGCCGAGCGTAAAGCACGGGTAGGCACATACATGTTCAGCAGAGTACCCAGCATTCTGGGGGTGTCAAGTCTCAAGATTTTAAACGAGATGCACAAGGTCTTAAAGTGTATCTGCTGCACCACTGGGAGCCAAAGAAGCCTCCGGATGGTAGCAGAAATGGGGCTGAACCGGGGCAGGCCTGCTAAAGCTCGAGCCGCCGCATTTTGAATGCGTTGCATTCGGGCAACTTCCGCTTGGTTGGCACCCAGTAGCAGGGAACAATTGTAGTCCAATCTAGACAACCCCGTGGACTGAACAATAAGCTGCCTTGTAGCGGGGTCAAAAATTTTTAGAACTGGTTTCAAGCTACGTATTATGCCAAAACACGTGGCAGCAACTTTTTTCGTGTGAGTGCAGAAGCTGAGCGCTGAGTCTAACCAGACCCCCACGTTTTTCACTTCCATCTTAGGCGTAGGGGCTTTACCCAAGTTAGTTGGCCACCAATGATCTCCCCACAGGTGAGTGTTCTTTCCAACCAACAAAACTTCTGTTTTAGCAGCATTCAGCTGTAGACAGTTAGCTGTCATCCATTCTGCCAAAGCAGCCAAGCCATCCTTAAATATAACAGGCTCAGGGGTAATACCCTCCGTAAGGGTGACCACTAGCTGCGTGTCGTCAGCGTATGAGACGATGTTAAGGTCCCATCTTTTGGCGACCGCAGCCAGTGGCTGGACGTAAAGGTTGAACAGGGTGGGGCTCAATGCCGAGCCCTGAGCAACACCCTGTTCAATAGCATGCGCCCTGGAAAGAAAGGAAGGGGTAGAAACAGGGAATGAGCTCTCAGTCAGGAAAGATCTAAAGCAGGCAAGAGCCATATCCGTGATTCGTGCATCTTCAAGCCGGTGGAGCAAGATCTGATGGGAAACAGTGTCAAAGGCGGCACTCATATCCAATAGGATCAGTGCCGCCGTTTGACCTTGATCAAGAGTAGAACGAAGGTGCTCCGTCATAGCCAAGAGAGCAGTCTCTGTACTATGCCCGGCGCGAAACCCATGTTGCGTATCGTCCAGCATGTTATTGGTATTCAATACGTTAGTAAGGATTGAATTGACATGGGACTCGGCGATCTTCGCAGCCCAGGGAAGCAGGGAAATAGGTCTAAAATTCTCCGGCTTCAAAGGGTCTAAAGTAGGTTTCTTCAAAATAGGAGAGACCCATGCCTGTTTCCATTTAGCTGGAACACTAGCAGATGAAAAAGAGGCATTGATAAGATTATGCAACGGGGCCAGGCACCACAGAGAAGAGTCTCTAAACTGGGCGGGCTTAAGAGAGTCAGCCGGAGAGCCGGACTTAATGTGCCTAGTTAGTTTGTTAAAATCTTCCCAAGAGATTTCAGGAATAACCGACAGTTGAGAGGCCAAGCCAGGCCTTATAGGGGGGTGAAGCCAGGCATTTTCAAAGGGGCAAAAGATTGATATATGCCACAAATTATATTCACAAAAAAAAGAAGCCAGTTCCTCACATTGGGCTGAAGACATAGGAGTAATTTTAGGAACTTTTTTGGTATTCAGCTCTTTGAGAATTTTAAATATACCTTTAGCTGGATTGGAGCTCATTTTTATTTCGGAGGAATAGTATTCCGCCCGTGTCCTACATATCGCTCTATGGTATGCTTTGAGCTCTGTTAGATAACAGGCTTTTTTTCCAGAGGAATAGTCTCTCCTCCACTCACGTTCGTGCCTTTTGCAGCTCTTCTTCAGGGCCGCCAGGGTGTCATTTTACGAGGGGTTTGCATCCTGAGTACGCCCTTTCACCCAGGTAGCTGGTATAAGTGTATCAAGCGCCCGGGTCAGCCAGGCACAAAAGGAATCGTAGCCTGTCTCAACGTTATTATAGGGACCTAAAGGGTCGGCTTCCAGCAAAGCGTGGAAGTCTTCTAGCCGGAGCTTACGCCATGGTCTTTTAAGTACAGAGCGTGGGATTTTACAAGAAATAGATATAGGCATACCAAAGATCATATCAACCAAGAAGTGGTCAGATCAGGCTATTGGAGTGGGAGTAGTAGTGGTTGGCATCTCAATATTAGTAAAAATCGGATCCAGCACATGACCTCCTATATGAGTAGGACCCTTAATTTTTTGAAGGAGCTGGAAGGCCGCTAAGTCAGCCGTGAGGGTGCGAATAGTGGAGGTTAAGATCACCCAGTAAGCTAAAATTGGCTGGCCCCACAGCGAACGCTTCCACAGTCTCCAGAAGGGCATTATTAAATCCGGAGGCAGATCCAGGAGGCCTGTATATTAATAACCCTGAAAAGGTAAAATGTGTATTTATGGCAATGCTAAAATGTGCACATTCCCCCCCTTCCATATTGACCTTTTCAAAGAGGCAGGAATAGGCAGATCTCGTAATCACGGCAATACCGCCTCCTCTGGTAGCTCTATTTACCATAGTAATCAAATAGTCAGGGGGTAGAGCTAAGTTCGGGATGGTAGACATATCGTCACTCATCCAGGTTTCTGTTAAAAAGAAAATATCTGGAGATTCATCAGTTGTAAGGTCAAATATCTCCGCATGGTGTCTAGCTAAGGTCCGCGCATTCAGCTGTAACACCTATAACTGTTGTTGCAGGGGAGGTTTAAAAGAGGTTCCTATGGTAGTAGGAGCAGAAAGGGCAAACAAGCCACACGAGCAAGTTAGCGGACCACTCATGGGGTGTAGAGGGGCCCTACAGCCATAAGGCTTAGGGGGACACAGCTTAAACAAATCCTCTCTAGAGTAATACCCTCGATCCGGGAGAACTTGGCCAGCATCTCTGGCGATGGGCGACGAACTGGCGCAGACGGGCTTGCCTTTGGTGCGCCTTCGGCACGCCGTCTGCGCGCCCGCTGCGCGGACGGATGCTGATGGCCATTTATGGAACGTGAGGAGGGTGGGAGGAGGAGAACAACTGGTCCGCAACCCTCACAATCCCTCCAAGATGGCGTCTTACCCCTATCTACTCCCGCGTCAGCGCCTAGTCTGCTGCGAGGGAGTCAGGCATAGGGAAGCGGCAAAGATGAAGTAAGTGAGCGCCCAAAGCGCGTTGCAGGTCTCAATGTACTTTGAAGTTAGCAATGTTTAAAAACAGACAATTTACACAATATTAAAAAACGATTTCTGCCACAGAGCCTGTCTCTCCCGGCTTCCGCCTCAGGAGAGTCTTTAAATCAAGTGATGTCCTTAAGGTCCTGGGAGCCTGAGATACACGTCAGAGTGTACTCTCCATGTCTAACCCTAAAAGATGGGACTGAAAACATTTTTCAAGGATTTTTGGCAAAGGAATCAGTGGTTACTACCAAACCAGCGGTTGACTGATGCACGTATTTGTCCCCTTAGAACTTTCCCGCCAAAAGGCAAAGGCCTTATTGAGACTTCGTCCAATAACTATTCGGGCTTGTGAAACCCATCTCAGTCACAGCCTTCTGCCATGCCCTGCTAAGTATTTTCAACTTCCATTCCAGAGACTGAGTGAGAAGTTGACACTTTCCACCGAACCAAACTTGGTCCCTATATCTGGCCTGCGCACCACTATACTCCTTCACGTCAGCCTTAACTTTTTATTTGGGTTTGGTCTACTGAGACCAGATACCTGCAGTTGGCGCTTTGCACTTTTTTGGGCCTAGAAACATGTAAAACTAATTTCTCTGGTTCACTACATCTGATTTTTGTCATTTTGATGTCTATTTGCTCATTAAAATGTTCGCTATTTTTATAAATTGGAGTGCGATTTTTATGGTGTTGTGTTTTCTTTTTAACTTTTTTGGTACTAATAAATGCCTTGCACATTTCTTCTAAGTTAAGCCTGTCTGCTCTGTGCTACAGCTACCAAAGACTGAGCTTCGGTTTAAAATACTGAGACCAACCTCGACCTAGGAAGAAATAGTGCCCTTATTACTTTAAGAGGACTGACATCCACTCAAGTAATAATCCACTTTCTCATATTGGTGTTCAATGGTGGGATCGAGAACATGTGTTCAGCAGTACCTTTAGGCTATTAGAAATCCCTAAATTCACTGAAGGCAAAACTTGTTTTAATTATTTATTGATATTAACAGCCTGATTCATCAAGCTGAATAGCGCTCGCAAAGGGCCAGATTCTGAGAATCTGGCACTTTGCGAGTGCGATTTTTGCATTTGGGATTCATCATCCCAAATGCAAAAATCGGTAATAGCGATATCCCAAATTTGCGATGAATTACATTTAAGGAATCTCTATTTGAGATTCCTTAAATGCAATTCATCATCCATTTTCAAATTGCGAAATCACAATTCCGCGCCGCTATTTACCGCGAGGTCAAACCTCGTGGTAAATAGCTAAAACTCAGAAAAATGCTTTTAAAAGCATTTTTCTGAGTTGCATGTTGCACACACACATGTCCTTTGGACATGTGTGTGCGCAACCCCTGTTTATATTATCATTTAAGGGGTGCTATAGGGTGTCCTCTGGACACCCCTGGCACCCTTTAAATCGCTATCTTATCTGCGATTAGCTAATTGCTAATCGCAAATAAGGAATACTCCCCATTGATTCCTATGGGCCTTTTGGCCCATAGGAATGAATGGGGAGTTATTCCTTATTTGCGATTAGCAATTTGCTAATCGCAAATAAGGAATAAGTAGGAATCACATTTTTTTGGCTATTCCTACATGAATCACGTTTTGCGAGCCTGTAATAGCGATTCCTTATGAATCGCTATTTGAGACTCGCAAAACGGGTCTTTCATGAATCAGGCTGTAAGTCTTTAATTGGGTAATTTTTGATTTTTCAAAATTATTCCTGTTTTAAATTTTTGCACTTTTTGCGCCATAATGGGGCATTGGAGATGGATCTAGCTAGCTTACATACTCTCAAATTAGCAGAGCTCGGAGGAATTGAGATTGCAACTCAATACTAAGGTGGGAGATTTTGAACAATTTTCTTAGGACCTGGGAAAACATCTCCTAGTCAAAATGACCAGTAAGGAAGAGGGAACTTTAGAAAAAGCAGGAGGTAGAATAAGCCTTGGACAACCGATCCCAACATGAATTTCCAAGTTTTACAACCAGTGATAGAAGTGAGGATATTTAGAGGCCAGTGAAAGGCAGTCAAACTGGGAGCTACAAGCCAAACTAGCAGCCATAGCCCTGGAGAAAAGGAATCTGATATTGGCTGAAAATAAACTAGCCTTAGAAGAAAAGAAAGCCAGATTGGGCTTGATAATTGTGGCAGCAATAAAGAGGTATCTGCAGGGAAGTCACACAACCCTTGTCTGCCTAAGGTTATTGTGCCCAGCTTTATGGTGGGGGATAACATTCATAAATGGTTTGCCTCTTTTGAAAGGGCTTGCAGAATGCACAAGGTAGGTCCGCAACACTGGGATGGGATTCCATACTGTGGGCACCGGAGCCTGTAGTGGGGAAGGATGGGCTCAGAGGCACAGAACGATTTACTACAGACCTGGGTGGGCTTTGACAACTCAGAGAAGGCACTAGAAGGCTAGATACAAGGTAATAAGGTTTTGACATATGATGGGCTGTATAATTTGACTGTCAAGGGAGAACATTTTAAGTAACTGTTCTTCAGAGTTGCTAAACAAGCATCTAGTGGATTCAAAGTTGTCCAACCCCAGAGAGCTGGGTAAGACAACTGGTGAATAGGTATGCACCTGTGTATCCAAGAGATACCAGGGGGTAATCCCAAGAATGGGGGTGATGCCCACAGCAGGAAAAAGAGGGGAGCATCAAGCCTCAAAAAGAGACCTCATTTAGATCCCAAAAACTTGAAGAGGGGAAGAGGTCCCATCCCACTTCTGACAAACAGGAGAGTGGGAACCCAGGGGGAAAGTAGCAATTTGAGAATGGTAGTTGTGATAACTGCTAACAGCCTGGGCACAGAAGCGGAGAAGCCTCCATCCCCAAACCCAAGGCTCACAATGGTGGGTCCTTCACTGGAGTGTGTAGTGTAACCATGGGGAGGATTACCCAGAAGAGTCCTAGTGGTCTTTAATTAGGAAGTGAACACCAACGGTAAGGTGGTGAGTTCAGAGAGTGGTTGGAACCACATACACATGATTGCACCGTCCCTGCCACTGCTCAGAGGGATACAGATGCCAGCCAGACTATGGTTGCAGGCAGGCTGGTTCGGAGTTGGAGGAACCGTGGCGGCTGGGTCCATTTGAACATGGCGAGGGATAAAAGTGTGGATGAGAAATATGTTGCATGCAAGCGAAGCACAATGGACAAAAGGGGTCTTGGGAGACTTCTTGCCCAAGAATGTTTTTAAAAACGGAGTAGCAAATAGTACATTGAGCAAGGTAGGTCCTGCACTCAAATAAACAAGTAAGTAATTAGTAAAAGGAAGTATCTGTCCAAAGCTCAAAACAACAAAGATAAAGAACGTTAGTCGATGTTTTTGCTTGTTGCAATCGATTCCTTTATTCTTTTTATCCTTAGAAAATCTTTTAAAATCTCATCTTTGTTGTATTGAACTATGGCCAGATACTTCCTTTTACTGATTACTTACCTGTTTATCTGAGTGCTGGACCTACCCTGCTCAAATTTGTGTTGGTTGGTTGTATACCACCCTTCTTGGGACGTATGAATGTCACGTCCTGGGTCCACTGCACCAGTTTCTAATTAAGATATTGTAGCCATAGCATCAATCAATCAATCAATCAATCAGGGGCTTATAAAGCATGCTACTCACCCGTGAGGGTCTCAAGGGGCTTGGCCCAGGGGGGGAGAAGGGTTGCAGCTCGGGTTCAGGCAAAGCGCAAGGTCTTGAGGTTCTTCCTGAAGGTGTGCAGGGTGGGGAGCGTCTGATGTTAACTGGCAGCTTGTTCCAGGCTTTGGCTACGATGTAAGAGAAGGTTGTTCCTTCGGCTCTGGTTCTGCGGATGCGGGGGGCTCAGCGAGGGCGAGGTCGGAGGAGTGGAGGTTCCTCTTGGGTATGTGGAAGGAGACTCTCTCGTTGAGGTACTTGGCTCCGATGTTGTGGAGGGATTTGTAGGTGTGGGTAAGCAGTTTGAAGGTTACTCTCTTCTGGAAGGGGAGCCAGTAGAGGTCTCGTAGGTGTTTGTGCTGTGGGGTCCTGAGGACGAGTCTGGCTGCGGAGTTCTGGATGGTTTGGAGCTTGCGTAGGAGAGTTCTGTTGATTCCAGCATAGAGAGCGTTTCAGTAGTCCAGTCTGCTGGTTATGAGTGCTTGGGTGATGGTTTTTCTGCATTCGGGGGGGTATCCATTTGAAGGTCTTGCTGAGGATCCGAAGGCATTTGAAACAGGTGGAGGCGATGGAGTTGATCAGGCGGGTCATGGTGAGGGAAGAGTCTAGGATGATGCAGAGGTTCCGTGCATGGTCCGTTGGAGTGGGCAGGCTCCTGAGGGCAGAGGGCCACCAGGTGTTGTCCCAGGTAGACGTCTAGGGTCCGAGAATGAGGACACCCGTCTTCTCTGAGTTGAGCTTCAGGCAACTGTTTTCCATCCAGGCGACGACGTCCTTTATTCCTTCCTGGAAGCATAGTCTGGTGTCGTTGAGGTCTTCGTGAGGGAGAGGATGAGCTGGGTGTCGTCTGTGTAGGATGAGTGGAGCTGACCACTCTCTGATGAAGATCTAACATTTCCATGTTAGGAGTTGGCCTACCTCTGGTTTTTAATGTCTTCCCTGTGAAAATTAAAATCTCGCCAAAGGAGAAAGTTGTTTGATGCCAGTACATACGGAACAATAAATTTAGCTAACTGCGAACTAAACTCTTTCATGAACCCGAGCGGGCGGTATATAGACGTGCCCTTCTAATGGTTTTCTGCGGAGAGCTCAATTTAAAAATACACAGTTCACCCCAGTCATTTAAAACCCTCAACGATTTTCGGGGTTCTCCTCAGGACTAGTTTAATATCTGTGGAAGGTAATGTTGGACAGTATGTTAACATTCTAAACTGTGGCTTTTACCTGTCAGTTAACTCCACACTTAATATCATAGTAAATAAGTATTACCTCTATTTATCTTTACGCTGAGTCAAATATTATATTGACAGTTTACATTTCAAATGGATTTGTAGCCGGTTCACTGATGTGCGTCCTGTAATACATTGAGATTTGTATGCCTGTGAAAGGAATAATGTATAAACTCATTGGTTGGTCCAATTTCGTAATATAAATCTGAACATGTAGTTGACTGAGGAGAACCCCGCAAATCGTTGAGGGTTTGAAACGCTTTGACCTATGTTCCCGGGAGAAGAATACATGCAATTAAATTAACAATATTTGGGAGTGATTACCAAGGCAAAATAATTTTAAAACAGAGGCTCCCGGCAGCCTATACCGGCAGGATATAGGGCCCGATGTAGGTAAACGGGATTTTCCGATTTCAAAATACCGAGGCGGGCCGAATCGGTATTCTGAAATCGGAAAACGAGATGTAGGAAAAAAATACCGAATGAAAACCGATTCGGTCGGCATCGGTAATGAGATTCGGTACGTTCCGATTCAGCTCGGTCCGAATCGGAAATTACCGAATCGGCCAACAACGAATCGGAAAACACCGAATCGGCTACCACCGAATCGGAAATTTCCGATTCGGCGAATACCGATTCGGTAAAAGCCGATTCGGTAAAAACCGAATCGGCAATCATAGACCCATGGCGAAAAAGCCCATAGGAATGCATTGCATGAACCGATTCGCCTTTTACCGAATCGGATAATACCGATTCGGATTTTACCGATTCGGATTTTACCGAATCGGTAAAAGCCGACTCGGCAATAGGCGATTCAGCCAATGAGGTGGCTCCCCCTCCCCCACCCACACAGGGAGTGGCAACCCTGGCAGGTGCAGCCAATTAAGAAGTTTCTAGAAGTTTCTGGAAAGCCTGCCTGAGCCCAACACACAGTTAGCAGCAGTGGGAGAAGGAGGTTGCAGACTGAGCAGGAGCAGGAGAATATGGCAGATCAGGCAGGAAGCCAGAAGTCCTCCCAAAAGAGGAAGCCCAAATTCACCACCACAGAACTACAGGTGCTGGTTGAGGAGGTGGTGAGGGTGCACCGCCAGCTCTTTGGCAAGCTGTCCCTCAACGTGCCAGACAGCACCAAGAGGAGATTGTGGGCAGACATCGCCCAGAAGGTCAATGCTGCTGGAGTCACCCCCAGGTCCATTGAGGAACTTAAGAAAAGGTTTTATGACCTCCGCAGCCTCACGAAGAGGAAGCTGGCCGACCTCCAAAGGCAGGCTGGACACACCGGAGGAGGCAAGAACCCGGCGCCACCCCTCACCGAGCTGGAGGAAATTGTCTCCAGCACCATCGAGAGGGAGAGCATCGTAGGGATCGGGACCCTGGACAGCACTGCGATGGCCACAGCTACAGGTAAGAAGCATGCGCATCATGACACACCCTACCAGACACCTCCCCATTAGACACAATGCATAGGCAAACACCAGCACTGTACTGTCACCAACATACAAGAGACAAGCATCATGGTACATGTAGTCAGCAGAAGTTAGCCAAATATGTCAGTGCAGAATCACAAGACAGGAAACAGTGTGACACGGTGTAAGGAGATGCAAGGACATGTGGAATGCCATAATTGTACTGACTGTAATACATCGGCACTCAGTTTACAAATGCTTCTTTGTACCTAGGGGCACCATCAGGCGGCACCACTGTGGCAGCAGAGGGAGCTTCGACATCACATACTGCAGTGGCAGGGCCGAGCACCAGCCAGCCTGGCCAGGAGGAGGAGGATGAGGATGAGGAAGGAGACACCCCAGGGCTTGGAATGGAGGGAGTCCTGGTGATTGATTTCCAGGCAGTGCACTCCCCAGTACTGCCCAGCTCACCCCCCTTGCAATTTTCACCATACAACTCCCCAACAAGGCAGACCATTCCGCCGACAACAGCTCCTGCCACAACCGTGGCCTTGCCACCCGTCCTACCTGTCCTGGGAGCAGGGGCTCCGGGACCGGCCAGCACCACACCACCACCAGTGGCACCCCAGCCCACTCAGCAGGCCGGAGGCAGCAGTGCCAGACGCCGTGCCACCACCACCACCACCACCACTGCTGCACCAGCACGGGAGGGCAGTGTGTTCCTGGGCCTGGAGGGCCAGATGGTCAAAATCCAGCGCCAACAGGCCAGATCCACCATGGCCTGCCAACGCCAGCTCCTGCAGCACAACCTGCAGATGGGGGAGTTGGTGAAGGGGTTCCAGGCTGTTGTGGACAGCAACAAGGAGGTGGCAGCAGGGTTGGGCAGGCTGACCACTGCCATCACCCACTCCTCTGCCAGGCAGGAGGAGCATGAGGTTGCGCGCAGGAGGGATGCCCGGGTGCTCAACCGGGCCATGGCCCGCCTTGCAGCGGCGACCGCACAGCTGTGCCATCGAAGCTCAAATCAGGAGTCGGTGCTGAGTCAGCATACGGCTGAGCTGACCAGGGGGATGGCCAGGATCACCACGGCCATGGAGGCCATGTTAATATCAAACGCCGCCTCCAATCCTGCCCTGGACCTGGGTGATGCTGGAGACAGCAGCAGCCGCAGCAGCCCGGCCAGCGCTGCATCAGAGCCAAGGAGGAGCACCAGGCGATCCGCTGATGCTGCAGGCCATTCGGAGGGGGCCGAGGGACACCCCAGTGGGTCTGGAAAGCGGGCCAAAAAATAGGCTGGCAAGGGGGGATGATCAAACCAGAACCCTGGACTTTATTTGTTTTGACAGACTCCATTTTTTGATGCACTTCAGTGATGTAACTGTGGTGCATCACTATTAAAAATTTTATTTTCCAAGCAACATTTAGCTGTCTTTGCATCTGTACTCAGTCAGAAATAGTTCTCAGTGATCTCCTCACGTCTGTATCTGCCATCACATGGCGTACACACCCCAGCTGGCTGTGTCAGTGGCACAGCTTCGTCGTCGTCATAGTCCTCGTAGTCAGACAACTCCACCTCAGTGCCCTTCTTGACCGCAAGGTTGTGTAACATTGCACATACAGCTATGATCTTGCAGCAGGTGATGGGGGTATACTGCCTTGCACCTCCACTCTTGTGCAGGCATCTGAATCTACTTTTCCAGATGCCAAAGGTCCGTTCAACAACATTCCTGGTGCGTATGTGGGCCCGGTTATACCTCCTTTGGCTGGGTGTGGAGGGGTTGAGGTAGGGGGTGAGTATGAATGAGCGGAGGGCATATGCACTGTCGCCTGGAAGAGAAAGGGGTCACATTAGACACATGCATACATGTATTACACCTACCTACTATGTGTTATGGGGGTCTGATGATGTGGCTCACCTAGGAGGTATCCTTCTCCAAAATCGCCAGCCATCAGCCGTGCATATATGCCGCTCTGTTGGAATATATAGGAGTCATGGGTACTCCCTGGAAATTTTGCTACCAGGTCTGTGATGGTGCACTTGGCATTGCAGATCACCTGCACGTTGATGGTGTGTGTCGATTTCCGATTGCGGTATATGTATTCGGTGTCCGCTGGTGGGCAAATCGGAATATGCGTGCCATCTATGCAACCGATGACTTGGGGAAAGTGTGCCATCTGGTAGAAGTCCGCTTTGGTTTGTAGCAGTTCTGCGTGGGTTGCAGGGAATGAGATGTATTGGTCCATCCTGTCTATCATGGCGTCAAGGAATATGTGGAAGAACCTTGACAGGCTGCTCTGGCTCACCCCTCCTGCTGCTGCTACTCCACTTTGATAGCTGCCAGACGCTACCAGGTGTAGGCTGCATAGCACCTGGACGTGCGCAGGGATGGCGTGTGCCCTTGGGGTGTGGTGGTCCAAGTATGGCTTAAGGTCCCTGATGAGCTCAAGTATGGTGTCAGAGTCCAGCCTGTATCTCTGTAGGATCTCAGCCTCAGTGAGCATGAACAGGGTTATCCTCTGTCTGTAGACCTGTTCATTTCTTAGCCATTCCCTCTGTCCTTCCTGCTGTAGCCGTAGCCGCCTCGCAATGACATAGAAAGCTGCCATCCTGCAAGTTGCAATGCATTTTGGGACTGTTTATATGGGTTGGAGTTGGTTACCACCTGATTGCAATCCATGGTAAATACCGAGTGAATTCTACCGATTTTGAGCCGATTTCGGTGTTTCTGTGCCTCCCTACATCTCCCCAACTGTCGGAATCGGGGAATTTCCCGATCGGAGATTCATACGAATCGGCATGTTTTCCGATTCGGATCATGTCCGAATCGGTATTTTTTCCGATTCGGTACATGGACCGAATCGGTGATTTTCCGATTCGGTGTCACTAACGAATCGGTAGTAGGACCGAATCGGTGATTTTCCGATTCGGTGTCACTAACGAATCGGTACATGGACCGAATCGGTGATTTTCCGATTCGGTGTCACTAACGAATCGGTAGTAGGACCGAATCGGTGATTTTCCGATTCGGTGTCACTAACGAATCGGTAGTGGGACCGAATCGGTCTTTGTAACCGAATCGGTGTTTTTCCGATTCGTTACATATCCGATTTTCGGTATGTACGTATCGGATTCTTTCACATTCGGTACACATTCCGAATCGGTTTTCTATCCGATTCGTTCTGTTTTTGGTTCCCTACATCTCGATGGCTGTTTACCGATCGGTAAGGGCCAAAAATCGGTATTTTCGGCCGATACCGATCGGTAAAGCCCTACCTACATCGGGCCCATAGTGTATAGAGAAACAGAAACTTAGCATTCGGCCAGGTATTAATAAGTTAAAGGAAAGACTGATCTGAGATAGATCATTTATATTGTGGTTTTTTAATTTGATGGGACAACCACATTGTTTTCACTTTAATGTTTTCGTTGTTTTATGGTGTTTGTTTGCATTTGTTGCAATGCCAAATGTATTCTAAAGTGGACATATGATTTTGTTTTCCCCAAAAAAAGCTTGCCCTTCTCAAAAGACATTTACATTAAAGCATATGAAATTTAGCATCTAACATAGAAAGAAAGTAAAATAAAACACAAAGGCTAATGAAATATTAATATTGGTCCTTTCTTTGGCAAAGACAATTAATATTTGGCAACTAAATAATCTGTCAGCTTATAAAGTTTAAGGAGGCACAATCTAGTTCCAGCGAAGGGTCCAACCCCTTTTTATTCTTGACACTTTTGGAAAGTTGGCCTTTTCGTGCCTTAGCCATTTAGTGCATGCAGTCTGTCTCTGGGTCTCATGACTGGTTGTAGCTGACAGTTGAGCTTTGTGTATTTTTCCTAGACAGCCACACACACTAGTGTGCCTGGATGGGCCATCACTGGTCAAGTGCTTTTCATTGATTTCGGCTTCTTGGCTTTTTTATTGATTGTTTTAGAAGCTAAAATATACAGTTCAGCCGCGGGCCATGGAGGGAGTTACGGTGGGGCAGGGAGGCGGGGAGGGGGAGGGGCAGGGTGGAGAGGGCTAAAAACCGGCATATGGATAATTACAGGTAAGGAAACAATTTAAATAATGAAACGAATTTCGTAGCGAGCACTGCATTGCATTTTGCGATGCAGTGCTCGCTACGAAATTCGTTTTAGCACTACGAAATTCGTTTTATTATTTAAATTGTTTACTTACTTGCAATTATCCATATGCCGGTTTTTAGCCCTCTCCACCCTGCCCCTCCCCCTCCCCGCCTCCCTGCCCCACCGTAACTCCCTCCACGGCCCGCGGCTGATACAGTTAACGAACTGTTTTACAGCCACGTTTTTGTCTAGTAAAGAAAGGGGATAGAATGGCCTTCTTGCCTTTGCTGAGCTGGAATAGCAGTGCAAGAAGAGACATTGCCCTTTTAGCTCTCGGGCTTGAGCTGGAATAGTTACTGAAAGCCTAAAATAAAAGGAGACAGTCCCATGATTGTCCATGTGAAAATAACATGAAGACACAACACACACACGCACAGAAGGAGGCACAGGTCCTCCAAGACTCGAAATCTGTTTGTAAAGCAAGTTTGTTGGCTTTAATAAGCATCCTCAGTCCCAGGGAGCAAGAGTACAGGGGGCTGCTAAGGGAGCAAATGATCTTCTTAGTGGAAGAGAAACAATGTCAGAATTCTGTGGCAAAATAGAATTGAAGTGGCAAAGGACCCAGCAGATAGGGACATCCAAGAAAAGGAAATAATTGTAGAGCTCTAACTAGAAGAGGAACAGGGTTCTCTGATAACACTGCCGAATGAGCTTGAGGTGAAAGCTTCAAGCCCAGAGGTGCTCTCAAATTTGGTTGCAGGCTCCTGCTGTGCAGGACGCACCTGGGCACATGCTGGGGAAAAGATCGGGCCAAGAGTGGGCCCGTCTGTGCCCCCCATGACGGGCAGAGGCTGGGCTTGGCCAGGTCCCTTGGCTTTTATTTGGATTTGTGGACTCCTGGGCGCCCAACAAAGGCCAAGGTACTGTTAACACCTTTCCCAATAGTTGTTTTTTTATTTCTATATTAATCAGCCTCCTCAGGTTTTGCTGACAGTCGATTACAACTCATCGCAGCCAAGTGAAGTGTGAATTTTGTTCCTTTTGCCCCACCAAGGTGTTTTATTTTTACGGGATCTGTGACCCATCAACTATGGTCAAAAGAAAGACGACTGCTGGGGGTAGAGGGGGAACTACTGGGGGCAATACAGTAGCGACCATTGACTTCTTCCTAACTAGAGCAGCCAATGTCATATCAAAGGAGATACCCTTAACATAAGAAGAAGGCTCTCTCTGGAGACTGGAAACTCATTCAGGACCTAACCACAGTGGAGAATTGTGGGACTGTAGGGGCTACGCCCAGCCCGGACTTTCTTCTGCATGTGCCTGTGCCTGTGTCTGTGATTGTGCCTACGTTTCCATCCAAGGTGGTTCCCAGCGTTGAGCCAGTTATGCTTATAGCAGGAGATGAATCAGTCCCGGATAACCCCCCCTACGAAGAGGAAGAGAACTGGTTGTAAAAGAGCCCCTTAGAAGACATCACTGTTTAAGCCTATATTACGAGCTAACCCCAACCATAGCACTAGTCTTGAACTATTGCTAAAAAACTTTTTTTCCAGGATAGAATAAATGACTACAGAACTTGTAGCACCTATACAAAAGCTGGAGGGCATGGAGACGAGGCTTTATAGCCTCTTTCCAACGACCCCATATCCTCCCAACTGGACAGAGACAGAGGGGGGAGGGATGTCTTGTTATGTTAGGCAAGTCTGCATGTGGCTGTCTGACACAGATATTTCCTGCTGCGCCTGGTAGCCAGAATCAAGTAACACAATAGACACAAAACTCTGTCCCACTGGGAGAGGGGGTGTCCCATGGACCTAGAAACATTTGTGCACCTAGTAGCCCGATTCCTGCAGTACAAGCTGCGCAAATACAAGGGTTGCAAATACCCAGGAGGGTCCAAATTGATACATCTACCTATCAATCTGTTACGCCAAAAGCTGAAAGCAGAGCATTTCACTTCTATCTCCCCCCTTCACTCTCCTTCTGGGTCTTTCCTCTGTTTTTCACTCGTTTTTTACCCAAATCTCAATCTCCCCCTTTCACTCTCTTTCTGTGTCCTCTGTACCTTTCCTCCACTCTTTCTTGCACTTTTTCTGCCTTATTTGCACTTTTCTCTTTCTTTTTGCCTTTTTTCTTTTGCCTTTTTCAGCCCGTTTTTCCCCGCCGCTTCTGCTCCCGCAGTCCCTCCGACCAGCACGACCAGTGCGACCAGCCCAATACAGCTCCTCTCCCTGCTCCCGCCTCCCAGCTGTCCAGCCCTCCCTGACCCCTACTTAATAGTAGCCGCTGCACCGACGCGACCAGCGCCAGGAATCCTGGATCTCTGCACTGCCAATGCTACGACCCAGCGGCACTCCACGCTCTCAACCCAGGCCACAACAACAACTGCAAGCTAGCATCACCAGCCGACTACCGCGGACCCTTCAGCTGTACCGCTGCCAGCACACCTGCAGCAACACCAAGACCCCCGACCCAGCGCAACCTACCCGCAAGAACACAACCGTACCAAAGACCCTGCAATGCATCCTCCTTAACGTCCGACCCCTCCACAAACACCCCACCAAAATCTGGGACCCCCTCAACAGCACCACCCCGGACGTAGCATTCTTTACCGAAACCTGAACCAACACCACCTCGGGACCGGACATCGCCATCGTCATTCTCCAAAGATACAAGATCTCCAGGAAGGACCGCCCCACCCGCCCCACCCGCCCCACCCGCCCGGGAGGAGGAATCGCCATTGTCCACAAATCCACCCTCCGTCTGAGCACACTCCCCGACGAGCCCACAGACCTGATGGAACACCTTCACTGCAAGATACCTCCACCCTCCGAGGAACCCTCATCTAATGACCCCTTGGACCCCGCTAACTTTTCTCCAACTCCATCATGGACATCATCTCTCCGCATGCCATCACGTCCACCAACTACACCCTACTAGGAGACCTCAACTTCCACCTCGACACCCAATTGGACCCCAGCACCCCATCCTTCCTGGACAACCCCCACAACATTAGACTCCGCCAGATCGTTGTTGAACACGCGCACTCAGCAGGACACACCCTCGACCCCCTCTTCACAACAGGAAACTCCATCACCTTCAGCCACACCACCGAACTTCCATGGACTGATCATTGATGCATCCACTTTATCTTCAGAACACCCACCATCCACAGACACCAGCATCTGCTCCCACGAATAAACTGGCCCAGAATAACCAACGACCAGCAAACCTCATTACTCAGCAACTCCAGCCGAACCATCATGGAAAACAACAACCCCACACCGCAGCCCAAACCCTGCACAGATGGATCTCCGACAGAGCCAATACCATATCCCCCCTCAAGAAAAACAACACCCACGCCAAGAAAGTTAGATGGTTCACCACCGAACTTCGAGAGTCCAGACGCACTTGCCGCCACCTCAAAAAGGCCTGGAGGAACACCATATCCACAGAAGCCCACAACAACTTCAGAGCCACCACCAACGCCCTCCACCAACTCATCAGAAAAATGAGGAAAAAAGCGATTGAAGACAGAATCTACACTCATGCACACAACAGCAAAGAACTCTTCAACATCATCAAGGAGTTCACCCAACCCACTAGCGAGTCCACCAAAATCCCTCCATCACAAGACCTCTGCAATAAACTCAGCACCTTTTTCCACCACAAAATCAAGAGCGTCTACGACAACTATGAGAAAGACAACCAACACACTGAACCCTCACCAACTACCCCTGACACCTTCAAGCCAGCGATCGACAACTCGACAGCCCTCACCACCGAAGACACACTGAAGACGATGAATTCAATCCACTCCAGGGCCCCCACGGACCCCTGCCCCCACCACATTTTCAAAAGAGCCGCCAACACCATCGCACCCATGCTCTGCCACATCATCAACCACTCCCTGGCAACCACCTAATTCCCTGATGACTGGAAACACGCTGAGATCAACAGCCTCCTGAAGAAACCCTCAGCGGACCCCACCATCCTCAAAAACTACAGACCCATCCCCATGCTCCCGTTCCCAGCGAAAGTCATCAAGAAAGCCATCAACAGCCAACTCGCCACATTCATCGAAGAGCACAACATCCTCGACTCCTCCCAATCTGGCTTCAGAAAAAAACACAGTACGGAAACCGCTCTCCTCGCCGCAACAGACGACATCCATACCTTTCTGAACAAAGGAGAAAAAGCAGCCCTCATCCTCCTTGACCTCACAGCGGCGTTCGACACAGTCTCTCATCCGCACCCTAATACGCATACTCAAGGATGCAGATGTCCAAGGCAAGGCCCTCGACTGGATCCGCTCCTTCCTCTCCGGCAGAACGCAGTGGGTCAGACTCCCCCCTTTCCTCTCGGACCCTACATCTACCACCTGCGGAGTCCCCCAGAGGTCCTCCCTCAGCCCTACGCTCTTCAACATCTATATGGCTCCGCTCGCCCCCATCGTCAGAACCTACGTACTCAACATTGTGTCATATGCAGATGACACCCAACTCATCCTCTCCCTATCCAACGAACCCAACATCGCCAGACACAACTTTCGAGAATGCATGAAAGCCGTCGCCAAATGGATGAAAAACAGCTGCCTACAACTAACACCAACAAAACAGAAGTACTCATCATGGGCCCAAACCCCGACACCTGGAACAACACCTAGAGGCCCCCCACCATCGGAAGCCCGCCCACCCCCACAGACCACACACGCAAGCAACCTGGGAATCATCCTGGACTCAGAGCTCAAAATGGACTGTCAGATCAACTCCGTCTCGTCCTCCTGCTTCCACACCCTCTGCCTCCTAAGTAACACCTTCAAATGGACCCCCCTCGAACACAGAAAGACCGTCACTCACGCCCTGGTCACCAGCAGGCTCGACTACGACAACGCATTCTATGCTGGAATAAACAAAAACCTCACCCACAAGCTACAGAACATACAAAACGCTGCCGCAAGACTGGTCCTCAACCTGCCAAGGCACTGCCACATCTCCCAGCACCTGCGCACACTCCACTGGCTCCACATTGAAGCTAGAGTCACCTTCAAGATGCTAACCCATGCTCACAAGGCCCTCCACGACACCGGACCAGCATACCTGAACAGCTGACTCACATTTCATGCACCCCAAAGAACCCTACGATCAGCCCAGCTCTCCTGCGCCGTGGTTCCCCGCACCAGAAAGACCATATCGGGAGGCCGTTCATTCTCCTTCTGCGCGGCCAGAGCCTAGAACAACAGTCCGCTCCACCTCAGACAGATAACATAGCTCCTCATCTTTGCAAGAAACCTCAAAACCTGGCTCTTCGACAGACCCCCCTCCTTGATGTACTCAAACCTGCGATCCCCCCACCATACCCTCCAACGCCTTGAGACCCTTATGGTTGAGTAGCTGCGCTTAACAAACACCTGATTGAGCCTCCTGGTCACTCTGGATGTTTAGTCTCTTTACACTAATATTCTGCACCATGCCACTTTGACTGTTATTATGAAGCACTCAACAATGTAGTCTGGGACTCCCCTACATCAGTCTCATTCATAATGGAATGTGCTATGTTGGCCCTCACAGAAAACTTCTTTGAGTTTAAGAACTAGCTTCACCATCATCAGGTACATCTATGGGCAGTACATTTGCGCCTAGTGTAGCATGTTTGAACGTGGCTGCCTTTGAAGAGCATCTTCCACCCCACCAAACCTTACATCGATAATCTCAAACTCTGGAGGAGATTTACCGATGACATCCTTGTGTTCTGGAAAGCAGATAGATCAACTTGCGACCAATTCTCCCAATGGATCAATAGCCAAAATCAGTCAGTCAGTCAAAATTCTTTATTGCGATAACTTAATATCATACAAAGACAATGGCATGAAATCACAAACAACAAATACCATGAGTAAAAACAGTTAAAAAACATTTAAAAAACATTTTAGTTAAAATCATTGTACACCATATTATATTTCATAGATAAAATATTAGTACAAGCTACGAGGTACTAAAGTGCAAAGTGCTAAAGTGCAGAAAAAGGTGCAAATTTTCCTAGATGTGTCCCCACATGGATATTAGAGTAAGGTAACTACAAGCCCTGTCACAATATAATCTAAGATTCTTGACCGAAAATTACCAGCAGCCAGACTAGTTGATATGCGAGTCTGGGCTACAAAAGGAGGTAGGCACATTTTTAAGTCTGATGTTCCTGCTTCTTATAGCTCTCACCAGGAAGCTTGCCACATAAAACATGATCCTGGGAGTTTGTAACATTTGTAAGTAAATAAGAGCAGGTCTGACTAAGATAAATCCTGCTTCCTTGAGTATAGGTACAAGAAACAACTTCCGAGCATCGTTACAATAACTGCAGAACATTATAAAATGCATTGTACTTTGCTCAGAAAAATGATCACAAGAACAGGGCGGAGCCTTTTCAGGGGTGCTCCACACAGGAAAAAAACCCAAATTAAAATGAATCAAATTAAGTCGAAAACGGGTTAAAATGAACCTGTGGTAGGGATGAGTCACCACGTTGAGGTAGTTGTCAGGACCAATAGGTATAGCCAGCAAAAGACTGGCCCTGACACAGGGTTTCTTCAGCTCGGTTTCTTCCCTCTCCGATAAAAGGAGCTCCTTCATAGCCACCTTGGTGTAAACGACGTCTTTGGATGTTATAGAGTCAATGACAGAGTATAGTTCGGGCCTCCCCCCCAACCTAGAAAAGCTATCCTTAATATACATCAACCACCCAATCCTATGTACATTGTCTAGAGTCAAACAGTCCCTCATTATAGTATGATTTAGGGGAATTTCAGTATTAAGCCACATCTTAAGCCAAGCGAATAAGGGTGCTGTTTTAACCAAATCAGCGATGTAGCCTTCCCCTAATTCCAGATGGACGGTATAGGACGGGGTTGACTGCGGGACACCCAAAACAGATCTAAAAAATTTGTTTTCCGCTGTCTGAATGGGATCAACTCCCTTATAACCCCACAATGAGCCACCATATGATGCAACTGAGATGCATTTAGCTCTATATATTTTACTGATAGCTGCAATTGGCCTACCCCCCAGTTTTTTAGAAAACCCATGGAGGGCAGCGGAAGTTCTGGCCAGCGTGGCTACTCTGCTTTTTACGTGGGGACCCCAACTACCTTTCTCATCAAAGGTGATCCCCAGGTAGGGAAAAGAGGTGACGCGAACAAGCTTTTCCTGGCCACAGAAAAAGGTTTTGTGGAAAGATTTCCTTGAGGCCCGGCCCATGAGCATAACCTGAGATTTTTTCGCATTTATTTTCAGGTCTAAGGAACCCATGAAGGATTCAAAGGCGTCCAAAAGTCGTTGAAGCCCCACCCCTGTTCGAGCAAGTAGAACCGCATCGTCCGCGTACAGAAGAACTGGTATGCCCTGTTCCCCTGCACGTGGGATGTCGCTTGTAACGCCCCTTAGGGCGGGCTCTAGAGCGTTCACATATAGCGTTAACAGTAGTGGTGCCAATATGCATCCCTGTCGGACTCCCCTTTCAGGTGCAAACACGTCAGTGCACCTTCCGTTAGTGGAAACTCTAATTTTGGCAGAAAGGCCAGAGTGGAGGTCAGCCAGTAAATTGACTATGGATCTGTCCAGGCCCATGTCAACTAGTTTACCCCAGAGCTTAGATCTATTAACCATATCGAATGCAGAGGAAAGGTCCATGAACCCTAGGTACATGGACCCATCCTTGGCTCTGGTATATTTCTCAATCAGTAGATGAAGGTTGAGACACTGGTCCAGGGTACTTCTCTTGGGTCTAAACCCATATTGCACATTGCTCAAGATATTATTCTCTGAGGCCCATTCATTCAGTTTCGCTAATAAGACTCTCCCTAGAATCTTAACTGAGGAGTCTATCAGTGAAATGGGCCTGTAGCATGCGGGGTCCTGCCTATTTCCTTTTTTAAAAACAGGAATAATGGTTGATGTTTTCCATGACTCAGGAATGTTGTCACGGTTTAAGGCATTGAAAACCCTGCAAAGCAGTCTTGACCAGAAGTTAGGGAAGCATTTAAAGGCATCAGCAGGAACGCCATCTGGTCCCGGTGCCTTTTTGGTCAGAGTGCAATCAATAGCAGCTAAAACTTCCTCAACTTCAAAGAGCAAGTGATTTCCTGGTATAATAGTAGACGCTTCCTGTGCACAATTCTCGACATGAAGATGGTCTGAGTATATGTCTCTGAAGTGTTTAATCCAGTCCTCATCTGGGATATTGGTTTCTAGGGGAGAGTTATCCTCGCCTGTAAGAAGGGGTTGGTTAACAATCCTCCAGAACTCACCACTGTTTTTTATTATGGCTGGATCTGTGAGTTGTGCCCAGGCTTCATCTGTAAGCTGTTTCTTCCTATCTGCAATGGCTTTTTTATATAAAGCCCTGCTGGTTCTGATGAGGTCACGATCTTTTGGATCGGTTTTAAGAGCATTAAGCAGTGCAGAATGTGCTAGGGAGCAACTGTGATCAAACCATCTTTTAAGAGGTTTCATTTTGGGTTTACTGATCACAGAGAGCCTACCGTTTATCTTACTACATATACTGCTAAATGCAAGGATCACTTCCCCATCGTTAGCTTCACTAGATAGACACACTCCAACCTCTTCCTCTGCCTCTAACAAAATTTCTTGAATGAAGGGTTCTGGGATTATACTGTCCCATTTCAGTCTACGTCTTTGGTCCTTAACTTTAAGTGATCCATCTTTATGAAATGGACCATGGTTACGTCCTAAAAATTCACTCTCTACTAGGTCCAAAGAAACTGGGTTATGGTCGCTAAAGGCGGATACCACAGTTCTATACATTCAAACCTTAGATAAAAAACATGCAGAAATAAAAATGTAATCAATGATAGAGCCATTGTCTGAGCCCTTAAAAGTAGGGGCCCTGACCCCCCCCTCCCCACAACTGGATTCGTATAGGTTCCATCTAGCGAGAAAGTTTTCAAGACAGTCCCCCTGTTTGTTATGCACCAGATGGACCATTGCTCGGCGGTGGCGGCGGATTTGTAATGGTCTCCAAAATCAATACTTATATTTCACCAACACCATCTCTGAAACCAATGTCCCATTTCTCTACCTCAACATCAGAATATCAGAAGCTCGATTGAACACAACGTTGTATAAAAATCCTACTGACAGCAACAGTCTGCTGTTGTTCAGCAGCCACCATCCCAGAGCCCTGAAAGAAAATGTACCCTTTGGCCAGTTCCTCCACATCTGGAGGAACTGTGGCCATGTGGAAGACTACAAAGCTGAGGCAGCTAACCTGGCAGAGAATCTGAGAAAACGTGAATATCTACTGCGCCACATTGCACATTCCATGAAAAGGGCGAGGAATAATAACTGTGAAGCCCTGTTGGAGACAATCCACAAAGAACCCACAGAGGTCCTTACCTGTGTTACCTCATATACACCTGACTCTAACCGCATCAAGGGTATCATAAAGAAACACTGCAGGATTCTTGCCACTGGAACATTGCAAATACCTACACCCAGGTTTGTGTTCAAGTGCACCAACAACTTAAAAGACATGCTGATACACACTAGACCTAGGGTGCAGAGAGTTAACCAACAAAGAGTACTATGGGATCTCCCCCCTGTAATGGGCCATTGCCCATGTGGCTCGTGTGCTGTCTGTCCTTAGACTGCAACAGCCAAGGAAATAGTCATTTCTGAAAAATTCACTTGGAAATTGGGGAGACACACAAATTGCAACACTACCAATTGCATATATATGATTACTTGCCCCTGTAATCTAAGGTACATTGGAATGACTACCAGGATGATTAAGACTCGCATCACTGAGCATAAGACCAATATCTGTTGTCACTGAGTCACCACCAGAATGTGCACACACTTTGAGCCACTCAAAATCCACCTGACACTCCATGCTGGGTAGTACTTGAGGCACACCCACAGATGACCACTGGGGCACTGTTCAGGATTGAACAACGGTGGGTACATCGCCTGGCCACTGACCAACATGGACTTTAACGAAGATATTCCCTGGAGAACTTTAAGTAGAACCTAGACGATAACCCACTGGTCTGTGCCTACAGATATGTTCTTTTAATTGTACCTGTTGGACTGCATCCTCGTGAACATACTAAACACCACCTCCAAATATGTTCCTTTCTCAACTTCCTGGCCCCATCATTTACCCCGCCATTAGTCTTAAGAATGCTGTGCCCCTCCACCCTTTGGCATTCAATCATACCTTACGGTAATTTAGTTCTGCTATTTGGCCGTAGCAACGTAGAATCCTCCATCCCACATGGCCTCAAATATACACTCCAAGATGGCCGCCACAATACCAAATTATAAGAGCTAACTTGTCGACCACCTGGCTACGCCATTCACCTCGCCAGGAGTCTTTTTTAGGGCGTCACCTTTGGCACCTTTCTCTACTCGTGGACTTCACTTTGGCAGTCCACGTTCTAGTCGATCGACGTTAGTGATTGGCTGCCTTGCCTGACCGCAGAACCAGTTGACTATATCACCTCCACACACTTGGTGAATTGTACCACTCGGTTCCGGCAGCATAGGGTAGGACTGCCGCTCACTACATGGTCTTCAATTGTGAGTATCTCATTTGTTTTTTTGAGTAAGAATCCGTAAAGGAATACCACTGGCACGACGAGGTGAGTCTTGGAGGCATGAGGCATATCACTGCAGTCCAGCCTGCACTCACCGTTTGCATCATGTGGGTCACAATATGCATTCAGACATGGTTTAACATAGGAGAGAGTTGTTTTAAACATGAAGCTAAACCATGATGACTGTTTATTCGTGTTATTTGTTTCCCATATGTTGTCCATCACATCTTTGGGTACTCTACCTTTAGATGTACTACGTGGTAGATTGAGGTTAATTAACCTGTATTCCACAGTGTGTAGATTTAAGATTCACTTCTTGGACATGAAGAATTGCTGTTAGATCACTCTGACATGAAGGCAAGAAGCATGTTGACCACATAGAGCAGAGCGCAACATCATTATACATAGAATGATGTAGTCGCCACTCTTATATATTTTTAATCAGGTTTGGAAGCCAGCCACAATAAAACTCATTTTTGTACTTCCTTACCTGTTTTAATCCAGCACCTTCACTTAACTTTATCTACACTTGGTAGGCCCCTTACACCCACAGCACCATACAGCAAGGATTAAAAGATCTCCGCCAAAGAGGCCCTCATAGGGGACCCTTCTGGTATTGCAGCGCCGACCCGACGAGGAGCACGCCCTATGATGAAGCATGAAACCCAGCTGGCTGGGTGTGTGAGGGGTCTAATTCCAAAAGGAGGGATTCTCCTTTCCCTTCCTTCGCAGTAGGACCACCTACCACTCTAGTTTTACACTCTCACTCTCCATCTTTTGCTGACCCACTCAGGAACTGCATACCCCTTTCTGGTTGTGCCCAAAAAGAAATCACCTCTTAGGAGGAAGCCACTTGTAGTGAGAGGACATGGAACTAGGAGTTATCTACTCAGCCAGGAGTGGACCCCCAATACTGGCACTGGTGAGGTCACTGCTGACCTGGCAGGGCCACCTGCTCTGTCACAGCTAGAGGAGACTCCGACCAGATAGAGTACCCCAAGACACCACCAGAGTGTGTCACCCTTGTGGGAGACTATAAGCCCACCCTAGAAGTCCTGGAATGGAGGGAATCTGCTCATTCTCAGTGTACAGACCCTGAGAGAGCAGAAGTGAGATTAAAAGGAGGGTATCTCCAACCGGGGGTTTTAGCCCCCAACTCAGAGAAGAGGTTCAAGGAATTTCTGGAGCAAGTGATTGACTCCTTATCAGCCGCTAAGCTGGAAGTGAGACCTACTCCTGGAACCAGAGTACAGTGTCTACCTGTCAGTGGATGCCTAGGGCCCTGGTTCCTGGCCCTGACAGCGTTCAGTGGCCCCTGCTGATTACTTGTCTTTGGAGCAGCACTGAATCTTGAGAACAGAAGCCTGACATGGGAGGCAAGGTGAGCTACATGACATTGTTGGCCATGGTGATGCTAGTCAGCTGCTGTAAATACCTCTGTGTTAGCTTTATCCTCTTTGCTGAAAACTCAAGGACAACTGCCATGGTCATGGCTTATGTTCCTTGCGTTTAGCTCGTGTGTGTGGGCGCCATTCTGGATTGGAAATCCCAGCAAATAAGAAAAAAGCAAAAAAGTGATATTCTAAGTGGAATCAAATAACCAGTATTTGAGCAGATGTTAAAAGGGATCAATACTTTTTTCAAAAATAAAATGTGTTCTTCCTCACTATTGTCATGTTCTTTGCGTGTGTTTTCAAATCACAACATTTTAAATCTAAACCAGCCCTGCCAAGTACCATGAATCAGGAGTTATACAAATGCTTTTTAGTCTGGTGGTCCGCAGCGCTGCACTAAAATTCATTAGTCATGCATTATTAGTGCCTCAAAGCCACCTGCGCGCTGCGAGGGAAAAGCTGGGAGTGGCCGCGACCGTCACGAGGCACTAGGAGAAGCGCGAGTGATGTGCACACTGTGCTGCGAGACTCGCACTGGCCTCAGTCTAGTGTCTGTGTGGCAGAGTTTATGTATTAAAAATTGTCTGACGTGATCCAATAATGATTTATTAAGCAGCTGGCAACTGCTCTCACCTGGGGCCGGAGTGCCACGGGCGGGCTCAGCTGGGTGCATTGATTAGCAGCTGAGACCCTGCCCCAGCTGCCTCAGAGGCGGTACCGTGTCAGGTGGCCTGTGCAACCTATATACATCCTATCCGACAGTGCCCTTACATAAATCCGGACTGGAGGGCACCACCCCACTGGTGCACTCCGTGAGGGGTGAGAGAGCGCAATTTGAATGGAACGTATATCGTAGCCATATTTAGACGTATATATTATAAACGTAGGAATGAAACGCATATCGTAATGTGAAGTTGACGACTATAGCATAAAAGTCAACTAAAGTGATAACGGTATAGGAAATGTAAATGTATTTACTATTAAAATTTGCATTTAGAAGGCCCGTAATGCTTAATGGGTTAATATAGAAAGGTGTAGAAATGCTTACGAAATGTAGAACGTGCAAAGTAGAATTCATGTACGCGTGTAGCTTTAAATCGAGTAACATGGAGAAATGTATGGAGAAAACATATGACGATGTAACGAATAAGCATATAACCTCGTACTCTGTGTATTATATATTCTATGTAAATTGTATTCCTATAGGGGATAGGGTTTATTAAATGCGATTATATATAAATGTATGCTAAAGGTTATACTGTGTAGAAGAAGTTTGTAGGAATGCTGGAAGAGTTTAGGTCATTTGTGATTATAACCTGACTGACCAAGAGTTCGCAGGAGCGTAGTCCAGTGTATGTAATTTAGTGGACTTACAGGAGTCGTAAATAGCTTGATGTGAACGTGAGAGCCAAGAAGTCTAGCACTTGTTAGATTTAAGGTGACAATGCCGGACGGAGCTTATTGCTTGAACGTGAGAAGAGACGCTTAGAATTTGAGTTGTGTTTTGGAAAGACCATTCACAGGACCTCGTAGGGTCAAGAATCAACAATGTGAAGTTAAAGTCTTGTTTAAGGTCATTTGACTTTTGATCTGAAAGTGTCAATAGAAGTCGCCAACAAGATGATGAAGATGACATCTAAGGAAAAGGGTCAACTTAACAGACGACGCAAGGAAGTGAAGCAATGGAAGAAGCCAGAAGCTGACATCATCGGGGAAAGTCCGTGGTGGGCGTCAAGGGGCGTTTCACCCACACTGTGATTGTGTATTTTAGGGACAGCACCCCGGGGAGGAGGTAGCAATTGGAGATTAGGAACAGCGAGGCGAATTGCTCAGAGCGAAGGCAAGGGTAGATGCCTTGAGCAGATGCGCTGAGAGAGATCAGAGCGCAAGGGAGCAGTAGGCCGAGGACCCTTAGAGAGCGGATGGGTAGGCAGAGAGGGTACTGCTTCTGAAACCTAGGATTCCTTTAGAGGCTAAGAGAGTTTGAACTTCTTTGGAAGTCAAACTGCTGACACCTTTTTAGGGAAGAAGCTTGCGAAGTAGGAATGTCACATAGCATAGAGTAGGGACAGTTTTAACTTGATTATTTTTCTCTTACTGCAGATGACGCAGAAGAACCACTTCATATCGATTCTTTTTAATTTGCTGATTTTGGAACTGACTTTAATTGTATTTGTTTGTAGACTAAGGTTCTTTAGGGAATACATGTTCCTTTTGGTTCCGATATATTTGATGAATTTGATCCTGAGAGGATTGTACTTACAACTTTTATTAATTTTATATTAAACCTTTTTAAACTTTAACAGTTGTAAGTGATTCTTTAGAGTGGTGTCCGTATTTGGGGTTTATTGTACCTATATGAGGGTTGTCTTTTACTCAATGACAGATACCAACGGTCCAAAAATTGTCGAATGAGATAAGTAATCAGATTAATCATAAAAGATATCAAAATCTCATTCCCCGCAGTTGGTAGCAGAGTAATGATGGTTATCTTCTTGAGGAAGACGACCTAGGCCAGGTTAGTTTACCCCAAGGTCCCTAGTCATCGTCGACCAGAAGAAGAATCGCAGCCGAAGACGGTGCTGACGGTGCGTCGAGAGAAAAGCAGCAGAGTCGGTCGAGAGTGAGTATAAGGGTCATGCGTTGTAAGATTGCGGTATTTTATGTTGTTCCCGTGTTGTAATGGCAAGCGGAGTTGAATGCCTGTAGTGTGATTGAGGGAAGGTTGTGAGCGCGCGCAACCGGATGAAATCTTATGTCCAGAGGGCTTAAGTGGTTCGGGTGTATCGAACACCCAGAGTAATTTGACTACCATTGAAAGGGGGTCATGAGGTACCATTGATTTCCCGACAGACCGATGATAGGGGGAGCGTATGAGTGAGTGTATGAGTAACGGACGCTGGTCGTATGTTACTGTGTGTAAGTAACCTATCAGTTGAGGCAAGTGTCCGACCGTAAGAGGAAAGACGCTGTGCCAGTTGAGGTAGCAATTACAGTTAGACTGTGGCCGTACAGTCAGAGAAAAGTGATCGCTTGGACGGAAGTAGTCATTTTTCAGTGTATGAATGAAACGCATGTAAGGTCGTGAGACGAGTTGAGAAAGGAGAGAAACTGCTGAAGAAGGGACGAGTGACGTCAGCGTAGAGCTGCGCTGAGATTGGTCGGTTGGCGTAGAACCGCACTGGGATAGGCTGATTAGCGAGAGTTGCACAGAGATTGGAGGTTGTCAATAGGACATAAAACTAGGAAGAGAATTAATAAGGAATATCGTACGTTATCGAAAATGAAGTGTTTTAAGGGTTTAGGAAAAATCTTTAAGAGAAAAAGAAGAAATTTATATGCCGGAGAAGAAGCTCCACCAGAAGGCACACCAGCTTATCATATGGCAGTAAATGTAGGCTTACATTCGATACTATGGATCTCCGAGTGGAATAGGCTAACTGAAGGGGAAAAGGAACTGACGTTTCCGAGATTCGGAACGTTTAAACTAGACGTGTTGAACCAACTGAAAGCGATAATGCTTTCAACGAGACCTCTACCGAGGCCAACACAATTCGAAGCCCTTGGTGCATGGTTCAGAACAGCACACGAAAAGAGCGTAAAGAGGCGCCAAGAACGAGTGAGACGATCAGTAAAGGCAGTACAGGACGCCAAATGGGATGAGGAAGCTAAGAAGTGGAGAGTACAAAAGATAGAAGCGGACAAACTGTTCACCATGATAGAGGCCACGGGAGAAAAGAAACCTCTAGAACAGGAAGATGAGGAAAGTGAGTCGGAGGAGGATCTGATAGATAGGCTATTAACAGATAGACCACCTCCGTACAGCGGTGAACTTGCGAGTCCCATATTACCGCAAGAGGACGGAACTAGGTGGGGGGAATATAAATCGATCCCAGTAACGGAGTGGGACGTTAACAAGACTGAGGAAATACCCCAAACTAGTTGAGAACAGAGAGTAGTGGGAAGATTCGTGGTCCAGAAGGTGCCAGAGACGCAATGTGCAAGGTCGTACCAAATGCCAGACGCCTTACAAGTACCTGTTACCATAGGCCCTATTGTGTCAATCTACAACCCAGAAGGGGTCCAGCAGGAGGAACAGGCACGATGGGACAGGGAAAGAGCAGAAGTGGAGAATAGGAATGCCGTAATGAATCCTCAAAGGCAGATACTAGCGCCAATGAGTCGGAGTACCCCATTGGATTCCGCAACAGGTCCCAGGATAGAACAGGGAGGTCAAAGAGGGCCAATGGATTTGAGGGGTCCTAAACCGAAAACCCATAAGGAATTAAGGGAATACCTGAGAGAATGGGATACGGCTGAAGAGGCTCGGAATAGGAATCTAGAAACAGGAGCTGAGTGGAGAGAGCAAGATAACAGGATTCTCTCTCATTGTGGGGCTGGCGAGAGCAGCCCCGAGTGGGAGAGAGGGAGCCAAGAAAGCAGAAGAGATGCTTGCCCTACCATTAGCGGCAATAGGCAAGTGTGCGATGACAGGAGTGCAGGGTGTGGCGAAGTGCCTCGCGTCACCTTCAGTGAAGGGGAACGAAGGACACAGGAGTATCGGAATACTTTTAGGTGCACACACCATGCCCCAAATGAGGATGTGAGACACTGGAATCACGGAAACCTGGAGAGTCGTGAAGCGTCTCGACATGCATCCGGTGATAGTGGACGGAGTCATGAGAATCTAGGGAGTCGCGAAACGTCTCGCCATGCATCCGGTGATCACGAAAGAGATCGCGGAAACATGGAGGGCCATGAAGGACCTTATCGTTTATTAAGCGACACCAGACAGCAAGCGAGTTACAATGGGTTAGAACAGAACGGTGGATCCTATCTCGTATCTGGAGAGACCGAGCCGAAAAGACGGAGTGTAGGGTTGGGGGATGGAGCATTATTCCACCATACCCCACGGGAAGATGGAAAGGCTTGGGATCTAGAGAGGTGGGAACAAAGAGATGGAAGGAAGACTCCTCATAACTCACCTGTGCTCAGGCGTAGGGCGTATAGTGGAGGTGAGAGGGATATGAGAGAACAACCTAGGACTGACGTACTGAAAGCTGATATAAAGGCAAGGCGGATCGATGTAATGAGTCTGAAGTCAGACTTAGATGAAATAATTGACGGCACAGTGGCAATCGAGAGGCTAGACTTGTACGCGCCAGATGAGATACTGTTTTTATCCAAGGATGTTACTCGGAAAGCGAGAGCAGCTCATGAGAAGTTATCGGAATTGGCAGAAAAATATATGATAGACATAACACGAACAAAAGCTCTACAACCGAACCATAGGTTAAATTGCACAGACCGAGATCTAGATGAGCGTAGAACGATCGGACTAAGAGTACACATAAGAGAATTAATCATATGTATCAGAATATGGAGAGATCTGGATAGATGGGAGGAAAAATGGTCCAAGAGGGGATCTGTCAGACGGAGCGCACTAGTGAAATCTCAGGATGCAGATTTAATGCGAATGGAAGCTTTCCCTTTGCGAGAAATCGCGAATGGAAGCTACGTCCACGTACCCTGGAGTAGGGGGGATTTGGCGGCATTTACCAATTCCTTCCCAAAGCTTAGAGAAAATCCCGTCGAGTGGTACAAGCAGGTAGAAAGATTCGTGAAGATCTCGAAGGTACTGTGGATCGATTTGAACACATTGTTCGATATCGTAGTACCCGGAGATTTGTGGACGGCATGCAAGCTTAGTGTTGAATGGCCTACTTGTGAGCCTCCGAGAGATACCCGGACGAATGGCCCATCAGTTAGAGTCATGGAAAAATACGAGAGAGTAATAACATGGCTAAAAGAGAAAGTGCCGGTGCACGATATAGACTGGGTTAAGATAGATCGAACTACTCAGGAGCCGAAGGAAACAGTCCATGAGTTTTATGAGCGATTGCTGAAAGCATTCAAGCAGTACAGTGGGTTAGATGTAATGGATCCTAAGGACATAGGACAGTTTGTGTCGAAGTTTGTTCTTGGATTGAGACCAGACATAAGCCTAATGATTCAACAGCATTTGATCTGTTGGCAGAACAAACCTTTAGATGAAATTCTGAGGTATGCAAGGTACTGTAGCGATGAGATAGATTCGAAGGCAAAGAAACTCAAGGAAAAGCTAATGCTGGTACAAATGCAAGCAGCTGGAAAGGGTGGACAGCGGCAACAGGGAACAGGAACGCAAGCAAAGAAACAGAATAATCAGAGCAGAGATGAGGAAGAAAGACCGAGACCGAGAATGGATATCGCGACACTGAAAAAGACAACGAGATGCCATCAGTGTAACGAGGTGGGACACTGGCGACGCGAGTGTCCTTACAATGTTGAGACAGGGGAATTAGAACAGGAGGAGGAAGAGGTTCAGAACAACGTGGTTAAGGGAGCCACAGTCCCGAAGGGAAAGTTTGTCAAAGGGGGGACTCAGACTCCTCGAGCCCCGTTTCCTCAACCACCTCGCATTTCAAATGGAGGGAAAACCTATAGACAGATGCCATTGTTTGTAGGAGGAGAGGAATGCTACTACGTTGATCCTCTTACAGGGCAGAGGGTGAATAGGGAGGAAGACTGTACTCTAGGAGCAGCCTTGGAAGTAGATCAGAGAGGACCATACGTAGAGGCTGAAGTAGCTGGATGTCCTACAACCTTTTTGGTGGATACGGGGGCCACTCGATCCACGTTGAGATCTGCGGTAGTCCCAGGTCTGCCAATATCGGGAGAGATGATTCAGGTGGTAGGAGTCGCAAACAAAAGGATGACGAATCCTCTGACCGAACCAGTGTCAGTAAAGATAGGGAATTACAGTGACGAACATCAGTTTGTGATCTGTGATTCTAGTCCTGTGTGTTTGCTAGGGAGAGATTTGCTGTGTAAACTGAATTGCACAATACATTGCACACCTGAAGGAGTAGAAGTGCAGACCAACGACGAGGATGCTGATTTTAAAGTTGTGAACTCGCAGGAATGTGTGGAACTATACCCTACCTTAACAGTGGAGGAGCTTCCACAGGATTTGAGGGAGAAAGTCTCAGCTGAGGTATGGGATTTTACTGGGGAAGAAATAGGATTGATCAAGGGAGTAGAACCGGTAAAGATCTTGGTAAGACCCCATGCTGAGTATCCAAGAACACCACAGTATAAGCTAACGCCAGAGACGATTGCAGGAATAAAGCCTGTGATCGAATCCATGATTAAACAGGGAATACTAAAGGAGATCGTGGGTAGTCCATGTAACTCCCCGATCATGGGTTTGCAGAAGCCTAGTGGAAAATACAGAATAGTGCAGGATCTTCGAAAGATTAATAATATTGTTGTCTCATGTTGTCCAGTGGTACCGAATCCATCAGTGATATTATTTCAGATACCGTTCCAAGCTGAATGGTTTACCGTGATAGATTTGTGCCAGGCTTTCTTTTCGATACCGTTAGACGAAGAGAGCCAGTATCTTTTCGCTTTTAAGCTGGAAGATCGCGTTTTAACATGGTGTCGTATCCCCCAGGGGTATACAGAAAGCCCATCGATCTTTAACCAGCTATTGAAGAAAAATCTTGAAAGTCTAGTACTGCCCAAGAATTCAGTTCTGGTCCAGTACATAGACGACCTCCTAGTTGCGTCAGAAACTGAGGAAGCTTGCAGAGAAGACACCATAACCTTGTTAAATCACTTGGCCGAGAACGGGCACAAGGTGTCTCCAAGTAAATTGCAATATTGTAAGACTGAAGTGCAATACTTGGGCCATAGGATTGAAAAGGGAAAGCGGAAGGTGTCTCCAGACAGAATAGAGGCGATTATGAAGATGAACGCGCCTACAACACAAAGAGAGGTCAGGATGTTTCTAGGCATGGTCGGTTATTGTCGACAGTGGATAGCGAACTTTTCACTGAAGGCAAAACCGTTGTTACAACTGACGCACAAGGGAGTAAGTGATCCGGTACCATGGGACAAAGATTGTTTGATGGCATTTTTGCAGCTGAGGGAGGACTTATGTCGCGCCCCGGCTTTGGGAATGCCGGATTACACAAAACCATTTTTGCTTTACTGCTGCGAGAGAGAGGGATGCGCTTTAGCGGTTTTAGCTCAGATCCACGGAGATGCGCGCAGGCCAGTGGCGTACTTTTCGGCTACACTAGATCCAGTAGCCGCAGCGTTGCCCGGATGTCTCAAATCCGTAGCTGCAACGGGTGTCAGCATTGAAAGATCGGAAAGCGTGGTAATGGGACATCAGTTAGTAGTGTACGTGCCGCATTCTGTGGAATTGTTAATGACCAGGACAAAGACTCAGCATCTGACGAATAGCAGGCTCACACGCTACGAGCAAGTCATACTGGCTGCCGAGAATGTGACCCTAAAAAGATGCTCCGTCTTGAATCCTGCAACTTTGATGCCACTTCCGAATGAGGTGGATGATGAAAATTGTACAGATCATGACTGCCTTGATGTGACTGAACTATGTACCAAACCAAGACCTGATATCGTAGATGAGCCATTGACAGACCCAGATGAAATTTTCTTCGCTGATGGTTCATGCGTAAGAGACGATGTCGGTCAGCTGAGAGCAGCTTATGCAGTTTGTACGATTACCAGAGTTATAGAAGCCGCTTGCCTGGAAGGAGTACACTCCGCACAGGTAGCTGAAATTGTTGCTTTGACTCGTGCTTGCTTAGCAGGCGACAAACTTCGAGTCACCATATACACCGATAGCCAGTATGGTTTCGGGGTAGTTCATGATTACGGGCAGTTATGGTCTCAAAGAGGTTACATGACCTCCTCGGGTTCTCCCATTAGGAATGGAGAATTCGTGAGACTTTTGTTAGAGGCATTGCAAGGTCCGACAACTATAGCAGTGGTCAAATGTGCTGCGCATACGAAAAACGTAGACTTTGTATCACAAGGCAACCGCTATGCGGATGAAGTAGCGCGCTATTGCGCAGAGCAGGGATATTCTCACACTGATGTAAAAGTGGGGGGAGTCCAGGAAAGAACTGAATTGACAATGTTATTAGATACTGTAGATACGTGGGATGAATTGAGATGTGTTCAGGAAAATGCACCAGATGATGAGAAAAAGAGTTGGAAAACAGCGGGTTGTATAAAAGGCGAGATGAATTTTTGGATCTCTGCCGACGGAAGGGCAGTTTTACCAAATGAACTTGTTAGTCCAATGGCAAGGAAATTGCATGGATCAGCACACATAGGAAGAGATGCTATGGTGAGAGTATTCAGACAAACATGGTTTAATCCCAAGTTTAGGGTAGCGGCAGAAGCAGTGTGTCAGCGATGTGCGATCTGTCAGCAACTAAACGTGGGAAAAAGAACACCAGTTACATTGAGTCACATAGGAAGGTCTGGGGGGCCTTTCCATAGGATGCAGCTTGATTTTATAGAAATGCCTCCATGCAACAGACTTAGATACGTTTTAGTGATTGTCTGCATATTTTCTAGATGGGTTGAGGCTTACCCTACACGTAGGTGCGATACACTTACAGTAGCAAAATTATTACTTAGAGAGTTAATACCGAGGTTTGGGGTGCCATCCTCTTTGGAATCGGACAGAGGAACTGATTTTAACAGCGAAGTGGTGAAGATGCTATGTTCAGCTTTGAATATTGATCAGAAGTTACACTGCAGCTATCGACCAGAAGCTTCAGGGATTGTAGAACAAATCAACAGTACAATCAAGTCCAGACTGGCTAAAGTTTGTTCATCGACATCCCTGAGTTGACCAGACGCACTTCCAGTGGTTCTTATGAGCATACGTAGCACACCTGATAGAAAAACAGGCCTCTCTCCACACGAAGTGCTAATGGGGAGAGCTATGAGATTGCCATCGGTTCCGACTGCAGCGCTAGTGAACATCACAGACGATTTGATCTTGGACTACTGCAAGGGACTATCTGATGCCATTAATTCTGTGTCCCTCCAGGTCCAGGCTGCAGAGGTTCCATCAGCACAAGACTTGTGCCATGACCTGAGTCCGGGAGACTGGGTCCTGGTGAAGAAGCATGTCAGGAAGAACTGCTTAGACGTGCGTTGGCGAGGACCGTTTCAAGTCATACTTGTAACGAACACTGCGGTAAAGTGTGGAGGTCTGCCAAACTGGATACATGCCTCACACACCCGAAGAGTGCCAACACCTCTAGAAGAAACAGCTCCTCTCTCGGATGAGAATCCGACGGGAAGCGGAGAAGCCATAGAGGGGGAAAGCCAAGCTGTGGAGGTGATCGAAGAAACTGAAACTGTGTTGGAACAGGACGACGAAGGTCAGGACACTAGTGGGACCGAAGTCGCCTCAGGAGAAGAAAGTAATTGGGAGTCCGACACAGATATCGAGCAAACTGAGAGTGACCAAGAGACAGGTCCTAGAACAAGGAGCGGAAGGACAAGGAGTGACGAAGCCAGTTGGCCGGAAAGAAGGAAAAGGCCAAGCTCGGAAGGAAAGAAGGAAAGAACTCTTGTCCCGATCGCTGAAGAATCGGATCAGAAGGAAGAAACGACAGACTCAGGAACTGAGAGTCCACGAAGGTCGAGAAGGGTACGTGTGCCCTGCAGAAGGTACGCCACCCCGGAGTGGACTTATCTAGCAGATGTCTTGGGGACAGAAATCTGGGAGAGTGAAGAGCGTGAAAGTAATCGATCTCGATCCATATGTGGCAGTGGAAATATGGATGTTGACGCCGGGACTCGAGACTGAGGGGTTACTGACTTTCACACTTCCCATACCCCCTTACTTGAGTCGGATTAAAGATTTAGTGTTGAACAGATTACAATTTCCAACATTTGGTCATCAAATATCGGAGGAAGAAGATAAAGTCATTCGTTTTGAGTTGTTGGAACTTGTTGCAACAGCTGCAGGTACGAGAATAATTGTTGATACATAAAGACTTTTGTATATAAGTTATAAAGAAGAAGATAACCTAGCGCCGAGTGGAAAGAAGAATAAAATTAGGGATTACATTTAGAGGACGGAGAAGGGCTAGGGTTGTCTGCTGCTAAAAAGAGAAATGACATTGTTGTGAAAAAGAGACTTTGTTGATAAAAAGCACTTTAAAGACTGAGAAAGTAAACAAGCAACCAAAGACTGGAAAAGAAAATTTTCGCTAGAGAACGAGGTACGCTGTTTGATAACATGGAGAACGGCAACCCAAACAGAAAAGCCAGATGTATAGTAGGTACACTTATAGCAGTAGTGATATTTCTCATAATTACAGTAGTGACAATATCATACATAATAGGACAGGAGAACGATAAAGAAATAGCAGATGTAAAAACTGTAACGACTTTGAAACCTGCTCTTGTGGGAAAGAAGGAGGAGAGCAATGTTATACGTGAAAAGGCGTTACTTGCAGATGAAGCTCGTAGATTACACGTAGACGAGTCACAGGGAAATTTTAGGTCAAACACATACGCTAAACTGTTATACGAATACATCGATGCCATGGAGGCCAAAGATTGCTACCTTTGTATGCAATTGCCGGCTTCCGTAGACGAAGGCATTAGATATCATCATCTCCCATTGACTTATGGGATAACATGTAGTTTACTGCTTAGTATATTTTATGGTAGAGAAGGATTTGAGTACTACTTTTCAAATTATGATTCGGTACTGCCTGAAGTTCCGAATTATAAGCAAATGAATAAGTGGGACTATTACAAAAAGGAGGATAGATTGGCTAAATTCTTTCTTCCTTGGGATACATTAGACACATCATATGCACGCAAAAATAATCTGACTTGCAAAGTGTCAGAGGTTGAGAAAAAGTTTATAGGACAAGTAGATGACCGATACAGAAGGCAGAAGATTCTAAAAATGTCAGGACAATGGAAAACAGATTGGACAGAAGAAGAGAAGGCACATAAAAAGAAAGGTAGCAATGGTCCAATAGCATTGGATAGAACGCAGAAGGGAAAGTTATGTTTAGCTCGAAGCAAGACATATTATGAGAGTGAATTTGTAGGTGAAGTTAATTGCGAGCATGCTTTTAAGTTAGAGTATTATACGAAAGATTTTATGAAAGGGATGCAAGCTATTCCGAATGTGTATTTTGTATGTGGAAGAAATGCCTATGTAAAACTGCCTGACAATTGGTATGGTTCGTGTTACTTGGCAATTGTCTTCCCCAAAATATATCATGCAAAGGATTTAGCGATCATAGAAGGAAAGGCTTCGACGAGAACGAAAAGGGAAGTAGGAGATGCAGAGGTAGTAGGAGATGTATTTGGAGCGATGTTTCCATTGTTAGGTTTGATTCTTAACGATGTTAAGATTAGGAGGTTAGCGACAGTTGTAGATAGATTGTCTGCCAGTACTGCAAGGTCATTAATGCTAGTAGAAGGTGAGATGCAATCGATTAGAGCAATGGTTCTTCAGAACAGACTTGCTCTAGATGTAATATTAGCAAAAGAAGGCGGAGTTTGTAAGGCTTTGAAGGTTCAGGAATGTTGTACTTATATTCCTGATAATTCAAAACCACTTGAGAAGGTCATAAGCAACATTACACAGATTCATCAAGAAATCGAAGATTTGTCGAAAATAAATGTTTGGGAAAAAGTAGGAAATGGAGTAGGAAAGGTTGGAAGTTGGTTTGCTAATCTTGGCAAAAGTATAGTATGGTATATATTGAAGCCTGTATTAATAGTATTAATTTGCATAATTACATTATTAGGATTAGTGAAATTATATAAATGGTATAGGTCGAACCGGTTACAAAGATCGATGAGAGATCAAGAAAGGAGACTAGCTGTTTTACAAGATCAACAGTATAAAAGTCTGAGAGCACTCGAATCGATAAAAAGAGGAAATGATGTAACTAGTTCTGTGTAAAGGGTCGTATTCAAATTGCTTTTAGTGATGACTCCTAAAAGTCATCAAAGGGGGGAACTGAGAGAGCGCAATTTGAATGGAACGTATATCGTAGCCATATTTAGACGTATATATTATAAACGTAGGAATGAAACGCATATCGTAATGTGAAGTTGACGACTATAGCATAAAAGTCAACTAAAGTGATAACGGTATAGGAAATGTAAATGTATTTACTATTAAAACTTGCATTTAGAAGGCCCGTAATGCTTAATGGGTTAATATAGAAAGGTGTAGAAATGCTTACGAAATGTAGAACGTGCAAAGTAGAATTCATGTACGCGTGTAGCTTTAAATGGAGTAACATGGAGAAATGTATGGAGAAAACATATGACGATGTAACGAATAAGCATATAACCTCGTACTCTGTGTATTATATATTCTATGTAAATTGTATTCCTATAGGGGATAGGGTTTATTAAATGCGATTATATATAAATGTATGCTAAAGGTTATACTGTGTAGAAGAAGTTTGTAGGAATGCTGGAAGAGTTTAGGTCATTTGTGATTATAACCTGACTGACCAAGAGTTCGCAGGAGCGTAGTCCAGTGTATGTAATTTAGTGGACTTACAGGAGTCGTAAATAGCTTGATGTGAACGTGAGAGCCAAGAAGTCTAGCACTTGTTAGATTTAAGGTGACAATGCCGGACGGAGCTTATTGCTTGAACGTGAGAAGAGACGCTTAGAATTTGAGTTGTGTTTTGGAAAGACCATTCACAGGACCTCGTAGGGTCAAGAATCAACAATGTGAAGTTAAAGTCTTGTTTAAGGTCATTTGACTTTTGATCTGAAAGTGTCAATAGAAGTCGCCAACAAGATGATGAAGATGACATCTAAGGAAAAGGGTCAACTTAACGGACGACGCAAGGAAGTGAAGCAATGGAAGAAGCCAGAAGCTGACATCATCGGGGAAAGTCCGTGGTGGGCGTCAAGGGGCGTTTCACCCACACTGTGATTGTGTATTTTAGGGACAGCACCCCGGGGAGGAGGTAGCAATTGGAGATTAGGAACAGCGAGGCGAATTGCTCAGAGCGAAGGCAAGGGTAGATGCCTTGAGCAGATGCGCTGAGAGAGATCAGAGCGCAAGGGAGCAGTAGGCCGAGGACCCTTAGAGAGCGGATGGGTAGGCAGAGAGGGTACTGCTTCTGAAACCTAGGATTCCTTTAGAGGCTAAGAGAGTTTGAACTTCTTTGGAAGTCAAACTGCTGACACCTTTTTAGGGAAGAAGCTTGCGAAGTAGGAATGTCACATAGCATAGAGTAGGGACAGTTTTAACTTGATTATTTTTCTCTTACTGCAGATGACGCAGAAGAACCACTTCATATCGATTCTTTTTAATTTGCTGATTTTGGAACTGACTTTAATTGTATTTGTTTGTAGACTAAGGTTCTTTAGGGAATACATGTTCCTTTTGGTTCCGATATATTTGATGAATTTGATCCTGAGAGGATTGTACTTACAACTTTTATTAATTTTATATTAAACCTTTTTAAACTTTAACAGTTTTAAGTGATTCTTTAGAGTGGTGTCCGTATTTGGGGTTTATTGTACCTATATGAGGGTTGTCTTTTACTCAATGACAGATACCAACGGTCCAAAAATTGTCGAATGAGATAAGTAATCAGATTAATCATAAAAGATATCAAAATCTCATTCCCCGCAGGGGTATTGTCACTGAGTGACACTGTGGCGGCCGTGCGGACGTGATTCCGATGCAGATCGTGGGCTATGATCTGTGTTTTCATCTTTAGGGCCTCTCAGGTTTAGTGTGCTAATACACAATAACTGTCAGTGAAAGGGTCCGCGCAGGCAGGATGTTTTTAATTTCAAATTCCTGCCGCAGACGGCCCTGGCCCTCGTGAAGTGCTGCTAAAGGACACGCATTGTACTCAGTGACCTCCTCCATGTGCCCCCCTCCCCTCCTCTCCCCTGCTTGTGGGGTTGTGTTCAGAGCAGAAGGTGAGTGCGTGTAGATACAAGGCATCCACACCCTGCGCTCTCACTGTGACTTAAAAATACAGCTGCAGATTAGATGCAATGCACTACTGTGCTGTCTGCAGATGGGCCTTAGCATCATCTCTGTCACTGAGGCAACTGACTCCTGCCTCCAGCACATCACAGCACTGTCTGCAGTGACAGTTACTACAGCAAACAGCTCAAGGCAACAGCCAATATTTTTCCTAGCACTGTCAAAGTGACTCTGAGTTGGTAAATCAGAGATAACAATGAGGATTTTTGTTCAGGCTGGAGAAAGATCTGAGTTATTTCTAGTGCCTGTTTTGACTCACCATAAAGCAGCACAGTTGGGCAATACACCTGCTGCAAAGAACGTGTGCCATGCAGATCACAGAACTCTATTTTATAAGGATAGCTTGGTGGGTAACTGCTTTTGTCACAGAGATCTTTTCGTTAATTGCCGTTAAGGCACAATCCTAGTATAGCACAGTGAGCTAAGAACTGACATAAAAGAGCTGCATATAAACTGCATGGTACAGGTTATAACCTAGATGTTTTCCCCCAGTTTCCCCTAATGTTGCTAAAAGGGGTTAGTTTAAGGAGAAATACATTCTTATTATCAAAGGTAACCCCGACCACTGTGGTAAGTTTTAAATCCTGAATTTGTGCTTCTCCATAACAAACTCTTAAAATATACTGCCTACTAGTATGGATGGCATGTGATTTCTACACCTTGTAATCCTCCTTTTCTTATGTAACATTTCCTAGACTGATTGTTGCATGTATGATTCATTGTTTCAATATAATGTGTCTGATTTCAAATTCTCTAACACCCTACACTGGTAATCAGTAGTGCAATAAAACAGATAAAATGCATGGAAGTGAGTTGCTATAGAGAGATGAAGGCCAGTGTTGGAGGGTGGTAGTGAGGGAATCCGTGGAGAAGAAGGTCATTGGATATACAACATCTATATGTACATATATTTTGTATTAAACTACGTATGTATTTGCATATGTGCACAGGACATTAATAAAGTACTGCCTTTTAAAAACGTGTTTATTGTTCAATATCATAGTTACGCTATTGTTTTGCAGTGCAGTCAGCTCACAAGGTCACTAAATGAGTGTCATTATGTTTCAAGTGCTATGCAGCAGTTTCAAGATCTTCTTAGAGTTTCCCATTGCTCATATAGCTGTAACTTCTGACATTAATCTGTTTCCATGAACCTCACTGCTTGATTTTGGTGGAGCGAAAGTGTCATTCTATGTGTCAAACATAGGGGTTGATTTTGCTCTCGCTCGGAAGGCCTACAAATCGGATATGGCTTTTACAGATCCGATTCGTAGCCCTTTTTTCCGACCAAATTGTACACAAGTTCGAGCAACCAAGTACAACACAAAGATCGCATATGCGCCGACCGAATTGTTTCCCAACCCAATTCCATCCATACGACTCATACGCAGTTGCTTCGTACTGCTCAATGGACCCTGTTTCCGAGCGAGCAAGTACGATGCACGATTCAGACAGCCTTCATGATTCGGTAGGTCAAAAAAGGTTCCGGAATCGTTCTTTTGGGGCCCATAGCAGGCCCCCCCATCATCTGGAGCCCTACAATTTGGACCCGTGGGGGTACCCTGGTCCCCCCTTCCCATGCATGCACAGCGTGGCGGGCACCATGGGGTGCCCGCCACAGTGTTTTCCCACCCACCCCTTTTTGCTAGGGGAGCCTGTCTACGCCTCCAGTGTACAGGCTCCCATACAGTTCAATGGGAGTCTGAGCGAACCGAGTCTGTAAACATGTGAATGCATCATGCTCGCTCGCTCGGACTCCAGGTGCACGTTTTGCTCGCAAAGCCCTACAGATCCGAGTCGTACCGACGGCTTTACAAGTGAGATCGGAATCAGGCCCATAGTCGTTAAAAGTCCCTCTCAAATAAACTGAAACTATGAAAATGTCACAAATAAGCATTCAGAAACCTTGGTAGCTATACTAAACCATTTTTATATTTTTTAAAGATACTTTTCCTGAATTGGCTTAAGGTTAGGAAGTATCATGAACACCTGAAATAGGAGGCGGCCTGGGACACAAACAGAAAATGCTAGCTGTTTTTAAGTAACGTTTCGATTAACTGAAGCAGAAACCAAACAAAGTCTAAAGTTACCTGGAGTCTCCCTCCCCCATACCTCAAGTCCACACTTTGCTTCCTACCTCAAGCACAGACTGTAACAGGGCGACATTTATAGGAATCCGGCAATGATAAACAATAGGTTTTCTAATTTTCAGTTTACATGATTTTTCAAAATTAAAATATAATCAGGTACCATTGGATCGTAGTCCGGAAAAGTCTTCCAGAAATGTCTCTGTCTGCTTGTCTTGAAGCATTATTTTTTGGTCTGTTGCTAATGTTTCTTTGTTGGTTATTTGGTAAAATCCATACCCTGGACTCAGGCTCAAATTAATTCCCATGGAACAGCAAAGGTTGGCAACTGTTAAATTTCTGTTTGTAAAAAGAAAAAAAAGAAAAAAAATTACAACAGTCTTTATTCAGACCAAAATTTATTTGTGTTTATGTTTTTAAACTAAAAACACTGTTCTCTTGCAGATGATTAATTTGAACAGATTTAATGTTTCACAATTTTTCCCAAAATTTGAATGGAAACACGGACTAACATTACTTCAAATCCTTGCCTAATGAGTTGTGGATACGTTTATTAATCAGGGACCTCTATATTTAAGGTCTACATGGTGTAAGAGTTCAATTCAAATTGAGCTTTATTCGACCATGAAAGTTTCAGTCATAAAAGCACATATCACAATCAATATAGTTAAAAACTAAAGTTCATAGTTAAAATATTCAAGTTAAAATATAGGATAAAATAACGGAAACATCTTACGTTAAAAATGTGGTTTATATAAAATCCAAACATTATTCAAGTCCCAATAATTCACCTAAGAGGTAGCCTCCCAGAATTCAAATGATATGCTTTTCCTCAACCGCAGGGCCTTCTTCAAAAAAGTGGATACCCTCCAGGCAACGTGTTCGTTCTCTAAAAATTGTAACCGAGCGAATGCTGGGCGGCATTGCCTGAGACCCTGCTGTCTTAAAAGGGGAAGTAACCAGACTAAAAAAGACTAAAAGGATTGTAGACTGCTCTGAGTGGGTGTCACACGGATACAGAGGTAACACTCTTGACCAATCATTCATTTTTGGTATGGTCACTAGTCTGTGTACCATACCCAGCCGGAACCTTATCAACAACATTCTATCATGTCCACTTGGGACAAAATTTAAATAAGGTTTCATGCCCAAAGAAGTAAGCCTTAACTGGTGTTGGATGACTGTGGGTTTAGAAACTTTATCTGCTAATCTAACAGAACCCAACAGTTCAAGGCACTCCTTATTCAGGGTTTTCCTCGACACACGAGCCATAGAGCTAGGATTTGAGTAAAACTCTGGGTGTCCGAGATCATTCATAAACCTATAAATGAATCCGAGCCAAGGTATCTTCATCGCCTCATCCAATTTAATACAATCAAGCAGGATATCTCTATTTAAGTGGGTCTACTCACTAATCCAAATCCTATGCCATAGGAGAATTGGCACAAGTTTGATAAGATCCTCTAAATACGAAAGGCCCAACTCCTCGTGGACACAAAGGAGGACTTACCCCGAAGAACAGAGAGAATATACCGAAGGAAAGCATTTTCCACGGTTTGTAAGGGAAGAGAATTGGCAATGCCCCAAACCACTGCCCCGTATAGCACTGCTGCAGTACACTGGGCCTTGTAGATTTGCAGGAGTTCACCAGGCGGCTTCCTACCAAGTCTCTTAGCAAGTGAGGTCAAGGAGCTGGTCGACCTGCTGAAACCCAGTTTTTTCTGTTCAATTGCTCGGGTCCATGTGTCATTATGACTAAAGAGGACTCAGAGATACGAAAAAGTAGTTGTAGTTGCGAGCTTCATACTATCCAAATAGATGTCCCGGCCCGTAGTTCACTCAGTTCCAGTAGCGCAATTCATTATAAAAGTTTTAAAAAGATTAATCTTTAGGCCTAGGTCAAGCATAAAGGTGTTAAAACTGGCCAGGACCCTTTGTAGCCCATTGCCTGTGCGCGCCATTAAAACAGCACAGTCTGCGTAGAGGAGTGCCGGTATGGGTCTCCCGCCTACTTTGGGAAGGTCATGCCCGCTCCTAAGGAGTGCGTCAGCCAGACCATTGATGTATAAATTAAAGAGAATGGGGGCCAGGACGCAACCCTGCCTGACCTCTGTTCTAACAGGAAATCCTGCTGTACACTGACCATCCACCCGTATCTTAAACTAGCTGTAGCTCCCTCGTAAAAACGATACAGGAAGACAATAATTTTATGATCTACGCCAAATTCAGCAAGGGTCCCCCATAACCTCGCGTGGATAACAGAGTCAAATGCTGCAGTCAAGCAGACGAGGACTAAGTATAGTCTCCCTTTTTTGGCTCTTGTATATTTCCAGACAATCATTGCCAGGTTTAGACTCTGTTCCAGGGTTCCCAGACCCTCCCGAAACCCATACTGGAGATCAGAGAGAACATTATTTTCTATTGCCCAGTCCTGTAGTCGCTGCAGAACTACTCGACTTGCCACCTTCACCATTGAGTTAAGAAGGAAAATTGGTCGATAACAACCAGGATATTAACAATTTCTCTTCTTGAATATTGGGACTATGATAGACTCCGACCAAGTCTTCGGGAATGTGGTACAGTCACTGGCGTTGACCATCTGGTTTAATAGTGGGGCCCAAAGCAGAACATTAGACTTGAACAAATCAAGTGGTACACCATCAGGGCCGGGAGCCTTGCCCCCCTTGCTGCAGGCGACAGCCAGCACCATTTCATCCAGCTTTACATTCAGGTTGCCATTATGTACGCGGAGAGGACCCTGAGATGGCTGCTCATCGGTGGCTGGACCGTTGTATAAAGCAGAAAAGTGTGTTATCCAATCCTTATCTGAGATTGCAATCTCAATGGAAGATCCTCCACCCCCACACAAAGGCGGGGTCCTTAAGATCTTCCAAAAGGCAGCGGAGTCCCTATTTTGGGATGCAGCGTGTAACAACTCCCATGCTTCCTCACTTAATGACTTCTTTCAAGCAGCAATTACCCTCCTATAAGAAGCTCTAGCCCTCCTTATCCCCTCCTGGGACCTAGGTTGAGTATGGAGCTCTACCTTCAGAGTGGAATATACCTTGGTGCATTCGCTATTGAACCAGCCAGTGGATTTTGGCCTGGTATGGCATTGTGCAGTCAGCAACTTCCTCACCTCTTTAGTTACCTCAAGGAAAGAACAAGTTAAGTCGTCTGCAGAGGAAAGCTCATTTAAGCAAATACCGAAAGCAGTTTTACAAGATATAATAAGCTACTTAGTCAATGCCTCAGGGTCTACTTTTTTTACCAGCGAATAGCATACCCTTTCTTATTCAGTTCTAAGGATCCCATCACCTGGTTCATATGGTTCTTCGTCCCAATTTGGAGATTGTAGTTGTAACTTAAGGCAAAGTGGATAATGATCACTCAACACGATAGTCCCTATCATGAAGGACAGAAAACTTGGGGCAAGGGTGTGTGAAACCAACATATAATCAATGGTTTTAGACAAAGCCTCTACCATTGAAGGTCGGAGACATACAGACAGGAGTTGAAACAGATTAATTTGCAAATCCCAAATCATATCGAGACATTAAGTCATTGAGATGATCCCCAGCCTTTGTGTGTGAAAATTGGCAATTGAATGCCCCCTCTTCCGTATAAGTGTCACAAGTTTTCGAGTTGGCCAATTTACACAGTGCACAATTAAAATCTCGAGCAGAATAATCGCGGTGTCCAGAGAGTTCAAATTACGAATAACATCCAAAGTCTCGCCAGTCCTAAAAAAACTCCAACCCCAGTTCTCCTGCAGGTACATTGTTATAAAAATTTACCACAAGCACTCTCATAGATGGTTTTACGAACAGTTGGATAATCTGGTAATAACAATTCCCTGCGGAAAAAACAATATTATCCACCTCAAACATGTTAGATATATATATACATAAGCCACCCTTGGGCCTTCCTCCCAGACCTTTCACAGCCGGGGTATTAAAAGTCATATAACCAGAAATGTGGACTGGCTCCAGCTCCCATGTTTCTTGTAGGCATAAAATGTCAATACTATCTATAAACTCAACCCATACAAGATTTGAAATCTTTGCACGCAGCCCAGCAATATTCCAGGAGATGATACTGGTTTCAAGCAATACTTTCTTAGAAGTGTATTTCACTGGGGAAATGGATGGATATTGACTTGCACTAGAGGGCAGCCCTACTGTGATAGGTGGAGTGCTAACGTCATACACAAAGCAGGTGTGTAAAAATTACTGTGGATAGACCCCATAGAATTGCACACAGTGCAAGTGGGAAATATATTGAAACCAATGCTGGGGCTCCCTAATCTACTATGCCGAACATCAGGAGATGCCACCGGGTTGCCGGTTCCCCCGTCTGCTATTTTGTCACACTGCGTGGGGGTTGCCAGTTAATCAACCTCGTCCAGATTATAAAGTGGTGCATCGAAATTACTGACAGAAATCTGGTAGCTGAGATGTGGCAAACTGTCACCAAAGTCCTCTGGACGACTTTGGGAGGGATTAACAGGATGATAAAAGAAGCCCAGTGGCACAATACTGACCCCCTGAGTTCTAACTGGCCAAAAGCCCTCCCAGCTCAAAATTGTACGGACAAGTGTAGTCGATGCAAAGGAAAGAACCACACAGTCTCCCTCAAGGGACCTGTCGGAGTGTCACACCCACCCTATCTTACGGGCCATTCTAAAATCTCTAAATAGCTAATTTGTCAAGCCTGTTTTCCCAGTTAAAAAATGTAAAGATCTGTTATGCAGAGTAGACCAGTGTTCGAGCTCCCCTTGTGGAGCTTGGGAACATTCACCAAGACTACTGTTAACGGTGTGGCTTCGAGCGGAAGATGCAGTACCTTTAAGCCCATGGTTTTCCCCCTTGCTAACCTCTGGAGTCCTGCGTCCGAGCAAGACCCCTGTTCCATGGTCCCCTTGTGTACCGGCTGCTGATAGAAGTTGGATGTTAAGTTTACAGGGCTCAACTGGGCCTTTTGCCGATTAGAATGAATAGAGACCAGGTGATCTGCCAGGGGTTGAGGGGGAACACCATCAGAAACAGAGCAAACTGTATTGCGTTGCAAACTGGCGCTAGTAGGACCCCCTAGGGGAGGAAGAAACTGATTGGGTGCTCTGGTCTGAGAGGAGTTACAGAGGCTTCTGACTCACCGAGTGGAACCCTAGGGGCATGTTGACTAGGGGCTTGGGACAATACAATATTAACAAGACTTTCCAGAGTCACTAATCTTTTCTCAATTTTATTGAGTGCAGCTTTTAAGGGGGATACAACCGCCACCAGTGTTTCCTCTAATTTTTGCCAGAACTTTGGCATACCTACACCTGCAGGAATGGCACTGGCCGTCTCTGCGGGGGTGGGGGGTGAAATCCAGGAGCAACAATTGTGGAACAGAATTAGTCAAGGGATTTTTGTTGTTGTTTTTTTTTTAAGTTTTATTAAACGAAAATAGAAGGCAGATACACAACCAATATTCTCCTGTGTCATTTGTACATTAGATCTGCTCATAACATCAAGTATCTTAAAATACATAGTCCATTTAATGCAAATCCCTACAATCTTAGCAGAACACATATTGCTTTCAACTTATATGCAGTACTCCCCCAAAAAACAAGGAGGACCCCCCAAACAGAAAGAAACAAAAAATAAGCGTTTCACATCATTTACCACGTACCGTTCCAAGGCACACTATCTCGCAGTAGCTGTTAGCTAAACCATACATAGCGATTTGTGCACCCCTCTGTTCTTTACACTAAACATCTTCAGATTCTCCTTGACTGAGTAGATACATCCTTAGCGGTTCTCAAAAGGCCCTGCGCCTCGAAATCTCAGGCAACTCTTCGGCATATGCCACCAAGTTGTCTCTGCAATAGACCAGGTCTTTGATCCATGATTCAACCTTTGGCCTGCATCTGCTCCCCCATGTAATTGCCACTCTCCGAGCCGCCATCAGCAGGGCTAGATGCACAAACTTGCCAGTTACTCCTCTAACGTGCGGTACACAGCATAAGAGACAGGCAAGTGGATCGCACCTCAGCTCCACACTCACCATTACTGTCAGGCAGCTCACCACTTTTTCCCAGAATTCCCATACTTTCTGACATTCCCAAGCCAAATGCATTAAGTCCGCATTTACACGACCAAAACGCCTACAATCCGCAGATGCACGCAGCCCATACCCATGCAAACACATTGGGTATAATACACTTGGAGTATATACTTAAAGTGAATAATCTTCAGGTTCCCATTCATGCTCAGCGTTCCCGTCAGGCCACATATATATTTCCAGTCTGTCTATGAGATTGATTCAGGCAAACAAAGACCACAGCTCCCAGCTATGATCTCGGACCACCTCACTTTCGAGCTTTATCATTTTATACAATTTTGAAACTAAACTTTTATTGCTGGAGGTAGTGAGCACATACTGTAAAGAGGCCAGTGCGGGAGGCTCCTGTGGATATGTAGTGTAGTGCACATTAAGTGCATGTTTCAGGCGATGCATTGCAAAACGAAACAGCAGCGATTGATTGCTGATATAAGCCAGGTCCTCCTCCGCTAAAAAAGAGCCATTTACATAAACATCTGACATATGTCTGAGACCTGCCTCATGTAATAGACGGAGCGACGGTTTCTCCTGCGACACCGACAGAGCAGTATGATGTTCCAGATATAAATATGGTGCATAGAGCGGTAGTTTTCGTGCCAACTGCCCAATCTTCCACCAGGCAGCAACAGTGGCGTCGACCGCGTTAATCTCCGTCTTCGGAGTACCACGACTGCGCTGAGTGATCACACTATAAAGCGGAACTGGGGCCACATCACCCTCTTCTATCGTGACATGCGGTGTAAATGAATGTGGCCTATACCAATAATACAGATATTGAGCTTGCGCACTTAAATAATAAACATAAAAATCAGGGGCCTCAAACCCACCTTTCTTGTACCCTTTAGCCAGTGTCGTCTACTGCACACGAGCGTGCCTGCCTCCCCAGGCTAGTCTGATCAACTGACTCCTTATAGTCTTAAAAAACTGCATTGTGAGCACTATGGGGATGTTAAGAAATAACTAGAGAAACCGTGGCAAAACCACCATCTTTATCAGGGCAATTCGGTCTACCAGCGACAGCGGCAGCGCTATCCAAGTATCTACCTGGCTCTCCAACGACGAGTATGCTCTACCGTAATTTTCTCTGACCACTACCTTCGGGTCTCTGTGTAACCAGACTTCTAGGTATTTAACCGGATCTGTGGACCACACCAGTGGGAACCCCAAATCCGGACAGGCGGTCAACGTGGTCAATGGTTTTACAAAAGATTTATCCCAATTTATAGCAAGCCCCGACAGATGACCAAAACTTACATAATCTCTGAGCAGTTGTGCCAGATAACGAGATGGTTCACGAACAAAGAGAACCATATTATCTCCATAGAGCGATATAGCCACCGGCTGGAAGTTAAAATTAAGTGCTGCCTCCCTAAGTCGCTGCCTGATCACACACGCCAGTGGTTCTAATGTCAGAGCGAAAATTAGCAGCGATAGGGGACATCCCTCACGCGTGCCCCTCCCTTTTGGGAATGAGTCCGATGTGAGACCGCCTATGCATGCCCACGCACTCTGTCTGGAGTACAGCACCACTATCCACTGCAAAAACAGTGGCGGGAATCCCATGCACCGTAACACATACTTTAGATATTGCCACTCAACCGAGTTGAATGCTTTGGCTGCGTTTAAAAACACTGCTGCCGCCTGCAGATTTGGCTCTAGAACATGGAACACTGAAAAGACCAATCGCAGGTTATAAGACGTTGATCGTTCAGGTATGAAACCCGACTGATCCGGTAATACCAATTTCTGCATCAATGGCTGTAGCCTAGTCGTCAAAATCTTGGCCAGAATCTTAGCATCTATATTAAGCAGAGACAACGGGCGATACAAATCACATCTGTCCTGTGGTTTGTCTTTTTTGAGCAACGTAATCATCAGAGCCTCTCTTAAAGATGGAGGTAGCACTCCAGACTCGTGAGCCTCCGCATACATTTCAAGTAGATGCGGCGCCAGGAGATCCGCATATTTTTTATAAATCTCAACCGTCAGTCCATCCGGACCAGGCGCTTTACCGTTAGCCAGAGTCGCAATCGCATTTTTCAGATCCTGTTCATCTATCGGCAGACATAAGTATTCTCTATGAACATCAGAGAGCCATGCACACGCCATGCCATCTAGGTAGTCCTCTAATTCTGTCTCCGACACCCGCCCACCGGACTTATACGGGTCCGCATAAAATCTCCGAAATTGTTCTAATATGTCTCTTTGATCAAGATGCTCACCTCCCAGCTCATCTACAATTCTATCTACTCGCGGTTGCTCAATTCGTGTTTTGATCCTAAGCGCTAGAGCCTGCCCTGGCCGTCCTCCCTCCCCATAACGTCTAGCCGTGTGCCTCCGCGATAGGTATTTTATTACTGTGTCAGCCAGTTCCTCAAAATCTTTGAGCAATTTCTGTAACTCCGCCATTGTGTCCGCTCTAGGTTTTGCCTCATTTTTGCATTCCAACTCTCGCAATGCAGCCTCAGTGCTCTTCAGCTGGGTGCCTATATCTTTTAGTATACCCGCCGCTGTGCCAATGCAAACTGCCCCCTAATCATGACCTTTAAGGCCTCCAAGTGTGGCAGCTTCCGCAACAGAGCCCTTATTGAGCTCAAAATACTGTGTAATGGCGTCTCTGATTGTCGCTTCATATACAGGGTCTAATAAAGCCTCAGAACGCAGGCGCTTGGTGAAAGGCGGGCATCATACTGATGGGAAGAGCACATCTAGCTGAACTGGGTTATGATCTGACAACGTACGAGCTAGCAGTACAATCCCCCGCACCCAATCCATCCCCTCCGTCCCCACTAACCAATAATCCAGCCTCGACCAGCTGCCGTGTGCGGGTGTCGCATGCATACCTGCCATCACCTGTGGGTTTCTCACTCGCCACACATCTTTCAGACCAAATTCTTCCATTGCACAAGTCAATGTCTTGGCCACATTGGGGGTATGGTGGGATAAGGGATTAGATTTGTCCAGAACTACATTCAGTTACATATTCAGATCACCTCCCAGGAATATAGGGGTCTCCGGCCATTCCCTCAACACTCCACATATGTGATTCACACAGGTCGCATCATCCACAATGGGACCATACATATTCACCATGGTAATCAGACGTCCACTCAATCTACCAAAGACCATAGCGCATCTTCCCTCATCATCCGTATACGTATGCAGAGGTTGAAAATCCACTCCTCTCTTGATCAATATCATAACCCCCTTGGCATAGGAAGAGTATGATGCGGTCAGCCTAAAGCCCCCCCATCTACTGGACACACTCCCATCCATGTACTTAGTTAAATGTGTCTCCTGTAACAGAGCTATGTGTATCTTGTGACGGTTTAAGTACGCTACCACCTGTCTCACTTTTTTAGGCGAGTTCAGGCCCCTGACATTTCAGGTCAGCATTCTACATGTATCATCCATAATATTCTAGACATCCATTACCAAGATTGTGGATTGTGTCGTCTATTCCCAAAGGAGCATCTGGTATGTCGGTTCAGCCCTCCCAGCATCCATCCACCCGCTGTACGTGCTTTTCCATACCTGTGAAAAAGTATGATGTGAAACAGATAAATCAAAAAGCGTAACAACCCCCACTTCCCATCTCCCCCCTCCACCCACTCCAACCTCCCAATCAGGTCGAGAAAAAATCCCACTACCCTCCCATTGGTTTGCAGTGAGCTCCATACAGTCCCAACATTTGGGGAGCACCCTCTTGGGGAAGCTGGTCAGCAGCGAGAATCCGCACCTTGGTGCGGCCATCGGCCTTCAACAGACCACCCCCCCACCCGCCGTACTTCAAAAGGACATATCAGATAGTCGTTAGTACCACACTCGAAGCAATCAGTGTTCAGTGTCAACTGGACCCCATCGGTCCCTGTCATCATCGCAACCCAGTAGACAATGAAAGTAGTACACCTAGACTGCCATATATAACACCGCTGTTGCCACGCTGATCGAACTTTTCGATGAGGTAGTTCCGTCTGCCTAATCCGTGTCGTTCAGTCCAGTGTCCCCAGACAATGGTGTCTGTGTACGCTGTGCCGGTCTGCCCCTGCAGATCTGCCTGGGGAATTTCAACGCTGATTTTGCATCTGTAAAGAAATGTGCCTGCTCCTTGTGCGTGATTTTCAACTTAGCCGGATAAAACATGGTGTAAGGGACAGAGGCCTCTCTCAACAGTTTCTTTACAGGCACAAACTCCTTCCTAGCCGCTTGAACTCCCGGTGTGTAGTCTGGGAAAAAATATAACTTGTCACCTTTATACATCACCGGGTCTTTGGCTCTCGCCTCACGTAATACCACATCCTTGTCAGCATAGTTCAGAAGACGCGCTATGATCAGGCGAGGCGGTGCGCCCGGTTTGGGCCTGGGCCTCAACGAGCGGTGCGCTCGCTCCACTATCATCACAGTGGAAAGCACTGGACCCAACAGTTCACGCAGCAGTTCCTCAACAAATGTCTCCATTTTGGTTATGGGCGTAGTTTCCGATAGGCCTAAGATACGCAGGTTGTTGAGCTTAGACCACGCTTCCAAGTCCTCATTTTTCACGCTTATGACTTTCAAGATTTTTTCCATCTATAGGATCCGTGTCCTAGATTCGGCCTCTTGTGTGTCTGAGACTCGGTTCTCAAGGACATCTAGTCTCTGCTCATGTTTTTCAACCTTCTTTTTGACCATATGCAACCCAGTCACCAGCGCGTCTATCTTACTATCGATCGTTTTCATACCAGCTCAGAGTTCCAACAAAATAGATCTATTATCATCAGCTGCGCTCTCCTCCGATCCCTGAGCTCCTCCCGGGTCTCCCTGGTCACCCATGCCATCTGCAGCACGGGTATTACATTTTTTTCAAGCTGCAATTTGGCCTGTTTAGGCTCCGATTTCCCCATGGTAAGTGTTGCAGCTTCAGTATGCATAGTCGTGCCTCCAGACGCGTGTCCCGCCAATCTATCAGCAACCACAGCTAGCAAAGTTACTGTTGCAGTGCTCGACTCTAAACCACGCCGGTCGAGACACCGCTGTGCAGTGTATTCCTAAGGTGCCAGGTCCAGGCGATGTAAGTGTGCACCGTCCCAACTCGTGATGAACGCCGTTTCAATCTTTCGGCTCAGGAGTGCCACGAGTCTTTTGCCTTCAGTTGAGCTAACTTCGCCTTCAGACAGAGGACCAGACATCGCCAAGTGCAAAGCGCCTCTAGGCAGAACTGGCACCCCCCCACTTCAGCCAGACAACCCCCTGCGACCATCAAGAACCCCCGGGCCAATAAACCAGCTCAGTGGGGGTCTCGATGCCCACAGACAGAGCCCCCCAGCCTCCAGGTAGCGGCCTCGATCCGGCCCCAGGCCCCTGCACCCGCGATCTCAGGCCCGCACCTCTCGCCGCCCAGCAGCCCATACCACACCGCGCACCACCAATATGGCGCCCGGCGCTGGTTGCACCACCTAGCAGCCCAGGCCCGACCCGACCAGTAACACCTCTTACCCCGTCCGGGAACCACCAGCTTCACTCCCCAAGGCCAGCTTCATTTCTTCTCCTCCGAGTTTCGGTGTCTCCGCGGGCACACACGTAGGTTCAGGGAGGCCGTGCTCGATCGTACACGCCCCTTCCAGCCACTTCCAGCCGCAGGCCTCCATCGATGTTCTTAGCACTCACTCCGTACAGGCCCCAGACACCTCTCGAGGCGCCAACCTCAGCTCCAGCCGCCTCGTGTGTCGATCGCTCTCGGCCCGGCCCTCAGGTCTCATTTAAGTACTGCGTAACATATGCACCAGCAGGGCGTCCCGACCCTCGATTCAGACCGCTACCACCTCGCCGCCGCCATTTTCTCTCCAGTGCCGCTCTAAACTCCGGGTCTCGATACAACGGTAATCGCACTGTTGCACCGACTTTGCCGCCTCCGATATGTTCCTCGTCCTTCAAGACACACTACTCAGCAAATTTTCGGAGTGTGGGGGCTCTACAGAAGGATGGTATAACAGGATGAAATTGCAGGCGAGCGGAGCTCCCTCAACAGGCAGCCATTCCGTTTCGCCCCAAAGCCACGCCCCCCAGAATTAGTCAAGGGTTCCATGGTGTTAAAATGGCTATTGTTGGATTGCCTAGTATTAGCCAATGTTTTCCTTTTTTCCCCATAAGGATTCAGTCGGGGGTTCGGTAATTTTGGCTTTCTAGGCCCTTGTTACAACTTTAGGTCTCGCACTCTCCTTATTTGTTGCCTGAGATTCATGCGGGGGAATAACCACCAGTGACGGCGATGCAGCTGCGAAAGATATCGTAAGTGAAGTTGTGACAGACGTGTTAACTTCCTGAGCATGTATGATCGGATGTGGCCCTACTCCAATAGATTCAAGAGACGGCCTACGTTCTGTTGATGCTATCTCATGCGTTAAAGCTGACTCTGCCCGGTTCCAAAAGGCATCCAAAGTGCCCACCACCCCCTTTCTTGTGAGTGACTTTCTTTTGGCCATAGTATGCAGCACAGTAATATACACAAGTATGCTAATGTCAATTTGCTGAAGCACACAGCTTTAGTGTCTCATCCACTAGTTAATGCGCTTGGAAAAATGAATCGTGAATGTGCGCAACAATGTCTCACTGTAAGATATCTTGGAAATTAAATGTCAGTGGGGTGGCCCTGCCCGGCCTCTTTCGGTCCTTGACAAGCACAGACGGGCCTGTGCTTTGCCCTGGCACTACCCGCGGTCCGGGATCCCGTGAACACTTTTAAAGCGCCTCCTTGCTAGTGTAATGAAATACAGTCATTAACAAAATATAAAGACATTGGAGGCTATGATAATGAAAATATTTGACCTTCAGGCAATGTTGCTGGCATATTTTTTTGAATGGGAGTGCTAGCTATGGACAGCACCTAATCTTGGTGCCTAGATTGTACTTTTCATGCTACTAATACATATTTTTAGATATTTGTGCTTTGTAAGGTAAGCACGTATGTTTGTGTTAGAAAACCTATGGAATAATGTGGCCTTTTCTTTTAACCTATACCCCAGTAAAAGTGTCACTAGATATAATTACCATAATACCCCACACATGCAGTCAGAGAAAGCAATAGTAAACACAGCTTCTACCTTAAAGGAATTGACAGCATTTAGCCACGCAAAGTTACATGTCTTGACACCTAAACTACTACACCTACTTCATGACTAATAAATAATGGTAGCTTCATTATTTAGTCTCTATCTTAACCGCTATCAAGGATTTAGGGGAGTACCGCAGCATTAATAGAGTGTGCAAAGCATAGACCCGGACAGTGCTTTGTATTACTAACAAAATAAAGTCTCTCCAGTGCAAGAGTAAAGTCATGAAACTGCTAATCTAGCTTTCAATAAAGAAGGCCAGACAGGACTGAACAAGTGGGCTGGGATCTCTCCTTACGTGGGCGGAGTGTAACCATAATTGTCTGTGGGACTGACGTCAAGGGCTTCCTTAAAACCCATCCTCCTAAACCAAAGCAGTGCAATCGGGGATACTCAAGTGTGCAGTGCACCACCTCCTAAATGCTGTGGAGTCGGGGCGCCTCCTGACACTGTTTGTCCTTGCACCTGCTTCTGTACTATGCGACGGCTACAGAGACAAAGGCGTTGCATCCGGTCCACATCCCCTACACACGAGGAAATGTCCCATTAGAATCCCAGAGACGACTGATGCAACCCATATCACAGACGACCAGCCCCAGTGTCTGCAGCCGTTTGTCTATTATAAAAGTGCCCTGGTCTGAATGGACATTGCGCCCCTGGAGCACATCCACAATACAATACTTGGTTTACTTTTTCAAGTTATGCTACAGGCACTTCCTAAATTGTTTTTTTCTCATATCCCTTCTCCTGCTGCCATTTTCTGCAAACACTAGAATCAGTCTATACATACATGTTATTTAAACGCAATATCTAGTTCAGAATTATTATCAGTGAAAATTAAAATTTTAAAAAATGAGGGCTCTCATTCCAATCTGTTTAAGGTCCTGTTGAGCTTTAGCAGCTACAGCAATCAGTAGACTCATAGACAAACCAATGGACACCCCCTGGCACAGATTCGACCTGCCAGCAATACCCTGGGAACACCGAAAAGTTGAATATTGATACACTGGAGTTCCTTTAATATCACACAAAGCAGTTTCATTTGAGACAGTCATATATATATATATATATATATATTACCTACTGGCGGTCGCCAGTAGGTATATATAGTTAGGATTTTTTCTCTATGGGATTTTTGAAAATTCTATGTCTAATAACTTTGGCGTTTGTGGACGGAATTGGCTGAAATTTTCAGGAAAATGGAACATTTTGTTTCTGAGCAGAACCTGACAATTTGGGGGGGTTTCATCAAGGGGGGGCCGAGAAAAAAGGGGGGTCCCAAAACGCGTTTTTCCCATGTTAATTTCCATAGGGCGGTTGGCCTCACTTTTAGCTCGAACGGCTGAATGGATTTGCACGAAACTTGGCAAAATTGTAGGGACTGTTAGCCCGATGTGCCTTTGCTAGGTCTCAATATATGTGCTCCAGTGGATTTTGAGTAATTTAGGTTCAAAAAAAGATATATATCTGGGCGGAGCCTAACCACACATCTGATCTGATTGGCTGTCAGCACTTCATCCAAGAAGTGTTGGCAGCCATCTTGGGACCAATATACATGATAGCACCTCATTAAAAAGCATTGTAGTTAATAGAGGGTTTTAGGACTTTAGTTACATTATAAATCATTTGTTGATGGTACCATACTCGTTTTAGGAATTGTGGTGGGTTCTAAGGTGATTTTACCATGTGAAAAAACCTTCTGCTGTGATATCATGAATATTGTTTGAAAGAAAACTAATATCTCATGATTTTCCCACAGTGGTTTGGAAGGGGATCTATAAGCTAAACTGAAAGCATATTTTCTGTAAATTCACATTATCTTTCTCAGTCATGTGAAAATGAAGTCTGACATTCTCAGTAAAACATGTACATCCAACAAGGACAGAGACTGTCAGTTGATTCCTTTGTGTTCTACTGCAGCCTCCTAGAGTGTTCTAAAGAACAACTAGAGCGCTAACAGTCCTACTTATTACAAAGGTATGGCACACCTAAAGCCATCTTGATTGGAATAAAGTGGTAACTCTTAAAACATTTAATTTAAAAAGAAACAACATGAGGGGGTATATTTTGCCATAGAAAGTATGATTAGTGCTGCAGAATGAAAAATTAGGGCACATTTTGAGTGACTTATCAAATCCTTTTCTATTTCATTAAAACATTCTGACATGCAGTCTCCCAAAATGGCCACCAGAGATAAAAGAGCCCAAATGTAGCCCAAATATCACCCAGATGTAGCCCAAGTATAGCCCAATGACACAATGTCCAAGAGTGTTCTAAAGAACAACTAGAGCGCTAACAGTCCTACTTATTACAAAGGTATGGCACACCTGAAGCCATCTTGATTGGAATAAAGTGGTAACTCTTAAAACATTTAATTTAAAAAGAAACAACATGAGGGGGTATATTTTGCCATAGAAAGTATGATTAGTGCTGCAGAATGAAAAATTAGGGCACATTTTGAGTGACTTCTCAAATCCTTTTCTATTTCATTAAAACATTCTGACATGCAGTCTCCCAAAATGGCCACCAGAGACAAAAGAGCCCAAATGTAGCCCAAATATCACCCAGATGTAGCCCAAGTATAGCCCAATGACAGAATGTCCCAGAGTGTTCTAAAGAACAACTAGAGCGCTAACAGTCCTACTTATTACAAAGGTATGGCACACCTGAAGCCATCTTGATTGGAATAAAGTGGTAACTCTTAAAACATTTAATTTAAAAAGAAACAACATGAGGGGGTATATTTTGCCATAGAAAGTATGATTAGTGCTGCAGAATGAAAAATTAGGGCGCATTTTGAGTGACTTCTCAAATCCTTTTCTATTTCATTAAAACATTCTGACATGCAGTCTCCCAAAATGGCCACCAGAGACAAAAGAGCCCAAATGTAGCCCAAATATCACCCAGATGTAGCCCAAGTATAGCCCAATGACAGAATGTCCCAGAGTGTTCTAAAGAACAACTAGAGCGCTAACAGTCCTACTTATTACAAAGGTATAGCACACCTGGAGCCATTGTGATGGGAATAAAGTGGTAACTCTTAAAAATTTAATTTAAAAAGGAACAAAATGAGGGGGTATATTATGCAATAGAAGGTATTATTAGTGCTGCAGAAAGAAAAATTAGGGCACATTTTGAGTGACTTCTCAAACCCTCTTCAATTTCATTAAAAAATTCTGACATACAGTCTCCCAAGATGGCCACCAGAGACAAAAGAGCCTAAATGTAGCTCAAATATCACCCAGATGTACCCCAAGTATAGCCCAATGACAGAATGTCCCAGAGTGTTCTAAAGAACAACTAGAGCGCTAACAGTCTTACTTATGACAAAAGTATGGCACACCAGAAGCCATCTTGATTGGAATGAAGTGGTAAGTCTGAAAACACTCAATTTAAAAAGGAACAACATGAGGGGGTTAATTTTGCCATAGAAAGTATGATTAGTGCTTCAGAAAGAAAAATTAGGGATCATTTTGAGTGACTTCTCAAATCCTCTTCTATTTCATTAAAAAAAATTCTGACATGCAGACTGAAACATGCACTTTGAATACCAGCAGCAGACGTCCCTGGTGAGCAGTAGCTTTACTACAGTGATCTAATGTGCAACTAGAGTGCTAACATTCAGAATTTATGGCAAATGTGTGACACATCTGAATGCCTTCTTGATGGAACCAAAGTAAACAAGCATTGAAAATGCAATAGATCTCGCCCTCGTTTAAGTTAAAGCCATTCTGTTTGTAATGAGGTGGCTTTTTAGCTTTGCTTTTAATAGTGTTTTTTCAACTTTCATGTAAATAACATGCATCTGTATGCATATAAGTATATGTATGCATGCATTTATGTTTGTATTTATATAGATATACAGATGATATATGTTTATATATGTATGTATATATATATATTCACTGAAAAAACCATAGGCTATAGACCATATATAGTTAGGAATTAGCATTTACAAAACCTTGAAAATTCACTGAAAAAACCATAGGTTATAGACCATATATAGTTAGGAATTCGCATTTACAAAACCTTGAAAATTCACTGAAAAAACCATAGGTTATAGACCATATATAGTTAGGAATTCGCATTTACAAAACCTTATTTTACTCACACAAAACCATTGAAATTCCATTTATAGTTAGTTGCACTAACTATATATTGCGCACCCGCAATCCACTGCTGATGATGTCACATATTAAATCATTCATGACATGGTCAGTGACATCACTGATGACATCACTGATGACATCACTGATGACATCTCAAATGACATCACTGATGACATCTCAAATGACATCACTGATGACATCACTGATGACATCTCATTTGACATTACTGATCACATCACTGATGATATAATTCATGTGGTAATACGATGAACCTCTTCAGACTCTAATATAACCTTAGATACAATCAGTGTAAACAGACACTCACAGACTGTCACTCATCCATGGAGTTACTCACACACCTAGTTAGTCATGCAAAGAATCAATCACACCTCCATTTCCTCAACTATACAGTTATACAAACTTTACTTATTCAAACATAAACTAACACATATTTACTCTCTTATACAATCCCTGATACAAGTTCACAATGATCCATACAGCCACTCACACATTCACTGGCTCTTATGCACAGTTATTTATATATGTCAACTCTCACATGTACTGTGTTTTACATATGTACTTACTTTGACATGTAGCACTGAGATATCCATTCACTCACCAATACACTCATGCACACAGTCAACCGCCCATACAGCTGTTTCCACATGCACTTTTGAAACCATACATCTAGTGAATCAACTGCTCACACATCTATGCACAGAGTCATACACCTCCCAGCCACCCACACACACACTCAGTCTCCCATACAAATACAATACAATCAATAACCCATATAGTTACTCATATAGCTACTTATCAACACATGCAACAGTTTACAGAACGGCAGACATAATGATGCACAAATTAAGACAGTTTAGTCACTAACCCATGCACTCAGTGAGACACATTTAATCACTCACTCATACAGTCAGTCATGCACCTACTAAATCCTTCATCCAGACACTTATACATCCACTCATTCTTCAATATGTAAGACATATTTTAACTTTACAGAAACATACAGTCACTGGATGTTGTCATCAGTGATGTCATCAGTGATGTCATTTGAGATGTCATCAGTGATGTCATCAGTGATGTCACTGACCATGTCATGAATTATGTAATATGTGACATCATCAGCAGTGGATTGCGGGTGCGCGATATATAGTTAGTGCAACTAACTATATATGGAATTTCAATGGTTTTGTGTGAGTAAAATAAGGTTTTGTAAATGCGAATTCCTAACTATATATGGTCTATAACCTATGGTTTTTTCAGTGAATATATATATATATATACTGCAAGATAGATAGGTTGAAAGTATTTTTGGATGCACGGTCGTCCTTTAGAGATACAGAAGACTAGACTTATTATGGGTTGATTTTCCTGAGTGGGCCAAACTAATACTTAGGGCCAGATGTAGGTAGGCAAATACCGGTCGGTAACAACCGAAATTCGGTAATTTCGGCTGTTACCGACCGGTATTTTGGAAAATGAGCTGTAGGGCCACCTAAAAAACTGATTCGGTAATTTCTACCGAATCGGTAACTTTACCGATTCGCTAAAATTACAGAATCAGTAAAATTACCAAATCTGTATTTTGCGATGTAGGTAGCACTGTAATCAGTGCTACAGAGCTTTCAGAATTCGTTATTTACCACCAACTAGAAGTTGGTGGTAAATAATAAAAAGCCTTGAAAAAGCATTTTTTTTGCTTTTCAAACGCTGCCATGTTGCAGACATATATGCCCTAGGGCATGTATGGCTGCAACATGTGCACCCATACACGATTGAGGGGTGCAACAGGGTGTCAAAGTGACACCCTGCCACCCTTCAATGTTTCCCCCAATTACCGAATCGGTATTTACAGATTCGGTAATTGACATTCATTCCTATGGGCCTACAGGCCCATAGGAATGAATGGCAATTACCGAATCGGTAAATACTGATTTGGTAATTACCGAATCTTACCGATTCGGTAATTTAAAAATAGAAATTACCTACATCCCATTTACCTACTCTTATACCGAATCGGTATGATTCGGTATTTAAGAGTAGGTAAATTGAGATTACCTACATCGGGCCCTAAATGTTTTACAGATTCTCCCCTGGTAATGGATTGTTTAAGCAGCTTTAGGACCTACTTTTCTGACTGGATTGTATTGGAAACGTATGCACCACTTACTCGATTCCTCACCCCTTTAGGCTGACAAAGTTATACGAGATAGCAAAAAACAGGTATATTGACTTAGTAAAAGGGCTTTAATCTATTCAACCTATCCTTATAGTTGGAGTTTACACCAAACTTCTTAATTTATATGTGTGTTTCTGTGTGTCACTTTTGACACTGGGCAGAAACCTTTGCAGCTACAGGGCCGGGCTGCGCTCCGCTCGAATCCACGGGCCGGGCATTGCTCCGCCTTTCCCCTCGGCCGGGCTTGGCTCTGCCGAGCCCCCTCCTTACCGGACTACATTTCCCAGCAGCCCTACCTTAAAGGATGCACCGGAACCAAGCGCGCCAGGAGAAGCCCGGGACAAGGGCGGGCCATCTGTGGCCTATTCCCTAACGCCTCTTCTTTGGCGTTTGACATTTCTTCTTCTGCTGACGGTATTGTGTAGTAACTTGGGGTGGTGCATGTTAATTTCGCTATTTTAAAAACGCTAGATTATTTTTTACCCTGTTATCCTTTCTTTATTACTTTTATATATTTTGGTCCCTTTAAGATGTCTTCAGGCGTTCCTAATTCCCTACCTTCCACTGTGGGGGTGTTTATACTTGGCCCTTTAGATAAATACTTTGCCAGGGCAACAAAAGAAATTGACAAAGAACTAATGTTGGCGGAGAAACATGCGGAGCGCCGATTATCGATTGACCTTCTAAAAAAGAAACCACTAACTTCCCCCCTGAAGGTACCCCCTCCCTTACAACATCATAATAAATGCTCGCCGGATGCAGATGCTGAGTTATTTAGCACTGATAATATTCCTCTTATCTTTCAAGATCGTATCTCATCTCCAATTTCCATTGATATCACTAACAACTGTACTTCTAACGAGATACCGGTTACTCCCAACTGCCTAATAGATTTAAATTCCCCCGTTGTTTTGGATCTTACCTCTCAACATCAGTCAACTTCTCCTAATAAACCATCGGAGACTGTTGCTCTCGTTGAGACACCATCTTTGACCACACTCAGTGTGAGCAAAGATCAATCTAACAAACCCACGAGAGCACATTGTTCTCCTCCGAAGAAAAGAAGGAGAAAGGGTGCGGTTAAAAAAGGTGACAATATTCCACGCACTCACGCTCCCCTAGTAGATTCAATTGAAAAACCATCTGGCATACCAGAGAAGGATGTACCAATGGGGTCCCCAATAGTGGTGGTCTCAGGGTTCGAAGCACCGTCGACAAATGACACAATGGAGACGATTGAACGCCTCTTAAAATCTCTCATGCTTCCACTCATAGAGAGAGTCAAGAGGCTAGGGGAAACAATTAACAGTATCTTGGCAGCTTTTAATCATAGCGAAACTCCCAATCCAGTTAAACCTAAGCATTTTCCTTTAACAAATAAGCAGCCAACAATGAAAACACTTAAAACCTCTAGACCAGAGAAAGAAAACCCTGTACTTAAAAACCAAGTCCGTTCCCCTAATTTCAACCAAATGGACGGTTGCGCCCGATACCCATAAGGAGAATGCTGCGTCAGGTACACAAAAACTTCCGCCTACCACACTTCCCCCTCCAACGAAGGCAGCCACAACAAAAACTAATAGAGTAAAATCGAACCTTAGTAATACTGTAGAACTACCTCCAGATTCAGCTAACTATGTGATCATCTTAACTGGTGTCCCAACTGTTCCCCTTGGAAACATTGAATATAATGCAAATCTTAAAAATAAAGTCATTTTTTGGTTGCGAAACAATAGACCCCTTCCTCCACACCTAAACGGAGATATAATCTCCATTAGACGATGTAAATGGGTGGGCCCTAGACCCAAAGATATTGAGGGGGACGTTGTTATAGTAAACTTTAGGGACCATAGAGTGGTTACATATATTAGTGATTGGTTCCCTGGGAGAAGTGAGGGGGGTGTGTCATCTCGTAACCTGAGTTACTTTTATCCTGAAGCATTAATAAGGCCCCCAAATCACCGATTTATTTGTGGCAATACCAAGTCGTCGAACCTTGATCACCATATTCCACATTTTTCCTTCCCTACGAAACACACAAATAAACTTCCTCCTTTTTTCCCACGCCATCGTACCTTTAGGTACTTCCCTCCACCTATTAATAATTTCCACCCTAAAAATCCCAATGAGTATTGGAATATCCCCCTACACAACTTATTCAAACCCCTCTCAGGGCTAGATGCATGTGAATGACTTGATCGACCATACACTCATGTAGGGGTTATTAGAGATCGTATGACCGACCTTAGTATGAAACATGAATTAACTGAAAACTAATTTGCATCTGCTACCCTCGCGTTTACGAGTAGCCTCCCTGAGACAGAAAAGGATATATGTGAGGAATGCGATGTAGCTCTAACTGACCTGAGCAGGACCCATAATGCTACTCTTTGCTCCCTGACTTTATATGATCTGGAGACTTCCTTTTTCCCTTCAGAAGCAAAAAATTAGTGTCCTGGGGGTGGGGACGTCAGACAATGGTTCATTCTCTTTGAAAACCGGCACTAAGTCAGATATTGGAAATTCCCTAAATTCGTCTTTAAAATATCTGGAACCTAATTCAGAGGGAAAAGGTGGGTCTCCAGATTGTGCTGATTTTGCACCCTTATCTGTTAAGTTTGTCCCTAAGAGTCAGGATGAAATTGGGGCCTTGTCAAAAAATCCTAATCATATTCCTATGTACATATCACAATCTGTACTCACTTGGAACGTAGCCAGTCTCGCATCAAAAATTGTTTTACAATCATGGCTTGAGATGGTTAATAGATATTCGATCCTTTGCTTCCAAGAAACCTGGGCATTAAACCCAGTACATTTAATAGGGTATCAGACTTTTCACGCAGCGGCCCTAGCGAACAATCAGGGAAGAAATAATGGCGGCTTAGCCATATATATTAGTATTTCCAGCGGACTAACTGTGCTGACACACATACCTAAAGAGTTTTTCCAGATAGTAGTGATTGGGTGGGGAAATACCCTTAATCTTATTATAGTTAATTTTTATAATAATCTAGCTCCAGAAGCACTGAGTCAAATATTAAACGATTTAAGTCATACCGTTGTTAAATTAAAAGAATCCACTACCAGGGAATGTATGTTCGCCTGGGTGGGTGACTTTAATTGCAACATTTGCCAGTATGGACCAAAAGAATTATGTGGTTTAGACTCCTTAATGGACGATACTCTGAACCACTTTATCCACTCAAAAATAGGGGATATTTTAAACAATTTTCTTTTTTATTTTAATTTGGATTTTGTAAATGATCTTTGTTCACCGCCCGTTCCCTTCCATACTACCTTCCATGGAAGAGCCTTGAATACTGTGATTGATTTTACCTTATTTTCTAAACCAAATGCCTCTTTGCTTTCCTCATGGAAAACCCTGGATGAGGTTCATGGGGACCACTATCCCTTAACGTTCAATATAAGCAAGCAAATAGAGAGGTCACAAACCAAGGAAAATAACATTAGATATCAAACAAACATCTCTATGGGACGGATTAACGGTTATACCCTTAAATGGGATAAAGTGGCCCTGAAACATTTTTTAAAAATTTACTATCTGAAAGAAGAATGGAAGTTGACATTTGTTTGACTCCTTCTGAAGACCCTTTAAAAATACTGGGTTCTTTTTCCAAAATTCAGGAAACTCTAAAATCTTTATTGTCCCGTCAATTCAAAGCCGGACCAAACAAAAATAGAGGTTGGTTCGATAAATATTGTACCTCTGCTTTAAAAACTGTGAAAAAGGTTTTACACACAACGCCGAGATCTTTAGAGGCTATAAGACAGGCCAGACGCCAATACCGTGAGGCTATTAAGAATAGAGAAAAAGCTTTGAAGAAAAAGGCATGGGAAGCTCTAATTTCTTCCTCAAAAAATAAAGATGCTATGGCCTTCTGGAAGGCAGTAAATGCTCCCTTCGTACGAGGAAAACAACCGGAAATGTTAGATATTGCTATTAATGGGCACACCTGGGCTGCCTCCTTTAAAAATCTGTATGATAGCCCAGATCCAGAATGTATCCCTCTTCAGGGTTGCAGTAATCCCTCTGACAATTCCGGATTTCCTGTGAGAAACTTCCCGTTGGATATTGTTTTCTCGTGCGAGGAGGTGAGTCTGGCAATTAGAGAAAGCCCGTCTGGGAAAGCACCGGGCCCGGACTCAATACCAATAGATGTTTTTAAGGCCAAATTAGATCTCTGGGTTCCCTTATTAACTCTGGTAATGAACTGTGCAAATACTCACGTTTTAATACAAACTTGGTCAGAAGGAATAGTGGCCCCCATTTTTAAAAAAGGGGACAGGCATGACCCCTCCTGATACCGTCCAATTTCCCTTATTGACGCCTTAATGAAGGTAGCAGAACGCATTATCTTAAAACGTGTGCAAAACTGGATCGACGAAGTTAATATCCTCTCGATCTTCCAGTATGGTTTCCGGCAAGGTCTGGGGACGGTTGAACAGAGTCTTAATTTACACTTTTTAATTTCAAAATACACTGTAGCAAAATAAGGGAACCTTTTTATTACTTTTATAGATTTAAGCTCAGCTTTCGATTGTGTTGAACACAAGCAGTTGTGGGCTACTCTAAAAACTCTTGGCTTGGACCCCTCAATTCTTAATTTTATTAGAAAGCTATATAGGGATGCTGGTGCGAGGGTGCGCTTTGGACAAAGAGGTGAATGCTCGCCAAGATTTCCCACCACTATCTTCTCTCTCTATATAAATGAAATTGGCGACCTCCTGAATACCTTTCCCTATGATTACCTTGTAGTCCTGGGCCACCCTGTTCCCACCCTTTTATATGCGGATGATGCCGCAATTTTATCTAGGACCAGTTTGGGCCTTCAAAGGGCCGTTTCCAAGTTTACATGCTTCATGAGGGACAAGGGACTGAAGGTTAACATAACAAAAACTTTCTCTATGTCCTGCCGTCAGGGAGTGAAGAAAATACCCTGCCCCATTTTTATAGAAGGCAGAAAAATAGAGATAACGGACCAATTCCCTTACCTTGGGATTTGTTTTCATAGGAAATCTGCTTGGAAAAATGCTATTTTAGCTAGAGGACTATCTTTTTCCAAAGCGATTGGAGCGCTGCAGAATTTCGCTATTAAAATTGGGGGCAGACCAATCAAGGAGATGATTGTCATTTAGAAGGCTAAACGTGTGACCACGGCCATTTATGGCTCAGGGGTATGGGGGATCGATTCAGCAATTTGTATACAACGAACGGAGAACCGTTTCCTCCGGTACCTTTTAGGCGTTCCAAAATCAACTCCAAACTATTTTATACACATTGAACTCAGTCTGCCATATATCTCGGACATTATAACAACCGAACAGATTTTATTATGGCATAAGCTCTGGCTAACCCCTGAAACAGCCCTTAATCGTAACATCATATCCGATTGTTTACAACTAGATGGTGTAAAACGAATCAAATGGCTGTCTGTGGTAGAAAAAACGATGTTTGACATTGGTCACCCAGAGTTTTTTTTAAATCCTCTCAGCATGGAAACAATCTCAAGGAAAGGGCTACGTAAAATGGTTATGGACCACCTAGAGAATAAAAGATGGGACTTGGAGAAAGCAAAAAAGTCTGTCTTAGCTTATCAAAACATTACATCAGAACGGGGCCTCGAATTATATCTTAGTAGTGATATAAATTGTTATGCTAGGATGCTTTTGTCTAGATTTAGAATGGGCTCCTTCTTTTGACTAATAACATTTCCATCTTGTAACGATTGGTCGAGACACATGTTGCCATGTTCCTGTGATGATGTAGCCCTCCAATCAAACCTGCACTGCACTTTATTCTGTAAATTTTATCATGTTCCCAGGAAAATTTTGCTTAAACCAATTAAGGAGTGGGGTCTCCGATCAAGCAGAGAAGCGTTTTTTAGATTACAAAGGTTGGAAACCACGGAAGGGATTCATACTCTAATCAAATTCTTGAAATTATTGGTAAAATTTAGAAATTCTATGTAAACAAATAAACTGATTGTATATATTTTATAAACTGTTTTATTGTTTAGGGCTCGTAGAACCGAACAAAAAAAATTAAAAATAAAAATGTTAAATTCCATTGTATTTTTATATATAAATGAGTCCAACATTTTTTCTTTTAACATTTTAAATGAAATGATACTGGCTTTTTGTGACTTATATTTGTACGTGTATCGTGATTGGTATGTATTTTTTAACAAATGTATGCTTTTATGATATGAAAACCCATATCAAAATAAAGCTTATTTTGAATTCGAATTTGATTTGTGTGTTATGATCTCAAACTGTGAAGTCAACAGTATTTGAGTATATGTAAAATCCATATATCTACTAATAAACAAGCTTGGTCATTTCCGGTAACTGTTCGTAATGTAAAGTGCAAAAATCTTCCTTTTGACGTTTGTCGTGTCCGTTTCATAGCTAAAAGCCTCAAATTGGGCTTGTACTCTAGTTTTCTAACAGTACTTTGTCCCTGATCCGCTGTGACATCCCCAAATGCCCCAAAAGGGTGCTTTAATCGAGCATGGAGCTTTCTCCTGATGTTTCTTTCAAGTGTTGAGGTATTGGATCATCCACATCAGTTCTGTGGAGATCACCCTTCAGATTGCCATCAGCTTCATTGAGAACCCACCGAGTTGTCCTCTGATGGTACTAGAGGCTCTGGTAATTGAAGAGCATGTATGTTCTTTTTCTCTTTTGAATTGGATGGCTGAGTTGTTTTCGGATGATAACAGTGACTTCCTTTTGGAAGCGGTTGCTTCTTATTTCGCCTACTCAGTTTTAGGCTGACTCTTATTGAAGCCATTGATGTCATAATTTTTTTCTTCTCTCAAACTTTTTCCGAACTTTTGTTGACATTTTTTGATAAAGACAGACCTATTGGCTTTACTAACAGTGGACATTACCATGTCATGCTGGTGAGATTTTGGATTTTTATGTGGACGAAATTTTTTTCTCTCCTTCTCGATTTCAAACTGAGACTTTTATTGAACTCTGATTTCAACAATTGAGTCCCTTATCTTATCTTATCTTATCTGATACATGCTCGGATCTAGGGAGGGTGATATATGGATAGATGTGGCCTGATTACTGTGTTAAGTTAGCATGAGCTTTTTATGTGTTTAAACACCAATTTTCCTTTCTGCTGCTTTTTGCACACGACACGCATCTGCTGCTTTACCTTTGAGCCTAGTAAAATGTTTTTGGTTCATACGAGAATAATATGTTGTTACACTGATATCAGCCTTGCTTGGCGAGCTGTGTCTGTACAGTGAGTGCTGAAACCTTCAAGGATATCTCAACACAGTAGTTGTTATGAGCACTGATCTTCGCACATCCCTAGACATAACATACATGCAGCTGCAGCCAAGTTCTGGCTTTAGGCGCGTTTTATATTGCCTTGCACAAGAGCATACAAACACACTTGATGGTGCTTCGCATGCAGAGAGCTGGTTGCTGATGATGTGATCCCTAACCACTAGGATATTGAGGTATGGGGCCGCTCTGCTAAAACCCACAAGAGACCTTCTTAGATATAATATAATATACTAGCAAGGGAGGGTGAGAATTAGGTTTTGTTAAACCCGATTCATTTAGCATAATACTATGCTTTCACCTTTTGTGTTCTATGGACTAGTGACTATGCTGATTACCTTGTTTCTTATAATATGTTTGCTTATATTAGCTCAGATGCTGCACTTGAGAGCACTGCATTAGTGAATAAACATTTCAAATATGCATGTGTCCTCTTTTACTCCTCGTTCTGGACTGAAATGATTGTATTACAAAAGAGTGTTCATGTGTTTCACGTAACCTGAGGTGTACTAAGTTCATGTTCTGGTTTGTCTAAGCATTGGGAGTTTATGATGACCAATGAGACACTAATTGCTAGTCTGGTAGGGGATTTTTGGGTACTAAGGTGAGTTTTGGGACATCCTAATCCACTGAGGTTCCAAGCCTGTATGCACAGTTCTGTCTGAGCACGGAATCCCTGCGACATGGCGCCCAATCGTTGGTGGTCTTATAGCGTGATACTTGAGTAGTACATCATTCAGTCCTTAACACCTTCACTATTGTTTACGGTTAACGGTGGTGTCGGGCAAACCTACCTATACTAGTATAGGTCTTTTCAAGCTTGAATTTTTCTAAACGGTTTCCTTGAACTGCTACCCAGTTGTGCTACAGGGTTATCTTTGTACCTTTTCCTTTCTGTGTCACTATGGCCGCAGTGGAAATTCCGCAGCATAGTCGCATTGTGGTGCGCAATCATTTGCAAAATTATAATGTTCCCGTGGATGGCATGGCAGTAATTATGGTGGTGAGTGGAGAGGTGGCTTACCCTTACGAAATATTTTATTTGTGGGTGACCTTCCCGGCTGTGGACTGAACTTCAGGTGTGTTCCATACGTACAGTCCCACTCCTGTGCCAAATGAGTATACTCCGTAGAGGGCACAAGAAATTCCTATTGATACTTGGCAGCACTGCGTTTGGTTTAATGGCGCCCTACCCCATTCATTATCAGCTCCGAGGTTAGGTCCTTTGTCCATTCCAGGCGCAACTTGGCCTGTCTTGGCTGGATTTCCACCTCATCCTCAGCAGAGGGCATGTGCTGTGGCTGAGATCAGACGACTACATGTAGTCGCAATTTGCGTGATTAGGTCGTTAGTGCAATACATCACCCGCAATCTCCCGGGCGGGGCCCCGGGTGGTGCGGCGCTTCCTGCCGGACCGGGCGGAATGAAGCTCAGTCCTGTTATGGTCAACGCTGTGATGGGCAAGCGTCCCCAAGCACAGGATGATTTTCCTTTCTGGCTTGCCGAGAAGTTTGACCAGCTGGAAGCAGTATTTCCTAACACATCTCCTGGTGGGAAACACAGGATTCTGACAATAAGCTTGCCTAAGGATTTGACCCCCGAAATCGGTGACTGTGAGTCCTGGGGTAAAACGTTTGGGGCGGTCTACGCGAGGTGTTACGGCACTCCGTCTATGTCTGTCCTGTCGACGGTCCTTAAACGTATTCAGGATGACCACAAGGGGGATGCGGTAAACTTTCAGGTGGCCAATGCTTTGCAGGCGGTTCCCTTTGTCAATAAACCCCGACAGTTGGCGAAAATTATTGTGGCGGCTTATAAAACAGTGGGCCGCAATAGTAGGGGCCTCAAGCCTTTTTCTACTAAAGATAAAAAACAACCCCAAGGGCAGATGTCGGAAAATTTCGACCAGCCCAAGTCCAAAAAACAAAATTGGCCTAAAAAACAGAAACAGAGAAAACAACAGCAACAGCAGAAACAGGAGTCTAGTCCTGTGTATCCGTTGCCTGCGCCTACGGAACGTGTTTATGACTTGCGCGATCGCGCGATGATAAAGTCACCTGATTGTTTTCAGGGTTCTGATCAACGCTCTCCTCGTTCTTTTCAGGAAACATCGGCCCTTTCGACCGGTGGTGGAGGAGGCGGCAGGGGTCGGGGTGGCCAACAAGGATGTGACCAGCCCCTCCCGAAAGACAGCAAAGGCAAACAGGGCGAATCTACATCGAAGAGACCCCAGTTTCAGAAAAAGAAAGTCGCTGCTTTAACAGCACACAGATATGCCACAGATAGTGAGAACTAAGCTTCGGAATCAGACATGGGCTCTGACCTTGCTCGACAGCGCAGCGGAGATTACCATAGTGCGGGAGGCCCTGCATCCACTACTGAAGGTGACAGCGACTGACCGTTATGTTGTTGTGGAGACAGCTGACACTAGAGTAGCTCCCCCTGACAGGATCTATGAAATAGTCTTATTCATTGAGGGTGACATTCAATGCACAATAGAAGGGGTATTTTGGGAGAATCTTACGACTACCTATGACATTTTGTTAGCGGAGGCTGACTAGCCCCCATCTTTTGTGCTCGCAGCTCCGAGAGGGGAGGAGGTAATCCTCCCTAGTTTCGCGCACACGGTCTCGAAGGAGCATGTGCTGAATTTTGCAGAAGAGTGGGCTAAGGCCCTTGCGCCGGCTCTGTACCGTACTCACTGTGGATGGGATAAATTTTCCCCACACCACGAGATTCCCTTACGGTCTATGCCTCAGCCTCAACCCCAATATCCCTTAAAGCGTGAAGCAAAGGCTTCCATTGCAGAAATCCTTGAACAATTGGAATATCAGGGTGTTATTGAAACTTGTGTGTCACCAATGAATAACCCTCTTTTTACTGTAACCAAGCCTGACGTTTCATATCGTTTGGTATTGGATTATCGGCATTTAAACTCGCATTGCCGTACCTGTGCAGTACAGAATACTCACGGCTCTGCTTTAGTGGATAGTCTTGTGCATAAGCGGTTTAAAACCACGCTTGACATTTCCAACGGTTTTTATGCCCACCATTTGGATGGTCTTAGTTCCCAATGGACCTCCTTTACTTGCGGCGGTGTCCAAAAACATTTCAAACGTTTACCGATGGGCTACAAGAATAGTCCTGGGGTGTTTGCTGCCCGCATAGTCTCTCTCTTAGAGAGAGTTGACCCGGATGCTTGTTCATATGTGGATGACATTTATCTCACGGATGATGAACTGTGGGAGCATCTGTGTCGAGTTGACCGCTTAATTTGTAGCTTTGTGGGCTTCGGTTACAAATTCAACTTTGCTAAATCCCACATTGCAGAGTACACCGTGTTGTTCTTGGGCTACGAGCTCAACAATGAAGGTCGAGGATTGGCTCCTCACTTCTTGGAGAAATGCGCACAATTGCGCGCTCCGACAACTCGGAAAAAATTACAGTCTTTGCTGTGATTTTTGAATTTCGGGAGGACATACATTCTCGATTATGCCCAGTGTATCAAGCCTTTGTATGCTTTGGTACAACCAAATTTTACGAAATCGAACTGGCAGCCTGAGCACTCGGCTATACTGCAATCTTTGCAGGCTGATCTGCTCGCTTCTAAATACTTATTGACTCGTGATAATCACACCAACCTGGTGATAAGAATCATCCCTGGACGGTGGGTTTCACATACCTTACTTTTAACGAGGGAGATACAGTACCTATTGCTTCCAAGTCACGCTTGTACACTTTTCCACTGTGGAGAGGATTTTGACAGCTGTACAGATGGCGATTCTCAAGAAACGCGCTCTGTCTTAGGGAAAACGCATGTTGGTTGTTACCCCGTGTCCTGCTTTAGAAGCAGTTACGAAAGCCAGTGTACCGAATTCTAAAGCTTTGCACCCTCAGTGGATACAATGGGCGGCATCATTGACGTCTCCGGATGTCACGTTCATTTTTTACGCCTCCTTATGGTCGCAGGAGTTTTTGCAATATGAGTTTGTTCATCCTGCACCTTTGGCTATGCGGCCTTTGGAGGATTTCCATTGCATCATATACACTGATGGTTCGGCGCAGGTTGCGCATGGTTCTAAACAAGCCTACGGTTCTGCATGCGCCATTGTGGTAGGTTTATGACACTAGAACAGGGTATAGGGTAAGACACTTAACTGCACTCAATCTAATGAATCTTGGTCACGTTATATCTGGGGGTGCCAAGAACCTGAGGCCATATACCCCTAGGCCTCCAAAATCAGTGCCGAGGCACTGTACACAATTCAAAGAAATAGTTCGGCACACCATAAAATGTTAAATGAGCAATATCAAAGAGGTCAAAAAATATATCAGTAAGCCATTATGTATTCTTTTCTTTCTTTATTTTCAGTCTTCACAAAGTAGCCAACGCGTTTCGTCCAGAGGACTTCTTCAGGGCGAATTGATGGGATGTAGTATAGTATACAGAGTATTATCAGTTGGAACAAATTTCTCCAGCTATTATGATGGCACCTGTCTCCAGATGCTGGGATGGCAGCTATCCTTTTATTTTTGTGGTAGATTGAACAGGTTTTTAAAAGATGAATATGTTCCAGCGCAAAGGAATATCAAATGCGCATCCGCACAGGTGGTCCGAACCACTTTACGAGACGACACCCGAGGAGACAACACGCAAGACCAACCTGGCGAAGGTGAACACTTTCATCACCTGTGCGGATGCGCATTTGATATTCCTTTGCACTGGAACATATTCATCTTTTAAAAACCTGTTCAATCTACCACAAAAATAAAAGGATAGCTGCCATCCCAGCATCTGGAGACAGGTGCCATCATAATAGCTGGAGAAATTTGTTCCAACTGATAATACTCTGTATACTATACTACATCCCATCAATTCGCCCTGAAGAAGTCCTCTGGACGAAACGCGTTGGCTACTTTGTGAAGACTGAAAATAAAGAAAGAAAAGAATACATAATGGCTTACTGATATATTTTTTGACCTCTTTGATATTGCTCATTTAACATTTTATGGTGTGCCATTGTGGTAGGTGCCATGGAGAATGATGAGTTCAAGTCCAGAGTCGTGCACACGCAGACTCTAGGTGACTGCACCGGACAATTGGCAGAGCTCCGTGCTCTGATGCTTGCATTGGAGTACGCTGATCCTAGTGTGACAACACTAATCGTAAGTGATTCTTACTACTGTGTCCAGTCTTACAAGGAGAACTTGTTCTTTTGGATTCAGAATGATTTTCGTGATTCCAAGGGTAGCACAATAAAACATAAAATTATCTGGGTCCGAGTGGCTGAGCTTAAAGAGCAGTTACCACTCATGTTTGTAATTCATACTCTTGGTCACCAGCGCGTGGGAGTCCACGCTGTTGGCAACTCGCTTGCTGATGAAGCAGCAAAATCAGCCGTATCGACATATTTGGTTGCAGCAGTCACACGGTCCAAAAGTAAGATTGATAATGACATCTTGGCCGCTGTTGCAGCCACTGAGAAGGGAGATAAATATCCTACGGGGTTCCCTTCGAAGTACTCATACCACTTAAGTCCCGATAAGGTTCCTTATGTGAAAATACCTGAAGTTGGGGAGAGATTGATTCCCAACTCTGATCGCAGACATACACTGATCGCAGCGGCCCATGAAGGGGTTGCATCTGCGCATGCGGGCGTTTCAGCTACTGTGACTCAGTTACAACAACGTTTTTGGTGGAGGGGACTGTACAAACAGACGCGTGACTATGTCCTTCAATGTGACATTTGCCAGCAGATTAAGCCTTCAACTGCTACGCGTCCTCCACAAACACAGTTGTTCATTTCTAATAAACCGTTTGGTTGTGTTTATTTGGATCACTGCGGTCCTTTTTCTTCTGATACTGCATACAAGTACATCTTGGTAGCAGTTGATTCATGCACACGCTTTGTTGGGTCTGGCCTCATCGCAGCGCTGATTCACAGACTGTCATCAGGGATTTGCGTATCTTTGTAGGGATTTTTGCCTGTGGTACCTTCCATTCGGATCAGGGTCCTGCTTTTGTCTCTAAGGCGTATAGGGATGCCATGAGTTCGATGGGGGTCCAAGTCAAGTTTTCGTCTCCATACCGACCTGAGGGTAATAGTGTTGTGGAACGAATGAACCGTAACTTAAAGCAATCACTGACAGCTCAAGTTATAGGCACTGGCAGAAACTGGCTGGCCCATCTCAACGGCGTGCAGCGTGCTCTTAATAATCTCCCTAGAAGGTCTCTGGGTGGGCGGACCCCATACGAAATGCTCTTTGGTATCAAGATGTATGTCCCGGACCTTGACCGTCTAGACGCGGTCGGTTCAGGCGCCTCCTTTGATGTAGATGAACATTGCCATGTTTTACAGACTCTACAAGAGACCAGAGACAGTCTTGCCAAGGAACATTTGCCCTCCACATCGGATGATGCGTTGCAGATCCCGGTAGTTGGCTGGCTACCCCAAGTCGGAGAACTGGTTCGGGAGAAGATCGATAACAAAAAGGAATTTGGTCCCTCATACCGTGCTCCGGTTCCCGTGCTTGGAGTGAAGGGCACAAGAACAGTCATTTTACCACCTCTTCCAGGTCGTAAGGAAAACAGGTATATCTCCATTGACAATGTCAAAATACACAGAGTGGCCGATTCTTCTTAGCATGACACCGGCAGTCTCATGTCCTTCGATGGTGAGAAATTCTGTTTTGGCCTCTGCTTCGGATTATGTGCCGGAGGTGGCCCTCGAGATGCCTGCAGTTTCCAGTCCTTTATTGAGTGTTTTGCCTGGTGCTCACCTTGATGATACAGATTACACCTATCCATCTGACTTGTCGAGGCCTGAATTGCAAATTCGTTTAGCCACAGAATCCAGATTTTCATTTGACACTGTTTCACGTGCATCAGAGAAGCCCACAAGTCTGAGTGCCTATGCGACTTTGTGCAAAAAACATTTTTTAATACCCCCTTGGACTTACATTTGGCTGGGGCTTTTTGCTCTCTATATTTTTATGTTAATTGGTTTTGTGTTTTATTTTTTCCGGTTTGTCAATGGACATTATGTAGAGAGAGAACATGAATGGAACTTTAGCTCCTCACTCCTCATCACATTCAGCACACAGATTGAAGAGAGACTTGACCTTTGTAAACATCACCGCGTGGCCTGTCCTGGATGGAATAGTCTGGGATGCAGTTAAATTTCAAATCCATGGCCCGACTGAAGTTGTTAATGTTCCTATTGTACTTAGAGTTAATATGGGGGGTGTGGTTCAACAAAATATACGTTCTGATGATTGGGAAGTTCGGGCCATAGAGGCTTTATTTGCTGATTTGAAATATTATGCTGCCTTTGATGCTGAAGATTTATATTTAGAATCTGCTAATTATGGTGATTTGTTTTGTTTCCAACATTTTGGCAATCACTGCTTGCACAAAACTAGTTCTAGGAGGAGTACTGTGAATTATACCCAGTGGGAACATTGTCCTGCTCCTTTAAGAGGAAGCTCAGACACATTTTTGAAAAAGTATACATATTTTACTGATTTTAATCAGCCCAATCCCGCTTCATTTTATTTTAAAATGACAGACAAATCCAATTCCAAAGTCAGACTTACCAATACTAAGCTACTGTATTCGAAGTCCTTTCTCGACCAGCTTGCTGTTGGTGGCTATGAGTTGTGGAATGAAACTATTGACCTTAAATCAGTTTGGGGTCCTAAAAGTTGGCAGGTACAAGGCAATGAGGCTTTGCACCGTGCATGTCTCATCCCAAATCATATGTTGTTTTTGAATTCTACTATCTCCCAGACAACATGCTTTGGATTGGCTACTTCTAAAAAATTTAATTCTCCTTCCTTCCCAGATTTGGAAGAATATTCGGGTTGGGAAAACTCAACTAAATTTTCGCTTAGAGAATTGCAAACCCTTTTGCTAAATTCATCCTTTAACATTTCCAGTTTAGATCCCAAGGGTTGGTTAATGTGGCACCGAAGTGCAGACTCGTGCCAGCATCGTTTTTTGGGCCTGGCTGAGGGTTTTACACAAGTCAGAGTAGATCCCAGTTTTCAGAGTGACTATTCTGTTACCACGTATTCTCTGGGCAAACTATGTCAGAATTGGCACAAGCACTCTACATTGGAGTCAGTTAAATTGCATTTATCTAAACTGACCAACGAGGTTGACATGAATGATTTCATAAAAGGCCCGGCTAACGGTAGATCTAAAAGATGGATCTATGCCATTTATAATGAACTGTGGAAAACTTCACAGATTGAAGCGGCCAGCCGCCTTAGGGCTATCGACCAAGCTAATTTAGAAAAGGTGCTTGCAGTTGTAGACAACAGCATTAATACCTTTTCCTCCAGAATTTACACATTAGATAATATTGTTTCATCTGTTGTTGAAATTGTACATGATGAAGTGTCTGTTTTATACCATGGTCAAAATCAATTGCGTTCTGTTATGCAGTTTGCGTGGACCTTGCAGACGCTGAAACATGGAAAAGTGCCTTGGACCTATGTTAATGTCTCCTCTCTGTTTGCACCCTTTAATTTGACTGAGAAACAAGGTTTGCTTTCCATGAGAGATGCTTCTTTTTCGATGTTGCACATTGAACGACTAGAGTCTTTGCCCTTTTCAGTGGCAGAAGCCACAGCTGCTACGTGGGTAATCCACGGATTGATTACTCTCCCTTTCGCGCTTTTTCAGTTTTCAAATTGCATGAAGTATTTTGCCCTAGGCAGATACGAGCGGCTCGGTACCTCCTACTTGCATGAAGCCTGGTCGCTCCCTTTCACTTATAGATGCCTTAGGGACGGGAAAGAGGTATATCTGAATGGAGATGAGTGTACAGAAATACCGGATCACTCGTTGATATGTAGACACATCCAATTGCATGGTTCATGTAACCAGGACCGCCCTAATTTAGCATGTGTTTTGAAAGGTACACCGGTACCTGCTATAGTCCCGACTTTTACCTTGTTGGTTAACAGGAGTTATTTACTTTTAAACAATGAGGATTGCTGTGGGTTATTGAAAGGCATAGCTTACGTTGTAACAGTCAGTGAGCGTGTCGTTTGCTGTAAGAATGTGCTTTATCCACCCCCGCATGGGAACCTGGATGTTTCCATCTGGCTGAGAATTCCGACCTTGAAGTCAGATTTGAATAAGATGAGCAGAATAAGAGCCTTATTGTCACAAAAAGAAGTTGCCCTGACATCTGCTCGCGAAACATTTGTCCTTCACGTTGCTAACACCCGCACCGAAGTATATGCCTTAGTAAATACTGACCTTCCTTTACATTTTGGTGAGATGATTCATACAAGCTTTAACGCATCCTCCTCTTCGGGGCTGTCTCATTTTTTTTAAAGTAGTAAGCGTTGGTTTAGTGACTTCTTTCCAGAAAATATTAGGAGTCATTCCTGCTTTCCTTCACTCGATATTCTCCGGTCTATTTGGTGGACTTCCTGTTTTGCTGGCACTGGCTGCTGGTTTTTTGTTACTGTTTTGTTTATTGCAAAATGGGTATCCGTCCTGCCTTCGCAAACGAGCTGGAGCAGTTAGCACTGTTTCGCAACAGGATGCTTGAATACTATGGTGTGCTGCCTCTTGCCACTTTGAGTACATCACATGGATTATCATTTCGATTTTCCTATTTCACCTGTGTCCAGCCTGTATTTCATTGCCTGAGCTGTAATTTCATGTGGGCCCTGGATTTGTGTCTCTGCAATTTGGTGTCTCCTGAAGTGGATTATGATCATCTCATGAGTCCCTTAGTTGCTCATGAATTGCTTTGTTCTGACGGAGGGATTATGGCCTTTGCAGCGATGCAGGGAGTTCTGGGTCGTTGGAATATTTTCGCAGCGGCACAAGATTTCTTGGCACACAGCTTCATTGAGAACCCACCGAGTTGTCCTCTGATGGTACTAGAGGCTCCGGTAATTGAAGAGCATGTATGTTCTTTTTCTCTTTTGAATTGGATGGCTGAGTTGTTTTCGGATGATAACAGTGACTTCCTTATGGAAGCAGTTGCTGCTTATTTCGCCTACTCAGTTTTAGGCTGACTCTTATTGAAGCCATTGATGTCATAATTTTTTTCTTCTCTTAAACTTTTTCCGAACTTTTATTGTAATTTTTTTATAAAGACAGACCTATTGGCTTTACTAACAGTGGACATTACCATGTCATGCTGGTGAGATTTTGGATTTTTATGTGGACAAACTTTTTTTCTCTCCTACTCGATTTCAACCTGCGACTTTTATTGAACTCTGATTTCAACAATTGAGTCCCTTATCTTATCTTATCTTATCTGATACATGCTCGGATCAAGGGAGGGTGATATATGGATAGATGTGGCCTGATTACTGTGTTAGATTAGCATGAGCTTTTTATGTGTTTAAACACCATTTTTCCTTTCTGCTGCTTTTTGCACACGACACGCATCTGCTGCTTTACCTTTGAGCCTAGTAAAATGTTTTCGGTTCATACGAGAATAATATGTTGTTACACTGATATCAGCCTTACTTGGCGAGCTGTTTCTGTACAGTGAGTGCTGAAACCTTCAAGGATATCTCAACACAGTAGTTGTTATGAGCACTGATCTTCGCACTTCCCTAGACATAACATACATGCAGCTGCAGCCAAGTTCTGGCTTTAGGCGCGTATTATATTGCCTTGCACAAGAGCATACAAACACACTTGATGGTGTTTCGCATGCAGAGAGCTGGTTGCCACTAGGATCTTGAGGTATGGGGCCGCTCTGCTAAAACCCACAAGAGACCTTCTTAGATATAATATAATATACTAGCTAAAGAGGGTGAGAATTAGATTTTGTTAAACCCTATTCATTTAGCATAATACTATGCTTGCACCGTTTGTGTTCTATGGACTAGTGACTATGCTGATTACCTTGTTTCTTATAATATGTTTGCTTGTATTAGCGGTTAACAGTTAAAAACACATCTACTCAAAAATCAATGTACAGTAGAGGAGATAGCCCTCCGTCTGATGGACCATGCCCACCCCAGGTATTTTGCTGTTCCCAAAACAATTGGCAAATCAGTGGAAGTACAAATAATTCTTAGCGCCTCAACACCACTTGATATCCCTAAGTTCCTACAAACGGGAACTAGCCATACTCTTCGAGGGGTTGCGTATGCCTCACAAAGGAATAAGAAGTGGCCTATGCTTTCCTTGGCTGCACCACACACTGGGCAGCACGAGTTGGTCGTACTCCTCCACCTGCCCGTCAAAGATCTCAGGGGGAGGGAACCAGCTCTTAGCTGAAAATTAGCTTCCTGTCTCCTGGGACGGTGATACTGTCCCAGTAAAGTTCTAATAATGGACACTGTTTAATTTCCAAGAAGCGCTCCCCCATCGTGTCAGATCTCGTTCTGCTCCAGAGTCTGCCATCTACCCTATCCCAATATAAACTTTTAATGGTATTTTTACTAGGAAAAACTTCCCCAGAGGGATTATCCCAAAGTTTGGAGAGGCCGAGTTCTCCTAAAGCAGCCCTGAGGTGATTGAGCCATGTTATTTTATGGAAAACATCTGCTTTAATTATTGCAAGGAATCCATCGGCATAGTGCCGTATCTCTGGGGTGGTCCAGAGGCGTCGCCAATAGAGGATTGGACGCAATCTTACCCGGTCACTGACTGATCTTCTCCCCAGATCAAGACCAAGTGGGATTAGTGGGGTACTCTAGGGAAGTCCCGTTATACCCCTAATAAACCTATTCTCTGATGTCTGCAAGGGAAGAACCTTGTCAAAGCCCAATAGTTCCGCCCCGTACAGGGCAGACCCAATGACCTTGGCGTCATAAACTGCCAGGACTGCTTTGATAGGTTTAGATTTTGATTTTTTGTGTTCAACCCTTAATGCTCCCGCGACCTGCTGGTGTTTCAGGACCGCCTTTTCTATATGATAGGACCACTTTAAATTGTTAGTGATCTGGACCCCAAGGTAAGTAAATACATTAACCACCTCTAACTCGCAGTTATTCAAAAGTATTTTTGGGCGAGCTCTACGCCTAGGTGAGAAAGTCATCAGCTTGGTCTTGCCCACATTCACTTCCAAGCCGTGTTCCCCGCAAAAGTGGTCAAAGATATGTAAGGCACGCTGCAGGCCACCCGGTGTTTTGGACAAGATCAATGTGTCGTCAGCGAACATCAGGATCGGGACCCTGATGCCCGCCAACGAAGGTGCATCAACACAAGCATCCAACATCTGAGCCACAATTCCGTTAATAAATAACTAAAAGAGCAAGGGTGCCATTGCACATCCCTGGCGAACACCGCGCTCGATGGGAAAGTCGGGGGTAGATTCACCGTTCGTGCCCCACTGAACCCTGGCAAAATTAGCCTCGTGCAGCCTCATAATTAGGGTAAGTAACTCGGCTGGGAGACCAATTTCACTCAGGACTTGCCAAAGCTTTCCCCTTGGGACCAGGTCAAAGGCAGCCCGCAAGTCGACAAAGGCGACATACAGACTGCCTTCGCCAAGCACCACCGTCCCCCATTGAAGTAAGGTAAACCGAAACACCTGGTCAACCGTACTTGTGGCCCGCCTAAAACCGGCCTGGTAAGGAGACAATGCACTATTCTCTTCAACCCAATCCATTAGCTTATTTACCACCATTCTCCCTACCACTTTCTGAATGGTGGCAATCAAGCTTATTGGCCTATAGTTAGCCGGGAGGGACCTATCCCCCTTTTTGTAAATGGGTATAATAATCGCCCCCTTCCATACTTCTGGGACTTCAGCTCCTTTTGCAATAGAATTTCCCAGGAGGGAAACCTACTTGGCCCATCAACCCATATCATTTTTAAAGACATCAGAGGGTATCCCATCAAGACCCGGGGCCCTTCCCCCTTGGGCAGCACATATTGCAGTCTCAGTTTCTTCAAACTTTAAAAGAAAACAGATTTCCAGTTGCAAAAACCACTGGAATCGTTTTCACAAACCCAACCTCCATGGACTCTGCATATTGGGGTTTAAAGTATTCCACCCAGGCACCCTCAGCGACGTTGTTATCGGGCCTGTTCGGAGTGCCACCTCTACCCCACTTTAATAATCTCCAAAACAACCTGGAGTCCTTGACCCCTGACGCTTCCTTTAACTCTGCCCAATACTCTTCATCCCATGTTTTTTTCGCTAGTAATATACTAGCCTTGTAGTGCTTCCTAGCCTTGCCAATAGCTTCCCTATCCCTATTCCTAATAGAGCTACCTAAGGCTAACCTGGCTTCCCTGCACTGGTGGTTAAACCACCTAGCTGGTTTAGGTGATTGTTTCATGTTTTTCTTACATGCTCTCATTAAATGTGGTCTTATGTGGGAGAAGAGCTTATTGTGTATATCTGTTATTTCCCTAGACCCTGGGTTGACGGAATTTTCAGACTCCATTGCAGCGATTGCAGCATCCAACTCGGAACTTATAAAGTCCATTGAATCCGCATTCGCCAAGACACTTGTATTAGCTAAGATACTGCGCATGAGAGCACTGCATTAGTGAATAAACATTTCAAATATGCACGTGTCCTCTTTTACTCCTCGTTCTGGACTGAAATGATCGTATTACGAAAGAGTGTTCATGTGTTCCACGTAACCTGAGGTGTACTAAGTTCATGTTCTGGTTTGTCTAAGCATTGGGAGTTTATGATGACCAATGAGACACTCATTGCTAGCCTGGTAGGGGATTTTTGGGTACTAAGGTGAGTTTTGGGACATCCTAATCCACTGAGGTTCCAAGCCTCTATGCACAGTTCTGTCTGAGCATGGAATCTCTGCGACAAAACTAAATAAAAAGGGTTCATGAATATACAATTCTTTATATTTTCACATAATAATGCATAACTATGTCCCAGGTTTGCCATAATCCAAGTATCAGTATACAATCCTTGGGTAAGTTTTCATTAGACGAGCCAATGCCCAAATCTGGTAAACTCTATCAAATGCAAATTAGTGATCGAGGCGGTATGCAAATAGTCACACTTTTTTTATATGAATGCTTAGATGCATCATAGCTGAAAGGGTCAGTATATTGTCATTTATAGTACAACTGGGTTATTGGATTGTCTGGTATGGGGAAATCAAATAGCATAGATTTCCAAATTCCTTAAAGAAATATGGGTATAGACCTTAGTCTCTACATCTAATAAGGCTATTAAGTGGTATAAGGAATTCTGGAATTGTCTTACTTCAACACGGGGCAAATTATGGATCCCCTACAAGAGTCATGTAAATTGTAGCAATGGAAAGCAGTACTGAATAAACGACTCAGTCACCTTGCCCAAAATTTCAGATCTGCTGAATAAATATGGACATGAAAACTACTGGGACCAGGTGTACCTCCTGGTCCCAGGACCCTTTTATCAATTAATCAAGGATTATGTGGTTAAAGTCAAGGTACATTTGAAAGCTATAAAAGTAAACACACACTCTCCCTATTCTGATACCTAGACATCCTACATGTTGACTCTCCATCCTTTACTGTTAAAAAATGACCATGCATGGTGATATAATTTTCAATTTGATTTACAAAAGCTCAAATTTGCTAACATCAAATATTGTAGACCAATTGACTTTCCGTAAATTGCCTCTTAGCCTCCCAAACTGCCTTTTTGGGATCTCTTAAGAATTGATACCTTATTTTGACTTAAATGATTACACAGGGGACTATGCAGTGCTCTCGGTTCTCGATACAAGCATGTTTCTGTCCTCGAAAAACAGACGTGTACTAACTGGCTTGAAAGTTTGCACTAACAGTGAAAAGCACCATTACAGGAGTCTGAAATTCATTATCCAGATCGCTCAAACTGCTGTGTGCAATTGTTGTGGCCCATGTGTCTAACATCCATCACAACGAAGTGTTGACTCCAGAAGGCTCTAACCAGACACCCCCATACCACATGCAGATATTACTAGGCCAGGGCTACATTTTAATTATGCCAGAGTAAGTGATGGTGAGATTACAAAAAAAACAGCGCAATTATGCCCACTCACCTACATTATAGGCATTTGGGACAGAATGCCTAAAGTAACTGCACAAGAAAAGAGTGTGAGTGGCTGCTGGATGTTGATGTTTGTGTTCTGTTGCATTTAGCACTTTTCTCTTGCTACAAAATGCAACCTGGGGACCATTCTGTACACAATGGTGCATATTGCATAAAATAAACAGAGCTAAAAGAGGGGGTATACTCCTCGTATTATTCTACCTAATGTCGTGGAATTTTGTCATAATTTTGTAGTAATACCCACCCCTACTCTATCATCATTATATGCCTCCTCTACGTCTTTCGTCTTTCTAGGTGAACCTGGAACAGTGATTAATGAAGTGTACTCATAGTGGATATTGTCCCCATATTACGAGGAATAGGTTAGCAACTGCCAAGCGTTTCCCCAACACCCCATAATTCTATACAATTTCCATACAAAGAATTGTGTTCCTGGTGGACTGGGGTATGGGCCCTGGCCAAGCCGTAACCACAATCCCAGTCAGGTTAAGTCACAAACACACCGTAAATTAACCTGTGATAAGGCACCAGTGAGGGTCAACAGCCTGTTGTCCAGACCCTTCAATATAGTGATGGGAACAATGCAGGAGTGCCATTATCACCACTTTTATTTGCTCTATATATGGAGCCCTTAGGTCAGCAATTCCACGCAAACCCACTGATCAAGAGTATCAATATGGGAAATAAGATGCATAAAATTGCCCTTTACACGGATGATGCCATGCTTGCAAATACACAACCCTACACTTCTCTGCCCCCACTAATACAGGAACTGGAAGCCTTTGGCAGGGTTTCTGGCTTGTAGGTAAACATACAGAAATCTCAGGCCGCTCAACATCACCATACCTCAGGGTGACAATATCCCACTTGAGAGTCTCTTCCCATTCCCCTGTTAATGAACACTTAGTGCTTCAATCCATCCCACTATAGAAAAGATAGCGGAACGTAATTATAAAGCCCTCCTGGCAAACATTAGCTCAGACATACATTTCTGGCGGGGTGGCCCCCTATCTTGGCTGGGTAGGATAGCAGAAGTCAACATGACTCTTCTCCGGTAGATACTCTATCTAATGCAAAACCTTCCCCTATAGCCACCCACACATGTGCTTGAGAAACTCCAACATTTGATTGAATCCTATATAGGGGATGGCAAGAGGGCATGCATAACAAGAAGACGCGCCTACCTGAGCTTGGTAGAAGGCAGCTTGAGTGTTCCTCATTTAACTCGCTACTATCAAGCAGGGCAGACAAGATACATGGTGCAATGGAATAGGCTTCTTCATAGACTAAGCGATTGCCAGCATGCACATTTGGAAAATACCTTGGCTGCCCAAAAACACCACCCACCAGGGGGTATACATCTCACTGGTTGTAAGGCACAGGGTTAATATGACTAAGAAGCTCTCTACACCTTTCTCGCCCTTAACGCCTATGACAGGGAACCCTGATTTCCCCTCCGCTATGCATGCCACGGCATACATGCCATGATAAGAGGCAACTGGAAGAGGATAGGAGATATGTTTGAACAACAAGGCCTTTTAGACTTCTCACAAATCATATTTTACTATGGAATCCCATAGGACGAGTACTGGCAGCACCTTGCGATCAAACATTGGGTGACACAACCTCTTATGTGTCAATCCACTATCAGACCCCTTAAGCCGTGTATAATACCAGCCCTGGCTGGTATTATACGCCAGCCAGGGCTGCCAAGTGGAACTGAGAAAGCAACAGAAGATGTTGGCGCAAATGTGGTCATCAAGGTACACTGACTCACATCCTATGGCATTGTCCCAAACTGCCTTGCTATTGGTCTGGAATATTAACAGACATTGATAAAATGCACAACACTGATATACCTCAACTCCCCAGATACATGTTCACTCCGCAAAGGGAAAGCCATCACACTAGCTCTGTGTGCAGTTAAGCAGGTTCTCCTGTCGAAATGAGGCACAGAAATGGCACTGACTCACACTGAATGTCTATATAAACTATTGGATCTCCTCGGTTGGAAAAGTTGACAGCGTCTGTGGAATGCACTCCCTGCAGGCCCTGCATTCGTCACCTTATGAAGACCTTTAGGGAGCTCAAATGTCCAGCTTACCTGTGAGTACTTTGCCAAAAGGCTACGGGGACAAGCCCTAATTAACACCGCACAGCCCTTGTGATATGTTATTTCCACTGCTGATGGAAGTGGTGGAGATCGGCAAGCACTACTTCTTCCCCCCTCTGACTTCCCCCCCCTAGCTTCATCCCTTATTACTGGACAATTGCACCTCTCCCTCTCCCTTCCTTATGCCCCCTTCCCTTCTCTCTTAAGTTCACACTCCTTTTCCCTACCCTTCTCCTCACTGGCCCGTGGATGTAGGTGGTCACAGTTATGTATGTGTTATTCTTTGAAAATTAATAAAACAGATTTAAACCTTAAATTAGTTTGGCACAGAGCAGTCAGGCTTAACTTTAGAGGCAATGTGTAAAGTATTTGTCAACACTTTAAACATTAAAACAGTGAAAACACCACGCAAAAGATCCCACACTAGGTTAAAAACATAGGGCCAGATGTAGGTAGCTTAATACCGGTTGGAAACGGCCAAAAGTCAGTAAATTCCTGTTAAAGACCGGTATTTAGCCCTTTCCAATGTAGGAAGCCCTAAATAAGGATTCGTCAAGTTACCGATTCGTTATTTTAAGGAATCGCTAAAATACTGATTCCTTATTTTAAGGAATCAGAAAATTACCGAAACCTTAATACCTATGTAGCAAGCACTCAAGTCAGTGCATTTCTGCTTTAAGGATTCGTTATTAACCCCAACTACAAGTTGGTGGTAAATACCGAATACCTATAACAAAGCAATGTTTTGCTTTTTTCTCAGTGCCATGTGGCAGACATATATGCCCTTAGGGCATGTATGTGTGCCACATGTGCACACATGCATGATTCAGGGGTGCAACAGGGTATCAATGTTACACCCTGCCACCCTTGAATATGCTCCCCCTATTAACGATTCGGTATTTACCGAATCGGTGATAGTGAATCACCTTCTCATTCAATCCTATGGGCCTGGAGGCCCATAGGAATGAATGGGAAGGTGATTCCTTATTACAGAACCAGTATTACCGATTCAGTAATAACGAATATTACCGATTCAGTATTTCTTACCGAATTTTAAGCTACATATGAAATACCGATTCCTAAATACCGAATTGGTAAAATTCGGTATTTAGGAATCGGTATTTCATATTTACCTACATCGGCCCATGGAGCTTAATCCACTGAGCACAACAAGACCAAAGTGACAAAAATCCAATAAGTAGAGCTGGAATTATGAATTTGTAAAGAATAAACTGAAAGATAGTGCCTAAAACATAAAGCGCGAACTGGGGACATCTGGCCAAGTCAAATCCAAAAGTTCTATTTCAAAATATTTTATTGAAATTTTATATGAAGGTGAAGCATAAAGACAATACAAAAAATATTACTAAAGGGCGAAAATACCTTGAAACATTATCAAAACTAACAATCAATACATTACTAAATTGAATTAGGTACAGATAACAACATTATTTAAAGGAAATTAAAAGGGGGAAGGGAAGGGAAAATATATAATTAGAGTAAGAATAAATTGAAAGGAGCTACTGTAATAAAGAGAGAACAAACATTAATGGAAAATGAAGGCAACCTATATAAGACAAATAGTCATACATTACTTAATATCTAAATATAAATCAACAGGTAACCAGATTGATTGAAAAGAAAGTGAATTATGAACAAGACCCATCAAAGATAATTGAGCACCTCTTCTTGTAAAAAGAACCCAAGACCACCATGCATGAACAGACAAAGAAGAACAGTCTTTCCAATAATAAGTAATGGATTTCAATGCTGCTGAAATTAGAAAATTTTAAAGTTTACATTCTAAAACATTTAAATCATGCAATAAGATATGCGATTTACAAATCACCAATTTATAATAAATATCTTCTTGAATTTAAAAAATCTTAGTTATAACAACCCAAACATCTGACCAAAACTTGAAAATGAAAGGGTAATCAAATAACATATGTTGCAATGTACCAGATTCTACTTTACAATGCCAACAGTCAGGACAAGGGAGAAGTTTAGCATGAAATAAACGGTAAGGGGTCCATAATCTATCAAGTAAAATATAAGAGTTTGTTTGAAAGAGGGAAACAGGGAGCCAGCCAGATATACTATTACACCATATATCTTTCCAATTGTCAGTAGATACAGAAAGTGATAGTTCATTATTCCAGAAAGTTGACAGCGTATCTATATTGTTACCAAGAGTGTCCGATAACTTTTTATATAAAATAGAAACACCATGAGAAGAAGAAGAAACCGTTTGAATGTAGCGTGCTAAATCAACATCAATATTAAAGGGAATAGCATCTGGAAAAGAATCTAAAATTGAATTACATTACATAAGTAGTGGAATTTGATAACATGGGATCCAGATAAACCAAATCGAGATTGCAAATGTTCAAACAAAATGAAATTATTATTGGTATACACATCTTTAAGATAGAAAATACCTGCTTTAATCCATGAGGACCAAAAAGTAACATTCCTATTCAATTTGATAACATTGATATACCAAAGGGAGATATCTCCAGTAGTATTCATGGGGGAAAGAAAAATTAGGTCTAAATCATTAAACATCATTTTAGTAGATTTAATAATGGCTGATTTATTGAGAAATGCTGTGGTATTAGAAATTGTTATAGAGATGGAAGTGGGTGAGGATTTACTAACGATTTCTCAATAGATAACCAAGCAGGCGGAGTAAGTAATGAAGAGTGATTAAACCAAAGATAACTTTGTTTCAAAATAAAGGCTTTATGATAAAGAAAAAAATCAGGAATACCAAAACCGGCATTACGTTTGGGAATTTTTAGTGATTTATAACTAATACGAGGATACTTGTTACTCCATAAGAACTTAGACAAAACTTTATCAACATCTTTATAAAACTTCAGAGGAAAATACTGATTCCTTATTTTAAGGAATCAGAAAATTACCGAAACCTTAATACCTATGTAGCAAGCACTCAAGTCAGTGCATTTCTGCTTTAAGGATTCGTTATTAACCCCAACTACAAGTTGGTGGTAAATACCGAATACCTATAACAAAACAATGTTTTGCTTTTTTCTCAGTGCCATGTGGCAGACATATATGCCCTTAGGGCATGTATGTGTGCCACATGTGCACACATGCATGATTCAGGGGTGCAACAGGGTATCAATGTTACACCCTGCCACCCTTGAATATGCTCCCCCTATTAACGATTCGGTATTTACCGAATCGGTAATAGTGAATCACCTTCTCATTCAATCCTATGGGCCTGGAGGCCCATAGGAATGAATGGGAAGGTGATTCCTTATTACAGAACCAGTATTACCGATTCAGTAATAACGAATATTACCGATTCAGTATTTCTTACCGAATTTTAAGCTACATATGAAATACCGATTCCTAAATACCGAATTGGTAAAATTCGGTATTTAGGAATCGGTATTTCATATTTACCTACATCGGCCCATGGAGCTTAATCCACTGAGCACAACAAGACCAAAGTGACAAAAATCCAATAAGTAGAGCTGGAATTATGAATTTTTAAAGAATAAACTGAAAGATAGTGCCTAAAACATAAAGCGCGAACTGGGGACATCTGGCCAAGTCAAATCCAAAAGTTCTATTTCAAAATATTTTATTGAAATTTTATATGAAGGTGAAGCATAAAGACAATACAAAAAATATTACTAAAGGGCGAAAATACCTTGAAACATTATCAAAACTAACAATCAATACATTACTAAATTGAATTAGGTACAGATAACAACATTATTTAAAGGAAATTAAAAGGGGGAAGGGAAGGGAAAATATATAATTAGAGTAAGAATAAATTGAAAGGAGCTACTGTAATAAAGAGAGAACAAACATTAATGGAAGATGAAGGCAACCTATATAAGACAAATAGTCATACATTACTTAATATCTAAATATAAATCAACAGGTAACCAGAATGATTGAAAAGAAAGTGAATTATGAATAAGACCCATCAAAGATAATTGAGCACCTCTTCTTGTAAAAAGAACCCAAGACCACCATGCATGAACAGACAAAGAAGAACAGTCTTTCCAATAATAAGTAATGGATTTCAATGCTGCTGAAATTAGAAAATTTTAAAGTTTACATTCTAAAACATTTAAATCATGCAATAAGATATGCGATTTACAAATCACCAATTTATAATAAATATCTTCTTGAATTTAAAAAATCTTAGTTATAACAACCCAAACATCTGACCAAAACTTGAAAATGAAAGGGTAATCAAATAACATATGTTGCAATGTACCAGATTCTACTTTACAATGCCAACAGTCAGGACAAGGGAGAAGTTTAGCATGAAATAAACGGTAAGGGGTCCATAATCTATCAAGTAAAATATAAGAGTTTGTTTGAAAGAGGGAAACAGGGAGCCAGCCAGATATACTATTACACCATATATCTTTCCAATTGTCAGTAGATACAGAAAGTGATAGTTCATTATTCCAGAAAGTTGACAGCGTATCTATATTGTTACCAAGAGTGTCCGATAACTTTTTATATAAAATAGAAACACCATGAGAAGAAGAAGAAACCGTTTGAATGTAGCGTGCTAAATCAACATCAATATTAAAGGGAATAGCATCTGGAAAAGAATCTAAAATTGAATTACATTACATAAGTAGTGGAATTTGATAACATGGGATCCAGATAAACCAAATCGAGATTGCAAATGTTCAAACAAAATGAAATTATTATTGGTATACACATCTTTAAGATAGAAAATACCTGCTTTAATCCATGAGGACCAAAAAGTAACATTCCTATTCAATTTGATAACATTGATATACCAAAGGGAGATATCTCCAGTAGTATTCATGGGGGAAAGAAAAATTAGGTCTAAATCATTAAACATCATTTTAGTAGATTTAATAATGGCTGATTTATTGAGAAATGCTGTGGTATTAGAAATTGTTATAGAGATGGAAGTGGGTGAGGATTTACTAACGATTTCTCAATAGATAACCAAGCAGGCGGAGTAAGTAATGAAGAGTGATTAAACCAAAGATAACTTTGTTTCAAAATAAAGGCTTTATGATAAAGAAAAAAATCAGGAATACCAAAACCGGCATTACGTTTGGGAATTTTTAGTGATTTATAACTAATACGAGGATACTTGTTACTCCATAAGAACTTAGACAAAACTTTATCAACATCTTTATAAAACTTCAGAGGAAATTTAATTGGAAGCATTGCAAGTGTATAAAAAATTAGTCCAATCTGCCCCAACATGTGAGATGTAATGATGACCATTAGGAAATTTTGCCTTTAATATAAGTTAAAAGAAAATCACAATTTAAAGTAATAGTTGACTTTATGGATGTAGAAAATATAATCCCAAAATATTTCAGTTTATTTTTTTGCCAAATTATGCCATTCAAGGGAAGCATATCAGGGGTACAATATATATTCAAAGGGAAAAAATCTGTTTAATTTGTATTTAAAGTATAAACAGAAATTGTAGAGTAATTTTTTATAATATGCAGTAAAGGTGGGAAAGAGGACACAGGATCATTTATAAATAAAAGCACGTCATCAGCATAAGCAAGGGATTGAACAAGAACACCCTTAATACTGATACCTTTAATCTCATCTCATTTTCTAATTGAAGAAAGGAAAGGTTTGATGCCAATTAAAAATAAAAGAGGTGAAAGCGGACATCCTTGCCTCGTACCTCTAAAGAAGAGAAAACTAATGAGAAATGTGTCCATTTATGAATAAACGAGCAATCGGTGCAGAATATAAGGCAGAAACCATACGTATAAAGAAATCTCCAAAATTAAAAAAGGATAATGTATGAAATAAGAATTGCCAATGAATCTTATCAAAAGCTTTCTCAGCATCTAAGGCTAAGATACCTGAGGGGGATGATAGAGTAGAACTTTGTTCAATAACGTGAAGTAAAGTTCTGGTGTTATTAGCAGAAACTCTATTTTTCATAAAACCCGATTGGTCGGGAGAGATAACTGAATCCAAAATAGGTGCTAATCTAGAAGCGAGTATTTTTGCATATAATTTACAGTTTTTATTAATCAAAGAAATAGGCCGGTAATTAGTGACAAGAGTGGGATCTTTATCGGGCTTTAGAAGTACAATTATTAAGACTTCTGTAAATGAACCGGAAGTTGTACCATTGGATCCATAAAAAGTAAAAAGTTGATGTAAAAAGGGTAATAAGTGTAGTTGAAATTCTTTATAAAACTCTGCTGGTCCAGGAGACTTATTTTTCTTAAGGGATTTAATGGCAAGTAAAATTTCATCTTTAGTAATGGGAGAGTCAAGACCAATTTTATCAGATTGGGAAATCTTGGGTAAATCACAGTACGATAAAAAGGAGTCAATTAAAGATTCATCATGAAAATCAGGTTTGCTATATAATGTAGAATAAAACTTCAAAAATTCTTTGACAATATCATTTTGAGAAAAAGCAATTTTACCATGAGAGCTTTGAATAGAATTGATTTGAGTTTTGTCTTTTTTAATGCGTAAGTATTTAGCTAAAAGTCGGCCAGATCGATTGGTATTAAAATTAAATCTGGCTTTAGCATTAGAAATTTGAATGCCAGCTCTCTTACTAAGAATGAAGTTAAATTTATAACGTAATTTTTGAAGCTTAAACTTATATTGGGGATCATTAGAAGTTATAAAGAGTCTTTCATTTTTCGCAATTTGTTTTTGTAAATCTATAATGGATGCATTGAAGGTTTTGTTTTCATGTGCCATAATGGAAATTGTAGTCCCCCTAATATAAGCTGCAAATGCATCCCATCTGTTAATTAGAAAGGTAGAACTTTCGTGATTAAATGCAAAATACTCTTTTATGGCTGCTAAAAGGTTTGGTTTATGTTTCTCATTCAATACAATATCGGGGTTCATTCACCACCTAGATTGTTTAGTGTATGTTGACTGTAAATTTAAAAATAATGAAACCAAGGCGTGGTCAGAGACATCGATATTACCAATTCGAGGATTTGTAACAGAATTAATTAAGTGTCTAGAAATTAATAAACAATCAGTTCAGGAATGGGAATTATGAGGATTGGAGAAAAAAGTGAAACATTTTTCTGTGGGAAAGTGTAATCTCTATATATCAACTAATTTAGTGGTTTGAAGAAAAGCTTTGAATGCGAAATATACTTTAGAAGGGTGGAATTTAGTTTGAGAAATTCTATCCAATAAGGGGTTATAAATTATAGTAAAATCCTCACCAATTAAAGGAACATTACCGACCTTTAATACTTCTGTAGCAAGAGTGGACCAGAATGTAGGATCATCAGCAGTAGGAGCATAAACATTCAATAAAAATAAGACTGTCACATGAACTTTAATTTTTGCTAATATATATCTACCATCAGCATCAGAGTGTTTGCTTAAAATCTGGCAATGTAATCTTTTTGCAAACAGAATCGCCACACCATTTTTCTGGCCAGAAGCAGGAGAAGAGACAATGCTATCAACCCATTTCTTTTTCATATAATCTGAAATGTTGTCATCAATATGAGTCTATTGAATAAAACAAATATCAGCATTGTACCTTCCTAAATAATTTAATATTTTCGTACGCTTAAGTGGATGACGCAATCCTTTAACATTTAATGACACTACATTCAACTTATGAGCATTAGCCATAGTAGAAAATGGTAAGAAATGAGATTCAGAAGACAGGCATAAGAGAAAGAAAAGCAAATAAGAAATTGGAGTAAAAGAAAAAGAAAAAAAGTAGCTCCAAAACATAACAAAGGATAGAAGGAAAGAAAGAAACATGGAAAAAACGACAAACGAAAGACATAAATGTGAAATGTGAAACGCACACACGGTTACAAGAATGGCCGGAACTGCTGGAGCCCTACAGAAGAGAATCTCATTATCCTGTCAGAAAAGGCAGAACTGTTATAACTCAAGTATTGGACTCATGAGTATCCATTGAATGTTGAGACTGCTGATCAATAAAATGTCTCAAGTCTTCAGGACGTTGAAAAGATTTGGAGAAAAATTATCTTTCCAGAAACGCATCGTCGATGGGTCAAAAAGTCCATGCTGAAGCCAAGACGTTGAAGATGAGAACAAATTGTAGAAAATTCGTTATGTATTGCGGCAGTTTCCTTGGCAAAATCCTGATGAATAAAGATCTTATTTCCATCAACCATCAACGAAGGAATTTCTCGAGCTGCCTATCTAATTAAGACCAAGTGGTGGTGACGAAGAACCTTAAAGATCATTTGTTGTAGTTTGGTGTGATGAGGATTTCGATGTGACGAATTCTGTGAGCCTTATCTATTTCAAATTTTTCAGGAAATTTGAGTTGCAAAAGACTAGGAAGCAAATTTCCAAGTATAATCTGCAGTTAGCCCCTTCAACATCTTCAGGTAAATTAAAAATGAGAAGATTGTATTGCCTATTGCGATTTTCCAGATCCAGTAACTGAGAACACAAAGGTGACATTATTGCCACCAGAGGAGTGAAAGAGTCAATTCTAGCCTTATTATCCTGAATTTTAATTGAATTATCTGAACTTTTCATGGATAGACTAGCCATCTCCTTGCGAAAATATTTAATTTCTGACGCAATGGAATCAGTGTTGACTCTCAAAGCTTGAATCTCCTCCAAAATTAAAGATTAGGAAGGCTCTGAAGATTCCACAACTTTAGATTTAATAGGAGGAGTGGAAAATTGCTGCCTCCTTTTATTATTAACAACAGCTTTATTCTTCATGTTGTTAAAAAAATAAGGTGGAAACAGTAGAAATACAAGAAAATAGCCCAAAAAGCTGTAAAAGTTGTGAAAATGCAATAAAAACCACTGGTGCAGCAGCTAAAATGAGCTGTGGGTGTGGCTAGGCCCAAGCCAGGCCCTTTCCTAGAACTGCACTCCACCCCTCTGACTGGAAACCCTGCAGTACCTCAGAAGCTGGGCTGGGACCAGGAACCACACTGCTGAAAGAAGAACATCCAATGCTCCAAAATCGCTGGAAAATGCAGGTTATAGCAGGTAGGCAATCATAAGGCTCTCCATCTACTTTTAAAAAGAATTTTGACAGGAATCGTCGCTTTTAAATACAAAAACCGGCGCAAAACGCGCTACTGCAGGAACGCAGCGGCCATCTTTGTCTCCCAAATCCAAAAGTTCAGGCCCATCTCGATGGAACGCTGTGAGGATACAGTCCCAGGTTAGTCCCGCTGAAGGTTTACCTTCTCAAAATTTGTGTCAAGAGTCGGGTTCGCAGGAAGGGAGGTCGTTAGAAGCAGAGAGAGCGTCGCTGGCATACATCAGCGTGGCACAAAGAGCAGGCTGGACGTCATGAATGGGTGGGCTGGAGCCTTGAGGTGGCAATTCACACCAGCAGGTGATGCTTGCTGTGCAAAGAGATGGACTTGCGGTGGCTTGCACGGATTCTTTGTGCAAGCCGAATAGTTCCGGAGTGAACAAGCCCAGTCACATTGGCAAAGAGCCCAATAGCTTTTTAAGGAGCCAAAAAACCCGTCCAGGGGCCCAGGACTTGAGAGGTGCCTCTTGGGGGTCAGGAGCACATTGAAGACAGGTCCAGGAGTGGTGGGGTGCCTGTTATGTCCCTGAAGCTCTGACCAGAAGGCCAGCAGACTAGCCCTATGAGTCACTCTGGGGTCCTGGGTTCAAGATGGGGGTAGAAGGTCCAGTTCTTCTTCCCCAGGCAAGAAGGGCAGCAGGTCAGCACAGCAAAAGGCAGTTCTTCCAGGACAGCACTCTAACTGAATGGAAGTCCATAGCAGCACAGCAGTCCTTCTTCTTGGCAAAGTAACCACGGGTCCAAAAGTGTACGGAAGTGGTAGGGTCGGAGGTCCCGTTCTTATGCTCACTGGTGCATTTGAAGTGGGAAACCATTCAAAGAAGGGCTTTGAAGTGCACAGTTGTCCTCCCTCCCTGCCCTTGTTCCAGACTCAATACAGAGGAGTATGGAGCCCTTCATGTGGGGACAGGACACACCCTGTTCAGGTGTGTATGTGAGACTGTGCACAGTTCTTGTCATCCTCCCAGGATGGCCCATCAAGTCACACCTAAGCTCAAAGGGCTAAGACCAGGAAAACACCCAATTTCTAAAAGGGGCATTTTCAAAATTGTAATGATAAGTTCCACTTTGCCATTAAAGAGGATGTGTCATACCAATTCTATAGGTACTATACACAACAGATCTACCTCTTCTCAATGAGGAATTATAGCTTATGAACTGTATTAAGGAATCACTAATGTTAATGACAATATCCCGTGGCACCAGTTCTCATAAAAACATAAAGACTAAGAATATCCCTCTATCTTATCATGAGTGGCTAAGTCCATATTTCTTGGTTAATGAGGCTTTTATTAGTTGCATTGCATGTGACTACACACAAATGAACGTGTGTGTATATTTTTCAGCTCCCTTGTAAATGCTTTATTTTCAGCAAAGAGAAAACAAAATGTGATTTCCAACCAAAAATCCTACTATATCTCCCATACATGTGCTGTGAATATCACCTTCTTTTATAATATACACCTTTTAAATAATATCTCAATTTAATGCCCATATTCTTAAGCAAACATAAACTGGGCATATCGAAAGCGCAGTCTGTCTTCTATCTTCTTCACTCTTCCCGTCTTAATAGGAACAGGAAACCAGCACCTAGTATCCGGGGGCAGAGACAGCACAAGTCCCGGGAACTCCCCACACGCTGGTAAGAATGGCGGACCAATGTCGGGTTTAGCGTTTCCATCTGTCGGGTAAGACGAACGCCTAAAACTCCATCCTGTACCCTTCTTTTTCAGTCTGGGACCAGAGAGTCCCTTAGCCACCTGTTGAAGCTGTATTCAGCTACCGAGTGAGGTAAGAACATTACGATATAACGCATTCCGTTTTTAACCATAATGGAAAGGGGCGACCATTCAGTCCCCCCGAACGTATGGCGGAGTACCACGATCCCCCCGGGAGGCCATCTTGGGGCGGGAGGCGAGTCTCGGCTGGTATGCCCGAAGCGGCGTAGCCGGGGCGCGCCTTTTTCCCGCCCTGGAGTGGGCTGGCCTAGACACTGACGCGGCCGGCCACGCCCTTGGGGCAGGCAGGGGCGGGTTTACGCCCGCCCTGAAGACGGATAAAAGGAGCAACAAGCCAAGAAAGCATCCTCTTGTTCCTGTGCTCTGAAGCTGCACCTCCTCGCTGCACGTGAGCTCGAGACGGAACGAAGAGCCAATTTTGAGCGTAGTAATCTTTTTTGTTTGTCTTACAGAGACTCTGTTGGAGAATGCCTAAGAAAGTTGGAAAGCGAATGACTACCGACCAGATGCTGCGTATTCTTATGAAAGAGGTGACCGACCTAAAGAAGCGGATGGCGGATAAAAACGGGGAAGGGGGACCGAAACGTCCTTTGGCAGGAGCAGCTCCGGGAGGAAAAAGCAAGAGGCCCAGAAGGGGAGCAGCTGGGGGGGACATCCCGGTTCCCTGTACCCCACGGGAAGAGCCAACTCCGGTGCCGGCAGAGGGGAATCCGATTCCCGTAGTGGTCACCCCCGTGTCCGGGGACGATATGCCGCCCGAGCTGGCAGCACAATTAGCGGCGTGGTTGGGTAAAGATAGCGAGGGCGCCACGGCTGACGACGCACGGGTGTTGATAAAGCAACTGCGTGAAACGAGGGAGGCGGCGAAGGCATCATCCCCAGCTATCACGCCGGCTGCGGCAGTAGAAAAACCACCTGGAACAGGTCCAGCCGCAGATACAGCTTCCGGTTCAGGTAAGCGGCCATTGCCGATTGCGAGGGATGAGTCTGCACCTTCACGAAGGGAAAAGTTGGGTCAACATGTCCCTCTGGCTATTAAAGAGAAGATATGGGCAGATGAGTATATAAACATCTTCTCGTTGCTTACCGATCATTATGAGATGGAGCATGTTAAGAGCCAGAAGGAGCTCATGCATCCGAGTGTTTGGCGCGCAAAGATGGCCGCCTTTAAGGTAAATGAAAACATTGGCACTTGGGGCAGAGCGTGGGGGATTTTTACATCCATCATGGGCGAACGTAGGCCCGAGTTGCTGTCCGAATTGCCGATTTATCAGTCACGAATCATGGGGTATTCTGTATCATATGGGGGCAATCAGTGGTTCTGTTACGATAATATTTTCAGAAAAGCGAAAGAGCATGATAAAAACTTAACTTGGGATTGTTACGATTCTGTGTCATGGTCAAAAATGGAGGATACTGGTATGTTGAAATTGCCATTGGTAGGGAGTAATGGGGGTGAATCCTCCCGCCAATATGCGGGGACGCCCTTTCGATCAGGTACGAGTAACGACTACCACTCGAGGCCGAATGGCACCACAGGTAAAAGGGGGATTTGTTGGAACTTTAACAGGGGTAAATGTACGAGGCCCCAGGGGTCATGCAAATTTAGGCACGAATGTGGTGGGTGTGGGCAACCATCCCATCCTGAGTCCATGTGCAGAGCCAAAACGGGTGATAACGGGGGTAGAGGAGGCGCCAAACAGGTCTGAAATAGTCCGAGGGGCGCCTTTACCTACTCCGATTGATACCATGGCAATGATTCCTTGGCTCAGCGAATACCCGGATCACGCTTCCGCTGGGGTGTTGCGGAACGGGTTTTCATATGGTTTCCGCATCCCAGTGGGGGAGTTTCAGGGTGTAGCAAAATGTAAAAATCAAATATCGGTCTTGCAACATACGACCGTGGTACAGGAGAAGATTGGGAAAGAGGTTACTCGAGGTCGAGTCGCCGGTCCATTTAATGTGCCACCAGTTGCTAACTTTGTTTGTTCCCCTTTAGGGGTGGTCCCCAAGAAGGACCCGGGTGAGTTTCGGCTGATACATAATTTGTCAGCCCCACGTGGTCTTTCCGTAAACGATGCGATAGACCCGGAAGTGTGTTCGGTGCGATACGCATCTTTCGATGAGGCCGTAGCCATATTGAATCGCCTAGGGCCCGGTGCGCTGATGGAAAAATCTGATATCGAGTCAGCGTTCCGGTTGCTCCCGGTACATCCAGACGATCAGCGTCTTCTTGGTTTTATGTTTCAGGGTCACTACTACATGGATAGATGTATGCCAATGGGATGCTCTATTTCTTGTGCTTATTTTGAAAAGTTCAGTTGTTTCCTGCAATGGGTCTTCACAAAGAAGACGGGGTTTCAACAGGTTATGCATTATCTCGATGACTTTTTGTTTCTGGGGTCAGCCGGGGATCCGGAATGTGGTCAGGCTTTGAATGAATTTTGTGTCTTGATGAATCATTTTGGTGTGCCAGTGGCACCAGGTAAGACTGTGGGTCCCTCGACTTGCCTCGAGTTTCTGGGGATCGAGCTCGACTCAGAGGAAGGTTGTTTTCGTTTACCAGGAGACAAAGTGCTAAGGTTCAGGGCATCCCTGGAAACATGTATTAGTGGGTCTAAGGTTAAGCTACATCAACTACAACAATTGGTGGGACAGTTGAATTTTGCCCTAAGAGTGATACCAATGGCCCGCCCCTTTTCCCGCTCGATCGCTCAAGCCATGGTCGGCCTGAAGGAGGGTCATCATCGCACGAGGCTCTCGGCAGAGGTTCGCCAGGACATGCACATTTGGTTGGCATTTCTGGTGGATTTCAATGGTCGAATTGTCTGGAACAAACCGGCGGTGTCTTCCGAGGAGCTGGGGCTGTGGACAGATTTGGCAGGGAGCATTGGTTTTGGTGCCATATTCGGCACACAATGGTCGGCTCAAAAATGGCCGTCATGGTGGCATGAGGGTGGGCTGACAAGTAACATTGCTTTTCTTGAACTTTTCCCCATTCTGGTGGCCCTGAAGACTTGGCCTGAGGGGTTCAGAGATCACTCTGTGGTGTTCTGGTCTGACAACATGACCGTGGTTGAGTGTATAAATAGCCAGGCGGCACGATGCAAATGGATTCTGAGACTGCTCAAAGAAATTGTGTTATTGTGTATGCAATTGAATGTGCTATTTAAGGCAAGACATGTGCCGGGGGTGATGAACCAAGCGGCTGATGCGCTTTCTCGTTTTCGTATGCAGGCCTTCTGGGGTTTTCTGCCCACAGCGGATCCGGTGGCGGCACCCTTTCCCGAAGCTCTCTGGTCTCTCGGTGCCCCGAACTACGAAACCTCGTGGGAGAGAGTTTAGCACCCAGGACGAGGAAGGCATATGAAGGGGCGTTACGTTCCTTTTGGGCCTTTTTGGGGGCTGCTAGAGGGGAGCTTTTGGGCCAGGAGGAGTTGGTAGTAAAATTCCTGCTGTCTTTACATCAGGCAGGCAAATCAGTGGCTACGGCCCAGAGGCATCGGGCCGCCATTTCCTTTGTGGCAAGGGCTTATGGGATCCAGGACCCGACAGCGTCTTTCGTTGTGCAAAAAGCGCTACGTGGGTGGCAACGCCTTGAGGGTCGCAGAGTAGATGAAAGGCGCCCGATAGGTCTGGATAGGCTGGCCCTGTTATTCTCTGTACTCCCTGCAACGTGTTCATCCCAGTATGAAACAGTATTATTCCGAGCCGCTTTTGCGCTGGCATTCCATGGGGCTATGCGGGTAAGCGAACTAGTGGCGAGGAACAAGCGGGATGCGATGGGGGGACTGTGCCGAGAGCACGTCCAGGTCAGAGGGGAGACAATGACTGTCTCGTTTGTTAGGTCCAAGACCGATCAGGGTGCGATGGGGGACTGCATAATCATACAAAGGATTCCCGGGTCCTCCATGTGCCCGGTGAGTTGTGTAGAGGAATATTTAGCACAAAGGGTGGCATCATGGGGGGGGACCTTGTTGAGACACGCTGACGCCACCCCACTGACGAGGTTTCAGTTTCAGCGGGTGCTTGCGATGTCGATTTCCGCTGTGGGCTTGAACCCCGGCGAGTTTGGGACCCATTCCTTTCGGATAGGGGCTGCTACAGAGGCTACAGCCAGGGGTCTGAATGTCGAACAAATTAAACGTGTGGGGCGTTGGTCCTCCAACTGTTGCACATGTTGTGAAGCTGTAATGATGTACTCACGCTTCTTGTTTTTGTTTGGTTTTCAGTTGCGCAAGCCTACGAGGCGGGGCGGACTATGCAGTCGACCCAACACCGGGCCAGCGGTCAGACATCACCGGCTGTGAAAAAGGAGGTGTGGGTCGTGGGCCACTCATACGTGAGGCGTGCCGCGGACGTATTCAAAGCAGGTGACAGGATTCACGTGGCTGGGGAATACGGGTAACCAGTTTCAATCATTTTTCGAGGGTTTGCTAGGGCGGACGAGGTCACCGCCGTCTATAGTCATAGTACATCTTGGGGGCAATGATTTGGTGACCACTGGTAGACGACTTCTTCTTGAGGCGATGCTTTCCACTGTAAGTTGGTTAGCGAGAAGAGTTCCAGGGTGCACAATTGCATGGTCCCATATGATCCCACGAAAAGTGTGGCGGGGGGCTCTTTCGGTTTCTGCTCTGAATCATTCAGTAAGGAAAATTAATAACAAAGTGAGTAGATTGTTCCGTTCCAATACACTGCATTCTATTTCGCATGGTTGTATTAAAGGTGACAGTATGTATTTGGGGGATGGTGTTCATTTGTCCCGGGTGGGGAACGAGTTACTCATAGGAGACCTGATAGCTTGGCTAAAGACGTTAAGACATGACCTTTAGGTAGGAGTGTTGTGGGGGGTCCGGATAGCCGGTCAACTATCCGGCCTGTGGCGGTAAGGTCATGATCGGTGAGCACTAATTGGAAGATCCCTATGAGTGGGCGTCACCCATTACGGATGGGAGCGCTCGAGGGAGGTGGCCATTGGCCCCTCAACGGGGAGGCGGTCCCTTCTAAGGATGGGCCGCCGAAAGGAAAGGAAAGGCGGTCAAGGCCCCTTCCTGGGTAGGAGGGGCTACAGCCCCCTCCTGGGGAATTTCCCGGGGCCAGGACATCTGCGACGGCAGATGTGGTAAGTTGTGTGGGGCTTGGGAGGGGGTCTACGCTACCTTCTAGATACCTCACACGAGTCCTCGGACGACCTTTAAGTGGCGTCGAGTTTATTGGGGCCCCCGTCAAGTCAAGGGAAATTGGTAGTTGCACTTGAGGTACACCTCTGTGCGGTCGCCCCTCACAAGTGAGGGGGATATTTCTGGTTTAGGGATCTTGACACCGGTTACGACCTTGCCGTTGGCCCTTAAACGTTAGGATGTACAATTTCAAAATTTCAAGTTAAATGTTTTGTAGGATGTTAGTTCGGCTAGGAGAACCTTTGTATTAGAGAATATGTTAAGGTTAGCCAAACATCGCAATGTGGTAATGAAATTGTACATAATATGAAACTGTTATTTTAATGTTTTAATTTTGTTTCATATTTTAATAAATACGGCCGGAAGGGTCACTCCCTCCCGTCTTCCAAAAGTTCAGAACTGTTTCCGGTTTCCCATCCTTGGGGATTGTGGTGATGGGGGGTGGCGGGTATCTCAGCCATACACGCCATATTTGAGAAATCACGTGTCTTTTTCGGAGCCACTCTGCTTACAAATGTCAAAAGTATTGTTTACCATTTTGTGCTCCACCGACAGTTTAGCACATTATTTTCAACCTTATACCAGCAGATAGGTTGCATTGTGTTATTAAACCCAATTAAGCACCTGCATAGCTAATCTTTCCTCCCTTAGTCCTCATAGTGAAGCCATATTTACGTCTGCCCACAGAGCACAACTGAGTGCTCGCCTACCTGTTTGTATTTACCTTTCTTTAGAATTCTCCACAAAGCTGAGATATTATATTTGTGCTACACATGCACCCACTATAATAAATGCTTTTCTGCCTTTTTCAGAAAATTTCCAAAAGGCTCCTTTGGATACAACTTTTGAAATCACATTACTACACAAATCGTGCAAGTAAACCCCTTGTTGTCTGTTGTTCATTTGTTATGTTCTGTCCTGACGAATGCTCCGTAGACCCGGCTGGGCCACATGGAGCAGAAACATGTTGACACTGTAGTTCATAAGGTATAAGGAGATTCATTAACACGACCTCCAGTAATACCGCAATCCTCAATTTTAATAACAATACTTCACCTTTTTTCATTAAAACTCACCACGGGTGCAGTATATGTTTTTTATAAACTTTTTTTGGGTGCCCTTTTCATGCATTTTTATCTCTGGACACTGCTACTTGCGCCAGAGGTCGCCTCCGGTTGAGGCTTGGCATATAGCATGTTGTTGGAACACTCAATGATAAATGCCACAACGCGAGTGAGGGGCGGAAGAAAGATATACACCGCACGAACAACACCGCGTTTATGAGAGTGTCCCAACTTAACCAATGGTTAAGTAGTACCAAGTGTCCATTCTTTCTTTGATAAATTAAATCACTAATGTTAACAGCCTATCGGAGGGGTGGGCTTCACCGTAGTGAAAACAACCTTTTCACTATCAGGGCATGTAAAACTTAAAAGTACATGTCCTGCCTTTTATTTACACAGCACCCTACCCTATGGGATACCGTAGGGGTGACTTATATATAATCAAAGTTTAGTTTAGGGCTTGACAAGGGGGTATTAAATGCCGAGTCGACAAGGCAGTGTAGACTACACACCCAGGCTCTGAAGTGGCAGACCTGAGAAATGTTTAAAGGGCTTCTTTAGTGGGTCGCACAATCAGTGCTGCAGGCCTACTGGTGGCATTTAATTTACAGGCCCTTCGCACATGTAGAGCGCTTTACTAAGGACTTATAGGTACATTAAATATTCCATTGGGGATGGTCCATTCAAACTATGTTCAGGCGAGTGAGCACAGCACTTTAGCACTGGTTAGCAATGGTAAAGTGCACAGTGTCATAAGACCAACAGAAACAAATTCAGCTAAATGTTTGGGGGAAGACCACCCTAATGCTGAAAAGTTTTACAAATTCCAAGGGATAATTCACTGCTGGAGGAATCAAACCTATGGTTTATTTATGCTAGCCTTGGTTGAAGAAATAGGTTACTTTCTCTTCGGTTATGAGTTTAGGCACTAACAAGCTATGATGCTCTATTCTGCTGATTTATTATTTTAGTCTTTTCTTTGGTTTTTATATGTGGAAGATTTGAGGAAGGTGAAACACCAACAGCCTCACTCGATCATAACATTGCAGCCACTTTGCTGCACAGTGGTAGATTTCATAAATCCAACTCTTGAGCACTGTGCCTGAGGGAAGAATTGTTGTAAAAGTATTGCAGGGACTTCTCTGCCCTAAGCTTGTCCATCAGCCTTTGTAAGCCATTAGGTAAGATTTTGAGCTTATTCAATACAGGGGAACAGTTGCCCCGTGGTCCTGTTTCACTGACTTTGTACTGTCTAGGGAATAGTATGTGGCTTGGGTTCCCACTTGAGTGTTGCTGAAAACCACAAAAGTTGAAAACATAAAAAAGGTGCATGTACAGGTTTTATTTTTCTGAGTGACAGTTTAGATCCTTCCTTGTGGTTTTTAGAGTTGGGCACAAATAGGTCACAAGAAATTATGAAAGTATTTGTTATGTTATGTTATGTTATGTTATTGGTATTCATTGTGCGCACAGCTGCTCCAGCAAAGGAGCGTCCTGGCGCCCTAACAAGGTAGAACATAACACAACAGAAAGCCGAAACAGAATAGGGACAGCCAAAAGAAGAGACTAAAAAAAAATGTTTTAATGGCTTTCCGAAAAAGCATGAGATCCTCCAGCAGACGAATTTCCACCGGGAGGGAGTTCCAGATGGTTGCAGCCTTGACACAGAAAGAGCGTCCACCGGCATGACAAAGCCTGAATCGAGGGACCACGGCGAGAGCCTGGCCCAAGGAACGCAGAGCGCGTGTTGGAACATAGAAAGACTGGAAGTTAGACAGAATCTGGGGGCCTTTGCCCTTCAAAATTTTAAAAGTCAAACAAAGGACCTTAAAATGGATTCTCTTCCTCACTGGTAACCAATGCAAGGAACGAAGAACATTGGACACAGGACAGAATCTGGGCGGGCCGACTATCGCTTTGGCAGCGGCATTTTGTACCCGCTGTAGGCGGGTAATTTCTGCCTGATTGGCCCCCACCAGGAGGGAGCTGGCGTAATCCAGGCGAGAAATAACTGTGGCCTGAATCGCCAGCTGCCTAGTTGGGGCATCAAAAAATTTAAGAACGGGTCTTAAACCCCGAAGAACGCCAAAACAGCAAGCTGCTGTTTTCTTGGTCTGGCCAACAAAGGTGAGACCAGCATCAAGCCAGACTCCCAGGTTTCTTAGTTCCGAGACCGGAGTCGGAGTCGGTCCCAGTTCTGAGGGCCACCATCTGTCACCCCAGAGCTCCACTCTCTTGCCGACAATCATAATCTCTGTCTTGGTGGCATTAAGCTGGAGCCACTTCGCCGTCAACCAGCTGGCCACCGCCTTCAGTCCATTCTGAAACCTTGGGGCGTCTTGTTCCGCATCCCCGCTGAGAGTAACCGCCAGCTGAGTGTCATCAGCATATGAGACCAAAGTTAGGCCCCACTGCCTAGCGACCTCAGCCAGCGGTCTCACGTACAGATTGAATAACGTGGGGCTCAGCGAGGATCCCTGCGGAACCCCCATGGCCAGAGGCTGGAATTTGGACTTGAAGGGAGGGATAGCCACACAGAAGGAACGATTGTCGAGGAAGGAGCGGAACCACTGTAAAGCCTGTCCCCCAACGCCGATCTCCTCAAGCCGGTGCAACAGAATGCTGAGGGAAACAGTGTCAAAGGCGGCGCTGAGGTCTAATAATACCAGCACCGCCGTCTGACCAGCATCCAACACTGCACGTAGGTGCTCAACCATAGCAAGAAGGGCTGTTTCCGTGCTGTGCCCGGCACGAAAGCCGTTCTGCGTAGGGTCCAAGGCATTGGTCCGGGCAAGATGTTCTGACAAGGCCAGGTTGACGTGAGCCTCCGCAATCTTTGCCGGCCAGGGTAGCAATGAAATGGGGCGATAGCTTTCGGGTTTTGAGGGGTCCAACGAAGGCTTCTTAATGATTGGAGAAACCACCGCCTGCTTTCATTTAGTTGGAACCGCTCCTGAGTCCAGAGAAAGATTGACTAGGGAACACACTGCCGAGCGCCCCAAAAAGGACTGTTCTCTAAAAAGAGCGGGTCTTACTGGATCCGACGGAGAGCCAGATTTAATCTGCGAGGCAAGTTTATTAAACCCCTCCAAGAGTAGTGGGGGAAAAGAGTGCAGAGTAGAATAGCCTTGAACCCCATCCAGGACTCCCGAGACAGTCCCCTTACTGGGGAAGGCCCGGTAGATAGCCTGGACCTTCTCCAAGAAAAAAAGAAGCCAAGGACTCACAGTGGGAAATGGACCCCACAGCCACAGAGGAAGTCCTTTTCGCCAAAAGATCTTTAACGGCCTTGAATATTGTCTTGGACGGGTTTGAGCTGTTGCGGAATTCCGAGGCATAGAATGCCGCACAAGCTCTACAAATAGCCCGATGGTAAGTCTTGACGGAAGCAAGATATGCGGCTTTTAAATCAGCCCCATAAGACTTCCGCCACGCTCTTTCCGCCCGTCTACAAATACCTTTCAAGGCACGTAGCGCACTATCATACCAGGGACTTCATTAAAGCAGAGCCAAAAGTCCCAGGAGGATCATTATTGAAATTTCAACTCTCTGATAAATGAACTTTGGGACTGCACCCATCCCATTAAGTGACTAATAAGTAAATAAAGAAATGTTTAAGATTCTTGGTACATTTTCCTTACACATGTTATCACCATCCACTACCCCCATATAATAACGAGGATTGTCAATTAAGCTATTAGGTGTAATAGCAGCAAGAGAACTATTTAGTATACATTAATTTTGACTTTCAGCATGTGGTAATAACAGGGCTGCTATTACCATGTAAAGGCCAACTCCTGGGTTTAGTATCTGTTTCCCCACCCCGCAACTTGAGAGTCTGCTCTCAGGATCAGCTATGGAACTTTGAATATACAGCCCCAAATATTCACTCCAATTCCCTGGCTCACCACAATTAAGACTTATGTTGCTCTTTTGGTAAAATAATATTTTCTGTCTGAAAATTAAACCTTAAAGTTATCAATATTGCAATCTTTATAGAATTTCTATCATGCATCTTATTATAAACAGCTTATTTCTGAACCCTTCTTGCAATCTGTTCTCCACTTCTGGCTGTCTTCTAACTGCACCATGTCAAGGCTACTAACTGGATCAGAGTGTGACATGGCTTCTGCCATTTTGCTTTTCTTATGAATTACTGCTTAATTACTTTGTTTAGCTAGTATTATAACCAGTCCTCTGTTCCTTAGTAAAGTGGATATAGTTAACAATGCACACTTTAGACATTTTGGGCCTGATTTAGATCTTGGCGGTGACGGATATCCCGTCTGCAGAAATATAAATCCCACTATATACAATGGTATTTATATTTCAGTGGACAAGATATCTGTCTCTGTTATGTTGGAGTAACCTGTCTGCCGAGATCTAAATCAAGCCCAGAGTTTTAGGTTTGCCAAACATTGGGCGTCAAATTGGGTTGTTGGTTGATTGGAGTGTGAGCCCTGGTCACGCAGTTATCACAATCCTCAACAAGCAAACCCTATATTAATCTGTTTTTAACACCCTGGTAGCTTGGCACAGAGCAGTAAGGCATAACTTAGAGGCAATGACTAAAGTATTTGTGCAACACTTCAAGCAGTAAAACTGTGAAAACACCACATAAAAAAGAACCCACACCAAGTTAGAACTACAGAGCTGACTTTAATAAATACAACAAGAACAAAACAAAGAAAATGCAATTAGTAGAACCAGAGATATTGCATTTTAAAGTTTTCTAAAGAAAATACAGCCAAAAGGCACAAAGCACCTAACTGTAGCTCTCTGGTCGCCCGCACCAGGCTAAAGTCATAAGTTTAGGCCGACAACGATGGAGCGTGGGCAAGCTACAGGGATCCAGTTAGGCACGCTGAATAGAGTACTTTAAATCCTGGTGTGGAGGGTGTTGCGTGGATCCGTGTTGAATATGAGTGAGTGATGGATCGGTTCTGAGACGCACCGAGGCTGCAGTGCAAGGTCATGTTGCATCAACATTGAGGATCACATTGCAACGCAAAGTCTTGTATCAGGCATGTGTCACACAGTCGGAGCAATACATCAGTTCCAAAGAGCTGCGAGGCTCCAATGCGGAGTCCATTATTGTCATGGGGGCTGCCATCGATGAGTGATGCGAGGTCCTGTGCCGAGGATGTGTCGCACAGTGGTAGTTCCAAAGGCATTGCAGACTGCAGTGGCAATACGGGCCTTGTGATGGGTCAAATCCGTGCCGAAGATGCTATGTGTCAGGCCTGCTGAGGTATGCACCACGTATCAGAGGAAATGCGTTGGTTCTGCTGGATCCAATGACTGGCAGAGCATCTTAGGCCAGAGAGTCCAGGATTGGGTGACAACACTTGGCAGGGTAGACTTACAGATGACAGAGTCCATGTGCAGGAGCAAGTTTGTGAGAAGTCAGTTATGTCCTTGAGGGCTCAGATCAGGGGGCCAGCCAGCCAGCCGTTGGTGTCACTCTGGGTTCTGGCTTCAAGAGATGCAGGTCCAGTTCTTCTCACCCAGGCAGGAGGGCAGCAGGTCAGCGCTGCAAAGTAGGAGTCCAGCAGAGGGCAGCCCAGCCGCATAGCAATCCTGGCAAAGTATCCATAGATCCAGAAGTGTACTAAAGTGGTGGTGTCTGAGGTTTATCTTTTAAAACCTGGTGCCCTGTTTCTGGAAGGTCAGAGAAGCTTCTAGTCAGTGGCTTTGATGTCCATGGAATTTACTGCCTCCCCTGGCTGGCTCTTAACTAGGATCTCAGAGTGACTCAAAGGGCTAGTCTGCTGTTCTCTTGGTCTGAGCCAGCTAGACAATGCAGTGTCACTAGGCCCTTTGTGTGGAGACGGGACACAGCCTATTCAGGTGTAAGAAGGGCTGTGATCAGCTCCACCTGCCTTCCTGTCAGCAGATGGCCCTTCCAGACACACATATCCCTCTATTGTGTGATTTTCTGGCAGGAATTCATAAAGTCTAACTGTCAGTTACACCCTGTCATGTGACCTAGGGCAGGCTATAGGCACGTAAATGGCTACAGGCAGAAAAAGGTCAACATTATAAAACTGGCATTTCTATATTTGTAATCCAACTGTACTATAAAATAAGACTCTTCACCACAGTTCTATTTGAACTGGTTATCTCTTCTCATTTGCAAATTGCACTTATAAAATATACTAAGGTATTTCCAAAGTTATCCTATGGGTATCCTAAGAGCTTTTCACTAGCAGGACATGGAAAACTTAAACGTACATGTCCTACTTTTTAAATACATTACACCCTGCCCAATGGGTTGCTCAGAGGCTATCCTAGGAATTACTTATATGTATTAAAATATGTGGAAGGTTTGGGCCTAGCAAAAGGTTCATTTACCAGAAAGACATGGCAGTTTAAAATGCACACACATGTTCTACAGAGGTAGGCTTCAGACATGTGCCCAGGGCTACTTACGTGGGTAAATATGCCTTCAAGGGATTTAGTAAGAATCTAGTTGAATTATTTATATAATTGAATTTCAGGCCACACAAATGATTGCCTTTTCTCATTAATAGCTTTCCATAACTAATATCGCTATATAATTTCTTCATATGAGAATCACAAGAGAAAGCATTAATTATCATACAGAGCAAAAAGATCATAAATGAAAGAAGGTTAAGCACAAATTAGAGCAGAAAAGGGTGTATATAGAAATATTATTCACTTTATATGTTGTCAAATCATAAAAGGGTACCAAAAAATACAAACAATGTTAAGAAGGTTTCAGTACAGGTAACAGTACAGATTTAAACGCCTTCACTGTAACAATTGTCAACACTTTTCTTCTCAATAAAAATTAAAACACATTATAGAAGAAAAAGCATAGGCCGACGTTGTGGTCTCTACTTTCTCATAGGCGAGACCATCTTCAGGACTGAACAGTATTTTAATTGTTGACCCTTATTCTGGCCACAAGACTACTATTTGATGTATTCCTATTTATCAGCGTGAGATTTAACTGCAAACAATGGGTCACACGGTTTGACAATAGTACCAATAATGGAGCAGGTTCAAAATTGTTGTCAATCTTATTACAGTTATGAAGCCGGATCAGCAACTCAAAGCTGATCAGATTACTCGTCTCAGGTAGCGCATTTCAACTTGCGACCTGAAAGCAAACCTCTGACTTTCGTGAACCAGGGCAGCATTGAGTTTTGAATTAAGGAGGGCTGGTCCAGAGACTGCTGGAGGGCTCAATCACCCCTAACACCATCATGTTAGAGACTTCCTCCTTGATACTGGCACTCACCTTGTCTGACAACCTTTAAATCTTATTTTTAACAGTGGACTGCCCCCAGTGTCAATGATATGGATGTAGAAGTGTGTGCATCCAGGAGGGAGGGAGAACAGAGGCAAACTGACCCAGTAACTGATGGCAGTCACTCTACTGCTCTGGGGTCAGGGTAGGAGAGAGGCTGAAACCCTCTCCTGACCTATCATGCTCCTGGGCAGACAGGAGGTCAGGGAGTGGCTCACTCCCCTCTTACACTCCTCCATCTGTCAACAGGAACATGTTTACTTCGGACCGCTCAAAGTGCAGCTTGAGGAGATTCAAATGGAGCACCTTTAAGGGGTTTCTAGGGGTCTGGAAATCTTCCAAATAAGCAGACTCCCCTTCCACTCCTTCACCTCATATGGGCCTGTCCAGTGATCCTAGAGAGCTATGGGCTCCACAGGCTCCATAACCCACACCTTCCGGCCAGGCTGTAGCCTTATGGTCATACCAGATTCTCCTAACTTCTTAACTGTCTGCAAGATTGCTTTTTTTCCTTCTTCCAAAAGCAGTGTATCTGGTTGTCGAGGGCCAGCATGTAGCTGACCACATCCTGAGGGGGTTTCCTGGGAGTTTGGTCCAACACCTCTCTTACAAGGCTCAGAGGTTCCCTAACAGGGTGGCCATAGAGAAGTTCAAAGGGGCTAAACCTGACTCCTTTCTGTGGCACCTTCCTGTAGACAAAGAGAAGGCATGGCAGGAGGACGTCCACTTACGCCTCATGTGCTCAGGTAGGCCCGTTATCATATAATTATTATTATTATATTATTATTATTATATATCATTATATAATAAATTGTTGAATTTCTCCACAAGACCGTTTGTGGATGATAGGGTGTGGACAACTTATAAATTACCCCACACTCATCTCATGTGGACTTCATGTACGCTGACATGAAGTTAATGCTCCTGACAGACAGTACCACATTGGCGAACCCCACCATGGTAAAAATTCCCATCAGGGACCTAGCCACTGCAGTTGCGGTCCCCAACCTCAGAGGGATGACCTCTGGGTAGCAAGTGGTGTGGTCCACTATGACCAGGATGAACCTGTTGCCTGGAGCTGCCTTGCGGTCCAAGGGTTCAATAATGTTGGTACCTAGTCTCTCAAAGGGAGAGCAAATGACAGGTAATGGTGTCAGGGGAGCCTTGAGCTTTATCCCTAACTTCCCACTGGCCTGGCTGGTGGGATAGGACCTACTGAATACATCAGAGGCCGTCTTCATCCAGGGTCAATAGAAGTGAGCGAAAAGCCTGGCTAAGGTCTTGTCTTGCCCTAGATGTGACCAAAACTATGTAAGAAGGTCCTTTTACATTGACAGGCCACCAGTTCTGGGAACCTTAGGATCGCTATATAGGAGGTAATTCACATAATGCATCATGTGATCTCCAGAGATGTTACCTGCTGCCTGGGCCTCAGCTTGCTGCCTCAAGCCCTCTAGAGTGGGGCATTTCCTCTACGCTTTTCAGAATTCGTCCCTGATGGGCCCACCCTCAACTTGCTAACCAGCAAGCTCAGGCAGGTCACCAAAGGCAGCAATTTGCACCCCGGTTAGCTCAAGCATCCGAGGTCCTCAAGTGCCCAGTTAATCTCGACTGTGTGAACTTGAGGGGCTGGCTTACCAGGCCCCTTACCCCTCTCCTTCCTGTCAGTAGTCTGGGCCATTTCTCTAAGCTCCAGATGCCCTGACCCCCTTCCTGGGCAGTGAAAGTGGCCAAGCCTGACAGGCGACCTGGGCTCACACGAGCACAGTAGTAGAGGGTTAATACTGACATTATTGTCAAAAATTCTCAGTATTTAATACAATATTCAATCAAGAAGTACAATAATCGATCCATACAATTTTAATCATTGTATGATATACAGTATTTACTTTTCAACAAACATATTCAAATTAAGCAAATATTATACATGTATTACATGTTTCATTTCACAATAAAAAAAACATTCAAAGCAATGTACAAAACAAAAAAGCCCAATGCATATTGGGATGCCTGTCCCTTCATCAGGGGCGAATCTGAAAAAATGTTAAGACATTAATCATTTATACGTTTTCAAAGCACAGAGGAAAATTATAAACAACATCCAAGAAACTTATTCAAACGATGTGCAGGTCAAGTTCAACCCAAAACACCGCTATAGCTCATGCCGAGGGACTGGTGTTAACCGCTCGCAGGACAACCACACCCTGCAATCCAGTGTACCAAGCACAGTTGCCTAAAACCCAACTGTGACGAATGCTCATGAAGTTACCATCACCAAAACACCTATCAAGTGTGCATCAACCTAATCATATGCCCAACGTCTCCATAAACCACCATAGACAAGTACAGAAACTAAGGTTATAATGAAGGAAAACTCAGTATGGTAAACAGGTACCGTAACTGACGTGCAGCGCGTGATGGCTCAAGACAACTCAATAGCATCAAGACTCTGCAAGCACAGAAGAAAATACAGCAAACTATGGCTTAGTACAATGCCTAAAATCAGAATGATCGTGAAACTGGGTTATCAAGCAAAGTGCCTACCTCTATGCAAAGGAACATCCACAAGGATTCTGGTAAATACGACCTCTGGAGCCAATATCTAAAACCAACGGAGACTCTCATTGAGTGATAGTACCATCGAGGCTGGGTGATACATTTAACCATAAAATCCCCAGTTCTTACCTGATGCTACAAACAGCGCTGCTTATACAATAATCAGCAGCAAGACAAGCTGACTGTTACACGATAGACTCCGCGCCCTGAATTTCTGCAGAAAACAAAGTGCGGGGTCAGTACTCCATGCTGGAGACCCAAACAAGGCCTGCAGTTTAAAAGAAAACCTACTTCTTACCTGATCCATGTGTGTACGGGGTACTCGTTCTGCCGTCTTGCCTGTTTCTAAGAACCAACCACTGAACTAAAAGTAACATATCCGGAAAAAGGGAATAAGAGAAACAAACGAAGGACTACACAAACATCTGAGTAACCAGAGACGCCATATTGGACTGGGACTACAAACCTTGACAATACATTAGCAAAAGTGGACAGAATATATATAAACCTCTCCACTTTGTCTGACCAGCCAAAAACTTCTTAGTGTGCAAAAAAGACTAAGAGGTTAAATGATAGGCAATCAAGACTAAGTATGAATACGGCAAATACTTTTTTCAACTTATCCTAGGAGAAAAAAAGACATGTTCCTATGGCTCATGAACGATGAATGAAGCCGAATGTTAGGGGTTCTATCCCTGCGAGGGTTCAAAAAGAGTATTACTATGGTAGAAACCAGATAGCCCCTAAATAGAAAATCTTGTGCGTCAAGCGAAAAAAACTGCAGACTAGGTAATAAAATAACTGTGGTCTCATAAAAAACTTAGCAAAGTTGTGCTTGGTAAAGGGATCCGAATCACAGCTTGTGGCCAGCATGCAAAGCGGCGCCCACCGCCCCAACGCATGTGCTACCCCCAGTGTTTGGTTGTTATCATGAAAATACTGTTAAACAACAACAAACCTCATTCTAAACTGGTGCATGATGGTATCTACATATCCTAGCGCTACATTGTGTATTGAAAAGGATATTTATGTGAATTCAACAATCAAATGTGGCCATACTGATGGGCGTGATGACTCATATCCATGAGTGTGTGAAGTGACCAAAGAATGAAGTATTAGGGTGGTACTTTATAGTGACTGTCTACAGGAAACATGCCATGTCCAGTTTATCGTTAAGCCCATTAGGCATCAACGTGTCCAATTTTTTGATCCAAAAGATCTCTCTTTGCAGTAGAAGTTTGACATTGTCTACTTCCTGATGTATCTTAGTTTGCTCGATTATCTGAAACTGTACCTGAGCAATAGTATGTCTAGCTTCTTCCCAATGGACTGCTAAACTCGAAGTGCTGTTCTTATTTCTGATTCTGCTTTTGTGTTCAGACAAACGAGTTATCAGTTTTACCTACATATAGTAGGCCACAGGGACATTTAATTGAGTACACAATGTACGACGAATTGCAGTGAAATGCTGTTTGATGTTGATCTTCTCTCCTGTTCTGGGATGTACAATTGTTCTCCGCCCTGATGACGTTGTTACAATGAATACAATTTCTGCATCTGCTTGTGCCTGGTTTTGACTCCAACGTGCTTTCCTTTTTGCTGGATAGGTATTCTTTTAAATTGCGTCCTCTAGTATGTGCAAACAGTGGTTTTGAACTAATCAATCCATTGAGCTCTGATTCTTCCTGGAGTAGTTCCCACCGGGTGTTGATTATGTTTTTGATGCTTGAGGAGACTGTCGAGAATCTGGACACAATCACAATCCTGTTGCTGGTCTTTTTAGAGCGTTTTTGTAGGAGATCCCTCCTTTTACATTTTTGAGCTCGGTTGACATGTTGTGTCAATAAAACATCTGGATAACCTGGTGTTAAGTAATTCTTTTTCTGTTCTTCCATGGATTCCATGCTTACGGATGGATTCGTGATAATTCGTTGGATACTGAGAAACTGAGAATACGGGAGATTTTTGATCAAAGAAGGTTGATGAAAACTGCTGAATTCCAACGCGTTGTTCTTGTCAGTTTCCTTTCTATAAATCCTTGTAGAGATTTGTTGTTCCTCGATTTCAATCCATGTATCCAGAAAAGCAATCCCGCTTTTCCTTGTAGTGCTGGTAAATTGGATTCTTTCATCAATAGAATTCAAATATATGATGTTGCGGTTCAATGCATCTTCACTATCTTTCCAAATTAGAAAAATATTGTCTATGTAACGTCTCAGGAAAATCAAACCCTTTTGCCATTCGTTGTTTTTTAGGATGTGCTCGTCCTCAAATTTCACCATGAAAGTATTGACGTAGACTGGTGCCCCCGAAAAAAAACCATGGACGTTCCATTCAATTGCATGAAAAAGTCTTCCTTCCATTCAAAATAGCTGTTCATCAAACAGAATTCAAGGAGTTCTAACACAAAGCTGTTTTTATCCTTATCATTAGATTTCTGGAGAAGAGCCCATTCTGCTGCTTCTATACCGAAGGCATGTGGAGAAGTGTGGCTCAATGGTTAGAGCAGCAGACCCTGATGCAGAGGTCTAGCCCGGGACCAGGGTTCAATTCCCCGCCTTGGCGGGTCTTGCGTTTAAAATTCCACGGACCTGATAATTCTCACCTCGGTGCCTAGTCCAATCATGGAGTTCCACTCTGCAACTCTGAGCAATAGCTTGCTTAATCTCCCCAACGGCCCCCACAGCGCTAAGGATGCTTGGCCTCCACCTTGGGGGTGCCCAGGAGTGGACGCCTCAAAATGAAAGCCAGGATGGGTTCCACAGTGGTATTCGTACAAGCGCCTTGAGACCGATGCGGGTGAGTAGTGCGCTATACAAGTATCAATTTACAAGGCATGCGGTATAGAGGTGTAAAGTGAAACCACGTCGATGGTGCACAATATCCAGTTGGTACTCACTGTGGCAGTTAACAAATCCATGCTTCTTAAGAAATCATTGGTGTCTTCAATGTACGTGTGCCAGCTTTTTACAAACATTTGCAAATGTGCATCAATGAACCTCCGGGGGTTTTTAAATACGGACGCGCAACCAGAGACTATAGTTTTAAATGGTGGATTACTCACACACTTGTGCACTTTTGGTAGCATGTAAAGTTTAGGCTTTCTGGGAAATGAAGTTTACAGGAACTGTTTCGCTTTTTTCATCAAGTCTCCCTGTGTTGACTCCTTTTTTCAAGATGTTCTCCAATTCGTGGCAAATTTCAAGATTAGGGTCATAATCCAATTTAACGGAGATGTTTGTGTCCTTAACATGATCGTGCACTTTCTCTTCATAAAATTCAAGATCCATGATCACCAGTCCGCCACCTTTGTCCGCTTTTTTAAAAATGATCGAATTGTTCTTCCTGAGATTTTCAAGGATGCTGTAATCAGCCAGACTTAAAAAAATGTTCACCTTCGCCACGCTTGCGTAGTTGATTTTATCTTAATCCTTCTTTATAAGAGTTTCAAAAGTGTCCAAAATTTTGGGTGAAACAGGGGCGGAAAAAGTCCTTTTTGGTTTGAATATTGGCTCTTCCACTATAGAAACAGAAGGCATGATATTGGTGAAGAAATTCTTGAGTCTTAGAATACGCATGAATTTATAAAAAGCTATTTCATTTTCCAATTTGGTGCTCGTATATGTGGGCACGTAAGTAATTCCTTTGTTTAGAACTCGTTCCTGTGATTTTGTCAATACAATTGAAGAGATGTTGATTATGAGGTTTTGTCCTGACTCCTCAGTCCTGTTTTCATCTTTTGTTTTTCTTTTTCCTCGCCGGATTTTCTTTGTGGTTGTGGTTGTTTTGTTTGTGTTTCCGGTGGTTTCCCTGCGATCCCGACCTGGTCTAAAAAAGAAGCGTAAGTAGAACTACCTTTTACTTCTCCATTCCCTTCAGTTATTATAGTTTGGCTCAGTGGAGCCTGGAGAATAAGTGGTACTCTTCTGGTGTCGCTGACTTTCTCAGTAACCACTCTTTCTTCAGATGACCCCATGTTTGGTCTCCTGGTGAACCGTTTTTGGGCGTATACTTCTGCCCACGTGTATGCTTCGTTCAGTTTGTAATCAATTGTATTGCGTTTAAACTTCCTAAGTTTCATCTCCTGTAGCTCTTTGCCATATTTGTCAAGTTTGATGTTCAATTCATTAAGATGATCTTTCCAAGATGTTTCTTCCATTCTTGTGGACAAATCTCTTTTGGTATTGAAGATCTCTTCCTCCAAGTCCTTGATGGTCTTCGACAATTCTTCAATCAGAAGAAGTATCAGATCCAAAGAACATTTATTTAAAATGGCGTACCATTTTTCCATGAATGAGTGGTTGTGTTGTAGTCTAAACACCATCGGTTTGATGTAGCGCTAGGATATGTAGATAACATCATGCACAAATTTAGAATGAGGTTTGTTGTTGTTTAACAGTATTTTCATGATAACAACCAAACACTGGGGGTAGCACATGCGTTGGGGCGGTGGGCGGCGCTTTGCGTGCTGGCCACAGGCTGTGATTCGGGTCCCTTTACCAAGCACAATTTTGCTAAGTTTTTTATGAGACCACAGTTATTTTATTACTTAGTCTGCAGTTTTTTTCGCTTGACGCACGAGATTTCCTATTTAGGGGCTTTCTGGTTTCTACCATAGTAATACTATTTTTGAACCCTCGCAGGGATAGATCCCCTTGCATTCGGCTTCATTCATCGTTCACGAGCCATAGGAACATGTCTTTTTTTCTCCTAGGATAAGTTCAATAAATTATTTGCCGTATTCACACTTAGTCTTGATTGCCTATCATTTAACCACTTAGTCTTTTTTACACACTATGTAGTTTTTGGCTGGTCAGACATAATGGAGAGGTTTATATATATTCTGTACACTTTTGCTAATGTATGTCAAGGTTTGTAGTCCCAGTCCAATATGGCGTCTCTGGTTATTCAGATTTTCGTGTAGTCCTTCGTTTGTTTCTTTTATTCCCTTATTCCGGATATGTTACTTTTAGTTCAGTGGTTGGTTCTTAGAAACAGGCAAGACGGCAGAACGAGTACACCGTACACACATGGATCAGGTAAGAAGTAGGTTATCTTTTAAACTGCAGGCCTCGTTTGGGTCTCCAGCATGGAGTACTGACCCCGCACTTCGTTTTCTGCAGAAATTCACGGCACGGAGTCCATCGTGTAACAGTCAGCTTGTCTTGCAGCTGGTTATTGTATAAGTAGCACTGTTTGTAGCATCAGGTAAGAACTGGGAATTTTTTGGTTAAATGTATCACCCAGCCTCGATGGTACTATCACTCAATGAGAGTCTCTGTTGGTTTTAGATATTGGCTCCAGAGGTTGTATTTACCAGAATCCTTGTGGATGTTCCTTTGCATAGAGGTAGGTACTTTGCTTGATAACCCAGTTTCACGATCATACTGATTCTAGGCATTGTACTAGCCATAGTTTGCTGTATTTTCTTCTGTGCTTGCAGAGTCTTGGTGCTATTCAGTTGTCTTGAGCCATCACGCACTGCACGTCAGTTACGGTACCGGTTTACCACACTAAGTTTTCCTTCATTATAACTTTAGTTTCTGTACTTGTCTATGGCCGTTTATGGAGACGTTGGGCGTGTGATTAAGTTGATACACTCTGGTGATGGTAACTTCATGAGCATTTGGTCACAGTTGGGTTTCCGGCAATTGTGCTTGGTACACTGGATTGCAGGGTGTGGTTGTCCTGCGGGGATTAACACCAGTCTCTCCGCATGAGCCATATCGGTGTTTTGGGTTGAACTTGACCTGCACATCGTTTGAATAAGTTTCTTGGATGTTGTTTATAATTTTCCTCTGTGCTTTGAAAACGTATAAATGATTCATGTCTTAACATTTTTTCAGATTCACCCCTGATGAAGGGACAGACATCCAGAAATGCATTGGGCTTTTTTGTTTTGTACATTGCTTTGAATGTTTTTTGATTGTATTAATAGAAATGAAACATGTTATACATATATAATATTTGCTTCATTTGAATATGTTCGTTGAAAAGTAAATACTGCATAACATGCAATGATTACAATTGTATGGAGTGATTATTGTACTTCTTGATTGAATATTGTATTAAATACTGAGAATTGTTTACAATAACATCAGTATTAACCCTCAACTACTGTGCTCGTGTGAGCCCAAGTCGCCTGTCGGGGCTTGGCCACTTTCACTGTATACTGACATGTTAGACTAACATGATTCACACGATGCACGTATAATTTCTTAAATGGTCCAACACTGAGAACTCACATCATATCATAGGTGTGCGCAATCTACATTCGCTTTTTACCCCTTCCTGGGCAGCCATGTCCTGTGTGGTCATAGAGACCCAGTCAGGAAATCCCAACATTTCAAAGTTTGACCTGAGCTTTACCTCTCTCCAGATACTGTGCTACAGGTTGTTGCCCAACAGACAATCTACAGGCATTGCAGGGCTCACAGTTACTTTTAGAGAACCTGAGAACCCCCCCCCCCCCACTCAAAAGGAACCACAGCCACCAGTAGATGCCTCACAGTTGGCGGCGACTATGGCTTAGTTGAATGTGTTAGGGAGGACCTGCTCTGAGAACACCAACTAACACCTCATAGTAGTCAAGCAGGATCCTATGTCTCTCAGAGTCCCCACCAGTTGCCCATTAATGGTAACCCACTGCTTGTACTTAGAAGTATTGGCAGGCATTTAGGCTTTTGGCACTATCTCCTTATCCTCCAGGGAAACTAGTGTAAACTCTGTCTGCTCTCCAAAGCTGACTGGGACTATCTTTTCCTGAGCGCTACAATCACCAACCCAGATGTCTGCCCTTTAGTGGGGAAAATGGTAATTTGGGACATTTGGAGTCGCCCTTGGATTGCCTATACTTTTATAAACCTCCCTGTCAGCTTCTAAAAAAAACTCCTTCTTCAGCTCAGACTGGAGCTGTTTACCACTACTCCCTTGAAAATAGTTTTGGGGCCTTTAGAGAGCTCCTTATTTTTAAGGTTTTCTCCCCCCTCTTTCGTCTGGTGGGATCCCTGGCCACCCTTGTGGGATTCTTTCCCAGATAACCCTTTGGACACTCTGGTGCTGGCCCAGAGGTCTGCTTCCTCAGCAAATTCCTGGGTTCAGTCAGCTTGCTGGTAACTAGGTACTGGGACAGCTCTGAAAAAACCATAGAGCTTGTGTTCTCTCTAAATCTGATTGTACAACCAAACATAATTATTAGACCTAAAACTTTTGAGGTATTTTTTCTCTAAACCTTTTGCTTTTTCCTCATGGGTTTTGCTGATTCTCTTTTTGTGGCCTTAGGACTATGGGTACTTTCCCACTGTAATGCAGTGAGAAAGTGTGCATGCCCTTCGTACACATATTAGGAAGTGTTCGTTACCTGATTTTTTTAAACATGTCTCATGCATGCGATTGTAGGCCTGTGTGTGCACATTTGCACTTATGCTCAGGTTGGCCTTTCTAAATCATTGGCCAGTACAAAGGGTATATTGTCACTAACACATAAACATGGGGCATGCAAAAGGAACAACAGACCTCTGCCATTTGAGAGCTTGGCTGGATAGTTTGGGGGGGAGAGGTTTTGACACTTGGCCTCTGAGAAGCCAGATCATGTCCACACTACCCCTGGGTACTGAACTCCTCTCCGCTGGTGGAGCTTGCTGAATTAAGCATACTACGCGTTCTGTGGAGAATGCAAAGTTTCAGCAAAACGTCCGACTCCGCAGCGGAGCAGAGTTCAGCCCCGGACCCTCCCGCCTCCCACACACTGCAATAAATAATTTCTATATGCAATATAAAATAAAACTGCACTCACCTGATCGCGGAGTCCCGGGCTGCCCTCCTCCTCGCCGTAATCTCCTACATTGGACATACGTCACGGTAGGACTGCGCATGTGCGTGCATGCGCAGTCCTATCATGGATTACAGCGAGGAGGAGTAGGGCAGCCCGGGATGCCTAGATAAGGTAAGTGCGGTTTTATTTTACATTAATTGTAGGTTTCATTCAGAAAAGATTTATTGCGGGGGTGGGAGGCGCGGAGCATAGCAGAGCTCCACTGAGTTTTTGGCCAACTCCATGGTGCTCCACGTAGAGCAACTCAGCCTGCTACACCAGTCTTAGTCCACACTAAAGATTAAGATTCATATTCAAAGGCCTCATGGCATACAGGACTGAAATGTAGGGAAGACATCTTTGTTTCTAAGGGGACCCTCTGAACCACCCCCTACTTCAAAGGCACGCTACAGTGTAACTACTGGTGTCATACTTCAACAGGGCAGAGATACACTTGTGACGATGTGGGACTAGAAGAATCTGTTGTGCACAAGGAGGAGACTGTCAATGGAAGGGGCAGTGCACCCTGCCTGAATAGAGGCTGGCCTGGACTGACTACCTGCTGCTGTATGGGCCCCTGAAGTGTGCTCTCCATGGACTTGTTGGCTTTCCCCTGGTTCTCAGGGACATCCACACCTCCCATGAGGGGCCTACGCCATCTACATGTTTCACCTGGAGAGCAGTGCCATCTCAGGTGTCTATTTCATCTCCTGAATCCTGACTACAGTATGGTGTGAGCATGTAACTAAGTATTGTGCCTGGAGACCGGACTGCTGTGTATGGAGCCACCAAACCGTGTCTGCTTCTAAGGACTGTGGCTCTTGCATCATGGGGCCTCAGCACGCACAAGCATTTTTGTTTGTGGTGGGTGGATTCACCAGTTGTTGGACTCAGTGTGGCTTGCTTCGTCGTCTATGCTGCATCTCTCTCGTGCGACACGCCGACTGCATGCTCATTGTGTGTTGTTCTATTCTCAGGTTGCAACCCTTGAAGGGAGGGCGCATCTGTAATAGTGTCTCATTCTACTTAGTGCATTACTACTGAACTTGCGACTGTGTTTGTGGGACCGGATTGTCTGGTGTGAATGGAATGGAATAGGTTTTTATATAGCACAATAGTTACCCGCAGGCGTCCCAGCGCTCTAGTCGAAGTACAGGAGGGTCGGGCGGGTCGAGGTTATCTGTTGAAGAAGAAGGTTTTTCATTTTTTCTGGAAAGGCAAGATGTTAGGTTCCGACCGGATGGAAAGTGGAAGGGAGTTCCAGAGCCTTGCTGCATTTGTTGAGAACATTCTTCGTCCACTTCTTTCTCATTTGAACCTGGGAATGGTGACTTGAAAAGCGAGAGTCGACCTCAGCTGTCTGTTGGGGTGGTAGGGGGTAATCAGAGTATGATTGAGAATTGCTCCCTTTCTCCAGTAAGCATGGTGGGCGATGCACATGCTTTTGAAGCTGACTCTGTCTTTTACAGGTAGCCAGTGCAGGGCTCTTAGTTCGGTTTTCACTGATTGCCGGCGGGGAATGCGCACAAGAGTCCGAGCTGCGCAGTTTTGAATTACCTGCAGTTTTTTCAGGGTGGATTCGGGGGCTCCTAAATATAGGGCGTTTCCGAAATCCAGCATTCCAAACATTGTTCCTCTTTCCAGGGGGGTAAGGCAAACCTGACTGATGGTTGATTGTAACCAGATTGTCTGGTGCGACTCGTATCATCACGCCCAGATGTTGTACCTTATTCCAGGAAGGTACAATGAAACCCGACTGTGGGTTGATTGTATCCAGATGGGCGGATGCGACTCGTATCATTGCGCACCAGACATTGTGCCTCATTCTAGGGAGGTACAACAAAACTGACTCTGGGTTGATTGTAACCGGATTGTCTGCTGCGACTCGTATCATGTGCACCAGATGTAGCGCCTCATTCCAGGGAGGAACGATGAACCTGACTATGGGTTGATTGTAACCAGATTTTGTGGTGCACATCACTGTGCACTGCACATTAAACCTCATTTCCAGGGAGGTACACAGAGTCCGACTTGTGATTCATTGTGACTGGATTGTCTGGTGCAACTGAGATCAATGTGCACCAGATGTGTATCATTTCCCGTGTTGCGCAGGGACAGCTGCTCCTCAACATTCACTGAGTGTTCCATCTCGCCTTCAGTGCGGCGAATCAAGTCCCTCTCCTCACTTGGTCAGGCGACTTTGTGTTGCCAGGTAGCATTGCCCTGGATCAGGCCTGGGTATTGAGAGTAAGTTACTGGGCTGAAGAACACTTCCAAAAGCGATCGGAAGTGGGTTGAGAGACTGCATTACCCTACTGTGCTTCACAGAACTGGGCTGCTGCCAGAAGGCGAATTCAGGGATCTCTTGATTGAACTTGGTCAGCCTCTAGCCTGTTTCTGCTCTGCATAAAGAGAGTGAACTTCCTGAACTGTGGACAACCCCCCCATTTGTCGAATGTTGCCTGGTTATTCTGATAGTTACTCCAGGCTTCTCCTCTGGGGCCCTCACTAAGTGTGACTTCGGCCTTAAACCGGTATAGTAAGACGTGGGGGGGGGTTTGATTCTAACCTGTTGGCAGAGTAGAGGGGAGTAACTGAGAGGAATGGAGGGGGTTGTGCCTCAGGCCCACATTCATATTATCAACTGACCTGCCAGATATCATTTGCTCCGTGTCACGGTGCTGAGTGCTTGTGTGTGCTAGTGTGCTTCATACGGATTTACCAATATCCTCTGCATCGCGCAGCGGTGCTGTGTGAGTATGGGAGAGTGTGGTGCATGAGAATAACCTGCTAATAGTTTAGCTAGCAAATACCACGTTTTGACATCAGATTTACTTAGGCCACCGTGCTGCTTAAAAGTGTGATAAATTCCTGTTTGTACACATTTCAGATATTGTTGTTACCTGGGGTGCACCTAGAACTGTGTGAATTTGAATTGTATTTTTTGCCAGGGTGGGCCCAGTTCTGACACTCTAATCGCACCGCATAAGGGGTAAAGTAGGATTTTTCCCAAGTGTGCATATTACTGATGTTATTTTAACACTATTGGGCCTAGTACTGCTAGTGATATATCCATGTGTGATTTATGTCCACAAATACATGATGTTCATGTTGTGTTAATTAATGTGTGTGTTGAATACAATATTTACATACACCACACGTGAAGTCTCTTTAGTGACCTCAGTGTATTTATTTTGTGAGAGTGCTGTGCCAAAGCTTACCACATTGCCTCTGTGATAAGCCTAATTGCTCAGTGCCAAGCTACCCAAGGGTGAGCACAGGTTATACAGTGAGTGTAATCACCTAACCCTGACAGGAGTGGTGGGTTCTGCCTGGCTTGGGCACCACCTCAGCCAACCAGAAAGTACCAGTTCCAACAATAATCATTAAGTTTGCAGCCCTGCACCCAACTATTTAGTGCATTACTGGAGTAGTCTACATAATCCACCCAGGACTGTTTGGGGAGCTTCTGACTGTCCCTGAACCTTCGGTGGTACTTTTCAGGGGTTAGCCTATACTTAGCAAACAAAATGGCTTTCATGGGGGTGTACCTGGTTTGGTCCCAAACCTCTAAACTAAGAAGGATATCCTGCCCCACTGCAGGTACGTGTTTCAACGAACCACCCCACCAGTGCTGTTCTGGGATCATGTGAACACTCAGTGCTACCTCATAGGCAGAAAACCACTTGTCAATGACGTCTCGCACCACAAATTGGGCACCAAATCTTTGGGGATGTGGACCTTTTTCTACCCTTTTGACACTGCAGGCATGCTGCCACCTTCACCGCTGGACTCTGCCTGCCTGGCCTTGACATCCAGCTCTTTCAAACTCAATTCATGAGCCACTAATAACTTTTTCTCCTCGAAGGCTCTTTCAGCTTTCTTTTCCTCTATCTTGAGCATGACCATTTCCAGCTGGAACTCGCTTTCCTGCCTTTTCTCCGCCAGCTCCTCTTGGGACAATCTACAGGAAGATACACTGCTCCCTGACCTGGAGTAGAGCACCAGATTTGGGGTCAAATCATCCCCTTCAGCAGGCTGTTGGTCCTCTTGACTGAGATCCAGTTCCTCTCCTTGGCTGTCCATCTCCTCATCTCTTTAAGTTGCTGTAGCAAGTGACTGGTGGACTTTACCCAGGCCCTCGTTCCCTTTTGCAATTCTACCTTCCAGGTGGTGCTCTTGTTGGAAGTCCCCAATCTTCATCGAAATCTTTGGGTTGGGCCACAGTGTAGGATTCCAGGTTTGCCAGCTCAAACTCCATGCTTGAAGAGGTGGATTCAGGCACAACAGATAGCTAGAACATCTTGAAAAACCAAAAAGGCCAATCAGGGAGAATTTAAACTCGAATCGGTTATGGGATGGTAGTATACACCAAATCACTGTATGGCACTGCACACACACAAGTCCAATCATCAAGTCTGATCACCAGTGTTAGAAATAAAGTTGTTTGCTGACTAGGGTGTGAGCCCTGGTCAAGCAGCAACCACAATCCTTGTCAGGGTAAGGCACACGCAAACCCAAAATAAACCTGTGTTTCCCCCCTAGTAGCTTGGCTCAGAGTAGCCAGGCTTAACTTAGAGGCAATGTGTAAAGTATTTGTGCAAAACTTTAAGCAGTAAAACAGTTAAAACACCACACAAAAATGATCTCCCACCAAGTTAGAAAAATAGAGCTGAATTTAATAAATAAAACTAGAGAACATGCCATCCATACGATTAGTAGAAGTAAAGATATTGATTTTAAAGGTTTTTTGTAAAAATAGTGCCAATTTTGGAAATCTGGTTGCCCGGAGTTCGATAAAGTCACAAGGTCAGGCCAATCGCATTTGAACATGGGCTGGCTACACCTGAACATGGGCTGGCTGGAGAAACTGGCGGAGGAGCACTGCCCCTTTGCTGAGTGCTGTCTGGGTTGGCCTGCAGTAGCTGTTTCTGCCAAGGAAAGGACAAGGACTTTGATGTGTCACCCCGGCTTGAGTGGAGCTTGCCTTCTGTTCTGAAGGAACAGGGACAGAAAGGCTTCACTCCCAGCTTCCTTGAACTTCCTTGCTGGGAGTTCTGACCTGCCAAGAGGTGCCTGTTACTGTGTTGGGCCTCTGGAGGTTGTTCCTGCTGTTGGGAGCTGGAAAAGCAATGCAACCACAAGAAAATGGATACATCACTTTTCTTGCAGCAGTTTTTCCTGAAGCAGCACTGCGGTGTGAGAAGAAACACCACACATCGCAACGCCGCTGCCAACGCATCACCTGTTGCCGCTGCAAGAAACAACGCATCGAGGGATCACGGCTGAAGAAACCGATGCAGCGCCTCTCGACACTGCCGCATTAATCGCAACTGCATCCCGGATTTCCACGCATCGTACCTGTTCGGCAAGTTTTTCCGATGCATCAGCAGACCAGGATCGTCTTGAAGTCAACGCATCTCTTCCCTCTACAGACCGGACACAACGCATCACTTCTCCTGTGTGCAGCAGAATTGTTGCATCGCCTCCACATGGTCTCAGGAACTGACGCATTTCTTTGTGTACTCGATCCCTGTGACTGTTTGGCCTTGTGAATTTTGTCACAACTACAGGTACTTTGAGAGACATCACGCATTTTAGTTTTCTATGGACCCAGTTGCTTCAAACCTTTTTAAAGTCATATTTGTATTAGATGTATGTTGGATTTTTGTTGCTTTAGTCTTGTTGAGTTTAGATAAAGATACTTTATTTTTCTAAACTGGTGTGGTGTCCATTTGTGGTGTTATCACTGTATTACTGCGTGTTTTGAGTACAAACACTTTACTCATTCCTTTTGGAATAGGCCTGTCTGCTCCTGCCAAGCTACCTAGGGGTGAGCAGGGGTTATCTGAAGTGTGTATCCACCTTGCCCTGACAAGAAACAAGGGTCCCTATTTGTACAAAGCAAGGGTCCCTATTTGTACAAAGGTACCTACCACTGCCAACTAGAATCCCCCTTTTCTAACAGTAGTAGATGGTGAGGCTTGTACTTTAGCCAGATCTGGTATCATTCCCTTTTCAGAGAAAATATACCCGAAGAATTTGAGGCATACTTATGTAAGAGTGTGTTCATGTTTCTTTTGAGTGGTTCCAAATGCCAATATATCATCACTATAATTAAAAGCATACGTGACAGGCTGTATCATGCAGCGAATGATATCCTGAAAAAGCTCTGCAGCTGGCAACACCCCAAAATCCCAAAATGCAGTCTTTTATTTCTGAAAAAAATGTGGGTCGAAAGGTGGTAATGTACCTGCAATTTTCCTATAGTACAAGTTGATGATACCCCTTGTTCATATCAAGGTGGGCGAAAGACTTTGGTGCCATTCCGCTGTGTAATCATGTTTGCAATGTGCCAACCTGGATGTAGTTCTCCCTCAATTGCCTTATTAACTTGGAGCATGGTGACACAGATGCGCATGGCACCTACACTGTCCTTTTTAGGCACTACCACTATGGGTGTAACCCATGGTGTCGGACCAGTAGAACGTGCAATGATATCATGATTAAACAGTATTTCCAGTTCTTTCTCAACAGCTTCCTGTAAGAAAAGCAACTTGACGATGTTGTTGAGCGACAGGAAGAATGTCCCCATTGATATGAAAATGCACTGTCATGGTCTTAAGCTTTCCTAGTCCATGAAACAATGACGAGAACTGACCTACTATGTCTGCAGGTGCCTTTATGCTATAGTTGATGGAAATCAGAACAAATTCAGCAGCAGTACTGAAACTGAGAAAACATGCATTTTGCAAAATACCCAGAAAAACATGAACCTGCGCTTGCACTTTTATCTGCTTGTGTCGCATGATTGATATAAATGATCCTTTACTTTGCATTGGCATGGAGACAGCCCACATGTATACCTTTGTCTTTGAAGGTGTGAGACAGGGCACCTACGAAAGTTTATTGTACTTGTCTGCCGGCATGATGTTTATTGATGCACCACTGTCGATGATAAAAAGATATGGGACAACCATTCACCTTTAGTGTGATTTGGGGCAAAGGTCAAAGGAACCTGGTTACTTCATGTGGTGATCTCGCTTAGACTTAGACTCTTCTCTGCATGAAGCTAAACCCACGTGCTCATGTTGTTGCCAGTGGACATCATCATTGCACAGACATCTTCTTCACTGTCACTCAACAATGATGTTAAAGAACCTTTGGAAGGTGAATTTGATGACTATAGGCCTCATTTAGTTTCCACTTGCCTCGACTGGTGTCGCGGCTTGGTCTTATGGGCGTGGCAAGAGGGTTTCTGGATGTTTCTGGCATCCATTTTCTTGTCTCAATATAATACAGTTGGTTTCTCTTTCGCTTTGCAAACCGTTTTGAAATGTTTGTCTTTCATACAGCCTTTGCATGTTTGTACAAAATCCTCTTTGGTAACACAATTTCCTTTTCTTCTGAGAAATTAATTTATGGCCGTTGACCTTGTGTCTGCTTACTTTTCATGTTTAATGCTGATTCACTCTGGGCTACTCCAGTTTCCATATCAGTGGCTTGTCGAGCTGCTTGTTCTGCTCTCACAGCCATGAGCACTTTCTCAAAACTGACTGTCTCACGCAGCATATGTCTTCTAACGGGACGGAAAGACAACCATAAATGCCTCGGAGACGGATTACTTCTTCGTCATTAAAATGGTTGATGAGGGCTTTAAGTCTTTCAGCTAACTCATCCATCATCTTTCCAGTTTGCTTTCTAGCTTGGTTGAAGTTGTACCTTTCACAGTTGACGTTCAGCATTGCATTGAGCTTGATTCCTTATGCAACCTTAATCTGACGGTAAGGTCTGTGGTATTTCCTTTATTGCTTCTGTCCCTTTTTCACCTGCAAGAATCTTTAAGTATCTGATGATCTTTTGCCATCTATTTCTTCTACCACATTGAAGAAATCATCGAATTTTTCGATCCATACAGTCCATCTGACACCAATGTTCTGTTTTTGGGCAGTATCGAATGGCAGCAGCGGTTTCAAGAAAACGGTGGCACCATATTTGACACTGCTCTCTGCAGCCATTGGAACCTTTCAAAATCTTGAAGACTTTTGCATTGTGCTGAGCACAACCAGATACTTTGGTGGTTGGCACATCAAGTACTAATGGCTCCATAAGCACAACCCCTGTGCGATCACTTGGATCAGCGTGGATGCTACTTGCTACTTTAAATGCACTGGTGTCCGTCCAGAACTCGACTCAATGTCAAATGCCTTATTCTTCGTTCTTGCTAGTGAGCACAACTGTGTTCTTCCCACCTTGAGGCCTCTGCTTTTCTGCACTTGGATATTGCAGCATTCTATGCTTCTCTGTACCTGGTTTTCACTGCCTTTAGCGCTATTGTACTGTCTGTATGCTGGCTCTGTGTTATGTTGTAGCATGGTCCCTCTCCATTTAGCCTTTCCAGCAGGTTTTAAGTTGACTGTGACTGTACTTTCTGTTGGGCCTTCTTCTTCGAAAGACTTGTACTGGCTGTAGTGGCGCCTTGACTCCAAATACACCAACCATAATCTGCTTCTCTTCAAGTGAGGCACACATGGCATGAGCAGGTTAGAGATATTCCGGATGTTGGGGGAAGTAGATTCCATTAAATAATTAGCCTTAGTGTTAACAAACCATTTACCTCCCCAATCAGAACGTTTGAACCTCTGGGCTGCCTGTTTCAGGGCACGTGAGGACCTCAGATTTCTCCCTGGATTATACCATTTAAAGGATTGTTTTGAAGAACTCTGGTCCCGCTCCATGAAGAGCCTTATGAGCAAGGCAGAGAGCTTTAAATTTGATTTGTTGTCTAAACGGCAGCCAGTGAAGATATTTAATAGCCTGTGCGACTAGTTTGTGCTTGGGAATCCCTGTTAAGTCTGGCAGCCGCGTTTTGTAGGACCTGAAGTTTGTTTAGGTGTTAAAGCTACTTATTAAGGTACATGACATTACAATAGTCTATTTTGGCCACGACTAATGCCAAGAACTAATGCCAGAATCACCGTCTTTTGAGAGTTGGATGGGATGATAGGAAGAATTGCCTTAGAAGGGAAAGGTAGGCGGGAAATGGGTTCATAGTTGTTTGGGTCTTTGAGATTTAGATTAGACTTTTTCAGGAAGGGGAGGATAGATCCTTCCTTTCAAAGGATGGGAAAGTGAACTGATTCCAGCAAAGAATTGAAAATGTTGGTCAGGCTCATTGCCACAGTATCAGTGACTAAATCAATGATTCTTGGGGGACAAGGATCCATAGGTGAGCCTGACTCGGTGGCTGCAATAATGGCAGAGACCTGCTGAATTGAGAGAGGAGAGAAGTTGGTAAATTTGGGGCAGTCCTCAGGTGGAGTTCAATGGGGTACCTCTCCCAAATCGTTAACCATCTTTTGGTAAAACTTGTTAAAGATCTGGGCACCTTTTCCTAGAACATGTAGGCCAAAGTATCACAGAAGCTTGGCTTTTATTTATTTGATCATGCCTGGGGGCAGAGACCAGATTGGAAACTACTTAAAATAACTCTTTCGGCTTGTTGTTATCTTCTGTTATTTTATGAGCATAACAGGTTCTCTTTTCCCTAATCATAAGTGGTTTATGTTCGTTCAGACATACCTTGCATTTCTCTTTTCCTATTTTACTGCCATTCTTTTTCCACCGTCTCTCTTGCCATCTGCAAGCTTACGTCTGAAGATTTAGATTTTCAGTGAACCAAAGGGGTGAGGGCTTTCCTCTACGCAAGTTTACAATTTTAAGAGGCGCAGATATTGATTTGGCTGAATGGATCTATGGATCAGTGAAGTAGTGTGGCTCACTGGTTAGAGGCGGCAGACCCGAGAGCAGAGGACGGCCCGGGACCAGGGTTCGATTCCCGGCGCGGCAGGTTTCTGGACCAGGGTCAGCAGACTCGATAATTCTCGCGCCTCGGTGCCCACTCTGATCAGCGATCACACTCGGCAACTCTGGGCATTAGCTTGCCTCATCTTCACTAACGGCCCCACCAGACCGCCGGGGATGCCTGGTCTCACCCTGGAGATACCCATTAAGGGACCATCTCTCAGGGAAGGCAGGAAGGGTTTCGCAGCGGTCGAAGCGCCTTGGGACCCTACGGGTAAGTAGTGCGCTATATAAAATGCCAATACATACATCTATTCAGTATATTTGACTGAGGAGTCATCCAGGGTATCCATGAAAGGGAGCATTGTGTCTATTAGGGTTTTATTATGAACATCAGCCTGTATTTTATTCCAGGCCCTCCCTTTAAAAACTTTAAGTTTTATCGAGGGTGGATTTCTGTGTCAGCTTAATCTCAAACATGACCGCATGATGAACAGTCCATATTAGAGCTAGTGAATCTTTCATACCCACATGAGAGTTATTGGAGAACATCTAATTGATAGTGTGCCCTGCAATATGGGTGAGATTTTTTACTAATTGAGCCAGGTCAAAGCCCTCCAAAGTCTCAATAAGTGTCAATGTTTCATTGTCTAAAATGTTATCTAGGTGGAAATTAAAATCACCAAGCATGGTGAAGTGTTCAGGGGAGAGGCCTTCCTCTAGGAAGGAAGCGATATTTTAGACAAAATGGTCCTGGGTCCCGGGGGGGGGGTAGGGGGTATTGGCTGAGAGATTAAGATGCCCATAAAAGATTGAGTTTTAGAGAGATCAAAATATTGAACTTAAGTGTGTCACATTCAGGTGTGGATGCTTGTTTAATCATTGCGGACAGATTGTCCCTGAGGACAATGGCGAGTCCCCCACTGTGTTTCATGGCCTGTCAATATGGTGAAGCACAAAACTAGGAGGGGTTGCTGCTGATCAGAATAGTCCTGATGCCTTGTTGGCCCATGTTTCGGTAACCCATGCAATATCCAGTTGATTGGAGTCCATAAAATCAGCAAACTCAATGTGATGTTTTACTAGGGATCTTTCATCCAGAAATGCACACCTAATATTGTCAGTCGAGATGACAGATGTTTTACTTAAATTAGGGAAGATATATTCTTTACATTTTAGGTTCATCCAGGTAAAAGGGACCCTGCATTCGGGGCACACAAAGATTTTTCCCTAAATCTTAAGATGAGGGTCTAAACATAAACAACCCTGGGTCTTACCTTCAATGTTTAGTACAAGGAGCCCTTCCTTTGAGTATGGTACCTTTGGTGAAAGGAGAGGGTAGAATTGGGCATAGAGGCTAGCGCTGAGCGTGGTCCGAGCGCAGACAGGAGCAGACAGGCTTACCTGTGTCGCGCCTTTGGCACATCAGGAGTGCACCCACTGTGTGGAGACACACTTTTTGGCACATTATTCCCTCCTTGGTACTGGTGGGCATGACCCAAATGCATGTGCTTTTCAGTGCGATAAGGAAGAACAGGTGAGGTAAAACAAACATCAAATGGGGTCCAGCAAACAAGTTTGTCTTTAACCAAGCTCCCCTGGGAGGGCTAATACTGGTAAAGTAAAAATAAGGCAACACAATATGGGTGAAAAAAAAATGAATAAAACAGGGTAGAAGACCCTTTAAAGATGGCGCCCAATCAGAACCAAACAAATCCATTAAAATGCACAATGCGTGCGTTTACAAGGTAAACAATCGGGTTGTCAATTTCTCACCAAGAACTGCACGGATGCACTTCCTGCCGCAATATATCCCCCTGGGGAACGGTGGGCATGGCCCAAATGCCCACGCTTTGCAGCATGATGAGGAAGAACAGGTGGGGAAAAACAAACATCAAACGGGGTACAGCAACCCCGTGTATCCACTCACCAGGCTCCCCTGGGAGGGATAATATTGGTAAAGTAAAGACAAGGGAACACGATATGGGTGAAAGAAAACATAAAATGTAAAAAACTGGTTGAAGACCCTTTAAAGATGGCACCAAGTCGGAGCCACTCACCTCCTCTAAAATGGCTCACTGGTTAGAGGCGGCAGACCCGAGAGCAGAGGACGGCCCGGGACCAGGGTTCGATTCCCGGCGCGGCAGGTTTCTGGACCAGGGTCAGCGGACTCGATAATTCTCTCGCCTCGGTGCCCACTCTGATCAGCGATCACACTCGGCAACTCTGGGCATTAGCTTGCCTCATCTTCACTAACGGCCCCACCAGACCGCCGGGGATGCCTGGTCTCACCCTGGAGATACCCATTAAGGGACCATCTCTCAGGGAAGCCAGGAAGGGTTTCGCAGCGGTCGAAGCACCTTGGGACCCTCCGGGTAAGTAGTGCGCTATATAAATGCCAATACACAATACACATACACACAATGCATTTACAAGGAAAACAATCAGGCTGTCGATTGCTCACCACGTTTTCTGGACCTCTGCAAATTCTCAGTTAAATCATTCTTTTTTACTTAAGGTTACAATTCCCTACGTAGAGGCACCAGACAAGGCTGTCCCCTCTCCCCTCTTCTTTTTATTCTCACTTTAGAAACCTTCTTAGAAAAAATTTGGCGTTCACCATCCTATACCGGCTTCACATTTTAGAACATGGACATTAAGTTTACTGCTTATGCAGTTGATATCCTACTTTATATCTCTAATCCGACCACTTCTTTACCTTCACTTTTCTCTCTATTACAAGAATACTCCCTAGTTTCTGGATACAAACTCAATATAGAAAAATCTGAACTTCTACCTCATGACAAATTTTGCCTTCTTGAAATGTTAAATGTTTAGGCATTCTTTATGCTAACACTATTAGAGAAACTATTAAACTCAATCATAAAGATATACTTAAAAAGCTCTCTTCCCTTATAGATAGTTGGTCCCCCCTTTTCTTATCTTGGTGGGGGAGGCTAGCAACTATCAAAATGATGCTACTTCCTATTGTTAATTTTTATCTCTCAATGCTTCCTATTTCCCTCTCACTCTACTTCTTTATTACAATAAATCGCATCCTAACCAAATTCCTATGGAACAATCGTAAAGCTAGGATCTATCTCTCTCGCCTCCAACAACCCAAAGATTTAGGTGGAGTCAACTTCCCCAACCTTACTCGGTTCCACTCAGCCTTCACTTTAAAACAAATTTGGCCTTTTTTAACAGATTTGCTTAACCCTCTCTCCTCTTACGTATACTCGCTTATCTCAACCTCCGCAGCGATTTCTCACTCCCATATTTAAACATTCCAAGGCACTTGCTCTTTCAATGTTTCGCTCCTTTCTCTCACAGTCAGATTTTCACTCCCTAACTCCGATTTGGTATAATAAATTCTTACAGATAAATAACAAAGTACTTTTTTGGAATTAACAGATTGACAAAGGCATCATTACCTACGATCACTTACTCAAAGATAACTCCTTGAGAGATTTCTCAGACATTCATGACTCTTTTCGCCTTTCCAACACATATTCTTCCCAATATTCCTTGCTCAAAAATTCCCTAGCCTCTATTATCTCTCAAAATACTTCCCTGATAACTACTGACCTGATCCTTCCCCCTCCACCAGACTTTTCTACTCCTCTCAAAGCTGCTGCCATTTATAAATGACTCGCCCGTCCCACTGCTGATAGATTAAAATCTAAACTTGAAACTCTCATGGGAAAGGGATTTAGCTCAAGAATTTTCTCTTCAGGTTTGGAACTCCATATGGTCTAAAATACACACCGTTTCCCGCTCTGCCAGCACCACACAGACTTCATATTTCTTTTACAATGTCCAATGTAATGTACGTAAATTTATAGATTTGTATATAGCTGTTTCCTTGCAGATAATCACAACCAATTGGAAGGATACTTCGAAGATTTCATACAATGCCTGGTGGAACTTGTTATGCCACCACCATAGGCTTGATCGTGCCTTTGCTACCACTGTACCTCTATTGATCAAAAAAAGACTTGTTATGGTTGCCTTTAACTAATTTTCTTTCTAGACATGTTCCTTGAATGTTACTTGTTTTCCTTCTCCTCTTCCAATTATGACTATTACTTAGTTTTCTGCACATTTATTTGATTATGTTAACTTTATGACATTTACTCTGTATTTTAGGTTGCCTTTCTCCCTTCCCTCCCTCCCCCTCTCCTTTTCTCTTTCTTGCCCCCTCCCCTCCCACAAAACAAAAAACCTTTAAAAGCTTTTTCCCTAGGTATAGTTTCTACATCCCCTTTGGGATTCTATTTATATTGTTAAATTTCAACTTTCGTTTACTTTGTTTCACTGATTGATAATTCTTTGTATTGATGTTTTACTTGGATTATCATATTCAATAAAGCTTTCTAAACTTAAAAAGGTTACAGTTCCCTATCTCGTCGCCAGTTGTAACGTCCTCCCCAGCCCGGGAGCATGCAAATGACTACACCACACACTGAGCTCTGTAGCGCACATCTATTGTTCTTCAGAGTGCAACCCTTAACTGTACAAACTGAGTCATGAACTGTATTAACCACACCCAAAAGATCACACCATTCTCCTATAGAGTCCATCAGGGACCAGAAGGGTCCTGCTATTCATATTAACAAGACGCTACATAGCCAATTTTTCTCCTGTGATTCATTTTTGCCACTGGTTGCAGGTAGAGCGCATCAGCACTCAATGTTGAGACCGCAGTCTTATTTTTCATCGTCACACTTCAACCCTACAGAAGTTAGAAATAGACAGAAAATGGATAAAGGGGGAAGAGAAAGCTAGGTAAACAGGCAAAAGGAGAAAGCTGCAATGAAAATGAACTTGTAAAGTTAAAACAAACAAAAAAAGACTGACGATGAGTTTACTATTTTTAAACATAAGAATGTGTGTTTTGAACTGACAGATTCCAGAGGCTGTTATGGACGACAAGTCTATGAAAAAAGGGTTTTGGTTTCAGATGTTGGTATTTTTACCTTGGAACAGCCACCAATTCAAAGCGTTCTTGCACTTTCTGCAGTAAGATTTTCTTGGTATGTTTCTGGACCTTTCTTCCGTGCCTGACCCATTTTTCACAGAATTCGACGTCATAGGATTTCTTAAACCACGACAGCTCTAGAAGGAAAATACATCTGTTTATATTTGGCACTTTCCTAAACATATAAAAGCTAAACAACAGGTTCTAGAGTTTTTAAATCTCTTCGTGATAGCTCCCACAATTTGAAATTGTTTAGGCCCAGTATTGGCCTTTTGTCTCTCTTCGAACTTGCTAGAGATGTATCCTGTCTCCCCTCCCCCGAAAACCTCAGCCGAAGTATTGAAGCATTCCACTGTAACGCTAACTTTAAGGTACCTTCCAAGGAAGCATGCTGTGGCAGGGGTAGTATTATTGCTCCGGTGCGATGTGAACAGCACGTGCTGAATAATTCAGGATCTTCTAGTCAGTTACTGACGAAGCGCAGACTATTGCCAAGGTCATTCTCAGATCCAGGCAGTGGGAGGCGGGACTGCACGTACGTATCGCCGGCAGAGCCAGGCCAGGGAGAGCTGCAAGCTCATGAACGCCTCGCAGGCGCTGCTCTCAGTTAATATTTGCTCACTTTGGATGCCAACTGTCAGACAGGAGGCGTTTCTACAGACGCTGCACATCTCGCGCGTGATGACAGCAGGCCATGCATTTGCATTCTCACCGTTTTCGACTTTCATCAACCTCTGGTGCAAGTTATTTTTTTCAGCACTTTGGTTAGAGTCCAGCTTTTCAGATGAAAACGTTTTGAGACGAAACGTCATTTCTTCAATCTCAAGGTGCAGCCTTTTCTATTAAAATAACAACAGATGGACAGTTAATCAGCATGATACTAAGATAAGAATTTCTAAGTATTTTGTCTTTTGTCAGTGTTAAAATTTATGAAAGGCATAAAGTGTCAGATTACATGCATTATATAGGCGATTGAGCAGTTTTGTACTGTTAATCGGGCAGTTTTGTACAGGCAATCGCACACACTGGCTGTGCAAAGTTACATTTGAATTAATTGATCAAAGGAAAAGCAACATATGAACGCCTTGAACATGACAATTTGCATGGTAAATCATTGCATATGTATAACCACGTGAAATTAGGCATGATATGTTCTGTTTGGGGAAGAGGGAAGCAGCACAGAGCACTGACACCATATTTGTATGAAAAAGACTGCGTTATTGAAACAGGTGCACGTCACTGAAAACTACCTCGGCCCCAGCACTCCTGGGGACCGTCACTTCCCCTGGGCAAAACATAACACAAAAGCAGGGGGCCATGCGCCCCCCCCCCCCCCCACCACCCGCTTCCCCGAAAAGCGCTACCTCCCCACTGCTAAATCTAATTTTAATGTGGTGGGTTCCACCACCCCTCAGTCACGGGAACCACCACCTCCCTTGGTGCAAAATTAAAGTGGGGGGCTGCGTGGCCCTACGCAGCCCCGGGGACCAACACCTCCCCATGGCTGTGTCCTGTTATGGAGGGGGCGCGCAGTCCCACTCCTGGAGACAAAGTTGACCCTGGGGAACGCAATCCACCCACATGGCCAGCCCCAGCAATGTCCCTGGATACCCGACCCCGAGACATTGCTGTTTGCTATGGATTGGTGGGAGCATTACGGCTCCGCCCAAGCCATAGTGAACTCTGCTCTGGTTCGAGTAAATGAGAGCATATAAAATGCTCTCACTTACTCGAAACAGCAGAATTGCTTTAGGACAGAGGGAGCTGCATGTTCATCAGCTCCTGTTCATCAGCTCCCTCTGTCCTAAAGCAATGCCAGATCCTGCAGGCTGCGGTGAGCCGGCAGGGACCGTGTGGTACTTCAGGCTCCCCCGTGGTCCCCAAAGTGAGAAACTGGGTGCCCTGAGCGGGACCAGGGCATATAGTATTGTGCACAGTTCCTGAGGGATGGGGTCCCGGGCTAAAATCGACCACGGAGGGGAGCCACACAGCCCCCTCCCATTTTTAAAAATAAGGGCAGGCCCTGGGGGATGGGGTCCCTGGGGCCAAAATTGGCTCAGGGAAGGGGGGGGGCATTCGGCTTCTCTTCCTTTATTAAAAAAGAAAAAGCTGGGCCTCTCCAGGGTTGGGGTCCTTGGGGCCGTAATGGGTTCAGGGAGGAGGACCACATGAAGCCCTTCCCTTAGAATTTAAAAGGGCCCTGCTCCTTACTGCATCACTTTACAATTGTGCCTCCTGGTGTGCAGCTGGTTAGGAATGAAGTCCCATTGGCTGCTGAGGGTCCTGGGGGCGAACAACCCTCCTGTTACCTAAAGCAAGTCCCACTCAGTGATGTCATCAGTGATGTCACTGGCCATGTCATGAGTGATGCAATATGTGAGGTCACAAGCAGTACATTGTGGGAGCAAAAGTTATAGCTAGCAAGACATGACGATCACATGACGCAACTACGGTGCCCAGTAGTATTTAAAGTAACCAAGTGATTGCTACCGTCATAAACATGAAAAGCAGACTTTAACAAAAATATACATACTTGTGCTACATAAGTAGCCCATAAACTGCCCAAACCCTGAGCAGTCATCTGACTGCTCCACCTACCCAAAATACCCAGGTTATTCTCTATGGTCAGTTGCCCCCCAAATCCCCGTTGGAGTAGAGAGAAGCAGCACAGACCACTGACACCAGGTTTGTGTGAAAAAGGCTGCTTTATTGAAACAGGTACAAATCACAGAAAACAACCTTGGCCATCGCCTTACAAAACTACAGCCTCACTATACAAATTTGCTCAACTATGTTAAGCTACCCCCACCCCTAACATATCCCTTCCCCTCCATAACAACTTAATTCATCAATATTGTACATGTTCTATGGCAGATCAACTGCAACTGAGTTCTCTAAAATCCCTTCCCTTTTTTCTACATCTATTAACCTCTTAACCCAATAAAGTGCCTACAGAGCCTTAAACTTCCTGGCTCATCCTTGTGTGAACTTGCCACCCATTCTCTTTCAGCCTGAACTGTAACTGACAACAATAATAATCTTTGGTAAACCATAGCAACTTCATAAGTGCCCCCCCACCTTTGTCTGCGTGCCTAAAGCGCCTCCACCTTTCCGCTAGGTTTGTGAAGTTCCTGACTAACAATTTATTCAGCACCTTGGCCAGCACCATCTTTAGCTGCAACAAGTAAAGTTCCATGCCCATGAATAAGAAATGCACCCCATCCCCATGGAGGAATGCCACATCTTAATGTACAGCTCTACCCAAGCCAAGGTCCCTGCAAAAGAAATGCATTTCCTTGTTCAGTTTCCTCCTAGCCCTTTCTATGGCAGTGGGCTTGGCTGCCCCAAGCCATACCCTTCTTGGTACAAACTCAGTCTTATCAAGAGGCAGCAGACCCACAACCTGTAAATCTCCCTCAAGTCTGTCTTCATGCATTTTATCAATGCTAATGCTTTCTGTAGCACTACTTTATTCTCCTAAGTGTATCAGGAGTATATCCAGACACTTACCCCTATACAAAAGTCTGTTCAAACAGGGAAGAGGCTCTTCCATATTATTCCACCTTTCCCATCCCAACTGATGGTATATATATCAAATTAAAACCTAAATTCACCCCATAGCTGCTTGACCTCACGTGTCGTTCTGTCCACTTAACAAAGCGCCCCACAATCCATATCTTCAAACCCGTAGCCTGAGTGCCGGGAACAGAACCTGAAACAGAAACAAAAGTTAACAACCTGCCCAATTAATTAGCAAGACCCCTCCCACCCCCTAGCATATCTTTGGAAACAATGAAACAACCATCTATCCGGATCAATTTTGTTCCCCAGAGTCCAACACTGACTATCCACATCTGTAACCATACCGTTTCTAAAAAAGTAAGCACCTAAACCGTGTGCATCCACGCCACTCATAGCCAACGCCTTGTGCTTCTTAGCCAACAACTAAAATGATGTGGCTGGTTTACGGTCCCCATGCTGAAAAACCCTCTCCCTCATAATTGCTGACCAAGGCCGAATAGTTGCCCCCCAGCAACTCGGGCAGAGACTGGCAACAGGATATACCTGAAGGAGAATGCTTCCGCTCTCGCTCCAGTGATCTGTTTTAGATTTATATAGCCAAACTTGCAGGCCTTCTTCCTGCTGACGGACTCCCCTATGCTCACTATCCCCCAGAAGCTCACAGACCCAAAATGCTCCAAAAAACGTCCACAACATAAGGGCAGAGAACAGCACCGTCTCCTGCTTCTCCTTGCAAATCCTTGGGAGGACATTTAGTACGTCACTGAACATGTCCAAAGTCAAAGGCCTTCTTTTGAGACCACATCGCTCCACCTCCCTTGCCCAGCCTTCCAAAATACTCCTCCCTAATTCGGCCGCTGAGGAGGCATATCCCCATAGAAGCTTAGCCATGAATGTAATACTTGACTGACCTTTTCCTTTCAGAGACATACTAATATGAACCACATCCTCAGTCCTGTCCCATTACTCTGACCTCCTCATGGCACCACCCGCTTTGAATTCAGACATGGCCTGTGAGTAAGCTGGCCTTGTAGAGACTGCTAGAGAATCTGCTACCAGCTGAAGCATCCTCTCTCTCCTAATGACCAAAGATCCTGCGGCATCCACATCCTGGCTCGGTCTGCCTCCATGGCCAGCCCATGGAACCTCTCCCACTCTGAATTCCCATAGTAGCCCAGGTTAACACCAGAACCTGGACTGCTATGGGAATTCACAACAGCATATTATCAAGCCCATTATCGCCGCTTTAGCTGCAGTTTCCTGCCGCTGAAACAGCGATAATGTTATCGCCGTTCTTGATAATATGCCCCGTAATGTTTCAGCTCATTTACTCACAGCTACATAATTCTAAACTCTAATTTTCTTTTTCCTTTTGCAGATTACCAATCGGACACCCTTTGGGATCCATTTCACAATTTGTTTATAACATTGTTTAAGTTATTTTTCCAGTTCTAATATAGTTATAATTGAGTTTTGTTTATATTTATTGTTTAATAAAAAAACTACATACTTCTTTTATTTTGTGGGGGAGGGGTTTGAGGGCCCACAATAAAAATAATGTTGAAATACTATAGTAAAATATTCAGGACTAGGATTGAAAACTACTGAGTTCTAACTAACAGATATAATAAAAACAACGGTGAGAAACTACTAAAATGGCGATGGACGGAGTACGTTATCAACGTTTGGTGCTTCGGCACTACCTTTCAAATAAATATATAAAAAATATGACTATTAATACTGTACAAAAGTACAGCAGAGGATGACACACACGAACCGGGAAAAGAAGCAACAGATTTACTAACTGATATGAAGAAAGGTTTGCTTGTTGAACTTGAAGAAAAAGAAAACATGGGCTTTGAAACGACGCTGAGCATGCAAAAAGAGTACAACTGCTACACCAAAAAAAAAGGAAAGCTTTACATACTATCATAGAAATGAAGGAGCATATTATCAACAAAAGGTGATACATTATGGCCGCTTTTATTGACAGGAAACTGCGGGCGATAATGTGCTTGATAATAGGCCCTTGTAACTTCCCATAGCAGCCCAGGTTCTGGTGTTAACCTGGGCTCCTATTGTGATTCACAAGGGCATATTATCAAGCCCATTATCGCTGCTTTATCAGCAGTTTCCTGCTGATAAAAGTGACGATAATGTATCACCTTTTGTGATAATGTGGCTCATTGCTCTTTTTTGACCACTAAACTTAGGTGCATATTATCAAAGACCGGTGTTACAATTATCGCTGTTTTATTGGCAAGAAACTGCCGATAAAACGGCAATAATGACCATGATAATACGGCCTTGTTATTTCCCATAGAAGCCCATGTTAACACCAGAACAAGGCTTCTATGGCAATTAACAAGGACGTATTATCAAGCCCACCCTCCCAATATTGATAAAAAACCATAGGCCCTTGGAAATTCCCACAGCAGCCCAAGTTCTGATGTTAACCTGGGCTGCTATGGTTATTCACAAGGGCATATTATCAAGCCCATCATCGCCGCTTTATCAGCAGTTTCCTGCCAATAAAAGCAATGATAATGTATCGCCTTTTGTTGATAATATGGCCCATTGCTCTTTTTTTTGACAAGTAAACTTAGGTGCATATTATCAAGGACCGGTGTTAAAATTATCGCCTTTTTATTAGCAGGAAACTGCTGATAAAACGGCGATAATGAGCTTCATAATACTGCCTTGTTATTTCCCATAGAAGCCCATGTTAACACCAGAACATAGGCTTCTATTGGAATTTACAAGGACGTATTATCAAGCCCACCCTCCCAAGATTAATAAAAAACTCCAGACAATGCAGGTACCCGGAGCTGGAAGGTCATTTTACATATCACTGGCCCAGAAATGTGGCGTTCCCCGCTACGTGTTCGGGAGAGAGAGAGAGAGAGAGAGCTTAAAACATATTTTTTTTTAAAAAGACCCGAGGGGTGCCGCTCACCGAGACTGCGGGGAGTAGGACCGTAACCCCCCCATACTTCAAAATAAAACCAGAGGAGTACCGTTCCCCAGTGCTCGGGGCACCTTACAAGCCCCCATTATGAGGAAAAATTGCCCCCGTATTTTGCCCCCCCGAGACCTAATGAATAAAACGGACTTCTACTTTTTTTTCAGCTTTTCCACCGCGTACAGTACTGCACGAGTACCCCACCATTTTCTATTTAAAAAAAAAAAAATTGAGCCTAAAGATCAATGTACCACCCCCTGACCAAGACTATAGAATGTTTCTACCCTGCCCCGTTTCCTTATTTCTCAACTTTGTTTTACTGTTTTCATGTAACTCTGCTCTCCCAGCAAACAACATGGCTGCCAACCCTTCCTGGTTTGGAGTATTGACAGCCAATCGGCATGCAGCTCCTGCTCGTAATTGTACGTATTTTCATATATATATATATATCCAACAGCAGGGAATGCAACACTGCATGCAGAAAGTGCACACCGAAGCACTTAATTAGCATTATCCCATATGGGGAAATCCTGAGACTGAAGCTAATTTTCTGCACGGTGGATGAGTTTGAAAGCTGCAAACAGGAGACTCTAGCCAGATTGAGAAAGAGAGGATACATGAATAAGATGCTAGTAGATGCTGTTAATAAGTCTGAAATGAGATCAAGAGAATCATTGCTGTCACAAAGAGATGAGGGTGAGGCAAATCCGGAAGATACCATTATTGATACACCAAGCCTAAGAACATTGTATAGTCGCCAAGAGAGAAGAATAAGGTCAATAATTAATAAAAAATGGGCCTATAGATCTTACTGACAGTGTTTTGAACAGTATACTCCGATCTAAGCCAACTATCACATTTAGGAAAACACAATGTATGAGAGCAAAACTAACAGGAAATAGTCCGGAGCTAGGGACAAGTGGAACCTGGCTAAAACCAAGACAAAGATTCTTTAAGTGCACATCCTGTCCTGCTTGTGAATTTAGAATGAACACAACAAAATATAGGACTCCATTTAGAGAGAATGAGGCTTTGATTAAAGGCTTTTACAACTGCTGAACGGATCATGCAGTATATGTTCTCACGTGCACCTGTGGGCTTAGGTACGTGGGAAGTACTAAGCTGCAGGTGCACGTGAGAATATCGCAACATATGCACGCTATCATTAACAGTGATCCAGCGTATCCGGTCGCTCGACACTTAAAAGAAGCACGTAACAATGACATAAAATGTTATCTTATTTTGTGATTGACTCTGTTCCAGCCCCTCATAGAGGTGGAAATCTGGAAACATTGCTAAGACAAAGAGAGCCAAAATTTATTTTAGAGCTAGATAGCAAATTCCCGAATGGACTTAACAATACAGAAGATATGCATACTTTTTTATGAATCTAGGTCTTTTTTCTTATGTATTGATTTTATGTGATATTTTAGGATATTTTAACCAAGTGAGGACAATGCAGTCTTGGTACGTCTTAAACACATAGTACTAAAACTGATTACGATGCTCACTTTAAATATACCCAACAGGCTTGTTGGGTAGACTAATATTTTCAGATATAATTCTCGCCCGCTGTCAACTGTGAATCACAAGGGTATTTACAGCCTGCCTCTCCTTCCTCTCCTTTTTAAACACTTTTTAAGCAATTTTTTGAATCAACACTATACTTCTTGCATTTTTAGTTATTTATTTTTATAGGATGCACTATTCACTTTAGGGTATAAATAACACATAACAATAATTATTTGCACTGTTCTTTTTTGAAGCACAGATGCACATATAGATGGCATATACAACAAAGTAATGTATTGGAATTCAATTGTTAATACATTGTTTTTGCTATTTCCTATAGAAGTTAAATGAGCATTCATCCGGTTATTTATAAACTTTATGGAAAACCAATACTGTATTAAGCAGTTAGTAATTAGCCAAGGTCACATGGCTAGCAAGCATTTAAGTAGAAATATGATCATTGCGTAATTTGCACAGTTTTTTTAAAATATTTAAATCGAGATTTATAATTGTGTGACAATGTGTAGATTTTAAATTATTTATACGTATTTATTCAATTTTAAATATTGAATGTATTTAATGTATTTATTAATTTGAAACCACACAATATTTAAAATGCGAGCATACATGTATTCAAAATGTAAAATACATGTTTATATTTTGACACACAATATAATTGTGCATATAAAGACTGTAATGCTGTTTTTAACAACAGCTCAGTGCATGCTTAAAGTGTTTCTATGGTATTGACATAGTGTTTCTTCACTGCTTATGAATCACGTGGTGTTGCATTTAGAAAAAAAAATTTAAAAAAACATGGCGTTCTGCTGTCTCCTTATACGACCAAGGGCACTGGATGCCCGAAACACGTCATGGAATGAGGAGTGAGAAATAAAATTTGCCATTCGAATATCCTGGTGGTCCATTTCTTTTAGTTCGCCATAAGGAGGTGCTGGGAGTTGTTTTGCATGAATATATATATATATATATATATATATATATATATATATATATATATATATATATATATATATATATATATATTGTTTCCCAAAAAACGCCCTGAAGCATCAAAAGGAGCACTCGACCACGCTCCCAACCATCAAGGTTATTTCTGCCTCTTTGCAGCCTGCCCTTCTTGGCCCTCGCAGTTTGCTGATGCCGACGCGTTTCGAGGCATACACGCCTCTTCATCTAGGGCACAATCAGCCATTGAAAAACTCGACTCAACCCTTTCCAGTTCTTTATTCACTTCGCCATTAGTAGGCGTGGCTTGGCATGATTTTCAAGCATTTTGGGAATTGTAGTCCTGTGAGTTCGAGATTAGTGACATCTTATAGTAAGTTCAATGTATATATTGTCATTATTGTCCTTTGTGTACTCTCCTTAGTAGGATGGGCAAAGTCGGGACACCCTTGACTTTTTTGTATTTGGAGAGTGGTGTCTCGCCGAGTAAAGTCGTTCGACTCTACAACCTTCCTTTTGCGGAATGGTGCTCCTTTTCACGGCCAGGCTGCCTTGCAAATCATTTTGTTTCCCAAAAAACGCCCTGAAGCATCAAAAGGAGCACTCGACCACGCTCCCAACCATCAAGGTCATTTCTGCCTCTTTGCAGCCTGCCCTTCTTGGCCCTCGCAGTTTGCTAATGCCGACGCGTTTCGAGGTATACACGCCTCTTCATCTAGGGCACAATCAGCCATTGAAAAACTCGACTCAACCCTTTCCAGTTCTTTATTCACTTCGCCATTAGTAGGCGTGGCTTGGCATGATTTTCAAGCATTTTGGGAAATGTAGTAATGTGAGTTCGAGATTAGTGGCATCTTATAGTAAGTTCAATGTATTGATTGTCATTATTGTCCTTTGTGTACTCTCCTTAGTAGGATGGGCAAAGTCGGGACACGCTTGACTTTTTTGCATTTGGAGCGTTGGGTCTCGCCGAGTAAAGTCGTTCCACTCTACAACCTTCCTTTTGCGGAATGGTGCTCCTTTTCACGGCCAGACTGCTGTGCAAATCATTTTGTTTCCCAAAAAACGTCCTGAAGCATCAAAAGGAGCACTCGACCACGCTCCCAACCATCAAGGTCATTTCTGCCTCCTTGCAGCCTGCCCTTCTTGGCCCTCGCAGTTTGCTGATGCCGACACGTTTCGAGGCATACACGCCTCTTCATCTAGGGCACAATCAGCCATTGAAAAACTCGACTCAACCCTTTCCAGTTCTTTATTCACTTCACCATTAGTAGGCGTGGCTTGGCATGATTTTCAAGCATTTTGGGAATTGTAGTCATGTGAGTTCGAGATTAGTGACATCTTATAGTAAGTTCAATGTATTGATTGTCATTATTGTCCTTCGTGTACTCTCCTTAGTAGGATGGGCAAAGTCGGGACACGCTTGACTTTTTTGCATTTGGAGCGTGGTGTCTCACCGAGTAAAGTTGTTCCACTCTACAACCTTCCTTTTGCGGAATGGTGCTCCTTTTCACGGCCAAGCTGCCGTGCAAATCATTTTGTTTCCCAAAAAACGCCCTGAAGCATCAAAAGGAGCACTCGACCATGCTCCCAACCATCAAGGTCATTTCTGCCTCCTTGTAGCCTGCCCTTCTTGGCCCTCGCAGTTTGCTGATGCCGACACGTTTCGAGGCATACACGCCTCTTCATCTAGGGCACAATCAGCCATTGAAAAACTCAACTCAACCCTTTCCAGACCTTTATTCACTTCGCCATTAGTAGGCGTGGCTTGGCATGATTTTCAAGCATTTTGGGAATTGTAGTAATGTGAGTTCGAGATTAGTGGCATCTTATAGTAAGTTCAATGTATTGATTGTCATTTTTGTCCTTTGTATACTCTTCTTAGTAGGATGGGCAAAGTCGGGACACGCTTGACTTTTTTGCATTTGGAGCGTGGTGTCTCGCCGAGTAAAGTCGTTCCACTCTACAACCTTCCTTTTGCGGAATGGTGCTCCTTTTCACGGCCAGGCTGCCGTGCAAATCATTTTGTTTCCCAAAAAACGCTCTGAAGCATCAAAAGGGGCACTCGACCACGCTCCCAACCATCAAGGTAATTTCTGCCTCCTTGCAGCCTGCCCTTCTTGGCCCTCGCAGTTTGCTGATGCCGACGCGTTTCGAGGCATACTCGCCTCTTCATCTAGGGCACAATCAGCCATTGAAAAACTCGACTCAACCCTTTCCAGTTCTTTATTCACTTCGGCTTTAGTAGGCGTGGCTTGGCATGATTTTCAAGCATTTTGGGAATTGTAGTCCTCTGAGTTCGAGATTAGTGACATCTTATAGTAAGTTCAATGTATTGATTGTCATTATTGTCCTTTGTGTACTCTCCTTAGTAGGATGGGCAAAGTCGGGACACGCTTGACTTTTTTGCATTTGGAGCGTGGTGTCTCGCCGAGTAAAGTAGTTCCACTCTACATCCTTCCTTTTGCGGAATGGTGCTCCTTTTCACGGCCAGGCTGCCGTGCAAATCATTTTGTTTCCCAAAAAACGCCCAGAAGCATCAAAAGGAGCACTCGACCACGCTCCCAACCATCAAGGTCATTTCTGCCTCCTTGCAGCCTGCCCTTCTTGGCCCTCGCAGTTTGCTGATGCCGACGGGTTTCGAGGCATACACGCCTCTTCATCTAGGGCACAATCAGCCATTGAAAAACTCGACTCAACCCTTTCCAGTTCTTTATTCACTTCGCCATTATTAGGCGTGGCTTGGCATGATTTTCAAGCATTTTGGGAATTGTAGTCCTGTGAGTTCGAGATTAGTGACATCTTATAGTAAGTTCAATGTATTGATTGTCATTATTGTCCTTTGTGTACTCTTCTTAGTAGGATGGGCAAAGTCGGGACACGCTTGATTTTTTTGCATTTGGAGTGTGGTGTCTCGCCGAGTAAAGTCGTTCCACTCTACAACCTTCCTTTTGCGGAATGGTGCTCCTTTTCACGGCCAGGCTGCCGTGCAAATCATTTTGTTTCCAAAAAAACGCCCTGAAGCATCAAAAGGAGCACTCGACCACGCTCCCAACCATCAAGGTCATTTCTGCCTCCTTGCAGCCTGCCCTTCTTGGCCCTCGCAGTTTGCTGATGCTGACGCGTTTCGAGGCATACTCACCTCTAAATCTAGGGCACAATCAGTCATTGAAAAACTCGACTCAACCCTTTCCAGTTCTTTATTCACTTCGCCATTATTAGGCGTGGCTTGGCATGATTTTCAAGCATTTTGGGAATTGTAGTCCTGTGAGTTCGAGATTAGTGACATCTTATAGTAAGTTCAATGTAATGATTGTCAATTGTCATTATTGTCCTTTGTGTACTCTCCTTAGTAGGATGGGCAAAGTCGGGACACGCTTGACTTTTTTGCATTTGGAGCGTGGTGTCTCTCCGAGTAAAGTCGTTCAACTCTACAACCTTCCTTTTGTGGGATGGTGCTCCTTTTCACTGCCAGAAACCTGTCCCCGGGAGCTTGTTTCCTTCCCAGTGTAAGAATTGGCTTTTGTAGTTTGGTTTGCCCTGTTCCCATCATGCACTGGGACAGGAACAGACTAATTTGCATACAGCCAGGTTCTGAAACTGGGATGGTGCAGTGAGCTAAAAAACGGTGTTGGATCTAGCCCTGATCTCTTGACTGGGTGAGAGCTTTCTGCTTAATTCAGAGACTCTGTCCCTCACCACCCCTTGTTGTAAATATTTTTGTCCACCCTAAGCGTGGAAGGGTATTCTCAGATGTGAGACCCTTGCTCATTGCACCATCAGGATTCAAGCAAACCGGGCCGAAGACGGCTGTAATGCCAGAAACCGGTCCCCGGGAGCTTGTTTCCTTCCCAGTGTAAGAATTGGCTTTTGTAGTTTGGTTTGCCCTGTTCCCATCATGCACTGGGACAGGAACAGACTAATTTGCATACAGCCAGGTTCTGAGACTGGGATGGTGCAGTGAGCTAAAAAACGGTGTTGGATCTAGCCCTGATCTCTTGACTGGGTGAGAGCTTTCTGCTTAATTCAGAGACTCTGTCCCTCACCACCCCTTGTTGTAAATATTTTTGTCCACCCTAAGCGTGGAAGGGTATTCTCAGATGTGAGACCCATGCTCATTGCACCATCAGGATTCAAGCAAACCGGGCCGAAGACGGCTGTAATGCCAGAAACCGGTCTCCGGGAGCTTGTTTCCTTCCCAGTGTAAGAATTGGCTTTTGTAGTTTGGTTTGCCCTGTTCCCATCATGCACTGGGACAGGAACAGACTAATTTGCATACAGCCAGGTTCTGAAACTGGGATGGTGCAGTGAGCTAAAAAACGGTGTTGGATCTAGCCCTGATCTCTTGACTGGGTGAGAGCTTTCTGCTTAATTCAGAGACTCTGTCCCTCACCACCCCTTGTTGTAAATACCTTTTCACGGGCAGGCTGCTGTGCAAATCATTTTGTTTCCCAAAAAACGCCCTGAAGCATCTCGAACTCACAGGACTACAATTCCCAAAATGCTTGAAAATCATGCCAAGCCACGCCTACCAATGGCGAAGTGAATAAAGAACTGGAAAGGGTTGAGTCGAGTTTTTCAATGGCTGATTGTGCCCTAGATGAAGAGGCGTGTATGCCTCGAAACGCGTCGGCATCAGCAAACTGCGAGGGCCAAGAAGGGCAGGCTGCAAGGAGGCAGAAATTACCTTGATGGTTGGGAGCGTGGTTGAGTGCTCCTTTTGATGCTTCAGGGCGTTTTAGGGAAACAAAATGATTTGCGCGGCAGCCTGGCCGTGAAAAGGAGCACCATTCCGCAAAAGGAAGGTTGTAGAGTGGAACATCTACTCGGCGAGACACCACGCTTCAAATGCAAAAAAGTCAAGCGTGTCCCGACTTTGCCCATCCTACTAAGGAGAGTACACAATAATGACAATCAATACATTGACAATAATGACAATCAATACATTGAACTTACTATAAGATGTCACTAATCTCGAACTCACAGGACTACAATTCCCAAAATGCTTGAAAATCATGCCAAGCCACGCCTACTAATGGCGAAGTGAATAAAGAACTGGAAAGGGTTGAGTCGAGTTTTTCAATGGCTGATTGTGCCCTAGATGAAGAGGCGTGTATGCCTCGAAACGCATCGGCATCAGCAAACTGCGGGGGCCAAGAAGGGCAGGCTGCAAGGAGGCAGAAATGACCTTGATGGTTGGGAGCGTGGTCGAGTGCTCCTTTTGATGCTTCAGGGCGTTTTTTGGGAAAAAAAAGGATTTGCACTGCAGCCTGGCCGTGAAAAGGAGCACCATTCCGCAAAAGGAAGGTTGTAGAGTGGAACGACTTTACTCGGCGAGACACCACACTCCAAATGCAAAACAGTCAAGCGTGTCCCGACTTTGCCCATCCTACTAAGGAAAGTACACAAAGGACAATAATGGCAATCAATACAGCGTAGCACATCCTACTAAGAAGAGTACACAAAGGACAATAATGACAATCAATACATTGAACTTACTATAAGATGTCACTAATCTTGAACTCACAGGACTACAATTCCCAAAATGCTTGAAAATCATGCCAAGCCACACCTACTAATGGCGAAGTGAATAAAGAACTGGAAAGGGTTGAGTCAAGTTTTTCAATGGCTGATTGTGCCCTAGATGAAGAGGCGTGTATGCCTCGAAACGCGTCGGCATCAGCAAACTGCGAGGGCCAAGAAGGGCAGGCTGCAAGGAGGCAGAAATTACCTTGATGGTTGGGAGCGTGGTCGAGTGCTCCTTTTGATGCCTCAGGGCGTTTTTTTGGAAACAAAATTATTTGCACAGCAGCCTGGCCGTGAAAAGGAGCACCATTCCGCAAAAGGAAGGTTGTAGAGTGGAACGACTTTTCTCGGCGAGACACCACGCTCCAAATGCAAAAAAGTCAAGCGTGTCCCGACTTTGCCCATCCTACTAAGGAGAGTACACGAAGGACAATAATGACAATCAATACATTGAACTTACTATAAGATGTCACTAATCTCGAACTCACAGGACTACAATTCCCAAAATGCTTGAAAATCATGCCAAGCCACGCCTACTAATGGCGAAGTGAATAAAGAACTGGAAAGGGTTGAGTCGAGTTTTTCAATGGCTGATTGTGCCCTAGATGAAGAGGCGTGTATGCCTCCAAACGGCATCAGCAAACTACGAGGGCCAAGAATGGCAGGCTGCAAGGAGGCAGAAATGACCTTGATGGTTGGGAGCGTGGTTGGGAGCGTGGTCGAGTGCTCCTTTTGATGCATCAGTGTTTTTTTTGGGGAACAATATATATATATATATATATATATATATATATATATATATATATATATATATATATATATATATATATATATATATATATATATATATATACACATTGATTACCAGTCCAACTCCACACCAATTACGGAAGGCACTGACACCGTGAATCTTCAACTCAAGAAAGAAAAAATGTTTATTCCATGAAACTGCAAAAAGACGCGTTTCGGCGGAAGCCTCCGCCTTGTTCACTTCATCTGCACAAGGTAATGCTAACATGTTTTATGCATTCCAACACATCTGAACAAACCTATGGTGTGACTGGCTGTTCATCACCATAGTAACCATGAGCACTCCACTAAACATAATGGACATGGAAGAGTTTAAAAGCACTTCTACCTGTGCATATCATCTTCATGGTTCTGGCAGTGTAAAATACTCTTTAGATTTTTCACAATTATCTCGAGGGTAATATTATTGTTACACTGTATCAGCAGCCTAACCAAAATTAAACAGGCCGATTTGTACAATTCTAATACATTGCAGAGGCCACATTCAAGCGCTTGTGTATAAACGTGAGTGAAATAATATCGAACTCATTAATCAAACTTAATTATAAGAAATCTAGCACAGAGTTAAATTATTCATTGCAATTGGTGACATTCTATTGATAGACTATGGCTTTTAGGGCTATTTCTAAATAATAGCTGCTTCTATGTAGAGAGCACTCATACACAAAGTTACATGTGCCAAAGTAAATACATAGCACTGTCAAAAATTAAGTGTAGCTAAATTAATCGTATCCATTGAGCCCAAATATGAAACGGTCCTCATCTCCAAGTGGAGTAAGGGAATTAACTTGTGTAAGACAATATCAGCATAAATGCCTCGCTGACAACCCATTTACATGTCTATTTGTATCAATAGCTGGTCTTAAATGTATCTTTCTGTGCTTCTAGATGGTATAATCTGTGCTGTCGCTTAAATGATTATGTGTTAGATAACGTGTGCATAAAGGAAGTTTTTAAGCTAAAACATAATATTTACATAAATGAAGTTGCAGATGTATTTAAAGAGTGGGTTTGAGTTAAGGAAAAGGACTGTGCTGGACTATAGATGTACTGTTAACGCTTCATCCGAATTTAGTCCATTCGGGATCTTGGAATCTAACAAGATAATGTACCTAGATTCCAGGCGTCTCAGGGCTAACCTGCGGTTTCCTCCTCTAGGGTTCTTAGGGACACTGTCAATTATAAAATAGGAGAGATGTTTTATGTTGCCTTCATGTACCTTGTTTATATGTCTGGCCACTGGGTACGTTTGATCATCATTGTTTATGGCTCGCAAGTGCTGTAGGATTCTGACATGTGCCTGATGGATGGTGCTCCCTAATTAGCGCTTTCCACAGCTGCAAACAAGTACATAGACAGCATACTCTGTCTTACAAGAGTACCCGCCTCTGATAGTGTAAGGTCTATTTCTAAAGGGTACTATCACCTCTTTAGTATTGATCCCTTGTTTGCACGCTTTACATTTAGCGCATTTTTTGAAACCTTTCTGGGTTGGGGGCCATGTAACATTTTTGACCACCGTCGGTGCATTGCGGACCAATTGGTTTCGCATCGACTTTGCCTTTCTGAATGTTATTGAAGGTGTGTTACCATTTAATTGGCCTATTATGGGGTCATTACGTATAAGTGGCCAGTGCTTTTGCAAAATTCTCCTAACATGATTGTGATATGTGTTGTATCCCGTTATCATTCTAGGGAGGTTACCAGTGGACTTAGATTGAATATCTTTATTTGCCTCTTTAGTTGCAAATAAAAGATCTTTTCTGTTCTTATCTTTGCATTTCTGTTCTGCTTTAGCCAAAGTAGATGTTGTGTATCCTCTTTTGCCAAGTCTCTCAAAAAGATTGGCTTTTGCCAGGTCCGTACCTGCTACTGTACTGCAGTTACGGGTCATACGCAGACATTCCGCGTAGAGGATCGATTCCTTGAGTTTGACCGGTGGAAACTTTGTGCATGAAGCACCGCATTTCCTGCCGTAGGTTTTCTGTATGTTCTGGTTTGTATCCTGTTCTGCTCTACATACAGTTCTAAATCAAGGAATTGGATGGTCTCTCTACTCGTGGAACATGTAAACTTCAAATTCAGTGCATTGTCATTTATTTCTGTGGCGAATGCTACAGCACTCTCAACAGACCCCTTCCATAAGATGAAAATATCATCTATATATCGTTTATAGAGTATCACGTGTTCTCTCATGTTGGTTTCCTGCGTGGTTGCCAGTACTTGCTCCTCCCACCAGCCCATATGCAGACTAGTATAACTGGGGGAGAAGCAAGTACCCATAGCTGAACCTTGTAGCTGTTTATAATGCAGTTTGTCAAAAAGGAAAGTATTGTTATTCAAACACCACTTCACCATGTGTAATAACATTAAAGAGTGTTGGTACAATGCAATCGGTCTCTTGTCGAGGTAATGTTGTAAAGCTCTCAAGCCATCAGCATGGCGAATACTTGTGTATAAATACTGCACATCCAAAGTTATGAATACATATTCCTCATTCCAGTCAAAATCATACACTTTTCTAAGGAAATCGCCACTATCCTGTACATAGGCCGGTAAGTCTTTGACATAAGGTTGTAGGAAATGGTCCACATAATTACTAGTATTTTCAAATAATCCGCCAATGGCCGAGATTATTGGTCTCCCAGGAGGTCGTGTAGGGTTTTTATGCACCTTAGGTATTAAATATAATTGGGGCATGGTAGGATAGTCATTTTTCAAAAAGTCAAATTCTTGCTTATTGATCAGCCCCATGCCTTTCCACCTATATAGTTCTGCATGGTACTTTTCTTGGATTCCAACAATAAAGGTGGGACTCACTCTGCAATAACATTCGTGATCGTGTAGTTGACACAATGCTTCCTCGTTGTACATCTTGAGGGGCCACAACACAATATTCCCACCTTTATCAGACCATCTCACTACAATGTCTGTTCTAGTTTTGATTTTTACCATCAGTGCGTTATATTCTTGTCTCTGATTCTGATTTTTAGTACAAAACTTCCTCGTGCTCATTAGTGATAGATCTTTCAGTTCCTTTATTACGTTTTCTGAAAATAAGTCAAGACCATCTTTCAGCAGGATAGGCATAAACACCGATTTGGGCTTAAAATGAGTAGTGACCGTTTGGTGTGTGTTCAAATTTGCTTGGTCCGCTATTTCCCCTGGAGTCAATTGGCTTAATGATTCGTCGTACTCCAGTGCATTCATGTCGCCTAGAGTTGCCATATCAGCAATAGATAATATGTTATCCGTTCCAGTGCCGGTCTCTTTATCAAGGATTTTTCTGTTACAGTTCCAGAAATGTTTTTGTAATTTTAATTTCCGTATATATTGAAACAAGTCTATTCTTGTTTTGGCATAGTCAAAATTTGTCGCTGTACAATACGTAAGTCCCAAGGATAGAATTCTAGTTTCCTGTGTGGTTAGCTCCAAATCGGTTAGGTTGATAACCGTATTGTCCAAATTTTTGTTTTGTTCGTCACCCATTATCGTTTCCTGTTCTTTCTGTAGGTTGACTTTGCTTTCTTTGCGGCTCCGTTTGCCCCAGCGTCTGTCCTTTCTTCGTCTGCTTTTTGATTTTTGTCTTTTAATTTGCCTTTGTTCCAGTCCTGCCGCGTTCTCAGCGTTCGTAAGGATTGTAGGCGCTGTAAACAAAAAAAAGCTAGTTCTTGTGCTGGGTTGGGGATCGGGCCCATTGCCCCCAATGAACTGTTACTGTCTGAATCCGATTCAACTGATGTACTGAACTCCGTTCCACTCGTAGCGGGTGTTATGTCTACCCCACTTGCTGTTGCTGAAAGTTGTTGTCTTTTAATGTTATCGAATTGTCTGGCGAAGGTATAGATTCGCCCATTCATATAGTCGTTTCGATCTCTTTGAAACTTAATGGCCTTGCGCTCTTTAATTTCTTCTTCGTGTTTCAAAAGGCTATTTTTAATGTCTTTGAGCATATTGGCTATTTCTTCCTTATTCTCCCTGGTGTCCAGATCTTTCAAGATTTCTTCAATTCTAGATATAAGTTTATCTCGATCACTAGCTGCATACTTAATTAGTATTTTGAGACCGTTTTGTGACCACTGGGCATTATTGTCGGCCCATTCTTGCAACATAGCCTGGTCCGGATTTTCATATGTCGGGGCCACTAAAATTCGGAGTCCTCGTGGGACCCTGCCTACGTCGAGATATCGTTGAAGGGACTTGATTTCCCACCATTTGGCCACCTCTTTTTTGCGCAATTTCTCCAATTCTGCACAAAGATTTTTTGTACTATTGTCTTTGTCAGGTAAAGCCACTGTAGCTGGTTTCTTGCCCTTAGCAGATATGCCTGTATCTGCATCCAAAAATATATTCACAGCTGCCTCTTCCCGCTCTTTCTCCCACTCTGCAGTCATGTTTAATCCGGAATTCAATGTTGCTTGGGGAATTCACTGTCCGTTTCTATTTTGCTCACAGAAAACAGGACTACCTCTCCCATAAACCTTAGCGTTATTACTGACACTGACTCAACAAACTTCCACCTCCTTACCTGAACGCCTGCAATTGCCCTCCTGCCCTCGCAGGAATCCGGCCAGTTGGTTACCAATTCGTGCTCAGAAATGCCAGTCTTCACAGATGACAGTTTCGGGGGGCGCTGTGCATCTCTCTCCTCGAGAGGCACAGCGCAGCCAGAACGAGGAGGGTCAGCGTGAGGATTCCCAGGAATACAAATCCTTCATATTGATTACCAGTCCAACTCCACACCAATTACGGAAGGCACTGACACCGTGAATCTTCAACTCAAGAAAAAATGTTTATTCCATGAAACTGCAAAAAGACGCGTTTCGGCGGAAGCCTCCGCCTTGCTCACTTCATCTGCACAAGGTAATGCTAACATGTTTTATGCATTCCAACACATCTGAACAAACCTATGGTGTGACTGGTTGTCACAGGACACACCCTTCGAAAATAAACCATACGCCTGTAAGTTCTGAACTTCTGAAAACAACTCCAGCGACAGAGCCGCCTGCTTCGGGGCAGTGCGCCCCCCTGGCCGGGAGGAAGGAGGGTCAGGTACATCCAGCGTCTGCAGAAACCTATGATTAAGGGTGGAATACTCAAAACGCGTTCGGTTACTGCAGAAGCTGGATGTACCTGACTCTTCCTTGTCCTGATGAAACGCCAACCAGTGAGTGTGCCCTGCTTTGTGGGTAACCTGTGGAACTTGATTTGTAAGGCCGGCCCGGACGGGGGGGCATCGCCACGAAGCAGGCGGCTCTGTCGCTGGAGTTGTTTTCAGCGGTTCATAACTTACAGGCGTATGGTTTATTTTGGAAGGGTGTGTCCTGGCGCATCCGTGATTGACATTATTTACACAAGAACTGCCTGCAGCCCACTGGGGAATTAGTATATGGACTTCCAGTCCCAGCATGCAATCTGAAGTTTTACTCACCTGAGTTGAATTGATTGTTAAACAAAAAGGGTGATCGCTGGAAACCATTTTTGCTGGCAGTTTGTTTGTGTGCAGCAGTGAAACCTATGAATAAGTGTGGAATACTCGAAACGCCTCAGGTTACTGCAGACGCTGGATGTACCTGACTCTTCCTTGTCCTGATGAAATGCCAACCAGTGAGTGCGCCCTGCTTTGTGGGTAACCTGTGGAACTTGATTTGTAAAGCCGACCCGGCCGGGGGGTGCACTGCCGCGAAGCAGGCGGCTCTGTCGCTGGAGTTGTTTTCAGCGGTTCAGAACTTACAGGCATATGGTTTATTTTGGAAGGGTGTGTCCTGGCGCATCCGTGATTGACATTATTTACACAAGAACTGCCTGCAGCCCACTGGGGAATTAGTATAGGGTCTTCCAGTCCCAGCATGCAATCTGAAGTTTTACTCACCTGAGTTGAATTGATTGTTAAATAAAAAGGGTGATCGCTGGAAACCATTTTTGCTGGCAGTTTGTTTGTGTGCAGGAGTGAAACCTATGAATAAGTGTGGAATACTCAAAACGCCTCAGGTTACTGCAGACGCTGGATGTACCTGACTCTTCCTTGTCCTGTTGAAACGCCAACCAGTGAGTGCGCCCTGCTTTGTGGGTAACCTGTGGAAGTTGATTTGTATGGCCGACCCGGCCGGGGGGCGCACCGCCGCGAAGCAGGCGGCTCTGTCGCTGGAGTTGTTTTCAGCGGTTCAGAACTTACAGGCGTATGGTTTATTTTGGAAGGGTGTGTCCTGGCGCATCCATGATTGACATTATTTACACAAGAACTGCCTGCAGCCCACTGGGGAATTAGTATATGGACTTCCAGGCCCAGCATGCATTCTGAAGTTTTACTCACCTGAGTTGGATTGATTGTTAAATAAAAAGGGTGATCGCTGGAAACCATTTTTGCTGGCAGTTTGTTTGTGTGCAGCAGTGAAACATATGATTAAGGGTGGAATACTCGAAACGTGTCAGGTTACTACAGACGCTGGATGTACCTGACTCTTCCTTGACCTGATGAAACGCCAACCAGTGAGTGCCCCCTGCTTTGTGGGTAACCTGTGGAACTTGATTTGTACAGCCGACCCGGCCGGAGTGTGCACCGCCGCGAAGCAGGCGGCTCTGTCGCTGGAGTTGTTTCAGCGGTTCAGAACTTACAGGCGTATGGTTTATTTTGGAAGGGTGTGTCCTGGCGCATCCGTGATTGACATTATTTACACAAGAACTGCCTGCAGCCCACTGGGGAATTAGTATATGGACTTCCAGTCCCAGCATGCTATCTGAAGTTTTACTCAGCTGAGTTGGATTGATTGTTAAATAAAAAGGGTGATCGCTGGAAACCATTTTTGCTGGCAGTTTGTGTGCAACAGTGAAACCTATGATTAAGGGTGGAATACTCGAAACGTGTCAGGTTACTGCAGACGCTGGATGTACCTGACTCTTCCTTGTCCTGATGAAACGCCAACCAGTGAGTGTGCCCTGCTTTCTGGGTAACCTGTGGAACTTGATTTGTACGGCCGACCCGGCCGGGGGTGCACCGCCGCGAAGCATGCGGCTCTGTCGCTGGAGCTGTTTTCAGCGGTTCAGAACTTACAGGCGTATGGTTTATTTTGGAAGGGTGTGTCCTGGTGCATCCGTGATTGACTTTATTTACACAAGAACGGCCTGCAGCCCACTGGGGAATTAATATATGGACTTCCAGTCCCAGCATAAAATCTGAAGTTTTACTCACCTGAGTTGGATTGATTGTTAAATAAAAAGGGTGATCGCTGGAAACCATTATTGCTTGCAGTTTGTTTGTGTGCAGCAGTGAAACCTATGATTAAGGGTGGAATACTCGAAACGCGTCAGGTTACTGCAGAAGCTGGATGTACCTGACTCTTCCTTGTCCTGATGAAACGCCAACCAGTGAGTGCGCCCTGCTTTGTGGGTAACCTGTGGAACTTGATTTGTAAGGCCGGCCCGGACGGGGGGGCACCGCCACGAAGCAGGCGGCTCTGTCGCTGGAGTTGTTTTCAGCGGTTCAGAACTTACAGGCGTATGGTTTATTTTGGAAGGGTGTGTCCTGGCGCATCCGTGATTGACATTATTTACACAAGAACTGCCTGCAGCCCACTGGGGAATTAGTATATGGACTTCCAGTCCCAGCATGCAATCTGAAGTTTTACTCACCTGAGTTGAATTGATTGTTAAACAAAAAGGGTGATCGCTGGAAACCATTTTTGCTGGCAGTTTGTTTGTGTGCAGCAGTGAAACCTATGAATAAGTGTGGAATACTCGAAACGCCTCAGGTTACTGCAGACGCTGGATGTACCTGACTCTTCCTTGTCCTGTTGAAACGCCAACCAGTGAGTGCGCCCTGCTTTGTGGGTAACCTGTGGAACTTGATTTGTAAAGCCGACCCGGCCGGGGGCGCACCGCCGCGAAGCAGGCGGCTCTGTCGCTGGAGTTGTTTTCAGCGGTTCAGAACTTACAGGCGTATGGTTTATTTTGGAAGGGTGTGTCCTGGCGCATCCATGATTGACATTATTTACACAAGAACTGCCTGCAGCCCACTGGGGAATTAGTATATGGACTTCCAGGCCCAGCATGCATTCTGAAGTTTTACTCACCTGAGTTGGATTGATTGTTAAATAAAAAGGGTGATCGCTGGAAACCATTTTTGCTGGCAGTTTGTTTGTGTGCAGCAGTGAAACATATGATTAAGGGTGGAATACTCGAAACGTGTCAGGTTACTACAGACGCTGGATGTACCTGACTCTTCCTTGACCTGATGAAACGCCAACCAGTGAGTGCCCCCTGCTTTGTGGGTAACCTGTGGAACTTGATTTGTACAGCCGACCCGGCCGGAGGGTGCACCGCCGCGAAGCAGGCGGCTCTGTCGCTGGAGTTGTTTCAGCGGTTCAGAACTTACAGGCGTATGGTTTATTTTGGAAGGGTGTGTCCTGGCGCATCCGTGGTTGACATTATTTACACAAGAACTGCCTGCAGCCCACTGGGGAATTAGTATATGGACTTCCAGTCCCAGCATGCTATCTGAAGTTTTACTCAGCTGAGTTGGATTGATTGTTAAATAAAAAGGGTGATCGCCGGAAACCATTTTTGCTGGCAGTTTGTGTGCAACAGTGAAACCTATGATTAAGGGTGGAATACTCGAAACGTGTCAGGTTACTGCAGACGCTGGATGTACCTGACTCTTCCTTGTCCTGATGAAACGCCAACCAGTGAGTGTGCCCTGCTTTCTGGGTAACCTGTGGAACTTGATTTGTACGGCCGACCCGGCCGGGGGTGCACCGCCGCGAAGCATGCGGCTCTGTCGCTGGAGCTGTTTTCAGCGGTTCAGAACTTACAGGCGTATGGTTTATTTTGGAAGGGTGTGTCCTGGTGCATCCGTGATTGACTTTATTTACACAAGAACGGCCTGCAGCCCACTGGGGAATTAATATATGGACTTCCAGTCCCAGCATGCAATCTGAAGTTTTACTCACCTGAGTTGGATTGATTGTTAAATAAAAAGGGTGATCGCTGGAAACCATTATTGCTTGCAGTTTGTTTGTGTGCAGCAGTGAAACCTATGATTAAGGGTGGAATACTCGAAACGCGTCAGGTTACTGCAGACGCTGGATGTACCTGACTCTTCCTTGTCCTGATGAAACGCCAACCAGTGAGTGCGCCCTGCTTTGTGGGTAACCTGTGGAACTTGATTTGTAAGGCCGACCCGGCCGGGGGGGGCACCGCCACGAAGCAGGCGGCTCTGTCGCTGGAGTTGTTTTAAGCGGTTCAGAACTTACAGGCGTATGGTTTATTTTCGAAGGGTGTGTCCTGGCGCATCCTTGATTGACATTATTTACACAAGAACTGCCTGCAGCCCACTGGGGAATTAGTATATGGACTTCCAGTCCCAGCATGCAATCTGAAGTTTTACTCACCTGAGTTGGATTGAATGTTAAATATAAAAAGGGTGATCGCTGGAAACCATTTTTCTGGCAGTTTGTTTGTGTGCAGCAGTGAAACCTATGATTAAGGGTGGAATACTCGAAACGCCTCAGGTTACTGCAGACGCTGGATGTACCTGACTCTTCCTTGTCCTGATGAAACGCCAACCAGTGAGTGCGCCCTGCTTTGTGGGTAACCTGTGGAACTTGATTTGTACGGCCGACCCGGCCTGGGGGCGCACCGCCGCAAAGCAGGCGGCTCTGTCGCTGGAGTTGTTTTCAGCGGTTCAGAACTTACAGGCGTATGGTTTATTTTCGAAGGGTGTGTCCTGGCGCATCCGTGATTGACATTATTTACACAAGAACTGCCTGCAGTCCACTGGGGAATTAGTATATGGACTTCCAGTCCCAGCATGCAATCTGAAGTTTTACTCACCTGAGTTGGATTGATTGTTAAATAAAAAGGGTGATCGCTGGAAACCATTTTTGCTGGCAGTTTGTTTGTGTGCAGCAGTGAAACCTATGATTGAGGGTGGAATACTTGAAACGCGTCAGGTTACTGCAGACGCTGGATGTACCTGACTCTTCCTTGTCTTGATGAAACGCCAACCAGTGAGTGCGCCCTGCTTTGTGGGTAACCTGTGGAACTTGATATATATATATATATCTATATATATATTCACTGAAAAAACCATAGGTTATAGACCATATATAGTTAGGGATTAGCATTTAAAAAACCTTATTTTACTCGCACAAAACCATTGAAATTCCATATATAGTTAGATGCACTAACTATATATCGCGGACCCGTAATCCACTGCTAATGATGTCACATATTACATCATTCATGACATGGTCAGTGACATCACTGATGACATCACTGATGACATCTCAAATGACATCACTAATGACATCACTGATGACAACACCCAGTGACTGTATGTTTCTGTAAAGTTAAAATATGTCTTACATATTGAAGAATGAGTGGATGTATAAGTGTCTGGATGAAGGATTTAGTAGGTGCATGACTGACTGTATGAGAGAATGATTAAATGTGTCTCACTGAGTGCATGGGTTAGTGATTAAAGTGTCTTAATTTGGCAATCATTATTTATGTTCTTCTGTAAACTGCTCAATATTTAAATCAGTAGCTATATCAGCAACTATATGGGTTATTGAATGGTTGCCCAAGTATTTGTATGGGAGACTGAGTATGTGTGTGGGTGGCTGGGAGGTGTATAACTCTGTGCATAGATGTGTGAGCAGTTGATTCCCTAGGTGTATGGGTTCAAAAGTGCATGTAGAAACAGCTGTATGGACAGTTGACTGTGTGCATGAGTATATTGGTGAGTGAATGGATATCTCAGTTCTACATGTCAAAGTAAGTACATATGTAAAACACACTCCATGTGAGAGTTGACATATATAAATAACTGAACATAAGAGCCAGTGAATGTGAGAGTGGCTGTATGAATCATTGTGAACTTGTATCAAGGATTGTATAAGAGAGTAAATATGTGTTAGTATATGTTTGAATAAGTAAGGTGTGTATAACTGTATAGTTGAGGAAATGGAGGTGTGATTGATTCTTTGCATGACTGACTAGGTGTGTGGGTAACTCCATGGATGTGTGACAGTCTGTGAGTGCCTGTTTACACTGAGTGTATCTAAGGTTATATTAGAGTCTGAAGATGTATTATCACATAAATGATATCATCAGCGATGTAATCAGTAATGTCAAATGAGATGTCAGTGATGTCATCAGTGATGTCATTTGAGATGTCATCAGTGATGTCACTGACCATGTCATGAATGATGTAATATGTGACATCATTAGCAGTGGATTGCGGGTCCGCGATATATAGTTAGTGCATCTAACTATATATGGAATCTCAATGGTTTTGTGCGAGTAAAATAAGGTTTTTTAAATGCTAATCCCTAACTATATATGGTCTATAACCTATGGTTTTTTCAGTGAATTTTCAAGGTTTTGTAAATGCAAATTCCTAACTATATATGGTCTATAACCTATGGTTTTTTCTGTGAATTTCATTGGTTTTTTAAAAGCTAATATCTATAGCTGTAAAATATATTCTTTATTAAGTGACGTATCACGTAGCACGTGAGACGCCTCATGATGCATCGCATAACCGTGACGTATTGTCTCTGCAGCGCAAACCAAACCCAAAACGTAAGCGCGCCATTACACGCTTAAAGATATATATAATATTTTTTTAACCTTAATTAGACAAAATCCACACGTGCACATATCACAAACGTTCAAAAAACACAATATGTCGGACTCCCGTTACGCTGCCGGTTAGCTGCCCGGTTAACGTACCAGGAAGCACCTTTACCGCGAAAAATCACAATTTTTTTTTCACCCCCCAGGGAACTTTAATAGCCCCCTCATCAATCCTAGGGGTTCAGGAGGGGTTTGCCTTACCCCTTTCATTCATTTACACCTTTTTTTTTTCCACCTCTTGTCTCTCGATCCCACAGAGAGACAAGATGGCGGCCGCTCCAGACTGTTTACAATGATAACAGCCAATCAGCTTCTCCTCAGACTCCCGTTACACTGCCGGTTAGCTGTCCGGTTAGCTGCCCGGTTCGCGTACCAAGACGCGTCTCTACGGCGAAAAAATCGGATTTTTTTTTTTTTTTTTTGGGCTCAGCGTGGCTCTATAATATCCCCTCATCAATCCTAGGGGGTCAGAAGGGGTCTACCTTGCCCCTTTCCTTCATTTCCCCCTTTGTTTTGGCCTCCTCTTGTCTCTCGATCCTACCGAGAGACAAGATGGCGGCCGCTCCGGACTGTTTACAATGTTGACAGCCAATCAGCTACTCGTCAGACTCTCGTTACACTGCCGGTTAGCTTCCCGGTTAGCTGCCCGGTTAGCTGCCCGGTTCGCGTACCAAGACGCGTCTCTACGGCGAAAAAATCGGATTTTTTTTTTTTTTGGGGCCCAGCGTGGCTCTATAATATCCCCTCATCAATCCTAGGGGGTCAGAAGGGGTCTACCTTGCCCCCTTTCCTTCATTTCCCCCTTTGTTTTGGCCTCCTCTTGTCTCTCGATCCTACCGAGAGACAAGATGGCGGCCGCACCGGACTGTTTAGAATGTTGACAGACAGCGGAGAGCCAATCAGCTTCGCTTCGCAAAGTTCCGATAAGCGAAAAGTACGCGAACCGGAGCGCTGCCCGGAGCGCTGTTACAGATATATATCTTGATTTAAACGTTAATTTCTCAAAATCCACTGAAGCACATATATTGAGACCTAGCAAAGGCACATCGGGCTAACAGTCCCTACAATTTTGCCAAGTTTCGTGGAAATCCATTCAGCCGTTCGGGCTAAAAGTGAGTCCAACCGCCCTATGGAAATTAACATGGGAAAAACGCGTTTTGGGAGCCCCTTTTTTCTCGGCCCCCCCTTGATGAACCCCCCTCAAATTTCCAGGAGCTGCTCAGAAACAAAATGTGCCATTTTCCTGAACATTTCAGCCAATTCCGTCCACAAACGCCAAAGTTATTAGGCATAGAATTTTCAAAAATCCCATAGGGAAAAAATCCTAACTATATATACCTACTGGCGACCGCCAGTAGGTATATATATATAAATATATATATATATATATATATATATATATATATATATATATATATATATATATATATATATATATATATATATATATATATATATATATATATATATATATGTCATCCAATCCTTCGTTTCTTGATGCGGCGTTGACACCGTGGGATTCTTAACAAAGAGGAATTATTTTACTCTCTCAACGAAAATGGCTTTATGCGTTTCGGCCGGAAACCCGCCTTGTTCACAACAACTTCACAGTGGGTGCTACGGGAATATATACAAGGTTTTTGGAGCTTACTAGTGACGTACATCGGTTGCTATGGTACCCCTCCTCATTTTGATTGACATAGAAGAGGTATGTTGCATTCAGTCAAAAATTCATTGCATGACAGGTAGTCTTTCTTTCAAATTAAATACAGCATTTGATAAGACAGCTATTCATGTAAACCGTATCTACATAATTAATTATGTTTGATTTAAGGACATTTTATAAAGATCTTATTTAAAAACATACTTTACAATTAATGCTGTTGATAATATATCCTCTATATGATATATCTATGTTTCCATAGGGATGCAACAATGATAAACATACACGCAACCCCTACGTTATGTGCAAAGAAAAATTATTTTAAAGTGTGAAACTTGAAAAATAAAATAAAAAAATAGAATGAAATAAAACAGTACTGAATTACATTATTAGCTTCATGTCAAAAACATGCATCAATTTCCATAGACCATTTGTCGCCAATATTACATTGTGTGTTCTGCCCCAGTGGGCTTTTAACCGACTATGGACTATTAGTATCCGCTCATTCCTATCGGTAATGAATTATCCCATCCAATAGCTCTCTATGCCTGATATTGGATCTTTCAGTACTGTGGCTAATATATTTCCTATGTGTAAATTAGTTATAGTGTGAATTGCCCAATGCGCTCCAAATAGTGAAATATCATATTGTGAAAATTAAGTTAAATCAAATTATTGGTGCTATTGTACTTGTTCAAGCACCCTTACCACGAAGTTTTCAGAGGAGTGAGATTGACAGCTTTGCATGGAGCAAAAAAATTGGTGATATTACATATACAGGACCTATCTCTAAGTGTTAGATTATAAATACACACTCAATGCTTCGTCAGAATTTAAGCCATTAGGAGTCTTGGTTTGTAGCATGATGATAAATCTCGACTCCAATCTTCTAAGTGCTAGGAGTCTATTGCCTCCTCTTATATTCTTGCTGACACTGTCGATGACAAAATATTGCAGGTCTTCTATCTCCCTCCATGAAAAGCATTAATGTGGTGTGCCACGGGTAGCTTTGGTCACCGTTTGCATCCGCTCTTAAGTGCTGTAAGATCCTTACATGCACTGGATGCAATGTACTACCAACATAACGCTTTTTACATGTACATTGTAAAACATAGATGGCATAGTCTGTTTTACAATTGAAGATCCCTCTTATTTCTAATGGTGTCTTCCTACGTGGGAGCTGCACTTTGCTGGTATTTATTCCATGTTAGAAAAAAAGGAACTCCTGTGAGGGGTTCAGAGACCTAGTTTATGTGTATGGTAACTGCTAAATTTTAACAGTGTTTGCCAAAAATGAGAAAGAAAAATTTCTTTCTATAGTCCCCTTACTCACCGGGGTTTCCCCACGGTGACATCCTTCATCATTGGGGCTTCCCAGTTCTCTACGAAAAGGGGCGTGCTGCGACTAGGCGGACTACGCAGGAGCACTGTTATAGTGACGGGCTATGTGTGGTGCAAAGTGTGGTGATGGTGGAGTGGGTGTGTGATTAAAAATACTGTGCTAGTGGGCCTCAACAATTTATTCTGCTCCTAGTTTGGTATACTAAAAAGGGGTGACACTGTTTTCTGGCCTTAAGTTAGGGCTAGATCAGTGTTCAGTGGTCGACATGTTTCAAGCTCCCCCAAGCTTTTCATCAGGACCATACAGGGTCCAGCCCTGTATATTCCACTCCTATATTTAAATAAATAAATGAATTTATCTCAATATAATGTCTTTTCGCTGCTAATTAATAAACATGCGTATTTTATACATACGATTTAGTATCTTATTGTTGCATATGTAAAGGTCGGGTGAGGATCGAATAGGTAATACCGAGCGGGTTTCCCAATAGGAACAATGTTTCCACGAGGTGATCCTGCCCTCGCCTGAGACCATGAAGTGCAAATTAGCACCTTTACATATGCAACAATAAGATACTAAATCGTATGTATGCAATACGCATGTTTATTAATTAGCAGCGTAAAGACATTATATTGAGATAAATTCATTTATTTATTTAAATATAGGAGTGGAATATACAGGGCTGGACCCTGTATGGTCCTGATGAAAAGCTTGGGGAAGCTTGAAACATGTCGACCACTGAACACTGATCTAGCCCTAACTTAAGGCCAGATAACAGTGTCACCCCTTTTTAGTATACCAAACTAGGAGCAGAATAAATTGTTGAGGCCCACTAGCACGGTATTTTTAATCACACACCCACTCCACCATCACCACACTTTGCACCACACATAGCCCGTCACTATAACAGTGCTCCTGCGTAGTCCGCCTAGTTGCAGCACGCCCCTTTTCGTAGAGAACTGGGAAGCCCCAATGATGAAGCATGTCACCGTGGGGAAACCCCGGTGAGTGAGGGGACTATAGAAAGAAATTTTTCTTTCTTATTTTTGGCAAACACTGTTAAAATTTAGCAGTTACCATACACATAAACTAGGTCTCTGAAACCCTTCCAGGAGTTCCTTTTTTTCTGATATAGACTGGAGGCCGACCTAGTTTAGTTTACCCCCCTTCTCCCCCCTTCTCTCTAGTTATTTATTCCATGTTGACATGCTTTGCACTTAGTGCACTAGAAAAATCCCTTTTTGCTTCGAAGCCAGTTGATATTACTAACTTGGCTCGGGATGTTGGATACTAGTTCCTGCTTCATCGACTTGGCCCTTCGGTATGTTATCTGCGGCAACTTGGCACATGATGTTCCTAGTGTGGGATCACTGCGTACTACGGGCCAGTGCCTATACAAAATTCTGCGTACTTGTGTGTGATAGGCATTGTATCCTGTAATGATTCGTGGTGTCTCGATTTTTTTACTAGATGGACCAGGGGTTGTGTCTTTGAATAAAAGACTATCTCTACTCTTAGTCATGCTCTTAGTCTCTGCAGTTTCAAGAGTCTTCTCAGAGTAGCCTCACAAGCGCAATCTTTTGAACAACTGTTCTTTGGATGTTTCAAAGCTTTCTTGTGTGCTACAATTGCGCTTCATTCTGAGGCACTCAGCATAGGGGATACTGGTGATCAGGCTGGGAGGGTGAAAACTCCCGGCATGCAAGATAGTATTGCCGGAAGTAGGTTTTCGATGGGTCCTCGTTTGAATCTTATTGTCGGAAACAAATAGTTCCAAGTCTAAGAAAACAATCGAGGTATTGCTTGTGTTACATGTGAACTTTAAGTTCAAAGAGTTCTCATTCAGTTCTTCAGCAAATTCCCTTGCACTTTCCTCACTGCCTTTCCATATTAAAAAAATGTTGTCTATGTAACGACTATATTGCATCACATTTGTTAACATTTGCGTGCTAAAATCTGCCATGAGTACTTGCTCCTCCCACCAGCCCATATGCAATTTAGCATAACTGGGGGCGAAGCAAGTACCCATGGCAGTCCCCTGTATTTGCCTGTAGAGAAGTTTATTGAACATGAACGTGTTACTTTCGAGACACCACTCTATCATTTGTAGTAGCATGGCAGTGTGCTGATATAGTTCAATGTTCCTGGTGTCTAGATAGTGTTTGATGGCACGCAAACCTTCACGATGTCGAATACTGGTGTACAAACTCTGTACATCCAAAGTTACAAAGACAAAATCTGACTGCCAATTGACATCATAATTTTTTGCTAAAAAATCCCCACTGTCGTTGATGTAAGAAGGCAATTTTCTGTACGTAGGGTTGCAAAAAGTAATCAATGAACTTGCTGGTATTTTCAAAAAGTCCCCCAATTGCCGATATTATGGGCCTTCCTGGGGGGACAAAGTTCATTTTTGTGGATTTTAGGGATGAGATAGAGATGTGGTGTCACTGGGTAATTGTTCTTTAAATAATCAAATTCATACGTAGTGATCAACCCTGCGGACCTCCAATTGTATAAACTTTGATGGTATCTTTCTTTATATATATATATATATATATATATATATATATATATATATATATATATATATATATATATATATATATATATATATATATATTATATATATATATATATATATATATAAAATATATATATATATTTTTTTTTCAACAATTGAAGCATACATGTTTGCTCCCCATGAATGCCTTATAAATATATAAATATGTAAATAGTGGTACCATACATTCTCTGGTTACTAGCCCATACAGGGCTTCAAAGGAAGAACTGTAAATGAACTGTTCTAGTGCTGTGTAGATTATACTTGTAAATATTTGTATAGGACTTATAGGGCTCTATAATGTAATATACTATATTAGTAAAAAATATCTGCACAGATGTTTGTGATATGAATTAGGGGATACACCCCCACACAACAAATGGGTAGGAACCCAAACGGACTAAATTTATTTGTAAATACATGGTACCTAATATGATATACCAAAAGTGTGCACTATATGGTAATAATATTTGTTGTTGTCAAACACTTTTAATTTTGCACTTAGCACTTTATCTGTCGTCAATGTTGAACAATGTGAAAACCTTTGTATTAACATACTACAAGATGGCCGCCAGGAAAAATGTAATTGACCGTCATCTATTTTGATGACATGAAGGAGGGCGGATAGTTTAAAATGGCGAGAAAGTTTGCACAATACTGACACTGACGAAGCCTGTGAGCAAAGCGCGTCTGTCGGGGGTGTAGGGTGTTTGGAAATAAATTGACTTTTTGATCACAACATCGGAGTGCTTGCCGTTTTTCTAAACGCAATAGTTTGGAAGTGCGTTGCGATATATATATATATATATATATATATATATATATATATATATATATATATATATATATATATATATATATATATATATATATATATATATATATATATATATATATATATTCTGTTAACTTTTTGTACTTCTTTCTGTCTATATATCTATATATATATGTGTGTGTATGTATATATATATATGTATTTATGTGTGTATATATATATATATATATATCTATATATATACACACACATATATATGCGCATTCGATTCTCTCACTCAAGGATGATGACGCCTCATGTAGCTGCTCAAATTACTTTATTTCAGCCCCATTGAACGTGTTTCGGCTGCCCAGCTGCCTTGCTCACCGATAACAGAAGTAATGGGAGCAACCATTTGTAAATAATGCGTGATTGTTACGCGTCACGTGCAAAACTGCAAAACAGAAAAAATTTAAAACAGACTCGTAGTTTATTTCACATTTTCCAAAGCAATGAGTGGTTTGTTAAAAAATAATAATTACCACAATTCATGACATTTGTACGATTCACTACGGCAGGATGTATTTTGAGCATCTTTACATTTGAAACAAGGAAAAGCCAAGTTATAGCAAAAATCCAAAATAATAAAATTCAATTATGAAATTTGTTATTATGTATACACATTCAGACCCTCTTTTGATTTTGATAATCAGCATACAAGAATACTGCCCAAGTGGGCAAACTATGCCTATCATGATCCTCAATCAAGCCCCAGTGGGCTTTTACTTAACCTCATCCATTTCTCAAGATACCAGTTCATCACCCCTGCCAGCATGAATATACTCTATACATCTACACTAAGATATATTGCCTACTACTAATATGTCTGTTACGTGAATTATGTGATTTAAAACCTTCTATAATACTTTAAAAACCTCATTTTGTTTATATTTCGCGATTTCATGGGCAAAATTGTTCCATTACATAAATGATTTATCTACAAGTGCATATATAGATCCTCTTCTACATTAAGGCCTTCCGGTTGCTTGGTGTTTAATTCAATAATATAGTGGGATTCTAATGTCGGAAGCTTTTTTTCTCTATTCCCACCACAAACATCTCTTGCCACTGAATCAACCACATAATATGAAATTCCTTGCACATCTTTACCATGGAACCTCTCAAAATGGCGAGTTATAGGATATGTGCGATTACCATTTTGTATTGCCCTTAAATACTGTAAAACTCGTTTATGCATTTCTAGGATTATGATGTGTTTATTGCTCCAAGAGACGTTACTACTTGTAAGACCTCAGTTGTTTTGATTTCAACTCAGTGGCAAAAACTATGAAAAGCCCAACAAAGGGTTTGTATGAAAGGTACTCACTTTTGTTTCTACTAATATTAATTTATCAGTTCACCAAATAGAAATTGCCTGTGATTGGATACTTCTCAGTTGTATTAATTTGCCAGACATAATAATTTTTGAATTTCTTCTCCAGTCTTAATCAACATCTATTGCCCAAATAATTGCAAAGAGTTATAGAAATATAGGCTGACAAAATTAAACAAATCTTGAAAAATTAAAGGCACAACTTTCCGAGTACTTTTTTTATTCTAGAGGGAGATACAATCTTAGGACTGATCAAAATTACTTGGATCAGAAACCAGCTAACAGCTTTGAAACACACTCAGTGAGCAATGCGGTTTGCTCTAGAACATATATCAGATCAAAGGCTGTGAAATGAGTTTGGCATTTGCCTCAAAGGGTTGCCGATTATTCTTCTATTGACCATTCAGCTCATGAATCATTTGCAAACAGTGATTTTAATGCCCATATAGATTACAGTTTTGTTCCTATTGAACATTGTTACAGTCAAAGCATTTAGTTACTCTGCTCTGGGAGTAGTGAATACTTCCCTCTAAGTTTGTTGCTCTGATGCCCAGATTTATCTGCTTATTGGTGAATATATTTTATCCCTAATGTCTCTGAATTAAGGTCAGCTAGAGTACTGTAGAGTTAATAAAGGTCTTTCAGTCATTGAACTCAGGTCCTTGTTTGCTAGAGTCTAGGGATCAGTTCTTGAAAGCTATTGCTCATTGATCCACTGAAATGTCAGCTTTCTTTAGTTATGAACAACCCTCAATGACAAATTTGTTTAGAACCCCAAATCACCAAATTAATATTCTTGCTTTGAGAAAGAGTTTTGGTCAGTGTGAGGGAATTTTCACTCTTTCCAGAGGAATGTTAGATTCAATAACACTCTCATTCTATTGTCTAAGCCAGAAGGTAAAATTCTTCACCCGCCTCGACGGAGACAGGCTCAGTATTAACGATGAGGACCTCCTCGGCCTGGAAAGCAGGCTTTTCACACTCTAAGCTTGTTCCCGCCATCATCGACGACTTCATTGAGACCTCGTCCAGCATCACCTGCAACGATGACTCCTCCTTGGACTCAGCTTTCTACCTTACCTCCTTTAAACTCTAGCTTCTCCAGGACTTATTCGAAGAATTTCTTCTAAGTCAGAAATTTCTATGGTTGGATTTAATTCATTTCTGTGTAATTTTAATTAGTACAATTTTCTCTATTTTTCTAATTGGTGTGGGATTTTTGTGTTTTTTTTTACTTTATTACTGTTTGTTTTCATAAATACTTTACACAGTGCTCTTTAAGTTGAGCCTGACTGCTTTTGGGCCAAGTTAGCAGAGGGTTAAGCACAGGTTAATTTAGTGACTTTTGTAATTCACCATGACAAGGATTATGGTTATTGCTTGGGTAGAGTTTTCACCTCACTCAATCAATTCCTTACAATGCCTGAATGATATTTTAATAATGTTCTGAGATGGCCCAGAAGAATTGCGGCCCCTTTCCTTTATTTGTTGTAGGCATAGTCTTACCGTAGGGCCTCCCCTCCAAGTATTTTGCATGGTGGTCATTTTCTACTATTAGGTAGTTATATCCTTGTTGCAACCTCAAACTGCAATACTGTGTATGGCTTAAACAGGATGTTACCATAGTAATATATAGAACTAAATCAGTTAGCCATTATTCTTATAACACAGCACAGAGGAAGTTGTTGCTTCTCCGTGCCTTCTCTTATATTTCCCCAGTCACCAGAAAACCAAGTAAAGTGCTGCACGTTTGCATCCACCACCACAGACCCTAAGAAGGCAATGAATTTGCAGATGTCAAACGAAAATCTAGCACAGGCTCACCACCACCTATGAGTCTCCACATACTAAGGCAAATCGGGCAGAACCAGGTAATACTGTAGTATCTCTCTCATACTCTACCCTGGATCCTGGGTGTCTGTAGAGATCCCTGGAAGCAACAGACCTCTGCTATGGTCTGCGGCAACTTTAAGTTACAGAACCACTTGTGAGCATGATGCCCGCATCTGGACCAGCCTCAATGACATAGAAAGTATAGGAGAATGGTAATGGAAGCCCAAAAGCAGGAGGCATATGTTGTCATTATGCCATGTAAGGCATATGGCCTTAGGGCGGTCTCCTCCCCAAACATTTTGCTTGTTTTGCCTCACTTTTTATTAATCTGTTTTTGTTGCCCTTAGGGCTCTGGCCACTGTACCACTGCTAACAACTGCTAAAGTGCATGTGCTCACTCCCCTAAAACATGGTAATATTGGTGTATCTACAACTGGCATATTTAATTTACTTACAGGTCCCTAGTGAAGTACGCTACGTGTGCCCAGGACTTGTCAATTAAATGCTACTAGTGGTCCTCCAGCACTGATTGTGCCACCAAATTAAATAGCCCTTCAAACATCTTGCAGACCGGCTACTGCAGAGCCTGTGAGTGCAGTTCACTGACATGTCTACTTGGCATTTAAAAACCTTGCCTAGCCTTAAACTCCCCTTTTTTAAATAAACATAGGTCGCCATTAAGGGAGGGTCTGGGTAGCCCATAGGACAGGGTGCTGTGTAATTTATAGGCAGGACATATACTTTTTGGTTTTACATGTACTAGTAGTAAAAAAACACCCACATTCGTTTTTTCACTACAGTGAGACCTACCCCTCTCATAGGTTGACATTGGGGGTTCCTTAATGCATGTGTTAAGTGTAATTCTGATTGAAAAGGAGTAGTACAGTCATGTTTGGCACCTACGCACTTGTCATGATAAATCCTCTTTAATAGTAACGTTGGATTTATGATTACATCTTTAAAAAATACCACATTTAGAAAGCTGGCATTTTCTGCTCTAAAGCACTGTGTGCCTCTGCCTGTCTCCAATACCTGTCTGGGGTGAGTGACAGCTGGTCTTTGGGGGCTTTTCCTTGTAGACAGTTACACACAAAGGGAGCTGAGGTGTTCCAGATGGACCATTCACATCCTGATGGGCCATTAACATCTTGATGGGTCATCCTGGGCAGGATGTGAGGAAGCAGCTAATACATGCACCTAAAAGGGGTGAGCTTCTCCCCACACAAAGAGCTGCATACCCTGTGTAGTGTGTATTGAGGTAGGGCGGAAAAGAGAGGACCTGTGTGCACTTCAGAGTCCCTCTTTGAAGTCTCCCCAACTTCAAAGGCACCACTGGGTATAAGAACTTGACTTCTATGGATACTCTACCAGAAAGAAGAACTGCTGTCCTGCTGAAAGACTGCCTCTCTGAAGGACTGCTCCTCTGGAAGAGTTGCTTTTCTGCTTTGCTGACCTGCCTGCTGACCTCTCTGCCCTGGTGGAGAGGACTTGACCTACATCACTGGAATCCAATGGGACTCCACGGACTTGTCTGCTTGCCTCCTGTTCTGCAGTCTCAGGGACATCAAAGACTCTCTGCATCTCTCCAAACAGCACCTGTAATCTGACATCTGTTAGTCCTACCCTGCCAAGTGGTACCAATCTAGTCCTGGTCCTTTGGAAGAGGTTTTCATGTGCTGCAGCACTAAAATGCATGCAGTGTCGACTTTGCACCAGTCGGAACCGGCCTTTTCCCATCTACCCTGAATCGTCACCTACAATCCTACAGATCAACGCCCACGCATTGCCTTTGACACCCCTCGCATTCTGCTCCTCGACATCAATGCCACCTCCATGAAAGTACTGTTTGAAGTGGGATCTGCGTGGCTCCTGTATATGACCTGCGCTCCATCACAGTCAGCCTGACTTTTCCGATTTGACAAGGTCCAGCGCAATCTGATAGTCCCAGTTTGCTTTATGTTTCTAAGCACTATGGGCCCGATGTAGGTGGCCCATTACCGGTCGGTAAACCCAAAATTCGGTAAATTTCAGGCTTACCGACCGGTATTGAGCCATTTCTGATGTAGGGGATGATTTGGTAAATACCGAATCGGTATTTACCGATTCGGTATTTACCGAATCATTATTTACTGATTCGGTATTTACCGAATCGGTAAATGGCATGTAGGAAGCACTTTTAAGAGTGCTTATGTGCTGTAAGGATTCGTTATTTACCACCAACTATTAGTTGGTGGTAAATACCGAATACCTTTGAAAATGCAAATATGTGCATTTTCAACAGTGCCATGTGGCAGACATACATGCCCTTATGGCATGTATGTGTGCCATATGTGCACACAAGCACTATTCAGGGGTGCAACAGGGTGTCAATGTGACACCCTGCCACCCTTGAATGTTTCCCTATTTTACCGAATCGGTAAATCATCACAGTTTTGGCATCAAGATGGTATTCTATGGGTGGCACATCGGTATTCCCATGCAACCACCAATGGGTTTTGATGCAAATCCCTGTCTATTAACATCTGCAGTCACAGATTTGCTCCAAAAAAGTATGCCTCCTCTTAGTAGATATGGTGCTGTTTTCTTTCTCTGTTTAATGGAATGCAGCACAGCAACTATTGCTACGGTGCTGCACTACGTTGCATTAAAAATTTGTAAATTTCCAACCAAGTGTTAACAAAGTGGTTAGAGTCAGGGAGGAGGCAAAGGTTGGCAGGATGTTTGTTTATTTATAATTCCCTAGAGTTCAATCTGCCAAGAAAGAACAGAAAGGCATACTACTGCACGGCTTCTGCCCCTCTACAGATGATCCATCCCATCAGCTTGACATGCATGGTGCAGTGGAGCCAAACACGGCATAAAATTAAAAACAAGTAACTAGGATATTTTCATCTCTGTGTAAGTGATATTGTAGACTACTTGAGCTTCACTCTTGTTGTTTATTCTATCACTCAGAGCTAGGGGTATTAAAATATGCACTCGACTGGTAAAGTCATAAAAGTGATCCTTGGTGAAGTTGAATGAAGCTTTCCAACATTGTAGGATATCACCCAGGGAGACGTCTTGGTACCCACAAACAATGTTGATTTCCTGCTGCAGGCTGCCTATGAGTCTGCAACTCTTCTAACTGCATCAGGTGACTGGATGGACAGCAGCATGTAGTGCTATTAGGGGCCAGGAAAATGTGGGGGTTTGCAGAGGCTTTTGGTGCTCCTAAAATAGGAGAGCTTAGAGGAAGGGAACAGGGGGGAGGAATGGATCGGTATAGGGGTGGTGTTGGACTTGGCCCTTTTTGCAGGGTCATCCCTAAACCTTTTGCCTTCCTCCTAGTTTTTTTCCAACATGGTGTTGTCGGTTTTAGCACTCTGGACACTTTAGCACTGTTTAGCAGTGCAAAGTGCATGTACTCTCTGCCCTCCATTGGCTAACATTGAGAACCTCCCCCCCTTATGGGATAGCTCCTAAAGGGAACAAAATAAGTGAGTCATGTTTGGTATGTGTGGAATGGAAATAATAAATGCTGCACAATGGTGTTCTCAGATTTATTTTCACTATTTTAGGAATGCAACTGTTAGAAGTTGGTATTTTTGTGTGCCGCCTGCCTGATGTGTATTGCATGTCTGGTTCTAGACGTGACCGGGGATGGTGAGGTGTGGGTGGCTCAAGGGAGGGCAGGGTGAGTCAGTGTCAGGCTGAATAGGAGACCTGCAATAGAAGTAGTGGGCGGAGAAGTCCCTTGTCCCTGAATAGGTCTATGCCTGCCCTGTACAATTCTGGCTCTGGCCACCTGTGGTGTGTTTGATTGCCAAGCCCCAGTTCACAAAGGAAGGGGGTGAACCAGGTAAACTAAGTGCTCTACACTTCCCAAAGACCAGTTGGGACTGGTTTCCCCAAAGACCCTTCTAGAAGCTCCTGCCCCTCTTTAGTAGCAGGGCAGAAGGGTGTATGAATACAGAGGCTGTGACCCCATGAGTAGTGTGCTTGTGCTGACTTGGGGGGACACTCTGCCAGGAAGAACCGCCGCAGGACCCAGCTGCTGACTCCTGAGGGTCCCTGCGTGCTGGCTGGCCTGGGTCCAGCACAGCCCCTCTACAAATTTGGGGACACTACTGGACTTGGAGGAGACTATGCTGGAGTAAAGGCTGCTGAGCCAGGAGGATTGCCACCTTGCTAGGTTTGACTGCTTTTAGGAACTGCTACTTTGTTGGGCTGAGCTGCCCTACTGCCTGCTGATCTTTACCCAGCCTGTGCCCGTTTCCTAGCACCTCGTGAGTGCTATATTTTGATTCCCCCAAGAAGGAGAGTGAATCTTGCAGCGCTGTGCTGCCAGCGTGCTGTGAGGGAATCCTGGTGTGTGGGATTCCCCCTACGTGTGGTCAAGAAGAGCGGGTGCCCAACTCGCATTTTGCAGCTCTTTCGCTGGTGCCCACCCCGCATTTCTGCTTCTCTCACTAGCGGGAGCCCAACCCGCATTGTCTGCATTTTTATAAAAAGAAAGCAGGAGCCCACCCCACGTTTTTTGCATATTTTATTAGTGGGAGCCCACCCACATTTTTTGCCTTCGAGCGGGTGCCCGCCCTGCGTTTTCTGCATGTTTTATTAGCGGAAGCCCAACCCACAAAGGTCTTTCATACCAGTGTGAGCCTACACAGTATTGCCGCCGAAACCTCCAGGGAATCACCCCGGCGGCCCAGGAGCACCAAAAGCGGAAGACAGATGCCCGCGCCTGACTGTGGGTGGGGCGAGAAGAGGAAGCTGTGGCCGGTGGACGGGCGGGGCTCCCATGCATTGGAGAGAGCCCTGCGTGTAGCAGAGGTGTGGCAGCTGTGGTGGCAAGAGCCCAAGAAGGCATCCAGAGAGGTCTTGGCAGAGCAGTGGACTGTCAAGGCACATACTGGTGCCTGTCCCCTGTTGGAAGGAGTCCAGTGTCCAGGGGAGGCGGCACGAGAAGAGTCCCAGTGATTGGGAGCTCTGAGGAATATCAATGTTTCCGGAAGCGACAGCAGAAGGGCCCATGTTTGGTTGTTGTCACAGCTGCCCCGGTTGACAGTGGGCAGCTGCAACGTTTTGGCAATACTGTCGTGGGAGACCCAGAGTGGGACTCTGGGGGGCATTTTTGAACTTCAGTATCCCAAAGGGGGACTCCAACATGCCAGCGTTCTTGTGGGCTACTCAGCTGCGCCGCAGTTGCTGGCCGCTGCAGCGTTCTGGGGCACCTTTAATTGGAGTCGCGGAGGGGGATCCACTGCCACAGTACTGGTTTTACTGTACACAGCTGCGCTGCAGGAGCGGGCAGCTGCAACGTTGTGGGCAACATTTTTAATTTGAGAGTCCCAGAGTAGGGGCACCCCAGGTGCCATAGTGCCACATGCTAATTTGCACAGCTGTACCGCCAGTTAGCAACAGCTGGAACGTTGAACAAACTTTTCTTTGAGGGTCTTAGAGTGAGGCCCCCCCTGCGCAGTGGCGTCAAAGGCTAACCTGCAACGGTGGGGGCATTTACAATGTGTGCAGCTTTTCCCAAAGGTTAGCATTGTTGATTTTATGCCTAAGTATGGTTTGTGTATAATGCATTCATGCTGATGTTCTGGACAATGTGTTTTTATGCCCTATGAGACGCTAGGATTATGCCTAATGCTAACGTGCATGCCTAATATCATGTTATGGTGTTTTAGGTTCATGCCTGACCAAAATGTGATTTATGCCTATTGTGGTATAGTGCTAGGTTCTTCCTTTTACCCGTAGCTACTGGCTGTTATTACTGGTTGGTTGCATTTACTGTTTATGCTTGGTTCTGGCAGCGACCCGATTAGCACTGCCTTGTCCCCTGTAAATAATGACCTGGTGCCAGTTGGCACAGTGTATACATCTGTGATGGTGATTCTAATTTGTTTTACATAATACAAAGTCTATTTTATATAACCTTGTGTGGAGTCTCTTTTGTAGTGTGCCTAGTGTGTGGCCGGGTGTGATTGTATGTTGCGCAAACGCTTTACACATTGCCTCTGGGATAAGCCTGACTGCTCGTGCCAAGCTACCAAGGGAGTGAGCAGGGGTTATCTTCAGTGTGTAACTCCCTTGCCATGACTGGAAATGGGGGTTTCTGCCTGGCTTTGGCGCATGCCCTGGCCTACCGGAATCCCCATTTCTAACAGGTGGGGCAAGAGATTTTGTAGTAGTTTCACGTTTTTTTTAAAACTTGGTGAGCTACACATTTTAACAGGCTTCTGAACTTTAAAAAAATGCAAAGTTGCAAGTTCACAAACTGCGATTTTATTCTCCCCTACCTCTATTAAAAACTTTTGTTGATAGCTACCCAGCTATAATGTTATGTATTTCCTTTAGTAATCAGCTATGATAAATGTCCTCGATCATGTTGAAAGCACAAACCGTAAGGCATAGACAATAGCAATACACTTGGAGCCACGAGTTTGGGTAGGGAAGGGTAATAAAGCAATTCAGTTACTGTGGTATTTTATTCATGGACATCGTTATGGATTCAGCAACTTTTGGGTCATTTGTGATACACGTGTCAGGATTGCGCATATATTTCTTCATCTCATATAATCACAACTTCGATATGTATTATTTACACATCATTACAACGATGTACTTATAATATAGTTGTAGAAATGTCAGCACGTACCATGGATTCTGCAACAGTTCTGCTTTGCTTGTACTTGTAGCCAGCCATGAAAATGAAGCATGCATAAGCGCATATAGCCTGGGGTTCAGCCTAAAAATAGAATTCAGATTTAAAAATAAGTTGCAGTTTTCAACCAGAGAGGAATTATAATATTTGTTCTGTGGAAAAATATTTGTATTTCTAATTGCAGCTGCAATGTTTTTCTTTTGATTAACCATGGACCATAAGCCATATATTATTAGAGAAATATATAAACTGTAGATGGGCTTGTAGAATTCTATAATTAGAATTTCTGAGTGTCTGCTTAGAAAATCTTACATTGCGCAATGTCAATTATAATCAATTATTAAATATTAAGAGCAAATATTACAGCATCTCAAGGAAGAGAGGCTGTAAAATTGACCAGCGAAATATTATTCTTTGCCTAGTATCCATCTGGTAATATAAAAATGATAGTAGATTTTAATAAGCACTCTAGGGGTGCACACAAATGCTGCCTCGCACATGCCAAAAAGTTAATGTCGCTTCTTGCAATGATTTATTCATAACATTTCCCAGATTCGTGAGATCCACACAATTGTGATTATGCACGATACTCAGGCAGTGAAACATGTTTGAAAAGGCTCCCTAAGTGGATGGTACAATAAGTGCTGCAGGCACACCAGTGGCATTTAATTTACAGGTCCTGGGTACAAGTAGCATCGTTTTACTAGCGATGTATAAGTAAATTAAATGTGCAAATTGGGTCTAAGCCAGTTTTACTGTTTAAAGAGAGCACATCACTTTAGTGTTGGTTAACAGTGGTAAGGTGCACAGAGTCCTAAGGCAAACAAAAACGAATTCATAAAAAAAAGGGGGGAAGGCAAAACGTTTGGGGGAAGACCATCCTAAGGCTGACAGGTCTACCACACATACTTGCTCCTTTTAAAGAGAACACGGCATTTATTATACCCTGCAGGCTTTGTTTCTGTACTTGGAGGATTTGCAGTAGGCAAATGCGAAGGAAGCGAAGAGCTACCATATACCATTTATATAATCTCCACAATCAGAGTCACCCTTTCCAAAGAGCGAGGTAAGGCCTTTGTATGAGGCCAGTGGAGGTGCCAAAAAAACCCTAAATCGGCCTTTAATGACCTATTTTCAGTGTGTGGGTAAAGTACTAGGAGTCAAAACGCTATTTTACACGGTGGGCTGAAAATCCTTAGACTCTACCTATCTCAAAGTATTCTTCCTTTTCCTGATGCGTCTTCCTGACCTCAGTCTTGACACTATTACTAAGCCTCAGCCTGTGTCCTACAGAAGAGGCCACGATCGAGGAACTTTGTTTTCCATAATTTTGGGTTTCCCATAGAGGGTGCAAGTGCTTGAATCTGTTCCTTCTGCTCTGTAGCATGGTGGCAGCTCCTCAGATAAGGGTGTTGGTGTTCTAACTTCCCAATTGCTACCATGCACTTTACACAATAAGTAAGACATTGAATACCTTATAGACTGTCCAGCTTTCTGGTGAGCTGACCCTCATTACTACTCACAAAATTGTATCTGGCAGGTGTATAGAGGGTAAACAGACAAAATATCGACTACAAAATATTGAATAGACATAATATCGAGTACAAAATATAGGCTGGACAGAATATCGAATGGACAAAATATAGACATCAAAAATATCGTTTTGAAGGTAAGTAATGTAATATCGAATTTTAAAATATAGATAGTCAATATATCGAAGTACATAATATAGGTTAAGAAAAATATCAAACTTTTAATAATATCTAATTTTTTATAGTGTATTTTATGTGTTAAAAGTGTTTATTTATGTTATAATGTAATTTAATTAATGAATTTAGTTATTTAAATTTTGCGTAATTTCATTCTGTAGTGGGTTGTGGGTTTATAGAGGAATAGGGTGGGAAGTAATTTAATTATAATTAATTAAATATGTAAATGTATTTATTGGTATTTGTTTACAATTAATTGTTAATTGATTTTTATTTAGTAATTTATTACATTTTAATTGCCAATTAATTTTATTTAATTGATTAATAGATCATTATTTTAATTTAACTAATTTAATTTCTGTAGCGGGTTGTGGGTTTATAGGGGAGTAGGGTGGGAAGTAATTTAATTATAATTAATTAAACATGTTAATTTATGTAGTGTGATTTAATTACAATTAATTAAATATGTAAATTTATTCATTGGTATTTTTTTATAATTAATTGTTAATTAGTTTTTATTTAGTAAATAATTACATTTTAATTGCCAATTATTTTTATTTAATTGATTAATTGATAATTATGTTAATTTAACTAATTTAATTTCTGTAGAGGGTTGTGGGTTTATAGGGGAGTAGGGTGGGAAGTAATTTAATTATAATGAAATAAATATGTTAATTTATGTAGTGTAATTAATTATAATTAATTAAATATGTTAATTTATTTATTGGAATTTGTTTATAATTAATTGTTAAATTATAATTTTGGCAATTAATTAAATTTTAAATGCCAAATAATTGTATTTAATTGATTAATTGATAATTATGTTAATTTAAGCAATTAAATTTCTGGAGCGGGTTGTGGGTTTAATAGGGGAATAGGGTGGGAAGTAATTTTATTATAACTAATTAAACATGTTAATTTTTTTGTGTATTTATTAGATGTTAATTGTTAAGTAACTGTTTAATTACTAATTAGTAATTTGAAATTAATTAGTGTTAATAGATAATTAATTGTAATGATTAAATTAAATTAGTATTTGTAATTATTTCATTATTATATCATATTAAAGTGGTAATTACTTTTAATTAATTTTTTCATAGATATTAATATATATATCTTTTTAAATAATATATGAAGTATCTACTTTCTCTACGGTTGCACTCACTGGAGTGGGAATAGTAATTTTTACCCCTACGCTATCCAACGCTTTTCCTACTGTTGCACTTTCTGGAGTGGGAATAGTAATTTTAACCCCTACGCTATCCAACGCTTTCCCTACTGTTGCACTCTTTGGAGTGGGAATAGTAATTTGTACCCCTACGCTATCCAACGTTTTACCTACTGTTGCACTCTCTGAAGTGGGAATAGTAAGTTTTACCCCTACGCTATCCAACGCTTTCCTTACAGTTGCACTCTCTGGAGTGGGAATAGTAATTTTTACCCCTACGCTATCCAACGCTTTCTCTACTGTTGCACTCTCTGGAGTGGGAATAGTAAGTTTTACCCCTACGCTATCCAACGTTTTACCTACTGTTGCACTCTCTGGAGTGGAATAGTAAGTTTTACCCCTAAGCTATCCAACGCTTTCCTTACTGTTGCACTCTCTGGAGTGGGAATAGTAATTTTTACCCCTACGCTATCCAACGCTTTCCCTACTGTTGCACTCTCTGGAGTAGGAATAGTAAGTTTTACCCCTACGCTATCCAACCCTTTCCCTACTGTTGCACTCTCTGGAGTGGGAATAGTAATTTTTACCCCTACGCTATCCAAAGCTTTCGCTACTGTTGCACTCTCTAGAGTGGGAATAGTAATTTTTACCCCTACGCTATCCAACGCTTTCCCTACTGTTGCACTCTCTGGAGTGGGATTAGTAATGTTTACCCCTACGCTATCCAACGCTTTCCCTACTGTTGCACTCTCTGGAGTGGGAATAGTAATTTTAACATCTACGCTATCCAACGCTTTCCCTACTGTTGCACTCTCTGGAGTGGGAATAGTAATTTTTACCCCTAGGCTATCCAACGTTTTCCCTACTGTTGCACTCTCTGGAGTGGGAATAGTCATTTTTACCCTATGCTATCCAACCCTTTCCCTACTGTTGCACTCTCTGGAGTGGGAATAGTAAGTTTTACCCCTACGCTATCCAACCCTTTTCCTACTGTTGTACTCTCTGGACTGGGAATAGTAATTTTTACCCCTACGCTATCCAACGCTTTCGCTACTGTTGCACTCCCTGGAGTGGGAATAGTAATTTTTACCCCTACGCTATCCAATGCTTTCCCTACTGTTGCACTCTCTGGAGTGGGATTAGTAATTTTTACCCCTACGCTATCCAACGCTTTCCCTACTGTTGCACTCTCTGGAGTGGGAATAGTAATTTTAACACCAACGCTATCCATCGCTTTCCCTACTGTTGCACTCTCTGGAGTGGGAATAGTAATTTTTACCCCTACGCTATCCAACGCTTTCCCTACTGTTGCACTCTCTGGAGTGGGAATAGTCATTTTTACCCCTACGCTGTCCAACCCTTTCCCTACTGTTACACTCCCTGGAGTGGGAATAGTCATTTTTACCCCTACGCTATCCAACCCTTTCCCTACTGTTGCACTCTCTGGAGTGGGAATAGTAATTTTTACCCCTACGCTATCCAACGCTTTCGCTACTGTTGCACTCTCTGGAGTGGGAAAAGTAATTTTTACCCCTACGCTATCCAACGCTTTCCCTACTGTTGCACTCTCTGGAGTGGGATTAGTAATTTTTACCCCTACGCTATCCAACGCTTTCCCTACTGTTGCACTCTCTGGAGTGGGAATAGTAATTTTAACACCTACGCTATCCAAGGCTTTCACTACTGTTGCACTCTCTGGAGTGGGAATAGTAATTTTTACCCCTACGCTATCCAACGCTTTCCCTACTGTTGCACTCTCTGGAGTGGGAATAGTCATTTTTACCCCTACGCTATCCAACCCTTTCCCTACTGTTGCACTCTCTGGAGTGGGAATAGTCATTTTTACCCCTACGCTATCCAACGCTTTCCCTACTGTTGCACTCTCTGGAGTGGAAATTGTAATTTTTACCCCTACGCTATCCAACGCTTTCCCTACTGTTGCACACTCTGGAGTGGGAATAGTAATTTTTACCCCTACGCTATCCAACGCTTTCCCTACTGTTGCTCTCTCTGGAGTGGGAACAGTAATTTTTACCCCTACGCTATCCAACGCTTTCCCTCCTGTTGAACTCTCTGGAGTGGGAATAGTAAGTTTTACCCCTATGCTATCCCACCCTTTCCCTACTGTTGCACTCTCTGGAGTGGGAATAGTAATTTTTACCCCTACGCTATCAAACGCGTTCCCTACTGTTGCACTCTCTGGAGTGGAAATAGTAATTTTTACCCCTACGCTATCCAACGCTTTCCCTACTGTTGCACACTCTGGAGTGGGAATAGTAATTTTTACCCCTACGCTATCCAATGCTTTCCCTACTGTTGCTCTCTCTGGAGTGGGAACAGTAATTTTAACCCCTACGCTATCCAACGCTTTCCTTCCTGTTGAACTCTCTGGAGTGGGAATAGTAAGTTTTACCCCTACGCTATCCCACCCTTTCCCTACTGTTGCACTCTCTGGAGTGGGAATAGTAATTTTTACCCCTACGCTATCAAACGCTTTCCCTACTGTTGCACTCTCTGAAGTGGAAATAGTAATTTTTACCTCTACGCTACCCAACGCCTTATTTACTGTTGCACTCTCTGGAGTGGGAATAGCAATTTGATATTTCCGCTATACTACGGTAATAATATTGGATATATTTTAATTATATTATGTTACTATATATATATGTTTTAACAAATATGATTGTAAAAAAATTTTTTATAACTTTCATTAATTATTTAATTATTATAAATATATTGAAGTATTTTAACTATATTTTAGTAAATAATTTGTAATATCAATTTAATTTAACATTGTTTTTAATAAAGTCGATATTTTTACAAACTATATTTTTGTAAACGATATTATTTACTCGATATTTTTGTACTTACCTGTTTGTAGATACAAAGTCGATATTCTGTCTGTCGATATTTTGTCGCCGATATTTTTGATACTCGATATTATGTCCCTCGATATTATGTCAGTGATCCGTATAGAGGCCTGATTATCTCAGGCCACTTATCTGCCATGTTTCAACCCCTAGTGCCACTCCTAGAATGATATAAAAACCACAGGAGCAACCATAGACCAATCTGGATAGGGATGTTCATATTTATAAACAACAATGTGCGAAAAGGTTTTAGTTTCAATACAAAGTTTACATCATTTGCCATATACCCTAAATGTATCTGTGAAACAATGACTGTAGGTAGCCAAACATATTCAAGAAACATGACTATATATTATAATTATAAAGACAAATATGTTGATAGAAAAAGTAAACGTAGGGCATGGTACAATAAACCTTTGAGCATTTATAGACAATAAATGAATTCAAACGTGCTCAGTGAACTCAGTGGACAGGCAGTGCTAGTGATAATAGTGCCCCAAAAAAGTGATCACACGTGAAAACTAAGTCTGGGCAGAGTATGTGGAGTGGCACTCTGCGGAGTTCCACGGAGTTTAAAAAAAACTCAGTGGAACTCTGCTCCTCCACTGTCCCACTGGAATTTTTTTTAAAGGATAAAAAAAAAACACTTCCCTGCTCTCCCACATCTGCGGGCTGCCTTCCTCCTCACCGTGGTGTCTCCTTGTCGCCGCCGTCCTCCTCCTCGTTGCGCAGCTCATGTAAGACGTTAAACATAGGGGGTTGCGACCAGCAACGAGGAGGAGTACGGCAGCAAAAAGGAGACACCACAGCAAGGAGGGGGGCGGCTGGCAGACGGAAGAGAGCAGGTAAGTGGCCTTTTTTTACCCTTTTTTTTGGGACCGGTGGTTCAGGGGCTGGGGGACGTACTCCGCTCTGGCATAGAGTCAGAGTTTTGCCTCCACTTTGCGTTCACAAAGGGGCACGGAGGTGGTAAAACTCTGCAAACTACGCTGGCGGAGCGGAGTATGCCGTTCGGGGTTAGCGAAAACAAGCATTTGCTATGCAATAGGTATCGCATTTGCCACAGCTTAAGCTATTGGCATTGTAAATGACAATGCCTTTCATTTATCTGTTTTGATAATTAACACATAAATAAAAGGCATTGACATTTACAATAGCTCAAACTCTTGTAAATGCGATATCTATTTAATTTCAAAGAAGCTGCGCCATTGTCTCGGGCTGCTTGGAAAGTGAAAGTGCGCATGGCGCGCTGTATGCCGCAGGAAAGCATGTTGTACCTCCAGTAGGAGAAACTCATTAAAGAAAATAGTGCTTACAGACTAAATAAGACATACTGTGTAACAACAGAAGTAAAAGGGCCAGTCCTCATGGTGAAAAGTTACAAATGAAGACAAGGTGGTACAAAGGAGGGACTCACAAGCCTATTACCGAATCAGACACCAGCATTTACAAAGGACAATGACACATGCCAATGAAAAATATGGGCGGAGAGGGGGTGGAACTTCAAGTCTATACTCGGATACAGCATGTCTCGCAGAGCAGCGCAGGCGCTGCCCAGGCTTGACCTAAAGATAAAAACCAAGAATCCAAATCTTCCTGGGCCACAATTGATACACAGTTCCAATTCACACAAAACTTTACTGAAAGAGAAGAAACAGACAGAAGTGGTACTCTCATCTGACATATTTTCTAACAGCAAAGACACCACCCCAATTTCCCTGGCCCTGTGACCAAAAAGCAATACTCTGGAGTGAAGGAAGTAAGAAAGACTCGATAATCCACTTATAGTGATGACATGAAAACAGGAAGTCTTGCTGCAATGCAACTGATGCACAGATTTAGAGAAGGAAGTACTGCAGCGCTTTAGAAACCCTTCTTTTTATCAAACTAATGCCTCTCCATCCTGGATTACTCCCTTCCCCCCAAGTGTGCCTTATACCACGGAGGGTTCACCCAATGAGCAATAAGTATTTATGTATTTTATGTCTCTGTTATGTTTATTTGGGAAACTTATTTACAATAATAATTTAAAAAATCCTGAATTCTTGTGTGGGCAACTTATATATTTGTTGGCAATTTTTTTTGTAATTCTTGTATCTGTGGTCATTGTATGATTGTCTTTAATGTAAAATAGTTACTTTTCCCGGAACCATTGTTGTTCACATGCATTAGACCTTAAAATGGCATCCACGCCTTTCATCCTGGCAAGCTTAAATATGACCTAAGAGGAAGCTGACTCAGGAGTGCACCCCAAATTAGGACAGTTGGTATTAATCACTACTGAGGTCTGAGCAGGGGATGATTGATTGGGACTTGTGTCTAAAGGTCAAAAGAGCTTGTCACTCAACAGGAGGGAGTATGGGTAATATGCAGAAGAAGGGGGCAACATGACCAAGGTGCTAAAAACAGAAAAATGCAAAACACTTTATTATATGCCCCTAAAGAAGAACCATTTGTGGGGTAGGGCTTGCTGACATCTCTTAAGGGCTTCCTGACATTTCTTAGCGACTGATCGAAGTTACTTAGACTTCTCTCGCATCTACAATAACTGCATTTATGTGTGTCCTAAAGTGTGCTTCCACAAGCAACAGGATCTAAGTAAATTATTTTTAAGACTTAGAGTCCCCAGGAAGGACTGCAACAAAAAGGAGGAGCTGAATGTCCAGGAAGCAAAAGATACAGACAAGCCAGCTAATAATTTGGGACTTTTTGGATATTTACGGACCACAAAAGACTAATGAATAGGACCACCCCTAGGCAAGATATTAAGGAAAACATTTGCTGGGACCATTGATGAATCATGATGTGGACCTGAAAAAAATGCCCCCCAAATCTAATGTTGATTTGAAGGGCTATCAGGAGAAAGAAAATGGTGATGACTTTGATTAAATGTCTCCATCCCAATGTCATTTATGATCCTGCAACCACCAATCCTTTACAATGAGAATTCCTGCTCTAAAGTCCTCTGTGATGATACATGCATAGCGACCCTGAGTGAATATATATACCTTAGCACCTATTTCCCTTCAGTAGTGGCTATCTTCACAGATGAGATTTAAACACTTTGGAAGGCAGAGCCTACTTCTTTATTTAATGGTGTTGCACAATGTGCTCTATCCATAGGGGTGCTTCTCAAGCCCAGACCAAAACGCCCACTGCCCAAGCCATTGAGAAGGATAATTTGGAACAACTGGGCGACAGAATACTTGAATGGATACGCGCAATCTCAATTGTAGTACTTCTTAATTCAGTGGAAGCCCTGCCTTTACCCACCTCTAGCACTACCACTGCAAAACGACTTACAAAATACCTGAGAGAGGAGGCAATGTAGTAATAATTCCCTTGCTCTTCTATCCGTTCCACAGAGATAAACAAAAATGAACTTTAAGAGCAATCTTCCCGTTTGAATAGTCAACTTGGAAACCGTCATCCTCCTCCTACTACCCCGTTTACTTCACACAGCGGCTCCTCAGAGGATGCTTGTCAGCATGCTACTTTCCATGATGCTCTGATCTACACATTGACGCCTCAGCCAGCTAGTCTTTGGCCACCAGTATTATATTACTTTTTAATACTCAAACCCAAACATACTGTGTTGACAGGCTTTCTACGGCTGGCCCAGAAAGGAGATAGAGAGTGAAACAAGGGAATGGAGAAACCTTCCTAAGATGTCCGCCTTGCCACTCTTGTGAGCATGCACCACAGAAACGTGACTCAAGTTGGGCAGAAGAACATCACTCTAATGGAGTAGGGGTTGGGGGCTTCAACAGTATATCGGGAATAAGTATCCAGTAAAATGGAACAGGCACTGCTCAATTCTGAGATGCCTCTCAATACAGCCTACACATAATTTGGTGACCCAGATGAACTCCGGACTGCCGGGTAGAGCCTTTATTCTCTGCCAAACCTAAACAAAGGCCAGACAGTACTCCAACCTTATAAAATCATGTGAGGAACCTGAAACGGTGCCTCCTTCCCTTGAAATGAAATGAAAATGAAAATGGGATTTGTAAAGCGCTACAGTTGCCCTGCCACTAAAACAGAAGATGCCCTCAGGAGGTTACTAATTACTGAAACAAAAAGGTTTTGAGTTGTTTCCGGAAACTAGTTAAGTTGGAATTATCTTGCATCTGCAAAGGAAGGGTGTTCCACAATTTAGACACATTGTACGAGAACGAACGTCCTCCTGCTCTGGCTCTAAAGATTCTTGGAATTTTAGCTAGTGATGCGGTTGAGGAACGAAGTGCCTTGTTGGGCAGATAAGGAGAAATCAGGGAGCAGTTGATTTCTGGGCCCATTTTCCAGAAGGTCTGGTGGGCAATGCATAGAGCTTTAAACTTCACTCTGTCCCTAACAGGCAACCAGTGTAGAGTTCTTAGGCCAGTTTTTATTGAGGTCCTCCGTGGTACTCCCAATAGCGCACGGGCAGCACAATTTTGAGTGCACTGAAGTTTTTGTAGGGTGTAATCTGGTGCTCCAAGATAGAGGGCATTATTAAAGTCCAGACGGGATTGGACAAGGCGTATGATTATTTGTCTGGCCTCAAATGGAAGAAGGGGAAGAATTTTTTTAATCACCCTAAGGAGGCCAAAACAAGTGGCCGACACCTTGGTGGCCTGTGTATTAAGGCTCAGTGACTTATCGAGCCATACCCCCAGACTTTTGATGTTATCTCTCGGGGGTGGAGCCGCACCCATGCTTGCGGGCCATATCAGCTCCAGAGTAGAAGGAGCCGCCGGGCCCAGGAGCATGAGCTCAGTTTTGTCGTCGTTGAGCTTCAGACATGAGCTCATCATCCAGCTCTTTACATCCTCCAGGCAAGCCGCTAGATTGGGCGGTGATTGGAGGCCGCTCTTCTGTGCAAGGGAGACCACCAGCTGAGTGTCGTCCGCATAGGAGATGATATTGACACCATGCGGACGAACAATCCCAGCCAGCGGCCTCATGTATGCGTTGAAGAGCATAGGGCTCAAGGATGAACCCTGCGGGACTCCGCACCCCAAAGGCCTACTTGATGACACGAATGTGCCGTCAAAGACCTGGAAGGTTCTGTCCGATAGGAAAGACTCGAACCAGACCAGGGCTTCTCCGGACACTCCTAGGTCGGCGAGACGGTTCAACAGAATTTTATGATGTACCGTGTCAAACGCGGCACTCAGATCGAGGAGGATCACTGCCACTGACCCCCCCCCGATCCAAGATCCGTCTTGCCTCCTCAGTTACGGCCAGTAGAGCAGTCTCTGTCCCGTGTTTTGGGCGAAAGCCCGTCTGGGAAGCATCGAGGAGATGGTTTTCCTCAAAGTATTTTGTCAGAGTGGTATTGACGTGCTTCTCCAGGATCTTAGATACCCATGGGAGCAGAGAAATCGGGCGGTAATTGCCTGGGTTAGCTGGGTAGAGAGAGGGTTTTTTTAATAAGGCCCGTACCATTGCGTGTTTCCAGGTCGCTGGTACCATCCCACTCAATATGGAAGAGTTCAACAATTCCAGAAGGGTAGGGAGAATGGTTTTGCTGGCCAGCCCCAGCGAGCCCAGTGGAGCAGGGTCACACGGAGAGCCGTTTTTTATATGTTGTGCTAGACTCTCCAATGTTTCCAGTTTCAACAGAGGGAGGGACTCCAGCTTATTGTCCCTGTCCAGAACTGAGTCCAGGCGTTGAGAGGATGAATCCGTGGATGGATTTGGAAAAGAAAGGTAGATTTTGTTCACTTTTTGAAAGAAGAAATCCACCAACTCATTGCATTTGGACGATGAACTACTATTATCAGTGGCAGGCGGGGAGGGTTTTATCAGGGAATTTACTATACGATATATTTCTTTCGGCTTAGATGTAGCCGTTGTTATTTTATCGTTATAGTAGGCTGCTTGCGAAGTTTTTATGGCCAGTTTATAGTTCCTAATAATTTCCCTGTAGGTGGTTTTATCAGCAGGATTGTAGGTCATGCACCATTTCCTCTCTTGTCTCTTGCAGAGACGCTTTTGATATCTGAGGTCTTCTGTGTACCACGGGGCTGATTTGCTTTGCCTCTTTGACCTAGATGGGTATGAAGGGAGAACCGAGTCAAGAGAGGTGGTAATCCACTCGTCATATTTAATGTTATTTGCCATCGGGTCATGGGAGAGTATGGGTCTAGTAGTGCTGAGAGCCTTCATCCAATTGTCGATAGGAAGTTTGGACCAGTTTTGAGTTTTCCGAGATGTGAAAGAGGATGAGGGGGGTTTACTCGTGGTCCAGGTGAAGGCTATCAGGAAATGGTCCAACCATGGAAGGCTACTAATGGTACCCACTTTAAGCTGGTCACTGTTACTAAAGATCGGGTCTAAAAGATGACCTTTTTCGTGTGTGGCAGAGGGGACTAATTGCTCCAGTTGAATGGCAGCCAGGCTTGACATCATCTCTAGTGCTGTGGAGTCCAAGAGGTTGTCAAAGTGTATGTTAAAATCTCCCAATAAGGTGAAGTTGGAGGGAATGACAACCAGTTGGGATGCCACCGATAGAAGAGAGGTGTTGAATTGTCCGATAGAGCCAGGGGGGCAGTAGATGAGAATACCAGTGAAGCTGGAATTAGGGGCAAACTCAATCACAAAAGAGAGATTTTCGCAATCCTCAATCTCCTCTGACAAACAGCGGCAGACATAACTCTCCTTGTGAATAATCGCAAGGCCGCCGCCTCTGCCCAGCGGTCGATCAGCCCGCGCTATCTGATATCCCGGAATAATGGCCTGTGCCAGATCCGGCTGAGAGTCTTGATTTAACCAAGTCTCGGTCAAAAAGATCACGTCCGGTGAGTGTTCATCTAGTAGTAGAGAGATTTCTAAGCAATGTTTCACTAGAGACCTGCAATTAAGCAGAAGCATAGAATAATCCTTTACCTCAGATCTGGCAGTAGTGGTTTTAATAATTAGCTCAGATTTACAATGCGTGCAGCAGTGAGGGATCTCCAGGGGGTGTCTAGGAAGGCCACAACTGGGTGTAACCGGTGGGTGCAGCTGATGTAAAAGACTTGAGCTGTATACGTATCTGTCACCCCCAAAGGAGCCAGTGGACATGGCCCCTGGGCCCGGCCAGGCGCGAACGAGCGCAGACGAGCTTGCCTTATGCACGCCCGCTGTGCTCGTCCGCTGCGCTTCCGATGGCTGAGCATATTTTATGGAGGTGGAGAGGATGAGGGGAGGGGGCGTGGCCGGCACGAGTGGGCGTGTACGCTGGTCCGAGGGTGGCGGCAAAATAAACAAACAACTCACCTGCAACAGCGTTCACTCGGCTGTGCAGGGTGTTTGTTAGATGACGTGATGAATGTCCAGAGGGGTAAGTGGAGTTAAAAGAAAGAAATTCAGCTGTTGAGCAGGTTGCATACAGTTTTAAAAAACACAGTTTAGCTCCCGGCTTTTCGCCTCAGGAGGGGTTCTGAAAGAGTGACGCTATCGTCTCAGCGCGCTTTTAAGCATCAGGGGGAGGGGCGTGGCCGGCACGAGTGGGTGTGTCCGCTGGTCCGAGGGTGGCGGCAAAATAAACAAACAACTCACCCGCAACAGCTTTCACTCGGCTGTGCAGGGTGTTTGTTAGATGACGTGATGAATGTCCAGAGGGGTAAGTGGAGTTAAAAGAAAGAAATTCAGCTGTTGAGCAGGTTACATACCGTTTTAAAAAACACAGTTTAGCTCCCGGCTTTTCACCTCAGGAGGGGTTCTGAAAGAGCGAGGCTATCGTCTCAGCGCGCTTTTAAGCATCAGGGGGAGGGGGCGTGGCCGGCACGAGTGGGCGTGCCCGCTGGTCCGAGGGTGGCGGCAAAATAAACAAACAACTCACCTGCAACAGCGTTCACTCGGCTGTGCAGGGTGTTTGTTAGATGACGTGATGAATGTCCAGAGGGGTAAGTGGAGTTAAAAGAAAGAAATTCAGCTGTTGAGCAGGTTACATACAGTTTTAAAAAACACAGTTTAGCTCCCGGCTTTTCGCCTCAGGAGGGGTTCTGAAAGAGCGACGCTATCGTCTCAGCGCGCTTTTAAGCATCAGGGGGAGGGGGCGTGGCCGGCACGAGTGGGTGTGTCCGCTGGTCCGAGGGTGGCGGCAAAATAAACAAACAACTCACCTGCAACAGCGTTCACTCGGCTGTGCAGGGTGTTTGTTAGATGACGTGATGAATGTCCAGAGGGGTAAGTGGAGTTAAAAGAAAGAAATTCAGCTGTTGAGCAGGTTACATACAGTTTTAAAAAACACAGTTTAGCTCCCGGCTTTTCGCCTCAGGAGGGGTTCTGAAAGAGCGACGCTATCGTCTCAGCGCGCTTTTAAGCATCAGGGGGAGGGGGCGTGGCCGGCACGAGTGGGCGTGTCCGCTGGTCCGAGGGTGGCGGCAAAATAAACAAACAACTCACCTGCAACAGCGTTCACTCGGCTGTGCAGGGTGTTTGTTAGATGACGTGATGAATGTCCAGAGGGGTAAGTGGAGTTAAAAGAAAGAAATTCAGCTGTTTAGCAGGTTGCATACAGTTTTAAAAAACACAGTTTAGCTCCCGGCTTTTCGCCTCAGGAGGGGTTCTGAAAGAGCGACGCTATCATCTCAGAGCGCTTTTAAGCATCAGGGGGAGGGGGCGTGGCCGGCACGAGTGGGCATGTCCGCTGGTCCAAGGGTGGCGGCAAAATAAACAAACAACTCACCTGCAACAGCGTTCACTCGGCTGTGCAGGGTGTTTGTTAGATGACGTGATGAATGCCCAGAGGGATAAGTGGAGTTAAAAAAAAGAAATTCAGCTGTTGAGCAGGTTACATACAGTTTTAAAAAACACAGTTTAGCTCCCGGCTTTTCGCCTCAGGAGGGGTTCTGAAAACCAATGCCACTTCCCATTCTGTGGTTCCTTTCTGGTCAAACACTGCAGAGGTATTTTCAACAATACCATTACACATACAGAATCCTTCTCAGCATATTTCATTAAAGCAGGATAAAACGCCCCGGCTCTGTCTTCCATTTCTGTAGCCCCCTTTTGGGAAAAGCTAGGAGGTGACTAGCACTTAAATAAAAAAATCTTCAGTAAATATAAAGAATAGATATTGTCAGCATTCCTCATTGTGATTATTTATAGCTTTGTTGCACCACTGAATCCATATAGACTGTCTTGGGGACAGTGGGGCACCATGGAAAGGGGTCAAGGCTCTAAAAAAAAAAGGTTTTACAAAAAACAAAATGCAGTGACAAAGCCAAAAGGCTGGCAGCCAAAGTTAGACCTGCTGGCGTTTCCAAGGCTTGTTTTGCTTTCTGTCAGGGACGTGGCGGAGAAGAGTAATGTGGAGGTGAATCCCTGTGTGGTCTGAAACTGAAACTTATCAGGCGCACTAACTAGACTGAAACAGACGCGTGTTCTTTACTCGAGATAGACGCGAACCGATTTTGAAATATGATCTGAGAAGCTAGTTACTAAACAACTGTTCACAACCACTCACATGTTACAACACTGCTTCGGTGTGTTTTCCATTGAATTAATAGGATCTCCTTCGGCCCCTGAACACTCTGAGCCTACACTCTACGATGTGTGACACCCAGGGCCGGCGCTAGGCATGGGCAGTGTGGGCAGCCGCCCAGGGCTTCGCGCTCGGCAAAACACAGGGGGCCTCGCGCCCCCATGAAAGGTCACACGTTCACAGCTCACTGCAGGGTCCCCTGCCTCACCTGATCGCGCCCCCGTGAAAGGCACACATTCACAGCTCACTACAGGGCCCCCTGCCTCACCTGATCGCGCCCCCGTGAAAGGCACACATTCACAGCTCACTACAGGGCCCCCTGCCTCACCTGATCGCGCCCCCGTGAAAGGTCACACGTTCACAGCTCACTACAGGGCCCCCTGCCTCTCCTGATCACATTACAGGTGGGGGAAGGTGCAAACAGAATGGGGGGCGGCATAACAGCTGGGCCAGCAATTATGTTGGCTCACAATGTCAGGGGCGGGGCAGCGCCTCGGTTAAGTACTGGCCATTCTAGGCTCTGTTTCAGCATTTTGTTTCCAGGCAACGGAGGCCCCTTTGTTTCTTTGGAGCACCAGCCGGACACAGGTAAGAGGAGGTGGGTGAGGGGAGGAGGGAGCAGCCAGATCAACTGTCTTTTGTATACTTCGAATCTTGGTAGGGCAGTGTCTCTTATCTCTATTGAGCAGAATGTTTGAGACCAGAGGGTGGGGTATCTTGTCGTGTTAAGCAAAGGTGAACTGTTTACCCAGTAGCCCCACCATCAAAACGTTTATGTTGTAGATATCAACGTTTGCATTCTGAAACGTGTGTTTTGTTTTTGTATGTGTGCCAACAAATTCTGGCAAGCAAAAAGCTTTAATTTATAGAGAAATGTCTGGTTTAAGGAGTCCATACGGGTCGGGCAAAGCGCTTACGTTTCATAGGGCGAGACTTAAACCTCTTTCTACCCCATGAATTTGAAAAAAATGTTCCTTTATTTGTGAGGGCTTCACTTCAGAATGTGGAGATGGTCTCTGAATAGTTGCCCCTCCCCCCTCCCAAAGTTCATACACACTTTACTGCTCGCATCTGCTCGCTGTCCCACGGTTTTCCGCAAAGCCCTCAAGTTTCCCTACTCCATGCGTTAAGTATCCCATCCACTCCAGATTTGTGCTCGGTATTACCGATTTAATGGCAAAGCCAACAGGTCTTGCATTTTGTGACTTATTTGTTATTGCCAATGGCTTTTAGCCCGGCTCTACAGTGCAGCATAGCTAAAGAATATTAATAATAAAATTCCTATGACGGCTCCGTCATTTTGAATGTAGGTGCACCATGCATTTGCACACCTACAAAATGACTCAGGAACATTTTTTTTTAATACTTTTATTTTGCAATCCGAGTTGGAACAGGGAGGGCATGGGTAAGGGAAGGAGGAAAGCAAACATGCGAGAGAGGAACAGCAAGATGGGGAGAGAAGCACACGGCTGAAAAGCAACAAGGGAGGAGAAGAGCACAATTGTGAGTGCATCACAAAAGGATGAGGGAGAGAAGCAATTGGGATTGAAAGAGCAACATCGAGCATGCCAGGGGAAGAGAAGCACACTAGGGAGACCGCTTGAAAACACATGCATTCTTTTGGAGGGCTTGAGAAAAAAAAAGAAAGCAATTCCCTAAAAGTAGAAGTGGAAGGGTAAAAGTAAATTGCATATGTTCCAGGGGAGTGATAGACATAAGATGGGCAAGGCAAGCCATTCAAACAGAAGCAAGTAAACAAGAGTGACAGTAAAGCTGACCAATGGAAATTAATGGGTGGGCTGCAAGTCCTTCTATGCTCCTTGTAATCCCACAATAAGTCTTTCACAACCAGAGAGGAATCGCCTTAAAAATATGAATCAGGAATAGCTGCTTATTGCAAATCAGGCAGTTCTTACAATACACCACAAGATTGAGCAAAAAAAAGCCCCAACAGTGACAAGTGCCATAACTATTGATGTTGACCTCTTAAAGGCAAAGCTAGCATGGCTATGCTATATAACTAAAAAAAAGAGTGGTAAGGACTGGTTTTGTGGAAGTAGGAGACCGTAAGATACTTTGTGTAGATTGGAGAAGGTACCAAGCATGCCTCTGGAACACATTCACCTCTGCCAAGTGTTTGTCAAGCTCTGTTTTTTTTACCCTCACCCTGCCTTTCCTGGTCCATTGTTCATTGGAAGGGCTGAAACTCACAGGATAACTAGGGAGTGCTAGGGAGTACAGAGTGACTAGGGAGTGCTAGGGAGTGCAGAGTGACTGCAGAGTGCTAGGGGGAGCTAGGGAGTGCAGAGTGACTAGGGAGTACTGGGGAGTGCAGAGTGACTAGGGAGTGCTAGGGAGTGCAGAGTGACTAGGGAGTGCTAGGGAGGGCAGAGTGACTGCAGAGTGACTAGGGAGTGCAGAGTGGCTAGGGCGTGCTAGGGAATGCAGAGTGCAAGGGAGTGCAGAGTGCAAGGGAGTGGTAGGGAGTGCAGAGTGGCTAGGGAGTGCTAGGGAGTGCAGAGTGACTAGGGAGTGCAGAGTGACTAGGGAGTGCAGAGTGACTAGGGAGTGTCAGGGAGTGCTAAGGTGTGCTAGGGACTGCAGAGTGACTAGGGAGTGCAGAGTGACTAGGGAGTGCAAAGTGACTAGGGAGTGCTAGGGAGTGCTAAGGTGTGCTAGGGAGTGCAGAGTGACTAGGGAGTGGAGAGTGACTAGGGAGTGCAGAGTGACTAGGGAGTGCAGAGTGACTAGGGAGTGCCAGGGAGTGCTAAGGTGTGATAGGGAGTGCAGAGTGACTAGGGAGTGCAGAGTGACTAGGGAGTGCTAGGGAGTGCTAAGGTGTGCTAGGGAGTGCAGAGTGACTAGGGAGTGCAGAGTGACTAGGGAGTGCTAGGGAGTGCTAAGGTGTGCTAGGGAGTGCAGAGTGACTAGGGAGTGGAGAGTGACTAGGGAGTGCTAGGGAGTGCTAAGGTGTGCTAGGGAGTGCAGAGTGACTAGGGAGTGCAGAGTGACTAGGGAGTGGAGAGTGACTGCAGAGTGCTAGGGAGTGCTAGGGAGTGCAGAGTGACTGCAGAGTGCTAGGGACTGCAGAGTGACTGAAGAGTGACTGCTAGGGAGTGCTAGGGAGTGCAGAGTGACTTGGGAGTGCTAGGGAGTGCAGAGTGACTAGGGAGTGCTAGGGAGTGCTAAGGTGTGCTAGGGAGTGCAGAGTGACTAGGGATTGCAGAGTGACTAGGGAGTGCAGAGTGACGAGGGAGTGCAGAGTGACTAGGGAGTGCAGAGTGACTAGGGAGTGCTAAGGTGTGCTAGGGAGTGCAGAGTGACCAGGGAGTGCAGAGTGACTAGGGAGTGCAGAGTGACTAGGGAGTGGAGAGTGACTGCAGAGTGCTAGGGAGTGCTAGGGAGTGCAGAGTGACTGCAGAGTGCTAGGGACTGCAGAGTGACTGAAGAGTGACTGCTAGGGAGTGCTAGGGAGTGCAGAGTGACTAGGGAGTGCTAGGGAGTGCAGAGTGACTATGGAGTGCTAGGGAGTGCAGAGTGCTAGGTACGAAATGGTGTTACAAATTTGCTTTTGTTTATAAGATAATAAAAGCTCAACCAAGCAATTTATATCAGCTAATGCTGTTACTCAGTCCAAATGAACTATTCTTGGTTATTTTCAGAGGTTAAAATGGCTGATGTGGTCCTGCTGGCATTCAGATGAGTAGTGTGTAGTTACAAACAGATCACTGTAACAAGTGTTTTATGGCGGTGGGCTTTCTAACTTGTATCGGAACATGTGACCGAAAGTACAGAGTGACTAGGGAGTGCTAGGGAGTGCAGAGTGACTGCAGAGTGCTAGGGGGAGCTAGGGAGTGCAGAGTGACTAGGGAGTACTGGGGAGTGCAGAGTGACTAGGGAGTGCTAGGGAGTGCAGAGTGACTAGGGAGTGCTAGGGAGGGCAGAGTGACTGCAGAGTGACTAGGGAGTGCAGAGTGGCTAGGGCGTGCTAGGGAATGCAGAGTGCAAGGGAGTGCAGAGTGCAAGGGAGTGGTAGGGAGTGCAGAGTGGCTAGGGAGTGCTAGGGAGTGCAGAGTGACTAGGGAGTGCAGAGTGACTAGGGAGTGCAGAGTGACTAGGGAGTGTCAGGGAGTGCTAAGGTGTGCTAGGGACTGCAGAGTGACTAGGGAGTGCAGAGTGACTAGGGAGTGCAAAGTGACTAGGGAGTGCTAGGGAGTGCTAAGGTGTGCTAGGGAGTGCAGAGTGACTAGGGAGTGGAGAGTGACTAGGGAGTGCAGAGTGACTAGGGAGTGCAGAGTGACTAGGGAATGCCAGGGAGTGCTAAGGTGTGATAGGGAGTGCAGAGTGACTAGGGAGTGCAGAGTGACTAGGGAGTGCTAGGGAGTGCTAAGGTGTGCTAGGGAGTGCAGATTGACTAGGGAGTGCAGAGTGACTAGGGAGTGCTAGGGAGTGCTAAGGTGTGCTAGGGAGTGCAGAGTGACTAGGGAGTGGAGAGTGACTAGGGAGTGCTAGGGAGTGCTAAGGTGTGCTAGGGAGTGCAGAGTGACTAGGGAGTGCAGAGTGACTAGGGAATGGAGAGTGACTGCAGAGTGCTAGGGAGTGCTAGGGAGTGCAGAGTGACTGCAGAGTGCTAGGGACTGCAGAGTGACTGAAGAGTGACTGCTAGGGAGTGCTAGGGAGTGCAGAGTGACTTGGGAGTGCTAGGGAGTGCAGAGTGACTAGGGAGTGCTAGGGAGTGCTAAGGTGTGCTAGGGAGTGCAGAGTGACTAGGGATTGCAGAGTGACTAGGGAGTGCAGAGTGACGAGGGAGTGCAGAGTGACTAGGGAGTGCAGAGTGACTAGGGAGTGCTAAGGTGTGCTAGGGAGTGCAGAGTGACCAGGGAGTGCAGAGTGACTAGGGAGTGCAGAGTGAATAGGGAGTGGAGAGTGACTGCAGAGTGCTAGGGAGTGCTAGGGAGTGCAGAGTGACTGCAGAGTGCTAGGGACTGCAGAGTGACTGAAGAGTGACTGCTAGGGAGTGCTAGGGAGTGCAGAGTGACTAGGGAGTGCTAGGGAGTGCAGAGTGACTATGGAGTGCTAGGGAGTGCAGAGTGCTAGGTACGAAATGGTGTTACAAATTTGCTTTTGTTTATAAGATAATAAAAGCTCAACCAAGCAATTTATATCAGCTAATGCTGTTACTCAGTCCAAATGAACTATTCTTGGTTATTTTCAGAGGTTAAAATGGCTGATGTGGTCCTGCTGGCATTCAGATGAGTAGTGTGTAGTTACAAACAGATCACTGTAACAAGTGTTTTATGGCGGTGGGCTTTCTAACTTGTATCGGAACATGTGACCGAAAGTTTACACACAGATCTCTGCAGCAGGAACACAAACCAGGCTAGTTACCCTACAGGGGTTGTACCTGTAACCTGTATTATGTGTGGTAGAGCAAAACACACAAGATGATGGACGGAATGATGCACAATGGCAAAACATTCACCCCCAGTCACAGATCTGGGTTTAGTCCATCGTTATTTTGCTCACCAAGCCACCCCAGTTCAAACATGGCCATATGCAAATCAGTCTTGACCCTGTGCCTCATGAGAACAGTCCAGCCCGAACTGCCAAGCCATGTCTTCTCTGGACCGGAATCAAGCATCCTAGGACCGGTTTCTGGCTATCAGAGCACACCTCTGCGAGCCGTATATCAACTCCTAAGCTTTAACTGGGCATGCATGTTTGCGTTATGCATGATACAGATGTTTGCGTTAGCACTCTCCGCACTGAACATTTTTATTGTGTGTAGGTGTTTGCACACATGCGTACCTCCATGCAGCCAGTACATGAGCGCCAGGAGCACTATTATGGGTATAGTATGTTGTGACCAGTAGGTGAGACTTTAACCCCAAAGTAAACTTGCCGGGATCAAAATCGGTGAACGTCACTTAACCTCAGTTGCTCTGTAGCAGGTGCATTATCCAACCAAGACATTTTATTGGCATGAGTACGCATTGTGTGTTTATACACACACATGCATACGCATCCCTGAAGCAGGTCCAGGGTCTAATCGAGGAAGCCAACGCCGTGCGCTGCGTCTACATCCTGGACCCCTAGTTTGCTGGCTCTTCCTGTTATAGCATCAAATGGTTTCTCTGGTTCTATCCATTCGCTCCAGTGGTTTGTTTAGGAAGCTTTATTGAAATAGAAAGAGAAAACATGGTACAGAAATATAAAAAGGAGCATGAAGTACAAATCCATAGAATAACGAGGAATAAAAAGTAAGAATCAAATGGTGAAAAATCGAATACATCAGCATAATATGCGATGTCGCTTTCTGTGATGTCACTTCTTGTGACGCAATATGCAATTCGGGGGGCCTCGCATCTTCCCTTTCGCCCGGGGCCTCAGAAGGCCTAGGACCGGCCCTGGTGACACCCACATGTGACGACAACAGGAAATACAAACAAACATGACTTTCCGCTCTCAAGTACAGACTCTTGAATCTATGCAAACATTTTGAAAATAAACCCCTCTCTCCCCACCCCACGAAAACGCAGATTTAATCATATCCAATTGCACAATTTTCTACTTGTGCTTTTTAGCTCCCTTCTTACTTTTTTCTATTACTTATAAGGTTGCCCTTGCAACCAGTGTCTACTGTGCTCACAGTTTGTGTGTACTTATATGCACACCTGCTGCGTTACTGTCTACATTTTTTACTCTTAATGGCTATGTTTTCTCCTTCCTTCACAAACTTCCAACATAGTTTGGCAAAAGAAAACCGCTTCTCTCGCGTTTCTTATGTAGCTCTGTTGTTCTTGTTGTAAGAACATAATAAAATGGCATTGGATAATATTTCATTCACATTTTTAGGTCGGGCCTAGCGGCAGCACGCATACGGTACTCGCTCTACCAGACTGCTGTAGTAAAGTATGGGAGAGAAGCAGCGCCCACTCTCCCATATTTTTCATTGGCTTGTGTCATTGTCTTTCGTAAAGGTGCAGTCACCTGGAACAAACCATCCAACTTAATTAGCCCTGTGGAAAAAAACACTTACAAGACATACAACATAGATAACATATAACACACTCTTAAAAAGTGCAGAGGTTTGAATCATACTTATAAGAGTGTCTTATATGTTATCTATGTTGTATGTCTTGTAAGTGTTTTTTTCCACAGGGCTAATTAAGCTGGATGGTTTGTTCCAGGTGACTGCACCTGTTTGAGCTACCCTGGATAAGGGAGACCATAATTTTCTTTTCTTTTTTTTTTCTCAGGTCATGCAATTTGCATTTACTTGAGCTGAACCGCTGTAGGCACATAATAGCCTATATATACCCGCACATATTTATAGTTTTTTCTTCACTTTTGTTAATCACATTAATACATTTGTAAACCATTAGTGAAACGTGAGTAAGGTGGGGAAGTTGTGCCCCTGTCCTGAAGAAGGAGCTTTGCCTCCGAAACATGTCGACGCACATATGAGGTGTTGTCCATAATCACGACAATACACACCTCGCACTTCACTTCTTTTAATAGTACCAGCCCGGGGCCATGACAAAAAAAAAAAATCTACTACACCCACGAGCCAGGTACTTTTTAACTACTTCACTTAAATCCCACCACTCACATAATAAACATACCCACTCACATGCACCACATATAGTCAAAAAACTAAAAGTGCTCCCGCGTAGTCGTAGGTCGCAGCACCCCGCATCCCGCTAGAGAGGTGTGAAGACCGCTATGATGAAGCATGACACCAAGGGGCCTTTTGGTGTGTGAGGGGTATTTTAAGAAACACTAAGTGCTCCCATGCCACTGTGGTGAACACTTCCCTGTCATTTCAAGGAGGATTCCTTTTGTTTATTCTTATTAACAACAACACCACCACCACCAGCAATATCACCACCACTACCAATACCAACACCACCACCAATACCACCACCAATACCAATACCAACACCATCACCAATACCACAACTACAAATACTACCACAATGCCATCACCACCACCAAACAAAAACTACCATCAATACCACCACCTCCACCAATACCACCACCAACACCACCACCATCACCACTAATACCACCATCACCAATACCACCACCACCAACACAACCAATACCACCATCACCACCACCAATACCACCACCGCCACCAATACTAGAAATACCACCACAACCAATACCACCAATAGCAATTCCAACACCACCACCAACACCACCACCAATACCACCACCACCAATACCACCAACAACAATACCACCACCAAGAATGCCACCACTACCACAAATTCTACCACCAATACTACCACCAAAACCCCCACTAATACCACCACCACCAGTACCACCACCACTACCAACATCAATACCACCACCAATACCACCACCTCCACCAAAACCACCACAAATATCACCACCACCAATACCACCACCATCAATACCACCACCAATACCACACCACCACTACCACCACAACCAATACTACCACCACCAATACCACCGCCACCAATATAACCACCACCACCAATACGACCACCACCAACAATACAAACCACGAATACCACCACCACCAATAATAACACCGCCACCAATCCAATACCACCACTACCAATACCCCCACCAATACCACCACCACCAATACCACCACAACATACCAATATCACCTCCACCACCACCACCGGTACCAATACCGCCACCACCAATACCACCACCAATACAACCACCAATACCAGTACCACCACCTCCAATACCAACATCAGCACCCATACTAATACCACCACCACCAATACCGCCACCACCAGTACCAAGACCAATACCACTACCAATATCAATACCACCACCAATACCAATGCCACCACCAAAACCACGACCACCAATATCACCAATACCACCACCAATATCACCAATACCACCCCCACTACCTATACCACCACCATCAATAACACCACCAATACTACACCACCAATACCACCACCGCCACCAATACCACCAAGACCACCACCAATACCAATACCAGCACCACCAATACCAATAACAACACCACCAACACTGCCACCACGATACCAGTACCACCACCAATACAAGTACCACCACCATCAATACCACCACCTCAGCGCCTCTCGCTCACAAGTAATAGCAGAGGCACTGTATGAGGCTCGAGCCGCAGCCGAGACCATGCCACCCTCCCTCCATGCCTGCCATAAAGCACAGCCCGCCCTGCAACAGGAGGTGAAGCCAGGGCCCTACTACAGCTGGAGTGATGTTATTAGGCCAAAGATAACAATGACATTATGCAAAGCCACATTGCACACTCAAATCACGGAGAGGGCAGGATATAGCCCCCCCCCCTGCTCTTCCTCCTGAGCCGCGATAGTGTAATCACCAAGCGAATTGTGTTGGAGCGCTTTGATAGTGTTTATGGCTCTGATCACGTGTAACTCTCACTTCCCACTTTGTGTCTGTGTAATTTACAACACTTACACATCTTATCCACTACACTATTTATCACTACTTTGAAGACATCGCAGGCCGGTCTGTTCCTCTGATAGTTACAATCTGACAAGTGGTCAAGAAGGCCCTTTATTGCAATGCAAAAGGTCTCGCATTTGCGAGAGTTTACAGTATTAGTATTATAAATGACAATGTCTTTTATTTATGTTTTAAAACCCAAAACATAAATAATTCGCATTGTCATTTACAATGCCAATAGCTCAAACTTTCATGAATGCGAGACCTATTGCATTGCAAATGCTTGTTTTATTTTGGTATTTGCACAGGGCCTTGCCTGCAGACTCATCCTCTCAGCTTAACATGATTTAAAAAATAAATTCAGGTTGTCAGACAGTGGGCATTTTAGCTGAGAACAACGTGCCTATTATTGAACATTACTTCTTAGTGGAGTTCCTCTCATTTGAAGTGCTTTTATAAAAGTAAAAGCAGGTTTGCACAACATTTCAATACACTGTTAAGTATTGCAAAAAAACATTGATGTTTACATGCAGCCAGTCAGAGAATGGAATGCCGTAGGGTTGGTTTTCCAAACTCCAGGAAAATACCACAGGCGAACTAACAACAGCACAACATGGATACACAAATTTGAATGTTGCGCTATGAAAAAGCATACCATATCATGCAAGAAATGCTAAAACAACACTAAAAGCGAAAGTAACAAACAAAAATGCCTGCCTCGAAACATCACAGTTGCAGTTCGGGAGGCAGTCTGAATCCAGTCCAGGAGGCTGTGTGAATCCACACTGTCTGACGCTGCAGCCGTGACCACCATGGTGGCCATCAACGGCATCAACATCAAAAATTACATTATTGGAAGCAAAACTTCAGAATTTTAGCATTACATGCAAGGTTTTCCCTTTTGCCTACAGCAATGTGCCAACAGCTCATTTGAGCTTTTAACACACTGCCCTGCGCATATCATACCTATCTTGTTACGTGAGCGTCAGAGCAGTCACACAAGCTGGTCAGGTTTCTAAGTAAAACTTGTGCTCCTCGACAAGTGCCAGGCTGAGTCCCATTGAATGCGAGCACAGACATGGAGAGCACAGCCCTCACAGTTGCAGCTTAAAGTGTTTGGGGAAGGACAAGTGCAGTGGCGCAACGCAAGATGGTGGCGCCCCCACCAGCAAAAATATTTGTAATTCTATAGGTCTCACATTTAAATGTGAAACCTATGACATTGTAAATGAATGGCCGCATTGTCCCTGCTGCTTTCAAAGTGAAAGCGAGCATGGCAGCTCAATGTGATCAAAGCATGTCGTGCTTAAAGTAGGAGAAACTTTAATCAAGAAAATAGTACATGTACCGTTTAGTAATCAAGCAAAGGGGCCAGTAGCCATGGGAGGTTACAAATAAAGACATGGCCGTACTACGAAGCAACTAACATCCCTCTTTAGGAATCAGAAGGCAGCATTTAGGAAGGACAAAGACACAAGCCAATGAAAAATATGGGCGGGGGAGTGGGCGGAGATTCTCTCCCGTACTGAACTACAATAGATCATCGTTAGACCAGTGCTTGCCGCTGGCTCTAGGCTCGACCTAAAAAATGCTGGGAGACTGCATACAGTTCAAAATGTGGTGCAGTCATCAAAAAAAGAATTCATAAAAGTGTTGCTCTACCTAGAAATGTTTGAAATGTCTTTTCCCTGTCGCAAGGATGTTGGCGATGTTTCAAATCTATGTGAGTAAACAATAACAGGTCATCAGCATGACCGAAAACACATGTACATGTAGTATACAATGTTACTAAATGAATAAAAATAAAAAAGAACGTGGGAACCAGAATGCTATCACTGCAATACTTTTGATAATTCGAAAAACAACAGGATCATGTGGGTGAAGAATACCAACAGTTCGATTAGGCGCTAAATACCTAACTAAGGAAAAGATAAGAGGAATAAATCACAATTAGCGTTGCTCTGCAGCTAATGGGCTAGAGGAACTTTCAATGTTCTCCTTAACAGAAGGGTGTGTTTCTCTACTTGGAGCATTTGCAGTAATTGGATCCTATGGAATATGTGAATCCTTCTTACGTAATGTAGAACTCTGTGAGTACCAATCATTTTTTTAAAAGAGGTTCAAAAACCTTTCTGAAGTATATTGTATATCAGCTATTATGAATTGCATTTTTAGGACATGTGAGTGTCTGCCAATACCCATGATACAAATACTGAACAACGGTATAATATGTTAAACACACATGAAGGCAACCCCGAGGGTTTACATTTTTTGCAATTTGCAGAATTAGGGGCCTGGAAGTTTGGAGGAAGGAGTAGTGTCCGATCCTGAGGGTATTCCATTCACCAAATTTAGATCTGACCTCCAGGGCCAAGGGTTATCTAAGTACACTAAATCACAGTCACTGAGGTTCTTTTTAATGTGTTATAAAGTTTGGTGTATGGCCTACTATGGTTTTTGGACTGTACACCAAACTACTGACATTTCTGTTTCAAAAACAAACTCCCTAGGTGGGAGTTTGTTTATGAAAAACAGAAAAACTAATGACCCCCTCACGCTTGAAGATTTCTACCTCGGTGTGGGGGAGATTATTGTTTTTTCTGTTTCACTCACTGCCAGGTTTTTCCTTTTTACCCAGTCCACCACGCTCTTAATCTGGCCCTCAGGTACAAGGAGAGAAAATAATGAGTAACATTTACAGAGACAAACCCTTCCTAATGAAACCTACATTTATACCTTTTCTGACACCTGTAGAAGAGTAGGATCTGCTTACTATGGTTACCCCCATTTTTTGCTGATCTTTCCCTGTTTTTCGACTTTAGTCTGGCTGCGGCCCTTCTATCCAGGACCTCAGCCTAGCTGCTTCCTCTCTAAAATGATTGCATGTTTTTTAGGTGCACTCCAGTTTGGTTACTGGGGTACCCTTGTGAGTCCCTAGTGTATGGTACACTATGTACTAAGTGCATAGGTCTTCCAGAGGCCTACCAGGGGCTGCTTCATGTATCATGCCACCTCTGGGGAGCCTTCCAAAATGACACCACAGGACTGCTACTGCAGGCTGGGTAGAGTGGTGCATTCACCCCTTACTACGATATAGGTTACCTATATCTACCTTTAATCAATGACACATTTAAACCTATCAGACACTCCTATGGCGGGCCTTATCAATCCTGAAGGCAGAGTGCTTGGTTTTGTGTGAGAGGGTGCCCATGCATGATCTGGGCCCCTCTGCAGCGTTCCGAGTCTATTCTCTGAGGCTGTTCTGTGAAGCAGCCAGACCATATACTCTTAAGTGCATTATTACCTTACTGTAAATGCTAACTCTGGAATGGCTGCATGGAAACATGCCTTGTTTGGTGTCAAACACTTTGGAATCTTACCCCCCCCCCCTGCCAGTCCTGACTGCGGCGGTAGAATTCCATCCTTATTGAGGGAGAGACATGTACACACTGGCCTAACCGATAATAGTTTAAAAGACCCCTGGCATCACACAATGGATGCTGCAGCCTCAGACACGACTCTGACCTCCTGCTGCTGGACAAAACTCTGGCAGGGGAGGCCTGGACAATAGGCTTCCTGTCACAGGGAGGTGTAACCACCTCCCAGACAGGCTTTTGTGTATTGGGGCTGGGTGGGTGCACTCTGAGAGTGCTTTGAAGTCAGCACTGGAGGCACATTTGGTGTCCCTGTGCATTGCCCAGTTCAAACCGGTTACAGGGTCTACCAGCCCCAGCTCTGGCGTGAAACTGGACCAAGGAAATGGGTGTAGCCACCTCTCCTTCCAGACCCTCCCATAGGTGGGTCACTAGAGTATGTCCAACCCCTTTCTTTAGTATAAGTAAGGAACCCCTGGCAACAGGACTTTAGATTACACCTGGACGAAACTCTGACACTGAATCCTGGAACTTCGATGCACTACTGTAGACTAGAGGACAGAAGAATCTCCCTTTGGGTCAAGGAGTGACTCCCCTGCTCAAGCTACTTCACTTGAAAGAATCCGATGAGAGAGAACAGAATAACTGCAAGAAAGACGTGCTGCATAACTAAAGAGCACATCACGAAAACGAGAGCTGGTGTATGAAACAATTAAAGCTCATTAAAAAGCCCTTGTGAGCTTAAAGGGCACGAAGGATCCATTGCACTAAGTAGCGAACACGGATTCCTGATCATTAAAAAGCCTCTGTGAGCCCAAGTAGCATGAAGGATCCACCATGCTAAGTAGTTACTACGACTTTCAGAGCCGGCACACAAAATGACTAAAAGGCAGGGAAGTTCTCAGTTAAACAATCTCGACTGGAAGAAAACTGAACGGACAAAAAACACACTATTGTCCAGAAACCCACAGCGCTGCCAAAAATCAAGAGCCCTGATGAGAGTCCGCATATTTAATATCAGAGACTCGAAACACGTTGGCTTCACTATGATTTGTGATATGAACATGGAGGAATTATGAATTCATTTTTTGTATAGAGGAACAATCCCATGTATTTTACACCAATGTTTTCCCTGTGTTTTCCCATTTTTCCTTAATTGAAACGTTGATACATACAACATTTGTAGAATGTTTATGAAATAGGATTTTGATTTAGAGGCTAAAGGTAACATAAGACTTCTAAGATATTAGGACGTTTTGTTTCTAATAATTTTTCACATTAATGTTTATTCACATTGTGGATTCAAAACTCAATTTTGTTGTTTAAAGTGTTGTTAATCATATGTACACAGATATTTTCTATATATAGACTTTATAGTCTCTTTCTGTTTCGAATACATAACAAAGATTTTTTTTAAACGTTGAAAGAAAAGGTATAAAGTACCAGATCAAATGAATGGAAAAAGTTTGGTCTAGCGCTAATCCAAGGAAGCAAAACAATACAGGTCCTGGCATATTTCCCTGTCTTATATCCCCTGCTCAAGCATCAACAAAGCATTTACCGGTCTGCATCTCTGAAGCTCCTGCCGGATTCTGAAGTATTTGCAGCCCATGAAGAGGATTTCCCGACTTCTCAGAGGCCGACCCGAGTCCCCAGCAAAGCTGAGACCCGCAGCCCTCACCAGAGATGTGGAACCGGAACCCCTGTCCACTGTGCACATTTGCTAGTGAATTAACCTCCCGACCTTTTCTGAAATTGTGCTGTTGGTTACTTGTAGCCCAAGCCCCAAGCACCATCTGCACCGAAGATTGTGGGCCTACACTCCACAAGTGTTCCATGAGCCCGCTTGCTTGCATTTCAGCTTGAGGCTCCTTTGTGATGCCTGGTCCATCAACTGGTGGGTCCCCACAAAGGCAACTCTGATTTTCCTTGCACTTCCCTGGTTGCTCCAGATGTTCCCTGACTCCCTACCAAGTGGTGAGTCCCTCGGCCCTTGCTGGTCCATACCAAAGGATTTCTTTGATTCCTGCGTGGGTTGCTGTTGCCAAAGCTTGTTAGGTCCAATCCAGAAAGTGACACAGCAGCACTTGACATCCTTTATGGGACAGATCGAATCCAGAACCTGGTTGTCGTCGACGCCTCCTGGTCCTTGTGGCTGAGGAGTCAAGCTTCACCTTCTTCACCTGAAATCACCCCACATCGGTGGGCGTTCGACTATTGTGCCTCTGGTCACTGGCAAGCGACCCAGACTCTGTCCCCTCTGCTTTCAGATTCTTCTGATCTCTAATCCATGCTTGGATCACACCCGACCATTTCCTCTATGATGGCAGCAGCACTTTGCAGCAGATCGTCATTGGAAACAACAACGATTCCTAACACCAAAAGACGCCTATGCACCCAGCTTCCCTGGGTGAGGTAACTCCAGTACTCCGGTGATATTTGTGTTAAAAATGGATAAAAAGTTTTTCTACTTATACTCACGGCGAATCGCCGTTCAGGCACACTCAGCTATTTGCTGTGGCCAATTACAAGAGGCAGTCGTTACCGCACTACATGGGCTGGCACGGCAGGGGGGGTTTTCACATTCATTCGGGCCGCGGTGGTAAAAGACTAGGTAGCCTGCGGGGAGTCGTCAGCTTGAAAATACGCGACGTGAAAAAAAACCCTGCCGTGCCAGTCCATGTAGTGCGGTAATGACTGCCTCTTGTAATTGGCCCCAGCAAATAGCTGAGTGTGCCTGAACGGCGATTCACCGTGAGTATAAGTAAAAAAACTTTTTCTTCATTTTTAACACTAATATCCTCACGGTAGGGTGCACCTTAGTGCGTGCATACCGCCGGAGGATCACACTACTGGTCCTGAAGAATGCTGAGCGACTCGGGCCCTCCAAGCAGAAACATGTTGACCAAATTCATTTAAATTCACTGAGGACTAGGGGTCTTTAATAAATTAGACTAATCCTATGAGTCCATTCATCACCTGTTTTTAATTAGTGCTGGTTGGACTAATAATAAAATATTTGACAGTCACAACTTTGCACCTTTTAAATTTTCCCCCCTTTTTTTGCACTCACTTAGCACAATTGGGTTATTTTTCACCACTTCAACACACACAAGAACCAGCTCCGCTGTAAACAGGCGTTGTAGCACACTGGAAGGATATTAGGTCCTTCCAGTGGGAACCCAGTGATGAAGCATGTCACCACTAGGTTGGTGAGTGAGGGTTCTTAAAACCTAATTTTTTTGTGTCTGTGTTTTACCAATTTCTCTCTTTCTTGTCTGTCCCTCACATGAACATTTGAGGTTGCTTATTGTTGTTTCACTCAACTTCTCACAACACCAATAATAGTTTTGTGCTAGTTTGTACTTTGTTAGCTGGCAAAATGGCTCAGTAAAATTACGCTCGACAATGGCATTTGATGTAATATGTAGGTCACAATTTCAAATCAAGGCAAGGTGAGCTCTGCCAATTCAGACTTCTGAGCGCAGCATACGGAGCATCGTTAAGCGTGTTATTAATTTCTTGGAAATATATTGATTCAGTACCATATATCCGGTGCAAATTATGCGCATTAGGAACTTAGAAATCGTTTTTTAGCAACGTGATTTATTTGACTGTATGAATAAATTTGTTTAATTGGAGTTACAATATTACTGATCAAATATATATTTATGACTGGTAATTGAATATGATAGTTTTATTTTAACATGTGAGAATGATTAATAAAAATTTCCAATAGGTGGCACTGATGTACTTTGAATAGCTCCATTGGAGATTCCAGAAAGAAGAAAAATGGTAGGGCATGATAATGTGGAATGAGACCATAGTGATTTTGGTTTTTATGTAATAATGTTTTTTTTTCGAGCAGCATATATTTTACGTTTCGGATTAGGAGAAGTAGTGAAACAAGTATATAAAAACATTGAAGCAATTAATGAGATTGTTAATCTAAATAATTGTTTTAAGATTTATTTGAAATGATGGGCAATTTAAAGCCTTGTATATACTGTGCTGATGAAGTATGAATGTGCTCAAAACAAATTTGTTGGAGGTTTCAAGGTGATACTGACAAGTTGCTCAAAGGCTCAGCTACATCTCAATCACTTTTGGTGACCCCACTTCAGCAGTTGCTTTAGAGACGAGTCCTTCACATTCTGGAAGAGCCTACGCCAAAGCCATGTGCACTTTCAGCCACGATAACTGGGGCAGATCTACAAAGAAGTGCCACAGCGTGGCACGTCTGAAGCATAGGAATGCGACATATTTACAATGATATGTCGCATTCCTGTGCTCTGCCCTGCATTAAAGCACAAACTGCAGTCTTGCGAAGGCACCCTTGCACCATGGTGCAAGGATACCTCCGTAATGAAAAGATTGTTTTTGTGCTAAAAGGGACACCTTCCTGCACAAAAACAATCACTACAGGCATTTTCCTCTTTCAATGTGTGCTGTAGAATGCAGAACGCTTTGAAAGAGGTAAAAACGAGTAGAAATGAAAATAGTTCTCCTCATTGCGCCTCGCTACGCCTCCCCTGGGGAGGCGTCCCATTGACACACATTTCCAGATTGACGATTCCTCGTGTATCTGGAAATGTGTCTTGTTCCATGGGTGTTGAGTGGGAACAACCACAACAAGAGCCATGGAATGCCCCTTCCATGCAAAGTGCTGCGTATGAAGGGGCCGTATTTACAAGGAGAGGAAAAGTCACGCAGGGTGGCTTTATCTCTCCTTGTAAATATGGAGAAGTGAAATACGCCTCCAGTACATCACAAAAGGTGACCTACTGGTGGCTCAGGGGGGCTGTAAATCTGCCCCATGGCATTTTGCAGATTGTTAAGTAAGAGTAGTGATTGGGAGGTCATCTTAAAAAATGCTGAGTCCCGCACTCAGGTGGTCGGTCACTGTAGTGGATCGGATTGTCAGCATAGATGTCCTCGTGGTGAATGTGGCAGCCATCTTGGAACAGTAATATATTTTAAAGATACTGTCACATTCAGCACCAGTGATGAAAATGGCAGTGAATAAACCAGCCCCCTCCCCACTGCCACTGGTATGCTGCTCTCCTGCAGTGCCAATCCAGCAGAATCTGTGACTCTGCTTACCCCCACTGACTGCATACTGCTACGCCGATTCTGATTAAAGTAAACAGTCACCTTTGCAGGACTTGGGTCATACTTTTCAGTCTCAGTACTGCCTCCTTCTAATCATGCTGGTAGATGACCTTGTTGGACACGTCCTTTCCCCTCATATCCTCCTCTGTTTGTGGATTCATAACGCTGTCTACAACACTTCCCCATATGCTTCCTCTATAATACCAGCTCTAACCATCCTTATAAATTGCAGCTACTTACGTTCATCTCTCATAGAACATGCATCTCTTTCCACGAGAGCTACCAGAAAATGAAGGAAAAGTAGAAGAAGAAAGAGAAGACTAGAGATGCCAAAAGAAGATACATAATAAACACATCTGGTGCTGTGTCATAGAAAGCACCCAGGGCACGTCCTAAACAAAAAAGTGGGTGTACTAACCTAGTTAAGCAGTATGCAAGTGACATCAAGTGACATCACGGCGCACGACATCACGGCGCATGACATCACACATGGCATCACAGGACTTGACATCATAGAAAGTGGCATCATAAGCAGGGCCGGACTGGCTACCGGGCTTTCTTTAATAAACAATGCAAAACAAATGTTTTAAAAAGTATGCTTTAAAGCTATTTAATTTGCATTGTTCATTTAGAAGTGCCGGGTGCTCATTAGCAACCAAATCAGCCCCTCAGCTGTGCACCTGGACCCCACCCTGCCACCCCAGCAGAAAACACCCGGTAACTTGTCCGGCCCTGATCATAAGCCACGACTTTACGGGAAGTGGCATTACAAGAAGTGACATCAGATCTAAAGTCCTCACATATATGTTAAGCAGGTCTATCATGTGTACGTTTGAGCGCATTGCGGGGATAATAGCACAGTGAGCTATGGAAGATGATATGTGACTTCTACACCTTGCAATACCCCAATTTTATGTAGCACATCCTGTACATTCATTTACAAACTTATATAATTTATTGTACATGCAATATGCACTTGTTGATGTAAAGTAGGGTTATACAAGAAAAAATACTGGTACTTAAATATTTCAACGCCTCCTCAGGGGAAGTAAGCTCTATTTAAATGCAATTTGTTTTGTGTAAATACTGGGAAAGACAAACACATCTGACATTCTTACAGTGAATGCATATGTCCTAAACAGGGACTGAGCAAAGTGAAAAGCTGCCTCTCTTAAGTGTGTATCAAGTGCTAACACGGTGTGAGCCTTTGTTTCCCCTCCATTTCGTTTGCATTAGGTGTGAGGCTCCAGACTGCTCCCAACCAAGATATTCGAACAAAAGGAGGCCTGATGACCCCTCTAATTCGGCCTTTGTCATGGGCCCGTACAAAAGGGGGTGGTAATGGACGGAGCATCTGAACAAATCAAACACTCACACCCAGTCAAAAGATCTGGGTTTAATCCATCACCGTTCTTTAGCCCACTCTGCCACCCCAGTTCAGACATGGCTATATGCAAATCAGCAGCGACGGCTCGTGGAGGGAGTTACGGTGGGGCAGGAGGGCGGGGAGGCGGAGGGGCAGGGCGGAGGTTGCTAAAAACCGGCATATGGATAATTGCAGGTAAGTAAACAATTTAATTAATAAAACGAATTTCGTAGTGTGCCTTGCATCGCAAAATGCAATGCAGTGCGAGCTACGAAATTCGTTTTATTAATTAAATTGTTTACTTACCTGCAATTATCCATATGCCGGTTTTTAGCAACCTCCGCCCTGCCCCTCCCCCTCCCCGCCCTCCTGCCCCACCGTAACTCCCTCCACGAGCCGTCGCTGCAAATCAGTCTGACCCTGTGCCTCATGGGAACAGTCCAGCCCGAACTGACAAGCCATGCCTTCCCTGGACCGGAAACAAGCTTCCGAGCACTGGTTTCTGGCATTCCAGACGTCTTCAGCCCGGCTTGCTTGAATCCAGTGGCAAAGTGAGCCAGGGACTCACGTCTGAGCATACCCTGCCACACTTATGGCGGCCAAAAGCGGTATAAAAGGGGGTGGTAATGGACGGAGCATCTGAACCAATCAAACACTCACACCTAGTCAAAAGATCTGGGTTTAATCCATCACCGTTCTTTAGCCCACTCTGCCACCCCAGCTCAGACATGGCTATATGCAAATCAGTCTGACCCTGTGCCTCATGGGAACAGTCCAGCCCGAGCTGCCAAGCCATGCCTTCCCTGGACCGGAAACAAGCTTCCGAGGACCGGTTTCTGGCATTACAGCCGTCTTCAGCCCGGCTTGCTTGAATCCAGTGGCAAAGTGAGCAAGGGATTCACGTCTGAGCATACCCTGCCACACTTATGGCGGCCAAAAGCGGTACAAAAGGGGGTGGTAATGGACGGAGCATCTGAACCAATCAAACACTCACACCCACTCAAAAGATCTGGGTTTAATCCATCACCGTTCTTTAGCCCACTCTGCCACCCCAGTTCAGACATGGCTATATGCAAATCAGTCTGACCCTGTGCCTCATGGGAACAGTCCAGCCCGATCTGCCAAGCCATGCCTTCCCTGGACCGGAAACAAGCTTCCGAGGACCGGTTACTGGCATTACAGCCGTCTTCAGCCCGGCTTGCTTGAATCCAGTGGCAAAGTGAGCAAGGGACTCACGTCTGAGCATACCCTGCCACACTTATGGCGGCCAAAAGCGGTACAAAAGGGGGTGGTAATGGACGGAGCATCTGAACCAATCAAACACTTACACCAAGTCAAAAGATCTGGGTTTAATCCATCACCGTTCTTTAGCCCACTCTGCCACCCCAGTTCAGACATGGCTATATGCAAATCAGTCTGACCCTGTGCCTCATGGGAACAGTCCAGCCCAAACTGCCAAGCCATGCCTTCCCTGGACCGGAAACAAGCTTCCGAGGACCGGTTTCTGGCATTACAGCTATCTTCAGCCCAGCTTGCTTGAATCCAGTGGCAAAGTGAGCATATAGAAGTGGCGGACAGTCAGTAAAGCTCCCCTGGGTACCCCTCGGGCGTGCTGGTGCAGTCTGTTACACCTTGATTGACATGTGGTACCCCAGGCACTACCCTAACTATCCCTGGCACCGGGTCATAATGGCAGCAGCTGTCAGAAAAACTAATCTGCATTCTAAAAAACATTTTTGTTTAGTGTAGTTTTCACTATTTTTCCTTTCTGTTACCCCCTAGGAGCAATATACACAGCTAAAGGGTCTGAGGGTTAACGTGATATTACTGTAGCTCAAAAGATACAAAATGGCTTCTCCGCTGACCTGGCTGTGCATGTGTAGACTTTGATTGTTTATAAGCAATAATACCGTATGGACACAATTATGGCAAATTGCTAAAAGAGCTAAATTATATGCTAAAACAAGATCTTAGCCAAACTCATACTGCAATACACAGTGTTGGACAAAAATGTGCACAGTTTGCAAAACACCCCCGTTAACACCCCTGGCTCAGACAGTATGGAGTTCACCAGATCGATGATGGCACACCTACTTCAGAAAATCACACTGTCACGTCCTATTTCCTTCCTCAATGGTATGCAAACAGTATAGGCACAGAGAGAAGACAAGCAGTTTGCTACAGACCTACATTTACTAAGATTTTGTGTCAGGTTGTGACACTTTTGTGAAACAAGCCTGAGTCAAAATCCACGCGAATGAAGATTTCTGTAGCTTTGCATCAGATTTTATCCAAAAAGAAAAGCAACTCCGCGCATAGTGCTACCTTGCCTTAGCTTGCCTCGTTAATGCATTACTTGGGTGGAACATGGGTATTCCCATTCACCCACCTATGTATTGACACAAATCCATATTTTATAGTGCCAGTAAATATGGATTTACATCAATCAAAGTAACTGTATTTGACTTAAAATAACCGCCTCAAAAGTGCAATTATTAATATGAACAGCCCTAAATAAAACGAGTATAAATTAGTAAAAAGTTAAAAACTATGCTTTACACAGAAACATTATAACCATCCAATTACATGTGTACATAATGACCTCTATCATGTTTGGGCACCATAGTAATTCTTTCCCCTTACAGCACTTTAAACAAAATATACATTATTCACAGGTATCATATCAGAGGACAATTGTTGCAGAGTTCTTAATGCTTGTTTGGCCCTCCTCATCTTAAAATCGCATAATATGGGCAAAAGATAGCGTTTCCCGGGTTCAGTATAAAATTGAAAAATATAATATTGTGCGGAGGGCTTTAGGTGGAATAATTATCATAGGAACAAAAACTAAGATCATCCGTCCATGATCCACATTTTGCAAACACTACCAAAGAGTGCACCATGTTTAGTCAAATTCGCATTAGATAGAATCTATGCTGGGGGTTCATAATCATCCCCAGATAAGGATCCATCCCACCCCCAGAAATCAAAATGGTGTGCCCACCCAGGCTGGGGTAACGAAAAGCAATATCTTTATTTCTCCTAGGTACTTCCTCTTTGCATGTGTGCTGCATTCCGCCGAACACTTCACAGAGGAATAAGCCTCTAAGAGTAGTTTTTGTGTAGTAACACAGCACAGACACCCTTACATCATGGCACAAGGGTACAAGCATTGATAATAGGCAGCCAGAGGTACGCCAGCTCTGCACGTGAGCAAAAGTCTGTATCCGAGTAGAAATGGCCATTTCTGTTGTCTTCCTTTGATATAACACAGAACAGCAACATCCTCTGCTCTGTTGTGTTGCGTCCAAGTTCAGTAAATCTGGCAGTAAGTGAGAAAATAGTGTTTCGCCATGCCCTGAGGCCACGTTGCCCTTCCTGGTAGCTTGATGTGCTTCCACATGCCTCAAGGATTTTGGTGTTGGCTCCCCTTTTGGGGCGATGTGGGAGGTAAGTGAAGAATGATGTGGCTGTACCGGTCCTTATCTGTGGGGGCCAAGGTCCTTGAGAGGTATCACCTCTGAGCAACATTTTGTTTTCTCATATTTATTTGTTCTGTCCAACTTCTAGTTCCGTTGATTAGAATGTCTTGCTTGTTTGGTTTAGAGAATGTTTTTAGCTTCTACTTTCCTCTCTCTCTCTCTCTCTTGCCCTGACTTATTTTTAGGTCAAGCATTTGAGACCTCTTGTATATACTTTAGTATATACTTATATACTTTAGTCTGTACTTATATGTGTATGTACTTTGTGGGTTCTGGAGATCAGCCCTAGGACTTGTCTGCTTCTGCTTAGGGACTTTTTTTTCTGTTCAACTGCCTCTATTTAACTGTCTTGATGAAAAACGTCCAGAGGTCGGTAAAATACCAAAATTGCTTTCTGCTGAGGGACTTTCCTTTTTTTATATTTCTGGAAACTGTCTCTATTTAACTTTCTTGATAGAAAACGACCAGCAGAGGTCAGTAAAATGCCAGAATCACTTTAGCATTCTCTGGATCCCAGTCCATAGAAATTGTCTTCCACAAGCACCTGTAGACAGTAATATTTTTCTCAAACCTTGTATTTTCAGTGATATGATCACTGAAGGCCCTGATTTTATATTAAAAACAGAGCTTTGGACGATACCATTTCCTGCTGAAAGGCAATATGTTTCTCCATCTGTTCCCATTCAAGGCATGTCACGCAGGTTGGTGCTTACTTTCCATCCATGTTAAAGAACACTAGATGTTTCAGCACCCAGGCTAATGTGCTGCGTAGCTAAATACATATATGGTCCCAAAGGTGAGGCCGATTGCATTGCATTGCAAATGCTTGTTTCAACTCGCATCAAGATGAGAAATGGGCTGACTTAAAGCAGACTTTCCATTTCTTTAGGTGGGAGATTCTGCAGTCACACATCCAAAATAACAGTCAAAAGTATTTATGGGTTAAAGAAATATGTCTTTTCTTTGTCAATGCATGTTCACTAATACATTAAAGCATGTTAATAGAGGATGTATCTCTGCACTGCATATTCAATCTTCCGCAACCAGATTAAGTTGTGCAACATCAGTTAAACTAAAGGCTTCCTCATAGATCCCCGGTTTTCCTTAGAATAAAAAATACCTGAAAATGTGAAATTTGTCATTTCTTTGTTAAACAATTTTATGCTCTATTTTCACTCAGGTGTAGATCATTGTAGCTCAAGCACTAGTGGGACACAAAGGAAATCAAAGCAAATAAATGTCCATGCTTTTTGCATGTTCAGTCATCTTCCCTGACTATGTGTTTAAAAAAAACATCAGTTTAACCTCTCACTGGTTCATCAAACTTACTTCACTCCTGCAAAAAAACTATCCAAAGAGAAGACTTGAAGTGTACACAAATTTTAGGGATCTCTGTCCAGCAGGTAACCACTGATCTTTGGTTCCTAGATTTTGCAACAGCTCAAATTGAGGCAGATCTATCAACATATACTAGTGGCAACTATATACTATCAACCGGAATATAATTAACACAATTCCTTTATGCTAATTGGTGACCAACTTGAATCCCATATCAGAACTCATTTTACCTTTCAAAAATGTCTACATCTAGACTGATAACAATATTCAAGTGCAGGAGCCCGTCATCAGTCAGAACCACAATTCACGGAATTCACAGAATTAAGGTATTGATGAGTAACTGACAATATAAAGGAGTGGAGATTTACCCTGAAAGATAAGGGAAGTTATGGTGTTCCTAATGAAAAACAGATGGACCCAGTTCCCTGACTCTGAAATTTATTATGTGCTCTTGTCCCTGTTCCTCTTCAATTAACTGATTTGGCTATGTCTAGTGATAATTGCCATGACAGCCTTACTAACATTCTCTGTATTGCAAGATTATCATAAACAGCACAGGTGTAGTGTGAATCCTTCCTTTGGAGAAGTAGTGAGGCTAGCTGCCAAAATACATTGAATTTTATTGAGCTTAGTCCACACAGTTCTAAGTGGTGCAACAGGTTTGATGCATGGATTTTAACTTGAGCAGCACTTTATACCAACTTCCAACGGTCCAAGATTGGATTAGAACAACTTAGCAGGGCAAGACTCTCAGTTGGCAGAGTCCAGGTGCTGTAGCAGGTGAGCGGGAAGTCTTTTATATCCCTGAGACTTCAATCAGGAGGCAAGCCAGAAAGCCCTTTGAGTCACTCTGGTTCTGTATTCAGTGATCTGGGTCCAGTTCTTTTCGCCCAAGCAAGTTGGTCAGCAGGGAACAGGCAGGTTAGCACAGCATAAGGGCAGGTCTTCCAGAGCCACAGTCCAGCAGAGTGACAGTCCTTCTGCAGAACCGCAATCCTTCTTCCTGGCAGACCATTCACAGGTCCAGAACTGTACTGAGTTCGTAGGGTCAGAAGTCCAAATCTTATACCCAGTGGTGGTTTTGAAATGCAGGAGACTTCAAAGAGGGGCTTTGTAGTGCACGTAGGTTCTCCCTTCCTTCCTTGGTTCCAGGCTCACTTCAGGGGGTTAAATAGTCCTTTGTGTGGAGACATGACACAGCTTATTCAGGTGTGAGTGTGAGGCTGTGCTAAGCTTTTCCGTCCCATTCTGCCCAGGATGGCTCATTAGGATGTGGATGGCCCATCAGTCATACCTCAGCTCCCTTGGTGTGTGGCTGTCTAGAGAGAATGCACAAGGCCCAGCTGTCACCTCCCCCAGATGTATATTGGAGACAGGTAGCAGGTACAGAAGGCTAAAAGCAGGAAACTCTTTCTAAAAATGCTGCAGCAACAAATGATGGATGAAATGCTGAATGAATCAAACATTCACTCCCAGTCAAGAGATCTGGGTTAAAACTATCACTCTTTTACTCATTACTCCACTCAGTTTGGACCAAGCCATATGCAAATCAGTCTTGAACCTGCTCCTCATGGGAAAAGTCCAGCCTGAACTGCTGGGCTAAGTCCAAACTGGGTTGGTTTAGTGAGGAAAAGAATGATGGATTTAACCCATATCTCTTGACGAGGAGAATGTTTGATTCATTCAGCATTCTATCATTTCTTGCTGCAGCACACATCTTTCTAAAAGTGGAATTTTTTTAATCGTAATTATAAATATGAATTTACCATTAGAAGATGTATCATTGCAATTCCATAGGTACTAAACATGATAGCTCTACCCCCTTCCAATTGGGAATTACACTGAATAGATGTAACAAGGAATCTCTAGTGTTAACCTATGGGAGGAGTATGCCTCACAGTAGTGAAAAACAAATTTGTGAGCTGTTCACTACCAGGATACGTAAAAGTTTGAAGTATATGTCCTGCCTTTTACTTACACAGCAGCCTGCCCTATATAAAAGGGGAGTGTAATGCTTGGCAAGGGGGTTTAAATGTCAAGTCAACATGGAAGTACAACTGCACACACAGGCTCTACATTGGTAGGCATGAGACAAGCTATGAAGGGCTACTTAAGTGAATGGCAGAATCACTGCTGCAGGCCCACTAGTAGCATTTGATTTACAGGGCCTGGGCACATGTACTGCCCTTTACTAGGGTATTATAAGTAAATTAAATATGCCAATTGAGGATAAGACAATGTTACCACGTTTTAGGGAGAGAGCACATGCACATTAGCACTGGTTAGCAGTGGTAAGGTGCTCAGAGTCCTAAACCCAAAAAAACAATTTCGGCATAATCAAGAGGAGGAAGGCAATATGTTTTGGGGGGGTGACTCTGCAGAAAGGACCATTTCCAACACGAACTAAAGATGGTTCTTCATCATCCTTGTGACTCAAAGACAGTCATCAAGTTTTGAATTGAGAAGGTCTTCAGGGCTTTCTATTTTTAAAATGATTTGGGTGTCATCTGCATTGTTGTAATGTGAGGTTGTAACATTAAAATAGATTTGGTAAGGGGGTTAGGTTGATGTTGAATAATAGAGGGTATATGATGGCACAAAAGCCACAGTGTTGTTTGCGAGGAGGTGATGTGAACGTGGGTAGATAGATTACACTTTGCCTGTCTGTGAGATGAGATGGAATCCATTTCAAAACATTTCAAAACATTTGCCCAGATTCCGTTATTGTGAAGTCTTTGCAGTAGGATGTTGTGGTGGATAGTATCAAATGCAGCAGACAAATCTAGAAGTAATAATGAAGCTACTCCTTTTTGTACAATGTGAGTTTTAGATAATCGCAGATGGATATAATAGCTGACTCTGTGCATTTGCCTTGTTTAAAACTGAACTGTTGATCTTACATTAAGTCATAATGTTTGGTCAAATTAGAGAGTTGAGTAAACACTGCTCTCGCAAACATTTTGCCTAAGAATGGTCCATTTGATATCAGCCTGTAATTTGGTGGATCATACGGGGCAAAGTTTTCATATTTGAGGAAAGGCCTGATAGGTTTTGAGCTAAGTCTGGAATTAACCTTGTACCGGGGTCTTGTTGAGTAGGTATCTGGCTACCTTTCCTGCACAGGTTGTGCAAAGGATATCTTTAAAGATTCTATGGCGCTGCAAGGTTTTATGGGGATCCTGATGGTCTGGCTGTAATAATGAAATATGGTTATTGTCTCTTTCTGTTGAGGTTATAACACATATTGTTGTAGTGTTGTCTGTTTCTTCCTTCAGGTATTTTTCAATCTTTGTAATTTTTAGATCAATTGATTGGATATTTAGTAAAGGAAGTCTTGTGATCGTGGTGTTTCTGTATTTAGGGACTCCTCATGTTCCTTCAGTAAGCCCTGAGTCTACCAAAATTTAACTCAGCATTGTCCATGAATTGTACCATTCACAGGCACACATGTATCCAGCACGTGCATGTAACACACTCTCACTGCACCATCCTTGAATGTTGCCATTAAAGACACACATATACCCCCGCACATGTATAACACACATCCACTGCGCAGGACTGTACATTAAACCGATGTAGGCAAGCAGCAAACCTTTAACCCGTTCGGCGCTTATGACGGAACCGTTCCATCACGCGCCTCGGGTGATCTGTGCTAGTGACGGAACGGTTCCGTCACGGCCCGCTCGACGCGCCTGCGCAGCACGTTCTATTGAGCGTGGGCGTTTGTGATGGAACCGTTCCGTCACTAGCACAGCTCAATCGAGGCGCGTGACGGAGCGGTTCCGTCACAAGCGCAGGTGAGCCGCGCGCCCCCCCCCCCACTCCCTAGCACTGCGGCGGAATTGCCGCCGCAGTGAAGGGGTTAAATGAGTGAGCCTGTGGGCCTTACTCCAGTGACACAGATTAAAAGGCTTGTTCACAGCTACTGATCACTACATGGTATTCTGCAAACACTGAGCTCAAGCTGCTAAACTCCTGGTAAAGGCAGTGGCCTTTCACCACTACGTGGGTAGTGTCTTGGGCCTGCTTCCCGTTCAAAAAAATACACAATCCTCAAGACATGCCTATGTCATGGCACACACACATGACCTGAGTCCGCCTATCATCATTCAAGGCAGGGGTACAAGTCCATCACCACCCAAAGGGCTTTTCGGTCCCAAATCTGCCCCAGAAAATGAGACAAATAGGAAAGTGAGAGGTCAGGTATTTATGTCCGGAGGCAAGTGGAAGGGCAAATAAATGTGTAACATTTATGGTTAGCCATTTCCCAGACAACAGACATAGCAAATGTTCAAATGTCATTGGGACCTCCTCCTTCTTTTCATCTGTCTTATGCTGATAAAATTAGACAATGGAGATAGGGGATAACAAAATCTATTAGCCAAACATTACTCAAAGATTCAGTTTGTAGAACGTAGTTAATACATCGTTAGTAATGTATATAGCATATTATTCATATTGTGATGATTTATAATTGGTATAAATGTTGTTTAAGTGTTACTGCTCGGATCATATTAAATACTTGAAACCCAGAGTCTCCTGAGTCAAACTCGAGATGGTAAATTAAGTATTCAGAGAGAAGAGGATCAGGCTCAAAAGTTATTAGTAAAAGTAAAGGAACGAAATAGGGCAGTGTGGTCTTCTCTGCCAGATGCTTGCTCAATTGTTAGATCACTGCAAATTCCAGCAAGGCGTGAATGGTTTCCGTTCGAAGGAGTTGTGATTTAGTGCTCAGTATAACCCCTTTCAACATTTCCTTTGGTTTGTGAAGTAGTGAACCATGCAGTGCCTAATCTGAGCCTGTGGTTGCTGGTGGGTGCCACCGGTACTCATTTTCGGGGACCAGCACTTTCTGCATCAGCAGGAAAAACAAACTAAGCGGAAAGACAGAGGAATAGAAAAACAGAACAGAAAGCAGCAACCTCAAGAGTGAGAAAAAACAAGCAACCTGTTCAAGACGCTTCCTGATATTACCAACCTTAACGAGGTCATCTGATGAAAATGAGGTTGATACACGCAGAAGAGCTTCAAGGGTTCTGAGGGCGATATTCACAGTCCACCTTTCAAAAAGAAATAAAAGTCCACGTTACAGATTAGATCATCATGTAATTTTAATAATTTAAGTCGAAATATTTTCTTCAGGGGTTATAAATAGAGAAATAATATTACAATATGCATACGGCAGTTAGAAAAAGAAGGAACTAAATTTTAGATAGGAGCGAACGATTCTCCTATAACCTTCTATGTTTCATGAACTGCAAACTGCACATCTGATTTGTGCTTTCCGCTTCATGCATTAACATAGAAATTCAAAATTACTATAGACACTGTGCACTTATAACAAGCATTTGCAATGCAATCGGTCTCGCCTTCGGGGCCTTATATGTATTTAGCTATGTAGCACATTAGCCTGGGTGCTAAAACATCTACTAATCTTTAACATGGAGGGAAAGTAAGGACCAAACTACGTGACATGCCAGGTATGGGATCACATGGAGAGAAATATTGCCTTTCAGCGGGAAATGGTATAGTCCAAAGCTCTGTTTTTAATATAAAATGAGGGTCTTCGGTGGTAATATCACTGAAAATACAAGTTTTAAAAAAAATGTTGTCTACAGGTGCTCATGGAAGACAATTTCTATGGACTGCAATCTAGAGAAAGTGATTCTGGTATTTTACTGACACTGCTGGTCGTTTTTTCTCAAGAAAGTTAACCCCTTCCACGCTGATGACGAGCTGGGCTCGTCATGGCGTAGCCTCCTCGCACGCTGATGACGAGCCCAGCTCGTCACGTAAAGTGCGATTTACAAAAACTCAGCGCAGGAGCGGAATTCCGCTAGCGCGCATGGAGTTAAAGAGGCTGTTGCCAGAAAATTAAAAATATAATGTCCGTCAGCAAAAAGCAATTGTGGTATTTTACTGACCTCTGCTGGTCGTTTTCTATCAAGACAGTTAAATAGAGGCAGTTGAACAGAAAACAAAGTCCCTAAGCAGGAGCAGACAAGACCTAGGGCTGATCTCCCAAACCCACAAAGTACATACACGTATAAGTATATACTAAAGTATAATCAAGAGGTCTCGAATGCTCGACCTAAAAAGGAAGACCATATTTTCTGAAAGCCAGTTAGCATTGCAAATGCTTGTTCAAGAAGGCATGCATGTTTATGAATTTAAACTATGGATCTTAGTACAGCTCCTAAACGGACCTTAATTGAACCAAATATGGTTAAGCCTTTTCCCTTACTAGCTATATTATATTCTAGTGTGAACTTCGGCATTACATTGTAATGGTTCACTGTTAACTTTGTGTGAAAGATATATTAGTTGGAAGTGAACACCTGTGGGTCTCCAAATCTCCCGACCCTCTTTTTGTGTTTACTTGTACATGTACAGCTGCAGCTGTGGGCCATTATCTTAGTTTAATCTTACATTGCATAGGCTTGAGACTCCTCTTTCGCTACATGCCCACTCTTTTACTGACTTACTGAGATGGCGGAACTTACAGGACTGTCACAGGATTCCTTGGCTCAATCCAAGCTCACCAGCCCACGTCTACTAGATACACCCATTACTCATACTTTGGCCCAATCGGATGATTGGACCAAATTGATCAATCTTAGGAATTCACAAAACTATTCTTCCCTTCACTGGGCAATTATGACTGAATATCTAAAGGGCAACAGTGCGTGCATCAATGGTCTTGATAGTTACTAATGCCCCAAGAGTGTTTCCTGATGATAAGGTGTTCAGAAAAGACTGGTCCTTATTGCTTGCCATTGCGCCTGGGACTGGCTCCTTCTGATGATCACCAATACTAACATTCGGGTTGGGGAGGCAATCCTAGTGCAAATTTAAGTCCCAGAGACACACCTAAAGACAATTGTTGCCGCGACCTAGCATAAAAAATGGATGGAAGACACCACTAAAACAGCCAAAGACTACAAAGACTCCTTACTAACATCTAAAATTAAAAAATTCAAGAAGGATCTGGCTCAGTTCTCATTTGAGATGGTGTATCTATACACAGGTGATAATTACACTCCATCATCCACAAATCAAAAAGAGAAAGGCTCAACTGGGCAAAAGCAGGACCCACACAATCGCTCTTCAGACAGAGATGAGTGGTCAGGCAGTTCTGATCCAGGATTCAGTGGGTCCAACTGCACCTCCTCTCAAAGAAATGACGTGGGGGCAGGCTGAACCCTTCTTCGTGCCCCCTAACAAATGGTGGCCTCCAACTCTCTGGTGTTTCCCAATGCAATACTTTCAACCATCTCAACCCCATTTTCACAACCCTACTTTTTAAGGACCAAGCAGACTGAGATCAATGGGAAGAAGAAGACAACACAACACAACAGTCATGTACATTGGAGACCCCCACCGTCCCACTTACAAAGAAAGAGACTGACGAAGGGAGACCCACAACCAGGGACAAGCAGCAAGACAATCTTCACTCTCAACAGCTGTATCCAGACACCACAAGAAACCAGCCTATTAAAGAAAGGGTTGGTCTTTGTCCCTGCGCTCAAAGATGACGATTTCCAAAACTCACAAGGAATTGGCCAAGTTCTTCTGCAAAATAGGTCTGCACTACTTTTTAAAGATAAATGTAACGTTTTTCACCCCTCCTCTCACATGCTTCCTCCTGAAGTACTGGCCTATGAGAAGGTAGTAGCGAAAGATATGGAGACTAACAAACACAATGTGTGACAACCTTTTTACAGGCTCTCTAAATCTGAACAGAAAGTCATTACCACATTGAGTATAGATACGGCTATCACAACAAAGAGAGATTGTCCTTCTTGACACTGCCTACATGGCTGAAAACCGGAGACAACTCAGTGTTAGGGGCTCCTATCGACCCCTTAAATACGATCCTACCAAACACCTTCAGGCCAGCATCAAACTGATGGTGGAAGACGTTAAAGACACAGGATGGATAACAGCCAAAGAAGCCGAATTCTTGATTGCATCTGGCCCGGCTACACCGTACTTTTATATACATCAGCCCCCATCCGGACAGACCTATTATCTCAGGGATCCAGTCACTGCTAGAACCCCTTTCTCAGTCCATAGGCTTTTTCCTAAGACCTCTTTGATGAGCCATGCCCGGGTACCTATAAGATACCAAAGATGTCCTCCAACACCTTGACAGTCTAGCCTTGGACACAAGCACTGAGCTCTTAATCTCTTTTGATGTTGAGTCACTAAACACCTGCATCCCTCAAGATCAGATTCTTGCTACTGTAGAGTCCCTGCTCAGACTGTCTCCATGATGTCTTCACACCTATCACTTTCATTATGGAGTGTGCCAATGAAAGAGAATTTATTTCACTTTGAGCACTGTCTATACTTTCAAACCTCAGGGACTTCGATAAGCAGTACCCTCGTCCCAAGTCTGCCAAATGTCTATATGCATGACTTGGAAAGCAAGCATGTTCTCTTTGATGAGAATCCATACTGCTCCAACATAAACATTTGGAAATGTTATGTTGATGACATCCTTGTCACTGGAACAGAGATGCAGCATCAATAGGATCATTTCATGAATATATGAACTCCCCAAATCACTTCAGAAATCAGTGAAGACAAGCTCCCTTTTCTAGACTTATTGATATGTTCCTGTGCCCGCATTCATGCAACTGAGCACAACAGAAAATCCATGGCAAGGAATGCTCTCCCGTCCTACAACAGCTTTCACCGAAAGTCACTCAGGGACAATCTACTATTCAGCCAGTTTCTTCGATTGATACGAAACTGCTCTCAAGTTGAGAAATTTAAATGTCATGCTCAAGACCTGCCCATCCAACTTTTACATAGGGAATACCCTGCACCATTGATACATTCAGCGGCTAAAGGCCACGAAACAACAACCGGGCTGGACCCTTAGAAACTAGACCACCCAACCCCCCACTCAAGAGACTAGTCTATGTCAACATTTTTAGCAGCCTCTCCTCTTCCATCAAGAGGCCCTATGCAGCAAATGGCACATACTGAAAAAGGTTGATCAGACAATACAAAGCGGCCCTTGTTGACTTTCAAACAAAGTCAGAATCTGAGAGTCAAACAGACCAGACTCCTTCCTTCCCCCAATAACAGACAGGAAACATTGTGGGTTTTACAGCCTGTGTAAGGATACTTTCAGTATGGCTCCTGTGGTGTGTGTGCCTTTACACGAGTGTACCACACATGTAGATATTGGCACGATGCACCCTGGAAGCTCAGACAGCAAACAAATTGTAACAGAGAGAAACTGATTTATCTTGTTACTTGTGCTTGCCTTCTGAGGCATGTTAGCATGACTACCCGCAAAATCAGAACACGCATTACTGTGCATAGGAGCGCCATAAGATGCAAAAAACTGTCCACGAAATTTACCAATCATTTTATTGAAGAAGGCCATACAGCCATCGCTAGATGGTGTTAGACAAAACAACACCACTGGCCATAGTCCAAGATATCTCAGTTTCTTTATGTTAAAGAACAACTCTCGATTTTTAAGTTGGAAAGCCATGTGAACGTTCTTAACGATGAGATACCATGGACATCTAGACAATGACAGTCTAGCTTCAGCAACTCTTGTGCACCTCCAGCACTATTAAGGCACAGACTCTTATACAACAGGGTGGATGACCGTGTAGTAAGCCTACACCCACATGACAACCTCTGTTGATTTTGGTTGGTCCTTTTCCTCTGAACTTATAGCCACGGTCCTTTCAAATATCAGTATGTCACAAAATATACAACTAGGTCCAACCTTTGATAATATGTAAAGCACTTCTCTACATCTCCCAGTCAGACTTCAGATGGGCACCAACCCAAGGTAAGCAGCTCACATGTGCCATGCTGTATTTGTAACGTGACATCCTTTTCACTGTATCATGAGGCTTCTTCTCCCCTGAGCAGCACTCCCTTCACTGGTTTACAGAATCTGAGGAGCACGCTTACTCCACAGTCCATTTTTGGATGCTTCTTTAAAGTTTAGTGACAGAATCTCCTCCGGCGTCAATTTTCTCATGCTGAGGCTTGACATGGCTCAAAGTTGCAGTTCAGAAATTGCCCATGGCTCCTTCTGTGCACACGCTGCGTTTTAAGCCACACCTAGTGGTTAAAAAAAATGAGTATGACCTTCCACAAATGCTTTATCATATTTAATTCACCGTGTACAATTGGAGCATTATTCTCTTTAGACACCAGGCTTCGGAGTGGCCCCGTTTGTCATTTTCAACCTATGGGCACATTTATCTTTTCAAGACTAATTGATTAGAACATGTACTCTTCGCTATGAAAAACTCGTCTTACCTCCTATTGTGAGTACCAAGAAGCACAGATTGTGCGGGCCGCAGAGTGAATACCACCGCCGACTGGCACAGCACACCAGTACTGATAACTTTGCTCTCTTAAATAACTCAGTGAGCGGCATAGACAGCATGCTGTTTTCTCTTGGCATTAAGAGTGCAACGAAGTATGCACTGTTCGCTCCTCAGAATCTCCACTATTATTCATAGCATACTAGGGCCGTTTGGACAGATAGCTTTCTTACCCAGCATTACCTCTACTCTACATGGACTATTTAACCAGTGCAACCCTGATCCTTTGGCCAGCGCTTTAGATGGTGAGGTCTTCATCCTACATATACATGCCTCCTCATCACACTTTCATGTCAAACTGTCTTATGTTTATGACCGAGTCGTAACACAGCACTTGCGTCATTCTTTTACTAATTATTCCTTTCTTCCGTACATGACATGCCACAGCCAGGCTGTTTCTTGTCGCTACTTGAATGGCCAATGTTGGCTGAGTATGCCAGCACCAAGGAGGCTTGCAATGTTATCAATGTAATATTTACCTATTTCCCTCCTTATAGGACAGAGTGCACCCTGAGCCCCATGCCAGCGTCCCTGGCGTTGAGGCACGACACTAGACGATTGCGGGTAAGCATGCGTGCTTTGTACTAATGCCATGACCATATATATTTTTAACACACACTTTTGTGGTGATACATTGTACCATGGTTTGGTCGCACTATATTAGTAAGTGTTATCAACAAGCTCACAGTAACCTACCTGTTTAATATCTGAAGAGCACCTCCTACTTAGAGTGGGAGTTGTAGGCCGAACTTTGATCTGCTGTCACGGTTCCAGGAGAATCTCAATGATGAAGCATGCCACCTGAACTAATTGGTAACCAGTAACCTACAGGGCGCTCAGCATACCACCTCTGTGGATTAGGGAGTTTGTCCTAAAACCCAGGTGTCTCTTTGTGTGAAACATGCTTGTCCATCAATCATTTCAATTTCAATAAACCAAGAGCATGATTTTGTCATCTACTCCTAATATGCTGCTGCACAGCCTCCCCAAAGACCATAACTACATTAGGAACCACCATAGAGATCCTAACCTCCAAAGCCTATGGGCAAAAGCCTATGCTTCAGGAGTGCTTAAAATACTGCTGAACAGCCCCCCAAGTTAGACAAATTACCCACTTGCCACATTGTGTCCCCGCAAGATCAATGCCCATCTAGATTCCTCATTCAATACATTAATTTATGACTCCAAAGACAGAGGTACACTTTCCTTACCAAAAAGGTCACTATTTTATTACATTCAATGAACTGTATAAAAAACCATGTTAGGCCGACTGTAAATTGAGACCGTCCTCAGACCCTATGCTTGTGACTGCGCTCCCAGCCACATTGTTAAATGAAACAAACTGTTCCTGTTTTGCCAAATCCCTCTTTTCAAGGTATTTTAAGTTCAAGCAACATTTCACACACCTCTCTAGGCTTAACTATAGGGAAACTATATTTTGCAGATTTCACCCTCAGTAAAGCATTCCCTTCTCAGTTAAGCACTACAGAAGTAAACTATGAAATATTACAAGACCACTCTTGGCCAGTATTAATAACTGAACGGCCCGGTCAGTAACAGGCTATCAGTGCACAGATACTGGGCTCAGCTGGACGGTAGTCTCACTCGCACAACCTGCACACATGTGCACATGTGTGTGCGAGTGTGATATGCAGGCAACTCAGAGCCTCTTAGCTCAGCAGCAGACCTTATCATAAAAGGCAGTCACCAGCGGCTTGTCCTTTCAATCGATTTTAACAGAGTTTCCATGAGTAAAACTCAGTTAATTAAACTCACTCAAAAGGATAAGTCCAGTAATCAGGTAGAACAAAAACAAACTATCCAGGCGATAATAATTAATAGTTAATATAATTATTTGTATCTTACACTGGATATCTCGTTAACATCATATGAATTCTCTTTTAATTCTTATGTAGCTCTTTTTAGTTTCCATTTTACTCAATTTCCAATTCAAGTTGTTTGAACTATGGTGAAATTTGCTTTTGGTATTGTAGCTATGTTTTAAACATCAATAAAATATTTTCAGCAAGCAAAAAGAAGAAATGATGCTACTGTTGGGCAATGACTTAGGAACCAATTAAAATGCTGACAGGTGGCCTGTTTCTTCACCAGTACAATCGAGTAAATTACTCAGTCGCCCTTAAGGAGATGCAGCTGCCGGAATTTATAAATGACCACCAAGTTGTGATCTCTTATTTAACATTGGCAGCAACTGCCAGCACAGCAGTTCTTGTCAATAATAATAATAATAATAATAATAAAGAGATTTATAAAGCGCCTGGTGATGCCATCTCGGCGTGTCCCCGCGCTACGAAGAGAGGAAAGTAGCTCAGAGCAAGCAAACTCCTCAGTTCAGCTGTGAAGTTAGATGTTATACAAGTGGGTCTTAAGAAGTTTTCTGAACTTGATTTCAGATCCTTCTAATCTTAGGCTGATCGGGAATTTGTTCCAGTTGCTGGCTGCCAGCAGTCTGAAAGAGCGCCCACCCAATTTAGCTCTATTGACGTGGGGAATTTTTAGTAGACCCGCTCCTAGTAGTGCTCTAGTTGGCTCATAAATATGTACCAGGTCAGAAAGATAGGATGGAGCTTTATGCCATACAATCCTGTGACATATTAAGAGTGCTTTATACATCACACTGACTGGTAGCCAGTGTAGCGCTGCAAGAGCAGGTTTAAAAGCTGCTCTTTTAGGAAGTCTCAGCACTAGACGGGCGGCGGTATTTTGGAGCACTTGCAATCGCCCTAGGTTTTTTTCCGTGGTGCCTAAAAGCAGCACATTGCCGTAGTCCATACGGGACGTGACCAGCCTTGGGCCATGGTGCGTCGAGCCTCCAGCTGGAGTAAATCCAATGTGTGGTTGAAGGTTTTCAATATCCCAAAGCACTTTCCCACTAATCAGTTGACGTGGCCCTCATAGGACAGTTTGGGATCAACCCATATTTCCAGGTTCTTTGCCTCCTTACTGGGATTGGGCGTGGGGCCCAAACATGTTGGCCACCAGTCCACTGTCCAGCTAGAGTTGCTTCCTCCAATCACCATAACCTCCATCTTGGAGCCATTGAGCTTTAGACAGTGCGAATTCATCCATCCTGCTAACGCCTGCATACAGGCCTTGAAGTTGGATGCTGCTGTTTCAGGGGCTTGGGACAGAGAGATCAGCAGTTGGGTGTCGTCAGCGTAGGAGACTAACTCCACTCCATACGCTTGCACCACTTCTGCCAATGGGGCCATGTACAGATTAAACAAGCTTGGACTCAGAGCTGAGCCCTGGGGCACCCCTTGTTCTAGTGCTATGGCAGAGGATTTGAAGGAGCCCCTTTGGACCTGAAAACTACGGTCAGTAAGGAATGCTTTCAACCAGCTTAGCGCGGACTCCGTGATCCCTGCTTGTTTAGACACTGTAGCAAGATGGAATGAGCTACAGTGTCAAAAGCCGCCCTGAGGTCAAGCATTATCAGTGCCATGGTATGTCCGGAGTCCGTCCCTTGCCGCAGGGTCTCTGTTGCTCTCAACAGGGCCGTCTCAGTGGAGAAACCCGGTCGAAATCCTGATTGAGAGGGGTGCAGGAGGTTGTTATTCTCTAAGTGAGCCATTAGTTGTATGTTGGCCACTTTCTCTGCCACTTTGGCCAAATACGGTAGTAAGGAGATGGGTCTTAAGTTTCCGGAGTCCGCCCCTTGCTGCAGGGTCTCTGTTGCTCTCAATAGGGCCGTCTCAGTGGAGAAACCCGGTCGAAAGCCTGATTGAGAAGGGTGCAGGAGGTTGTTATTCTCTAAGTGAGCCATTAGTTGTATGTTGGCCACTTTCTCTGCCACTTTGGCCAAATACGGTAGTAAGGAGATGGGTCTTAAGTTTTCGAGCACTTCAAGGCTAATGTTTGGTTTCTTTTTGATGGAAAGAACTATTGCTTTCTTCCAGTCATCAGGGAGAGTTCAGGAGGCAAAAGAGACCTGAAGTACATGCCTGATATAGGTTCCCGAGGAGGTGCTGGGTCTCTAGGGGAACCAGATTTGATACCCTGACAGATGTTGGTTAGTATCTCTGCAGGGGGTACCGAGAAGACTCTGAGCCAGTTCTCTACCCTGCTTGCCCCTACTTTTTCCTCAAAGTCTCGTCCACAGATTATGCCGCCTGAGAAGGTGGCGTAGATATCGTGGACCTTTCCAGCAAAATAGTTGGCTATTCTGTTACATTCCTCGACTGAATCGTTATCTGGAGTATTAGTGTTTACTACTACTGAGATTTCTTTAAAAATTTTGAACAACTCTCTCGAGGAATTTTCTGCCTCCTCAATACGATTTTTATAATGTACAGCCTTAGTTCTTCGAAGTTTGATTTTATATTTTCTCTGTGCCTCCTTGTACGTGGTCTTAATTTGAGGGCAAAAATCCACCCGCAATTTGCGCTCCAGTTTTTTGCATTCTGATTTGGCATTCTGCAACTCGGACGTAAACCAAGGGGCAGACTTTTTATCTCGGCTTCTTGTCTTTGATGGACACATCGGGGCTGACGCATCTAGAGCGTTTAAAATACGCTTCTCAAGATTGCTATTAGCGCTTTCGCAATCAGCGCCTCCTGGTGGACCCCCTAACTCTAGTAGTTGACTAAAGGTATCTTGTGAAAAACGCTTCCATTTCCGTCGTGGATAGCTGTTTTTTCCCCTCTGTGAATATCTGTATGTGGGCAGTGAATTTTGAAAGGGATTAAAAAGTGGTCCGACCAGGAAACAGGAATGGGCTGATTCACTCTTACTCCATTCCAGCTACTAAAAACAGGGTCTAATAAGTGTCCATGTATATGGGTGGGGACCTTGTTGTTTAGTACTAGTTGTAGGGCCAGCAAGTCTTGCTTTAGGTCTGTAGCTTCCTTGGATAGTTCATCCTCCAAGTGGATATTAAAGTCGCCTAATATCAGGAGTCTACTTTTTCTAATGGCTAGGTGAGCTATAGCCTCCACTAAATTGGGTTTGAATTCCTTAAGCTTCCCGGGGGGTCTATATACAAGGATTCCTGATACAGTGTGTTGGGGTCCAAGTTTAAGAGAAAAAAGGCCGGCCTCGCAGTTATCTATTTGCAAGGGCACAAGAGTGCATTCAAGCGGGGCCTTTATGACAATGGCGATTCCTCTGCCCCTCCCGCCTTTCCTGTCTAATCTGATGAGAGAGTAGCCTGGCGGGATAGCTTCGATTATATCAGGGTCTGAGTGTTCACCAAGCCATGTTTCCGTTAGGAAAAGAACATCCATCCTCTCATCCAGAAGGAGATCCCATATCTGATTGTTGTGCTTGCTTAATGATCTGCAATTTAGCAAGCCTCCGATGAACCTTCCTTTGTCTGCCTCACTAGCTGGTTCTCTTAGGAATTTGAAGGGACACATAGGGCAGTTTCGAAGAGTTAGTGCTTCCATCATATGCCAGCACATTCCCGCATTAGAGGGGCATAAATCTAACAGTTGCTGTCTTTCATAGCGTATGTGGGAAGGCACAGATTGCACAGGGGTAGTGGCACCGAGCCCCGTTCGGCCGCGGACGGGCGCAGACGGGCTTGACTTAGGCGAGACTTCGTCGCGCCTTCCTCGTGCCCGCTGCACGCGTCCGCTGCACGCGTCCGCTGCGCGTCCGCTTTCCCATACACATTAATAGGGAGAGGAGTGGCAGCTAGAGCGCTGACCTGACCCCACAGAACCCGGAAGTGCTGGGCTCCTCCTCGCCCTCCGCAACAAACGCCCAGAATGGACGCGGCGGACCGGGGCGGGAGTAGCGAAGGTGAGTGACCCCCGAGCTTTAGCTCAGCCCAGAAGTGAGGTGCACACAATTAAAAATCAATTTTAAGTTTACACAATAAAGTTTTAAAAATATCAGTAAATCGCTAATTTAAAATACGCTCGTTTTCAGCGCTCACAGAGTAGTCCTTGTGTCCCACAGCACAAAGCAGATAGAGTTAGCCACTGCCACCGGCTTCCTCTTCTCCGCCTCGCGACTGTGCTCCTCCCCGCTTTTATCTGGATCGTGTACAGCGCAGCTAGAGCACTGACCTGACCCCACAGAACCCGGAAGTGCTGGGCTCCTCCTCGCCCTCCGCAACAAACGCCCAGAATGGACGCGGCGGACCAGGGCAGGAGTAGCGAAGGTGAGTGACCCCCGAGCTTTAACTCAGCCCAGAAGTGAGGTGCACACAATTAAAAATCAATTTTAAGTTTACACAATAAAGTTTTAAAAATAGCAGTAAATCGCTAATTTAAAATACGCTCATTTTCAGCGCTCACAGAGTAGTCCTTGTGTCCCACAGCGCAAAGCAGATAGAGTTAGCCACTGCCACCGGCTTCCTCGTCTCCCGTGTCTATTGCAGTTTGGATGGAGCCCTACACCAAACTCTTTTCTTTTCTATTTTAAAACAGAAAATCCCGAAACTGGATTTTCGTTTCGAAAATTAAAAATAAAATGCTCCCATCATCAGGGGAGCCCTTGCCCTGTGGGGTTCATTTAAGTAGTTTTGACTACCCCTTTCCGCAAGGGTTTTCCTGGCAGTGAAAACTGACCTTCATTCCACCCATCTAAATCATGTACATGGAATTACAGATGTTCCTCTGACAAACCTTACTCCACATGGCAGCCATAGGGATTTAATCACGGCATAAACAGTGTAGTCTCTGGGGAGATTAAACCTATGGTAAAGATGTATCTAAATCTGGCCGGGGCACCATTATCTTGACTGGATAGACACTCCATTGCTGTTGCGATGGAGTATATAAAACAGCCCCTAAATCAGGAAGCAAGCATGTTTTGCAGCCAACCACGATAATGTTGTTGAGAACTATTGTCATGTTCCTCAGATATTCAATGATCTCAAGGTGAGTAGGCAGTATTCCAAGGGAACACTGCCTGCCCCTCCCCTCAATGTTTTCTCAAAGTAGAAACTTTTTTTAATACCAGCACCGGTTTCTTTAATGAACCCGAGCTGCTTTAAATTAAAATTTCCTGTTTTGGATTGTCAACAGAGGAATGGTGGTCTACTGTACCTTGCTGGCCACCATTCCTGTGGTTGGAAATAACAACCTCCCTAATGCATACTCATTAGGCAGGTCATTCCGAAGCCACCTTTACAATGCAACCTGTTAGTACATATGAAACGTAGCAAAAATTAGAGATGGGCTGCAAAATTCCTTGCACAATTTGTAATCACTTTTAATGACCCCTCTCTTAGTGCACCTAAGTGAAAGTTCTAGACATTTGGATTGATTGATAACCTCTAGCTCCATATCAATTAAGTGTCTTCTGAAAAGCATGATTTGTGTCTTATTCACACTGATAGTTAATCAATTTTCAATTGATATTGCAGTCCAGTAGATGTGCTAGCCAATATCACTGAATCACTTACAAAAATGTAGAACATTCAAATATTAGTGAAGAATTTCAGTGAAAACTCTGTCCAATTTCTGTTATGGAAAAGTTTAATCATGGTGTATAGAGATTTATTTATACTCATTTTTGCCATCCTTAGCCATAAATATTCATGATAACAGTACTGAGTGTTGCCCAAAAGTAAACAACCATAAGGTTTACCATTATTACATGATTGGGCAATGTACAAACAGAGTAAAGATGTGATGGTAGAAACTGAGCTTGGGACAAAAACATAAGCGCTTCAAGAGGATGCAATTTCAACATTTCACCCTCTACCATCCTAAAATAACAGTTTAACATTTTCTGAAGTAGGTCATTCATTATGAATTAGTACGCCCTTTGTCACCTTTTTAGACAGAATGTTGGTCCAACAGCTAGGTAATTTACCACATATCATGTAATTAAATTTGTTCAGTTACCTAAAATCACAATATTTAGGCCTTGTGAGTTTCAGGCATGTGTCCTAGGGAGATAATTAACTGTCACTAGCTTGTGTATACAATTATAATTATAATATTGACCTGTCATTGAGGAGCACTTCCAAAGTAAATGTGTTCGGCAGGAAAGCATTGACCATGCTGCACATTACCCAACTGTCCATCAGATCATGCAAGGTTTTGACTTTCAGTTTCTTAGTTTTACAGGACATCTGTAACAGAGTGACAAAAAAGAAAACACAGCAAAAGATTAATATTACCTGAATTAAGTAGGTCTAATGAGGAGGGATTTAGGGGACTTTTTCTTTTCTATTACATTCACTATCAAAATTAATTTAAAGATCAAAATAGTAACCTTGTGAACAGTAGAAGAGATACAATACATCAGATTTTTTTCGAATATATTTATTATGTATCATTACACATATGGCTGGGTGAAATTATGTTTTTTGCACATATACAGGTCCAAAGGTGATGTATTTAGTGCAAAATCTCCAGCAAATGTTTTAACAAAATATTAGCTTCTTTGTTGGAGTGTGCATTAGCATGAAAGGGGTTTCACCTATTATTTTTTTTAAACCTTTACCAGCTTCTTAATGTTGGTGAAATTTAAAGCAATCCTATTAAATTGGACAAAGCCCGCAATCACAAAACAAATGCTTTCCAGCTCTGTCTCATCAAAATAAAGAAAAGTATGAACTGAAGGTGTTAGATTAATATAATCAAGTTCAAAGTTCTAATATGCATGCAGTTAGGAAAGGTAGGAAGACATTCAAAATGAGTGGTCCAAGATAAATAAACTGCATTCATCTCACAGTCAAATTTATTTATTCCTTTCCATTTTTTCTCATTGACACAATCCAAAAATGGTGTATAAAATGTTTAGAAAACGACATTTTAATTTGAAATACATTGAAAACATATTCCTGAACAAAACCTTTATTGATTTCTGAAGTGGTAAAAATGTTTCATTTTGATTTTAAATCAGAGTGTAAGATGTAAAAACTGAACATAATTGATTAGCTCTTTCTCATAGTGAAATTATGTGGTTACCCAGCAAATTTTCAATTTCAAGGGATTGCCATGGATATTAGAGCAGCCTAGCACACTTTTTTCACTGATTTAATTAAAAACAGCTGCATTGTTCTGAATTGTTTAAAGCCTGTCCGCGGAAATGAGAAAAGTGAATTATTTTGTTGCTTAAATATCTACTTATCAAATTGCATAAGTGTCAATCTCCTTAGCTGATGATTAGATAAAAGGTGTGGGTTCAGATTGTATTATCTGTGTATTACACAATTAATTATATTCAGAAGCTGAATGATGAGCGCTTGGATGAAATAGAGGATGAGTGTGCTGCCCTGTGAAAGTCTTACTCTCTCCCTTTTGCACAAAAATTACTGGAAATCAAAATGATCCAGGGATCATTTGAGCACGCTGCTGCACCTCTGGGTCATGTTTCGGCATAGTTTTTAAAACGTTTTCCCTTAATTTTGCTCTTCTTACTGTTCGTCATTTAAAACACTATACTTAACTCGGTTAAGGAGGAATCATTGATGTCATATTAATGACCTAGCCCCATCTTATTCGTCATGGCAAATATTTTTAGAGAAGATTGCTGTTATACAATTCCAGAAATGTCTTTAGAAGGCTAATGATCTTATGATTTCAATATGGAATTCACCTCTAACGTGAGACTGAGAATATGCAGCTACGGATTATACCTTTAAAAAATATATATTTAATTGCACTTAATACATACAAAATATTCTGCACAGAGTAAGTTTATGCATCAAAATGTTGCTAACATATTCACCTTCATGCCAATATCTGAACTTCTTTTATAATGTAGTCTACATAAACTAACAGTACAGTCTTCATTTTTCTTCCTCCCCATGACACAAAAGTTGGTTACAGGGTTACACCTGCATGCTATCATTTAAAGGATCAAGATGTGCATTATATGCTGTCCCTATGTCCTTGAAATCTTGACGTCGCTAGCTGCATGGCAAAACAAGTTGCAGCATATCTTTACAGGTCACAACACTTCTGAACCACACGTGGAGTGACAGCGATGGCCCCCTCCATCCAGTGGATGACTATGTCTCTCAGCAGAAGTGCGATTGCAGTTAGTTGTCTCGTGAATTTATGTATGTCAGAGACATATCCCAGTATAACTACATCTGTAAAAGTAGCTATCGCCAAATTCACCATTTGAAGGTGCATTTCTAATATTTCTGTACCCAAAATGTGTTTATATTCGGCTTGTATCCTGCAAGTGTAAAACTCTGTCTGACCATGGTTGCACCAGTGACATTCGTTTGGTTTGGTGTTTATGCAAATTTTGTAGCAGTGTTACATAACCTGTGTACAAACTTAAATTGTTACTAACTAAAAGTGTAGTAGCTTGTGCAGGTTAATCATTGACATTGTATCCAACCGAGCACAGCAGCAAGACCATTTATGTATATCCAAAATTCAGCCAAATCTTATTCCCATAGTTACATAGCCAGTATGTGTTCTTTATCTAAAACCCTATAAAAGAGAGAGTGATTCTCCACATAAGGAGAAGACCCTTTCCTCATTCGATGAAGGAGAATCTATGTTATGTTTATATTTTAACCTAACTAAGGCACATGCTTATTGATTTTAATGCTGGATGATGATAACATTGATGGATAAACACACACTATGTATGTGGGTAGGAAAAACAGGAAAAGAAAGGAAGTGGAGAGCACTGCTCCTTTGGGACGAGAACCTTCAATCACCCGAAGGTTACCTGCTTCATCATAGGGTCCCCTCCTCACACCGGAAACACAAGGCACCCAGTGTTGGCTACAACTCCTCCGCGTCGGAGGAGCAGAGGTGCTCTACACACGATGATTACTACCTATGTGGGGAGAGAGGGTTAGAGTGCAAATGTAGATAAAGTAAAATTGAGTAAAACTATCGCCTGGTGGGCAAAAAAGTCTTTTATTCTGGTGCCCTCAGTTGATAGCGTTAAAAAAGCTATGTGAATACGGATTAAGGATATTACCCTATTGTATGTTCAACATGTTTCTGCCAAACAGGACTTAAAAAGTTCTAGGCATTTCTCAGGACCAAAATATATGTGTCATTATGCTATAGAGTATGTATAAAAGTAATAACATAAAACCATACAGTCAGCTCAATAGCTATTCTTGTGGCACCATCATCTAATAAGATCCACTTAACGCCTCGGCATATTTGTAAGGATCCGCTCAACAGTCCATTCACAGTGTGCTAAGCTTGTATGCTTCTTTACGCTTCATCTTCCGAAGGTCTGGCGGGATTACATTGATGGCCCAACTTGATGTACTTTATATTTTAATTTATTGAGTAAAGCTTAAAACTAAGACCCTCATCTGTCATTGTTATGAGAAATGCTTTGCTCTTGCTTGCTCTGCTCTTCTATGTCAGCTAAGAGGCATGGACTCAGCGGGGAGTACCAAAGTCTGATCGGATGCCGGCCCGCCACTGAAATTCAAATAAAGATATGGGTTTGTGCGCTGACAGTACTCTTTTACTAGGGTCTTACAGTATATAAAATGTGCGAATTGGGTGTCAGACAAGTTTACCATGCTTTAAGCAGAGGGCACAAGCACTTTAGCACTGGTTAGCAGTCCTAACACCAGCAAAAACGAATTCAGCAAAAACAGGAGGATGGAAGGCCAAACGTAGGGGTAACCCACGCCAAAAATGTCAGGACCAACAGCAGACTAGTAGCACAGGCTCAAAATCTACTGATATTAGCTGCACACAGCCGCGGTCGGTAGTAACAAATTTATTTGCGCGCACTGCATCACCAAATGCGATGCCGTGCGCGCAACGAAATTCGTATTATTTATTTAAATGTTTACTTACCTGTTAAAGTCCGTAATCCATACATTACTACCCCCACCCTATCCCTCCGCCTGCCCACGTCACCGCCTGGCCGGTACTCCCACTACTGGCCGCGGCTGGCTACGCAACGTGAGTTTATGAAGTCGGTGTTCTAGACTGAGAGGCCTACAAACTATTATAGGTCCTCTCCGCTCACCTCTTTCTTCGACTACTGCCGTTTGTTTCATTATGGCAGACTTTGCTGGCCTGGCATTTGATGATGAAATGCTTAATACCATTCTGACCAATAACCCAAGTATCTTAGGCTCATTACCAGAAACTACAGCAGGCACAAAAGACGATTGGCTCACCCTATTGAACCTTAAAAAATCACATTCCAGAACATCGGTCCATGGAGTCATCATGGCTGAGTATTTACCAGGTAAATGGGCCCCTACTGGCTTGATAGTTGCCAACACACCCAGGCTGTTCCTTACAGATAAAATCTTTTTGAGGGATTGGTCACAAATCGCGTGTCGATGCACCCGCGACTGGCTAATCCTTATCATTAGTACAGCGAAACACCAGGTGGACACTATCTTGATTGAAATTCAGGTCCTAGAAGGCAAAATCAACACTCTAATATAAGGGACTGCCTATGAGAAACAGTTGGATGAAACCAACAAAACCAATAGAGATTACAGAGAAAATATTCTAATGACCAAAATAGAAAAATTTAAAAAGGATTTCGCCAAATTCTCACTGGTGAAAATGTATCCCTACACACATAACAACTATGTAGCACCAGATTACAACAATAGAGGGAGACGCTACGGCTCAAACTACTCCACTTCAGGTTCAGATCAGGATTCTGGTGATTCAGACTCTTCCAATGCAGGGATATCACAGATGAGGGGCAGAGGAATGTCACGTAGACCCAATAAGAGACGTGGCATGCAGGGCTATTACCAGAACCAAGGCCAATGGTGGCCACCAGGCCCCTGGGGTTTTCAACCACCTCCTTTTCCACCACACATGCAACCGTACCCTCCACAACAATTTTTCCCAGACCAGTCTTTTTTAGTCCAGGGCCGAGGCCGCAGTCGAGGGAAAAGAAGAGGAACGCCAACTGTTCACTGGGAGGCAGACCAGTCCTTCCCCAACACGAGGAGCAGGGGAGGGCAGCAGCAACCTATCAACCAGACGGCGGAATGACTGATCTAGTAGTCAACCTCAGTTCCCACACTCTGACAGAGAAAGAAAAATTGGTCCTAAACAAGGGATTAGGATACGTGCCCACACACACGGGAGACCCCTTCAAATTGAGGTGTGAACTGGAAGCTTTCTTTAGGAAAATACGATTGTACTTCCTCTTTAAAGATAAAGAAAGTGACACCACGACCCAGGAAGCAGGAATTAACAACACAGGACTACGTCCTAAATCTAACTTCACTCCTTTAACCCACCAAGTCCCATCTCAGGTGACAACATTTGAGAAAGCAGTGACCCATGAGGTGATAGTACTCTGCAATACACGAAATAATGAATTCCACAATTTTTCCAATGAAGAAAGACGTACCCTCCAAGGCCTGACACAACATGGTACCTTTATCATTAAGGCAGCAGATAAGGGGGGAGCCATTGTCCTACAAGATTTAGAAACATATCGTGCAGAATGTTAAAGACAATTGGCAGATACTAAGTCCTATCTACGGTTGGAATCAGACCCCACCCCCAGTCTTAGCTTAGAAATTAAACAACTAGTGGAGGAAGCAGAATCCGAAGGTTGGGTCACACCCCATGAGGCAAGATATTTGGTCACCACACACCCAGTTATGCCGTACTTTGATTGCTTGCCAAAAATTCACAAGGTCCAGCGACCGCCCCCAGGACGTCCCATCATTTCCGGGATAGGGTCGTTGTTAGAACCATTATCCACATTTGTTGATTTTTTCCTGCGGCCCCTGGTGGCAGAGATGCCGACCTACTTAAAAGACACTGCAGACTTACTCCGTATCCTACCTACTATCGAGTTCAATGCATCCACAGATTTATTGGTAAGCTTTGATGTGGAGTCATTATATACGTGTATCCCTCAGCAAGAGACTCTTGATTCCATCAGAGGTCTACTCGACACACGGGATCTCAACAGTATTACTCCAGTCACATTCATCATGGAGTGTGCAAGACTAGCCATGATGGAGAATTACTTCCAGTTTGAAGACCAGATCTTTCTTCAGATCTCAGGAACCTCGATGGGTAGTGTATTTGCACCGAGCCTCGCCAATCTTTATGTTCACCTTTTTGAACAGAACCATGTCCTCAACCACAGCAACCCATTTTTCCATCAGGTGTTGCTGTGGAAGAGATATATAGATGACATTCTGGTGATTTGGCGAGGCTCCGTTACTGAGATCACCACCTTCCATACATGGCTCAATCAACAAAATCCTTTTTTGAGATTCACCATTGAGTCTAGCAAAGTGTGATTATCCTTTCTTAGATATCTCCATCTTCGAAGACAATGGGCAATTACAATGTGAACTCTTCAAAAATCCCATGTCAAGTAATTCCTTACTGGCCTTCGACAGCCATCACCCCAGAGCCCTACGCGAGAATCTTCCCGTAGGCCAATTTTTAAGAGTACGCAGAAATTGTTCAACACCAGTACTCTTTCATAAACATGCCCAAGTTTTGTCATCACAACTCCAGGCCCGAGAGTACCCTAAACGGCTGGTACGAAGAGCGTGGAAGAGAGCCTCCAACGTTAACCGGCATGACTTGCTTGATCAAAGCGTGGCCAAACCAGTAACCAACAGGCTTACATATGTCAACACCTTCTGCACACTGTCTAACAAAATACAGAAGACGGTTCGCAAACATTGGCGTATTCTCAACATTGCCTCAGAGAAGATTCCGTAACCTTTGTTTGCCTTCAAACGAGGCTCAAGCTTGCGTGACAGCCTTGTACACACTCCCCTCTTTAAAACGGCCTTGGCATAAATAGAACCAAGCTGTTTTCCTCACTGCCCTGAGTGCAAAGTCTCTGATAAAAGCCACTAATATGGAAGAGGCTAATACGCTCTTCCATAGGTGTATAACGCAAGCCCTCCACACGTGTATTCCTTTCAAACTTACGCACTCTAAAAGCACTCGGGCAAATGCCTGGTTCAATGAAGATCTAACCCTCACTCATCAGATGACCCCCAGGCCAAAGATATATATAGAGCGGCCATTAAATCCTATGATAAGTTGGTGCGCAATACCAGAGCAGTGCACTACTTGAGCTTAATTAGCTGTAGCACCAACCACAGTAAAACAGTTTTTTCTTTACTGAAAGATCTGACTTCCACTCCTGGGGAATTGGGCAACATTACCTCTTCCAACAAACACTGTGAAGATCTGGCAACCTTCTTTTTGAAGAAGGTTGAAGATATTTATCAAACGCTTGATCCTGGTATATCCCCCAGTGCTTGCAGAAAGATCTTTGCTATGGGTTCCAAAACTATTCTCCTCGCATCCCTTCCCTCCATTTCCCAGAATGAATTGGAGAGACTAGTAGTTAAAATTAAATCTGGATCTCCAGATGACCCTCTCAAACCAGAGGCTTTCCGGAAAATCCAGCAATGTCTCTTGCCTGAGTGTCTGGAGTTACTTAATCTCTCCCTTGTGACTGCGACGGTGCCTAAGTCATGGAAACACGCTATAGTGGTCCCACTACTTAAGGAACCTACACTTGATAATTCCAAATCAGAGAACTATCGCCTAATTTCATTACTCCCTTTCCTCTCTAAAATTCTGGAAGCTCATGTGAACCTTATACTAACACAGCTCTTAGAGTCAAACCATATACTTGGCAGCTCCCAAAATGGGTTCTGACCAAGATACAGCACGGAGTCAGCTTTATTGGCTGTGGAAGAGCAACTCAAATCCGCGCTGGAAGGCGACAGCACCTCAGCTTTGGTGCTGCTGGATCTAAGCGCGACATTTGACACAGTGTCCCATGAAATCTTACTCTTACGCTTGGAGGAGATAGGAATTGGGAGTAAAGCTCTAGAATGGTTCTCTTCTTTCCTGACGACCGGACTTTTCAAGTGACCTCGCCTCCCTTCTCCTTTCAAGTTCATTCCATTCACTGTGGGGTTCCTCGGGGCTCTGCATTGAGCCCTACGCTCTTTAATATATATATGAGCCCTCTGGCACAGTTGGCCAAAGCACAAGCAATTTCTCTGGTGTCATACGCGGATGACAACCAATTTGTGATCGCCCTGTTCAAGGATCCAGAGCACGACAAAATAAAATTTCAAGAAGATATCTCAGCAATTGCAGAGTGGATTACAGCAAACTTTCTGCAATTGAACTCTACTAAATCAGAGATTCTCTTGGTTGGCAAAGAGTCTCATCTTTGGACGAATGATTGGTGGCCCTGGGCACTTGGTGATCCTCCTGATCCCAAACTGTGGTGAAAAACCTAGGCTTCCTAGTTGATAACAATCTCAACTTTGAAATACATGCCACATCAGTGGCCGGGAAATGCTTTGGATTATTGTGTAGTCTTCAACCGATTTTGGGCCTCTTTGATGCCCAAACACGCCAACTGATCATCCAAGCCTCTATACTGGCCCGTCTGGACTACTGCAGTGTGCTTTTGCTCAGCTCCAATTAAACTGTGCTAAGAAGGTTGCAACAGGTCCAGAATGCGGCAGCACATTCTATCTTTGCCCTTTAAATTCAGCCATGCCTCCAATCTTCTACGCCGTCTGCACTGGCTGCCTCTCGAACAGCGTGTTTGTTTCAAGGCGCTCTGCATTACGCATAAGATATTGACAGGTAGTGCCCCAGATATCATGATTGATCTCTGTATTCGGTACACCCCCCGGTGTGCCTTACATTCGGCAAACCAGTCTTGCTTGTATCCCTCGCATACGTAGAGCGAGATCTGGTGGCCGTTCTTTCAGATGCCTGGCCCCCACTCTGTGGTATTTGCTCCCCTTTTATGTCCGCAACAACCCTGACCATCAGGCTTTCAGGCGATTTGTGAAGACTTGGCTTTTCTCCCAGGCTTAATGTCACCGGTCCTGTTGTCTGCTTTGTTCCAGGAATACTTTCCTCTGTTCTTTTCTCTGCTTAGTCTAGCTGTCAGCGCTGGGGCTCCTTGCACTTTATAAGTATTCTAATTTAATTTAATTTAGAAATGCAGGTAAAAAGATTGGCAATGGCAAAAAGCCTATTAGAATGTATAACTGTTTCCAGAATCAGGAGTCAAAAGTATTCCAGAGAAGGTTTAAGTTGTGAAGCCCTTCAGGATGAGTGTTAAAATTAAATTTTTGTTGAATTCTGAGTTTGCTCCTCTGCACAGACCACAATATTTAGGCAAAATGGGACAAGCCTGACCAGTAGTAATGGAGATACTCAGGGCCTGATTATAATCTTGGCGGATGGGATACTTTGTCACAAACATGACGGATATCCTGTATGCTGAATTACAAGTTCCATAGGACGTAACGAAATGTGTTTGATGGAGTAACCATGTCTGCCAAGATCGTAATCAGGTCCAGATACCGACGTCATAAGACCACAGCCCGCACCAACACTTTTCTCTGAGGGAATCGTGTGGCATGGCCCACCAAGACCAGGATAAACCTGTTGCCTAATGCTGTCTTCGGGTCCAGAGGTCCCAGAATATCAAAGAGGGTGCCAACAACAGGAAGAGGACCTAGAGGAGACTTCTATTTCCCCCCTGTCTTCCCATGGTCTGAAAGGTAGTACAGGACCTACAGAATGCATCTGAATCCATTCTTATTTAAGGCCAATAAAAGAGGGCGACCAGCCTTTTAAAGGCCTTGGTTTGTTCCAGATGTACGGCCAGGGGCACATCATTAGCCTGTCTCTGTAGGAAGGCCCTGTAAAACTGGTGGACCACCAACACATGGGTTTCCCCGGGCTCAAGAACCTTGGGCTTGCTATATAGGAGATCTATCTCCCAGTAAATGAGGTAATCACCAGACGTATCTCCATTTGCCTAGGCTTCAGCCTGGCTCCAAACACCCTCGACAGTGGGCACTCTTTCTGCCCTTCACAGATCTCTGCCTTGGAGTGGCCTCCTTCAGCATGCCAGCCAGTTGTGGTAGGTCTCCCAGCCCAGCAAAGTCTTCCCCTGTAGGTTCCGAAGCATCGCCCTCAGTTTCTGCTTCCTCCTCGACCATGTGAAGCCACGGGGTGGGTTTACAGTGCCCCCTGCCCGTCCTCCTCTAGGCGGTTGCCTGGGCCACTGTTTATGGCTCCAGGACTTTGGGATTTTTTCTCTCAAGAGGCCATGGCCGTTGTGGTCAGGCATACCCACTCAGGCAATGCTAGCAACTCCAAATTCGACTGGAACTCCACTTCGTTCCAGATGGTGTGCTCCACATCATTGCCTAACAGACAATCCACAGGTATGGCTGTTCTCACAGCTAGCTTCAAGGAACCTGAGATCCCCACCTCTCATTCAAAAGACAGTCACAGGGTAGTGAATCTTGCGGTTGTCAGTAGTATTCACCTGATGGACTAGATTGGGAAGTACCTGCTACAGAGGACACCAGATGACACCTGACAATAGTCATACTGGCGCCTTTGTGTCTTAGAGTCTCTTCCCTCTGCTGATTGATGGTGACCTAGTGCCTATACTTAATATTAGTAGGTACATGAGTCTTATATACCATCTCTATATCTCTGTGGTAGAATATGGTGACCTCTGCGTTACCACCCGTACTAACTTTGACAACCTCCTCTCTGAGCACTACACTAACCCTTTCTGGGGCCTGCTCACCAGTGGGAGGCTGCTGATTTTTTCGGCAGTGGTGGGTCACCCTTTGAATGCCTATATCTGTTGCACTCAAAGCATGAAAGGGTAAGTGACCTGAAGGCTTCTTCCCATAGAAACCTTCCTTCTTATGGTCAGGATTGGACTGGGAATCCTTCCCCTGCAAACTCTTGTGGGAGCCTTTTGAGAACTAAGATATATTATCCTTGTCTATCCCTCTTAATTTTGGTGGGGACTCTGCCCACCATTTCAGTGATTATCCCATATTCTTTTTTGGACCCTCTGGCGCTGCTCCGGAGGTCCACCTCCTTCACAAGTTGTCAAAGTGAAGTAAGCTTACTGTCAACTAGGTGTTAGTGTAGATCTGTGAAGCAAGTGTTGAGCACATGCTTTTTCAAAATAAGATGATATAGCCCCTCATAATCACTCACTTTGCTGCTCTTCACCCAACCATTCTGAGCCTCAATAGAGTAATCAATGAAATCTACCCAAGACTGGCTTTGCAGCATGTGGCAGTTCCTGAACCTCACGTGGTTTTTCTCTGGGGCAAGCCCAAATCTGGTGCAAGAATGGCTTTTATGCAAGCGTAACTCATCTGGTCATCTACCTCTAATGTTAGCAGGGTATCCCTCCTCACCGTGGGCATGTGTTTCCAGAGACTGGCCCCTTCCCAATCCTTTTCTGGGACCCAATGCATTCTTAGGGGCTACCTCATACGCTGAAAACCATTTGTCAATCCCCTCCACATAGCTAGGCACCAAGTCTTTAGGAATGTAGACTCTGCTCCTCACTGGACACTGCTGTCTCACTGCCACCATTGTTGCTAGGCCATGTTTTATTTTGTCTTCAGGTCCAGCTACTTGATACTCACTAAGCGAGCCATCAATAGTTTTCTTTCTGTCACAGCCCTTTCAGCCTCAGCTTTCTCCTTGACTAAGGCCCTTTCCGCCTAAGCTTTCTCCTGGCTAAGGCAATCTCTGCCCCAACCCTCCTCTTCTCCAGGGATCTCTAACCAGCAGTTGTCTCCTCTTTGGGAGCCTCCCATTTTGCAGCTTCCTCTTCCATCAAGACTTTCTGTCTTCCAGTTCTTCAGGGGACAGACTGTGAGAGGAGATGCTGCTGCCTTCCTTACTCTATAAACCAAAAACAGTACCAATATTGCCACACTACTTTAACTTGGACCAAAGATGATCACTCGAATCACTGACTGAAACAGTAACTCTCGGGAAATGTTTTGTCCGGAATGAATCCAATGAGTTTAATTATTTTTACATAAAGAGCATCATATCAATGAGCAATTTTTTGTTTTTTAGATGAACACTTATTTCACTCCACATAAGTATGTCGAATAACGAAATTAAACAAACAAAAAGACGATACTGTTTAGCAACAAACTTTCAACTTGCATTCAACATTCATACAGAACAACACACTGATATATATATACACATAAAGCCATTATACAAAAATATTTATACGCGTTTCGATGACCCCTTGTTGTGGGGAAATCTCGTCAGGACCAAGCGCCTGTGAATGGAGAACAAAATTGGGTCAACCATGGGGACCGGACTCTGCCTCTCAACGCTACAGTGGGGGTAAGGGAAACTATTCCTACCTTTCAGTTGCTGGGTTCTCTTTTGAAGGTAAAACTGTAACAAAAACATAACCTCTTTTAGCCTCTACTTCAAAAAAAGCATTAGCACTTTCCTGATTGTCACATTCATTTGTGAATACTCACATAGTTTAACGCATGTAGCGATATACACAAGACTTGGTGTCACCAATTCGGGTGGAAGTGGAGATCTACAAGAATAGAAGGACTAGTCAGGGTGCATGGTAATTAAGCTGGTGGCGGTAGCCGCTATCGTTGGAACGGGAGCTACTTACATTTATTGTAGCGTGGAGACGGAGTGGGTGCTGTTTCCCGGGTAGCATGGTGAAACGCCTCTTTGAATTTTTCGATTCCTGAAAGGGAGGGAAGGCTCATGTCAGGTCTTCAGTGGGAAGACTATAAATGGTGGTTCTATTCTGCCACGGTGTTTCGATATACCTGTTAGGTTCTAGTACGCTGAGTCTATCGGGGGGTCCACGCTCTTCGGTCTCTGTCAATGAATGCAGCTGCCGGCACCATCCAGTCGGTGTCTCTGATCTCGTGTGTCCTGGTTTTAACTCACTTCCTGGTTTTGGGGATTGTGGGGATTGTAGTTTTGGAAGTCCGTCGTCAAGGAGACGAAGTGTGTTTTCATTTGACCTAGTGTAGCCGGGCTCGCGGTCTGCGCAGGAAACCGCAACCCGAATGTGTTCATGTATCTTTAATACTTCTTGAAGTATTTATAAACGGTAAATCTCAGAGAGTTCATTAAGACCATTTGTCGCTGTATTAAACTTGACTATAAGCATGGCTTCATTGCGGGATAATTTCGCCTCAATGTCACCACCTCTGGGATCTTTTTCAATTTTCGCGATGACTGTCCATTTTAGATCCTCTAATGTGTGTTCATGACTGATCCAATGGTTCACAAGTGGGGCAGTTGTCACTTTCTTTTTTATCCGTGATTTATGTTGAGTGATGCGGCATCTCACCTCCTGACTTGTTTTGCCGATGTATAACTTGTCGCAAGGACATTTTATGCCGTAGATCACGTATCTCGATTTACAGCTCGTGAACTTTTCATGTTTCCAGAACAATTGTTTATGTTGGAACAAGCATCCTTCTTCCGTACTTGCACAGCATATGCAGGACCCGCATTTGTGATGTCCCTGGATAGGTGGCAATCCTAGCATGGTGCTAATTGTTGGTAGGTTCTGCTTTATTGCTGCTCGGACTAGATGGTTGGCAACGCTTTGGTCCTTTTTAAAGGCGAATAATGGCTTCTCTTTTAGTGTCTCATCCACATTTTCTACCAAATGCCAGTTTTGTAAGATGGTTTTCTTGAGTTGATTCGAGTTGGGGCAAAATGTGGAGACACAAACTATCCTGTTGAGAGTTGGCTTTGTCCTTTTGACTAGTAGTGTATCTCGGGGGATCCACCAAACTCTCTTCATTGTTCTTCTTAGTAGTTTTATGGGATAGCCTCTTGACGCTAGATTGTCTGTCAGGTTAGCAGCGTGGAACATATATTCGTCTTTGAAATGGCAATTCCTTTTGATCCGCAAATACTGTCCAAAGGGGAGGTTTTCTTTTAAATTTCGCGGGTGATTGCTATTGAAATGTAAAGCCTTATTTCTGTCAGTCAATTTTTTGTATAATGTCGTCACCAAGCCTTCATCTGTTGGATATACCTCGACGTCGAGGAATGACATTTTAACTTTCGAAAAGTTCATGCTGAACTTGATTTCCTCTGTTCTTGTGTTGAGCCACACGTGGAATTCCTTAAGGTCCTCTTCGAACCCTCTCCAAGTAAGAAAGACGTCGTCTATGTATCGACTCCAACTGGTGATTTTTTCGGAGAATGGATTCGACTGGTACACAAATTTCTCTTCGTATAATGACATAAATAATACAGCTAATTCTGGGGCGAAAGGACACCCCATGGCTACACCGCTTATCTGGTAGAAAAAATCTCCGTTAAAATTGAAATAATTTTTCTTTAGTGCCAATGTAGCTAGTTGCATGATGAACTCTGTTGGTACTCTAGTAGGTCTTGGTCGTTGGTCTAAGTAATACTGGATCGCATCCAGACCGTCACTCTGAGGGATCTGGGTGTACAGAGAACTGACATCCATTGTTACTAGGAAATCCTCGTTTTGTTCAAATGGAATTGTAGGAAGTTTACTCTGGCAAGGGACCTCACTTCAGTGGGCTACCCTCCCTCCTGTAAGGCAATCATCAGGGGATTGTCCTACATGTCATCTTCTTTCTGAGTTCTGACTTGTAACTAGCTAGTCTCCTCCCAGGACCTAAGGGCTGTCTGGAGCTCCTGCTTCTTGAAGTGTGTGGTTATTGGAAGACCCCCTCTCTCTGCAGAATCTTTTGAGCTCACCCACAGGGTAGCTCCCCAGCTGGTTGAGCTAAAAATAAATTGACTTACCCGCCGCTGTCTCTCCTCTGTCCTTCTGTCGACGAAGCAGGAAGCACACAGGCTTCCAGATTCCCTTAGTCAATCACGACGCTGCTGTCACCAGCATGACAGCAGTGTCGTGATTGGTCTGAGCACCCTATTCGGCGCTCAGACATGGAGTGGGAGCCTGTGCATGATCTCCCCCTAGGTTGTGCAATACATTCGGGTGGACAAATGCTAAATATGCATGACTGTTTTGCCGGCCAGGACTTAGAAAGTGCCCATCACTCCTCCCCCTGCTGGCTGTGACGACAGTTCAGCCGGGCCCGCACCTAAAATGCAACTGAACTGAGCCAATGCGGAATAATAAAATGATAATAGCATCTTGTTGTTATTATTTAATTTTTCGTTTTTGCACTGCTCAGAGAGTGGTGGAGCTGTTGTCTTTCTGCGTGGGTGACTTTGTGACAATGTGTCTTTGTCTATGTGTCCATGTGTTCCCTTGTGTTGGGTGCATCTGTGCATAGGGCACACCTATTGGCTGTGTCATTAACTTTGTTTTCTTTATTTGACAATGCGTGAGCTATATTGATTTCTTCCAAAACATTGATATTCCCCTTTTTTAAAAATCATGAATTCCTACAGCTACAATTTAGATACTTGGGACAGTGTTTTATTTCTGGCTAAAATAGTCCTCTAAATAAACCAATATTGGTCCCTGAGCTGCTTGTTACCATGCTCCAGATTTCACTGTTGGATGAAAAAAATCACATCCAAAACCAGAGCTAAAAATAGCAAGTTCTGAGGTCATCATTACTTCACTGGAACACGGCCTGATTTCTATGCATGACTAAATTGCTGTGGATGCCCACAGGAGCAGCTGAAGGGACATCGAAACTAATTTAAAATGGAAATGTAATAAATTTGATAAGATCTCTCCTTAGAAATCAATGTGACTTGCATCTGCATTCTTTTCTAAACATAGGTAGAAGACATCAATATGCTAGTAGCTACGTAGGTTCTGAACTTCAATTTACTGCTAAGCCATTACTGAGTCCACAGTTTTAGTCTTCTCCAAGTAGAAAAATAAATGCCAGTTCAGATTAGGCGAGGGTATGTTTGCTGATACCTGGAAATTATTCCCTTTGGCAGTTTCTATAGAAATCTAAGAAAATGCTAGAATGTTGGTTTATTTATTAAGTAAAATGTGTTTTAAATGCGTTTGTTAAGGTTAATTAACACAAAAAGCGCAACTACTAGCACCAATATTTTCAATAGTAAATATCTCATGCTAAAGCACCACTTGTCAAGTATTTGATCACTTGAAGAAATGACAACTGTTACCAGACCCAGCGGTAAGTACTCATACCCCAACATTCTTAACTGAGTGTAAATGCATCCATGGAAAAATGCAGATCGGTACCAAAAAGCCTTGATCACACCAAGATTTTTGGGAAAAAATATTTTGCAGGTTTTAAGAAAGATAATATGTACATTGATGTGAAAGAAATCAGGTTGTTCGTTGAGGGGTGGGGTGGTAGCCCCACTGAGTCAACAACCACAATCCGAAAAGTAAGTAAATTAACACTCTGGTAGCTTGGCACAAAAGCAGTCAAGCAATGTGTAAAGTATTTATGAAGTATACAACCAGTAAAATAGTAAAAACAAAACAGAAGAAAAATCCCAATGAACTTTAGAGAAATAGAGTAAATGTTAATAAACAAAATGGTACCAGAATATCAACAATTCAATCAGTAAAACCGAAGATATGCAATCTTACAGTTTTAGGGGGCTATAGGGCTGTGTTATGAAAGTTCCCTGGGGGGCACAACGGGCAGTTGCGCTCGCTTTGCAGGCCCAGGGTGCACTTGGAAATTACAGAAGGGGCGGCAGACATTTGTGCAGGCCCTTCTGTAATGCCATTAGCGCTGGTGCACATACAGTGCCAGTGCTATCTTCAGGGGGCGTTCCCTCATTTGCATGGCAGCGTGCCCCATGCAAGTGATAGAATCACTTTGCCTCTGAGCCCGCGCCATATTACAGATGTGGATGCAGAGCCAAAGAAGCTGGCAAGAGTCGCACTCTAAGTGCACCCTCTTAGAGCATCCCTCTGGAGGTCCCGTGGACCCCCCATTCGTCTGCACCTAGCTGTAAGGGGATCTCTAATCCCCTTTAAAAGCGCAGGAAGGTTGCTGCCTGCGTTGTGAAAACACAGAGCGGCCTTAAGGCAGCCGCTCTGCTTTTCCCATGAATGCATTGTTCTGGGGGCAGCGCATTCCATGTAATAGGGCACGCTTTCCCAGTTTACGCCCAGCGCACCTGTTTTAAGGTGCGCCGGGCGCAAACAGGGAAAGTGTGCCCTTCACATAGTAAGGCCCATCGTACCTAAAAGCACAGCATGCTTTGCGGTGATCTGATTGTGCTAGACCTGGGAAGTTACAAGTTCAGGTCAACCTTGTCAAAATCCTGTGCAAAGATTCTCGTTCGTGATGGAGGAGGTGACGTGGGGCAGGCAGGGCTTCATAGATGGTTGTTACTGTCGCGGGGAGCTTCCCGTTGGTGGCCGTCACAGGCATCAGAGTCTCACAATGAACTGGCGGTTTTGCAGTCACAAAGAACCCAAAACTTCAGGATTTCACCTTTCTTCACACAGGAATGCACTCTGATGCCAGCCAAGGGTCCAGGGACTGGGGAGGCACCTCTTGTAGATCAGGGACCTACTTTAGCAATGGCCATTAGGGATCAGGCAGGTCCAGCTGTAGGTCCAGGGCAGCAGGTCAGCTGGGCAGTTGCAGAAAAGCCTCTGGAGTTTGTTGTATCCGTGTACATTAGAACTGGACATCTGTTGACTGACCCTAGGAATCACTTAGGTAGCCTGGGAAATAGGGAGCATGTCCAGTCTTCCTTTTCACAGAACAAGGCAGACCTTAACAGGACAGTCCTCTGTGGGACAATGCAGGCCTCAAGAAGGGGGGCATCCTCTGGGAAACAAGGCAGGTCTCATGCAGTAGGACAATTCTCTGGAAAACAAGGCAGTCCTCCCTCTTGTAATGGCCACAGGTCCAGGAGTATACTGAAGGGGTGTTCTGAGGGTCCATTGTTTGTAGACAATAATCAAGGAGGGGAAAGTAGAAGTATTGGAAGTGGATCTACTCAGCTTCCGAATGAAAATGTCTTCAAACCAAAACAGGATGGAACTAGGATAATACATCGCCTGATCTGGGAATCTTTTATTGTTTTTAAAAGGACTCTCATCCGCTAGAATGACGGCATGCTTCATCATTGAGTCCACACCCAGAACACCTCGTGTGTCTGAGTGGGCTCAACCTCACAATGAAGGGAGCTCTTCTAAAACATTGTATTGGGATCTGTGGAAATATTAAAATGACCTCAAGTATCCCCCCAAAAATCTTTATTGAGTTCATAGGTAAGATTAAAAACAGTATGAGTTAAGAGTCCCCTACATCCATGGAAAAGATCGACATGTTTCAGCCACTTATGCCCAGATCGGGTCTTGTTGCTTTCTTCAGGACCTTGTACAAATCCCTTATAAATAAAACAAAACAATTAGAACACTATCCCACAGGTATCACTAATACCATCACAATTTGTGATATAAACGTGATGATTGTGGTATCAATCATAAAGTACATTCACTCATGCATCTCACAAACGTACATACAATTCGGATTTAATTTGCCCAGTTCCTGTAAATCTGGAAGAACCAAAATAAAAAACGAATGCAGTATAGTGTCTCCGTTCTTCGTTTGTACGATGAAAGTAAGCAGACTGCTATGCACACTGTTAGGTGCAATGGTTGCGTAAAAGATCAGAACAGTGAAAGGGATCTACAAACTTTGATAATAAAGAGGTAAAGAATTACTAACATGACCATCAGGGCTTGCACTCGGATCCAAAAATGAGGACCTAGTGGGCTAATAGGAATTAAAACATAATGATCTTTTACAAAAAACAGATACGACAAGGGTTCCTAGGACAAAATAATCGAAAGCCTTGGCAGTCAATCAATATTGTGACAGTGTCAATTTGTTATAGTAAAGAGGTAAAGATTCAGCTATAACCAACAGCGAATACACTCGGATACATAAAAAGGAACCTTGCGGGTCAACAGGAATGTAAACATAATGATTGTTAGAAATGGGGGTCTCTAGTTGGCAGAGGTAGGTACCTTTGTCAAATAGGGACCCTTGCTTCTAGTCAGGGTAAGGGGGATACACTCCTAAAATAACCTGTGCTCACCCCCTTGGTAGCTTGGCATGAGCAGACAGGCTTATCTCAGAGGCAGTGTGTAAAGCATTTGTGAACACATACAGTAATACTGTGAAAACACTACAAATGGACTCCACACAAGTTTAGAATAATAAGCAATCTTTATCTAAACCAAAACAAGACCAAGCAACAAAAATCCACAATACAGTAATGATAATATGACTTTCAGATGGTAGAAATAGTTCAGTTCTAGCAAATTGTAGAAATTCACAAAGTATCTGGCAGGCGTCATGCGAACAAACAAAACGGGCAGCAGGGAAGGTGATGCGTCGGTTCCTCACACTCAGGGAAGGTGATGAGTCGGTTTCTTGCTTTGAGGGAGGTGATGCGCTGGTTCCTTACTGCAGCGCAGGGAAGGTGATGCATCGGTTCCTTACCGAAGAGGAGGTGATGTGTCGGTTTCTTACTGCATGGGGAGGTGATAGGTCGGTTTCTCACTACGTCCACCAACGATGCATCAGACTTGGCGCCTCGATTTGATGCGACGATTCAGTGACGATGCGTGAACTCGAGCAGCCGCACAGCAGGCCTTGCGTCAAACTCAGTGCAATGATCTTGGACTTCGGAGATTGGTGCACTTCATGCGGCGTGCAGAGATTTCTCGAGCCACAGCAGGCGCTGCAACAGTTTCTTCGGTACAAAAGGGGATGGTAATGGGCGGAGCATCTGAACCAATCAAACACTCACACCCAGTCAAAACATCTGGGTTTAATCCATCACCGTTCTTTAGCCCACTCTGCCACCCCAGTTCAGACATGGCTATATGCAAATCAGTCTGACCCTGTGCCTCATGGGAACAGTCCAGCCCGAACTGCCAAGCCATGCCATCCCTGGACCGGAAACAAGCTTCCGAAAACCGGTTTCTGGCATTCCAGCCGTCTTCAGCCCGGCTTGCTTGAATCCAGTGGCAAAGTGAGCAAGGGACTCACGCCTGAGCATACCCTGCCACACTTATGGCGGCCAAAAGCGGTACAAAAGGGGATGGTAATGGACGGAGCATCTGAACCAATCAAACACTCACACCCAGTCAAAAGATCTGGGTTTAATCCATCATCGTAATTTAGCCCACTCTGCCACCCCAGTTCAGACATGGCTATATGCAAATCAGTCTCACCCTGTGCCTCATGGGAACAGTCCAGCCCGAACTGTCAAGCCATGCCATCCCTGGACCGGAAACAAGCTTCCGAGGACCGGTTTCAGGCATTCCAGCCGTCTTCAGCCCGGCTTGCTTGAATCCAGTGGCAAAGTGAGCAAGGGACTCACGTCTGAGCATACCCTGCCACACTTATGGCGGCCAAAAGCGGTACAAAAGGGGATGGTAATGGACGGAGCATCTGAACCAATCAAACACTCACACCCAGTCAAAAGATCTGGGTTTAATCCATCACCGTTCTTTAGCCCACTCTGCCACCCCAGTTCAGACATGGCTATATGCAAATCAGTCTGACCCTGTGCCTCATGGGAACAGTCCAGCCCGAACTGCCAAGCCATGCCATCCCTGGACCGGAAACCAGCTTCAGAGGACCGGTTTCTGGCATTCCAGCCGTCTTCAGCCCGGCTTGCTTGCTTACTGGGTGTGAGTGTTTGATTGATTCAGATGCTCCGTCCATCACCACCCCCTTTTGTACCGCTTTTGGCCACCATAAGTGTGGCAGGGTATGCTCAGACGTGAGTCCCTTGCTCACTTTGCCACTGGATTCAAGCAAGTCGGGCTGAAGACGGCTGGAATGCCAGAAACCGGTTCTCTGAAGCTTGTTTACGGTCCAGGGAAGACATGGCTTGGCAGTTCGGGCTGGACTGTCCCATGAGTCACAGGGTCAGACTGATTTGCATATAGCCATGTCTGAACTGGGGTGGCAGAGTGGGCTAAAGAACGGTGATGGATTAAACCCAGATCTTTTGACTGGGTGTGAGTGTTTGATTGATTCATGTTGGACTTGGCCCTTATGGCAGGTTCACCCCTAATCTTTTTGTTTTTAACCTGTGATATGCGTGGATGATTTTCTGGTCTGTGCGCACTTTTTCTCTGTGTCCCAGAGTAAAGTGCGTACATGTAGTGAGGCTGGCCTGCTCTCCCATAGGGATGCATGGGGAATGTCTGTGTCCCTAGTAATTCCTGATGTGTGGGGAGTACATGCTCGAGTTTGGTATGTGCGTGTTCGTGGGAATGAATGCTTTGCGATGGTGTATGTGGCATGTGTGTCATGAGTAGAAATGCCATTCCTGGGACTTGGCATATTACTGTAAAATATGTCTGCAGTGTGATTGGCTGGAGCTGGCTGGTGAGCCTGGCTCCAGGAAGGCTGGATGGGTCTGCCCGGTGGTGAGTGTGAGATCAGCATGCTTGATGGCTTGGGAGGAGTGCACCTGGTCCCTGCTGGGCCTGGACTTTCCCCGGACAATGCTGGCTCCACCCCCTGTAGTGCGACTGATGGCCCTAGCCCTGCCAGTGAATAGAGAGGGTGGTTGGGGTAAACAGAGTACTTCAGAACCAGCTGCAACTGGTTCTTCCCCCACCCTGCACCCTGAGACAAAGGGGTTTTCCTGTATAAGAAGGGGCTGTGTCCCCATGCAAGTTGTCCTGTTCTTGGTTCTGCCTAGGATCTTGCCAGAGGGGGCTGCTGCTGCTGCAGGGGCCAAGAGGACCGCCACTTGGCTGTCTCCCTGCTTGGAGACCCAGTGTGCTGGCTCTGGCCCTGCCTTGCCCCTCTGCCTGCCTCCAGACTCTGCTGGAGCTTTCCTCTGCCTGGAGGCACCCTGATTTTGATTTGTAGCGCTAGGAGCGCTTTCCTTGTGCCCCAGCGCTTTGCTGATATTTCTAGCGCTAGGCGCGCTTTCTGGAGTCCCTAAGCGCTTGGGAGCGCTGTATTTTGCATTGCCGGTGCCCACCCGGCATTGGGACCCATTTCGCCGATTTTCGGCATTAGCGAGTGCCCACCTCGCTTTATCTTTATTTTGAAGGCCGGTGCCACCCGGCATTGCCCCGTTGTGCTGATTTTATTTTGAGCCGGTGCCCACCCGGCATTGCCCCGTGTTCACCGCCGCAGCCCGGGAGCCCTGGAAGCTGTTGCCGGGCCGCTGCCTAGAGCGACCCGGAAGTCCCGCCTCCTGACCCCAGGGACGCGCTGCCATTGGCGGCCCCGGCGGAAGTCAGGCGGAGGGAAAGGAGACGAGGCCAGGCGGAGCGCGAGAGGAGCAGCCGGCTCCCGTGTCCTGAGGCTCCCCGTGTGGAGAGGAGCCCCGCGCTGCTGCAGAGAGGCTCCCCGTGAGGAGAGAGGAGCCCCGCCCGCCCTGAGACAGCCGGTGAGTGCATGGAAGAGGGAGAGGGGCGGCGGGACACATTGTCGGTGTCCGCCCCTCCCCCGTAGCGCGATCTTGCGCGCACTACTTTGTGAAGCCCGAGGGCTTCAGGGGGCATTTACCTAATCGCGAGTCCCCCGTGAGGGACTCCAGCGAGGCCTACAATATTGAGATTGGAGCCCCGAGGCTCCTGGGGGCCATTTGTTCATTGAGAGCCCGGCGAGGCTCATTGCCCATATCGACTGAGAGCCCTGAGAGAGGCTCTGGGGCAGTTGTGATTACCTGAGAGCGCTGAAGCTCTATTTTTACATTTTGCTTGGCAAGCCCCTGAGAGGCTCCTTGCCCACTTGGTTCTTGAGCCCTCCTGGCTCCAACGTTGTGCATCTGTGTTTAACAACTGTCCAGCACTTAGTGGACAGTTGCCACGTTTAGGCTTTGTGTCTGTGCTGCCTGCGCAGACCCTTCCCTGACATTGAGACTCAGGGCATTCCGCCCCTTTCGAGGCCAGTTGGCCTGAGGGACATTTATGAGTGTTGTGCTTTGTGCACCCCGCGCATTGTAATTTCTGGGTATGTAATTCTTGCGCATGTGTTCTAACCTGTACCTTTTCTAAAAGTGACCTGATTAGGTATTCTTATGGTTATCCCTCTGTGCTGAAAGTAACCTGCATAGAGAAATATTGATTCCTCTTACCTTTTCTAAAAGTAACCTGATTAGGTATTTTAATGGTTATCCCCTTGTGCTAAATGTGACCTGCATAGAGGATTGTTTATGTTTATTCCATTATGCTAAATGTGACCTGCATAGTAGATTGTTGATGGTCCATTTCATGTTAGGTTTCCTTCCCTTTGCTAAGAGTGAACTGCTTAGGTGTTGGTATTCCTTCCTTAGGTCCTAGTTACCTGCATGATTACCTACAGTGAGTTAGGGTTGCGTAGGAGGTCCTTACTGTTCCAGTGATCACTGGATGTGTGTTGCATTTATAATTTTGGTGCTACTCATTCTATGTTTACGACATAAGTGTATATCTACCAGTATTATTATCTAACAAGTGCCTACCCCTGACAGTGGTCCATGTGGCCCTGTCCTGTACATAATTCCCCTTGTAAATTCTGCCCGTGCCCCTGGCACATTGTACAGTTTGCGTGTGTTATCTAATGTGTTTTGTTTATTATAAATACAAAGGCTATTTTTGATATATATCCTTGAGTGGAGTCCTTTCTTTGTGGTGGGCCTTGGGTGTTGTTGCTGGGGTGCGTGCGCAAATACTTAACTCATACCGCCTCCAAGTTTAGCCTAGACTGCTCGCGCCACGCTACCTAGAGGGCGAGTGGGGGTTGCCTTGGTGTGTGACTCCCCTGCCCTGACTTTAGAAATGGTGATCCCTGACTGACCTCGACGCGAGTCTTGGCCGGCTAGGGTCCCGTTTCTAACATTGGTGGCAGCGGTGGGATAAGGATTTGTGTTTGCGCTGTACCACAGTGGCGACAGGCCACACTTCAAAGCTCTGCATTTTTTAGATAACCGCATTTTGGGGATTATTGTTTTTTAGGGAAGTTCAGTTTTGCTTCTCCTGAAAGGTGTCACTTTGTATTTTGTCCAGTACCTTGTTCCCCGCCCTGCTCCCAGAGTTTGGTACCTGTGTCGCTAGTGGTCAGGTTGAGAGAATCAGGGGTGGTAGAAACTGCCTTACAAGTCCGAGGGGAGGGTTGTGTGTGAATGAGTGTGTGTTACGCTGGACAGTGGAGTGCAAGTTCTTGAGATAGGAATCTTGCTGAATTTTGTGATTGTATTCTCCTGTTTAGCTCAGACCCCCAGGTTCCCTGTGTCAAACTTTTCCCGAGAACGTCTGTCAAAATGGAGCCAGTTTTTGATCTCTGTAGTCTGTTTAGGTACAGTAGGTTAGAGCTGGTCAGATTCTGCGAAAAGGGAGGCATAGAGGTGAGTGAGTTGGATACTCAGTCCCAGCTTAGGGACAGCCTGATCATGTGGCAAAAGGATCAGTGGGATCTCGAGCACAGAGAGAGAGATAGGGCCCGGGCCGCACGCCATGAGGGTGGTGAGTCTGTGGGGAGCCCTGAAGATTCTGATGATGAATGTGAGTTGGATGATGATGACAGTGGATGGATATCAGCAGAGAGTGAGGACCCCATAGATAGGGAGTCCCTTGCTGGGTCCAGTGTCAGTACCAGCGCCCCGTCCCTTTCCCTGTCCCCAGAGGAGTGGTTGGATAGGAAGGAAGAGAGGGAGTATCAGCTAGCGTTGGAACAGCTCAGGTTGGAGCATGCCAAGCTAGAGGCTGAGAGGGCCTTGTTCAGGGAGAAGGTAGCCCAAGAGAGTAGGTTACCCGCTGAGTGCATGTGTAATTGTCTGGATTCCCCAGGGAGGGTGGAGTCCAGTGGTGGCAGCTTTTTAAATGTTGGTGTAGACAGTCCCACTCCCAGTTCCCCGAGTATGTTGCCTGTTTCCCCCGCAGAAGAGTTTGGGTTGAAGTTCAGGAGACTTAGGAAACTGCCTCATCAGTCTTGGGACGACTTTGAGGATGAGTGTTGTGGAGCACTGTTTGATTGGGAAAAGGCTCACGTGAACGACAAGTCTGGCGGATTGTTTTGCATGGTTGTCACAGAGCACCTGCTCAGTTATTGTGTGCCAGAGTTGCGCCAGCACCTGTTGAAGTTTGGATCATTTAGTGCATGTGAGCTTGCAGCGGAAGCGGACCGATGGGAGAGTGCAAGAGGTTCCTTAGCACCGCTAGTGAGTGATTCCAATAATAGGGGGTCAGGTTTTCTCCAACCCAGCGTGGTGGAGGAGGGTGAGAGTAGCCCAGCTAGGTCTCAGTATAGTGAGGAGGGTGTAGGGGCTTGCTGTCTGTCTCAGTGGAGCGGAAGTAAGTGTGAGACCGAGAGTCCCCAGATGCCCAAAGCCCTGCCTCAGAGCCTGGATGGTTTCTTTAGGGAACACCAGGGTGGGGACCTATGCTTACCTGTTAGTCCACTTGAGGGAGATCTCCTAGTGTGTGGAGGACCTGGAGCATCTGTGAGCGAAGCTTCTGTAGTTGTGGAGTCTGGCAGTACTGCTCCAGTGGGGAGAGTACAGAAGTCCAGTGAGATGAGTGATTTGGGAGTGACCTGTGAGTCCTCAGAAGTCCTGGAGTGCCAGGCAGTGATTCCACCAAAGGTTCTAGACCGGAGGTTGGAGGTCCAGGTTCAGGGTTTGCCTGACCTGAAGGGTGGGAGCACTGTAAGCAGTGTCCTAACCAGTTCTTTCTCCAGAGGTACCGCCCCGGTTGGGAGGGAGCAGGACTCTGGAAGGGGGTGCAGAGGGTGGGAAAGCCCACCTCTGACCCCGGTACCACCTGAGGGGTTAAACCCTAGGTTGGGAGAGTGGTGTTTAGAGGGTACCCCTTGCAGGAGGAGGAGGAACCCTAGGAGAAGAGGTAAGGGGAGGAGAGCCTTCCCTGAGACTCCTGGTCCACCTAAGGTTGTAGACCCTAGGCTGGAGAACCAGTGGCAGTCTAGCCCTGTCTTGCAGACAGGAAGAGTGGAGCATGGCTGTTATGTGCCAGGGGTTACTACCCCCCACTTGGTGAGTTGGCAGGAACCAGTGGCACCTGGGAGGCCTAGGGCCTGGTCCTCGCCGAGGGCAGCTGGAGATTACCAGTGGGGTAATCCAGTGAGTCCCTATAGTAGCTTTAGAAAGAACCCTAGGGGTTCACAGTGGCGTAAAACAGGAGGGTGTCCCTGCAGTTGCGGGCCCGCTTCCGTGTTTTATCGCCCCAAGCAGGGAAGTCCATCACGGTGGTGATTGGTCTGCCCTGCGTTTTGGCTGGTAGGGGGTTGTGTTGGACTTGGCCCTTATGGCAGGTTCACCCCTAATCTTTTTGTTTTTAACCTGTGATATGCGTGGATGATTTTCTGGTCTGTGCGCACTTTTTCTCTGTGTCCCAGAGTAAAGTGCGTACATGTAGTGAGGCTGGCCTGCTCTCCCATAGGGATGCATGGGGAATGTCTGTGTCCCTAGTAATTCCTGATGTGTGGGGAGTACATGCTCGAGTTTGGTATGTGCGTGTTCGTGGGAATGAATGCTTTGCGATGGTGTATGTGGCATGTGTGTCATGAGTAGAAATGCCATTCCTGGGACTTGGCATATTACTGTAAAATATGTCTGCAGTGTGATTGGCTGGAGCTGGCTGGTGAGACTGGCTCCAGGAAGGCTGGATGGGTCTGCCCGGTGGTGAGTGTGAGATCAGCATGCTTGATGGCTTGGGAGGAGTGCACCTGGTCCCTGCTGGGCCTGGACTTTCCCCGGACAATGCTGGCTCCACCCCCTGTAGTGCGACTGATGGCCCTAGCCCTGCCAGTGAATAGAGAGGGTGGTTGGGGTAAACAGAGTACTTCAGAAACAGCTGCAACTGGTTCTTCCCCCACCCTGCACCCTGAGACAAAGGGTTTTTCCTGTATAAGAAGGGGCTGTGTCCCCATGCAAGTTGTCCTGTTCTTGGTTCTGCCTAGGATCTTGCCAGAGGGGGCTGCTGCTGCTGCAGGGGCCAAGAGGACCGCCACTTGGCTGTCTCCCTGCTTGGAGACCCAGTGTGCTGGCTCTGGCCCTGCCTTGCCCCTCTGCCTGCCTCCAGACTCTGCTGGAGCTTTCCTGTGCCTGGAGGCACCCTGATTTTGATTTGTAGCGCTAGGAGCGCTTTCCTTGTGCCCCAGCGCTTTGCTGATATTTCTAGCGCTAGGCGTGCTTTCTGGAGTCCCTAAGCGCTTGGGAGCGCTGTATTTTGCATTGCCGGTGCCCACCCGGCATTGGGACCCATTTCGCCGATTTTCGGCATTAGCGAGTGCCCACCTCGCTTTATCTTTATTTTGAAGGCCGGTGCCACCCGGCATTGCCCCGTTGTGCTGATTTTATTTCGAGCCGGTGCCCACCCGGCATTGCCCCGTGTTCACCGCCGCAGCCCGGGAGCCCTGGAAGCTGTTGCCGGGCCGCTGCCTAGAGCGACCCGGAAGTCCCGCCTCCTAACCCCCAGGGCCGCGCTGCCATTGGCGGCCCCGGCGGAAGTCAGGCGGAGGGAAAGGAGACGAGGCCAGGCGGAGCGCGAGAGGAGCAGCCGGCTCCCGTGTCCTGAGGCTCCCCGTGTGGAGAGGAGCCCCGCGCTGCTGCAGAGAGGCTCCCCGTGAGGAGAGAGGAGCCCCGCCCGCCCTGAGACAGCCGGTGAGTGCATGGAAGAGGGAGAGGGGCGTCGGGACACATTGTCGGTGTCCGCCCCTCCCCCGTAGCGCGATCTTGCGCGCACTACTTTGTGAAGCCCGAGGGCTTCAGGGGGCATTTACCTAATCGCGAGACCCCCGTGAGGGACTCCAACGAGGCCTACAATATTGAGATTGGAGCCCCGAGGCTCCTGGGGGCCATTTGTTCATTGAGAGCCCGGCGAGGCTCATTGCCCATATCGACTGAGAGCCCTGAGAGAGGCTCTGGGGCAGTTGTGATTACCTGAGAGCGCTGAAGCTCTATTTTTACATTTTGCTTGGCAAGCCCCTGAGAGGCTCCTTGCCCACTTGGTTCTTGAGCCCTCCTGGCTCCAACGTTGTGCATCTGTGTTTAACAACTGTCCAGCACTTAGTGGACAGTTGCCACGTTTAGGCTTTGTGTCTGTGCTGCCTGCGCAGACCCTTCCCTGACATTGAGACTCAGGGCATTCCGCCCCTTTCGAGGCCAGTTGGCCTGAGGGACATTTATGAGTGTTGTGCTTTGTGCACCCCGCGCATTGTAATTTCTGGGTATGTAATTCTTGCGCATGTGTTCTAACCTGTACCTTTTCTAAAAGTGACCTGATTAGGTATTCTTATGGTTATCCCTCTGTGCTGAAAGTAACCTGCATAGAGAAATATTGATTCCTCTTACCTTTTCTAAAAGTAACCTGATTAGGTATTCTTATGGTTATCCCCTTGTGCTAAATGTGACCTGCATAGAGGATTGTTTATGTTTATTCCATTATGCTAAATGTGACCTGCATAGTAGATTGTTGATGGTCCATTTCATGTTAGGTTTCCTTCCCTTTGCTAAGAGTGAACTGCTTAGGTGTTGGTATTCCTTCCTTAGGTCCTAGTTACCTGCATGATTACCTACAGTGAGTTAGGGTTGCGTAGGAGGTCCTTACTGTTCCAGTGATTACTGGATGTGTGTTGCATTTATAATTTTGGTGCTACTCATTCTATGTTTACGACATAAGTGTATATCTACCAGTATTATTATCTAACAAGTGCCTACCCCTGACAGTGGTCCATGTGGCCCTGTCCTGTACATAATTCCCCTTGTAAATTCTGCCCGTGCCCCTGGCACATTGTACAGTTTGCGTGTGTTATCTAATTTGTTTTGTTTATTATAAATACAAAGGCTATTTTTGATATATATCCTTGAGTGGAGTCCTTTCTTTGTGGTGGGCCTTGGGTGTTGTTGCTGGGGTGCGTGTGCAAATACTTAACTCATACCGCCTCCAAGTTTAGCCTAGACTGCTCGCGCCACGCTACCTAGAGGGCGAGTGGGGGTTGCCTTGGTGTGTGACTCCCCTGCCCTGACTTTAGAAACGGTGATCCCTGACTGACCTCGACGCGAGTCTTGGCCGGCCAGGGTCCCGTTTCTAACAATTCAGATGCTCCGTCCATCACCACCCCCTTTTGTACCTCTTTTGGCCACCATAAGTGTGGCAGGGTATGCTCAGACGTGAGTCCCTTGCTCACTTTGCCACTGGATTCAAGCAAGCCGGGCTGAAGACGGCTGGAATGCCAGAAACCGGTCCTCGGAAGCTTGTTTACGGTCTAGGGAAGACATGGCTTGGCAGTTCGGGCTGGACTGTTCCCATGAGGCACAGGGTCAGACTGATTTGCATATAGTCATGTCTGAACTGGAGTGACAGAGTGGCCTAAAGAACGGTGATGGATTAAACCCAGATCTTTTGACTGGGTGTGAGTGTTTGATTGATTCAGATGCTCCATCCATCACCACCCCCTTTTGTACCGCTTTTGGCCACCATAAGTGTGGCAGAGTATGCTCAGACGTGAGACCCTTGCTCACTTTGCCACTGGATTCAAGCAAGCCGGGCTGAAGACGGCTGGAATGCCAGAAACCGGTCCTCGGAAGCTTGTTTATGGTCCAGGGAAGACATGGCTTGGCAGTTCGGGCTGGACTGTTCCCATGAGGCACAGGGTCAGACTGATTTGCATATAGCCATGTCTGAACTGGGATGGCAGAGTGGGCTAAAGAACGGTGATGGATTAAACCCAGATCTTTTGCCTGGGTGTGAGTGTTTGATTGATTCAGATGCTCCGTCCATCACCACCCCCTTTTGCACTGCTTTTGGCCACCATAAGTGTGGCAGGGTATGCTCAGACGTGAGTCCCTTGCTCACTTTGCCACTGGATTCAAGCAAGCCGGGCTGAAGACGGCTGGAATGCCAGAAACCGGTCCTCGGAAGCTTGTTTACGGTCCAGGGAAGACATGGCTTGGCAGTTCGGGCTGGACTGTTCCCATGAGTCACAGGGTCAGACTGATTTGCATATAGCCATGTCTGAACTGGGGTGACAGAGTGGGCTAAAGAACGGTGATGGATTAAACCCAGATCTTTTGACTGGGTGTGAGTGTTTGATTGATTCAGATGCTCCGTTCATCACCACCCCCTTTTGTACTGCTTTTGGCCACCATAAGTGCGGCAGAGTATGCTCAGACGTGAGACCCTTGCTCACTTTTCCACTGGATTCAAGCAAGCCGGGCTGAAGACGGCTGGAATGCCAGAAACCGGTCCTCGGAAGCTTGTTTACGGTCCAGGGAAGACATGGCTTGGCAGTTCGGGCTGGACTGTTCCCATGAGGCACAGGGTCAGACTGATTTGCATATAGCCATGTCTGAACTGGGATGGCAGAGTGGGCTAAAGAACGGTGATGGATTAAACCCAGATCTTTTGACTGGGTGTGAGTGTTTGATTGATTCAGATGCTCCGTCCATCACCACCCCCTTTTTTACCGCAACAGTTTCTTCAGCAGAAACAGGTGCGGATGCATCTCGCTTCTTCGAAGTTGAATTGCTTTTCCGGCTCCCACCAGAAAACAGTCTCTAGAGGTCCAGAACAGCAGCAGGCACTTCTTTGCAGGTTAGAATTCCCAGCAAGGAAATTCAGGGGAGCTGGTAATGAAGTCTGTGTGTCCCTGCGACTTCATAACAGGAGGCAAGCTCAGCTTCAAGCCCTTGGAGATCTTCTTTCAAGCAGGTGATAAAGCAAACAGCAAAGTCCTTTTCTCCTTTCCTTGGCAGCAAGTAGCCACTGCAGGCCAACCCCAGACAGCAAACACCACAGGGGCAGTATTCCTCCTCAGCTTCTCCGGCTCTTCTCCTTGGCAAAGGTTCCTCTTGATTCCCAGAAATGATCTAAAATTCTGGGGTCTGGGTCCCTGTTTTCATACACAAAAATCCTTTGTTCTCTGAAGGCAGAGCGTGTCTTTATTCAGCCAAAACCAGTTCCGTACTCACTGGTGCAGCTTCCTAGCAGGAGGTGGAAACAGCAGTGTTGAATGCAGACCAGGCGCATCCAGGTGAAAGGAAATCTCCTCCCCCTGTTCTAAAGCCGCCCAGGTCTATTGAGCCCAGCCCTAACTCATCACACTTCTGGAGCCGCTGCTCCTCTCCAGCCCCTGTCATTCAAAGGGCAGACAAGCAATACACAAACCTAGCTGAGGCACACTGGATGGTTAGGCAAGAAAATAACTACTTTCTAAAAGTGAAATTTTCAAACACAGAATGTAAAAATCACCCTCACTAAAAGATGTATTTTAACATTCTGAGTTCAGGCATACTAAACTTTATGTTCTCACCTTGTTACCAGGGCCAGCTATGTTTATAAGATGTTATAAACAACCTCCTCATTCTGATCTATAGGAACTGGTAGCCTGCAATAGTGAAAAACAAAATTGGCAGTAATTCACTATCAGGACATGCCACACACACCAGGGCATGGTCTATGTTTCACATACACTACACCCTGCCCACAGGTGTACCTTGGGCCTACCTTAGGAGTGTCTGATGTGTAAGAAAAGGGAAGGTTAGGGCCTGACAAGTGGGTGCACTTGCCAAGTCAACATGGCAGTACTAGACTGCACAAAGGCGGCTCTCCAATGGCAGGCCACTTTACAGTTACAGGCTGCTTCTGTCAGTGGCACAAACAGTGCTGCAAGCCCCCTAGCAGCATTTAATTCATAGGCCCAGGGCACACACAGTGCACAGTACTAGGGACTAAGTGGTAAATCAAATAGCCAATCATGGAAACACCAATCCATAACAGTACTTTACAAAGGAAGCACTTGCAATTTGGCACTGAGCAGCAGTGGCAAAGTTCCCAAAGCATCTAAACAAGCAAAACGGAGTCCAACATACAGCAAAAACACAGGAGGCAATGGCAAAAATGCAGGGGAGACCCACACCAATGGTGCCAGGTCTAACAATGATCTTTCGTCAAAAACTGGACAAAGATCCCTAGGACGAAATCAAATGCATGGGCAATCAATCAATATAGTGACAGTGCCACTCAGATTATAATACCAGTTTAAGTCGCCCTCACAGTGATTATGAATAAATGGTCTTCAAGAACAACCCATAATCAAAAGGATCATAAAAAAGAACTAGCACATCAATACGTTTGGACAACTTAATTTTGACCAGCCTAGGTTCTTCCATAAGAGGGGACATAACTTGCGTGATTACCTGGTGCATAACCAACCTTGGGTTCCCAATCTCAACGGTCTCAACACTGGGTTCTTGAACCAGTTACAGGGCATTATCCATGTGTCTCATGCAGCGTATGTCACCTCACTATCTCTACAAAGACCTTGGATCTGAGTCTGGAAATACCCTGAATATACATTCAATTATCATCACAGTGTACATGGGTCTCAAAATGGCAGTTCATTACTAAAATTATCTCGTAACTGTAGATCCATGGTATTTAAGTTATGTATAATCTAGCATAGCTTCACTTAATAATCCATGATTGGTCTTACCTAATGATAAGACAAGTGGGGTCCACTCTCAAACACTAGGTATGTCTTGTGGTGCCCAACTGAAATAAAAAGCGAGGCAATAGCCCAAAAAATATGCAAGGATGTGTGGAATCACGAACCAGGGCAGTGATTATCAGGATGTATCTTATATGGTGACACATACAATTTCATATCAGCCATGAAGTTATTCACATTAAAGGTATCTACATATTGTGAAGATGTGTAAATGTCAAAATGGGGATTGACCACATTGTTCTTGTTAAGCGCATGGCTAAGCGGGAGTGTCCCAGCTCCGATAAACCAGAGTGAAAGGAACCAGAAATTAATGAATTAAGGGAAGAGCCAGGACTTCAGATACATACAAAAAGTGAGATAGTTGGGTTCTATATGGAGGTGAAGTGGGAGAGTGTTCCAAAGCTTGGAGACACAGTACGAGAAGAGCCTGCCCCTGCTTCTAACTCTCTTGATTCTGGGGACTTCAGTTAGGTGGAGTGAATGTGAGCGAAGGTCTCTGGAGGCTTTAAACGGACGAATCAGAGCTTTGATGATGGGGGACCATTCCCTTCTAGGGACTTATGGGCAACGCATAGGCCCTTAAAGTAGACTCTTTCCTGCACTGGTAGCCAGTGCAGGGAGCAAATTGCGGGCTTTGAAGAACAGCGATGGCTAGTCCGATGAGCAAACTTGCCGCCACGTTCTGGACAATCTGAAGTCTCTTAATCACGGCCTTAGGCGACCCCAGATAGAGAGCATTGCCAAAATCAATCCTGGAAAGGATCACTGTCTTTCTTCCTGGAAATGGAAGTAAGAAAATTACTTTCCGAATCATTTTCAGTAGACTGTAGCAGGCAGCGGCCGTCTTTCTAGCATGAGTTTTGAAGGAAAGGTCTTGGTCTAACCAAATTCCAAGACTTTTTTTTCCGGGTTAGGGACCGGGGCTGTCCCCATCCAGGCTGGCCAAAGAGCGTTAATGTAGGGGCTAAGATGATTACTCAACAAAATCAGCTCAGTTTTGTCACCGTTGAGCCTCAAATGGTAAAGGCTCATCCACTTGGCCACTTTCTCTAAACAGGAGTGGAGGTCTGTAGGCGACTGGTCAGGTTGGTTTAATACTACGACCAGCTGTGTGTCATCAGCTTATGATACAATGTGGATCCCAAAGTGGGTGACAATGTCACCTAAGGGAGACATATATACATTAAAGAGAGTAGGGCTCAGGGAAGAGCCCTGAGGAACTCCGCACTGCAAGGAAACGGGGTCTGAGGTGACATTGTCTTCAAACACTTGATAACATTTCCTTCCAGGAAGGATTGCAACCAGATTGCAACCACCCAGTGCTGCTTGACTGCTTTTGTAAATATGCTTGTCAGACACACTGCCATATTGTGGGTCACACCTTTCATGGAAAAAGCACAGTCAGGAAATAAAACCAATATCTATTTTGGTTTTAGTCGCCACTTTAGATGGCGGTGTCCTTCCTACTGATCCACTTCCCTGTATCTTGGACACAAACAGCTTTGAGCACCTGTATGGAGAAGGCATCCTACCCTTTATCTAACTGCATGAAATATCTGGGAAGCATTACCAAGGGGCAAACTACTTTAAAGATGTGCAGTCCTGAATAAGGCCTGAATTGCTTTGCCATAATAATCCAACGACTGGGATACCAAAAGCATGAATTCACCCACGACCTTTGGAATGCTTTATGTGAAACCCAAGCCAGTAAGATGCCTAAGAAATGTCCCAACAGCTGTCAACACAGCAGCATGAACATGATTATGTGTGATCTGAGTTAATACTATTCTATGGCATGCGGTTATATAAGTAACACTGCCATCTGGAGCTTAGCTTTATGTTTGACACCGAAAGGTGCAATGCACCTCCTATGTACTCTACAGATTTTGCACCATCTGTAAAAATCTAAAGGGGAATAAATGAAAACTTTGCTTTAATAAATGGCATATATAACGTTTTTACTAACCTGTACAAAAATCTCTATTTTGTCAAATGAAGCACCAAGTCAATGGATGATGGTTTTATAATTCTGAATAGCCTTGCAGCCTTTTATTTTGCCTAGCTATCATTATATTAAGTTGAAACGTTACAAGGACCATAGAAAGTGAAGATATCTGCAGGAATGGAGCTCTGGCAAATACAACTGCCACCTTCATGTACTGTCACTTAGGTCTCGGCCACCTCCAGCATGTGTTGAACCTGTATTTGAATTTAGCACAGTCCAATGCCCTACCTTTTGCATTCCTGGATGTCAACAGATTCATTGCGTCATCTTGCATTTATATAAGTCTATTTCTGCTCCGAAGGAAAATATTTGTGGTACATCTAAGAACGGAAGTAAGTGAAAGGGAGTCTCTGCAGTGTGACAATGTCCACAACATTATATCACTACTGTGTGAGCGGAGGGGTAATAGGTCCCGGTCCCTTACTGGCCGTGACAGGTCGAAGCCCCTAACCCCCTAAACATTAACGAGTTCCAAGGTGGTTGTCAGAGCAAGTCAGATTGATCGTGTTATTTCAGGAAAAAAAATCCAATAAGCCAGGATTCATGGTGATAGTTGTTTGTATAAGGTGTTGTCACTCTTTCTGAGTGTGAGAAAGGAGTGACTGTCAGCCAACACGTGTTCCGCCCCTTCACAAGGCAATCCGGCCTCGGGCTTCCTAAGGGCTGTACGTTCAAATACAATAATCAACATAAAAGTGTGATTCCACATGGCAGATACATACACAAGAAGAAAGGAGTGGATCCAAAGTTATAGTAAATAAAGAGCATCATCAGTGATACAGGAATGCTAATAAAGATGTAAATCAAATATAGAGAACGAGAAAAATAGCAACAAGAATGAGACAACAAAAAAATGAAAGGGCAAGAAACACCTAAAAAAATGACATAAGGGGATATGTTGTGTAAACGTGCGCCAATGCGGATCATTATATGTTGATGATTCATGAAATTGAGATACACACAGTAATATATGTACAACATATGAGGTAATGAAAAAATTTACAGTCAAGGAGCGGAAAGGTAAGTATTTACATTGACATTTCAAAGAAAAATACATAAATGAATACATTACGCAGGCATAGTGACAAAGGTACAGGAGAGAGGGGGCGGTGGGGAAAAAAAATTAGTGGTGTAGACATCGGAATATTTGAGGGAGGTGGTGACATTCCGTGTGCACGAAGTTGAGTTTAAGGATTTAGTGCATAATGTGAAGGGTATTAGTGACAAGAAAGGAAAGGGCGGCGGAAGGAAGGATGGATGGAAGACGGTGACATAAATAGCATTGGTATGCAAAATTAGATTAAAGAGATGAAACATCAAATATTTAGGTCATGTATGATTAAACAGGGAGGCATAGTAACAACAGCAGTGCCACAGGTCACGTGTGTATTGTGACAGAAAGTGTGACGGAAATAAAGGAGGGAAGCAATATATTTACATGTTTGGTAGGGAAATCGTGTTCAAAGGTCCAATCCGGATAAAAAATGTTATTAAATTAGACTTATTAGTCAAGGAAAGACAACGTCAGTTAACAATTCAGTGCCATAAGTTGTGGCCCTAATTGGACAATGTTGAGGAAAGTGATGCCCTATCCCCTTTTATTGTGTGCTGAATATTTGGTCTTGTGCGCAGGATTAGGGATGGATCAGTGGGGGGATGCGGCTAATCTGGAGTGCTATTGCGTTGCTTTGTGGGGTCGCTGCGGCATATTGACAGTAAGAAAATCCAGGCGGCAGTGTGTGCGCGCCACAGGAATTTATGGTGGTCCGATCTTACTGTAATACAATTCTTTAGGAGACTTGAGTCGTCTGGAAAAATATGGGAGGTCCTGGTCAATCTGGGGGAATATCCGTATGGACTAGATACACTTAGTGAACGTGGTTAGGAAGAAACAAAACGAAGTGGAGAAGCACACAAGTCCTTGGGGAGCTTACCTAATGAAGTATGGGTGTAATGCCTGTCTGGTCTATCTGGATCTAGTGTTGTCTATGTGCCCTGTGTGGTGGTTTTGCGGCATATTTAAATGTAAATTGTATTGTGAAAAAGATATATTGACAATATCCTCTGCATTTGGCAGGGGTACATGGCATTACTTCAATGATTTCTTGAAAGATGGGATAAACATCCCTGGGGTATCAAAACCACATACACCTACTCACAGAAGACGCTAAACTTCCTGGGCCCGACGCTGTATGTTAAAGATAACACCTTGCAGAGCAAGCTCCATAGGAAAGAAACAGCTGCCAATTCTATATTGAGGACAGATAGCTGCTATCCTCGACACAATGTAAGGAACATCCCGAAGGGGGAATTATTAAGAACCCGCAGAAACTGCAGTGAAGTCCAGGTATTTATGGAAAAAGTACAGGAAACCGTATCGCGATTGAAACAACGAGGATATGATCACAACACACTTATCAACACGCTCATCTCAGTATCTTAAATCAAATGAGAAAATTCCCTTCAACCAAAGAGACAGCAGGAGGGCAATACTATGATCCACTTCATTACAGACTTCCATAATGGGCATCACCACATAAGAAAAATCCTGAAACGTCATTGGCATCTCTTACAAAACCCACCCAGCCTAACTGACCACCTCAAAAACTATCTGCAAATGACCTTCAGAAGGGCACCTAACCTGAAGAGCCTATTTTGCAAATCGGAATTTGAAGATAAAAAGAAACCTATCACCACATTCTTGGACAACCCAACAGGCTTTTATACATGCAAAAACTGCAGCATTTGCAAATTGAGCAAAACTACTAAGGTACCAATGCCTCAAGGAAAAGAATTTACCATCACGGAATGGACCGATTGCAACAGTAAATTCACCATCTCTGTAATCCTGTGCCCTTGCAATCTCTCATACATTGGGAACACAGTCCAACCCACTATGCATTCGGATACAAGAACATTATTGAAACATACATGAGCACAACACTAGCCACCCACTTACAGAACACTCTCAGCGCATGCATCCACACAAGTAAGACTTTACCTTCTTTGGGCTGGAAGTTGTCCGTCCAGCCAAAAGAGGGGTATATCGTGAACTGAAACTCAGAAGAAGAGAAAGCAAACTCATTCTAAGGTACACGACAGTGACACTGGGACTAAACAAAGATGCAGAAATGCATGTATGGCTGCGAGATGATTGATACAAACTCCAATTTTTGCCCCCTCATAAGGGCACGTATTATCTATGTATGACCCCAGGAGAAGATATACCTAACATAATACCGAACATGTCCTTCTCCTTCTCTCCACCTGCAGCAGGGCCACATCATCGCGTTTTCAGTTTTTTAAATCCTTAAAGGTCTCCAATATATATGGAAGGTCTTTTCGTCCCATGGAAACTTCCCCCACCCACATGCTGCTCAAAACTCGCAATATAACCCAAACACCAGACATTTTGACCTACGTGACCTGTCTCCACCAGCGGACTTGCTCTTTTTCCTCTGCCTAGCAACTTTGACAGCAGTTGCAGGCAGTCCAACCCACGCTCCTCGAATGGCGACCACTCTCCAATTAGATACTCGCAATGACCCACAATGTCTGACATAGTACATTGGCACGGGTATAAACAAACCCCCACCCACCTGGCTGTACCTTTTTCTCTTCTGGCGCTGGAGACCGGGTTACCAGGGAGGCGGCGTGTGGCTGGAATTATGGAGACAAAAGGAATCAGCTTCAAATACAAAAAAAGAAGCTCTTCGTTTGAATCAGGTTAAAACAAGGGTGAGGAATGAAAGGACGCCCCATCTTACGAATATCCTGAGCCTTCTGAAATTGATACAAAGAAGGACAACCAACGCCCCAACCATTAAGCACAAAGTCACAGGTCATTTGGAAGGAAGAAATTGAATCATAACAGTGGATAAGAATTTTCTATCCCCAGGATTTATGCTGTCATCGCACATTGAATACTGCGCATTATACTGAAGAATTCACTGTAGTCCTGAGGAAGGTGTACCATCTGCCTTAAACACCGAAACGCGTCGACATTCTTGCTACTTTTAATTTTTGTTTTATGTGTTGAACCCTAATGCAATGTGATTATGTTTTTATATGTTGCTTATATGTAAAATTGTTACTTATATCATGCTGCTATCTCAAGTTTTTAATAAATATGAATTTTAAGAATAATATGTTTATGTAATAATTTTGGGACAAACTAGGGTACATGTCATTGAGGTAAAAAAGTTTTGGTGTCAAATCTCGTTAAGCACCCCGTGCTTCAATTTAGGAACCACAGAAAGGAACCAACTCCCCTTTTGTACCTCTTTCTCTCCCTCACCACCGCAGAAATCCTGTGAATAATTCTGCCCACTGTATTAGATAGATTCCTTTTTTAAATGTGCCACAAACCACCACGTGGGGCACAGATACAAAACTAGATCAAGATAGACCAGACAGGCATTACGCCCGTACTTCTTTAGGTAAGCTCCCCAAGGACTTGTGCGCTTCTCCACTTCATTTCATTCCTTTCTTCCGAACCATGTTCACTACATGTATCTAATCCATACGGATATTCCCCCAGATTGACCAGGCCCTCCCATTTTTTCCCAGACGACTCAAGTCTCCTAAAGAATTGTATTACAGTAAGATTGGGCCACCATAAATTCCAGAGGCGCGCACGCACTGCCGCCTGGATATTATTACTGTCAATATGCAGCAGCGACCCCACAAAGCACCGCAATAGCGCTCCACATTAGACACATTCCCCCCGCTCACTTACCCCTACTCCTGCAAGCCAGACTGAATACATAGCACACATTAAAAGGGGATAGGGCGGCATGTTCCTCGACATTGACCTATTAGGGCCACAACTTATGGCACTGAATTGTTAACTGACGTTGTCTGTCATTGACTAATGAGTCTAATATAATTTATTTTTTTATCCGGATTGGACCTTTGAACACGATTTTCCTACAAAACATGTAAATATATTGCTTCCCTCCTTTATTTCGGTCACACTTTCTGTCACAATCCACACGTGACCTGTTGCACTACTGTTGGTACTATGCCTCCATGTTTAATCGTACTTGACCCGAATATTTGACGTTTCATCTCTTTAATCTAATTTTGCATACCGATGCTAATTATGTCACCGTCTTCCATCCATCCTTCCTCCTCCCCCCTTTACTTTCCTGTCACTAACACCCTTCACAACATGCATTAAATCCTTAAACTCAACTTCGTGCACACGGCACGTCATGACTTATCTCAAATATTGCGATGTCTACACCCCAAATTTTTTTCTCCTCCACCTGTGTCACTATGCCTGCGTAACATATTCATTTATGTTCTTTTCTTTGAAATGTCAATGTAAATACTTACCTTTCCGCTCCTTGAATTCAACTTTTTTCGTTACCTTATATGTTGTACATATATTACTGTGTGTATCTCAATTTCATGAATCGTCAACATATAATGATCTGAATTGGCGCACGTTTACGAGGCATAACCCTGTATGTCATTTGTTTTGTGTGCTTCTTACCCTTTAATTTTTTCGTTCTCTCATTCTTGTTGCTATTTTACACAATCTGTATAATGATTTACATATTTATTTGCATTCCTGTATTATTGATGATGCTCTTTATTTACTATAACTTTGGATCTGCTCCTTTCTTCTCTTTCCTTCTGTCTCTGTTATGTGGAATCACACTTTTGTGTTGATTATTGTGTTTGAACGTACAGCCCTGAAGAAGCCCCAGGCCGGATGGCCATGTAAAGAGGCCATGTAAAGAGGCGAAACACGTGTTGGCTGTCAGTCACATCTTCACTCACCCTCTCAGAGAGAGTGACAACACCTTATAAAAACAATTATCCCTATGAATCCTGGCTTATTGGAATTTTTCCCTGAAATAACACAATAAATCTGACTTGCCCTGGCAACCACATTAAATCGCTATTGCCTGTCAAAATGCAGACGGAATAAAGAAAAACACAGAGATGAAACATCTGAAAGAAACAGGAGTACGTCAGGATTTAGGTGAAACATATTTGGGTTTATTTTTGGTTAAATAAAACACATGTTCACACCTCTGCCTAGCTATGCAAATCAGTGTAACTGCTCTCACAAGCTCAGCCCTCGATAAAACAACTGTAAAAGCTCGCCTTAAAACAACAAACTGGCCTACTTGAGGCGAATGCATAAAAACAGTGAAACCAAAAGTGATACCTTTAAAAGTGCATTAATTAAGTCAATTATGCATTTCTCAGCAGTAGGATAGCAGTTCCAGCCTCCCATGGGTATCTTCGTATTGTATTTCTTAGATAGTTCGTGGCCTGGAAAAAATGTTTGAAAAACACGTTTACTGCATTTTCTGTCAGTTTACAGCTGACAATTAAGTGACGTTAAAGCAAACTGTTGTACTTCACAAGGTTTCAGCACTGTGATTGATGAAACCTACCCCTGGCAAAAAGTTGCTTTACAATGCTAAATTAGTGAGGGGATCTATCCAACCAATACAATTAAGCAAAAGCAGAGCATGGATACTCTGCATGAATTACTTAATAAACCAGTTCAGTAAAGCTGTGCAGTCATGAATCAAGAGTAGATCGTTTCTCCTCAATTAACAATTAAATGGTTCATAAGGGTCTTCACCTGTATTTTGTAATGTATCCATAAGTTTGATTAGACAAATAAGCAATGTCAGACAAGATGCAGCAATTGCAAGTATATTATTTGCCAAGTAGAAACAGAATTCCAAAAGCTTGTGTGTGTCAATCAGGTCGGGAGTCCGATGACAAACTGTGTACAAAGTACATGCAAAGATTTTGAAAGCCCCCCAAAGTAATTACCAATCCATGGCATGCCCTGAAACACACCTTTCACTGTACAAAACCACACCACACCCTCATCCGCATCATACTATTTGGGCATTGGATCACCTTCGAGTCGTATCTAGTCATAAGTTAACTAGAAAAGACAACATGATATGAGCAGACATGCACACATGTACCTGAACAATTAATTCTGTAACACTACCACAGGCTGAATTCAGGCTCAAGTCAGCCCTCAACCCTTCAAAAAATGTGCACATATTCAAAATTTTGCCTTAAAGAGATTTGCATCATAGTCTTAGCTGAGAAATCAAGGACAAGACAACATTTGTAGAGACACCACACAAATTGAAACACAAGCAATATTTAAACAGATACAAAATTAAAAATGCATGCATCTCTCTTCAGCCCCAACCTCCTGGGCACAAAAAGCACACACTGCTGAATAAAAAAAAAAGAATCCGCTCGTAGGAAGAAAAGATAGATATGTCAGAGAAGAGAGAAATAAGATACCACATCACACATACATGCAACGTGTTAGTTGGAATGTGCTACAATTCATTTTAATAACACGTTTACGTTGCTAACACAATAACTAAGGCATCTAATCGTCCTCTGGCTCTATTTTCGGTAGTGAAGAAGTTAACTGGCTCTGATACCATCCCTCCTCCTGTCCTTGATGAAAAACTATGTAACAACATTGCTGACTTCTTTATTCAGAAGGTTGAACTTATTTACAAGTCACACTCTGCTCCTTCTTGTGTAGTATGGCTTCTGCATTTGACCCTACATATCAAAGTAATTGTGACCAGATAGCCAAGATTTTTTCCTGGCACCCATTTGAAGAGGCGTCTTTCCAAAATTGTTTAAACAATATTACATCTGGGTCTCCTCTTGATCCTTCGCCTATTAACATCCTTTGTCAGCTCTCTGCCACATCTAAAGGCGTCCTTAACGCCTCTATGCGGGAGGCCTTGGTATCCCCCGAAGTGGAAGCGAGCCCTGGTCATTCCTTTGTTGAAAAATGCTGGGGCAGATCCTTCTGTACTATCTAACTTTAGACCTATATCTCTGCTTCCGGCTTTCTCCAAACTTTTGGAGAAACATATCAATACTCAACTGACACAACACATAGATAAAGTTGGCTTTCTTCATTATTCGCAATCCAGGTTCAGAGCCAACTTTTCAACTGAAACTGCTCTGCTTGGGGTTACTGAGAAACTGCGCCAGCATTTAGATCAAGGGGAAACTGCTGCACTCATTCTATTAGATATGAGTGTCGCATAACATCTTGGTTAACGCCCTTAGGTCTCTTGGGCTGGGCGGCACTGCCCTATCCTGGTTTTCTTCATTCCTTGATGGTTACACTTTTCAAGTCTTTTCTGCTAAAGCATCTTCCAAGATCTGGTATCAGCACATGGAGTCCCACAGGGATCCATTTTAAGCCCCCGGCTCTTCAAGATCTATGTCAGACCTCTGGCAGAGATTGTAGAAGAGGCGGGTCTTTCCCTATATTCGTATGAGGAAGCTACGCAGATTGTCTTTTCTCTTTCCACCACTAAAGACGCTACGACATCTGCCCTTCAGTGCGGCCTATGGTAAGTAACAAAGTGGATGCGCCTTAACTTTTTGAAGTTAAATGGGTATAAGACTGAGGTCCTTATCCTGGGCAAGCACAAGGACCTATGGGGCCCTCACCATTGGCCTCAGGAAATGGTTTCCTTTCCCCTACCTGTCACCCACATCCGTAATCAGGGCATCATTATTGATGATAGTCTCTCTATGAGACAACAGGTGGAGAGTGTTGCTGCCATCTGTTTCACGATCTTGAGGTGGCTTCATAAGATCATTTGGATGCTTCCTGCCTCAACCCAACGCACGGTAGTCCAGGCACTCATCACCTCTTGCCTCGATTACGGCAATGTTCTCTATCTCGGTAGCTGCCAAAAGGTACTGAGAAAGCTACAGGTAGTTCAGAACTCAGTAGTACGCCTTCTTTGTCAAGTTCCTACACAGGCTTCCATCTCGCCGAATTTACGTGACCCTCACTGGCTTCAAATTGATCAAAGAATTAAATTTAAAACCCTGTGTTACATCTTTAAAATCAAACAAGGTGTGGCACCAGCGTATCTGCAAGAGCTCATCCATCCTTACATTCCTTCTCGTCCCCTGCGCTCTACAGCCCACAGAGACTTTGTGATTCCCAGATTTAAACTTGCAAGAATGGGAGGCCGCTCCTTTTCTTGTCTTGGCCCCAAAATCTGGAATTCTCTTCCGGTGTCCTTGAAGAATGACCCGTCCTATTTCAGCTTTCAAAGAAATCTTAAAACTTGGCTCTTTTAGTAGCAAATGGTTCTTGACTGCTCCTTTTCTAGCAATTTGTGTGGTAGGTGCCGGGAAACCCTTTTTGGGTAGCTGCGCGAGTTACAAAACTAATTTAATAATAATACTAATAACAACAGTCACCTACCTGCCAATCATCAGAATATACAATGTAAAGTAAATCAGTATAGCGCCAACCCTCCTCAGACAGGCAGACTCAAAGCACACCAGAAGCATCCATTTTAAAAGTGACATTACTGCAATGGCGAAAATAAAGGTGCGTACACCATTGCACAACATTTATTATTTTCCTCTCACACCACACATGGCATATACATTTCCTACCATGGGGAGATGTCCCCAAAAGGGGGGGGGGTCCTAATATAAGCCTATGTAAGGCAGAAAGCACATACACTTGGCACTGCTAACCAGCGCTAAAGTGTCCCAACGTCCTACAACCACTCATTCCACAACAGCAAAAAGGCTAGGGGGAAGGCAAAAAAGTTCAGGATGACCCTGCAAGCAGGGCCAAGTCCAACATGACCCCCTCCCAGCCAAAAGCCAGGGTAGACCAATCAATGCCTTGATGGGCTTCCCTGCTTAGGGCAAGAAAACATGGACGCTGGCCCCCAACTGCAGGGGCACCCGCAGGTTCTCAGCCATTCTGGAACCCGGTGGTTCCCTCGGTCACAACTCCCCAGACTCTCTCATCAGTTGCGGCCCGGACTGTCCCCTAGGCCATCCAGATGTCTCAGGCCCTAGCTGTTTCATAGAGTGGGGGGCAGTAGCCCCAGGTCTGTAGTACTTATTGGCCACTCTACTTCTCCTCCGTGCAGTTCCAAACTGCCACTGGTCCTTCCCCCTGGGGTCCTCACCCTCAGGCTGACCAGAGGTGTGGCAAGGAAAAAGAGCAAGCCCTCATCTGCGGTCACTTTACTTCAAACCAGTTCTGGGGGAAGCTAATTATGCACTGGAATTTGGAGAGTGCCTTGCTGAGTGTACAAAGAAGGCCTGTGACAGGGTAAGCCCCTTTGAAGTTAATCAAGTTACTGGGCACAGCTCAAATGGTCATCCTGCCAGAGGAACAGAATACCTCCCCACATCCAGGGCATTGGAGTCAGTTCTAGGAGTAAGTTAACATTTAATCACAGGGCCATTCAGCTCCTGGATGACAGTTGGAGCACATGCAAATGTGTCTCTAAAGACTTTAGGAAATGTTCTAAAAGTACCTTTTCAAAGATATATATTACAAGTCCCACTTTACCAGTGAATTGGGCTTGTAATACATATTTCAAAAAGGCAAAGAATGACATTTGTTGGGGTTTCCTTGTCTGAGATAACATTATTCAATTGAATACTGTATCCTAATGCTTTCCCATGGCACAGCTAACCCTGCTACAGTGAAAATAACTTTTGGGACATTTTTTTCTGTAAAGACGTTTTTTTTGTGGAAAATGTATCTGGCCACGTGGAGATCTGTTCGACTATAGGGCCTTGCCCTGCAGGAAGAATCTGATCTCCAAAAAAGTGACTACAACCAAAAGTAGAAATCATCACTAGGCTAAGACGCTAAAAGTAGCCAGTAACAAACCTTTCTAACTATGCAGGTAAAACTTCCAACCCGGTCGAACTTGGTTTCTGCTTCCGACCCGCATTCCATCGTGGTTGGCACTTCATGCTTTTTGGCACAATTTTATTTAAAACTTTTAAAAAATGTTTTCTCTGGTTTCCCAAATTGAGTTTGTGTTGGTTTAGTTTCATTTTGTTCATTAAATTATTCTCTATGTTATAAAGTGGAGTGGAATTTTTATGGTGTTGGGAAGTTTTCAACTTTGAAGCTGTATTGGTACTTCTAAATGCTTTGCACATTTTCTTAAGTTGAGCCTGGCTGCTCAGTGCCACAGCTATTAGGGTGGTAGCTCAGGTGTAAACTGAAAACTTTATAGAATCTAACAAGAATGGTGGCATTTTTACATGGGCAACCATTCACCCTAACTAATAATCCTTTCAATAAGCACTACCTCTGGAGACAGAGTAGCATGCCACCTGTTCTATAAAGTGCATTAAAGCACATTCAGGGTATGGTACACCATGTAAAGGCAGCTACAATACAATATAATACAACACATAATGCCGCTTCATTCAAGAAGCTCTTTAACTCATCTAACAGTAGGGAAACCATTGTCACAGATCTGCTTCTCACTGTCAAGTTCAAGACAAATGCAAAATACACAGTCTGACACTACATGAATCACAAGATGGTGGCAGCCGCGGTCGGTGCATGTAACACCGGTAGGGCGGTGTGGCCGTGTAAGGGGGATTTCGAGGGACGATGCCGAGGGAAAATTAAATAAATAAATAATTAATTTTCCCTCAACATCATCTTTGATCCATTATATGAAGCAAGTTGAAAATTACATGGGCAACAATAAGTGAGATCCCAGAATAGAGCAATTTTAGATTTTTTCTGGTCTCAGCATGTTGTGCTTGGCATATTCATTGGCACAGTGCATTCCCCTGCCTCCTTCATTCCATTCAAATTGAGCGTACCTGGGAATGGCTGAAAGTCCTTCAGTTCAGAGGGCTGTGCCTCTATGTGCAGGTGTAGAGAGCTCAACGGAGAGGATAGATTCTCCAACTCCTTTAGGCTGGCCATCAGCGACGATGATCCCGGAGCTGGCAGCTTTTCTTTTTCTTTGGGTTTTATCTCCATTGTCCACTGTCAATAGAGATCAAGCAGAGTCAGGTGATGTATTCGCAAGGTTCTTTATTTACTTACAAATTCGGTTCAGTAGAAATCTGTGCTAGATGCTTTTACTGCGATACCTCGAAATCGAGATTCCAGTTTAAAAACATGCTTTGAAAATGCAATAGGTCTCGCCTTTGATTAAGTTAAAGCCATTTGCTTTACTAATGGTATTGTACAGCAAAGCATATGGCTTTAACTTAATATAAGGCAAGACCAATTGCATTTTCAATGCTTGTTTATTTTGTAATAAATAATTCTTTCGTGCATTGTCCCTACATTTTCCATGTCCACCACCTTCCCTGACACCTAGCAGCAGCCCTCCTGTGTGTTCCCTGCACCCCAAAGGGACAAGAGACCAGGTCCTTCCCCACATGCTACACGCACTGCGAACATCAGACTCATTGACTCTCTGATGGGGCACTCGCTGCCAAATGCTAATGACACCTGCTTAGGACTTAAGAGGCCTAAACGGGCGCCTTGTCACCCGTCGTCGGGCACAGACGATGGGGTTGGCGCCGTGGTCCATTTGAAGAGGGATTACTGGATGTATACATCAATGGCAGAAACTTATCGGACGTTATCCCTAAAGGGTATACATGGGAGAGCTCAGAGTCAGGCACTGGCACTTCGTGCTGGGGAGGGCAGCATAGGATCAATTTATCATGCGCTACAGTGCAAAATGCAAAAATAAAACGTTGACAGACACAAAATCCCGCACAATCAGGATGTTCCCCCGCCCCATCTTCAGTGCCCTCGTTCACTTTTTTCCATCGTCCCCCCCCCCCCCCCCCCTCCCCCTCCCTTTCCAGTGGTCCCTGGGCATTACGAGGCACTACACTCGGGGATTAGATTAATTGAGGCTGAAAAAGTGTTTCCTACAGAGGGGATGTCTAAAATATTACTGCCAGTGGCTTAAGCAAAAAGCCCAAGCGCACACAACTTGCAAATACACCCGCTTTGTGCAACCAGCTGGGGATGAAAACCTTCGAAACCAAACGTCGGCTTTTTGACCAATAGTTTCTGCACGGCAGATTACGACTACACAGGAAGGCCAACAATAATGAGGAGACATACAGTATAGATGGGAGAAGCCAGCAGTGTACAGCACACCACAGAACTGTTCAAGAGCAAGATGGGCTTCAGAGCTGGAAATCTTCAAGTAGGTGTGCGACGCAGAAATGTGAGAGCAACAATGGAGGAATATAACAAACCCCTAATCATTTCAGTAATATCTACAGTAAGAACCGAGGCCCAACTACTGTGGCAAATAGTAGGCCATCAGCTCTCACAGCCCTCTTAACATCTAAATGCAGCCGTGCAAAAAACAAAAACAAGCATTTGCAATGCAATAGGTCTCGCATTAGTAAAGTTTGAGGTATTGGTATTGCAAATGTCAAATATTGTATTTATGTGTTAATATTGAAAGTAGGGAAATTATTAGCTTTGTCATTTACAATGCCAATATTTTCAACTTTTGCAAACGTGACACCTATAGCATTCTAATGCAATATGTGTTGTATTTACATGACTTTGAAGTAGTAATATTACAAATAACAATGGCTTTTATTTGTTTTAATAATTAATACTTAAATAAAAGTTATTGTCTTCAACAAGGCCGACGCTATCATCGCACCCCACCTGCGGGACATCATCAACACCTCCTTCGACACCGCTACCTTCCCGGAGAGCTGGAAGCACGCTGAACTCAGCGCTCTACTCAAGAAGCCATCGGCTGACCCCACCGACCTCAAGAAGTACCGCCCCATCTCGCTGCTCCCGTTTCCTGCAAAAGTCATCGGGAAGACCGTCAACAAGCAGCGGGCCGCCTTCCTCGAGACGAACGGATCCCCCGACCCCTCGCAGTCTGGCTTCCGGGCCAACCACAGCACCGAGACCGCCCTGATCGCAGTCACCGATGACATCCGAGCGCTGCTCGACAACGGAGAAACAGCGGCCCTCATCCTCCTCGACCTCTCCGCGGCCTTCGACACTGTCTGCCATCGTACCCTAGTACAACGCCTCAGCAACGTCGGAGTCCAGGAGAAGGCACTGGAGTGGATCATCTCCTTCCTCGCCGGAAGAACACAGAGAGTCCGCCTCCCCCCGTTCAGATCTGAAGCCACCGAAGTCATCTGCGGCGTCCCTCAAGGCTCCTCGCTCAGTCCAATCCTCTTCAACATCTACATGAGCCCCCTCGCAGACATCGCATGCCAGCACAACCTCAACATCATCTCCTACACCGACGACACCCAGCTGATCCTCTCCCTTACCAACGACCCCGCCACCGCCAGAGCCAACCTTCACGAGGGGATGAAAGAGGTAGCCGAATGGATGAAGAACAGCCACCTGAAACTGAACTCAGATAAGACGGACGTCCTCATCCTGGGATCCTCACCCGCCGCTTGGCACGACTCCTGGTGGCCCCCCGCCCTAGGCAGCGCACCCAAACCAACAGACCACGCACGCAACCTGGGCTTCATCCTGGACTCCTCCCTCTCCATGACCAGACAAGTCAACGCCGTCTCCTCGTCGTGCTTCAACATCCTGCGCATGCTACGTAAGATCTTCCGGTGGATCCCCACCGAGACCAGGAAGACGATCACCCAGGCCCTCGTCACCAGCCGTCAGGACTACGGCAACACCCTCTACGCCGGAACCACCGCCAAACTCCAGAAGAGACTCCAGCGGATCCAGAACGCCTCAGCACGACTCATCCTGGACATCCCCCGTCGCAGCCACATCTCCGGACACCTGAGAGATCTGCATTGGCTCCCGATCAACAAGAGAATCACCTTCCGTCTCCTCACCCACGCACACAAAGCCCTACACAGCCAAGGCCCAGGATACCTCAACAGCCGCCTCAACTTCTACGCTCCCAAACGCCAGCTTCGTTCGACCAGCCACACCCTCGCCGTCGTCCCCCGCAACTGTAGAGCCACCACAGGGGGACGGTCCTTCTCCTACCTCGCCGCCAAGACATGGAACTCCCTCCCCACCCACCTCCGCCTGACCCAGGACCACCTCGCCTTCAGGAAGCAACTCAAGACCTGGTTGTTCGAGCAGTAGCAGATCCCCTTCCCCCCCCCCAGCGCCTTGAGACCCTCTGGGTAAGTAGTGCGCTATATAAATACGATGATTGATTGATTGATTGATTGTAATGTATAGTGGCGAAAGCTTAAAGTTTTGTAAATAACTTATGGGAAGATTATGTTCAGTGTATTTTACTGTGATGAAAATCCAAGAACAGACGTGAAATATTAACATTATTTTGTAACATTTCTAAAAAAGCTTAAAACATTGAGAGAACATATTAGAACCAGTTGTTGTTGATTGGTTGCAAAGAGTGATGCTGTGGCGTTTAGTGATGCTCTGGCCTTCAGTGATGCTGTGGCCTTCAGTGGTGCTGAGTGATGCTGTGGCTTTTAGTGGTGCTGAGTGATGCTGTGGCCTTCAGTGGTGTTGAGTGATGCTGTGGCCTTCAGTGGTGCTGAGTGATGCTGTGGCCTTCAGTGTTGTGGAGTGATGCTGTGGCATTAAGTGTTGCTGTTGCGTTGAGTGGTGCTGTGGCGTTGAGTGTTGCTGTGGCGTTGAGTGGCATTGAGTGATGCGGTGGCGTTGAGTGATGCGGTGGTGTTGAGTGGTGCTGTGGTGTTGAGTGTTACTGTGGCGTTGAGTGGAGCTGTGGCGTTGAGTGGTGGTGTGGCGTTGAGTGGTGCTGTGGGTGCTGTGGCGTTGAGTGGTGCTGTGGCGTTGAGTGGTGCTGTTGCGTTGAGTGGTGCTTTGGCGTTGAGTGGTGCTTTGGCGTTGAGTGGTGCTTTGGCGTTGAGTGGTGCTGTGGCGTTGAGTGGTGCTGTGGTGTTGAGTGGTGCTGTGGCGTTGAGTGGTGCTGTGGCGTTGAGTGGTGCTGTGGCGTTGAGTGGTGCTGTTGTGTTGTGGGGTGCTTTGTCATTGGAGTGGTGTTGTGGCATTAAGTGGTGCTGTTGCATTGATTGGTGAAGTGGCATTGAGGGGTGGAGTTGGAGGTTGGAGTTGGAGGTTGGAGTTGGAGGTTGGAGTTGGAGGTTGGAGTTGGAGGTTGGAGTTGGAGGGTGGAGTTGGAGGGTGGAGTTGAAGGGTGGAGTTGGAGGGTGGAGTTGGAGGGTGGAGTTGGAGGGTGGAGTTGGAGGGTGGAGTTGGAGGGTGGAGTTGGAGGGTGGAGTTGGAGGGTGGAGTTTGAGGGTGGAGTTTAATTTTGAGAGTGGACTTGGGTTCTGTAGTTGTCTTGCGGGTGGATTTGGAGGGTGGATTTGGAGGTTGGAGTTGTAGTTGGAAGTTGGATTTGTAGGGTGGATTTGGAGGTTGGAGTTGTAGTTGGAAGTTGGATTTGTAGGGTGGATTTGGAGGTTGGAGTTGTAGTTGGAAGTTGGATTTGTAGGGTGGATTTGGATGTTGGAGTTGTAGTTGGAAGTTGGATTTGTAGGGTGGATTTGGATGTTGGAGTTGTAGTTGGAAGTTGGATTTGTAGGGTGGATTTGGATGTTGTATTTGGATGTTGTATTTGGAGGGTGGAGTTGGAGGGTTGAGTTGTAGGGTGGAGTTGCAGGGTGGAGTTTGAGTATTGTGAGGGTGATGGTGAGGGGGTGAGGGTGAGTGAGGGCGTGTAAGGATGAGGGTGTGACGGTGTGTGGGGATGTGTGAGTGAGGGGGTGTGAGGGTGAGGGGGTGTGAGGGGGTGTGAGGGTGACTGAGGGTGAGTGAGGGTGGGAGTGTTGTGAGAGGGGTAAGGGTGTGAGGGTGTGTGAGGATGTGGGTGTGAGGGTGTGTGAGGGTGAGTGTTGGGAGGGAGATGAGGGTGTGAGGGTGATTGAAGGTGTGTGAGGATGGATGAGGGGGTGTGAGGGTGTGAAGGTGATTGTGGGTGTGTGAGGGTGTTTGAGGACGGTTGAGGGTGAGGGTGTGAGGGTGTGTGATGTTGAGGAGGTGTGAGGGTGAGGGGGTGAGGGGGTGTGAGAGTTGTTAGGGTGTGAGGGTGAGTGTAGGTGTGTGAGGGGTTGTGAGGGGGTGAGGGTGTGTGAGGGTGAGTGGTGGTGTGTGAGGGTGATGGGGTGTGAGGGTGAGGGGGTGATGGTGAGTGAAGGTGTGTGAGGGTGAGTGGGTTAGTGTGATTGAGGGTGTGTGAGGGTGATGGTGTGAGGGTGTGTGAGGGGGTGAGGGTGTTTGAGTGGGTGTGAGTGTAAGTTTGTTGTGGTGATGTGTGAGGGTGAGTGAGTGTGAGGGTTGTGATGGTGAGGGTGTGAGGATGAGTGAGGGTGTGTGAGGATGAGGTTGGGATGGTGTGATGGTGTGTGAGGGTGAGGGGGTGTGAGGGTGAGGTGTTGAGTGGGGTTGAGGGGGTGAGGGTGAGGGGGTGATGGTGAGTGATAGTGTGTGAGGGTGAGTGTGTGAGGGTGAGTGAGGGTGTGTGAGGGTGAGAGTGTGAGGGTGTTTGAGGGGGTGAGTGTGAGTGAATGGGTGTGAGTGTAAGTGTGTTGTAAGTGTGTTTTGTTGTGAGCTTTTGTGTGTGTTTGTGTGTGTTTGTATGTGTGTGCGCTCTGAGTACGTATATATGTCTAGTATTAGAATTAGTCAATGTTCTCTATTTTTGAGTGTTTCCCTGTGCGTAAAAATGGCGGCAGGTACCCTGGGCCATAATGGTACCGAAGTTTTTAAGTTAGTGTTCTAGTTTTTTTTCTTATTTCCCTTGCATTTTGATTGACGTCTATTCCCTCCAATCAAATTGCAACGTTGTCTTACGTAGCGTTGCAATTGCGTCACGTCAATAGTGAAATTTCCAGATCTTCGCGAGCCGGTGTTTGTGGAAGGCATGTCGGGCTTCGTGTGCTGTAGCTGCATCGTTTGTCAATTAAGTTTTTTATTTTTATCCTATTTTTAGTTTACCTAGAGTTTCTTTAGTATAGATATATTTTGTAATGTTTTGTAATGTGTTTTTAAGTTATTTTTTGCGATCGTACTTGGCTGGTGTATGTATATATTGTATTGCCATGGAATGTTTCTAAATCTCTATATGTAATCTATTTTTCATTAATTCTATGTAATATATGGCTAATATGTTTTTTGTTTTTGCGGTACTCTTCCCACATGTTGCTATATTAGTTTTGTTGAAAATGTGTTATTGTAACTGTACTCGTGTACTAAGTGTTGCTTAAATCTTATTTCTGCTGTTCTTGTTGTTGTTTTTCTTTCATCTACTTTGTAATTTTATACCATATTTAAATATTAATAATTATAGTAATGGAACCTAGAAGCTATATTTTCTGTATAGTTTGAAACCTACAGGTTTTGATGCGTATGAGCTGCAATCCCTTCCTTATGATGTTAGAAATAAATTAAAATTCAAAACCAATACTTATGGAGTTTAAGCTTATAGAGGAACTTCAAATTGTTTATTACTCGCTGTGTATTTTGTATTTCTCCTATTTTGTTTGCAGTTATTGATTTCTTTTTTTTTAATTTTCGATTTGATAACTCCTCCCTGCATGTTAATGTATTAATTGCTGCACTGTTCTTGCGATGCATTAATTTTGCATTTTTTAATACATACAAGTGTGTAATGTGTTGTTCAGTCATTGAAATAAATGGCGCCTAACGCTATTTATGTGTGGATATGGAGGGTGGATTTGGAGGGTCTATTTGGAGGGTGTAGTTGTAGTGTTGTTTTTTAACTAAGATAGGGCGTTTTTTTGTATTTGATGTACTCTTTCCTTATGTTGCTAAATTATTTTAGAGGACAATGTTTTATTTTGATGGTACTGTTTTGTATTAGTCACTGTGTTTTTGTGTTCCTTAACTCTTTTTGCTCCTGTGTTTGCTAGTTGTTTTATACGTATACTTTCTTATTTTATTTCATTATTAAATATTAATACTTATTGTAATGGTACGTAGAAACTAATTATTCCCGTAAAGTTGTAAACCTACATGTTTAAATGCGTTTGAGCTGAAATCCCTCAATTGTCTGGTTTGCAAAATTTTGTTTTTCAAATGCGAGACTTATGTAGTAGCATCTTATATGTGTTCAAAATGTATTTATTAAAGTAAAAGAAACATGAGGTTCTCCATACCATTAGAATGGTTATTAAGTAGTATGTATGATATGGAATTACAAAGTATACATATGAAACAACCTTTATTACATATTTCGTTTTTGGCTAAGTGTTTGAGCTAAATACACATTTGTAGTTTTTGAATAATTACAATTAGGCTGTGAATTCTAGTGCTCTTGTGATTACGCACCTGTTTAGACTTTCTTTATTTTGTCTGGAGGGAAGGGGGTCTGTGAGGTGTGGCGAAGTGGTGTGACCTGTGGGTGCGTTAGCGGGTAGCAGCGGAGGAGGGAAGAGAGGCTGCTGAGCGGGGGCAGATTGTGTGTTGAGCTGCATGGGAGTGGGTCTGTGAGGTGTGGCGAAGTGTTGTGAGCTGTGTGTGCATTATTGGGGTGGTTGTGTACCGGAGTCTTGTGGTTTTGATGGTGTGCCTCAGTGAGTGATGTGTTGTCCCTGAGTGATGTGTTTGTGCCATTGAGTGATGTGTTGGTTGATAATATGTATTAAAGAGTAAATAGGCTGTCCTAAAAGTACGTAGAAAGAAAATAAGCGTCAGGTTGTGTGTTGAGCTGCAGGGAAGGGGGTCTGTGAGGTGTGGCGAAGTGGTGTGAGCTGTCCAAGTCTGGCGAAGTGGTGTGAGCTGTGTGTGCGTTGGGGGGAGCAGCAGAGGATGGACGATAGACTGTGGAGCAGGGGCAGATTGTGTGTTGAGCTGCATTGAACCAATGGCTTTTTCCCGCTATGTTGTACATGTGCGCTGTAAAGCCGATCACTTGTCCCCAGTTTGACCTTTTTGTTTGCCAGACCCCAATCTGCAGAGAGCTTCTTCTGATGCTGTGGGTGGAGAGAAGACCTCAATAGAGCAGCCAGACACACTCTCCAAGCAACCTTTCAGTAAATTACAAACACAGGCAGCTGACAACGCCAATAGTTGTGACTTGTTGTTATGATGTACTTGTTGTATCATGTATCTAGATGCAATGACACAAACAGCAAAATACAAGACAGGCGGCACACTATGCTGAGCACAGATTGTAGCTCATGCGTTTTTTAGCCACATCCCTAATTACATTGGCCATGCCCTTTGAGAGACCCCCCATGTTTTCATCCCACTTAAAGCCCTGGCCACATGACTAGTAATTGAGTTTTGTTAATGAATGCAGCCACTGTGCTACTTTGACAGAGAGAAGAATAACAGAATGACCAGTGTACTTTAGATGTACTGCAAGTCATTTCACGCTAGTCTGGGGCATTATAATGGGACAAAAGTCCTCTTTGACTCTGGGGACGTTTGACATCCGAACAAACGAAGAGATGTCTGAAGCATTTCATGACTGATGTGGGCACTGATTAAGGGCTGTGTGCACTTTGAGTGATGGCTGTGTGCACTTTGAGTGATGGCTGCGTTTACTGAGTGATGGCTGTGTGCACTGAGTGAGGGCTGTTTGCACTGAGTAACGCCTGTGTGCAGTGTGAGTGAGTCCTGTGTGCAGTGCGAGTGAGAGCTGTGTGCACTGAGTGACGGCTGTGTGCACTGAGTGAGGCCTGTATGCAGTGCGATTGAGGCCTTTGTGCAGTGTGAGTGAGGGCTGTGTGCACTGAGTGAGGGCTGTGTGTAGTGTAAGTGAGGGCTGTGTGTACTGCGAGTGAGGCCTTTGTGCAGTGTGAGTGAGGGCTGTGTGCACTGTGAGTTAGGGCTGTGTGCACTAAGTGTGTACTGTATGCACTGAGTGAGGCATGTGTGCAGTTTGAGTGAGGCCTTTGTGCAGTGCGAGTGAGGAATGTGTGCACTGTGAGTTAGGGCTGTGTGCACTGAGTGGCGGCTGTATGCACTGAGTGAGGCCTGTATGCAGTGCGATCGAAGACTTTGTGCAGTGTGAATGAGGGCTGTGTGCACTGAGTGAGGCCTGTGTGCAGTGTGAGTGAGGGCTGTGTAGAGTTCCACAATATTTGGAATTTGTGTTCACTATTGAGGTTTGCAAAACATGGCGATAAAAAGTGTGAGTAAGTGTTAAAGGAGCACACGCACCACAAATATACAAATACAAATTTGTTTCGCGTAATCCTAGTACTCATTTTTGTGTCATACTAAATGTGGTATTTTTCTTAATCCGCACACTTAAAATTTCTAGGCATTTACAGTGTTGGTGTGTGTGCATGGCCTAAGCAGGCACTGACGGCTGGTGTTATGCCTGTCTGGTGTGTAACTTTGCACTAACAAATGTAAGAATAAAAAAAATAGCATTTTACCTGCATGTAATAGTTTGTGTAAAAAAAGTGGTGGTTTTCACAGTGTTTCTAAAGTTGGTTCCCTTGTATTTTAGGGTATTTGGTAAGAAGGCGAGTTTCGTTCCCTTTAGTTTATATTTGCATTTCACAGCGGATGGCCGACAACAGATTAGAATCTTTACGACTAAGATTAAAGCACTCCAGTCTCCTGGGGTGGTTAGGCCCGAGATGTTTTTTTGTTGCTCTCGCCCCCTCCCTCCAAAAAAAAATGGCCACCACTATAGCAAATTTACTATGTTACTCTTTGTTTCAAATGTTAAGAATTCCAAAGTACTAAAAAGCATTCCGCAAATGAGATGTTTAGCAGAACATGTTGCACAAATGTTAAGTAACGTAAAGGTTTAGTTAAAATAAGAAGATTCGTAAAATATGTTTTTATTTTTCATCAACTTCAAAAGCAGTTATTTATGGTTTGTGCTGGTGGTGAGTTAGGCTGTGTTGGTACTGTGGTTGTGTCGCAGAGGTCAGAGTGAGTAAGTCTTCTGTCACTTTAAAATTAAGAAATAGTACGCAAGTTATGTAGCAAGTTTGTGGCCTCACTTGAGTTTCGAGAGAAAAAAAAGGAGAGCGTAGAGCGCGCCTGAGAGGGAGGGGGTGTGGGGAGTAGAAGAACGTGCAGCTGGATGTGAGAGAGGCAGTGGTCTGCATTTTCGCACCACATTTACATTTGACAGCGGATGTCCGACAACAAATTAGAATCTTTACAACTGAGATTAACCCACTGCAGTATCCTTGTATTTTTACCCTAAGTAAGTATCTCCTAAAATTTTCAAAAAAGAGATATTCTCCATGTTTTAGAATTGTTAGATAATGTAAAGTGTTGGAAAACAAAGGAAATTCATTAAAAAATTGTCTTTTGGTGCTTTGCTAATTTTACCGTTCTTAATTACTACAGCTGAATGTTGTTGTGCTAGAGAAGGGGGGGGGGACGGGCAGATGAATGTAAGAGAAGTGCGTGTGCGTGTTGCCGCGAGTTGAAAGGCAGGAAGTGGTATGCTTGGAAAGAGTGCACGTCTGAATGTTGTCGTGCTACAGAGGAAGGGGGTGGGTTCAGCAAAAGGCGGGCGCTGGACCTTAGAGAGGGTAGAAGGAAGAAGCAGATGGTGTGCGTGAATGTGAAAGAGTCTGGGGGCTGTTGGTTGTGTTTTAAAATGTTTTGAGATTTTACTACAGCTGAATGTTGTCGTGCTAGAGAAAGGGGGGGGGGTGGGCAGATGAATGTGAGAGAAGTGCGTGTGCGTGTTGCCGCGAATTGAAAGGCAGGAAGTGGTATGCATGGAAAGAGTGCACGTCTGAATGTTGTCGTGCTACAGAGGAAGGAGGTGGGTTCAGCAAAAGGCGCGCGCTGGACCTTAGAGAGGGTAGAAGGAAGAAGCAGATGGTGTGCGTGAATGTGAAAGAGTCTGTGGGCTGTTGGTTGTGTTTTAAAATGTTTTGAGAGAAAAGCGGGCATAAAAGTAGAAGGGGGTGGGAGAACGTGCAGATGAATGAGAGAGAAGCTATGGTGTGCGTGTTGCCGTGCGTGAATGGAAGAGAGTCTGGGAGGGGGAGAACGTGCAGATGAATGAGAGAGAAGCTATGGTGTCCGTGTTGCTGTGCGTGAATGGAATAGAGACTGGGAGTGTGGGGGGGTGGGAGAGAGAGTCTGTGGGCTGTTTGAGTTTGGTGTGCGTGTTTCCGCGAGTGAAAGGCAGGAAGAGCTCTACCCGAATATATCAGAGCACTTTTCATGAGCACCAGGCAGTTGTATTACAGAGGGACACATTCATTTCTAGGCAGAGGGAGATTGCGTGATTTGCCAAGAATCACAGGATGGTGAGTGTCCCTGCTGAGACGTGTTTGCGTGTTTGCGCGCAGTAAAGCTAAATATTTAAAATTAACAAAAGCATCAAACTTGTCTCATATATATTACATGCAAGAGAGGGACAGAGGAGGAAAGGTGGGAGGGAACACGGCCTGGGGGAAGCTGGCTGGGGAGGGGGAGGAGAAATCCGAGTAAGGCTGTGGAACAGATGGCTGGGTAGAAATGCGAGTCACGGCCATCAAGCAAATGGTAAGGGGAGCCTTTGAAGAGCAAGACAGGGGGATAGAAGCACGTTCACGAGCATGTGCACTTCTACAAATCCGGATCGTAAAAAGTCAGCTTTGTGGTTTGGTTGCAATAGGTCTCTCTGCGAGACCTAAAAACGGGCCGGCTCACTGGCTAAAAGGTAGAACTAAATGCTGGCACGGGCCATGGATGCAGAACAACATGAATGAGTACATCCACTGGAACAGCGCTACCATGCACACCCCACAGACCTACAAGGCTAAATCAGAGGTGTCCAAAGTAGTTCCAGGACGGCTAAATACTATCCAGATTTACAGGATATCTGCAGAACCCTTTTTTAATTTACATTTACTAGATGGTGGTTGATCTTGGAGTGGCAAATTAAATAAAAGGTGCAGAAAATCAGTTTTTTAAAAACAAGCATCCTAGCAGCAATTTGCAGATCATCAGAAAAAGTTTAGGAAAAAAGCGGCCGAGGAGTGCGAGGGGGGTGGGGGAGTTGCGCTTGTGAAGTCCGGTGGGAGGAAGCAATGGAGGTGGAGTAGTTTTAAAAATACAAAACAAGTGAAAAGTGGGGTGCCAGTCAGGAATGTGTGTCAACCATCCCGCCCCCGTGCTGCACTAGAGCATCTCATAACAAACAACAGAAGCAAAAGTTCCCCGATTCACCCTAACATCCCTGTAACTTCCGCCCCCTCACTCTAAATACACACAAGAGGCTGTTATTATGTGTCATGTTTATTATCGAGAAGTCTTTTTTCGACTTCCATTGCTTACATGATCACGTGATCGGAACCTTGTCTGCTCTTTTAACCACAACCGCGCGTAACTTCCTTCTACCCCTTCCGGTATCGACGAGACCTACCCTGGTTACCCGCCTGATATGAGTGTGATCACTGTGATTTCCTTACTCACGTAAGTGTTCTCCGACCTCATGTGTGCAATTTCGGTACTTTGGAACCTCTTTCCGTAATCTTCGCCCTCTACTTTACTCATCCTTTTGATCACTCCTATTTGTGCTATGTTACCGCTACACCACTGCACTCACTGCTTCGCCGTGTACAACCTTAGGAATGTCACATGAAAACGTACTTTATGGTGTATATGTAGCATTGTTTATTTATTTTTTGTATGTACATGCATGAATCTTTTATTTTACATTATGATGATGGCTAAGGTCCTGTATTCGTCTTTTCACAGGCCCCTGACGAAGGGTCACATGATCTGACCCGAAATGCATTGGGCAGAGTTATAATGGATACATATTGATTACTCAAAGATATTGAATGACAAACTCTCTAAAATGAATTAAGAAAACTGCATAATCAATAAAAACCAAAACTGATTGAAAAAATGGAGTCATGAACTTTTGTCAATAAATTGTTCAAACAGGAGAAGAAACACTTAAAGTTTCAAGTCAAACTTCAGCGCACAGTTAGTGGAAGTTGGTTAACTTGCACACAATCCGTCTTCATAAAAGACACAAATAGGCATCGTGTAACAACGTGTAGCGCTAAACAAAAAATCACACACAATTCTAGGAAAACTTTTGAAATAAGAGTGTGCGCAGAGACCAAAAAACTTTTTGCATCATGTTTATTATCTACCACCACAAAGCATGCTGAATATTGTAGTCTCCTGCATGTGATGAGGAATATAGAACTACAAATCCTGGCATGTTTACTGCCGTTGGCTGCACACGAGGGCCAGCTAAATGTGAAGCGTTGGTGCCGCAATTATACCAAAAGTAAAGAAATAGCAAAAACAAACCAATTTCTTTACTTTTGCTATAATCGCGGCACCCGCGCTTTACTTATAACATTAAAAGTAAAGCGCGGGTGCCGAGATTATACCAAAAGTAAAGAAAAATATATTTTTTCTATTTCTTTACTTTTGGTATAATTGCGGCACTCACGCTTTACTTTTAACATTTAAAGTAAAGTGTCAGTGACGCGATTAAAGCAAAAGTAAAGAAATAGAAAAAAACATATTTTTCTTTACTTTTGGTATAAACGCAGCACCCGCGCTTTACTTTTAATGTTATAAGTAAAGTGTGGGTGCCACGATTATACCAAAAGTAAAGAAATAGAAAAAACATCTGTTTCTTTACTTTTGCTATAAACGTGGCACCCGCGCTTTACTTTTAACATTAAAAGTAAAGCTCGGGTGCAGCGATTAGACCAAAAGTAAAGAAAAACAAGCACAGTCCGGAGATGTCTTATCTTCATGGGGCCATGTGTTTGAAACACAGGGACTCATAAAGATAATAAATCGCTTACGACAGCCTTAATGCAGGCGAGGCCATCCAAATGGGACGGCCAAAAAAGAGAAAAGTCTACATCACAATGTGCTCTTTCCCAATGGCTGGCCATCGTTTAGCATAAACAGTGACGCCAGCCAATGGGAAAGAGGGGCGGGCTTCAAGCCTGATACTGAAGCTCCCTCAAAAACAGAAAATCTCGCCAGTGAGACTGCGCATGTGCGCAGCCAATGCAGGCGAGACATAAAAAGATGTAAAGTTAAAGGACATATTAGGTACCCTTTGCATCCACATTTTGATCAAAAAGACTCTGCTCATGTGAGTTACATTGAAAAGCATTAAAAAAATAGCTCAACAGAATAGGGCCAATTCACAAAGGTGTTTATGAGTACGTGGTGTAATCATTAAACACTATTTCTCGTACTCACTAACACTAATTACAGGCGAGGAGTTAGGCAACGCTGTTGTTCCTGTTTGGCAATCCGCTGCTCGGGGTCGTCGCCATCACCACGGGCCCCCACCCCTGTTCTTCTGTTCACGGGCTTCACGGGCCGCGACGCAATGGGCCGCGAGCAAACCCCGATCAGCTCGCCGGCGATCCGGCATCATGGATTTCTGTGGCAGCAACACCTGCAAGATCGATAAGGTGGCGGTAGGCAGACGTCGATCTGGCGAGTGGTAAGCCGTGCCAGGCCGCTTGCTGCAAGCTGTGCTCTTGTGTGTGCTGCCAGCGTTTTGGGCACTCAATTTTGAGCTTTGCGCGGGCAGGCTGCCTGTTTTGCCTATTTTGACGCGGGGGACAGGGGACGGACAGAGGACGGAGGAAGTCGGTCGAGCGAGCCTCACTCGAGACTGTCATTCACCCCAACGCCGGCGCCGACACAGGTGAGCCTTAGCTTCAAGCGTGGCAAGGAGCAGGAGTAGCGGGTGGCCCCCTGGTGTGGCGAGAGCAGCTGAGGGCTTTCACCCGCAATCAGCGGGTCTCTACAGGGTCTGCCACTTAGTCCGCCATTGCCCGGTTAATCCAGAGTGGTGCGCAGGTCCATGAGTCTCAATTGCTCACCTTGCCCCTCGCATCCCGCCTTTTTTCTTCAGTGCAGTCACGGCAGTGTGCAGCCTGAGGGGGTGGTGGACTGAGGACCGAGTGAAGGCTTTTGTTCATCGAATGGGATAGGGGGGAGCAAAGGCAGTCAGCTGGGGGCTACAAAAGCACTGTGTGGCGAAGAAAACAAATACAACAACAAAACAACAAAACAATTACAATGGCCAAAACACCTAAATAATGAACATTACGAACATTGGTTACAAGGAGTCAGCTCCTTCAGGTGTGTAGATTACGGTTTACGGATTGAGGATTGTGGACTGGGGACGCAATACGTTGTACACAATTCCGCTGCAGTCCCAATCAGTGGATTAAAAACATCAACCACAACGCAAGGCAAAGCAAGCCAAAGGTGTTCTCGATAGCCGTCATGAGATCAGGGAGAGAGCAATGACACTCCCATTAACAAAGAGGAAAAGGAAAACTCAAGGTACAATGGTAAAGAATAACAACAAAGCCAGAACAGAAGGTGGGGTGCAACCCCTAATTGCCCCAATGTACATAATGTTTGCCAAATCAAGAAATATACCAAACAAATTCAACTTTCTGAAAAATCCAGCAGACGTATTGTTATCTTCCCTCGTGCAATCGAACGACGGGGACAAGTGTTTACCAGACCCGATTTTACCCTCTATACATGTTGGGGGTTTCAAATTGAAAAAGGACCAAATCAACCTAGAACCTATAACAGCCGGTCCCCGGCAGATGCTGGAACACTCAGACTACACAAAACAAAATGATGAACAAAATGATGAATCCTGGGGCATAATTAAGGACCATGAACCAGCAATAAATGAACATCTATTAGATTTGTCTGAATGTCCAGCTAAAGACACGTTACCAAATAAGCAGGGTCAATTTTACCCCAGCTTGGCCCTACAACCAATTGAGGTAGAGGTCAAAATCATCAAGCCGGCCTCAAACGTTATACAACATGAGAATCAATATAGGGCACTAGTCCTTAACACACAGAAAACAACTGACATAGCAGCGTCTCAGAGCATACAGAATATTGCAACAAACGAGGGACCAAGAGATTCAAAACATGACGCTGATGGTGATGAAGCCATTTATAGGCATACTCATTCGCTAGAAGCAGCAGTCTCAAACAGTGAAGAAAGCAAACCATCTCATCCGATGCCACTGACAGCTGAATGTGTGATCCCCAGCAATAACTCTATGGCCAGGGTTATCCCCGAAACAAGTGCAGATGCGGGATCAATATGGGATATACTCTTTAAAACATCTCAACTCACACTGGAGGCACTAACTTATCAATAAAATAAAATGAATGTCCAAGTGGACCTGCTAAACATTATGGCAACCTCAATATCAGGGATTGACTTAAAATTAGCTAACTTGAATAAGCTGATAACACAAGCCCAAGAATACGCTTTAAACACAGATTGCGCTTGTGGGCCGACAATTGATAAACTTGTATCCATCCCAGAAATGCTTACCACTTTAATTGAAGATTTAAAAGCTCAAACTGCCCAAACATTCTGTAATAGAACGATGGGGGCCAATAAACAATACTTTCAAGAAAATTTTACAAAAATAGCTAGCGCAAACTTAACTCTCAATTTAAATATGGACCTACTAGCTAATAAACAAACAATGGAAACATCTGGAGCCCTGACAAGGAAGAGCACCAACAGACCACTACAAAAACATTCTCCACAAACTTAGATTTAGACTCAACAAATACAAATGTAATACTTAAAACTCCTGGGACATCTGAGGAGAAAAGGACACAGGAGACTTCAAATAGTAATACTAAGATAAAACTTTCAAGACGTATGAAGAAAAAACTGAGAACACAACTAAAACGTCAAAAGTCCATACAAAATATAAGGTTTCCGGCTCAGCCTACGCATGTCCATACAAAGGGCACAGACAAATCCCCCCACACACAGGAAAGGTCAACATCAAGCAAACTTTACCCGATATTTCTCAAAACCAAAATACAGGACAATGCCATGAGCAAAGATAAGCCCATAGACAAGGCATCATCAAGACCATCATTGTCGCAGGCTTCAACACGCTTAGGAAGTGGTAGTTTAACCAAGGAAACAGCACAAATAATAAACGAACGGGAAAAAGAGAAATTTGAATGCGTGTCTGCCAATGAAGCTACAGGTTTGGGAACTAATAACCAAAGATTTGGGCAATCTATTTTGGTCGACGCTATAGAGTCGACACAGTACGAAGATATACGATGCATGGACCCCTCGCCTAGAATAACATAAATTGTACAAAATGTCAGAAATAGTTCTAAAACAATCTTACATCCACAGTACAAATCAAAGGGGATGCGTGACATTTTAAATAGGGGAACCTCTTAAGGCTCCTTTAATACATACCTGCACTTTCGCACATAAAAACCAAAGACATAGTATGTATTCAATTTGAACCAAATAAAGAGGACACCAACAAAGAAAACACCATAGATACCTGGTTAAATCAAAGCACGGTGGAAATGGTGCTGAGAGAAAAGGACATCTTCAAAAACTAGGGTATAGGGGTGAGTCAACCAGAACCAGAAAAGTACCCATTAATTCTTCAGGAGCTAGTAAATATAACAACAAAGAACATGAAATAGTCCTTTCAAGGAATACTCAGAGGCACATCAAAAATAAACGCAGACAAAAATTATAAAAAACTGACCATATCAGTCAGTAGACAAGAGGATGCGACAATTAGCAGGAGTGTCATAGACGATGGTTCAATAAGAACGCAAACATACGTTCAATTAAATAGAATAAGTCAAGAGCCACAAAGAACAATTCATTATTCCTGATGCCCAAAGGGGTACTCTAGAACCTAAAGGGTGTCGACAAGGGCCTACAATAGTTAAACCTGTAACATCGGAACCATTGTGCGTATTTCATACTAATCATAAAATGCTTTCCAACCTTAAAATCCTTTCGTGGAACGTGGCAGGATTACAAAAAGCACTGAAGCACGAAACTGTCCCACAAATATTGCAGGAAGTAGACATAGTATGTCTACAAGAAACTTGGGCAACAGACTATGTACACCTCGAAGGCTATGCTGGTTTTCATAAACTGGCAACCAAAAACAATTTGGGTATTTCGATCTACGTAAAACATCAAAAGCAGGTGACAGTGAAGAGGATTAAAACAAATTCTGACGCATTACAGGCACTAATAATAGAGGGAGACAGAGTCCGAAAAGATAATGTGCCGATATTAGTTATAAATTTATATCTAAATGCACATGGAAAGAACAACTTGGATACCACCAAATATACCATAACACTAATAAAGGAAATTATATACTCCTACGCGCACCTGCCCAAAGTGATAGGAGGAGATTTTAACCTGCACCACCTGGGAGTACATCAGAGTGACAAGTTTGGTCTAACCAGTCCTGAAAGGGTCTTTAATTCCTTTCTAAAAAATTACGACCTAAAATCGGTGAAGGACATAGCGAAATGTCCAGACTCTAAGCTTTTGAGCACAGCCACATTTAGGAATTGTTCCACAATTGACTATATTTTTTAATGTAATCAGCTAGCTGAGAAAATTGCCAACGCTGACATAATAGCACATGAAACTAGTGACCACAAACTACTGCAGGTGGACCTAAACCTGAGCTTACTACAGAGGGAACAAGCTGTGGCAGTATCGTCGTCAACAGGGATTGAAGAACATTCCCTAGTCAAAAGGATAAAATGGAACAAGACCCAAGCAAAGTGGTTCAATGTTTGGAGAAAAAAAACAAGAGACAGGCCAGGGGAATCCGCCCACAATGGAAAAATGGACAGAGTGGATTGGACACCTAAAAGCAAAATTGTTCAACAATATTAAGGTCAGTGCACCGGGCCATAAAATGTTTACCTCACGGTTTAACAGCAGGGCATCACGGAATGATAGATTGGTGGGCTATTGTACAACTAGATGGGAAGGTGTACAGAAGGGATTCAGCACGGAGAGTGGGTAGACAGAAAAAGATTACATCATGCAAGTGAAGGTCACAGGGAGAATGTAGGCGGGTAGTGAAAGGAGGTTGAAGAGGGGACAGGCAGGTTTAGAGCGAGAGATTAAAAATGTTTGTACACTGCCAGGGACATGGGGAGGATAAAAGATCACAGGATGATTTAATGTTTAGTCTTGAGCCGGTTTTTTGACAAAGAAAAGGGGCAAATGATGCACAGAGAGAGCTTTTAGGGGAGGGACAAAAAGGAATGTTTCATAGTAAGCGATTTTGTCCTGTAATTTTAATGCATGCAGAACTTGTGTAGACACGATAATTCTTTTGAGAGCACAGTACAGATTATTAATATACTTGGAGGGGTGACGATACTTGTTAATGTCTGGATTATATGCAGTTGGTAATTGTGTTTTATATGATCTTTCACAGCGACCCCCAAAGAAGGGCGTTGTGCCCGAAATGCATTGGGTCATCTTTTATTGAATAAAATGCCGCCTGAAAGGAATCTCAGCTTCAGTCATGTTCTTATGGAAGGTCCGGATGGACACACTAGGAACAGTAGAAATGTGAAAATCAGCTATATGTATTTAAACCTGTGGACTCGCTTCAGTGTTGAAAAATGGGACAGAACAAAAGTGATTATTAGGATAACATGGAGTAAATATGAACAGGTTGGATAAAGATATATGCAGGCCTAAATGGCACAATAAGCTGTGCATTTGCCTGGGACGTGACCACGCCCCATTTGAGTGATTCTTGTACCTCAGTGCCATGGGGCATGGCGCTATAGCAATTTGCACGCAATTTTGTACGTATGAATAGACATGATTAAGATTGAGTAAAAAAGAAAAAATCAAGGTGTGCATTCTATCCTGTCTAAAGATACCTCACGGTTTAGACATAACACAAATCTTATTACACTGTCACGTATGCTAAAAAGGGCAAAGAGATCACACAACACCAGAGGAACACAAGAAACAAGGGAGAAATGTACAGACTTAACCAAGAAGAAGAAACACTTATTATGGTCGCTCAAACAGGAAAAACTAGAGCAAGACTGGGTAACAATACACAAGCTCGCAAACCCCCACAAACAACGACAACTTTGGCAATACATCGCAAACCTGGAGAACGCCAACATCGATAGGCGTAATTCGGTACACGCTGATGCTTGGAAAAAGGCATGTTGCCTCAATCTACACTGAGAAATCAGCTACTACAGTCGACAAAAAATATGAGATACAACTCGTAACTGGAGAAGACACAGACACGGAGGCCACCACGGGATCAATTGGTAAAGAACAAGATGGTGACATCAATCAAACAGACGATAAAAAGGATAAGAAGAGATGGGTCTTCTGGGCCCAATGGCCTCCCAGGGGCTATTTGTAGAGAAGATCCAGTTTACTGGAGTAGAATTCTCTCTAAACTGTACACTGAATGTAGATTAAAAGCAAAAGTACCAGACTCATGGCGAGGGTCCTTCTTGCTCCCTATCTTTAAGAAGGGGGACAACACAGACCCAAAAAACTACAGACTCATTGCCCTTCTGGATATTGAAGGGAAAGCCTATGCTAGTACTCTACTGAAGGAACTAAATGGATGGATCAAAGAGAATTAAATTCTCCCCCACTATCAGACAGGCTTCCGTAAGGGCTGCTCTACAATTGACAACTTTGTGGCCATGTCATATTTGAGCCAGCAAGCCAACAGCAAAAATAAACCAATTTTCGCATGCTTTGTCAATTACTCAGCTGCCTTCGACGGGGTACCCCGACACAAGCTATGGGAAAAACTGAGCAATTGGCATATCTCAGCAGGACTCCTTAATGCCATCATTTCATTATATAGTCATACCTGGATCCAAGTAAAGCTAGCGGACAACACTATAACAAAGAAGTGCCTGACAAATCGTGGACTAAAACAAGGATGCGTACTCGCCCCCACGCTGTTTAATTTATACACAGCAGATCTGGGGAAGAAGCTTTTGAATGCTAGTCTGGTGACCCCAAAAATTTGGAGAAATAAACTGCAAATTTTACAATATGCTGACGATCTACTGGTAATAAACCACACAAAAATTGGGCTGCAAAGAGGTTTGGATTCTTTAAATAAGTACAAAATCAATGAACTCATAATAAATGCTCAGAAAACGAAGGTTGTGATCTTTGACCACTTCCCCAAAAAAGCCTTACTGAAATGGCATGTGGGTAAGGAAATTATTAACACCACGCGTTCATACAACTACCTCGGATGTTGGCTAAGTGAAACTGGCAAAGCAACATTACACACGCATAAAATGAAGGCCAGAGCACAGGCAACAATTTTTTCAATATACAAACTAAACGAGCTTATGCGGAGTCCGACATCTGGACCCACCAGAAAAGTATTACTAGCCAAGATCAGGGCAACTGCAGGGTACGCACAACAGGCATTCCCAGGAAAAATTGAGGCAATGTTGGACAAAGTGCAGTGCCAGGCCTATAAACGCATCTTTAAACTTCCCAAACACCCTCGTAACAGTTTAATTCATTTGGATTTTGGCCTAAAGCAACAAAGCAAGGAATGCTTGGGAATACATGCTAAAAACTTTTATCAACTTATAACAGCTCCAGCCGGAAGTTTAAAAAGTATGCTCAAGTCAATCTACGGAGAGACCATCAATCTGTGGCAAAGCTACAAGGATAAAGCAGTGGAAACATTGGGGCTGGCAATTGAAAATAGGAAGGATGCACCAACAACCTATCTGGCGATTAAAAATGCAATAAACAAACAATGTTTCCATCTGTCACATACAAATGACCTAGAAGAATTCGTAACAGGAAGAGGGCCACCCGGATTGGCAGCATCATATATTGGGCATAAAACCCAGCCCTATCTTCAAAAAGCACTTGGAAGGAAAGCACTTAAAAACATCATATGGGCCGGATTAGTGCCCCTTCAAATAAAAGAGCTAAATCCAGGGTGGAGGTCCGTTGAACAGAAAATAAGATGCAGACTCTGTAACTATAAACACGAATCTCTGCTACACATGATTTGTTGCTGCCCTGCGATGCTTTCGCCCCAACAGACCCTCTTAATACAAATTTGGTTATGACATGGGGCTCGAACAGTAAAAGAAGCAGTTTATGTACTTTTCTCCTGTACTCTTTCATCGGACCTGGCCAGGTTCGAGAAATATATGGCCGAACTTCGAAATAGGTTTATGGAAGACGAGGGGTTAGGCAAGATAAAAGCCAACTCAGTTTAATAAGCCAACTTGTCCCATTAATCAGACAGACAGAGAAGATATTATTTTAGTAATTACCAAATGTATAGATATACATACTTAAACATTTATTATCTTTATGTTATATACAAATGTCTTCTCTTAGAATTTATTGTTCTATTTTATGTCTTTTATATAGTTCTCATCTTTTTAACCTTTCTTTTATTGGCATGCAAGATGTATTGCAAATGGTTTTAGGTAACTGTGCAATATAAATAATAAAATTCTATTCTGCTTCTGCTGCTTCATTGTGAAAAAAAAATGCCTTTGTGAAATGGCTCCATAAATAAGAATGTAGACGACTATGAAAAATGGTTTTCACGTGTGCCTAAAGAGTGATCATTAAGCAAGAATGCCCCCAAAACCAAAATATTAACTTATGATTTGTTTAAACAGTTCTGAGCAAGGGTGTTCCTCTTCAGGGACTTCAGGGCATAGTCCTGCCACCTGTCAGCCCAAGGAGTCACTGACCAATTAAATGATTACACTGGTATAAGTATTTAAATTTAGCAGTGTTCATGCAAACACTACTTTCATGTTTACATGAATTCTTCAGTACACAGCCCAGCCCTCTCTCCCTCTCCTGTAGGCTCCTGGTGATAGGTAGAGGAGAAGGGGGCTGAGTGACAATCCCGCTACAGAGTGTTGTTTAGAAACACAACACTCTGTAGATGTATGTCTTGATTGCATATGCAAGGGGTGAGGATCAATTACAATCCCCTAACACAGACACAATCCTTTTTATTTAGCCGACTTACTATGCATACATCAGGCAGCACAGTATATCTGCCAAATTGAAGATGTCAGGGTGCAGATGAGTGCATCCCTGATGCAAAGGATGAGCCACACAGAGCGGCAAGGGCAGTACCCCCAACATTTTGCCATCTTCCGATAGGACTGTACTTATAGAAAAACTACGAGAGGAATTGAGGTGGGTCTTGCTCTGAAACCTGAGCCTGATGCTCAGTCTGTCTTCTTGTTAGAAATCATGGATTGCTGTTTCCTATGTCCAGCACCCAATTGCTGCTCAGGTGTTGCAATGAAGCTTCTGAGTTGCCATAAAGGAAGAAAGGTAAGCCAAAACAACAACTGTGTTTCTCTGTGTATATGGGACTGAAAGTGTGCTTGTTAGTGATTGAGAGAATGAGATTGTGTGAAAGTGTGAGTTAGTTTAAAGTACTTGAGAGTGTCAATGACAATGAAAGAGTGAGAACAAATGAGTGAGTGAAAGTAGGTATTAATAAGGGAAAGTGAGTGAGTAGAGACATGTGAGAGGAAGGGAGAGTGAGTCGGGTGTGTCTCTATCAATGGTGCAACGTGTGCAGCTGCACCAGGGACAAAGGCCCACAGTGAATGGGTACATTTGTTTGTGAGGGCACCCAAGGCAAACTTTGAAAACATTTAGATAAACCCATGGTAAGTATCCTGTGCCACCACTTTTAGGGATAATAAGATACTAACTAGTCTGAGGCCAATCAAGAAAGTTATTTATGAGTATACTAAATAATGTTTAGGTAGTAGTACTTTCCCTACTCATAAATGCTTTTGTAAAATGGTCCAAATGTGTTTGGCATGATGTTAGAAATTGGGTTGGAGTTTGACTGATGTATGAGCCCTAATCAAGCAGCAACCACAATCCTACTCAGGGTAAGAAGTAGGCAAACCCTAAATTAGCTAGTGCTTACCCTCCGGTAGCTTGGCATAGTCAGACTTAACATAAAGCCGAAGTGTAATGTATTTGTGCAACCCAGTAAAGCAATGAAAACACCACACAAAAAGATTCCACACCAGGTTAGTGAAATGGAACTTAATGTAATGAACAAAACAAGAACAAAACAACACAAATCCAATAAGTAGATCTTAAGATATGAATTTTAAAGAATAAATTGTAAAATAGTGCTTAGTAGCAATAACCCCTTACTTGGGGTATCTGGACGCGCCGGACCAGGCCAAAGTCTAATGTTCAGGCTGACCACAATAGAGCATAGGCCCGATACAGGGAGCCAGACAGGCCTGTTGAACAATAGCACCTTGATCCTGGCAGCGGCGACATGAAAAATGTGGGCCATAGCCAAAGCGATGTGTTGGTGTTGATCCACGCAGTGGTGGAGATGCGCTGGTCCTGATCCAGGCAGCAGCAATGATGAGTTGGTGCGGATGAGTTTTTGGGCTGTGAGGTAGAGAATGGGCATCGTTGTCTAAGATGCAGTCAACAGAGATGCAGAGTCCTTGTGCAGATCCAAGAGCAGTGCATTGAGGCTGATTCATGCGGTAGAGCTGATGTGCCTGTTCTGGTCATACAAAAGGAGTGATGTGCTGGTTCCGATCCATGCAACATGAGTGATGCTCTGATTCCAATCCACGTAACAGGGCTGATGTGCCAATTCTGATCCACGCAATGGTATCGATGTGGGATGCATAGGTTTTGCTGAAGCAAGCACTTAAGGCCTCACTTCCAAGTGTCCAGAACTGGGGAGGCACCACTTGGCAAGGCAGACTCAGGCAGTCAAGGTGAGGCAACAGGTAGGTTGGAAGTCTTGTATTTCCTTGAGACGTTAGATCAGGAGGCCAGCCAGCTAGCCTTTGGAGTCACTATGGGTTCAAGTGATACATTTCCAGTCCTCCTCACCCATGCCGGGCAACAGCAGGCAGCAGGGAAACATAGCAAGGCAGGAGTCCAGCAATGCAGCAGTCCAGCAGGGTGGCAGTCCTTCAGGAGCACTGCAATTTATCTTCCTGGCAGAATCTTCACACGTTCAGAAGTGTACTGAAGGGGAAACAACCTTTACAATGCAACTTTTACATCGTACTACCATTACACGCAGTCATAATATCGCGACATCCCTTACATCGCATGCCATTACAACGCAACTATCACATCGCATACCATTACAACGCATGTCATTACAACACAGTCATTATAAAGCATACCAGTGCAAAGCATACCATTACAAAGCATGGTACTCTTACACTATCCAATGCTTTCCCTACTGTTGCATCCCCTGGAGTTAGAATAGTAATTTTACCCCTACACTATCCAACACTTACCCTACTGTTGCACACCCTAGAGTTAGAATAGTAATTGTTACCCCTACACTATCCAACACTTACCCTACTGTTGCACACCCTGGAGTTAGAATAGTAATTGTTACCCCTATACTATCCAATACTTACCATAAATGCAATGTAATGGTATGCGTTGTAATGGTATGCGTTGTAAGAGTAGTATGCGATGTAATGGAATGCATTGTAAAGGGAGTTTCTTAAAATGCGATGTAGTTTCATGCAATGTAATGGAATGCGTTGTAAAAGTATGCGTTGTAACGACATAAAACCTACTGAAGTAGTGACATCTGAGGTCCAGTACTTTTACCCAGGTGTGCCTTTGAAGTGGGAAAGACTGTTATGAGCCCCAAGGTACCCCAATATAGACCTAGGTAGCTGCACAACCTTTTTCCTATATTCGTCCTTCCTTACTCTACATAATGGTTCTTACGCTGAACTTTTACCAAGCTATGTACGTGATTTTCTACGAAAACTAGCCTCAATTATTATGCATGAGGATTCTTAGTATCATATCTATTGCATACAGTAAGTAAATGTCAACTTTCTAAATGTGACGTTTTCAGAATTGCGATTTTGAATCCGACTTCACCATAAATCTCTTCAAAATTGGGAATTATACTGAATGTAATAAGGTAATCCCAAAATTACCCTATGGGAGAGATAGGCCTTGCAGTAGTGAAAAATGAATTTAAGAGTTGTTTTACTATAAATACATGTAAAACATAAAAGTACATGTAGAGCTTAAAAGTACTGTCCTGCCTTTTAAATATATTACACCCTGCCCTGGGTATTGACCAAGGCCCACTATAAAGGTGACTTGCATGTACAAAAAGGGAAGATTTTGGCCTGGCAAGAGGTTTATCTTGCTGCGAAATAGCAGTGTAAACTGCACACAAAGCTTCTGCAATGGCAGTCCTGAGCCATGGTTAGAGGGCTACTTAAATTAAAAAAAATTCTTTAATTCCACATTTGTGAAGCACAAACTTATCACCCCTATGGGGATGAAGGCGCTGGGGGCCCGTCAGGGAGATTAAGTGAGCTTTTGCCCAGAGTAATATGATGCTGAGATGAACTACCGCTAGTATTGAACCGTTAGCGCCTCGCTCCGGAGTCAGCTGCTCTGCCCGCTGTGCCACACCTCTCCCACTCTACCTGAGTGGGTGGCACAATAAGTGCAGCAGGCTCACTAGTAGCATTTAATTCACATGCCCTGGGCACACGTAGTGACACTTTAAGAGGTACTTACAAATAAATGAAATATGCCACTTGGCTTTTTGGGACTCTGAACAACCATCTTTGGGTAGAGCTTTCACGCTCTGGAAAGCTGACCACCTACGTGTACCTTCAAGAGTTCATCAACAAACTTGGCTTGACAGACGCCTGGAACGCTCCAATGGGCAGCTCAGCCTTTAAGAAATTAGTAACCAAGACAACAAGACTAATATCATTAATAAAGGACAAGAATGCGCTATCTAAACAAACTCATGGTTGGGCTGTGTTAAACAATGACGATGTCCTCAAACTTAACCCTATCTCAAGGCAGGTATAAAAATTGCGACCATGGAAAGATTCTTGAGGCTCCGTTCACTTCTACCACCTTCTCCGTTCACTTCTACCCCATTGGAAAAGAAGGGGTGGAGACCAGCCCTGTCACTTGTGGGCTAATGACACGGAGAACCTTATTCACATCATATGCATCTGTGAAAAGTTAAAAGACCTGTGGAAAATGTTACTAAAGTTATTCCTCAATCAGTATGGTGTCAGGTCCTGTAGGCAGGCAGTAACGATGTGCTTCAATCTATCCTTAGTACAGCTAAACTGCTGCCTCATAAAATTCCATGCATTGACTGCGACGAAGCTGAAAATCCTACATGCAAAAGTTACATCCTTGGGAACTGTTTGAGCCACTTCATAATACCGGCCTCTCACAACTGAATCTGGATGCAAAAAATAGCTGCTACAGGTTTCCTACTTGTCGCAAGGGATCATTTCGCAAGTGTCAAAATAAATTTCCTATTGAGCTGCCTTCTAATAGACTCAGTGCTGGTTGTGCAAGGGATTCAAGCACTTTTGACATTATCTTAAAAGTTTTACGCATACATAAAAGTGTTTATTTTAAACTTTTTCTTAGTTTTTTATTGTATTAACGTAATGTGACTAATCTTATTGTAAAATGCATGTATGCAACGGATTTAATTAATCATGCATAATAATATTAAACCGAATTGTGTGGAAAAAAATTGGCTTTAAGCCAGTGTTACCATGTGTTTTAAGGAGAGAACACAATTACTTTAGCACTGGTTAGCAGTGGTAAAATGTGCAGTGTCCTAAGGCCAGCAAAAACAAAGTCAGCAAAAACTGCAGGTCTGAAGTCAAAACATTACGGAGAAACCAAGCAGGTCTAACAAACTTCATGTTTTAACTATTCTGCAGTTTGATGCCTGCTCGCAGTCTCAACCACAACCCGGCCATATTAAAGGTGACGATGCGGGTGTATAGCACTAACCAGGCCACTGGGTACTTGGGCTCTTATGAAACTTGACTCTATGAGTATCTTGTCTGGGCAGTCATGGCCTTGCTCAAAGGAAGACGTGTGAAGTTTGAGTCCAGGAAGAGTATAAACTCGTTTATCTCACTTGTAATACTGATGAGAAAGTTCAGCAAGGGTTCTTATTTTAAGAACAGCACTTTATTAATATGTCACAATATGAAAACAAGTATTCAGTACAAGTAGTATTCAAATGATAAAAATCACACAAATTGCTTACTTAACAAAAATAATACAGGTAAATACAGCTGCAACTTTGGGCTTTGCGTTGAGTTCAGTGATGGCAAATTACTCTTGGCGAGTGGGTGGCCATTAAGCCCAACCTCAGGATGGAACTACCATCACACGTGACGGAAATCGTGATAGTGGGCATGGAAACGGGTGCACAAGAGAGATTGAGATTCAGGTTCATGATCCTAGTCTTTTTCTCAAGACCCTTTTCTCCAGATAATGAACCAGAAAATGAACCAGGAGTGAGCCTCCCTTGCTTGTAATGCTGGAGGGAGGCAGCTTGTAATCTGTATGGAGAGAAACAGCGAAGAGCTGCCTCTGCTTCTTGTTTTTATTCTTGCTTACTTGACTTTATTAACAACTAGAGAACCAGGGGGCATATTATCAAGGGGGTTTATCTCCGCTTTTTTGGCTTTAAAAGCCAAGAAAGCGGAGATAAAATTATCTCCCTATTACCAAGCTGTCGCTAACACCAGTTAGCGACAGCTAGTAGGAGATAGCGACCATCTTGGGCCCCACTTTGCATGTCAGTGATATTTATCACTAATGAGATGCAAAGTGGGCGTGCCAAGATGTTAGAGACTGAAAACAGTCGCTAACATCGCTATCTCCTATTACCAACCTTTGGAGATATTTGCGCTAAGCGGGAATATCTCCAAAAGCTAACACCTGCCCTGAGCAGTTCTTAGCCATGTTATCCAATGGGAGGTGGATAACATGGCTAAGAGCATTTGCTCGATAATGCATGAATATCGCTGACTTTTCAGCGATATTCATGCATTTCGGCCGTTTTTTATCGCATTTGCGATAAACCTTGTTAATAGCAAGGTTTATCTGCGATAAAAATCGCCGATGTGCGGCGATAATTTTTGTCTCTAAACAAGTTAGAGACAAATATTATCGCTAGTTGTTGGTAATATGCCCCCAGTTTCTTTCAACCTTCGTGGACGGTCGGATTTGAGACTGCTTGAGCACTGTGCATTGTCCACATTGAGGGACCGTAGCTCCTGGCAGCTGTTTGCTATTTACATCCAGTCCCTTTGTGTTTTTACTAAAAGAATATGGAATTGTGTTATACCAAAAACAATCGCTTTACTGGGGATTTAATATTATTATTTTAGATTTCATATGTTTTAGACAAATGGACTAAGGGTTAGTTATTTCAACAGGAAGTATTTTTCACACTAGCCACTATCCTTTCTTCTATCTTTTTATTTTTATATTTTATTGTTCGTATTAATTTATTTCATATGCACTATGGTTTGGTTGGCGTTAGACAACTCCCGCATACATTTCACATGAAACGCAGGGCCTGATTTACTATTCTTTCATGCAAGGCATCATACATAGCAAGGAAAATTGTTGTGTTGCGCGAAAGGCCATGAGCAGAAATGTGCCATTGGTAAGTGCATATGTAGACACCATGGTGCAAGGGTGCTTGCATTGAGGTCAGAAATGTTTTTGTACTGGAAGGAAAACGTTCCTGCACAAAAATAACCCTTAGATATGTATTCCCATGGGCGTCCGCAGGGGGGGCAAGGAGGGGCGCTTACCCCCCCCTGGAGCGACCCTCCTTGCCCCCCCCTGCGGACGCCCATGAAAACCGTGACTTCAAGACGGAGTTCTAACGCTCTTTCCTCTCCTTTCTTTTATTAGCTTCCCTGTGAAATGGATCCAAAAAAGAAAGGCACTTTTGCTGGAAATGTCATGTTTTTCTGACATTTTAATTCCAAAGTGCAACATTGGGAATAAAAGGCTAAAAATATATAAATAACTAAATAAAGTAAGACTGAGTGGTAGCAAACTGGCCAAACTGATTTTATTCACACTGCAACACATTAACGCCACTTTTACAGAGTTTGCCAGTGAAGCGCTATTTTTGTTTTCTTGTCTTTGTTTTCCCTGGACTTGGAACTAGTGCACCAATCCTGGAGGTACTACAATGTGTGGATTGGAACACAAAATGTGTGCTGCGGCTCTGCGTCCAGGGATGTGGTCTTTTTACCATACTGCTTACGTTTTGTAAGGATATAAGCAATAGCATTGAAATGGGTCCATTCAGGGCCCTGTAGTCGTGTCCTTAACTTTTCAGGAAAAAGCACCCACTGATTTCTGAATAGTGAGTGCAAAAGCATTAAGGTAACCAGGTTGTTCCTGCTTGCATTTCCCATGGTTTTCAACATTTTGCATTCCCTATAAGTGTTTGCTTTGTCCAGGATGTTGTTACTGTTTTTTTTGTAGGCCGCATATTGCTCTTGTCTAGTGCGTAATTTAAATTGAGCCGCATCCAGGTGTTTATAGCGGGGAACAATTGGGTTGTAGTTGAAGACAGTGGGAGTTTTTCTCAGTGGGGCAGTACAGTGTTCAGTGGGGGAGAGGATGTGGCACTATGGTCAGAGCTGCTGAATTTGGAACTGGGAACAAGGTTTAGCCTTAATAACCGGTCCACTAGACCTTAGAAGGCTTCACAACACCTTAGAAGTCCTGGTGTCTTTGCACCAGCAGGTGGACCCTAGCATGACAAGTGTAGGATAACCTTCAAGGCTTCTCCACCACTATCCATACTGAATTTCACCTCCAGTCTTACAGGCAGGCCTATGAAGCAGCACACCATAGAGCAACAGTGACCCTGTCACTGAGGTCACAGGACCCTTGAGAACGGCCAGCTCTAGGGTGGCGCAACCAGTGTGACCGCACCGGGTGCTGACTTTAGGTGGAGGCATCATGTATCAGTATTTTATGGTTTTAAAAGCACTCGCTGCCTCCTTCCTGGCCTCCAGCAATTTTCGGCAACAATAAAAATGTCATGATGACGTGATTAATGTTCTTCCTAGAGAGAGATCAGAATTTTGTCTAGTGGAAGTTTTGACTCATGGAAAGGTAGCTCAGAGGGTTAATGTACCGGCTACAAAGAACATGCGCCATGCAGATCACAAAGTGCACATAATGTAAATAGGTCAGTGGGCTACTGATTTTGTCAGAGAGATCCTTTTGTTACTTGCAGTTTATAAGTTAAAATTCTAACTTAGAACCGCGAGCTATTAACTGTCATCTAAGAGCTGCATACAAACTGCAATGTATAAATTAGAGTGTTATGTTGTCCCCACCCCCCCAGTCTTTGATTATCCTAATGTCCCAAAAAGTGCTCTTTCGGACAGAAATCAATTCTGATTATTAAGGAGAAACCCCAACCATGGTATTACGTTTTTAACTCCGGGTATTGTGTTACTCCAGACCAATCACTATAAAACTATACGGGCTACTAGTATGGTTGTCATGAGACTCCTACACCTTGTAGTCCTTAGTCTTATGTAACATTTTCTATACAGTGATTTACACACATATTGATTGTCTCTGTGTAATGTGTGGGATGTAAAGTGCTCTGACACCCTACAATGGTATGAGTGGCGCTGTAAATCAAATTAAATGCATCTGAGAGAGAGTGGTCATGGTAACTTGGGGGCACAGTTAAAGGGTGGTAGTGAGGGAATCCATGGCAGAGGTGGTCATTGGGGGGCACTAACAAACATTAATGCACTGGACATCACCAGTGCTATGGCTGGCCCTGCCCTTGAGGCCAGTCTGCCTCACCCATAGGTACCTCCATGGCCTTGTTTCAGCAGTAGTAGCTGCAACTCACCAGGGATTGGCAATGCAGGATTTGCACGCACACCAAACTAAGTTCGCAAACTTACAGTCACCCGGCTTAATTCACAAGCACTTTTAACATGTGCTGCCTGCTGTGGGGCCACTGGAATTAATTTTGCAGCAAAGGATGACAACATTATACCGTAGTGTTGACTAAATTATGCATTAAAAAAAAGGCTGCAGCATAATGCAGTATATTTTCAGATATTTTATTATTTTGACGTGTGCACACATGCTAACAGTCTATGGAAAGATTTTGCCTTATTAGTACCAGTGTAACATACAAACGCAGCAGTGCGAAAGGTGATCAGTCAACCTTTACAATAGGCCATTCACTCCGCAGCAACACAAGTCACATTTTATATTAACTTTTGATATGTTTGAGCTACAAACAATTTATTAGTTTAAATGGTCAGAACATGCAGCAGATCTTACATTAGGAGGCAAATATGGCAGAGCCACAATTTTAGAGAAAACATTTGCAAACTAGGATATTTTGCCATTCATGTTTGAACTGCTGTTGTGGAAAAAGGGAGTAGTGCTGATGACAGAAACTCCATTGCTCGGAGACAAATGGCTTGTGTTTCCACATTTTATCGTATTTGGTACATTCTGTGATTAGAAGCATATCCCACTTTGTGAATATATTTTAATGTCAATAACTCATTATAATCCTAAATAACCATGTGTTTCCATTGGTTGATTAAACTGGGCAGTGAAATGCCAACCAAATACAAAAAATTGGGATGTCTGCGTATTCTGGCCACACCTCTGGCTCCACTCACAGATCCAATCCTTGGGTTATTCCCGCCCTTTCATTCTCCGCCCACTGTTCCCTTACTTTTTTTCCCCCCACTTCGACCACTGTGTAAGACACATCAGCCCTGGACCTGTGATGTGCCGCCGCTGCAGGCGCCGCATGTGCCACACATTTACGGTGCCGGGCTTCCGCATAAGGGAGCTGGCCATTATTGTATCCCTAAACGTGGGCACGTTGTCAGTTTGACATTGACTACACGTAGAGGGACTCTAAGTTTCTTTTAAAAAATATAGCTAACATTTGGACCTATAAATTTTATTTTGTATAAATTAATTGAATGTGTGTAAAATTTAGCAACGCCCGGGGAATTCTAGTAAAGGGAGCACCCATTGGCGAATCACTAGCGTGTGTGATTGATGCATTATTTATTACTAACTTTGACGTTGTGCTTTAACTTTGGATAAAAGTTATCATGATTTCTAGCACCAAGAAGCCAATATTGGTAAATATGTGTGCTACAAATAATCCCTAACATACACTGTGCATACAGTATATTTAATCTGGTGCTTTAATCATAGGCTGTTTTAAAGTATTCTGATAAAAATCGAATCATGCTGAAGACAGCCTTGATTGGTGTTGGATCGAGGACCCGGAAGTCTGCACACCTAGCAGACAGAGATAAAGCACCTTGTCAGAAAGTTTAGCGTTTTCCCTACAGGTGGTGTTTGTTAGCCTGTGGCAGGGTCAGTCACATGTCCTGGATTCCTGGCATTTAATTGAGTCTATCCCAGTTCTGCGCCCCAGTGTTTCTTGTGCCCCACCTGGCACACATCATGTCGGAGGATGGTGATGACGTTAACATTTTGCCCTCCCCCCCCCCCCCGGAAAAATGTCTGCGGACGCCCATGTGTATTCCTCTTTTCACTTATGCCGCAGAATGCAACACACATGCAAAGAGGACGTAACAAGAGGAAATAAAGCTATTTACTTTGTAATGCCTCTCTCAGGTAGGTGCACCATTTTGGTTGAACCCGGGTTTAGTGACTTCACTAATCTGGGTTTGCTTCAAAATACATAGGAGGGGGCTGCATAAGAACACCAATGTTCCACCCATGTAATGCCTACGCAACGCAGGGTAATGAACGGCATGCATGGCGCTGGGTTGAGTTACTCTGTGGCTGAAAAGTGATGCAAAGCCACCAACTCTCGATTAGTGTAGCTTTTTAAATGTCACTTCAGCACTAGCATTGCATTGCGTTGAACAGTAAAGCTGGCCCACAATGTGCAGGTCAAATCTGTCGTATACCAACCAATCATCATTATGACGTGCGGGAGGTGGCTCTGTCCATGCCAGCTTCCCTCTAGCTGGGTCATAGACGACATTGGCTGGAGCCAATGGAGCACACAAACATCGAGCTGCAAAGGAAAACATCCAGTAGAAAGGGTACACACCACAGTCCAGGAGATGACAGCTTCTCAGAGCGAGACTAGTCTAGGATAGGATCCACCCACCATGGAGGAGGCCACATAGGCTTCCAATTTGCACATCAGTTATACCTCAATACCACAGTATGAAATGCCTGCACACATTGGTGCACGCACACACAGTGCAAACAAGTGATTCCTCTCCACATCATGTTTTTTCTCCAACTCGTAGGTCTTCTAATTTTGAGATAGGAATATATGTTAAGCAAGTGTTGTTTCGATGAAAACGTCATTACCTGTATTCCAGAATTAGGATTGGATGACCAAGGCATGTGCCCGGCAATTGTTAATAAACGTTCTGAAAAAGAAATCTTCCAATTGTAATTAAAAATCAATTACGTTGCATAATATTGTTTGAATAACATCGATAGGAATACATTAAATGACCTGTTTAGTTTTATGTATTACTGTTTCATTAGCAAATAGTCAACCTGTAGCCTTAGAGGAAAACATAGAAGGCGCTCTTAAAGGCAGAGGTAATGAACATATTGTAGCTTAACTGAATGAGAGTTTCTGAAGGTTTTCTGAATTTTGTTCAAGGAGATATACGATGTTGTTGTCAGCATTTGCATAGCGCATTGCCACCATGTGTATATATGTTGTCTAGCAATGTCTCCGTGTCTACAATGCCAGAAAGAGTTAATTTTGTACCTGGAAAGGAACAGAGCAGACGACGTCAGCATCACTGTCTTGCAGCTGGCAGGAACTTTCCCAGGTGAACCAGATGTCATGTTCGATCAGCTTCCATAAGAGTTTAAGAACCTAAGATTCAGACACGGACATTAGGTTCTAAGGCACAAACTCCCTCTTCAGTCTCATCAAATTGCACAGCAGTCGTTCAATACATACAGCAAGCCATTGTGGGAAATGAATAACTGAACAAGTGTGCCCAAGAGTAGACAGGTTGTGCATTCCACGAGGACCGAGAAAAAAGACAAAACATAGCAAAATGGTGAATAGGAAAAAAGTGCTGTGCAGGAAAGCGTATGTTTATTTAAGGGGCATCACCTAAAGGTTTCCCGTGATAACATCACCCAACCAGAGTTGTAAAGCAACAGTATTTTACCTCCAGTTTTTGTATTTCTTGATATGGTAGTCCATTTTCCCTATTTTTTGTGGTTTGAGGTGGAAACAGGTGTAAAACCCATGGGTGAACTCAAAAAGCTAGTTCATTTCAGAAAGCTAGACAAAATCGCAAATTTCACAAGGGCTCATTTGTGTAAATCGATCATAGTTTACTCAAAAAAAACTAGTATTTAAAATAATAAATAAAGTAGGAAAAATTGAAAATAGCTTACAGTGTTTTCATCTAAAAATGCTTGCTCCAATGGCCGATTTGCAAACGTTAAATACCATTTCGTCTGTCAGACCGTCCTGGTCACAGATCTACAGAGTTTGTTCATTGTCAAAAAACTGTGATACCCAGAGCAACAATAACAAAACATTAGCCTGGACTAGTATGCCACAGAGTAGAAATGATTTGAGTTTTAGAAGCAGAGTGGATGTGTTAGCATGACCAATGAACAGGTGGTGAAGCTTTACCAATTGGATAAGTGGTACCTAGTACACATTCAAGACGAATTAAGCCATGCACAAGTATACATACAAGGCGCCACTAATGAGCAAACTATTCGTTGTTCTTCATTTAGGAGCAACTGGCTCGATCCAAGTGACTGTTGCTTTGCCTCCTTGAAATCCCCAACTATCCTTCTGCATGATCTTCAAGCAAGCGGGGAGAGGCAGGGCCGGATTGGTAAGGCGGGCAGTCGGGCATTGGGCAATGGGCCGGTGCCTCATGGTCTTCTGCGGGCCGGTTTTTCAGAGCCCATGTAAACCGGCCCACAGAGACTTACTGTCTTCCCCGGTCCTGGCAGACCGCTGCGAAGTCTCGTTAGTATCATTGGCACTCCCCTGCAAACTGAGGCTGGGTGCCAAGTGTTATTCTGACTACAAGGGCAGTCTCACCTTGGGCCCCCAGCCTTCTGTGGTCGGCCTGGCCCAGAAGCAAAACACCCCCCCCCTCACTTTCACACCAAGGTGGATGTGGGGAGGGTGGGAGCCTTCCAGGTTGAGACATTCTCACCTAAGCCCCCTGGAGTAGTGTGCTTTTCTTGATCCCCCTCCCCTGCCGGGCCATACCCTGCGGTTATTATGGGATAGGGAGGAGGGTTAGTAAGAGAAGTGGCCAGGTGTTGTCACCTTGGTCCCAGTTCCTTTTAGGCCTTGGTGGAGTGGTGGGGGAGTGTTTGCCTAGGCCTCGCTCGGAGGTACAGTTTCCTAGAGGAAACTAAAACATATGACGTAGAATCATGGTGTCACAGCTACAGACGTTGTAATTAGCGAAGTATGTTCGAGTTCTGGCATCAGCTCACTATCCAGTGATTCTGAGCAAATCACTTAATTTCCCTTTCTATATGAAAAATTAATTTGATTTTGTTCAATGTAGCTGATGTTCAAATAGCTCAGATGCCTTTGGAACAAATTCACCATACATAAAGCTACAAAAAATGTAACCATTTGGGAATGTGGGCTACTTTTTTTTCGGAGTGCCCGAGTCTAATTGTGATTATAATCCAACCCTGGGGAGAGGATGTGGTCTGATGGCTAGATTTCCGACTTTGGAGCAGGGAAACCAAGGTTCGAGCGTCGGGTTCTTGTCCGCATCCTGTGATTCTGGGCAAATCTCTTAATCTTTTTGTGGCTACCAAAAGAATGAATGTGTCCTTGTGTAATGTAACCGGTGCTCATGTAAAGCCCTCCTATACCTCGAGTTGAGTTTGCTCTATATAAAGCTGCAAAAAAAAAAAAAAAGTTCTCAAAGCTGTGTTACAGGAACACGCCCTACTATCCCTGAACTCCTAAAGACCCCGCAGAGTTAACTGCTGGCAAAACTGGCATTGATGTCTTCATTTAATTTCTGCCCGTGGTGAGTGCTATTGACTGCACACACATATGGATCATCCCTCTTAAAGATTTCACAATAGGAAAATTACATGCTTGGGAGGGAGGGGTGGGAGGAGGAAGCAGACCACAAACCAAGGTATGTGTGAAAAAGGCTGCTTTATTGAAACAGGTGCACATCACATAATACAATCCTTGGCAACCGCCTTACAAAACTAATCCTCACTAACCAATCAAATACCTGACCCCCGGCTCCGCCCCCTCCCCATAAATCTTCTTGAAACCCGCCCGACCCGTACATTACAACATTACACATCAACATAAGACAATATATAACCCCCAAATTCCAACCTTCCATTAAACAACTTCCCCTGCCTCTTACTTTATCACTGTCAAAACCCCTCAACCTGCGCAACTTAGATATAACATAACTTGCCTACTCCTTCCTAGCACTACACCAACTTCAACAGTAACCAGAACTTCTTTTAACCCTGTCAAAGATTCCATTACCCCGCACCGCACCTGTTCCAAGTGACAAACAAAATCCATGTCCCTGCACACCTGTCCCAATGAAAACCGCCCATACTACAACTTATACTGTTAAAGAAAGAAAAAACCCTAGAAAAACAGGAAAAAGAGAGTGGGAGGGAGAGTGGGCAAAAATGTACCCACTATGCCTAAGCTCCCAGCCACCAGGTTACCAAACCTAAATTGGTGGCTGAGAGCAGAAGCCCAACACCTTTATGGTTGGGCTCCCTTGGGCTACACTTGGGCCATGCTACCTCCAAGTCCAACAACAAAATGTCTGGCTTGCGCCTGACAACCCCCCTGCCCCCGCTACTCCCAAACCGCCCAGGGGGTACCACCCTGCGGTCAGCCACTCCCCCCAAGCCCCTCTTGGGAGGGAGGGGTGGGGGGAGGGAGCAGACCACAAACCAAGGTATGTGTGAAAAAGGCTGCTTTATTGAAACAGGTGCACATCACATGATACAATCCTTGGCAACCGCCTTACAAATCTAAACCTCACTAACCAATCAAACACCTGACTCCCTTCCCCCCCCTAAAATCTTCTTGAAACCCACTCCCACCTGTACATTACAACATTACACGTCACCATAAGATATTATATAACCTCCAAATTCCAACCTTCCATTAAGCAACTTCTCCTGCCTCTTACTTTATCACTGTCAAAACCCCTAAACCTGCGCAACTTAGATATAACATAACTTGCTTACCCCATTCCTGACGCTACCCCAACTTCAACAATAACCAGAAATTCATTTAACCCTGTCAAAGATTCCCTCACCCCGCCACCCAGAAAGACAGGGGAGGGAGAAAAACTACCCCCCACTCCTGCCCCACAACTAGGACTGCTGCCACCCATTCACCCGGAACGTGCCTGTACCTGCAAAAATGTGCCAGGACTTCCCGAATCTCCAGCAAATAGAGGTCCATGCCCAGCCTTGACAAATGCACCCCATCGCCCCTGAAAAATTCAACTGCCTCAAAACGAAGCTCCCTATGTGCTACCCTACCAAATCCAAGATGATGACAAAACCGAGAAATTTCTGAGTTGACTTTCCTCGGGTTCAAAGCACCCCTCCAAACTCTGCGCGGCACCAACCGTGTCCATAAAATGTGCCACCCAGCCCATTGCTCCTTCAAAAGTGTCAAATCTTTTTTCATGGCCCTCATCAACACCACATCCTTCACTCCTACCAAGTCATTCTTTCCTAGATGAATCAGCAACACGTCCGGGCACTGTCCCCCAACCAACCATCTATTAAGGCACGGACCACCTCTTTCCACAACATCCCTTCCTTACCCTTCCAAACAATGCGGTACTTTCGGTCATTAAACCCCAACATTTCACCAAAATAACGCCGGCATGCATGAAACTGAGCCCATTTGACAAAAGAATGTCCCACAATCCAAATTTCAGCACCGTTGAGTGGGGCCCAGCCACCCAACCTGTGACGAGAAAAACAAATTGAGATTCAAACAAAAGAGGATGACACATGCGCCTCCTCTGCACTCTGCCTTACATAGCGCTGATAGCAAGCAGACGACCAGCGCCCCAACCTCATGATATCTCCCCGTGACCAACTCCTGTTATGCGCCTCCGTAGCTGCCCCGATCCTAAAAGAATGTGTCCCGTACTCTGCCCCATCCAGCCCCACACTGCAAAATGCCTTCCTCTACACCATGCACAGTTGATAGTCCGTCACTCTTTTCCCATTAGCATGCCAGAAAACCTCTCCCGATCCCCCTCCCTGGGACATAGCAAACCAACGGTGGGCCCATCTTAACGGGCACGTGGTTGCCGGCGCCGCCGCTTCCAAACGCACTCCTTTGCCCAATCCTCTCTGGTCCGTTTTTGAGCTGGCCAACCAAACACATATCCCCTCCTCTCCCATGGCCACATCTGCCCACCTCACCCCTGTCTTCCGCCTAGTACCCAGGAGCCCGACACCCAAAATGCCCCGAAGAAAATCCACAAGATGAGAGTGGAAAATAAACAGGCCTCAAATTTGTCCCTGCATACCTCCGGCAATACTGCCAAGATCCGCAAAAGCTTCCGCCAGGTGAGGGGGGTCCATGCCGCACTTTCCCCCCCTCCCTATCCCACCCTTCCAACATCCTCCTTCCCACTTCCCCCGCTGACGGAGTGTACCCCCATAGGAGTTTCCCCATGAAGGTGATGCCCGCCAACTTTCCTGCAATGGTAACCTTCGTCAAGCCCCTGTCAATGAGTATCAAATAAACTGGACAACATCCTCTGACCGCCGCCAAGTTTCAGCCCTCTTACGTGCACCAGATGCCAGGAAATCCCTCCACGCCAACTTATAAGCCGCCCAGGTGGAAGCCGAGAGGGAGCCTACCACCAATTGTAGCACCCTGCGTTGCCTACATACCACAGATGTTCCGGCATAGGGGTCGGTGTCCTGTCCGCCTCTTTGGCAAGCCCACAGAATCTCACCCACTGCAAATGAAACAAAGCATCCGCTATGTCATTGTCCACACCTGGTATATGCAACGCCCTGAAAGCAATGTCATGCCGCAAGCAGCCAAGCACAAAAACCCGCAGCAACTTCAACACTTGTTCATCTCTTGCAGACTGTCTGTTAATGACCTCGGCCACCGCCATGTTGTCCACCCGAAACAGGACATTCTTTGCGCTAATTGCTCACCCCACAATGACAATGCCACCAGTAAAGGGAAAAGCTCCAGGAATGCAATACTCCTCCCACCGTTCTTCCACTGCCATGGCCACTGTTCGGCGCACCACCTGCCTGCCAGTACACACCAAAACCTTCACTGCCTGCTGCGTCTGAAAAGATTTGTACGTCCCACCTGACGTCCTCCTCCCTTGCCAACGGCACTCCATTGAAAGACCGCAGGAAAACTTACCATATCCTCAAGTCTTCCTTCACCCCTGCTGTCAACCGAACATGGTGGTGCAGTAAGTGCCGGCCTGACAGTCCCCTACCCAACCGCCTGCAAAATGTCCTCCCTGCTCTGGCCACCCTGCATGCGAAGTTGAGATGTCCGAGGAGCACCTGCACCTCCTTCACTGTCACCTTTTGTTTCGACAGCATCCCTTCCAACAATTGCAACATTTTTACCTTTTTGTCATCCGGCAAGCAAGCCCTCATTGCCACCGAGTCAATCGCTATTCCCAAGAATGACATGGCCGTGCACAGACCCATTGCCTTCTCCGGCGCTAACGGCATCCCCATGTCACCCATGAGCTCATGGAAAGTGTCCAAGGCTGCCTAGCACTCCGTGGAGCCTGGTACACCAACAAAGAAAAAATCGTCAAGGTAGTGTGTCACCAATGTGCACATGACATGGAACAACCCATCGGCAGCGCCTTGTCCACATACAATTTCCCTTCAAACTGGATCCCTAGAAGATCCCAGTCATCCGGATGCACCGGTAACAACCGGAAAGCTGACTTTACATCACACTTTGCCATCTCTGCAGTCTCCCCCGCGGTCACCACTAGTGACATGGCCTCGTCGACTGAGGAATAAGAAACTGAGGCCGCCTCCTCATCAATAAAGTCATTCACTGATGACCCTCCGGCCATGAGAGATGCTGAATCAGACGGTATTGACCCACCTCTTTTTTGGGTACCACCCCGATTGATAAAATAATAATAAGGTTTTCTGTCGGCCCATCCTCAAACAGGCCTGCCATCCTCCCTTTCCTCACTTCCTTGTCCAATTTCTCCTGCACCACCACCCTGTATTCCGCCACCGATTTCAAGTTGTCAGCCCAGCTCCTCTGCCACGGCCCCTGATACCCCGAATGGAATCCCCACAAAAACTGTCAATCAAAACCCTACCTGTTCCTTGGTCCCTGTACCCCCTCAGCCCCTCAACCAGCTTCTCCAACCTAACTGGTGTAGGAGCTCTTGGGACCAGATTGTGATGGCCCTGTGCTTCTCACCCCTCCCTGGGTGGGCTTCCCCTGAAAGGGCTGGCACACCAACGGCAGTCCACTTGCCGTAAACACTGTCTTGCCACAGGTGGCCGACCCCATGGTGTGTTGCCACAAGTCTGTGTCCAATTCCCCCATTTCACCTCTGGGTCCCACACCATACGTGCCCTAAATTCCTCATCATACTGCACCTACGCATATCCCCCTCCGTAATCCTGGCCTTCCTGATGACAACAATGTATTTAAAAAATGCTACGCAGCATTCAAGGAACTTTTCACAATACACACTGGCGTGTATCAAAAATTGTCACGTACTTACCCCTGTGAAGTCTTCCCTCCGGCACCCCCCCCCCCCCCCCACCTCCTTCACACCCTGTCCCCACAGACACCATTTTTGGTTTAGCCCGTTGTCCACCAACCTCACCTGGTTCCAAAGAGGGTGCCCAGACAGGGGCCTCTCAAACGTAGGCCCCTGGCTGAGGAGCCCTCACCATGGGGCCGTGTTCTCTCATGGACCTATTCGCCGCTGCCCTTCTGCTCACCGGTGCCTGCAACACACTACAAGAGACATGAGAGGGCCCCCCTCATCCTCCTCCCTCAACTCCCCTTCCTTGGGGGAATCCTTGTCATAATCCAGCACAATCGCTTCCTCTTGAAGCACCTCTGTGGAAACACCTACACACCGGGCCTTACCGGGCCCAACCTGACTATTACCAGCCCTAACGGCCCTTGCATGACCTCCAGGCGGGGGAGACGACTGTACCCGCCGGTGCTCCCCCATGAGTTGACCTCCATGTGCTGCTCCATCCGCTGGTAAAGTTGATCATCGTGTTTCTTGTGACTTAGGGGCTAGCGAGGCCTGCTGGCAGCGACGGCTCGTGGAGGAAGTTACGGTGGGGCAGGAGGGCGAGGAGGGGGAGGGGCAGGGTGGAGGTTCCTAAAAACCGGCATATGGATAATTGCAGGTAAGTAAACAATTTAATTAATAAAACGAATTTCGTAGTGCGCCTTGCATCGCAAAATGCAATGCAGTCCGAGCTACGAAATTCGTTTTATTAATTAAATTGTTTACTTACCTGCAATTATCCATATGCCGGTTTTTAGCAACCTCCGCCCTGCCCCTCCCCCTCCCCGCCCTCCTGCCCCACCGTAACTCCCTCCACGAGCCGTCGCTGCCTGCTGGGCCTTCGTGCGCTGGCCGCGACGGGATCCCCCGCCGGTACTGGCTGCGCCGTGCAGGACTCTACCCTTCCTTCACATCGGTGTACATGGGCCGCACCCCGCCCTACCGAGTCCGTCACGCTGCGACGCCCCCAACCTGTAAAAGAAATGCTTGGACTGATGTGCTGGGCCCCTCACTGCTGTCCTCCGCCCCCCTCCTGCTGGCCCCTTAACACGACATCCCCACTCCTGCTCCAACTCAATCCTGAAAACACCGCACCCCCCTCTGCGGGGTGTCCCCATCTTCTTTATCCTCGCTCCAATCCAACATGGCCTGTACTATAGCCGATGCCTGTCCAAACCTCCGTCCCGAACCCTCTAAATGGCCCTGTGCTCTTCTTCCCGCCTCCTGCCCGGACCAAAAATCAGCTGAAACATGCGCTTCTGCCCCCAAAGGAGGGTGGCCTGCCATCTGGACTCCCTCTCTCCCCGCTGTCCCTGACCCCTTCCGACCAAGATGGGAAAATATCAAGCCCATCCCACGCCCGGGAATCCCCTGCCGATTCCCCAACTTCTAAAGCATCCCCCTCCCCCCCAGCAGGCACCCTCCGCTGCCTCCCCAACCTCACCCCCCCTCCCGACCCAGGGCCCCTCCCCCCCACGCAGTTGTCCCATGAAAAAATTTGACCAGAGCCATGTGCCCCACCTATCACTCTACTTGCCTGTCCTCCCACCCTCTCACCTGTGCCCACTCCCCCTGCCCCAAAGACTTCCCCCTGCTGACATCCTCCCCATACATCCAGGCCCGGAGGTGAAAAAAGGAGGGGGATATACGAGGCACCCCCTCGAGAATCCCCTGCATCTTCCTGCCGGAAAACCACTTCAAGTGCACGCCCCGAATGAACCATAAAAGGGGCTCACTTGCGTATTCCAACTTTGGACCCCATGCCGGCCCCTCCCATCCCACCACTGGTGCCCACCTCGGGCAAAAGTGTTGAGTGTCCCGGGGGGTGGCGCGTCCCCCAATAACCTTGTGCCTGTGGCATGCCCCTTCAAGGCTTCGGGAGCCCCCGGGCCACTGCCCCGCACCCCCTTCCCTCACCTCCGACACCTCCCCATCAAAAGACAAAGAAGGGAAGCGCTGCTTACCACCGCGGGCCCCCCTCACCACCCCCGCGCCGCGGGTGCGGAAACCGGCCTCTCCCACATACCTACAAGCGGGGGAGTGCTTCCAGCAACGCTTCCCGTTCAATCTGCCAACAACGCGGCCCCCGCCCCCGCGCCCAGGCCTGCCCACCTCCCCGGAGCTCACATCACTCCCCGCTTGCCTCAGCAAAGCAGTGGCCGCCTTTTTCGCTCATGGGCGGCCCGCTAACATACCGGCGAAGTCCGGCTTCACTTCCGGGATGTGCCGCCGCCACACCTGCAGAGGCCTGTGTCGCCGGGCGCGACGGGCCTGCCGCAGTACCGATCACAAGGTCCATCCGGCCGGCTTCACTCAGCAGCCGGAGGGCCTCCAGGACTCTCACGTCTTCCTGTGCCTTCACTGCCCAGATAATACGCAAATGCAACACCACTATACCTACAAAAAAGTACCCACTACGCCTAAGCTCCCAGCCACCAGGTCACCAGACCTAAAATGGTGGTTGAAAGCAGGAGCCCAACTCCTTTATGGTTGGGCTCCTTTGGGCTACATTTGGGCTATGCTACCTGCAAGCCCAACAACAAAATGTCCGCCCTGCCCCTCGCCCCTCCAAAACCGCACGGGGGGGACCTCCCTGCAGTCGGCCACTCCCCCCAAGCCACACTTGTTGACTGTCCAAATTATTTGAGGATGGAGACTTAAACATCACACACAGTTACAGCACTTTTTGTGATAAATAGCATTGCATATACATCCTATGGAGCAGTAATATTCCTTGATTCATGATCGACATGCAGTAGGAGAGCAATTGTTTATTGGGTGAGCCCTCATTGCATTTTGGCTATTTGTAAAGCCGCGACATGAACATGAGTGCAACAGGTAAAAATTAAGTTGAGTTTGATCCACATCTAAATCATGGTATGCCTCTCTCTTAAATGCAGCAGCACCTTGTTCATTATCTCTCCCAAGTTAAAGTACCTACCATTTACAGCCATGGTAGTTGACACCAGCTGTAAGGAATGTGGGGGCATATTATCAAGGACAGGCGATACAATATCCGATGTGTTCACATCTAACATGGGCTTTGATTGGAATTCATGGAGCATATTATCAAGGCCATTATCGACGCTTTATCGGCAGTTTCCTGCCGATAAAAGCGGCGATAATGTATCGCCTGTCCTTGATAATATGCCACGTGGTTACTGGTTGAGGGGGCGGAACTCTACTCAAACAGCAACAACAATTCTTGTCAGGGAGAAACACAAGCACACCACAAAGCAACCTCTGGTTAAGCCTCTGCTAGCTTGCCACAAAACCAGTGAGGCTTAGCTTAGAGGCAATGTGTAAAGTGTATATGTAGCACACAAACAGAAATTAAGTGAAAACATAGCACAAAAAAAACATCAGTTTAGAACAATAGAGTAAGATTTAATAAATTATTTGACACCAAAATGACAAAAAATAAAATTAATAGAAACAGAGATGTGCAATTTCAAATTTTTATGGATAAAGAGTGCATAAAAGCACAATGCGCCAACTGTGGGTATCTGGTCGTGTCAGACTGGTACAAAGTGACAAATTCAGGCCATCTACGATGAAGTGCAGGCCAGATAGAAGGACCAAGTTAGGCCCACTAAACAAAGTACCTTAAATCCTGGCTGTAAAGCATCGGAAGATCCCGCATCAAGGACATGATGTCCCAGACTGGGGTGGCACCACATAGGGACAAGATTCACAACAAGCAGGTTCCAGGTGCAATGTTCAAGGTGGTTAGAGCCTTTTCTTTCCCTGAGACTCTGATCAGGAGGCCGGTCAATTAGCCCTTGGAGTTACTTTGGTGATCCGGGGTTCAGAAGGCAGGTCCAGTCCTTCTCACTCAGGCAGCAGAGGAGCAGGGTAGCAGGGTAGCAGAGTAGCAGTTCTCCTTGCAGCAGAGCAGCACAACAGTTTTTTCGGAGTCGCACAACAGTTTTTTCGGAGTCTTCCAAAGGTCCAGAAGTGTACTGGAGATTTGCGTCTGAGTGCGCATGAGTTATCGTTGGTGCCCACTTTGTAGTGGGAGAAGCGTCTAGAGTCCTCCCCCTACATAGGTGTCTGGAATTTTCTGCCTCCCTGCCATGGGCCCAGCTTTTCTGGGAGCACAAAAGACTAGTGTAAAACCCTTGTGAGTGTGCTGAGGCAGAGTCTTTGTGATGTAAAAGTGTGTTAAGTGACAGCTCCACCCTCCTATCAAGTCAGATACGGCCCATCCTGCCAACACCTATTCACCGTTAGTCTCACTGTCTGGAAGCAATACACAAAGACGAACTGCCAGTCACAACTCGTCATGTGATCCAAGAATAAAAGGTGAAGTTACCATGGTTAGGACAAGAAAATGCAAACTTTCTAAAAGTGAATTGTTCAGAATTGTGACTTAAAATCCTACTTTACTATTAAAGAGGGTTGAAAATTACAATTCTTCAGACGCCAAACTCTACATTCCTAATAGCTCCCAATTGATAGTTGTCACTTATAAAATGTGATGAGGTAACCCAGTGATATCCTACTGAAGAGGTAGGCCTTGCAGCAGTGAAAAACAAATGAAGGAGTTTTTCACTACTAGTATTTATAAAAGTTAAACGTATGTGTCAAACTCTTTAAATAGACTGCAACCTGCCCAAAGGCTGTTTACAGCATACCCCATGGGGGACTTACACGTATTAAAATGGAAGGTTTAGGCCTGTCAAAAGTTTTATTTTGCCAGGTCGTAATGGCAGTTTAAAACTGCACACACAGGATGCAATGGCAAATCTGAGACAAGTTTTAAAAAGGTAACTTAAGTGGGTGGCACAATCAGAGGTAGCTAGAGACATTTGAAAGTGGTGAGGTGTAAAAGTTAGGAATTACTTTTAAGTAGCAAGAGAGCACCACATTTTCTTTTACGTTCACCTTGTCATTATTTTAAAGATGTGTAACCCCATGATGGAGGTGCCATCATACACATCTGCACGGAATGACAATTACAACTTGAATACCTGATCACTGCTCTGTGCTCTCTCTGCAAAGAGACCGAGGATTGGATGACAATGTATTCTGAACACGTTTTTGACCGACCGACCGGCACTGTGAGAAACTCGCAGAGCCTTCAGCCTTAGCTCCAGAGCTCTCAATTGCGGCATAAACACTGTTGGTGGTGCCTGTGACTCGGTTAATTGCAAGGAGAAGGGAAAGGGGTTAGAAAACAAAAACAGAACTGAGAAAGCCAGGCAAGAAGGGGATGGAATGAAAAAGAAGAGATGGGGAAGATATCAATAAGAAGAGGAAAAAAGATGTGGAGAGAAGAGGAAACCTGGAATAGTGATCGAGATAAATAGCTAAAAATCTCCAAATATTGAAATCAAACGGTGAGAGAATATCCCAGCAGGGCATTGTGTTGATGGTGTGTTACATATCTAGTATCATGTAACATAAAAGACCAGTAAGGGGTGGGGAGAGGACATGTCAGATCGGGGTTCAGTGGAGAAGGGGGCGGTGATAAAAATGAACCAGTACAAGATTACAAGTAAATGGATATCACAGACAAAAGAGCAGCCAAGGGAAAATATTTGTCAAAGGAAACAATTTAAGCCTGCTGATTCAGTGGCATGCTTGGTGGTCTACCAAACCCCAAATGTATCCAACCTGGAGAATGTGCTAATTGGCAGAACCCTGGTGCTCAATGATAAATTGATGTTTTGGATGTTATGTTAGCACATATTTATAGAGCGCACGGCTACTCCCTGGAGTGTCCCGGCGCTAAAAACATACAAATGTCAAGTAACATAAAACACAACCAATAACACTGCCAATGACTCACAACTGGAAGACCCACGTTGTAAGCCTTTTCCTAAAGGTAAGAAGATCAAGACTCTGTCTGATCGCGAAAGGGAGGCTGTTCCACAACCGTGAGGCAGCTGCGTGAAGAGATCTACCCCCTATCCGGGCCCGTAGCACCCTAGGAGTAGTGATCAAAAGTTGAGATGAAGATCTCAATGAGCGCTGAGCGAGATAAGGCTGAAATCTGTCCCTAAGATAAGGAGCTCCGATCTTATGAAAGGCCTTAAAAACCAGAACCAGTGCTTTAAACTGAATTATTTTCCGGGCTGGAAGCCAATGAAGAGAAGACAGAAGCTGGTGTTGTAAATGAATCTAGGACCCTAGTGTAAGTTTTCCCTATTCATGCCCTTATATAGGTATACTTTATCATATCCTTATATAGGCATAGAAATCACTACCATATTTGGCCTAAGCCTTGCAGCCCAAATACGGCATGGCTAATTCCACTAAGTTCCGAGAATCAACAACGATTTCTTGGAAAAACCTGCCTTCAACAGCTAGGGACTTCCCCCTGCTTGAATATTGAGTTCTCAAGAAATCCTGGAGTTTTCAAAGAATCAAGCCTTTGAGTGTTGGTATTAAGTCCAATCCTGCGTCGAACTCTGCACCTTCAAAGTATAAATATGCCTAGGTTTGCCCAGACAAACACACGGTGATTTGGAGCAGATCGACTATCTACTTGCACGACACCCTGCAGCAGCAAGTGCCGAAGGAAGCCGACCCTCCAGCTAACGCACTGAGAGACTCTGTCTTTTCTCTTGCCGAGAAATCCAGCTCTAGTGTTTCCGGCTTACCCTTGCGGGTATCTGGGAAGTCGAGTCCTGAGAGAGAGATACAAGACCTCCTTCTTCTAAAACCAAGGTACGGAGCTGATTAGACCTCTTAGAGAATTCTTGGAATAGATTCCTGGCAGAGAACTACTAAACTTAGGCTACTCCTCACTTACTTCTTCCCTTGTACTAGACTTAGGTTAGGTACACCGGGGTAGGCGTATTTTAGAAGCACCAGTTGAGTACTTTTAGTCATTATTTATTACTGTATGTATTTTATACCTTTTATGCACTTTTATGGCTTAGAAACCATATCATGCTTTTACAGTACTAATTTATAATACTGTTCGTTGTTAGAACCGACTGTCTCTAGTTGGCAGAGGTATGCACTTCTGAAAAATAGGGACACTCCTTTTCTAGTCAGGGCAAGGGGATCACACCCTTCGATAACCCCTGCTCACCCCCTCGGTAGCTTGGCAGAGCAGAACAGGCTTATCTCAGAGGCTGTGCGTTAAGCAATTATGACCACATACAGTAACACCGTGAATACGCTACAAATGGACACGACACCGTAGTATTATAAAAATAAGTATTTTTATATAAGGCTTAGCACAAGACCAAAATAACGGCAAAACTGTACACAATTGGAATAAATACGTTTGGGAAGGAAAAGGATAGTTCAAAGGTAGTTTCTTCTGTAGCACGAAAAAGTCTTTTAGTATCAAGCAAATCTTCTTCTTGGAAACACAGTTCTTAGCAACAGGGTAACTCACACGGGAGCTACACAACGCCGGGGCAAAGATAATCCACAGGTTCGGCGTCGACCGCGAGGAGCGCTACGTCGGGCCTGGAGTCACACGGACCCCCAACAACACAGTACCTTAGGAAAATGAAGCACACGATGATCAGCGGCGTCGAGCAATCCGGCGTCGCGTCTTCGGTGTCGATCCGGCCTCAGCAGGCGTTGTCGATGATGCAGTTGCACAGAGTGAGCAGCGCCCACGGCGTCGAAGGGCACACGGTTGATGCGATCAGCAGCGGGCAGACACGAGGTCCTCTGGAGTTAGAGCCGCACTCCCACTCACTGGCGTTGCTGCTGGCGTCGGTCGGGCCCAGCGTCCGATCGTCGTGTTTGCTGGTCCTTTCAGAGGTGCTGGATTCACACTTCCAGCGAATAGCACTTTTAGCAGATGAAGTCCTTTAGCCCTGTGACTTCAGCAGGAGACTGGCACTCTTCCAGTCCTTGGAGATTTTCTTAGCAAGCGTGAGAGTACACACACAGTTCCTCTCTCCTGGTTCCTTGGCAAAAATAAAGAAGCACTGCAGGATTCCCCCAACAACAGCACACTGGCAGAAGGGGTAGGCAGTCCTTTAGATCAGCAGGCCTCTTGTCCTTGGTTACAGGGTTCCTTGTCAGAAGTGATCTGATTTCCTAGTTCAGGGGTCCTTCTCTTATACCCCTTTTCGTCTTTGATCCCTTTGTCTATGCCGGGGATTTCCCAACATCCTGGGTCTGTGGTGGGTGGAGCTAGGCAGTAGCACCTGGCCTATTCATTGAGCCGGGCTGAGTCCTCAGACGCCCCGCAGGAGCAGGGAGCCAGCATTGATACTGGCAGGAGCAGAGCTATCGCCCTCCTGGCAGGAGGTGGGGCTAGGATCATCCATGGCAGGCACAGAGCCATCAGTCGCTTAGCGGGAGGTGGAGCCAGCATTGTATCAGGCAAGGCAGGCTATCAACAACTACTCTCCCCCTACTCTCAACGTAAATGTCCCACTCATCCCACACTGACTCATCCAGACCTGTGGAGCCACCCAGCTCCTGTCACACACACGCAAGACCAGCAGAAACCAGATATGGTTAGGCAAGAAAATAGACACTTTCTAAAAGTGCTATTTTCGAACCCAGAGTCCAAAAACCATCCACACCAACGCATGCGTAATTAAACCCCGAGTTCAGGGATACCAAACTCGACATTGCACCATGCTCCCCGAGCCAGCTAGGATTATAGCGTTAACAATCCCGGCGGCCCATTCTATCCAACGGAGAGCAGGCTACCTCGCAATAGTGAAGCCCGAAGATGGCGGCACTTCACTATCAGGACATGCCAACTTGGTCAGGCGTGTCCTACCTTACACTTACAATGCACCCTGCCCATGGGCCTACCATAGGGGTGACTAACATGAAGTTAAGGGAAGGTTGGAGGGGCTGGCAAGTAGGGATACCTGCGCAGCCGGCGTGACAGTACAGGACTGCACGTGGGTCTCGCAATGACCGACCCGTAGACATTCTTTTACAAGGCCGCTCCTGTGGGTGGCACAACACGTGCTGCAAGCCCACGAGCGGCATTTGTATTTACAAGCCCCGGCACTCCTGGTGCACTAGACTAGGGACTGACAGTAAACCAAATAAGCCAAACATGGATACAATAGATACATCATTTTAACATAGGGAGCACTTGCGCTATGGCACTGATCAGCAGTGACACGGCGCCCAAAGCATATACCAGCAAAACATCGTAAAACAGTAGAGGCAAACAGAAAAAATGGAGGAGAGACTCAAGCCAATGATGTCAGGTCTAACATTCGTATTATATACATTGTACTTTATTACAAGTATTACGATTGTAGCAGTACATTTCTTATGCTTGAGAAAGAAGACTGTTCAATAAATACTTTTTATTGAAAACGCCCGTCTCTCTATTTTCTCAGCACCTCTGGTGAAACGAAGCATGCACGATTGACTGAGTAAAATAGTTATCTATTGTTTCCGCGACTCTAGAGATACATTTTTTATCCTCGGGTAACAAAGTTGTCATGTTTATGCGGCTGTTATGTTTATGCGGTTGTCAGAAACTAATCCCTTCTTGTGGATTCGAGAAAGTTTCTAATGACCTCTGAGCTAGCTGGCACTCACTATTAAGTCTAACATATACGATAGAGACCTAGTCGACCTCAGTCCTACGTCTAATCTATAGTATATGTTATTCCAATGCGCAGAGCCTATTGGGAATATAGGAACTACACTACACTGGGTGGTATGAGTTCTAGAACCTAACAGGAAATTAGCCCTGGCTGCTGAGTTCTGGATCACTTGTAGTCGGCTCAAAAGATATTCAGGCAGGTCGAGATACAAGGAGTTAACATAGTCCAATCTGGACATTATCAACACCTGAACCACTGTCTTCCTGTATGGGATAGAAAGCAATGGGAGGAAATTTCGCCGCATTTTCAACAACCCAAAGCATACCCCGGCTACCGAGTGTACTTGGGCCTTCATGGAAAGGGTGGAATCCATCTTGACTCCCAGATTTTTCACTGTAGAAACGGCCGACACAGGAGAAGACATATCCTGGGGCCACCATTCATGCCAGATATCTGGTGGCTGAGGCCCAAAGAAGATAATCTCGGACTTCTGGGGGTTGCCTTTTAAATGATTGTGACTTAACCAAGAGAAGACTTTGGAAAGACAGGTGTTAATTAAGTTGCCATCAAACTCAGCTCCTTTCTCGCAGGTAAACAACAGCTGAGTGTCATCAGCGTATGACACTATTTTGGCACCAAACTCTCTCAGAGAGGGGCCATGTACAAATTAAAAAGCGTAGGGCTCAAAAAAGAGCCCTGGGGCACCCCCGAGTTCAGAAAAGGAACTACCGCTGATAAGGGAGGAGACCAGATAGTTTAAGAGCGGTTAGCCAGAAAGGATGCAAACCAACTCAACACTGTGCCTCCAATGACGCTATCACTGAGTCTTTCAGGTAATCTCGGGTAGGGCACGGTGTCGAAAGATGCAGAGAGGTCCAGTAGCACCAAAACGACAATATTTCCTCTGTCCAATGCAGCTTTAATAGTTTCTGCAACTTCCAATAAAGCCGTCTCAGTTCTAAAATTGTCTTGAAAGCCCGACTGGCTAGGGTGCAGCAAATCATTAGTCTCCACATAGCTCGTTAAGACTTTGTTGACAAATTTTTCCAGAACCTTCGAAAAGAAAGGCAAAAGCGAGATGGGTCTGTAGTTACATGCTACCTCAGGATCTGCCGAAGGTTTCTTCAATAATAGAAGGATGTTTGCATGTCAAGTAGTATGGTTGCAGTGTGGAATGTATGTATACAAGAGCATGAAGGGCATTCAAAGTATTGGTGAGCAAGATTAAGAATGAAAAACTGCTCCAATGCATTGTGGCCCAGGATGCTTGCATTGCTAGATAACGTTTTTTTATTAAATTATAATGCTAACTCGACCGGAAGGTGTTGGAGCTCTCACATGAGCACCAGTTACATTACACAGTCAAATTCATTTTTATTTTTTTTTGCACGGGGAGATTTGCTCAAAATCCCAGGATTTTGTGGCGATGCATAGACTTACAGATACTGCCATTCGGTCTGGAGTCTCATGATCCAAATGGTGTGTTTCGAGTCTGACTTAGAGCAAACAAGAGAACCTGATCCAGTGCCAAAGGTAGGGAAGGTGGATCATGAATGACTTTCCTTACAAAAGCGAAGAGCCAACAAAGCTACCAAATCCTGGATCTGCTCTCATGCCATTTTCAGCATGAGAGAAGTGCCAGGATTGGTCAGAGAAAACTAATGCAGAACTCCTTTTGAAACTGGGGCATGTGTCTGCAATGCACCCGGCTGTTTAAAAAAGCTCAGGTGCAGACTGAAGGGTGCTCGTTGGGCTGGCCATCGCAAAACAGACGGGTAATCCGATATGTGCACTTTATGCTCTAGGTAAGTCCTTCCTGCTGCCAATCAGCCTGGAATTGCTTGTTCCTCACACTTGAAATGGAATAGTGGCACTTTACTTTATAATAACATTATAATGACCATTTTATTAATTTATGTTTGCTGCTGCACTTACAGCAGGTGGGGCGACACTCTGCCATAAAGACAGAACTGAAGCTGGGAACAGTAGGTATCGCAGGCCCATTAATAGCATTTAATCTATAGGCCCTGGGTACATGTAGTACTACTTTATGAGGGACTTACAAATAAATGAATGTGCAAATTGAGTGTAAGTCAATTTTACCATGTTTAAGGGAGAGAGCACAAGCACTTTAGCACTGGTAAGCAGTATTAAGGTGCACAGAACCCAAAAAGCCAACAAAAACTGGTTCAGAAAACAGGAGGGTGAAGGCTAAACGTTTGGAGCTGACACCGTTAAAAGGGCTAAGTCCAATACGAGCTCTTCTAAAATCAAAAAATGCCATTGAAAGGACTTTTGGACTTTTATACAATTGATGTTGATTTAGTGTTTGCAAGCCTTGGGTAGGGACTGCCAGTACTCACTAGGAAAGGTCCGTTAGACCATCATGTTGTGCTGCATTTTGCACAATGTGTCAACCTGATTGTATGTGTCACTCATATTGGATAACCTTCAGATCAAAAGCAATGAAGATGGAGATGACAGAGTGGAACATTCATATAGATGAAAGGCATAAGGAAGGTACAGAAGTGCACAACGTACACATGGAAAACTGTTCTTAATATATTTTATTTTGTAAAAATGTGTGCGTAGTTTGGGCTGGTCACATCTCCTTGTCTAAGGGTGGCATTCCCTTTTGTTGAACATGACATCTTTCGAAAAACTTATTTTGGTTTGTATCATCATCTATAGTAGTCTCTGCAATGTACATAGGTAAGATACATTTTCAATAAATAATTGTTTTAAAAAAATATATATTTTATTGATTTCACATATTAGAGAACGATAATCAAAGCGAAATGCTCACACAAAGAGAATTCAACAATCAAAATACAGTGCAATGAATTCTAGGTCATGAGTATTATACTTTACTAGACCCCCTCCCCCCAAACTATATAAACAAGATATGTCATGGGGCCAGCTTGGGAACGTAGCAGACAGCGTTTCCCACTAATACCAGGACCAGTGCCTTTCGATGGAACTTTGGTGATACCCCCTGGGCGGATACCATAACTGTTAGTACTTACCTCAGAGCCCGAGCAACCTTGGTAGATGCCCAGAGGAGCTGTCCTATGCAGCTATAGAGTAGTTTTGGCTCTGGTTCACCCCCTCAGCCGACACCTACCCAGCCGAACATCTGACATTTTTGTTTTCTCCTATGTCTTTACTTGAAGCCGGTAATTAATGTAACTATGTAACCTGTAACACTCTGATCCTCATGTAAAGCGCTGTGATACCGCCGGGTCTAGCCAGCGCTATATAAAACTTCGCAAATAATAAATGTTGCTTTGACAAACTTTACTACTTTCAATGTGTTTACTGGCTGTGGACTTAAGGAGCATGACACTGGGTTGGGGGGCCTGGCATTTGAGCTAGGCATTTGAGCTACTAATGACAAATTAGTAGCTGCAGAATCCTTGTCAACAGACATTGTATTGACCACACTATGGGGCCTATTACAATAACGGATTTCCCGCATCCTCCGGGCCGGCGGAAGCCACCGCCGGCCCAGAGGATGCGGGAAAACCGCTGCGGATGCTTGAAAGACCCACCGCCAAATTAGGATGGCTGGTGGGTCTTGGAATCTGTCCGCCGCTTTTCTGCCGCGGTCGCCTTCCGACCGCGGCGGAAAAGCATTAACATGGTTGGCGGTGTCCATCAGACACCACCAGCCATATTATGATGGAGTACAAGGTAAGCTTTTCCACGGCGGCTTTTCCGCCGTGGAAAAGCATACGGACTTTCACTTCGGGGGCCCGTTGCGGGCCCCCTGGGTGAAGGTGGGGTGGAGGGTGCACATGGGGGTACCTATGGTACCCCCCTGCATTTGCGTGAACAAAGCGGCAGGCACCGCGCAAATTATCATTTGATTCTGCCCTATCACTACTTCATCAAGTCAAGTCTGGCTCACCCGTATACCCTGTACCTGCTAAAGTGATGGGCAATCTTGCCCCGGTTTTAATTAATCCCCTCCTCTCCATCTGGAACTCCTCCCTGACCCAGGGTCATTTTCCTTCGGCTTGGAAACAAGCTAGGCTTCTTCCTATCCTTAAGAAACCCAACGCTGATCCCTCCCAATTTTGCAGTTACTGACCCATCTCGCTTCTGCCCAAGCCAGCTAAGGTATTGGAGAAAGTTGTTCAGAAACAACTGACCCAGTTCTTGGAAACAAATAAACTGTTACACGACTCTCAATCTGGGTTTCGAACCGGTTACAGCACCGAGACAGCGTTGCTGGAAGTTTCAGAGACAATCAGGGAATCAGTGGATAGGGGCGAGGAGGCCATGTTGGTCCTCCTCGACCTATCCGCTGCATTTGACACGGTTTCCCATGTCATTCTTATATCTCGACTACAACAGCTGGGGATTGAGGGCACTGTCCTAGCTTGGCTCAAATCCTTTTTGTCCGGACGGACCCAAAGGGTACTGTGACATCCATTCCAATCCGAAGACAAACCCCTCTTGTGTGGCGTGCCCCAGGGCTCAGCTTTGAGCCCTTTATTGTTCAATGTTTATTTGGCCCCTCTTGCCAAGGTAGTTGAGTCTTCAGGAGTCAGGGTGGTCTCTTATGCTGATGATACTCAGCTTGTTTTTTCATTTAGAGACCATTCTGACTCCCTCTTTTCCAACTTTCGAAACTGCCTTGGCAACATTTGCACCTGGATGGCTGCTAACCATCTCGCCCTCAATACTGAAAAAACAGAGGTCCTCTTTTTCAGCCAGAAAACTACTCCCCCTACAACTCTTTGGTGGCCTACCGTTCTTGACCCACCTCCTATACCAGTGCAATCAGCCCGTAACCTGGGCTTCATATTTGATAACACCTTGTCCGGGAAAACCCAGGTCAATAAAGTAGCGGCGGCTTGTTTCAATAAACTGCGCATGATCAGGAAGATCTTTACCTATCTCCCCCAGTCTTCCCGTAAAACAGTGGTCCAGGCACTTATCATGGCACACCTTGACTATGCCAACAGCCTCTATGCCGGTGCCCCCCAATATCTCATTGATCGACTTCAAACTATACAAAACGCGGCTGCAAGGCTTATTGGCAACATCCCCCCCCGCAACTCGGTCAGAGCTTACTGAGAGGAGCTTCATTGGCTTCCAATAGCCCGTCGCATTGACTTTAAGGTTCTGATCCTTGCCTTTAGGGCAATTAATGGCACTGGCCCCGGCTATCTGAGCAAAAGGCTTAAGATAGCCTCTTCAGTAAGGCATTTGAGATCCAATAGTCTACGCCTGATGATTGTCCCTCGATTCAGACTCACGCGTACTGGTGGCAGAACTTTTACCGTTACGGCCGCTAAGCTTTGGAACAGTCTACCCTTGGATCTCAGGTTTTCCGAATCCGAACAAGTCTTCCGTCGCAAACTGAAAACATGGCTGTTTTCTAAGCACTAGCCAGCAAATCTCTTGCAGACCTGCTCTTGTGACAGATAGTCATGAACTAGGCAACCCCCTCTGTGATAAACAAGTAGTCTTAGCGCCGGGACACCCCCGCTGGAGGTAGCCGTGCGCTCTATAAGCTTCTTAAATAATAATAATAAAATAATAATAATAATGCTGTGCATGCATTTTTGACATTGCGGCGGGTGCAGCTTGAAGCTGCACCCGCCGCAATGTTCAAAATAGAGGATGTGACCGCCACCCTAGCTTAATGAATACGGACCTATCCTCGGTTTAACTATTCCCGTATACTGTAACATATCACCTTCCGTACGGGTTACCTTGACAACGATTGACCTAGCTACGCGTGTTTACACGTTGGGCTATGGGAGGAACAGGTCCTAGTCGGCCAGCACCACAATATTTTTTCCAATAACATTGCGTTATATTTGCGTTACATTGATGATATTTTTCTAATTTGGAAGGGGAGCACTGAGAGTGCCAGGGCCTTTGTGGATTTAATTAATGTAAATACCATTAACCTTAATTTCACTTCAAGCATGAGTTCCGTCTCTATATGTTTTTTGGATGTTGAATTATTTGTAACAAATAACACCTTAGGTACAAGACTGTATAGAAAACCCAGTGCCGGTAATACAATATTACATTCAAATAGCCAGCACCCTGCCCATTTGATTCGGAGCATTCCATTTGGGGAAATGCTCTGAATCAAAAGAATCTGCAGTACTGATGCTGAATGTGCGGCTGCACAGGAGGCTTGCAGATTACGTTTCCTTGACAGAGGGTATTCTAATGCTAGTCTTATCAAAGCTATTCATCGATCGAATTCAGTAAGCAGACAAGAGGCCTTGGTTCCTAAAGTAAGAAACATCATTACAGATAGCCCTTTAGGAGGAGAGGATAAAATAATTTGCCCACGAGTCATTCTAACATTCAATCGTCAACATGGGGCTCTTCGGAAAATACTATATAAAAACTGGAATCTGGTTCAAAGTGATCCTGTAATCGGACACAAAATTAACAACAAACCTGAACTAACTTTCCGTAGATCTCCCTCCATGGCTAAGGCATTAGTAAGCAACGCCTTGGAACCTACATCCTCCACTACTTGGATGGCACTTAAAAAGGGCTTTAAGACCTGTCCACAATGCAAAGCCTGCCGCTTCGGCAGCAGCAGGACTCATTTCAAAAGTCCGTTTCATGAACACCCCATTGCCATTACCAAGTGGCTTACCTGCAAAACTGAATACGTCATATATGTGTTGGAGTGTCCGTGTGGATTACAGTACGTGGGCAGTACTAAACTGCCCGCCCACAAACGGATACTCCAACACATACGTGCAATTTCGGGCCACGACCAAAACTATCCGGTTGCCAGGCATTTTCAGGACAAACATCAAGGCATACCTGACCAGCTCCAGTATTTTTTAATTGACTCTGTAGATGCCTCAAGAAGGGGAGGAGACCGTGAGGCCAAACTCCGTTTACTTGAGACCAGATATATACTGGAGCTTAATACAAAGAACCCTAATGGGTTAAATGACAGGGAGGATCTTTACACCTGCATTTAGATATTCTTTTCGATATGCCCCTGTAACCTGTCCGGATAGTCAAAGAATCGTACCAGAACACTAGGATTATTAGATGAATCTTAAATTTTTGAGATAGTGGTGTCTCTTTTGCTCTGTTATTTTTTAAATATTCTAGAAAACAATTTTTAACCCCTTGTCTGCTGATGACGGAACCGCTCCGTCATCAGCTGCGGCGGCGCTGTGCTGATGACGGAGCGGTTCCGTCATGGCCCGTTTGGAGCGCCTGCGCGGCGCGAATCCCGTGCCTGCGCTGAGCGTTCCATTGAGCGGGGCGGGCCATGACGGAACTGCTCCGTCATAAGCACAGCGCCACCGACGCTGGTGACGGAGCGGTTCCGTCACCAGCATGCGGCCGCCGCGCAGCCGCCCCTCCCCCTTAGCACTGCGGTGGAATAGCCGCCGCAGTGAAGGGGTTAAAGAATTCTTTTACTAAGAATTAGCGGTTTACACACTTGCACTTTATATTGTGAATATTGCACTATCACTTGTTTTGCACTAGTTATCATTCAGCAGGCATTGTGGCATGCCCACTTGGGCTCTATTTAGACCAATTCACATTGGCCTTCAGTATGACAATAAGGATTTAGCATTTTGCATTTGAATTTTTCTTTACATCTTTATTCAACGTTGCATTCTAGTGCCGATAAATATGGAACTGTATGTTTGCACAACATGGTTATTTAAAAGTAGTTATATAATCATTTGATACGTTTTTTACATAGACATAATTAATTGTCATGTATTAGCTTTTGTTCAGTATCAATTCTATTTTTCCATTATGTGTAAATATATGTTTTTTGAATAGTATATAAGGATTCTTTTAAGATATTTATGTGTCTTGAAGGATATTACTAAACAGTTCATTGATATTATTTGGTAATTTACCATGGTAATGAAAACGACGTTGTTAACCTATGCAGTATTTTTTCCTTGTCTCTGATTAAGTTTGATGGACTGTCACTTTAAAAGCCTTGCTCTGTGACGAGCAGTTTGTCATGTGATCAAACCTCTTCGAAGGCGAAACGCGTCATGGCGGCAGCGCTGGCTCTATTTGAATAAACTTTCCTGCTCCAGCACTTTCTTGGGTCGACTCCTCGTCATTTTGGAACTGACAGGGGTGTTTTCGTGAACTAATATATATGTATATATGTTTTTCAATCAATAAAAGAAAATTGTGTCCCCTTTCAAGAGTAGGAATACCAATCCTATTATGAGGAACAACCACAGAGGCCCTATTTGAAGGACATTTGGTTAATGCTCTGGATGCCTCTGTGCAACAGTCTGTCATCAGGGCAATTGAGATTGCTGTTCCTATCACAGTTAATCAGGCTCTTGCGGCTGCACTAAAGCCCATTAAAGCTCAATTTGAAAACTTTGCAAATGACTATCCATTGACAAAGGATCCTAAGGACAGCAATTCTGATGTGCCCCGCAAAGCCAAGTAGTGTGAGTGGCCTTATACTGACGCCTTGTCCAATCTCTCCCAAGGTCCACATGGAGATCATGGATACTCTGCCCCTCTACATCCAAAGGGTCGCAGTACAAGCACAAAGATGATAAGGACACTTACACTGACTCTAAACATACAGATACCACCCATTCAGATCACAATAATACTGCTAAACGAAAGAAGGTTAAAATGTCCACCTCAGTTAAACCTCTAGCTCCTTCTAGATCCCTCTCCAATTCCTTTACCGTTAATCCTCACAACATTGTTCACCCAAGATCGTCTGATTGGGCCTCCGCTCCGGCAGTGTCTGAATACCTACATGAGAATTAACGTAAGGGGTTCGATAAAGAAGTTCGCAACCGTCTTAGGGTGGAATGTCCCAGACCTGATATTCCTAACAAGGTTGCTGAGTCTACAGAGACCAACCCTAGAATGTTGACATTTCTGAAAAAAGTTGCCAAAGACCCTTAGAAGGGTATTGACTGTGCCTGGCATGAATGTCAAGACAAAATGCTAGATCTTGCAGAACCCCTTACTGGAAATGGCCTTCCTGGCCAACGAATCTGGCTCTCCTGTTAACCCCGATATACTGGCAGGCTAGCTATTTGCTTATTAGGAACAGCAAATTGTGCTATGTCCTCTGATGCAAGTCACTTCTCATGTGCTTGGATTTAAACGAATATGCTACTTACCAGTATGCATCTGTTCTTGGCATGTAGGGCTGCTGACATTCATATCTGTGCATAGATCGCCGTCTAGTGTTGGGTCCGGATGATTGCACATTGTTGTCCTGGAAGAGTCTTCGAAGTATCACGAGATAGGTGGCTCCTCCCCTGGACTACAGTGCGCATGGGCATCGACTCCATCCTCAGATTGTTTTTAGCCATTGTGGATAAGATGGAGTGAAACTCAGTGAATGATGACCATGTTAGAAGTATATGAGAATTCTGCAGCTGCTACAGGTGCCGGGGAGGAGGGCGCGCAATATGAATGTCAGCAGCCCTACATGCCAAGAACAGATGCATACTGGTAAGTGGAATATTCGGTTCGAGGCATGTGGGCTGATGAATTCATATCTGTGCATAGAATACAGAGCAGTCCCTCCATTAGCGGCGGCCGCCTGTGCCAGCTGCAGCAGTTTGGAAAAGTGTTTTGAGAACAGCCTGCCCTACAGCTGCCTGCTGTTTGGAGTGCACATCAACACAATAATGCTTTGTAAATGTCTGTGTGGTAGACCATGTGGCTGCTCTACATACGTCTTCCAAAGGAATGTCTCCAAGGAATGCCATAGAGGCCCCCAACTTTCTGGTGGAGTGGGCCCTTGGTGGAATGGTGAGAGTGCGTTTTGCTTTCAGAGAGCAGATCTGGATACATTTAACGATCCACCTAGCAATACCAGCCTTGGAAATAGGGTTGCCTTTGTGGTGCGGTGCAAAGGCGACAATGAGTTGCTTAGACTTCCTAAAATCCTTGGTCCTATCGATGTAATACATCAGGGCCCTTTTGACGTCAAGGGTGTGGAGCATTCTCTCCGCCAATGACTCAGGATTTTGGAAGAAAACTGGCAATTCAATAGTCTGGTTGATATGGAATTGAGACACAACTTTGGTTAGAAATTTAGGGTTAGAGCGAAGCACCACCCTGTTAGAATGAATTTGAATAAATGGCTCTTAGTTAGGGCTTGTAATTTACTAACTCTACGTAGCGAAGTAATCGCTATGAGGAAAGTCACTTTCCACGTTAAGAACTGAATCTCACAGGAGTGCAGTGGCTCAAAGGGAGGACCCATCAGCCGGGTGAGGACCACATTGAGGTTCCACTCCGGAGCTGGTGGAGTCCACGGCAGAATGACTCGCTTGAGTCCTTCCAGAAAAGCCTTAATGGCAGGCACCCTGAAGAGGGAGAGGTGCTGCCTATTCTGCAGATAAGCGGCCATTGCAGATAGATGTATGCGAATGGAAGCATAGGCCAGATTACATTTGTACAGATGGAAAAGGTAACATATGATATTCTGAATAGAAGCATCCAGCGGGTTAATATTGTGGTCTGCACAATAAATGATAAACCGCTTCCATTTTGCCCCATAGCATGCTCTGGTGGTGGGCTTCCTCGCCTCCCGAATGATGTCCATACAGTCGGAAGGCAAGTGCAGGTAGCCAAACTCTAGGACTTCAGGAGCCAGATCGCCAGGTTGAGCTGTTGCGGATCTGGGTGCTGAATGTCGCCATGGCTCTGCGTCAGAAGGCTGGGTGTGAGCCGTAGCCTCTGATGTGGTACCACGGATAGTTCTAGAAACGTGGTGTACCATGGTTGGCGAGCCCACGTTGGAGCAACCAGGATGAGAGTCATCGAGTGCTGCCTGAGCTTGCGTGCCACCAGCGGTATCAAGGGTGCTAGAGGAAAAGCGTACGCAAATCTGCCTGACCAGTTCATCCATATCGCATTGCCTTGCGACTGTGGGTGTGGGAACCTGGCGGCGAAGCTTTGGCATTTTGCGTTCTCCCTTGTGGCGAAGGGGTCGATCTCTGGATGACCCCACCTTTGGAAGTACGGTTGGAGTACTGATGGATGTATCTCCCACTAGTGCATTTGGTGGCTGTGCCTGCTGAGCAGGTCCGCCATCTGATTGTCCTTGCCCGGGAGGTGTTCCGCCATGAGGAAGATGTTCCTCTGAATGGCCCACTTCCACATGCTCTGAGCCAGATGAGACAGCTGCGGAGAGTGTGTACCTCCCTGCTTCTGAATGTAGTATATTGTCGTCATGTTGTCCGTCCGGATCAACACAACCTTGTGGCACAGATGTACTTTGAAGGCTTTTAGTGCCATGAAGATCGCCATCAGTTCGAGAACATTGATGTGCATCTTCCTCTGCTGTTGCGTCCACAGTCCCTGCACAGTGTAATGGAGTACATGAGCTCCCCATCCCTGAAGGGAAGCGTCCGTCGTCAGGATGATCTGTGGCACAGGCTCTTGGAACGGTCGGCCCTCGCAAAGGTTTCGTGGATTCCACCAATGCAGAGAGTTGTATGCCCGACCGCTCACCAACACTAGGTCTTTCAACTGCCCGTGAGCCTGAGTCCACTGACATGCTAAGCACTCCTGCAGCGGACGCATATGTAGCCTCGCGTGCGGGACTATGGAAATGCAGGAGGCCATCATGCCTATCAACTGCATGAACACTCTTGCTGGAAGCGAGTGTTGAGGTCTGAATTTTTGTATCAGCGATAGAATGCTGTTGACTCTCACTGAATTCGGCTGTGCTGTGGCCGCCAGAGTGTTTATGGTCGCACCCAGATACTGCCGTACGTGGGCGGGCTGGAGGTGGGACTTTGGGTAATTCAGGGAGAAACCCAGATCGTGCAGGAGGTGAATGGTGTGGGACATGTGGGCGGCACACTGCTGGGCTGAGTTCGCTTGGATGAGCCAGTCGTCCAGATAGGGGTAGACGTGGATGTTCCGTCTCCTGAGATGTGCCGCCACTGTCGCCAGGCACTTTGTGAACACCCTGGGTGCCGTGGTGACACCGAAAGGCAAAACCCTGAACTGGTAGTGCTGGTTTTGGATGGTGAACCTGAGGTATTTCCTGTGTGAAGGGTGCAGTGGAATGTGAAAATACGCATCCTTTAGGTCCAAAGTTGCAAGAAAATCCCCCTTCCTGAGCAACGGGAGCACTTGCTGCAGGGTCAGCATATGGAAGTGCTCCGACAGGATGTAGTAGTTGAGTGGCCCGAGGTCCAGGATGGGCCTGAGGGACCCGTCCTTCTTTGGAATTAAGAAGTACAGGGAGTATACCCCTGTGCCTCTTTCTTGCATAGGCACGAGCTCTATTGCCCCTTTTTGCAGCATGACGGTGACCTCCTGCTGCAATAAGTGCAAGTGCTCGTCCGACATAGGACGGTGCCTTGGGGGCATGTTGGGTGGAGTGGATGTTAACTCCAGACAATAACCGTATTGGATAAGTTTTCTGACCCACCTGTCCGTGGTGATGGACTTCCAGATGGGCAGGAACTGCTGGAGTCTTCCCCCGACCGGTGTTGTGTGGTCGGGGGGCAGTGACAAGGCGTCACTGTTTGCTGGTGGTAGAGGACCTGGAGCTGTTGTTGCCACGTCCTCTGCCCTTGGCGCTGTTGCCACGATATCCACCTCGACTCTTGTTGGTGTAAGTAGTCTGGGTGTTGCCCTTGTAGTATTGCGTGGACTGTGAAAGCTGACCCCTTGAGACGCCTCTAGTGCTGGAGCGACGAAAGGACCCACCCCGAAACTGCTGAGACTGTAAGGCACCCATGGACTTAGCAGTGTCAGTGTCCTTTTTCATTTTCTCTAGGGTGGTGTCAACCTCTGGGCCAAACAGGTGATCTGGGTTAACCGTTTGGTTGAGGATGGTGGTTTGGATATCTGGCTTAAATCCAGAGATTCTCAGCCAGGCATGTCTCCGAAGCAGAACACTGGTGTTTATAGCTCTGGCAGCGGTATCAGCCGCGTCCAGAGCGCACTTAATGGAAGCGTTAGAGATTAGTTTCCCTTCCTGAATCAGCATCTCAGCCCCTTCCTTGTATTGATCAGGCAGGTGTTGCAACAGGGTCTCTAGTGTATCGTAGAGTGCCCTGTCATAGCGCGCCAGAAGCGCTTGGGTGTTAGAAATACGCCAAATATTGGCTGCCTGTGCTGCCACCCTCTTCCCCGAAGCCTCAAAGACCTTGGATTCTTTGTCTGGGGGAGGAGCGTCACCCTTCGTTTGAGAATTGGCCCTCTTCCGGGCATTCGAGACGACAAGGGAGTCCAGAGGCAACTGTCCTTTAATATACGTAGGATCAGTAGGCGCCGACTTGTATTTCTTGTCAATTCTAGGGTTTATCACCCTCGCCCTGGTAGGTTCTTTAAAGATCTCAGCAGCATGCTTTAAAACACCTTTGAGCATAGGCAGAGTTTTTACAGTCTTTTCCGATACTGAAAAAGTGTCAAAGAGGAAATCCACATCCACAGGGTCAGCATGCAGCTGGACATTGTGATTGTTAGCAGCCCGTTCAATGAGGGCATTGAAAGCAGCAGAGTCTTCTGTAGGTGAAGTCTTTGCAGAAAAGAGTTGAGGGTCTTGGCCTGAATGAGGATCTCCAGGGTCACCACCAGCTGCCCAGGGCTCAGTTGTATCCTCAGGGTCTGTATAGACTGGATAACTGTATTCATCCTCATCATCTCCCTCACCAGCGTCCACATCGGAGTAAGTGGGCGACACATCATGAGTCTGTGGTGAAAGGGGTTCCACCAAGACTGGAGAGCAAGCAGAGTCCTTCTTCTTTTTGAGAGGGATCTTGTAAGACACCAGGTGGGGTTCTGGGGTGATTTTCCGCTTCAGGAGGGAAAGCCTGCCCGTTTAGGCGTCGATGAAGTGCTCCTGACGTTCATCCCCGAAGGTCGTCAAGGTCGCAGGCCGGGGACCACTGACGACGCCTTCGGCGTCGAGGAGATCTTTTCGGGCACGCCAGCCACTGCCCTAGGCGCGAAGGCCTTCGCGCCGTCTTAGGCGGCAACGTAAAGAGGATCGGCGTGGACGCCTTAACTGGTTTCTCCACAGGCTTCTGAGGCGGAGGATCCTTCGGTTCGACCACCGCGGTGCCGTCCCTGATGCGCTGCAGGGAGTCCGTCACCTTTTTGGTGAACGCGGGGGATGGACGCACCGGTTCAGCGGGGTCCTTCGAGGTCACCTTTGGAGTCGAGTCCTTCGAGGACGCTTTCGTAGTCGACTCACGAGGCGCAGCGCCCTTGGCCATGTCGTGCGGACGAGGGGCAGAGAGGACCTTCGGGTCATCGATCCGCTTCTTCGGGTCACCAAGAGTTTTCTTCGGTTCGTCGACAGCCTTCTTCGGGTCGACAAGGCCCTTGCCGGCGTCGACCGTCTTTGGCGCCGACGCACCAGTATCGACCACCTTCACCTTAGTCTTTGGCGCAGCAGACTTCGTCTCGACGCCTTTGACTTGGCTCTTCGGCTCGACGGCCGTCTTCGGCTTCTTCGGCGCCGAAGCCTCCGAAGTCTTCGATCTGACCAAAGCGATGCGCACTTTCGGTTTCGATGCTTGCCCCTGCGCAGTATCTGGCGTCGAGACCGTAGGTTTCACTTTTGGTTTCGTTTTGCCAGGGAGTGGCTCAGTAACAATGTCCGTGGCCGGGCCTGAAGGCGGGGCCGTGGAACCCATATCGAGATCTTGGGTAAGGCCCGAAGGCGATCCCTCGACCTGGGCCTTATAAAGAGGCACGGCCCCAGAGTCAGTTTTAGGAAGCTCCTCGTCCAAGCTATCCTCCATGGCCCCGAGGGCACCATCGTTGTCTCCTACCTCCTCGACGACTTCTTCACTTTCAAACACCTCGGGATCAGCGTCGTAGTCTTCTTCGGCGTCCGACGCGGGGTTTGATTCCGAAGCGTCCTGGATATATTCCTCCTCGAGATCCCCAGCATCGAAAATGTCCGCAGGCGCCGGAGCAGATTGCTGGGCTTCCAGGCGCCAGCTCGTCGAAGCTTAAGTGTCTTCTTGGACCTGAAGCGTGAGCAGGCCATACACTTGGCCTCATCGTGGTCCGGCGACAGACACCTGTTGCCCACCGGGTGGACGTCGATGTGGGGGTACTTCGAGTTGCAGACCGGACATCTCTTGAATGGACTTCGGTCCATGATGGATGGTCGAAAAGTCAGGAACGTCGACTAGGCCTTCCGCGCCGAGAGCACACGGAAGTACAGAACCGGCTCGGAGCCGAGCTAGAAGAAGTAAAGCAGAACGCAAGACAATACAGACGTATAGGATTAAGACCTTTTGGTCTCAAGAGGGAATTAAAGACATCCGAACCCAATGGCGGAAAAAAACAATCTGAGGATGGAGTCGATGCCCATGCGCACTGTAGTCCAGGGGAGGAGCCACCTATCTCGTGATACTTCGAAGACTCTTCCAGGACAACAATGTGCAATCATCCGGACCCAACACTAGGCGGCAATCTATGCACAGATATGAATTCAGCAGCCCTCATGCCTCGAACCCTGACTGAGCTTGCTTCGTCTGAAGCCGGGCTCTTAACTGAGAGCCATATCTTAGGGGCAAATTCATTAAGTACATTTCCAAGTACGTCAGTACTTTGACATCCCTAGATAAAGCACAGTCAAATATAAAAAGGGTTTTAGAGGCAGGGGCCGCTCGCCAGACCGTTACTATTGGCATGGCCCTCTCAGAGGTGTGTACAGTCATTGTAGAGGAGACTGGCGATACTTCGCTAGAGGAGGTCCCTTCTACCCAACCAGACAACGGTTCTCCTGATGCCACTTTAGCAGAAGCGGTCCCAGAACAGGTTTCCAGTCCCACAATACTGCAGGATAGACTTCTCAATGCCTCCAAAGTTCAATTGGGGGGTCTATTAATTTTTTTTCTTCACAATTGGAGTACTCTTACTCAGAATGTATTGGTATTACAGACCAGTCAGGGCTTTCACCTTGAATTTTATCAGCCTCCTCCGCAAATAAACCTTCCTCAACAGTTACATTTTTCCCTACAAGAGTCTGCTTTTATAAATGCGAAATAGAAGGCTTGCTGCAGAAGAGTGTGGTGGCCAAATGCGACAAGAACACCACAGGCTTCTGCAGGAATGTCTTTTTGGTACAAAAGAGAGGAGATAGATATAGGTTGGTTCTGAATCTGCAAGACTTCAACTATTATATCACCTACAGACATTTCAAGAAGGAGGGCATCAATCTTTTAACAGATCAGTTGCGGAAAGCAGACTAGATGGTCCGTCTGGACCTCAAAGATGCCTATCTAACCATCCCCATCTTCCTGCCACATGGTGATTCCTATAGTATCAAGAGAGAGGGTTGACCCAATAAAGTCACTGGGACCTGGGTATCTAGCGTTAAGAGAAGGGGTCCCAGTAAGGAAGGAGAGTGTATTGATAGAAACAGTTCAAATAAAGCAAATGAAAAAATTAAATGCATCTATAATGTTTAATTCACATTATAGGAAAAGTAATCAAAGACAAATTCACAAATTACAGTTGTATAAGTGCCCCTGGGGGTAAGGGGGACGTGCAGTCGTGAGGGTAGTGTAGGAAGGGATAGTGATAATAAAAACACGTATTATTCAAACATTCGTATGGGTTCAATGTCGGAAAGACAGTAGAAAGATCATGAATCAACATAACAGTTCAAAATGCACATGCCCCAATGTCCATACTATACAAGAATTATGGGTAGGAGGAGGCTGTGTTACGAGGTGAAGAAGTCGACGTTTCGACCCAAGTGTAGCAGGAATCAGTGAAATCCTTGCATGTGGGTCTTCATCAGGACGAGAGAGGGGTAGTGGGGCAAACAACCTGAATTTAAATAGATATATTGAGTCAGTGTAACATTCTTAAAGCTGACCAAATCGCAGGTTGTATAAGGGTAGACATATTATTTGTTCAACATACCTGAATATATCAGTGTTGGTAAGTGATATTCATTTAGAGAATCGATAGTGAACATTCAATCCTGGGGAAAATCAATATTATGCCCATTAGAACCATAGTCAAATACTATGCGTGCTCATATCAAGGGCTAGAGAAAGAGATTCCCGACTTACTTGAGAAGTAAAGTCCGATATCCCAGAGGGATATGGCCAAACGATCCGGGTACTGGACAGGGAGGGACCACTCTACGTATCTGAATAAAGGGAACATTGTTCAGGTGGGCTTGACCAAAGTAGAATACTCAAGATGCCAATATGAGAAAAAAGTGGTCGGTAGGGCTTACCGATTTATGTAGAGTTTATCTTGTGTCCCCGGTGTAGGAAAGGATTACGTCTGTGTGAATCGGGATACGTATCCTGGCAAAGGGAAACAGGAGGGGGCATCATTATCAGAGAATAGTCGGGTTTAAAGCACATTGCATGTCGCTAGTATCGGGGGGGCGATGTGCGGCGGGCTTACCGGTCTATTTCAGCTCAATGAAGATCAAGCGTCTCTCTCGGCTGCCTCGAGGAGAACGCCGAACTTCCTGTTGCGGGGGTTGACATAGCAACAGGAGGTCACGAGTTAATAGTAAGCGAAAAAAGACTCAAGGAGTCAATCGTTGTCAAGGTAACCCGTACGGAAGGTGATATGTTACAGTATACGGGAATAGGTAAACCGAGGATAGGTCCGTATTCATTAAGCAATAAACACTAGATGGGAACTAGGAATCAACATCATTGATTCTAAGTGTTGGCATATCAAAAGGAGAAATCGGGTAGGGGTATGAGTCACAAAGAAATCAACAGGGCACAATCGTGTCAGAATGCATGCTTAGTGGTTTGGGCAAGCCAGAATAATTTGGGCAAACCGAATAGACAAAAGCAGAAATCATATTTGAACAATCAAAAATTACGATTGGTAAGGCATACTCATGAGGTGGAGCAATTCGGTTTTAGAAAGAAAACCTTGGTCAAATCCTAGTTGGGTTATTTCCAAGATCTCACGTGCTATTGCGTGTGAAGGGTCAGAGCGTAATTTCTGATAGCTGATAGAATTGGCTTGGTAGTTCGGTTTGCCCTGTTCCCATGATACACTGGGCCAGGGACAGACTAATTTGCATATAGCCAGGTTCTGAGCTGGGATGGTGCAGTGAGCTAAAAAAAACGGTGTTGGATTAAGCCCTGATCTCTTGACTGGGTGAGAGTATTCTCCTTAATTCAGAAACTCTGTCCATCACCACCCCCTGTTGTTTAATTATTTCGTCCACCATAAGTGTGGAAGGGTATATTCAGACGTGAGTCCCTTGCTCATTGCACCATCAGGATTCAAGCAAGCCGGGCCGAAGACGGCTGAAATGCCAGAAACCGGTCCCCGGTACCTTGTTTCCTTCCCAGTGAAAGAATTGGCTTGGTAGTTTGGTTTGCCCTGTTCCCATGATACACTGGGCCAGGGACAGACTAATTTTCATATAGCCAGGTTCTGAGCTGGGATGGTGCAGTGAGCTAAAAAACGGTGTTGGATTAAGCCCTGATCTCTTGACTGGGTGAGAGTATTCTGCTTAATTCAGAAACTCTGTCCATCACCACCCCCTGTTGTTTAATTTACTGATTAAAATTGTTGGCAATTTTATGCCCATCATTCCTGACGGCGAGGACCAGCTGGGTGTCATCTGCGTAGGATGTAAGACTCATCCCATGTGCCCGAATGACTTTGGCATGGTCCGACACATAAATGTTAAATAGTGTCGTACTAAGGGATGAGCCTTGAGGAACTCCACATGGCAGTGACAAGGAGGATGATTCAAAGGATCCAAGAGTGACGACCTGGGACCTGTTCGCAAGGAAAGAAGCAAGAAGTTTCTTGGCGTTATGTAGGATGCCCATGCTTTCGACACGATCGACCAGGGTGACATGGTCGACCGTGTCGAAGGCCGCAGATAGGTCCAGCAGTATCAGGACTGCTGTTCCTCCCACATCCCGGATAGATCTAATGTCGTCCGCCGCTTTAACCAGGGCGGTCTCTGTTCCATGGTATTGGCGGAAGCCGAACTGCGATTCATCCAGTAGCTTGTGTTCCTCGATAAAGGTTGATAGTTGGAGATTCATAACTTTTTCAACTATTTTTGCCAAGAGTGAGAGACTAGCAATTGGATGATAGCTTTTTAGTTCTTCCTTATCGAGGTTCGGTTTTATGAGGAGGGGTTTTATAAGGGTCTTTTTTTAAATCTCTGGGTAAAGGCCTGTACTAAACATGGCGTTACAGATTGCAGTCATAGCCGGGAGAACCACTTCTATGATCGGGAGCAAAACTTTCAGTGAACATGGGTCTAGGGCAGAGCCCGATTTGATAGAGGATATGATGTTCCGTACCTGAGGGCAGGAGACATCTGTGAACCGCAGGAAGGTAGGATCAGATTAGGAGGTAGGTGGTTTCGAGGAGATGTTAGCGTTATTTGCGAAGACACGATAGATGTCCTCAACTTTACTAAAAAAAAAGTTAGACAGATCGTCGCAGAGTGATTGGGAGGGGGGAGGTGTCAGGTTGGGAGAAAATCCAGCTGGCTGTTTGGTGGTTTCGTATAATGCTTTGTTAGAGTTTTTTGCTGATTCGATTCTCTCACAATAGTACTTTTTCTTTGCCTCACAAATTAAGATTTTATATTTAGCCACTGATTCTTTGTACTTGGTTTTGGCTTCTTCTGCATAGTCTTTCCGCCAATGCCTCTCTTTGTTCCTACACTGTTGTTTATGGGTACGTAACTCCTCTGAGTACCAAGGGGCCGACGGGGCAGATCTATTGCGGGACCGTTGTTTGACCTGGACCGGTTCAGTGGCCGCAGAACCCACCCAGTCGTAGAATTGGGTAGTAGCAGTATTGGGATCAGTTGATAGCAAGGGGATAGAATCGGTAAGGAGAGTTTCCAGACTGGAGATATCAATATCATCCCATGCCAGGTAGGGTTGGCGGGGATTAGGGCATGATTTGACGGCAAGAGAGTCATGAAATGACAATGATGCCAGGATGAGATGGTGATCAGACCAGGTAAGGGGTAGAATTTGGGTGACTTGCAAGCCCGCTGCATTAGAGAAGATGCCATCCAATGTATGGCCCCCTTCATGCGTGGGAGAGTTCACCAGGGGTTGGTTTAACCATAGCTGTATCTTGGCACACTCTAAGCTAAAAGTGGCCTTGAACAATGATACTAGAGACCCACAGCTAATTGCCAATACTTAGAAAAGAATACCTGTCTGTGCGAAACCAGAGAAAGGCTGAACTAAAACAGGCTTTGTGGGACGAACTACATAAAAGTGCCCTAGATAAAAATAGTGAGGCATTTTGGAGAGTAGTAAAGTCCCCATTCTTAGCGGATGATAATCTTCCAAAAATCGAAGTGGCCATAGAAGAAGGAGCCTGTGTATCCCATTTCTCAAAAATCTTCCAGAAAAAAACACATACAGGAAGCGAAGATGTAACCCACCCAGCCGCCGTATACCCCATTTCAATATAATTTGATATCTCTGAGGTCCTTCTGGCCCTAAAATTAAGTAAAAATGGAAAAGCTCCGGGGCCCGATGGAGTCCTGGTGGATATCTTTAAATACAACGTGGACCTCTGGGCCCCCATACTTACCAGGGTATGTACGGCAGCTGCAAAAGAGGGGCTGCTGAAGTCCTGGACCAAGTCCATCATGGTCCCAATTTTTAAAAAGGGAGACCGCCAGGAGCCTACTTGCTATCGCCCTATCTCACTGTTGGACTCGCTGGGCAAGGTAGCTGGCAGGGTCATCCTTGAGCGACTCCAGCAGTGGGTAGAGGAAAGGGGGGCTTTGTCCGATCTACAATTCGGCTTCCGGGTAAGTTTTGGTACAGTAGAGCAGGCCCTAAATTTATCAATGATCCTGCGAAAATACATTCACGCAAAACAGGACAAGCTCTACATGGTGTATGTGGACCTGTCCGCAGCTTTTGACTGCGTGTCCCATTCAAAGCTCTGGTCAGTATTGTCACAAATGGGAGTGGATCCCCCACTTTTAGATTTTTTGAAGGAATTATATTCCAGGGCTTCATGAGAGTCCGTTTCGGTTTGAAGGGCGAGTTGTCTGCACCCTTTGGAGTAGAGCGCGGAGTTAGGCAAGGATGTGTCCTGGCCCCCTTTTTATTCTCATTGTATACAAACAGCTTGGAGGCGGAGGTTTTAAGGGTGGCCCAGGACCTCCCTCAAGTAAAACAACGCCTGATTCCCACTCTGCTCTACGCAGACGATGCCGTCATTCTGGCCCGTACTCCGCGTGAACTATAGAAGGCGCTGTCCAGGTACGCGGATTTCATGGGCAGCCTCGACCTCCACATTAACATTAAGAAGACCTTTGTAATGGTGGTAGGCAAAGGGAGAAAACGGCCCAGGGATATATTCCTTAATAATCAAAAACTTGAAGTGACGCCCCAGTATCCCTATTTAGGTATTACAATAGACGAAAAACTGAACTGGAAAGCGGCAGTCGAGGCCAGAAAGCACTGTTTTAAGAGGGCAATAGCTGCCCTGATGTCCTTTTCACAAAAACTGGGCAAACGGTCGCCCGTGGAACAACTGAAAATCTACAATGCTAAATGTCAGACAACGGCACTGTACGGGGCTGGCGTCTGGGGGCATGTGAATGTCAGTGCTCTACAGGTGGCAGAAAACTCATTTTTTAAGATTCCTCCTTGCAGCACCGAGACGAATTTCTACATATGCATGCCACATTGAACTAGGTATACCACATATAGAGGACCTGGCAAAAATCCAACCATTGCTACTGTTCGGACGTATTTGGACGTCCGATAAAAACATGCTAACCAAAGGGATTGTGGCAGACTCAATGGCACAAGATCACTCGGCAAAAATAAGATGGCTTGTCTATATTAGAAATGTTCTCACTGACTAGGGCCTAGAGATATATTACACCGCACCAATAAACATCAGTGAGATATCTAAGAAGGACCTGAAAGCAATGGCTCTGAGCCATTTAGATGGACTAAGGCTCGTCAGCGAAATAGGGAAAGCCTCTGTCCACCATGCAATTATGGTTCAGACCACCGTTACAATCCAGCCTTATCTAACGCTCGAAATAGGTATTTCCGACCGATTCTTACTAACCAGATTTAGATTAAACCTTTTTCACCGGTTAGTAGCCTTTCCCATGAGAAACACTTAGGAGCCAACTTTAGGTCTCTGTCCCTGCGATGACACATCAGCCCAGACTACTATACACACTGTACTGTTCTGCAAGTATTATTATGCCCATCGCAAATTTTGGTTGCTATCACTGTTGAAATCGTGGGGCATTAGACAGTGCCGCCCTGCCATGTTGCGTCTTCAGCTTTTAGACTCTGAATCTACTTGTTATCATGTTGTTCATTTTTTTAAATGTATTTTTAAGCACAGAAAGAATTTGTGAGGAAGATGCTCATAACACAGACCAATGAACCTAATGTAATGTGAAGTGATTCACTTTTAACCATTCTTCTTCAGTTTTACTGTATAACTGATCTTTTTTATCTTTTGTAACAATATGGATAACAATGCTTTTATGGATTTCTATTATGAAATACCGAATAAAGAAATTTATATATATATAATAGATACTACCTAGAACATCTTTTGCAAGTGTATTCTTTTTCAGCTCCTGCAAAGGATAGACGAGCATGAAGTCCAATGTCCACTCCAGGTGGGCTTTCACTCCAGTACATCGACCATAGATCAGAATTATTTTCAGGTTCCAGTTAATATACTGGAAGACTGTTACCATGGGTGGGGCAGACTCTTTGCTGTATTTCTGGACCTTAGAGTGGCATTCAATCTGGTGCCGAGGGACACTCACTGGAAGGTCCTAGCAGAGGTGGGATCCCTGGTTACTTATGTACAAGTATAGAGAGAATGCAAGAGTCAAACTTTGCCCAGGTCCGATGTGGCAAACTCGGTGAAGTGACCGAACCTTTCCCTGTAAACAAAGGTATGCGACAAGGTTGTGTGATAGCCCGACCCTCTTTACATTATTTATTAACGATCTGGTTAGCTACCTAAACAAATGCGATAACAATGCGACAAACTAGCAAACGTGAGGGTTTCTGCCCTCACGTTTACAGATGATACACTTCTTCTGACTAAATCACCTATGGGGTTTCAGAAACTACTGGACCAGTTTAGCAGTTTTGCTCACATACGGGACTGGAAATACATTGTCCAAGACCATGTACATGGTTTTCAATCCATGTCATTCAACTCGATCGCACCCAGCGCTTCGTGGGGTACCTTTAGAACAAGTCCATCTGTTTGAATACATGGGTGTCACATTAAGTGGAATGATGGATTGCGGTCACCATATCTCTAAATGAAGGATTAAATTAGAGCAACAGAATTGAGGGCTCTTAAAGGTGTATCAGGGGCCTCATTTTAAACCATACTCACTGGTTACCCAGCTTTTTTCCTGTCAGGCTTTGGGGGTGGCCTTATACGGGGCTGGGCTGTGATGACATAAAAACCTTAATAGCGTAGAATTGATGGAAAATAGTTTTTTGAGGCAGGTGTTAAATATGCCAGCTAGCCAAAGAATTAAAAATCCGATTCAGATGATATAGGCTGAATAAGCTTTTAACCTCATCGTTACCTTTTAATCAAACCGGCTCTTTCTTAATGATAAAGGATATTTAGTGCACAGAACCTTTTCTAGATGATATTGAGCCGATCCTGGCAAGTAAAATCTATATGCACTTTCGATATGGCACTTTGCCATTATGCACTTTCACCTCAAGATGGACAAAGTCAACAAATGTAGCACCAGTGGGATCCAAACCTGTGGACATGATAGGGAAACAGTAGCCCATATGCTGTTTTTATGTCTAACCTATAGTAGGGCTGAGTGGTTCATCCCTATATGTAGACGTTTAGGAGTTAATAGACATCTAGAGGCGTGTAAAATTATACAGTCTGACGTGATGGTGCCTATGGTGTTTGCTGTTTCTAGATTTTTATTAAGCATATGTAGTGCTACGAAGAAATATGAACTAGTATAATCCATTGCTCTGCCTATTAATTTCTGATATGATTGATTTTAAAGTTCAGAATATATATGTATTACGAAACCAAGCATTCTGTTTTTAACTATTTATTATCTATATCTAATTTTAGAATTGTATGTACATTTTTAAAGTTCTATTTGTGATACCCAGTGCTTCATATTTTACTGTCTTTGTTTGTCTCTTTTATAGCATTTTACCGAAATAAAGGGTATTGAAGGGAACTGAATACAACACGAAAGGCAACCATATAAATTGAATGTTTTCATAGTCGCGTTCATTGATGCAATGAAATCGGAAATATTTTTGTTAATTCAATCCGAACAGTACAACAAACATTGAGTCAGAGTCTTCGTGCACAACATAATGATTGATGTGAAACTAACAGTATGGCTCATGGCATGACCAAGTTGTAACAGCTAGCAGCGAGCTCCACCTATAGTCAGTGACTGGCATTACATGTCAAACTATGCAAGATTCCGGATAGAATGTATTTTCGTATTCAAAAAAGCACAAATTCTTAAACACCATTGTCAATTATGTAGTTTCACAATGTTCTCAAAGCCCCCTGGACAGTTTGTGTCCATACATATTACGCCATTAGACGCCATGTTTTAGACTGAATCTGTCTGATATCATAAATTCATATATTTCAGGTTTGAATTTCCAGAAAAGCTGGCATGTTGATGCTGTGGACATCTTAAGGATTTCAGGGGCCCTGGGCCACACATATTTTGGAGGCCCCTGTTCGGAACAGTTTTGAATGTATGGTCCAATTTCAGCTCGTTCAGGCCCTCTTTGGCCAGGTCACTGACAGTGCCGGGGCTCAATCGTCCAAATTCTAAATGTGTTTGCATCTAATATTCAGGGATAGTGACTTGTGTTTTCAATCTTGTAGCACAGCAGCAGCTCACTGATATTACTGAAAATAATCTCTCTGACACCCTCCCATTTCTCATAAGTGAGGTCCCGTTTTGATCTAAAAGAAACGCTTGCATGAAACATAAACACAACATTTCTCTGCAAAATACGTGTAATAGACTCTCGCCTATCACCCACATTAAAAATAAATTAAAGGAAAACAGTATTTACAACAATCTGTATAAGAATTCTTCAAGGTCATGGGACAAGACTGTAAAACAGAGTTGCTCTATCGGGGAGCACCATGAAAGTCTGGGACCGTGGGCCAAAGCCCACTTTGTCCATGTCTTAAAACGTCTCTGGGGATGCACGAGTTAAACAGTGCATTTCTAATCCCATGCCCCATAAAAATGTCTAGTAATACTTTTACAAGATTCACATCTCTGATGTCTCACTTTTAAGGAAAGACCTTTACTCATTAGTCGTTATCTGTATCTTAATCAATTCGATCTCGTCTATAAGTGGCTAGCTAATCACTCTGTGGCTATTCATTTTACATTTAGCGCTATGAATACTACTTTTTTTTAAATGAGCATATATGTAGTATTAGTTCATACATGATCCACGTTTCTTAGAGCAATGCTCTGACAGTCCATGTTGGCTTTCTCGTCAATGATACCATGCTTTTTCATTTCAGCTACAAACCATTCCACTCGGGTAAGTATCTGCTGCTGGGTAAGTCCATCCAAACTCTGCAATCGTTTCACAGACTTCCCTGTAAAACCTAAACAACAGAGAAATAAATAATGTCGATAAATATGAACAAGAACCGATATATAAGTGACTCCACCTATTTTAAGATAATACAAATTATCAGAAAAGCAGGTGCTTAAACTTTAGTTTTGGAGCATAAAGTAATAAACATTAGTGCTTTGCTAAACCATGTAATAGATATACTTTCTCACTTAGGCAAACATATCTAAATTAAATTATTTAACATATCTGAACTATTATTTTTATAGAAATTAATGTATACCACACTCCATTTTATTTAACAATGTTTGTTGATTTATTCATTACATGTATTTAATTATTTTAAAAATTAAAAATGTACAATTATGATATTGAAAGTTAACTCTTCCTTCCACTATCCCATGTAAATTACTCTTTCCTCCAAGTTTGTTGCCTGGGGTATAATTAGTAACTTTGATCTTTTTCCACCTGCACATGAACATTCTCCTATGTAAATAGTAAATTTGCAGCCACCCCACTAAATGTTTTTGAGCCTTATGTTAGAATATTAAATCTGCCCCCTTCGCCTCCCAGTGTATGCTATTTTACTTAAGTAAGTTGGACCTGAGTTTGAATAGTAAATATGTGCTGTCCCAAATGTATGTGGTGCTGGAGTAAGAGTTTGAATTGTAAAATTAAAATCCCACAACACGAGTACGTTTTCCAACATAAGCGGATATAAAGTTAAAAGAGTAAATATGTGCCCCAAATATAAGCACTTTCCACAATGTTTGTTCGACTGGCATTAGAATAGAAAATCTAACCCATCCATCCTTCTAACATCTGCACTTTCCCCAAATTAAGGGATTCAACATAATGCTGAAACAGACTGGCACCAACAGGCCATATGTGGTGGTCCGCCCGACAGCCTGGGAATCGATCCGACCGCCAGATTACAATACAGGCGGTCAGAGCGCTGAGGTTGGGGGTAGGACTGCTGCCTCCGACAGGATCAAAGATCTCGTCGGGATGGCAGTCCGATTCAGAAACCCTACAATGACTGCAGTGTCTACGCAGGCACCAGCGTAGAGATTAGGATCTCGCTTTCTGACTACCTTTTCATGAAGGTTTGACCGCCATAAGAAGGCAGCCTGAAAGGAACTTGAGGGCCGCAACCAGGGTCCCTGTCCCCCGTAGTGCCTCGCACATATCCATGCACCATGTGGTGCTTGACACACAGTGCATGGATGTGCAGAATCTGCCTTTTTCCACTGCAACTTGTGCTGCAGACTTTTCCTGGGCCGCAGCACAAACCACAGTAAAAAAAAGTCTGTTTCCGACCGCCTACACAGGGGTCTAATCATTATATGGCGGATGGGACCACCGACTCCTTGTCGCCCGGTCACATTCCTGCTGTGATGGAGGTCGGTTATCCAACCAACCACCATCATAATTAGGCCCTAACTTGGATTGGAGTTAGAACAGTACATTTACAACCCTTTAATGTTTGCTCTTTCCCCTTTTTGGTGGATTCAAATTAGAATAGTAAACCTTACCTGTCCAATATTCTTTTTAACAACTAGGGGTTTGCAAATATTAATCTGTGCTTTAAACTTTTATTTTACTTTTCTTGGTGTTCTGTTAGATTTCCATTTTTTATATTTTTTTATAAATACATCTATACTATTTAGGTAAGGACTTATATATACTTTCAATGTAAATGTATTTAACATAATTTTATAATAGAAAATGTATCATGATTTACATATGTTTATGTAATGCAATGTGTTTTAAGTTAACTAAGTTAAATTTAGGTTTTTTCATGTATATCATTACATATTTTAATAAAAAATCTTATTACATATCTATGCTAATATGAAATAAACTTATGTTAAAAATTGAGAGCACTGGAGCGGTGCACTCCCAAATGAGTATAGCATCAATAATGAAGCTCAATCAGTTTCTTCGTGGCAAAATATTTAAAACTCTTTATTTTCAACACTCCGTAGGGTTTGGGCAATGCATCAGCCAACGCGTTTCGTTCAATAGGTTGAACTTCGTCAGGGCTGAAAGAATTGCAACATAGATAACATAAATACACTGATTATGTAACACATTAAAAATGCCATAAACCACAATCTATTAACAACCTAATATCTTATATTCAAGCAAGGCACTGGAAACAAATTGATCTTGTCGAAATGAAATAGACCTGATACATAGGATGAGTGGAGACAGTGGTGATGACAAGACAATAACTGTTCTGTCAAATTTGTGGTTTATACCAACAAACTAGGACAAATGAGGAGATTTACACAAACATACAGACCATATAGCGGGTAAAATCTGTGCTGTCACATGCATTGACAACACTACAGGTACAAGACAATACCTGTTATCCTATCAAATTCCTGGTTTATACCAACATACTAGGACAGATGAGGGGATTTACACAAACGTGCAGAACACATAGCAGTTAAAATCTGTGCTGTCACAAGCATTGACAACACTACAGGTACAATCACATAGTTCATCATTGAATAATTCTACTCTAAACAGATCCTATAACCCAGACTCGTAAATTTGGTAGACAATAGGTTAGAGACAGTGATGTACCATCCTTTTTGCCGACTTTGTGTTGGGATGTAAGTATGTGAAATGTTCCGTACTTGGTAGTTAGCATGACTGGTCTGTGTATGCTGTTCTTTGGATGAGTCCCGGAAGAGGTGCTGTCTCACAATACATAACATAGACCAAACATTGGAATGGGGAGTGCGCCTGCATGTCACATAAATGGGGATACCCTCTACGTGTGCGCATGACACAATTACACTAAAAAAAACATTAGGTGCAAGCAGGGGATAGGAAGGATATCACCTACATCCCCCTTGGGATGAAAACCACTCACTAAACTTTCAAAGTACACTGTGAGCTAGGATTATTCGTATATTTGAGTTGGCAAAAAAAAAACCTAGGTGAGCTGATAGTCCCAATGTTCAATTCAGACAAAACATTCATGAGAAAGACAATGTATGACATGGCCATGGCCGTACATATCGAGTGTGATAGATGGTGAATACAGCAAATATAGTGCTTCTAAAGGATGGGTCCCCTGGCCTGGTCTGGGCCGGACCGTAGTCTGGATAAATGTCAGAAGCTGTAGATCTAAAGACTGCTTGCCACTGTGTGGGCCTCCTTGATAAGGGCTTCAGTAGTAGTCCTTCCAGTCCCCTACTTGCACCTAATGTTTGTTTGAGTGTAATGTTGTCATGCACACAAGTAGGGGGTATCCCCATTTATGTGACAAGCAGGCACACTCCCCATTCCAGTGTTTGGTCTATGTTATGTATTGTGAGACAGCACCTCTGCCAGGATTCATCCAAAGAACAGCATACACAGACCAGTCATGCTAACTGTAGAGGCTACAAACACTCCTGAGGCGGAAGCTGGGAGCACGCTCGTATTTTTTAACTTGTGTTGGAAATAAAAACTGTTTTTACCTTCTCTTCACTTCCTTCAGGGCACACTCCCGCCCTAAATCACTTCGAAAATCGCTGCGCAGCCGATCTGAATGCTGCCACGGCACAGGGATTTTCGCCGCCATTCTCCATCATCTGCCCCAGGCCACGCCCACGGCCCTGAGGCCACGCCCCCTGCCGAAACCTGCTACATAAGGCACGCTATCACACAGCTCGCAGTAAGAGGCTACAAACACTCCTGAGGCGGAAGCCGGGAGCACGCTCGTATTTTTTAACTTGTGTTGGAAATAAAAACAGTTTTTACCTGCTCTTCACTTCCTTCAGTGCACACTCCCGCCCTAAATCACTTTGAAAATCGCCGAGCAGCCGATCTGAACGCTGCCACGGCACAGGGATTTTTGCCGCCATTCTCCATCATCAGCCCCAGGCCACGCCCACGGCCCTGAGGCCACGCCCCTTCCTCTCTGTGCCATCCCCGGACACGCAGCGGACGCGCGCAGCGGGCGCGCACAGCGGGCGCCCTGCCTGCACGCCGAAGGCTCGCCAAAGGCAAGCCGGTCTGCGGCCGTCCGCGCCAGGCCCAAGGGGCCTGCCAAGCCGGCTACCCTATCTCCTACTCGGCTGACTCACTCAGGGATCTACAACCCCCCAACCTCACACCTTCTCCCTCTACCATCAGACGCATCACCACTAGCGCATCATCTCGTCCGATCGACGTCCCATCAGTTGGAGCACTCCCCGCCAAACCGGCTAAGATAGATACTACCATCCGGGTGTTATATCTGAACACCCGCTCCCTGGTAAAACACCAAGCCGACATCTTTATCCTTCTATCCACCGAGAAACCGGACGCACTCCTGCTCACTGAGACCTGGTTGACTGCAGACTCTCTTCCTGACATCCTGGCGGCCCTACCCCCAGACTACTACATCCTTCGTGCCGACCGCCCAGGCAATCGCCCTGGGGGTGGGTTGGCTTCCATAATCTCTAAACGCCTCAATTTCATTTCTACATCTCCCCTCTCCCTTTCGGGTGTAGACAATCTAATCTTCAGCCTAAAAACGGACATAGGAGCCTTAACACTCCTTCTCCTTTATCGTCCCCCCCAACCCATGCCCTCATTTGCGGCCACCCTGACCAAACAGCTGATCAACCTACTCACCTCTAACCCAAGATTCGCCCTCTTCGGTGACCTCAACTACTGGTTCAACGACGCCAATGCCTGGCCCCATGCCTCAGAGGTTTTCGAGGCTCTCACTAGCCTCAACCTTACTCAACAAATCACTTCGCCTACTCACATCAAGGGCCACACACTGGACCAGATCAGGCCTCAAAATCTGACTCTCTCTCTCCCATCCGCCTCCCCCTGCACCTGGTCAGACCATCACCTAATCGATACCACCCTCACCGTCAGTGGCAGAACCTCCGCCCCTCTGATGGCTGGCGGCCTTTTTAGCGCAAATGGAGTTCTTACGACTCCCAAGGCTTTCTCGCGACCCTATCCGACACCCGGCCTGCCCTCAACCCGCCAACCAACATCGACAAGCTGGAAAGCGATATCGGCACTTGGCTGAAGTCAGCCAGTGACCAATTTGCCCCCTTAACCAAATTCCCCCCGACCAGACACCACAACTCCCACAGATGGTTCACGGACGATCTCAAAAAACTCAAACTGAAGACACGCCAGCTGGAAAGGACATGGCGATGCAACTACTCTGAATCAGATAGACTACAATACACCCTAGTCCGTAGAGATTACAGAATCGCAATCTCCTCAGCTAAATCAGCCCACTTCTCTAACCGAATCTCATCTGCGGACAACAAATCAAAGGAAGTTTTTAAAACCATGAACGAACTCACCTCCGTCGACAGAACTCTCCCAGGTCAAACCCCCACCCAAGGAACTTGCGACGCTCTCAATCTCTTTTTTATTGAGAAAATCAATAAAATCAAAGCCTCCCCTCAGACTACCGCTTCAGATACCCCCCAAATAACTCTTCCGTCTTCACCGATTTCCCTACCCTCATGGCTGACTCCTTGATGGAGCTCGCGTCCCAGGTAAAATCGGGCTCTCCGAATGATGGCTGCCCTCCTCCGATCCTACGGAGCATCTGTCACTCTTTCCCCGAATGCATCTTACCTGTGCTGAACGGCTCGCTTAGCACAGGTATTGTCCCCAGCACCTTCAAAGAGGCCATCCTAGTCCCACTATTGAAGAAACGTGGCGCGGACCCAGCAGAACTGTCCAACTACCGCCCCATATCGCTCCTACCCTACTTCTCCAAACTAATCGAAGCGCATGCCTCTCCAACTTCATCGAGACCTCATGCTACCTGGAGCCCAATCAGGCCAGCTTCAGGCCAGCCTTCTCCACTGAGGCTGTCATCTTGGCTGTACTCAACACGCTTAGGAGGAATGCCGACTCGGGGATCCCCCAGGCCCTTGTACTCCTTGATCTATCAGCTGCGTTCAACACGGTTGACCACAACATCTTGCTTCACCGTGTCAAACAGGCTGGCATCCAGGGCCCTGCCCTTAGCTGGTTTCAGTCTTTCCTGACTGGCAGAACACAAGCCGTCCGCTTGGGCCCCTACACAGCGCCCAAAACCCCTACGTCATGTGGAGTCCCCCAGGGCTCCTCCCTGTCACCTTTACTGTTCAACCTCTACCTCCGGCCCCTAATCCACTCACTTCGAAACTGGGACATCACAGTTTATAACTATGCCGATGATCTGCAGATCATCTTCCCACTTAACTCCCCGAATGCTGTGGACAACTTCCACTCCGCAATGCTTCACATTCAGGAATGGATGAACTGCAACCAACTGAAATTAAACCCAAGGAAAACCGAGCTCCTTCTCCCGGGCTCCAGCCCCTCTTCCTGGGGAACCCAGTTCTGGCCCACTGAACTGGGCTCTCCACCGACCCCCGCGAAATCTGTGAAGAGCCTCGGCGTGACCATCGACGCCGAACTCTCCCTCCGATCTCAAGTTGGTTCCGTGATTTCATCTTGTTCGTTCCAACTCCAAAAGATTCGGAAGGTCAGCCACCTACTTCCTCCCGCTGTTCTGATCCAAGTAATCATCTCCCTTGTGCTCTCCCGCTTGGACTTTTCCAACTCCCTCTATCACGGACTCCCTTCTCCATCGCCTCCAGGTAGTCCAGAACCAAGCAGCTTGCCTCATTTACAAATCCCCCAAATGGCAATCGGCCAAACCCCTGCTGCACAAACTGCATTGGTTGCCTATAGAACAACGAGTGGCCTTCAAGCTGGGCTGCCTCACGTTCAAGGCCCTCCACTGCACCAGCCCCGCTTTCCTAACTTCACTCATCAACCCTTACCGTCCAAATCGCAATCTGCGCTCTGCCCATCTTCACACGCTTGTTGTACCCAGAACCAGAACAAATAAATTCGGTGGCCGCAGGTTCGCCCTCCTAGCCCCGAAGTTTTGGAACCCTCTCCCCCTGACCATCAAATCTAGCAGCTCCCTTCTTCATTTCAGGAAGCAGCTTAAAACCTTCCTCTTCCCCGCACCCTGCTAATCCTGCAAACTTCCAGCCCGTGTTTCACCTCTGTTCTATAGCGCCAGGAAACCCATGGTGTCAGCGCGCTCTACAAATATCACATAACATAACATAACATAACATAACTACCAAGTAGGGAACATTTCACATACATACATCCTAACACAAAGTCGGCAAAAAGGATGGTACATCCCCATCCGGCACCTATTCTCTACAAAATTGACGAGTCTGGGTTATAGGATCTGTTTGGAGTAGAATTATTCAATGATGAACTATGTGATTGTACCTGTAGTGTTGTCAATGCTTGTGACAGCACAGATTTTAACCGCTATATGTTCTGCACGTTTGTGTAAATCCCCTCATCTGTCCTAGTATGTTGGTATAAACCCAGAATTTGATAGGATAACAGGTATTGTCTTGTACCTGTAGTGTTGTCAATGCATGTGACAGCACAGATTTTACCCGCTATATGGTCTGTATGTTTGTGTAAATCCCCTCATTTGTCCTAGTTTGTTGGTATAAACCACAAATTTGACAGAACAGTTATTGTCTTGTCATCACCACTGTCTCCACTCATCCTATGTATCAGGTCTATTTCATTTTGACAAGATCAATTTGTTTCCAGTGCCTTGCTTAAATATAAGATATTAGGTTGTTAACGGGTTGTGGTTCATGGTATTTTTCATGTGTTACATAATCTGTGTTTTTAGGTCTCGCGACCTATCAATGCGCAAGCGCATTGAGCGGAGCGAGAATTCATGTCCTGAAAATCCTCGTCAAACCAAGGGCTTCGTTCCTGCGGTTTTCTTTACGTTCACGTGGCCACAGGCACGCGCTTTTGGGCCATAAACTCTGTTCCCCAGCTTCAGCACCTCCCCTCTCTCTCCCCGCAAACACAGCCTTACTTTAATTTCTCCTCCCCCTCCCCAGCCAGCTTCCCCGAGGCAGCAGCACTCCTCCCACACCAGCACCTCCCCTCTCTCTCCCCGCAAACACAGCCTTTATTTTCCTTTCTCCTCCCCCTCCCCACGGCCCCACAGCACATCAAAGGGCTTCGCCAGCGTGCGCTCTGCGGCTTCTCCTCCCCTAACGCGCTTCTCCTCCCCTAACACCCCACACCCTGAAACACTGCCCAAAACATGTTTTTGCATGACGTCGAAACGCAGTAAACTGAAGTTGTCATCATCTATGACATACTTGCATGCCAGAAAAAGGAGCAAATTTGTTTCACCCGTCTTCAAATAAGAAATTGTACAGTTTACGCTAATCCAGTCAGTTTTCAGCTAGACCTGTGCTTGTGTCTCGAAATCCAGTGCCTGGGTAATGCCACCGTTCTCCTCACACAAACAAATTGTGTAGTCCTGAGCAGCCCTTTCACCATAGCTCACCAAAGGGCGAGCGCCTAGACATGAAGGCAGCAACAAGCACTGCGCGTGTTAGGACAACACACTCTTTCTTTTTAACCTAGACGTACCACTAGGAGGTTTACTTCACAGAGGAGCGTCCTAAAACGCACCCTCGTCACTTGCTCTGTAATCAAAATGCGAAGTCCGAAATTTCATCTAGGCGCTAAATTGTCTTCCGCGCTGCTATCAATACAACATGCGTGGCTTAGAGATGCCTCATCGAGGGTTCTTAACGCACCTCACTGAAAGCCCCACATCTCCTCCCCCGCCCCCATTACATACTGCCGCCCACCCTGCAGTGCAATATATACTGCTGTTGGCTTGCACGTGAGATCTCCTGGGATGCGGGGGTACGACTGCGCATGTGCCAGCTCTATGGCTACCCTCACCACTCTACACACACCAGGGTCACGAGTAACTACGTTAGAATCAAGGGCAGAGGGGCTTAACTGTGCGAGCCGCACTAGAGCAGTTAATGCAACTTTAAAACTGGAGAACCAGGTTTGGGTCCTGGCGTGATTCTGGGCACATCACTTATTTTCCCGGTGTTTAACAAATAAATGAATCCGAACTTGTGTAATGTGACTAATGCTCATTTAAAGTGCTACGATGCTTTTAGGCCGTGTTTGCGCTATATAATAATGCCAATAAAGTCATTCTACCCGTCTGTACTGCACCCTCCAGACGCACGTCACACAAGATAAATACGCAATAAATAACCAGTCCTGCGATACAACTGGAAGCTTACCCGGGCCAGCTCAGCAGAGTTCCAGAAACCAGTGGATATTGAAATCAGATGAAACCGCATGTAACTTATCCACTGAACCAGGCGGCGGTTCTTTAATGAGACTGGGTCCTGGCTAGCATGATGCAGTGAGTCTCTTCAGTTTGGGGTGCAGAGCACAACGTGGATTGAGGTTGTGAATTTAGTTGTGTTACATAAGATAAATAAGCAGCACCTGTGGCTTGTTTCCTTCCTCGTCCTCCGGGAAGAGCCCTTTTACTGCCAGTTCAACTTGGCAGCCCTCCCCTCCCTGATCGTTTGCAGGGTGGGGAGTGAGCAAAAGCACAAGAACTTCTATTGTCATTCACCAGGCTGTGAAAGAGGCGTGAAGGGGAGCTTCCCTCAGCGCAGCATGACAAACACATTGACATTCCGGGCTCCATCAGGCCTCCTTCAGCCCACGCCCCCAGTGTTTGCAGAGCATTCTGACTTCTCAAGCTGGCCATCTTTGCTTATAATTCCTGTGTTTTTTTTTATACACAAGGAGCTAGGATACTGTTCACCAAAGGTATGTTTTTTGTGCAGTGCGTTTACTTTTGGGTAATGTCTAACTACAAATGTTTGTTACTTTTTGGGGCTTTGGTTATATGTGCACGCTCAATGGAGGGACACGCACGCGGCATCGGGCTTATATAAGTATTTTAAAACACATTCAGTAGCGCTAGTGCGTCGCTACACTGTAACTTTAATGTCTTTGCAGTGGCCGTTTCTGGAGCGCCTCACGTAATCTTACGAATTGTGTTCTTTCGGATGTACTATCATTGAAGTAGAGGGGGGGGGTATTTATTTAAGTGTAAGGACAAATGCTTCATAATGCGCTAGAATTGCTACAACTTTATTTTTTATTAAATACATTCAGTAGAGCTAATGCATTTGCAATCTTGCGGTAGTGCGCTTTAGTTACTTATTTCCAGTAATGACAGGCTAAACGCTTTAGCTACACCAAGATTTGGTTTCATCGTGACAAATCTTCTGCTTCCCTTCGGTGTTGCTGCATGTTAATTGGGGTTGTTTGTACTCCGGGTTGTTAAGAGGAAGACTGGTCTTTTCTGCACTAGGGAAAGTTTAAAGAGTTATTTTAATCATCAGCAGTGCGTCAGCACTGAGAAGGCTAATGAGGGACTTCAAACAGTATGTGTGCACTGTACATTTTTCAGTCTTCTACCAAGGGGACAGGCTCAATGTATACTCTCAGCCGGGGATCAGAGTAGAGTTAACAGCCATGCTGGACAGGTTTGGAACATAACAGTACAGACCTTAGCAGGGGCTTTGTCAGGAGAAAGTAGACCCCCTCACCCCAAGCAGTCGTGTTGGTTTCTTCTTCTCCCCTAACCCATCCTACTCATTCATTCCTGTCTGCTTGCTAGCTCTTTACCAGCATTACTTTCTGGGACGCAGCTCCTGCTGCAATGGATCTCTTCCTAGTCTCTTTACCAGCATGGCCGCTAAGCTATACATAGTAGAGCCTGCTTCTTTCCATTCCCCTCTCCTTGCACAGACTCCAGTTTCCAATAAACACTCGTCCGCTTCCTTAAAATGACTTTAAGGAGAACAGCAGCAGACTGTGATCCTGCGGTGAAGGAAGAGAACAGTACTGTAGGTGTGTGCTGGGATGAACCAACTGAGGTCCCAGGGAAGTGGCCTGCATGACTAATGTATCGCATTGCCCACTTTGTTTAAAGTATTAATATGCCTTTGTCTATTTGCACTCCTGTAATTTAAGTTTGTTGGAATCTAACCTTTTCTTCATTCATTTACTCTTTCACTCATCCATACACGCTTTCAATCTGTCTATCCACTCTCTAATGACTACTACTCTAGTACTCACTCTCTACTACTCTAGTACTCACTCTCTATTACTCACCCTCTACTATTCACCCTCTACAACAATACTACTCGCTCTCTACTACTCACTCTACTACTCTCTACTCACTCTCTACCACTCTCTACTATCCACTACTCACTCTCTACTACTCACCCTCTACTACTCTACTACTCACTCCCTACTAACTTTGTACTACTCTAATACTCTCTACTACTCACTCTACTACTCTACCTCTCACTACCTCTACGTGCACACATATGCACATATATATGTATATGCATTTATATATATGTATGTGCCATCACTATGCGCTACCACCGCATCACTGAACGCTACAGCATCACTCGTCGCCACCACAACATCACTTCGCACTATCACAGCATCAATCTGTGCAACCATTCAACAACAACTGGTTCAAATATGTTCTCTCAATGTTTCAAGCTTTATTACAAATGTCACAAAAAGATGTTAATATTTCACTTCTGTTCTTGGATTTTCGTCACAATAAATTACACTGAACATAATCTTCACAAAAATAATTTACAAAATTTTAAGCTAATGCCATTATAAATTACAATCATTTTTATTTAAGTATTAATTATTTTAAAAAATTAAAAGACATTGTTATTTGTAATATCAATACATCTAAGTCACGTAAATACAAAACATGTTGCATTACAAATGCTATAGTGGAGAAGTGTGGCTCACTGGATAGAGGAGGCAGACCTGGAAGCAGAGGTCAGCCCGGGACCAGGGTTCAATTCCCGGCTCGGCGGGGTCTTGAGTCCTAAAATGTCCATGGACTCGACAATTCTCGCTCCGGTGCCTGCTCGATTCACGGGTTCACACTCTGCGACTCTGGGCAATAGCTTGCTTAATCTCCACAGCGGCCCCTTGTGGCGGGATGCATGGCTTTCACCTTGCGGATACCCTGCCGGGGTATCTCACAGGGGAATACCAGGACGGGTTCCCTAAGCAAGCGCCTTGATGCCTTCGGGTGATACGTGCGCTATATAAATCGCAATACATTTACATATAGGTGTCACATTTGCAAAAGTTATAACTATTGGCATTGTAAATGACAAAGCTATTAATTTAGCTATTTTCAAAACTAACACATAAATAAATAAAAGTGTCATTTACAAGACCAATAGCTCAAACTTTCCTAATGCGAGACCTATTGGCAACGCCAGTGCTTGTTATGTTATCTATGTCACACTTCTTTCAGCCCTGACGAAGTTCAACCTTTTGAACGAAACGCGTTGGCTGATGCATTGCACAAACCTTATGGATTGTTGAAAATAAAGAGTTTTATATTTTTGCAACGAAGAAACTGATTGAGCTTCATTATTGTCGTTATAATCATTTGGGAGTGCACCGCTCCAGTGTTCTCATTATTCTGTATATCTGCTTGGCAGTTGGCACCCCACAATGGCGGATGCAGGAGCAGAGTGTGCACACCGACTCTCATACTATTACTAACTCATTACTTGGGGATAACACAGAGGAAGTGCGGCAGCTGGAGTCCGCAATTGGTTCTCTATTTTGCATTTTGTTAAAAATTGTCTGTTTTGCATTAAATGTAGTTTTCGAAACAAATATTTAAAGCATGTTTTAGTTTAGAAAAATATACACCTACACATTATTTTTTTAACATTGATATTTAAAAGCCTACGATTTATTTGCTGTTTATAAACCTATTTAGCATTCTATTTTATGTTTATAGGCTATTATTCATAATTATAATAATTTTTTTATGTTACAATTTTGATATGCTGTTACACTTTATGTATGTAGTCGATAATTTTGTACACTACATTACGATTGAAAACTCAATATTCTTGTTTTTGATAAATTTACAATAATTTTATACCGTTATATTTGTGCCGTCAATATTTTGACATTTGAAGTGTCATAGTAGCCTGCATAACTGCAAAACCAAACTATATGCTTACACTTGAGATAGAAAAGTTAAAAAAATATTCTTGAGCTATCGGGGTGGTTGGTGGAAGGAGATGCTACTGTTAAATTAAAGTTCACGGCACTTTTCAAATCAAGTGAGCCATTCCTGCAGCCCACAGATGCCTCAGGTGAAATGCAGACGGGTATCATCAACAAGTTGAGATTGCTAATCGTGGCATCTACTTAGCTGAGAAAAATCAAATTAAGGCTCCCGGCATTGTAGAGTCAGTGGAAACTCATCTTGACCATGATGACATGATTGTGTGTTTTACAGCACATGCTTAAATGTGAGCGGGGTCTTATTTATAACTTTCACTGCTACGAAAAAAAGATATTGCACATTACGTGTTACATGTGAAGACTTTTTTTGTATAGATCATAATATATCCATGACCAAAATCAGTATTCATCAAATTGCAGAACAAGCTAGTGGAGTAAAGAGATAGATATTACTTACTTTCAAGAAGATGCTTCATATTAGTGCCTTTGAATATTTCAGTTAATACGTTTTTGACTTGGCAATCGAAGACAAAGAGGCGAACGTTTATCCAGGCACTGAATCCATTTATTTTGCTTTGAAGCGACATTTTCCTCCCTCGGAAAGGCAGAATATTGTCTGAAGAAACTGCAAATGAAAGTTGAGAAAATAGATTATCATAAAAGATAGGCTTTGTGGGTTTTTCTTCCTGACAGAAAACAGCACTTGGTCTGTGCAGTTTATTTCAAAGTGTGTTGTGTCACCGGCACTTCCTGTATATTTCTTTCATTGGTCACTTATCATGTTCTTTCAGGCACATAAAGTAATTGCATGGTGTTATAATTATACTTGTTAATTGTAGTTTACTTTCCAATTTCTGGGAATACCTATGACAGCACGTGTGCAACAGGGGCTGGCTGTAGTTGCCTGTTAATCCCATCAGCTACTACATTTCCTAAAAATGTAATTATTTTGTCCTTAAAGTATATCTTCCAAGCAGCCCTCAGTGCTAGTGCATGTTTGCACCCGAGATCTTTATAATAATGCTGAGTACGGGCATCCTCAGACCAGCCCATCCAATGAGGGGATCTGCGTCTGAGCTTCCACAAGGCCCAAATGTCATCACAGAGGCGAAATGTTGTTTTAGGAATTCCTGGCTCACCACTCGGATGCTTGGCATAAGCAGCAACTCCTTTCTCATGGAACATGCATGTGCCATTAGTGCAACAACTAACCGAAGCAGCACTATAGCTATGAAATACATACCCTAAGAGCTACAAAGTTAGGTATGAAAATACAAATGTAATAATAAAAATGCCTCAAAATGAATATAAAAATAGTTAATGAGATCAAAGATAATAACAAAAACTAAAACTGCCTCATACAAAAGTACTGGAATGTTAGCCTGTGGGAAATGCATGTGAACCAGGGAGCTTTTTGTGACCAATCCTCAAGTGACTATGCCAGGTTAAGGGCAGTGTAAAAAAGTGGGTTAATTAGGGGTGGGTGTGAGTCCACCACAAGTAATGAGGCAGCAAGCTTGGTAGGGTAAAACACAGTTTCAATAATTTAAACCTGAGTTCAAGGCACAGAGCAGACAGGTCTCAGTTAGGGGCATTTCTAAAGTATTTGCCAGTAATAAAACAGTTACAAAGCTAAAACACAATGAAATAAAAATCCCACACCAATTAAAAAAAAAATAGAAAAACAAATATTGAGGAAAGTGATAAAAAAAGATCAACAATCCAATATGAACTTGTAAAGAGCTAAGGTAAAAAGTACTAAGAAAAAATAAGGTACAAATCAGAAGTTATTGTTCATTGGTGAACAATACCTAGGTGTGAACTCAAGTCAACAGTCATGGAGCGTTAGTCAAATACAACAAGTGCGTCATCCGGATCAAAAATGTTACCTTCTGACTTAGGGCCTGATTATGAGATTTGTTTTACTTTATTGGAAGGAGGTCCTCTTGGGTAGGGAAATGCTTTTAGCTGCTTTAGTGGATTTAAAATCCACGTTTGACCTCGCCCTAAGGGCAAAATTGTGGGAGGTTTTATTAAAAGTAGGGATGCCAAAAGAGATAGTCTCCTTCTTGGTTAGACTCCACAAATTTACCTATGCCCAGGTTCGCTGGGGTAAACCAGGTGAGGTCACTGAGAAATTTGAGGTAAGGAAAGGCGTCCGACAAGGGTGTGTGCTGGCACCTACCCTGTTTTCTCTATTTATTAATGGGGTGGTGCAGTATTTTGTTAACCAGCCAACGGATGCGCCAATCTTAGCTGGCCAGAAAGTGCCCTTGCTCATGTTCGCGGATGACACCCTGATATTATCCAAGACGAGACTGGGGTTGCAGTTGGCACTGTCTCGTTTTGAGGTGTTTTGCCGCGAACATGAGCTTGTAGTTAATGTAGGGAAGACTAAGTTTATGGTGCTCCATGGGTCTAAGCCTGTCAAAGCACGTGTTTTCATGGGAGGAAAACTCCTGGAGCAGACCGATGTTTTAACCTATTTGGGAGTCACCTTTTTGCGATAAGCTGAGCTGGAAACCTCAAGTTAAGATTCAAGCGTTGAAACATGCCCAATTAGCTGGAGCATTGATTAAGGAACATAGATTATCATTAACTAAGCCCATAGCCCCTGTTGTCAAAATTTATTCAACGAAAATCATTCCTGCTTTCCTATATGGTGCTGAAATCTGGGGTTTCTGTAACCTTACCCAATTGTCTACTGCTCAGAATAAATTTATGAGATCGGTTGTGGGATTGCCTCAATCATCCCCCGTATGCCATTGCAGGTTGTCATACAATTGAAGACGCTGCACGTTATAGGCCGCTGGCATTTGAAGAAAAAGTCTCAGAACGGAGAAGTTCAGCTGGTCAAGTCTGCATGCATTCTCCAAGAAGGAGACACCATCATCGGATATTCACTGGACGAAGTCATGGTAAAGATTTCTGCGTTCAAACATAGTTTCTTTTTTCGAAGTCGAAAATCTCCAGCAGGTTGAAGCTGAAGGCTGTAGCCAAGGAGAGTTCCACAAGCCCGGTTACCCCTTTTTTTCAAAGGCCCACTGAACAGGATTTGCTGCTGCAGAGAAAAATGTTTCGGGAACTGCTGCAAGGTCAAGTCGACCGACGATGCACTATAGGAGGATAGACAAGTAGGTCAGTCCCAGTCTCCTCTCGGTTCGCAGAAAAGGTTTTAGCCAAAGTCTATACTGTGTGTTTTTAGTTATCACTGTACCTTTAATGCCACCATTATGGGTCCAGGACTGCAGGAGCAGTACTTGGGGGTTTAGTACGCACTCCAGCTGGTTCCAGGTTCCGGTTTGAGATGGTGGAGCCTCTTCTGTCCCTGAGGCTCTGATCAGGAGGCCAGTCAATTAGCCCTTGAAGTCACTCTGGTACTTCTAATTTCAAGAAACGGAACTGGGCTCAAGCAGCATGGCAGGCCTCTAAGGGTTCAAGACAGTCTTAAGGCAATTAAGCAGTCCTTCCAGGTGTAGCAAAGCAGCCCTCTGAAGTTCACAAAAGGCCACAGCAGCAGGCAGACCTCAGAGTCCTTCCACAGATCTAGAAAGTGAACAGAAGAGTGGGTCTGAGGGTCTATTTTTATACCTGGGGCCTTCTTTGAAGTAGGGGAATTTTCTAGAGAATTCCCTTTGAAGTGCTTGAAGCTTCCAGCTTCTCCTGTCCTAGCACCAAGCTGGCTGCATGAATAATATAGGAGTGGCAAGCCATTTATGTGAAAGCAGAGCACAGCCTATTCAGTTGCTAGGAAGGCTGTGCCCAGATCCACTCCCCCCCATCCTTCCACTAATGTCCCAACCAGGCACACTTAATCCCTTTATTGCGTGACTGTCTAGGAGGAATAAACATAGTCCAGCTTTCCACTATACCCTTTCATGTGACTCCGGAACAGGCTGCAGGTACCAAATATCTAGGGCAGGAATATACTACTTTTCTAAAAGTGGTATTTTCAAAATGTAACTGAAAATCTGACTTAACCATTAAGGAGTGTTTTAATTATAATTTCTTGAACACCAGACAAAATAATCACCTGTTACCAATAATTACTTAGCACTTATTAAATGTAATAAGGCAACCCAATGTTATGCTACAGGAAATGTAGGCCCCACAGCAGTGAAAAATTTGTTTAGGTTTTTTCATTACCATTACATGTAAAACTTAAAAGTACATGTCCTGCATTTTAACTGCAATGCACCCTGACCTATGGGTTGCCTAGGGCCTACCTCAGGGGTGGCTTATTTGCCGTGCAGTGCAGTGCAATGTAGAAGCGGCCCATGCTGGTAAGATCGGTGGGGCTGTGGGCCGGGTTGGGGGGATTCAACAGACGACCACAAGGGGAAATTCAATAAATAAGTAATTTTCCCTCGTCTCTCAAAATTCTCCACCACCCGGCCCCACCGCTCTCACCTGCAAGGGCTGCTGCTGGTGCAATGGCAGGCCTGAGACATGTTTTACAGGGCTAATTAAGTGGGTAGTACAACAAGTCCTGCAGGCCCACTAAGTGCAAAAACAACAGTTGATGGACAGAATGCAGAACAAGTTCATACAATCTCCCCAGTACAGAGATCTGGGCCTAAATCCATTGTGTATTTGCTCACAATGCCATTCCAGTTTGAACCTAGCCATATGCAAATCAGTCTTGACCCTGCGCCCAATGGGAAGAGTCCAGCCCAGCCCGAACTGCCAGCCCAGGTCCACCCTGGACTGGAAACAAGCATCCTAGGACTGGTTTCGGGCCTTAAGCCCTCATCAGCCAGGATAGCTTAACTCCAGTGGCATGGAGAGCACAGGACTCACGTCTGAGCATACCCGTCCCACTCGGGGTGACATATGCAAAAAGAACAATTGATGGACAGAATGCAGAACAATGTCATACATTCACCCCAGTACAATGATCTGGGCCTAAATCCATCGTTTTTTTGATCACCATGCCATTCCTGTTTGGACCCAGCCATATGCAAATCAGTCTAGACCCTGTGCCCAATGGGAACAGTCCAGCCCGAACTGCCAGGCCAGGTACTCCCTGGACAGGAAACAAGCATCCTAGGACCTGTTTAGGGCTTTCAGCCCTCATCATCCAGGATAGCTTGACTCCAGTGGCATGGAGAGCACGGGACTCACATCTGAGCATACCCGTCCCACTCTGAGTGACAAATGTAAAAATAACAATTGCTGGACAGAATGCAGAACAATGTCATGCATTCACCGCAGTACAGAGATCTGGGCCTAAATCCATAGTTTTTTTCCAAACCATGCCATTCCAGTTTGGACCCAGCCATATGCAAATCAGTCTTGACCCAGGCCCAATGGGAACAGTGTTTTTGTGCGCCAGTGGAAGACGGAAGACTGTGTTTCATTCACGGAAAGTGAAGTATCTGAAAATCGAGTTCCTGAGGTTTCATTGTGACGTGTTATCTAAAGACTGTGAAAAGAGATTCTGTTCACCCTCGTCCTGAGGAGGCCAAGAGTCTTGGAGGCCGAAACGCGTTTGCGTCGACATACCATTTTGAAAAGAGGAGTCTATGTGATATAATATACCGGAATTAATTGTTTGGCTATACACAATCTGAAAAAAAAATTGGATCAGAATTGATGAACTGATTGTGTGAATACACGACTTCCTCTTTAGTGTACCACCTGACTTCATAATTAAAAATAAAATAGGTGATCATGATGACTTGATGGCATGTGTTCATTATATAAAAAAAAATTACAAATTAAGACTGAGAATTATGTTCTTACTGTAGGGGGAATTTATAGTCCCTGTACTTACAGTGAATTTGGAAATTGATCCCTCCCCACCAGTTTTTGTCATTTGCAGCAATGGGAACAGTCCAGCTTGAACTGCCAGGCCAGGTCCTCCTTGGACTGGAAATAAGCAACCTAGGACCAGGATAGCTTGACTCCAGTGGCATGGAGAGCACAGGACTCACGTCTGAACTGGGGGAATGATGATGGATTAAACCCAGATCAGTTGACTGGGGGTGAGTGTTTGATTAGCTCAAACGCTCCGTCCATCATCCCCTTTGGTATCGCTTTGTTCGCTGTAAATTGTCAGGACATGCCCAGACGTGGGTCCCTTGCTCACATTGCCAGTGAATTCAAGATAGCCTGGCTGATGAGGATTATGAACCCGAAACCAGTCCCAGGATGCTTGTTTCCAGTCCAGAAAAGAAACGGCTAGGCAGTTCGGCGCTGGAATGATCCCATGAGGCACAGGGTCAGACTGATTTGCATATGCCCATGTCTGAACTGGGGTGGTGGAGTGATCTAAAGAATGATGATGGATTAAACCCAGATCAGTTGACTGGGGGTGAGTGTTGATTTGCTCAAAAGCTCCGTCCATCATCCCCTTTGGTATCGCTTTGCAGGCCCACTAAGTAGTATTTAATGTACGGGCCTTTAGCATACGGTATACCACTTTACTAGAGACTTATAAGAAAATTAAATATGTCAATCCGGTGTAAGCCAATATTACCACACTAGCTCTTTAGCATTGGTAAGCAGTGGTAAAGTTCACAGTCCTAAAACCAACAAAAATGAATTCAGCAAACTAAGAGGGTGAAGGCCAATGTTTTAGGGAACACCACCCTAAGGCTGACCGGTCAAACAGATTTGATGAACTATGTTTGAGAGAAAAGCTTTTTCTTTCATGATTTTCTAAAAGAGGTCATAGAAGGTGCTCCAGAAGCTAAAATGAGAACACACTTTCTATGAATTCACACTATCTTTTCTTCCCTATGAGAAAAAAGTCTGATATTCTGAGTATTAATTCATGATAGCAGTGTCAGTTGATTCCTCAATGTTTTCCTTTAGCTTCACCACACTGTTCTAATACACAACTAGAGCGCCGGCATTCTGTACTTATGCCAAAAGTGAGGCACACCTGAACACCATCAAGACGGAATTAAAGCTGTAAAAATCATTGCATTTCCTGCAGAGGATTCTTCAGTGAATGTACAAAATGAAAGGTTTCTTTTTATCATAGAAATTAAGGTTGTGCTCTAGAAAGTTAAAGTTTCCTATAAGTTCTCAATTTTCTTTTTCATCGATGTCAGAAAAAAGTCTGGCATGATGAGTGAACGTATACTTCCAAATCCAGCAGTGTCAGTTTATTCCCTAGTATTGTACTGCAGCTTCACTGCCTTGTTCTAATGAACAATTAGAGCCTTAACAGTCTCTATTAACGACGAAGTGTGGCACAGTTGAATGCCATATTGGTGTAATAAATCCTGTAAACTGAAATATTTCCTTTACAAATGAGGGGGTTCATTTCATCATAGTATTCCTGTTAGAGCTCTATGAAGAGAAAGCAAAGGCACATTTTCTATAACTTCTCAAATATGTTCCTCATCAATGTCAGAGAAAAGTCTGGTCTGCAGAGTGAAACAAGTACTTCTAACACCAGTAGTAGTATGTCTGTTAGCTCCCTAGTGATAAACAGCAGCTACACCAAAGACTTCTAATGATCAAGTGGAGTGCTAACATTTTGTATTCAAGACAAAATTGAGGCTCTTGGGGAAAGAATAGGAGTTTGAAGCCTGTCCTATATAAATAGAGTTGAATCCTTGCCTGCATCCACAGGGGGTGTGTACGCCACATGGACATCTCATTTTATGTTAAAAAAATGTTTCATTTACCAAATAAACTAAGTTTAAAGTTATATCAAAGTTAGGAACTGTGATTATATCTGACTTTACATTTTTTTAAACCTTAGAAGGAATTTGAAGCCTAGTGATGGGTTGTGTTAAGGAGTAGTAAAGAGTTTTAGGCCGCAGGGTGAGTAAGGTGTAGGGGTAGCAGGCGTATTAATGTTCAGGGAAGAAACCTATTTATTTTATGTATTTATTTAGTACACTTTGCTATAGCTTTGCTGCACCAGCAGTTATTTGAGTTCTTTACATACAACTAAAACTACATATTCCACATATGTTTAACAGAGTAACAAGAGGATCAATCAAACTGTAGAGGATGGAGGGAGCGGAGATGGGAGAGGGAAGAGAAAAGAGGCAAATGTCATAGAATAACCATTGAGAGTGGCAAAATTATATTTACATAGAAAAATAAGAGACTGTGGTCCATTACATTACAAGAGAAGGGTGTGACTTACCTATCGAGCGGGGTCTCTCAATTTAGTGGAAGGCCTTGATTCAGGAAAGTGCAAACAAGTGGGTTTCATCCTGATTGAGAGGATGGCTAGCACCATTCTTAGTTATCAGAATGATGTTCCAGGTGGTAGGAGCCAAGCATGTGAACGGATTGTCTATGAGCTACTGCAATTTAGAATTTTGGGTATTTCAAATTGAGAGAGTCCTTGCTCTGTGAGATTCTGGTGCAGCCAAATATTTTATAGAAATCAGATAAGTAGCTTGGTCTTCCCATGTGAATGGCTTTGAACAGCTGTGGCCCGTGGAGGGAGTACCGGTGGGGCAGACAGGCGGGGCGGGGGAGGGGCAGGGTGGGGGGTGCTAAAAACCGGAACATGGATAATTGGAGGTAAGTAAACAATGTAATTAATAAAACAAATTTCGTAGCGCGAAATGCATCGCATTTTGCGATATAGGGCGCGCTACGAAATTTGTTTTATTTATTAAATTGTTTACTTACCTCCAAATATTCATATTCCGTTTTTTAGCACCCACCGCCGTGTCCCTCCCCCGCCCCGCCTTTCTGCCCCACCGGAACTCCCTCCAAGGGCCGTGGCTGGCTTTGAACGTGAGGCATGAGGTTTTAAATGTGATTCTTGCCTCCGGTGGGAGTCAATGAAGTTCTCTCACGGTAGGGAATATGGGGTCAAATTTTCTTTTCTCTTAGATCATCTGAGCTGTTGAATGTACAACTGCTTTTAGGACAGGCCAGATAGGAGGTCACTGTCTACATCTAGTCTGGCGATTATGAGTTTGAGAACTGTAGTCTTGAGGTGATGTTAGAGAAATATTTGATTGTTTGTAGTTGATGTAGATGGAAATTAGACATTTGGGTAAACTTTTTTATGTTCCAATGGAATTGAGTTGTCAACGATTAACCCAATTGATTTTACTACTGTTAATGGGGTGGGTGGGTAATATATTATTCACAATGTGGGTCAGGTATACGAATTCTGTTTTCTGTGGTTTGAATTTTAAAGACTTCTCAGATGACCAGAAGAACATTTTTTACATGCCTCTTTTGTGAATAAGGATATTATTTACAGAGGAGAGTTGAGCAAAGCTGCTCAACATACGCTTTTTATGGAGCTGGATACCCATTTTTTCTAGAACTTGACTTAAAGTTTTGACATATATATTGAATAAAATGCAGGATCTGACAAAGCCTTAAAATACCCCTTGTGATGTCTGTCAGGTCTAGACATGTGGAATCTTAGTTTTACCAGTTGCAATCAGTTAAATAAAAAGATTTCAACCATCCCATTTCGTCCCATTTAGGCTCATTCAGTCTTTGGGTGCTTTTAGGGAGATTTTTATTATGTTAGGAACTCCTATGCAGAACAAGGACTAAAATGAATTATGTCAAAGAACTGTCTAAGTAGACCAGGAAATAACAGCACTTTGAAAATAATGTTATCCTACATACTAGAGTTCTCTTTTCTGCATTCACAATGACTCAATGGGAAGAGAAAGCACTACCCGGCTGAACACCAAAAACTCTGGTTCCCAAACGCAGATCTTAGTTAACAGTGGAGGAAATACTAAATAGGCTATAGCAAGTTATATTGGAACTGTTGGAGGCATGGCATTAGTTTGGTCATTGTTTTAGTTTAATCAGTTTTTATTAATACAAAAGCTTTTCCTATCCAAATTATGTTTCTCTGCTTTCTTAGCACTTGTAGACAGCTGTAGACAACAAGGGAAGATATTCCGAGTTTTTCTAAAAGCAACAGATTAAATAAATATTAATGTTGAGTTTTTATTTTGAACATTGCGATCTAGGACTAATACTGGAATGTGCTTTGTGTTACCTTTCGATTTTTCACTGTAATTTAGCTTTTACCAACTTTTGGAAATCTCTAAATGTTACTGTAGTGCCCCAGCATAAGTCAGCATTCTAGTGCTGAGCATGTATCTACACTTAACACCCACCCACCACTGATGTCACTGGTCAGGTGACACAGCCTAAATAAAAGAGGCCGAGCCCACGTGCTCTGGGCCAGTTGCACCATGTATCCAGTGTGTCCCGTGTCTCCGTGATTCTAGCATGAGGGCCTAGGGCCCATGCAGACTTTACAATGGCGACAAGGACGGAGCTGTGCCCAGCGTGCCACAGCTAAAAAGAAAACTTCATGGAAAGGGGAAGAGAGAGCTGCCTGCAGCAAAGGCACACCCCCTGAGAAAGGAGCCGGCCGCCGAGAGGCCCACGGGGCGTACGACGAGCCCCGGGCCCCGAGAAGAATGAGAAGATGACCGGGAGCCCACCCCGCACCTCTCCAGCCTGCAGTGGCCCGCCCTGCCGTGGCGGTGCCCTAAGAAGACAGAGAAGCCATCGCGGTGCCCACCCACGGAAGAACAGGCCCATCGGCCGAAGGTGAGACCCGGACTGTAAAGCACCAAAAGCGGAGCCCACCCGCTATAAGTTATAGACACTGTCTGTGCCCCCTGAAGTGAGAGCGGCGCCAGCTATGCCCAATTAATCATGCAAGGCCCGCGGAGCCCACCCGCGGCCTGCCTGCAGCGATGCGGCGTCGGCCGCTATTGCCCCCGTTATTGAAGCAAGACTCGCGGAGCCCACCCACGGCCTGCACGCAGCCACTCCTGCCCCGCCGCGCAGCGTCTGATTAAAGCTGCCGTGGAGGTGGGGAAAGGAGCCCGCAGTGTGAGGAGAGCTGCCGGGCTCTTAACTGAAGTAAGCGGAGCTCACCCGCGATCGCAAGGAGCAGCGCTGTCACCCCCGCCCCTCGCCGTGTGTGACGTGTGGCTGCCGCAGTGGGGGAGAGGAAACGGTAAATCCAGCACCCGTGCCCCTACACAGCAAGCAGCCTCTGGCAGCAGAGCCAGCCCTCCTCCGCCTCGCGCCGCATGAGAAATGTGAGGCTGCTGCGGGCGGAAAGCTCGAGGAGTGTAACGCACAGGGAAGATCACAGCACGACTAGTGCTGCCCCCAAATGAATCGGAGTTGCACCAGCCCTCTTAAGTAAATAAAGCCCCTCCACTTGCCTGATCAGACCGTGTACCGTGGACTGGGCAGGCCTGCCTCTTTGCTCCAGAACCTGCTCCTCACCACCCAGCGAGACACGCATCAGGTGGAAAGCTGCCTGATCTGCTGAGCCATCTAGTGGCCAAAGCACAATATTGCGCCCACACAATAAAAGACCATGGCAGCAAACAAGCATTGGACTATACAGGACAAGGTGTTGGCAGCATGCAATCAAAGGACCTAAGCAGGATAACATTCCACAAGTAGGAATGCGAGGAGAACAAGGTACAACCACATACATGTAGTCCCTACACAGTAAGGCTTGCCCAGACGTGCATTCTCAAGTACTGCAGAAAATCAAGGAAACAAGCCTACAGCAAAGAAAATAAACACACAGCCATGACTACATGGCGTGCAAGCGATGCCTAGAGAGTGAGAGAGAACCACCTGCTGGCAGGTGGCTATCCCAAAGGACAAGAGAACTGGAGAAGCTCACAAGGAACACAGGCAGTGATCCTGAAGCGAAGGCAGGCACGCAAGAAAAGAAAAGGCAACGGCGCAGGAGCACGCCAGAAGCGCAAGAACACGACAGAATCCCAGAAACGCGCCTGAAGCCCCAGAAGCATGTCAGGAGTGCAACAACTCCACGCAGGACATTCCAAAGAATCGCAACCGACAACGCAATGAAGAAGCAAGACCAGAAGAAGGTCAATGGAGTGGTAACGCAATCCTCCAACAGCAACACCCAAGAAGCACCGATGCCACGCCGGAAGAGAGTACAGCGATGCCTGGTGGCCACAGGTCATCGCTGCAGCAGTATGGCGAGGGCAGGAGCACCACCACATTCTAGGAAGTGCGAAGACGCATGACACCAATGCGCAGCAGTGCAGACCGCACTAGCCCAAAGCAGCAAGTCACAAAGAAGACACGAAGAGCGCACCCAGATGCGCACCAAAGCAACTCAACTGCGATGAAAAGAAAATGGTTGCACAGACAACCCGCAGCATTGAAGATCCAACACAGAAGCAACCTGACCACTCAGCCTGGCCACAAAGCACGAAGTCGAACAGCCAGATGGTCGCACCAAGAAGCCCACCTGCCGGACATCAGCAGAAGGGACCAGCACGAGGTCCAAGAAGCTCAGCACCACGAATCCTACCTGCCGGACATCGGCAGAAGGGACCAGCACGAGGTCCAAGGAGCTCAGCACCACGAAGCCTACCTGTCGGACATTGGCAGAAGGGACCAGCACGAGGTCCAAGAAGCTCGCACCATGAAACCTACCTGCTGGACATCGGCAGAAGGGACCAGCACAAGTTCCAAGAAGTTCAGCCAAGGCGCAGTCCGAAGACATAGACCAACGAACTTCAACCCCATAATTAATGGACGCGACAGAAAGAGGAAGTGAAGGTCGCCATGATAACCCTGGGAAGTAAGTGACAAGAAGACAGTGTCCTAAGACTAGGACAGGACCAGGCAGACCTGTGTGGAGTGCGCGCGCTGCATGGGGAAGCATGGCCAGAGAAGATGAAGAAGAGGGGACCAGGGTACGTCCCGAGAAGAGAAGAGAAGAAGAAAGAGTGGAGTGGCACGCCGCCACTGAGGAAAAGAAGAAAGAAGTAATCAGAGTGGCACGACAGCCACTTCAAGGAGAAGGAAGAAAGAACAGAGTGGCCACCGCCACTAAGAAGAAAAGAAGAAAGAAGTAATCAGAGTGGCATGAGTGTCAGGTTAAGAAGAAGGAAGAAAGAGAGTGGCCACCGCCACTAAGAAAAAAAGAAAGGAGAAGTCAGAATGGCACACTGCCACTGCAAGAAGAAGCCGCCCCTGCGGAAAGAAGCAAGGTGACAGGCAATGGAAGACAAGCCTGGCAAGAGCACCGGCAGCGCAGACCAAAGACAACCACCTACGAGCCATCCATCCACATGGCGAACGCAGAAGAGAGCAAGATAGACTGTTGGCGACATCTACCTCTGAGGTTGAGCGGAAGATTGGATGGTGAGAGTGCTCACACATCCGGCTGATGAACTGACCACTCCACACCGACCCGTGGCAACTCAAGAAGTAGAGGCCTCAAGGACTCTGGTGGCAGCAAGTCCCAAACGGGAGACAGATCTACAGATGCGCGTCTGCAGGACCCACAGGGATGAAAGCCTCGGAAGCAAGGAAAAGAGTCGACAACTCAACCTTCAGATAGAACTAGGACACGACGGTGAGATTCGTGGAGCGCCCTGCTCACGGCCCGAAGGCCATGGTGGAGCAACACGACCGAAAACACTAGTCCAGTGGAAACCTGGCAAAGAGGTCCTCCCGGACATCTGGTGAGAGAAGAATACCGGCGAGAGGTGCATCCTAGTGAGAAGGATGTTCGCACCTACTCTATTCACCTGCCAAGAGTCCACACTAAAGCCTGCCCGGAAACATCACGAAGCCAGAAGAGAGAACAAAACCAGAAGACTGTTGATATCCGTGTCATCCATCTATCTCTCATCACCAACGGAGTGAAGCAAAGGCAGGGCTGAGAACAGCGTACAGACAGCACAGACAAAGAATGAAACCGCCGAACAACTGCGAACCATGCCACCGAGAACTGTGACGCCGAAAACGCAAGAACTATACTGCCTGCGGTTTGCATGCAGCCAAAGAGACTCATTTGAAAGCGTAAGTGCAATGGTACATTTCTATGTTTTCTTTCCCCCACAGGTTTTTTGACTTTTTCCGTTTGGGTTAAATTTTAACCAATTTGGGGAGAGATGTAGTGCCCCAGCATAAGTCAGCATTCTAGTGCTGAGCATGTATCTACACTTAACACCCACCCACCACTGATGTCACTGGTCAGGTGACACAGCCTAAATAAAAGAGGCCGAGCCCACGTGCTCTGGGCCAGTTGCAGCATGTATCCAGTTTGTTCCGTGTCTCCGTGATTCTAGCATGAGGGCCTAGGGCCCATCCAGACTTTACAGTTACGTCTGTGACTCGATGTTTGTACCTTGAAAAAGAGACAGGAGGACTTAACTGTGTCTGCATTACCCGTGCATATGGTCGCCGCTTTAACCATATAATATGAATCAAAATTATGACAGGAGACCGACCGAAAAACAGCTTTACTGTCTCAAAGGCCTAAAATAAAATAACCCAAGGAGGAGGAGCCGAGACCAGCAAAATGGAGTGCTAAATGACAGCCGGATTTAGCCTCTACACGTCCTACTGCCATCCTCGAATCTAATCTACACAGAAAACATTGAGGAAGGAGGGCAGGATATGCCGGAACACCTCTCCAAGGAATGCGTAATGGATATCTGGGTGGCAGGGTCCTTTTTCGACTGACAGAAGTGACACCCTGGAATTCAGGCGAGAGAGAGCACGGCTGGCTCAGCTACTGTGGCAGCAACACAAGGAAAGCTGGGCTTGGGGACCGTCGGCTACGGTTGCTGCTGCAACTGCAGCTGTGAAGTCGAGGTAGGAATAGGTGAGCCCCAGCTGTGTTCAGCCGTTTCTTTTCAAGTGCGAGGCGGTTAGCTGGCGCTCGCTTATTGATAGCCCGGACACCCGCGGAAGCGGCCCAGCTAGGTCTGGGTGCGGCTTGCAGGCGCCTGGTGGCTCCTGCTTGATACCCTGTACCAGCCTGGGACTTGGGGCATGTGTCATTGTGTGAAGTGTGACGTCATGCTTGCCCGTCATTGTTGGGCTGTTTTGCTCCTGTACCTGATCCAGCTTCAACCCAGCCTGGCCTTCCATATTAGACTGGGTGCTGGTGACTGGAGAACAGAGACTGAGAGGGCCGTGAAGCTGCAGGAGTACTGACAAGCATTGGGTGCTGAAGTGCTGTGGAGGTGGTGTGGAGCGGACTCTGACTTGGACCATAGTCCAGAGTTGGTGAGCAGAGCCACAGGAGGGTTGTTGGGCTGCAGGTGAACTGCTAGGAGGTGGAGGAAGAAGGGAGAGCTTCCGCCCTGATTCTGGTTCTGGTTCGACAAGAGTCTCCCTATCATCACACCTGTATCCTTTTATATTCCTCTTGGGTGCCTGTGCTCCAGCATAGGTTTAGTATCCCGCCATAGGCCCAGGAAGGTCAGTAGTACCTCCTATTGCCCTAATCTGGATACATCTTGGAGGGCTGTCAGTCCAGGGCATACCACCCCCCACCCCCGGCCCAGCAAATGTGTCACAGTTGAGCGCGGAGGCAACCTGGTTAAGTTCTTGGTGCAGCTTATATCCACTGTAGGGCCCCACTCATGCTGGCTTTGTTTCTACTGCAGTCCTCAGCTAGTTCTCTGCTGACATTGCCATTGACATAGCTGTTGGCTGTTGGTTGCTGTCTGCGGCTAGCTTAAACTTCCATCATCAATGTCATTCTCTTCATCTGCAGCCCCAGTACTGATGCTTGGTAGCCTCTCTAAGCTTAAGCCTAGGTTCCAGGATTTGGATCTTGGGTTCAGGATAAGCGTTGGGAGGCCACTGGACCACATTGGTGCTCAGAAGTTGGAGGCAGGTGAATTACCTACTTGGACGTATGACTACAAATAAACTCAGTTCAGGAAAATTGGTTTATATAAGTGCCTTTAAAAAAACCAAACCAACCTTTTAAGGAATAAATCAATACAGTTGAATACCCTGAAAGTATTTAACACATTTTCTACCTTCTTCTCAAAAAAGGAAACAAGTATAAACAAAGTAGTGATGTTGAAGCCTAGGCTCGAATTTCTTCCTGGAAAAGTCGAAGCGTTCGAAGTGGCTGAAGCGGAACTCAAAAAATAATTTCTAGGAAATTCTACCAACTTTTCTTCTGGAATCAAAGTGGCTCGGTCTGGGGAGGAACTTATCCTTGAACCTAAAGTGGATAATTCCTTGTTGTTAAATCTTACTGTCCACTCTCCTGAAAATGGAGGGACTCAGGCCGAGGTTGGAAGATGGATCAAACCTGAACTGGAAGGCCCTCCAATGGAAGACTTAACTCTCCCAGATATCAATATTAATCTGAACCTACTCCCAAAGGTTCCTCAGTCCTCCAAGCTTCTAAAGTCTAACACTGCTGATACTTCAACTCTCTCAAATTCTCAGGATTTTCCTTTTTGGTTCTCTCATTAAGATGCAGCTGTTTATTAGCGCATCTATAGTGGAGTATATATATTTAACTCAAGGCCATCAGTTACTTCTGATCTATCGTCAAACTTCCTCCTATTAAATATTGACCCTGAGGGAAAAATGTGGATGTCTGAATCTCTGCTATGCTTGAAAAGAGTTATGTCATCTATTTTAGCCCTAATGGAGAAATCTGTAAGTAATTCAGATTAAATTTTGGACTCACTTCTGTCCTTGGCAAAATTTGTTATTTCTGATCGAAGATCCCCACCCATTAAAGTTATTTCATTGTCCTGTCATAAGTCCAGCTCTTGTAACAGGATCCCTTGGTCACCTCTTTCAGGATGTAATCCTAATCAGAAAAAATCTACACAAACGTGTTTTGTTTTCCATCCAAATTGTCTGGACTATGGCACTCAGACTGGCACACCTTATGGTGTTAGAAATTATAATGGCAAAGAAAAGGTAAATATTGTGATGAAATTCTACCCCACTCATCACAACAGCTTTTTAAGATCTCTACCCCTCCACCACTACCTTTGTCTTCCCAGGGCCCAGAGAAGGAAATAACAAATATAGGGGCATTTTATCAAGGACAGGCGATACATTATCGCCGCTTTTATCGGCAGTTTCCTGCCGATAAAAGCGGCGATAATGTATCGCCTGTCCTTGATAATATGCCCCATAGAGCGAAAAGTTTCCCTATTTTTCTAAAAAGAGTAGATATAAAAGCTGGTCATTCTAAAACGGAGGAACTAAAAGCTGAACTTCCTATATTAGAGGGAAAGCAAATCAACAGTAAGTCTATCCATAGAAAAAAGAAGGACAAAAGGGTAAAACGTCGAAGGATAAATAAAAAAAGAGTTAAACGCCTACCTTTTGACCCTAATGTAATCCTAAATGTGCCCCTGAATTTGGTCTTGAATGTTCAAAAGAGGTAAGAAGGACAGGTTAAAACTATTCCAAGGGGCCTCAATCTCTACTATTGAATTTCAGCACCTCAATTCCAACTTTACAAGAAGTCTCAACTACAGGTTCAAGTTCTAAATCAATGGCACCTTGTAATCTGAACCCTAATGCTGCTTTATTTTCCTCCTCTCTAGGCAGTAATGGAATTTACGATCTAATTGGAATGGTGCCTGAGGCGGTTTGTCAAGCTACCCATTTACCTTCTGCACCACTTTCTCTTGACTTTTCTTTTATCTTTGATAATGAGATGTATATACATTTTTATTGAATAGTTTTGCTGTAACTCCTGACCTCCATATGATCCAGAGTAGTGTTCAAGTTCAAAATCATACCATTTATGGGGGAGCGAGAGTGATGTTTGGCTCTAAGATCATATCCAATCTAGTATTGTCAAATAGCGATAGACTAAGAAGTTGTGGTATTCATGTTTTGGTGGCAAAAGAGGAAATAGCTTAAAAGAAAGTGATTTACAATCAACAACCCTCCTCCTATTTAGACCTCCTTCAAGGGACCTGCCTTACTTAGAGAAAGAAAGCACATTGCAGGTCTCTTTTGGAAAGGGTGGAAGGAGAGTTTCACTCCTTATGGAGAAAAAGAATACCCAACTACTAACTGCAGACGAGGAAAGCATGAAATGGAGTTGGGTAACAGGGGCTCTTAACGTGAATAGTTCTTTGGGCCTCAGACACGGGAACTCTACATAACAAGGTAGATTTCCTGGAAGGCAGCTGGCTTAAGCACAAATAAAAACAAACTGTTATTTTTGAAAGAACAGAATGCTGATTTAATCTGCGTACAAGAATCCTGTACCACAGGGGACTGGTTCATTATAGATTATATTGTACTGAGCCGTTCTGTGCTGCCAGTAAACAGAGGACATGCAAAAGGAGGCATTGCTATCCTACTCAGAACAAGTCTTAGATGGATATATCAAGTAATCCCCCATGCTTTTAACTGAATTTAGGTGGTTAAATAGGATCTTAAATAAGAAGGCTTTATGGTTAGCTTTCAGAGAGATGTTAAGTATTGCAGATCCAAAGAAAGGCTGAAGATAATAGCAATGTCAAACACACACTGAATCCCTCAGAGATATTTATACTGGAATTTAGAACATGGTGTTCAACGTTGGCTTACATTATGTCGTATAAACCTTTTTCCATTAAATGATCTACTAGCTAATTGGTACCCTGCCACAAAAATTGGAAATAATTGTGACTTTTTTAATGTGGGCATTCAGAATTTTGATCAGATTCTGTTTGTTTGCCCAGTTTTCCTTTAGTTTCAGTACTGATGGTTTCAACCTATGTTTTTGCAAAACAGCAATAAGAATGCATCATTTAGCGTAAAAAAGCTATATAAACAGAGGGGCTGCCCACATAATGGGACCATAAGTGGGGACACTGGAATAAATACAGGGGTTAAATCTGCGTCTCTCACACAATAGAAATCAGAAGGGAGAAACTAGCCAGGTTAGTGGGGGCAGACGAGAACATGGTAACGTGAATTCCGATCTACCAAAACCCCTGTGTGTTGATGGCGTTCTCTAACCCGAAGACCATAGGGTGACCCTCATTGCATGTTTGTAATTCTTATACTGTTTATTAGGGAGGGACTAGGGATGGACTGCAAACTGTAATATCATGCCAAATCTGTACACCTTCTGCTGAGATGTCTCTGTATTGTCAAATAGCGCTGCTATTTGATTCTTATAAAAAAAATTGTAAAGAATTACAAGTGTTATATCAGTTTTGAAAGTGGTTAACCGGCTTAAATTGCATGTGTGAAAAGGAAAGACAATGTAACTATTCAATAAAAGCTGCGCACTCTCTAAAAAAAAAAAGAAAAAAAGAATGCATCATCATGCGTATGTCTCCCCTACTAAGCAAACTGATCCATCCGGAGCAATCCGGCTTGATGCCTGGCAGAAACACTGACCTTAACTTAAGGAGCCTTTATGGTGTCATGGGTAGGGCAGCGACGATCAGGGAAGACGCAGTGATCATGTCGCTGGATGCAAAGATGGCATTCAACATGATTGAGTGGCCTTTTTTATTTGCTGTACTTCAACGATTCGGGTTTGGTAAGAAATTCCTATCCTGGGTACGACTCCTCTACTTGGAACCCCTGGCCCGAATCATAGTGAATGGCGGGAGATCTAAAACGTTCAGGTTGCAAAAGGGAACCAGGCAGGGCTGTCCACTTTCTCCATTGATCTTCGCTCTAGCTCTCGAGCCCCTAGCAATCTCGATCAGGGGGGATCCCCTCATCAGAGGCTTGAACGGGACGACAGATTGGGAGGACAGACTCTCCCTCTATGCCAGCGATATTTTGCTTTATTTGGCCAAACCTTATTCTTCCATACACCGGACGTTGCACATCTTCAATCTTTTTCAAAAGTACTCAGGGTACACCATTAATTGGGACAAGTCCCTGGTATATGTTTTGTGTGGGAACCGTCCCACCCTCATCAAAATGAAGGGGCGACATTTCTGCCCCTAAACCAGTCGCACAGCTAAATGAACAAATACACACTATTTTCAGTTAATCAATTTTTCAATGAAATCGCCAATGCTTCTATTCAAGTTCCTTTTTTAAAAGCTCAACTCCACTTAATCCACACGTGAAGTATCATGCAATTTTCCAAGTTTCAAGCGTTAATGATGTGACCATCCGGACCTCTTATCAAAAACACGACAAACGCATAATTCATCCATGGCATGTTCTTTATTTCACCCAATGCATTTCGGACTGCAAGAGTCCTTCCTCAAGGGTAGCTACAAGTGAAACATTTCGCCATTAATATTTGCTTATGCATATTCTTGTGCATATCTAATGTTTAACAAGTTCTCCGAAACACCAGTGAAGTGATAAAATGTACGCGCTCATGTACTCTCATAAACAATAATTAATTTGGAACAATAATCACCCTCATTCTCTCCCAAAACTATCTAATCCTTGTGTCTTTCAAAACTGCATGACTCATGCATTTTAAACAAGCAGTCGCCTTACTCGTACCTAATTTACCAAACCCCAAACACTTCTGCAAATCTTTCTTGTTATATGCCGCCCTCTTGACCTCTAACGCACCATTAAATAACCTGCTTAATGATGCGTTATCCAGGAAGATATGCTACATTGGAAGACCCTGCCCCTCACTTTACTTGGCAGGGCCGCCTTATATAAAATGATGGCGCTTCTCCGCTTTTTTTATGCTTTGCAGAATACGCCTCACATTGTTCCAGCCCATTACTTCCACTCAATTGAGTCAGAAGGATGTTCCTTACTTTAGAACAGTTGTGCTCCTCGTATTGCATTGATTAAACTAACGAAGAGCTGGTATGATGGAGGGATAGCTCTACCAGCACTCAAAAGTTACTATTGGGTCTCTCAATTGATGGTCACTAACCACTGGGTTCATCGTCCCATAACTAATCCAGCTTATAGGCTGGACAAGTACAATATGACCCCTGGCGATTACTACAGAGCAATTTACGGGTAAATAAAGAATACACCTCAGTACACCCCAACCTCCACTATCATCACCCTCTGGCACATGGCGATGTCTGTCCTGGGGTGGAAGAACAAGATCATACAAGTCACCAGCGACGGCTCGTGGAGGGAGTTACGGTGGGGCAGGAGGGCGGGGAGGGGGAGGGGCAGGGCGGAGGTTGCTAAAAACCGGCATATGGATAATTGCAGGTAAGTAAACAATTTAATTAATAAAACGAATTTCGTAGCTCGCACTGCATTGCATTTTGCGATGCAAGGCGCACTACGAAATTCGTTTTATTAATTAAATTGTTTACTTACCTGCAATTATCCATATGCCGGTTTTTAGCAACCTCCACCCTGCCCCTCCCCCTCCCCACCCTCCTGCCCCACCGTAACTCCCTCCACGAGCCGTCGCTGCAAGTCACCCTATTGCTAGAATCAGACAGATTGGGGTTATTGGTAAAACACCCAGTGTTCGACAAGTGGGACCTGATAGGAATCTCTACAGTTGGGGATGTGTGGGAAGGAGGGACCTTTTGGCAACCTCGAATGAGACTATGAACTGAACGAGACGGAAACCTTTAGATAGCTTCAGGTCAGAGATGCACTACAGAGGGCGATACCCAAGGGTATCTACCTGTCTCCTCATCCTTAGAAGATAGGCTGCTCGTTGATTACCTTCCCGACAGGGAAATCTCCCTGATGTACAGAAAAATACTTAACAATACCCCAAATGCAATGGGGAAACTATGAGCCAAATGGGGAGAGGATGTGGGGGATATTAGTGATGAGGACTGGCAGGAGGCACTAGTGTCACCCCGAGAGGTAGCGATGCGATCCTGATTCAAGTTTATACAAATCAAACTCCTGCATAGCGCATACTATACAAGTTCAGCTTTGGTCAAAATGGTTAGTCTTGGACTCCCCAACGTGTCCTCGGAGCTGAGGGCAGACTGGCACATATCTGCATCAGTGGTGGGAATGCCTGCTTCTCCAGACATATTGGGGGGAAGGTGATGTCAGAAAACAATAGAGGTCTCGCCCAGATGCTGCCTTCATAACATGTGGGAGGCTACAGACATCTCAAGGGCTGAGAGAAAATGGGTTTCCTTGGGGTGCATGATAACATAGCTAGATCCTGGAAGGGAACCATTAGGCTCAAATTTGAAGATTGGGAGACAGATATGGATTGGTGCATGCAGACGGAGCGGGTGATATATGAAGGAAGAGGGTGCCCACAAAAATGGACCAGAATCTGGGGAGCATGAACCGAGAATCTGGGAATGTTATGTACACTGTTCAGCGTCACCTCTCAACAGGCAGGGGACAACTTAGACACATGAATATCTATAAGATGGGGAATGTCACCAGATTTGATGTAATTGAACTGGTCTCATGCAGCAGATTGAAGGATATTGTATTATTGCGCTTGGGTGAAGACATTGATGATCCACTGTACTTTGTGTTCATGTTTTTGCCATTTCTTGTGTTAAATAAAAAAATATTTTAAAAAAAAGAATGCATCATCACCTTCTTTTTCCAAAAAATGAAAAAGTGTGTACACAATTATTCAATTTTTTAAGGAGTTTATCAATATATTTTAGTCTTCACTACTCTTATTTACTCTGGTCCCTATTCTTATTGTTGTTTTTAATTGCTGTTGCGAAGGGAGAATGAATAGTTAATTATACATTTGCTAATTTGTTCCTTGGAACTCTGTCTGGTTTACAACTTTCTGCTGCTACATGAAGCACTTCATCTAAAAATTGGTCTTATTTTAAAGATGATATCGTACACTATCCTAATGTTTACATATGTTTCTACTGCTATATAAATGCACTTTGCACAGAATTGGATCATATCTTGCTGTTATTTGTCATTGCCAGGGAAAAACAGTTGTTAGTCACAAATGTTTTGATTACCTCCTTAGAATCTGCTTTGTTTATAATTTTTTGCTGGTGCATGTTGAACTTTACTTAATTTAAATCTACTGTGAAGTCGATATTGTATTGTAATATATTATCTACAAAATTGCATATGTATTTAAATGTATGTCCTTTGTCGATTAATGAATATCCTTGTCTACCTTTGCATATTCCGTGCTACTGATTGTTCCCATTTGCTAGACCTTGAGAACTGGCTATGAAGGGGCACGTTTCTCTGACGACGGGCTATTTTGAATTTAATGCTGCTGTTGTTATATAGTTATAAATTTTGTATCTTAGTTAGTGGGCGGAGCTAGCCGGCATCGATGGCAGACGCGTAAGAGCGAAGCTCCTCACGGTCGCCCGACAATATCCGAGAATTTATCCTGTTTAGGACGTGGCATTAACAAGATACACTGGGGGTCTCCTCCGCTCGCCTCGGCTGAGCCCCGGTGAGACTTTCGGCGGGAGCCGTGCCCGGAATCAGCATCTAAAGGACTCCTCCCGTGAGCGCCGGGCCAGGCCCTGAGGCACCGGACTCTCCTACTCTGAGACCCGCGCTACGTCGCCCGACGTGCGGCCGCGGCGGATCCCGCCCCCCGGAGCCCGACGGAGCCCGACACGGAGTCACCGTGCTCTACCCCCCGGTCACAGGAGCAGTCACCGGAGGCCTGCTGCAGGGTGCGGAGGCGGGTAGGATCCCTCGTAGTGACAGCGAACTCGCCGGTGCGCCAGGGAAGTACTTACTCCAGAGCGGCCATTGCTCATCAGCCGCACTTTGGCACCGGAGGCCTCCCCCTGTTACACGGCCTGCACTAACGGGTGAGCCTGGAACCAAACAGAAAGGAGGACACATATTGAGGCAGAAGCGGGAGTCTGGAAGCTGCCGAACCCTCCTCATATCGAGACGCCGGCCTGGGCTAGACCACTCCTGTACTGCCACAGGGCTGAGGGGTCACCTGAACCCAACCAGCTTGGAGGGCACATGTGGCCCAAAACTTGAACGGATAGGGCGCCCAGAAGACACAGCCCAGTCCTGCTAGCCCCCTGCGGAGTAGATATTGGTGCCAAACGAGAACAGAGGAGGTGCAGGGGAACCGAAGGGTGTACTCCCACACTGCGATGGGCCCTTTCCGTGGGCATGCGGGAAACGTGCGCAGTTGCAGACTCTGGAGGCAGGTGCGGCCTGCGTGACCACAGAGCCCCCACAAACAGTCATGGGAAAGGGGGATAGAACCCAGACGAAACTGTCCTTCGACCAGCGAAGACAGAAGGAGCCGGAGCCGCGGGCAGTCCACACGCCAACTAACAGTGGAGAGCCCGGGAACTCTCTCTGCGCAGAGATTAAGGAGATGCTAACAACGATGGAAAAGGGCCTACAAGACGGCATGTCAGCCATTGGCACTAAGATCGACGCGCTGTCCTACCGGATGGATCGTATGACCGAGAGGATGGACAAGCATGCGGAGAGGCTAGACATGGCGGAGCGCCGCTTGACCGAAGCCGAGGAAGCGCAAACGGAGTGGGACGGCGACCGCAAGCAATTCAGTAGACTGTTGCAGGTCATCCAGGACAAGTCCGAGGACTTGGAGGCGCGCTCTCGGCGCTCTAACATCCGCATTACAGGAGTGGCAGAGACGACCCACACAGGTAAAATGGAACTGTTCGTCGAAAAGGTCCTGGTGACACTCCTAGGAGAGGGCACCTTTTCGTCAATGTTCATTGTGGAACGCACCCACCGCACTCTTGGCCCACGTCCTCCCCCGGGCGCTAATCCCAGACCAATAATTGCGAAATTACTTAATTACAGGGACAGAGACGCGGCCCTCAGAACAGCCAGGGAGAAACGGAAATTACAATACAAGGGAATGGACATATCGCTGTATCCTGATTTCATGGCAAAAGTCCAGGAGGAGAGAAGGCGATTTGCCCCGCACAAACAGCAGCTCCGAGAACTCGGCCTGGATTACGCCATGTTGTATCCGGCGAAGCTCCGCATCAACAGACAGGGGCACTCGCACTTTTTCACTGACCCTAAAGAATTGCAAAAATCTCTGAAGGTGTGGGCCAGAGAGCGGCGATGGAGTCCAGAGACCCAGTCGACGGAGCCGAGTGGTAACAACGATCTAGAGGAGCAGGATTGAGCCGGGGGAAGTAGTCGGATACTCGAGGAGGAACATCAGCCTGACGATCTACACGACGCGCCCCCGGGAGCGTGGGGGGTGCTCCCAGCGCAGTGTCGGATTCAGACGAATGGACTCGACAAGATGGCCTCCGGGTGAGATCGTTGCATGATGGGACCGAACTATTGTGGGGGTGCACTACTTTGACACTGATGGTACAAGTTGTACTCAGAAACAAGGAGCTTGTACGCTGGGGGAGACAAGCCAAGGGGAGCTCTTGTGGGGCGGGGGGGACCCCTGACAGTCAGCTACCTACAGTACTTAATGGCCACTGTCGACTCACACAAGGAGTGTGATGGTGAAGGGGCAGAACAGTGATATTTCCTTGTGGACCCAGCAGGAGGGGGGGAAAGCAGTGGAACTTGTTTGGCTACCTCTGCCCTAGCGCTGTCAGCAGTTATGGCCCACAGTGGGCCTAGTTTGGGGATTCAACGAGGGTTTCTTTCAGTGGGGGGGGGGGACAGGGGACTCGGTCAGACCAGGTTGGGGTTGGTTGGCTGTGGGAGGGGGGGGATCTGAAAGTTTTGAGGTGGGGTGTTTTTGGTGGGTGGACTCCAGGCGAGCTCCAAATTGTTGCTATGCTGATGGTTGCTTTGCTGCTACTACATGTTCTGTGTAATTGGCGCTCAGCTGCGCTACTCACTGCCCACGAGGCCGGGACCCTCAAGCTGTCGGATGCTCACATGGTCGTATACCACACGACTCCCCACGAAGTGCGGGTGTTGGGGAGTGTCACTCCTTGCACTGTTGGAGCCCTGTCCATGTTGGGGGTGCGGTGTGAAACACTGAGAGCACACGGGACACAACACTGCATAGGTTATGGCTAATGTACAATCTGGGGACGCGACTTGAGATACTGAGCCCCTCAAAGCACTGACATGGAATGTGAGAGGGCTCAACGATTATCGTAAGCTCCGAAAGGTCCTACACTACCTACAAAGACACCAGATAGACTTGGCCTTGCTACAAGAAACGCACCTACCTAACACTAGCAAGATGCTCTCACATAAGGGGCTCCAGGACAACTCTACATATGCGGGCTTCACCACTCACGCACGGGGGGTCATCACATGGGTCAATCCTAGGTCCAAATTGCACCTCACACAACTATATGCTGACCCGGAGGGAAGGTTCGTGTTAAGCAGATGTACGGGTAAGGGACAAGATTTAGTGGTCATGAATGTGTACGGACCCAACTACGATTCTCCTGACTTTTACACGGCAGTGGCAGGACATTGCGTGGAGTGGACCTCCTCTAGGATGCTATGGGGGGGGATTTTAATTTGATTTTTGACACTGAACTGGATAGATCTGCAGGTCCGCCTAGACGCCCCGCTGCTGCGGCATTGCAAATGCAGGCTGAGATGGTTCGACTGGGGCTGGTGGACGTTTGGAGGGAAAGACACCGGGACAGGAGGGGTACACTCACTACTCAGCGTACCACAATATCCACACCAGAATAGATTACTGGATGTCCGCGTACTCCCTGCTAGAGACGGTGAGAAGTTGTAAAGTGCTACCCCGCACGCTGTCGGACCACTCCCCGATACTGTTAGTCCTTGATTCCCCCAGAGTGAGGATCCCTCCATTCACGTGGCGTTTCCCACCGTACTCGCTGCTGGACGAGGCATTCAGGGGTGAGTTAGGTGAGGAGATAGACATGTTCTTTGCAATTAATATAGGGTCAGTGGACAGTTTCTGGACTGTGTGGGAGACCTTTAAGGTCTACATTAGGGGGGTAGCCATGGCTAAGCACTCCAGCTTTTTGAAAGCCATTAGACAGAGACTGACACACCTAGAGGGGCAAATAGCCGAACTAGAGAGGCAACAGGTAGCGGACAAGACATCTATGGGTGCCGGAGACCTGCAAGAGCTTCTGAAAGAGTTCAATGAGGAGGCAGACAGGGAGGTCCGTCACCTGGGCAAATATGTAACGGCGCGGGTATATGGGGAGGGGGAGCGACCTGGCTCACTCCTAGGCAAAATAATGAAAGGTGCCAGGAGACGACAGGCGGTCACAGAGCTGCAATCGGACGCGGGAGACTTGCTTACGGAGGAGGGAGACATTCTCTCTGAGTTCAGGAAATTTTACTCGGAGTTGTATACTACTAACATTTCTGGGGTAGAGGACCAAATCGATAACTACTTAAGCTACATCAAAATGCCATTCCTCGAGAACTGGCAGAGAGACTTCCTGATGTCCCCAATACAGCAGGAGGAGATCTCTGACGCGCTGAATGGCATGAGAGCTGACAGCGCCCCGGGGGCGAACGGCCTGACGGTCGCCTTTTACAAAACATTCAAAGATAAGCTCATACCGCACCTCTCGTCCCTATTCGATGATATTTGCGAGGAAGGCACCATGCCGCCCTCCATGAGAGAGGCAATAATTGTAGCAATACTGAAACCGGGTAAGCCCCACAACCACGCAGGCTCGTACCGCCCGCTATCCCTCCTAAACTTGGATGCCAAGCTCTATGCAAAGGTGCTGGCGGCACGATTGGCGATGGTTGCCCCTGAACTGGTAGCCCCTGAACAAACCGGCTTGATACCGTCACGCAATCGCACTATACAACATACGCGGCAGGACTCCAAGGCCATCGCGGTTTTCCTGGACATGGAGAAAGCGTTTGACTCTGTGGAGTGGACATTCCTGAGCAGAGTCCTTAAGAAACTGGGCCTGGGCGACCTCTTCCTCCAACTACTAGGTGCGCTCTACCACAAGCCCACGGCGCGGGTCCGTCTAGGAGATGCGGTCTCGGAGCCGTTTGATATCAGCAGGGGCACAAGACAGGGATGTCCCCTCTCGCCGCTACTCTACACACTGGTGGCGGAACCCTTGGCCTGTGCGATTAGAGAATATCACTCCTATGAGGCCATCAATTATCCCACTTACAAGATCGGGATATCTACATACGCCGATGATACCTTACTTTATGTCAGAGACCCGGCCAATAACCTCTCCTCGGTTCTGAGGGAAGTGGTACGCTTCGGAGCACTCTCGGGGCCAAAGGTGAACTGGTCCAAATCAGTTGCATTCCCTCTTACTCCGGTAACCGACCCCTTTGAAATGGACTACCCGCTCCAATGGTCAACAGAACCGATTCGCTACTTAGGTGTAATGCTTCATACTGACCCCGAAATCATGATTAGGGAGAACTACGGCATTGCCTATAATAAACTAGCCGATGATATTGAGGTTTGGACCAGGCTGCCACTATCCCTAATGGGACGCATCGCTATAATGAAAATGGTGGTTCTCCCGAGGTTTCTCTTCCTCTTCAATAACATCCCGGTCATATTGTCTAAGGCCTTCTTTGCCACACTTACCAAACTTCTGGTTCGATTGGCCTGGGGTGGCAAACAACCTAGAGTAAAATGGGAGGTCCTTAAGCTGCCGTATGAACAAGGGGGTCTAGCCGCGCCAGATATGGAACGTTATTACAGAATTGCGCAGGCCACCCATCTCCACACGTGGATCCACGGTAGCCAGGACATTCCACACGTGATACTAGAAAAGCTGTTCGCTGACCCGGTCCCCCTCCCTGCGACCGTCTGTGGCCCAATGGACCGCAGAGTGGGGACATTAGACTCCCTACTGACCACTAATCACGCCTGGCACTCCATACTGCAGAGACAAGATAAAGTGCTGCTGTACGCACCGAACATGCCGATCCACCCGGCGTTATGGCTCCCCACATTGGCGAAAACGGGGGTCTGTAAAGCTCTTCGCGAGCTAGGTGTCCACACTATGGGGGACCTGTTCGACCATGGGAAAGTCAAGACGTGGGAGCAACTGACTCGGGAGGAGCGAGGCCCTCGTTGCTCCAGCGCTTCCAGTTTCATAGGGTAAGGAGTGTGTTCCAGGAACTATTGGGCCCTGACCTGGAGGAACCACCGGAGGTTCCGGAGCTGACATATGTTATTGCCACTGCGGCACCTCAAAAACTCATAACAAAGCTCTACAAAATAGGACACGAACATACTGCATTGCATTATACTAAATCGCGTTTGGCCTGGCAGACCGATTTGAATACCCAGATAGACGACGGCATGTGGGCACACTGCTGCACGGCCTCCAGGAAAATTTCGCTAAACAGACGGCATCGCCTGGTCCACTTTAAATACTTGCACCGTGTCTATTACACGCCGGAGAGGCTGTACAGGTATGGGCTCCGCGACACACCGGAATGTGAGCGATGCCACGCCCCAGTGGCTGACTTCCTGCATATGGCCTGGTCGTGCCCGGGAGTGCAGCGATTCTGGCATAGGGTGTTTACCGAAATGAGCACTATCATAGAGCTGGAATTGGTCATGGACCCTGCCCTAGCTCTGCTGGGATTCACAAAAAAGGTACCTGTAACGGTGAGGAAATTGGTAAGCATGGGCATGCTCCTTGCAAAAAGAGCGGTAGCAATGTGTTGGATGAGAGGCCCTCTACCGACGCTAAAACGATGGTCCAACGACATGTTGTATTGCAACACGCAATCAGAGCTCTATGGCGAGCTGCTCCCACCCCGGAGTCAGCCTAGGAACTTCTGGGGCCTCTATCAGACCTACTTAAACGCCAAAGACTCGGAAGAGGAACCCACAGCACGGGAGGGGGGGGAACAACCGGAGCACTTGATGAAGTCCCATAGGTAGAATAGGAGAGGCGCGGCGAGGCCCAGCAACAAAATGGACACAGACACTGGTGGTAGCAGTCAGGGACGCGGCTATTCAGCCACTTGACACTGGACGGGGGGACAGGGTATGCCCGAGGGCGGTGGTACATGAGGTGGCCCTACAGGGCTAAACAGGCAGGTCTTGCGGCGTAGGTCCGCATTCCACTCACTGCGCACACACAATTACACACGTGGAGCAGCTACTGGGGAGTTGGGGGGGTGGGACAGGCGTTTGGGGGGAGGGCGGGGGGGAGAAAAAGTTAAAAATGTACTGTTTCATATTAACATGCACAGAGCGGGACTATGGCAGCTGACGAAGAAACTTCTCTGACCTTTTATTTTTTACTTTATCTTTGAGCATATGCTTTGTATATCTCGTGCCCTTCTTGTTACTCAGCAAAATTTTTTGTATCTTAGTAAATTTTGATACAATTACGTGGAAGTGTAATATGTTAATATTTTATTTTATTTACGATGGAAAGAACTGAGTTCGTATTTTAATGTGCATTTATATAATAATCGTGTGTATTTTTAAGTGGACCTCATTGGAGAACCGAATTCTTTTTAAAAAATCGATTTGCGACTAAGTGTTTTCATGTTAAGATTGTTTTTCTTCTGGTGAAGCATAATTTGAAGGTAGTCCTCATTTTTGTTCCTGAACTGCAGCGCCAATGTTAAATGTTATGTGCTGTCTCCATAGCTTGTGGTTGCAATACATTGACAGCTACATCAAACTTGGAACAAGAGACTTGGGAGACACAAGCATGGCAAGAAACTCCGAATTGTGACTCTGCAGAAACATACAAGTAATTTCAACCACCAAAGTTGAATATATATTTGAAATTAGGGTGAAGTGTGAAAGGTCCCTGGTAATGATGACACAGGAGTTGTGTGACACCAGAACAAGTAAGTTTATTTCACTAAAGGAAAGTATAACCGGCAGAGCAGCTAGGGAAACTTCAACTGCCTATATTCAAACAACGCATTCTTCACTCCCCTACAGTGAAGTCAACCAGTAATTCACATTGCAAACCTTCCTTCCACATTCCACCCAGCTAAGCCCAACACATCATCCCCTTATACAAAATATATGAAAATGCATATTCTTCATAACAAATCATAATACAAAACATAACATGATAAAGATGTTATGATCGCGAATGATGGAGAATAATTAAACATTGACACAATGCCGTACCTACTACCCTGATTGAGCATGTTCATGGGCCCAATGATGTCCATGCCTAGTTAAATCCATGTTTTTTCCGGTACCGGAACTGCCTCAAGTGGACCTGGCACCGTTCACTGAGATTTGTCAGTGAAGTGCAAGCTACACATTCTCTCACCCAATGCTCCACCTCTCTATCCATTTCTAGTCACCAAAAGGTTTTCCTGATCTTTCTCTTCATTGCTTTTATCCCTATGTGACTTTCATGCGTCAACTTCAATACCTATGCGCGCACTCCTTGAGGCACCATCTACAAATTAGTGCGTCCCTGAATTCCATTAAAGACACTTTTCCTTCTTTTTATTTTTTATTGAGCAGAGCAACAGGGACATGACACTACTATTAAATAACAGGGAAACATTGTTAGATCAATATATACCAGACATGGATAAAACCAATACAAAGAAAGTGCAAGATAGGTGCAGGAAGCATATTACATCAATAATTTAACAACATACCCGGACAGAAAGGTCATTCTCTTAAAATCGGCTGCTCTCAAGGCCTTACTCCCTAACTGGCATATAACCTGCCACTCCTGACTAGAGAAGGAACACTGAGTTTCTCTGGTTATCCTTTCTAAATGCTTCTCGACCAATAAAGATTCACTTTAAGTGCTCAGTAGACTGTGCCAGTTCTCCACCCCTCTTAGCTTATCTCCAAAAAGAGCAGTCAGCAGCTTAGAGGGGGCACCATTAAACGAGAAGTTATGTCTATTTAAAAGATCCCATCCCAACTTCTAGTCTGTACCCTTGCCAGGGGATTACTCTATTCAGGATTGAAAAGTGCCCTAGTTCTACAAGCCCACAGTCCTTCCAGTTCCCAAGGTGACTAGATTGAATTTGGAGACCCAGATTTTTACATTCATCTAGTTTTAAAAAGTGAAATCCAGAAGAGCCAATTTGCCTGAAAAAGGATTGTAAATAATCTAAAGGAATAATCCTTTAGAGTCTTGTATCTAGTCCTCTTGGGGAGTTTAGAAGTTTTCAAAAATATCTTGGCACTTGAGTAATTTATAACTTATAATTTCTGGTTTTATAATGTATAACATCCTTTTTTTATTACTTACTTATTTACTTACTTATTTATTTATTTACGTGTGTTATCGCTGTATTAGTTTTTCTTTCTTTCTCTAAAAATTCAATACACATGATTAGAAATAAATAAAAATATCAGGATCGCAAACCAGCTCCCTGCACCATGTTATCCAACAAAAAGTTGTCCATTAAACCATTAGAAACCAGCAAACGAGCTGTTAAATCTAAAAAAGCTGCTTTGTTGTATGTACGAACATTTGGTAAAGCTAAGCCACCCTGTTCAATTACTAATTGTACCGCTGGGAGTTTAACCCTTGGTTTCTTCTTACCCAGACAAACTTTCTGAACGTTGTTTCAAGCTCTTTAAAAAAACTGATATTAAGTTTAATAGGTATACTTATGAAAAGAAAGGGGGGGAGTAGCTTGCTGGCAAACAAGATGGCCGCTTGAGCCCCGAGCTCCGTCTCGCTGTGCCCATTATCCTACAATATCCTGCATTATTCAGCTGAAAGATGCTCGCAAAAGAGCGTCCTGGAGTGTGGAGGGGCGGCGCTACTAGTGGGTGTATAGCTGCCTGCAGTCGGTGGCGGGAGCCTGGAGTAGCCGCGTCGAGTGGCGGAGAGGACGTGTGGGCCGCAGGACCACAGACCACAGTGCAAGGGGAGGCTGAGTTGCGTCGCAGTACGTGCGGCGCCATCTGCGGCACTGGCCCGGTGATCGCCCATCATTGGGGAGTTATCTCCCTCGAGAGTGCTGCGCCCTGTGGCGGGCCCAACTGTCAGGGCGTACAGGGTTGGCCCCATCCCTGGGAGTGCCGGGAGTGTGAAGACGTCTTGAAGTGAAGTTGGTGGTGGGAGCCGGTGACTGCAGTGCTGCTCCAGGTGTCTGCGGCCCCCTCCCCGGGTTCTGGAGAGCTGCGGGCCCGCCGCGAGGCATAGCGAGGAGAGCGGTGGCGATGGGAGCACGAAAGCGTGAGTGTAGCGGAGTGAGAGGGCCGCCATCAGTGGCGGTTGCCCTTTGGTGGTGGCTGCCCTTTGGTGGTGGCGGCCCCAAAGTACGCATAGAGAGAGCAGGAGTGCAGGCGGCAAATGGACACTGGGCCCTTGAGGGCAGCCCAGCACACGGAGTGGAGCTTTGGTGGCGCACAGAGCGAGATCACGTGGAGGAGACAGCTGGCCTGACTGCATTCTCTGGACACCTGCGCCGGAGTGAAGTGAAGAGAGCACCAGGAGGACTGTGCATAGTGAGTCTGGTTTCACAGGTAGGATTGGGTTGGCATTCTGCCAGGCGTGGGTGTGCATTCCCCCTCCCCCGCCCCCCCCTGAGAGTGACTTACCTGTGCTGGAGTGATGACGGGCAACAGTGCACTGGCGCTGGAGTCATAGCAGAGCCAGAGAGGCTCGACGAGGCTGAGTGCAGAACCAGTGTAGAGCGGGCTGAGGAGGCGTTGTGGAGCGGCGAGGATTGGTAGCCTGAGAGCACGTGGGAGTTTGCGAGCAGCAGAAGTGTGCGGGCCACAGACACTGGCAAGAACAGAGGACCTGTGTGACGCTGGGGTAAGGGACAGCAGCAGCCTCTGAGTTGGCCTAGTGTCACCAGGGACTGGTTAGTGCCTGAGGAGCCGCCCACGGACACAGTGGAAACGTACGCTGTGAATCAGACGCACCTGGCCCAGCCTGTCAGACGCCATCGGTAGAGGAGATAAAACCCAAGCCAAACTGTCCTTTGAACAGAAACACTCCAAGTCCCATGACGCTGCTGAGGCTGCGGAAGAGAGAATGCAGACCGCGGAGAGTGACACTGAAGGCACAGATATACACAGCTTACTCTTAGCCATGGAGAAAGGTTTACAGAGCAGCATAGCGTCACTGGGCACAACCATGAACGCACTGACCTATAGAATGGACAGGATGGCGGAAAGAATCGACAAACATGCGGAGAGGCTTCGGTCTGCGGGACAATGACTGCTGCCTCCGGTGCAAACGGTCCGGGGCAGACTTCATTCACTTGGCAGGGACATGCCCGGCAGTCGCTACTTACTGGATTGCGGTCTTCAAAGCTATGTCTGCCATGATAGAGGTGGCAGTCGAGCCCTGTCCCAAAATTGCCCTGCTCGGCCACTCCACTCCGGCGATCAAGAAACACCGGAAGTTTTTTGCACTGGGATTTCTTCTAGCAAAACGCCACGTGGCATGTAGGTGGGGTAGGGGGAGGGCCCCCAAATTCAAGATTTGGCTAAATACCATGGCCACATGGCAGGAACAGCTACACAGCTCTGCCGAACTTTTGCCCCATAAATCACGCCCAAAGGACCTATGGGGCCCGCTCACGGCCTATCTGCTCCGGACCCAGTCAGACGAAGATTCCGTCCCTGATGACCGGGAGGGGGTGGCGCTGCACTTCCCTCCGCGCCCACAGATACAGACGATCCACACCCTGCTGCCCCCACTCTCTGACTACACTGCGTGACATAGAGTTTAGATACATGTGGGGGAATTGTCCCTGACCCCGGGCACATGTCAGGCGAGTGCATGCCTGAGGGATACACCCACTTTGAGTGAGCGGAGGGTAGAACGTCTGCCCTCCTGGCTCAGGCGGTATACCCACCCTGCCTTTAGAGAGTAGCACACACTCTGGCTTCTTGGCACTTCCGCTACTGCACAGACACGAGCACGGATTACACTTCTCCCCCTCCCACGACACGCTTCTGAATCAATACACTGCAGAGCACTCTCGCTGATGACATGAGTGGCCTCAATTTGGGGGCCACACTATGAACTTGCTCTGCGCTGGTCTGTCCTTTGCGCCACATACTATGTATGGTGGACTCATTGAGGGTGGGGAACATCCACCTTTGGATTTCATAATGTACTACGAACAGTTATAGTTCCGTAAAAAATGATAAAATGAGACCTCAATTGTCCAATGTATGCTAAAGATTTGTTATTTTCCTGGTTAAGGACGTATCCTTTGACAGCTACAGGCACTTTAAATCGCGGCCGGCCCTGATGGGTTGTAGGCGACATGCAGTGTTAAGCAAATGTTCCTATAGGCATGAGCATCTGACGGGACAATCGCTTGCTGCTGAAGCTGCCGGCCTGCCTCCTCAGGTTGTAGGCGACTAAGCTGTGTATTGTTACTGTGCTATTTCAATAAAGGTCTAAAAAAAAAAAAAAAAAAAAAAAAATGCGGAGAGGCTGGACATGGCGAAAGGAAGGATTACTGAAGTAGAGGAAGCAAACACTGAGCTGGACACTGACCACAAAAAACTGGGGAAACTCATGCAAACCCTGCAGGATAAGACGGAGGACCTGGAAGACCGCTCAAGACGCTGCAACCTGTGAATCACGGGCCTGCCAGAAACGACCTCTACTGGGAACATGGAACTGTTCGTAGAAAAGCTGCTAGTCATCCTGCTGGAGAGGGTGTCTTCTCACCGCTGTTTGTTGTAGAAATGGCGCACCGCTCACTGGGCCCCTGCCCGCGGTCTGATACCCCTCCGCGCCAAATTATCGTAAAACTGCTTAAATATAGGGACAGGGACAGGGCGTTGCGCCTCGCTAGGGAGAAGGGGCCGCTACGATACGAGGGCTCAGACATATCAATTTACCTGGACTTCACAGCGAGGGTGCAGGAAGCACGTTAGCATTTTGTCCCTTTGAAGACGCAACTGCACGACTTGGGCATCGATTATGCTATGCTGTACACGGCAAAGCTGCAGGTTAACAGGCAGGGTATATCTCACTTGTTCACTGACCTGAGGGCCATACAGAAAGCATTGAAGGGGTGGTCGAAAGAACACTGCAAAGACTCTGAGAGACAGTTATTTGAATGATATAGTCGGAGCTTGACTGCCGAGGGGGGGGAGCCACATATGAGACTCACTTGCGAACACTGTTTGAGAGGCAAGGAAGAGTAACTTTGGAACAGAGTAATGTGAGAGAAAAGGCACAGAGAGGGCGGGTGAGGGCATCAAGCAACACGCGACAACACCATAATAATTGAAAATGGAGCAACCTCCGCCCACGCGTGCTGCGCACCACAGAAGTTTTAAGAGGGATATGTTTGTGGGGAATCTGGAGGGGAGGGGAGGGGGGGGCCAAGGGGTCTGCTTGACCAGGTTGGGGGAGGTCAACTGTGGGTGGGGGATGGGAACTTCGAGAGTAGTGGGATGGTTGCGGGAAGTTGGGGGACTGTTGCGGGTTTTTTTATGCAGTGCATGGTACAGGTACACACAGCGAACAAGTATACAGGATGAATAGCGATGGCTGAGGAGGCTGAGGTTCCCAGGTGAGTGGATAGTGTTAGAGCGCTCACGTGGAATGTCAGGGTTCTTAACGACCACCGGAAGCTGCGGAAGGTCCTTAGCTATTTACACAGGCAGCATGTTGACGTCACCTTCCTTTAGCAGACCCATCTCCCACAGACAAGTGTGATGTTGTGCAGCAGAGGACAAGCGGGTAAAGTTGCATCGGCGGGTTTCACTACGCATGCCAGGGGGGTGCTTACTTTGGTTAACCCCAAGTCAAAGTACGCACTAGAATTGTCGAGTGCAGACACTGAAGGGCGCTTTTTCATCTCCAGATGTAAAGGGCAAGGGTTGGACTTAGTGACAGTGAATGTATACGGACCTAACTATGATTGCCCAGGGTTCTATGCGTCGTTGGCAATGGCTGTCCGCAGGTACCGCGGCGCACCGCTCCTATGGGGTGGGGATTTGAACCTGGTTCAAGACCCGATACTGGACAGATCGGCAGGCCCTGCTCGGAGGCCCACAGCGACTGCGCAAATGTTAGACAGCGTGATAACCAGTTTAGACCTCGATGATGTGTAGAAAATGCGCAACCCGGTACAGGGTGGCTACACACACTATTCGGCTTATCACAACATTCACACCCATATAGACTACTGGTTGGCATCTACCTCTCTGCTGGGGCAGATACGGGAATGCAGGGTCCACCCACGTACTCTCTCTGACCACTCCCCGTTGCTGCTGGTCCTAACCGCTCCGAAGAAAACAATTCAACCATTTACGTGGCGCTTCCCGCCTTATTCCCTCCTGGAACCACTTTTTAGAGGGGAACTTGCTGACGCCATTGACGTGTACTTTGAGTTGAATATTGGCTCCGTGGACAGCTTCCAAACAGTATGGGAGGCATTTAAGGTGTATATTAGGAGCATAGCGATGTCCAAACACTCGGGGGTCCTCAAATCCATTAGACAAAGATTAACAGACTTGGAGAGACAATTAGGGCTGCTAGAGGAACGGCAAAGGAAAGATCATGTCAGTGAGTAAGATAAGGAGATTAAGGGCAAGGCACTGCTAGGAGAATACCCTGAGGAGGCGGACAGGGAGATCCAGCAAATAGGAAAGTATGCAACGGCCCGCACGTATGGAGAGGGGGACAGGCCAAGCTCGGTCCTTGCAAGGGTGCTGAAGGAGAAGCGGGGTAAAACACAGGTTATTTAGCTGAATTCAGTAGAGGGGGACATCCTCACAGATGAAGCAGATATAGCACATAGATTCAAGCAATATTATACAGACCTTTACTCATCCAAAAATGGGGATCTTGACGAGGAGATTTTAGACTGCCTAGAACATATCGAGCTCCCCTCCCTCACGAACATGCACAGAAAATGTCTTATGCTTCCTATAAAAAGGGATGAAATAGTGGAGGCTCTTGCGAGCATGAAGCCGGGGAGTGCCCTGGAGGATGATGGGCTCACAGTAGGTTTCTACAAAGCGTTTTTAGATCTTCTGCTCCCACACCTGGCGGCACTGTTTGACGACCTGCGTGAAATGGGTAGCATGCCACAGTCGATGAGGGAGACAATTTTGGTGGCTATCCCCAAACCAGGTAAGCCCCCGGATGAATGCAGCTCGTACCAACCCCTCTCATTGCTAAATATGGACACCAAGATCTTTGCCAAGATACTTGCTAATCATCTAGCTCTCCTGTCTCCAATATTGGTCGCGCCGGAACAGACGGGATTCATCCTGAGCAGGAACCTCACAAGTAACATTCGCACTGTTTTTGGAACAATGCAGCAAGTGTAGCAGGACACTAGAGCAGTGTTGGTCTTCCTTGACATGGAGAAGGCCTTTGACTCTGTGGAATGGCCCTTCATTCGGCAGGATGGGGGTGGAACCGGTATTTTTGCAAATGTTAGGTACCTTGTATAATAGACCCATGGCAAGGATTCGCCTGGGCGGCCTGGTCACGGATTCCTTCCCCATATCCAGAGGGCCCTGTCAGGGCTGCCCTCTTTCACCCCTGCTGTATGCTCTGGTGGCGGAACCTTTGGCATGTGCGTTGCGTGAGTACCACGGGCACGAAGGCATTGGTTTCCCTACCTACAAGATTGTGGGCTCCATGTACGCGGATGACACATTGTTGTACGTCCGCGACCCCAAGAACAACTTAACTGCGGTAATTCGAGAAGTAGTGCACTTTGGTGCACTTTCTGGTCTGAGGGTGAACTGGACGAAGTCAATGGCCTTTCCCCTAACCCCGGCTATGCAGAAATTTGAAATGGACTTTCCACTGCAGTGGACTACGGACTCGGTTAGATATTTGGGAATCCAGCTCCATACAGACTCCGAGATAGTGTTCAGGGAAAACTACAGAGTGGCCATTAGTAAATTAGAGGATGAGGTAGAGGCCTGGTGCAGACTCCCGCTGTCTCTTCTGGGTCGCATCTCTATCATGAAGATGGGGGTGCTGCCTAGGCTGTTGTTCCTGTTCACAAATATATCGATGGTCCTTCCTCGGCTCTTCTTTCAAAGATTGACCCAAACTATGATTAAACTTGTGTGGGCGGGAAAGCAGGTGTGTGTACGGTGGCAGGACCTTACGTTACCATACAGTATGGGGGGCTTGGGTGCCCCAGACTTTGAACTTTACTATAGGGTTGCGCAGGGAGCCCACATGCATTCCTGGATACACGGGGACTCTAATATCCCGTATGTCCGAATGGAAAAACTTTTCGCTGACCCTCTCCCACTGACAGCGACAATTTTCAAAGTTGTTGACCGCAGAACTGGAATCTTGGATTCTATCACTGCCACTAACCATGCATAGCACAGCCTTCTGCAGCGACGGGGGGGGGGGGGCGCTGCTGTATTCGCCAAGTATGCCGGTAGACTGGGCCCTATGGCTGACCCCCTGTAGGGATAAAGGGGTGATAAGTGCATTACACAAAATGAAAATTCTGGTGGTGGAGGATTTATTTCTAGATGGGAAGGCCAAGACCTGGGAACAGGCTATGGAGACTGGAGGTGAGAGCTCACTACTACAGCGATTCCAATTTAATAGAGTTCGCAGGGCCCTATTGGAACAGTTGGGGAAAGAGCTAGATGAACCGCCAGAGGTCCCTGAATTCACCTATGTTATTAAGGCTGAATCTCCTCAAAAGTTAGTGACAAATCTCTATAAAATAGCAATGTTCCATAGGGAGAATCGTTATACAGCAGCAAGGCTTGCATGGCAAAGGGAACTACAAATAACGATTGATGATGTGATGTGACGTTACTACTGTACGAACATCAGGCAGATCTCACTACACGGCAGGCATAGACCTATTCATTTTAAATATGTCAATAGGGTATACTACACCCCAGAACGCCTATGTCGATATGGCCTCCAGGAGGAGGCGGAATGTGTGAAGTGTCATGCACGAGTGGCGGACTTCCTGCATGTGGCCTGGTTGTGCACGAGAGTACATGCATATCGGGAGGACATCTTCAAGGAGTTGAGTGGGATAGTAGAAGTGGAGTTATACCTGGACCCTGCGCTTGCGTTTTTGGGGTATTTCAAAAAATTACCCAGAGCTGCGCGAAGGTTAGTTGACATGGGCATGCTAATAGCTAAATGGGAGGTGGCCCAGTGCTGGATGAGGGGACTGGCGCCCACCGTGAAATGCTGGACCCACGACATGCTGTACTGCTGTACACAGATGGAAAATTATAATGAATTGTTGCCACCACGGAGCGGCCCAAAAGATTTCTGGGGACTGTTCATGGCGCAGATAAATAGCGGGAAAGAGGAGGTGGAATCTGCGGGGCCTGCCGCCCGGGAAGATGAGGGTACGCAACATGGCGACATAACATGAATATTCTGGGGGTCGGTAGAATAAAAAGAGAGAACGCAACTAACGCCTCAGGGGGCTCACATGCTGCGCTGCCTGGGAGATATAAACCACTATGCCATTATGATTGTGATGTGGGTATTGAGCGCCGCCTGCACCTGGTCGGGTTGTTGGCATTAAGGCTGTGTACTTGCTGGACAGTAGACATACTTGCTACAGCATTGGCGTACTGCACTGTGCACGTTTTTGTGTGGGGGGGGTTCTTATGGGGTCGTTGTGATTTTGATTCCTAGAACCTAATAAAAAGATTTCATTAAAAAAAAAATATGAAAAGAAAGACTAGTAGAGGGAGTATGGACATTTTGATGAGAGTTACCTGGCCTATCAATGTTAAGGGTAATAGCAACCAGTTTTCCAACAAATTCTTTATTTCACCCCGCACAGCCACGTAATTCAGCTATTAGAGTTGTTGATATTGATCGGAGACATAAATCTGATAGCGTATTGGATCTGACTTAGTGACTTGATGTTTAAGATTTACGGGGAGAAAGTTCCTACCAGAGTTTAGGACTAGAATTTCTGTTTTATTTTGATTTATTTTATAGCCCCCAATCAACTCAAATTGGCTACATTCTGTTAAACCAATTCCAGATCCTGGCTCTCGGGACTGGGATTTAAAATAATACTGTCTGCAAATAGCTTTAATTTGGACATACCCGGAATTGGAGCATTGATTGCTACATTGTCACAGATTTGAATGGCTAGGGGTTCAATAAAAAACATAAATAACAAAGGGGAGAGCAGAGACCCTTGTCTCGTCCCCTGGTTTATGTTTATTGTACCTAATCGAATTGCATTTATCACCACCTGTGTCTAGACCCCCTGATAGATATTCCATAGCATTTTAACCCCTTCGCTGCGGCCGCGATTTTACTGCTGTGCGGTAAACAAAAGAACAGGGCGGGGCCGTGACGAACCCCAGGTGTCATCAGCACACGCCCACCGCGGGGCGTGACGCCTGGGGTTCGTCACCAGCATGGGAGGGGTTAATAACCTCGGGAGGAAGTCCGAACCTACCGGGAGCATAAAAAAGGGTATTCCAATTTACCAGGTCGAATGCCTTTTCGGCGTCGACCACCATAATGCAAGCCGGGATGCTGTGACTGTTGCAATAATCGGGAGCCTATATTAAAAATTCAGTGTCTGAGGACATGACCTCCCGGCAATAAATCCAGACTGGTCTCTGTGGATCACTTACTGTGCTAAGGGTATAAAACACTGTGCCCAAGTCTTCATTAAAATTTTATAATCAGCATTGAGAATGCTGATAGTTCTATAGGAATTAACATCGTAGGGTTCTTACCCTTCTTCACAAAGCTAACAACTATAGCCTCTTTGAAGACCGAAGGCACAGCACCACCATTCTTCACATAGTTGAATAACTTTGTTAGGAACAGGGTCAATTCCTTTGCAAATATTTTTTTTAATTCTATGGGCAACCTGTCATTGCCACAGGCTTTCACTCCAGCGTTTAAATTCAGGGCTGCCAGAATTTCAACGCTTGTTATATCAAGTTTTATCTGTTCCAAGAGGGAGTTAGACAGTCTGGGGAGATTTACGCCCTCAAAATAATTCTTTATTGAATTTTGCCCAACTACATATTCAGTTGTATAGAGCTGTTGGTAATGCTCCATAAAAGCTTGCAAAATCTCCTATCTACTTGTCACTACAAATCCAGTTTTTGGGTCTACCACCTCTGTGAATAACAGCTTCCTGTTTGATTTTGTAGACCTAGCTAAAAGTTTGCCCACCATTTAGCTTTCTTCATACACCCATGTTGGAAGGTTCGGGAACAACTAATTTCTTCCAATATAGAAATTACCTTAACGCCTTTTTCGCTTTTTCAAGCTCACTTTGTTGAGATGCATTTCACAGACTTTGAACACTCTCACCTGCTTGCTGGAGTTCTGTATTTTAATATGTCATATTTTTGACTGGGCGGCCGAGAAGGTGATCATTTGCCCATGCACTGCTGCCTTGAACCCCCCACTGAGAACGGTTCTGCTGTCCCCTCATTGATCCTAAAATACTCTAAAATCTACCCATTGTTGTTCTTGAAGAAGAAAACAATCCATCTGCCACCTGGATTTCTCCCTCCTCCCTTCATTTCTAAATCAAGCTTAATAAAGAAGTGCTCTGAAAATTAATTAGCCCCAATTTCGGCTTCTTTAATATTCAAGAACCGCAATGTTAAAAAAAAATCGATTCGCAATGCAGTCTGAAATTGGCCAGAATGGCATGTGTAATTACTTATGGGCGGGTTAGCTTTACGCCACGGATCCATCAACTGATAATCATTTAATATGCCATTACAGACTTTTTAAGTCTTGGGCTTCAGTTGTTTTTTGTTTTTATTAGAAGTATCTTTTTTTAAATCGTGGATAAAATTAAAATCGCGACCAAAGATGATCTGCCCAGGGACTCCCCTAAGGAGCTCATTGATCTTTGCCAACGCAGAGACGTCATCCATAATCGGACCATAGTAGTTGGTAAAGTTCAAGATTTTTCTATTTAATTTCACTATAACCCATAGCCATCTTCCCTGGGGATCTCTCCGAACTTGGACATATTTCCAAGCTATACTTCTAGAGAAGTAAATAGCTACTCCTCTCATTGCCAACCCTGCTGAAGCCAAAAAGGCATCTGAGAATGCTCTGGGCAGGAAGAGCTTGGGTGAATTTGTTTTAAGATGTGTTTTTTTGAATAAAAAGAACTTTGGGCATAAAAGAGGTCAGCCATCTTATAAGCCCTCCATATTTTTGTTTGTTTAGCATACCATTCACATTTACTGAAATAATACGACAGTTACTAGCCATAACTATGATTTAAACAGTCATAATACTCAATAAAATTCAGAACCCTGCTTTTTCTTCTCTTTGTTCCTTTTACCACTGCTCCTTTTACTGCTACCAATCCCCCACCTTTCCCCCCAACGCTCCCCCCCAGAAATTTGAAAAATCCCCACCAACCACATCTCACCCTCTCCTTGTGCTATGGGGTGCCTTGGGACCGCACCCTAGGTGACTCTCTCTGCTCCCCCGACCCTGGAGAAGCTGGCATCCAATTAAATATATTATCATTTTACAGGTGAAATCTCTTTCAGCAAACCCTGGGCTTTTCTATCATAGAGAACATGTGGATTTTCCCTTTAATGAGGACTCGAAGCATTGATTGCCGAGCTATAGAGGCCTGCGCCCCTTGGGCTTTAAAAAGATGCAGTAATTTTGCAAACTCTTTCCGCCTAAGTGCGGCTGCCGCTGACATGTCGGTAAAGATCCGACATTTTGAAACCTCATTTATAGGAAATTGTTTCTTGTGGGTAGCCCTAGTCAAAATCTTCTCTCTGATCCAATAATCAGCAAAGTTCATTCAAATTGTACGTGGGATCATTGAATTAGGTAGGGTATGTGCCTGAACTTGATGTGCCCTTGTTATCGGAAGGTTGCTGGTAAACTCTGGTAAAACCTTCTGCTTGATAAATGTTTCAACCCATTGGAGAGTTTGGGAACCCACACTTCCCTCTGGTACTCCAACGATGTGTAAATTCGAGCGTCGAGAATGATTTTCATGTTCCTCAAGTTTATTCTCCAGAGCTATTTTATCTTTTGCTGACTCGTTTGCTTTCAGGAGCATTAAGTAAATTTGATCCTCCAATTAAAGTGATCCTGGATTTGACTTCTTGAATTCTAGATGGAAAACAAGCCACAGCTTCCTCAATTTTTCCTAAGCGCAGATGAAGAGGTGCTGTCTCATTTTCCCGAGATTTCTTCATTTCTCTTACTTCTTCCAGAATAAGATTTAGCATAGTCGTTATGTCAATCTGATGAATATTCGCTCGTTCGGTCGAAAGCTGAGTCTCATTCTGTTGTAACTTCCCATCTTGCTTCTGGGTCTCAGCTAACTGGTCTGAGCAATCCGAGCAATCCAAAACAGCCTCACAGAACAACGAGGACTGAGTCGGGGGATGTGCCGGTGCCTCCATGGCAGCATTAGGACGTCATCAGGCGGTAGCCGGGCAGAGGCCTGAGTCGTAGATTTTAGACAAACAGACTGATTATCTTGAGATTGATCAGGCTTTTGTGGCTTTTGTGGTAATGACGTGACTTCAGAGGGGGCCAGCGCCGGCGTCTGAACCTGCGGTGTCAAATGCGAAGTCTGCAGGGGGCTTATTGCGGTGTCCCCTGTAGTTCCTACCTCCTTCCGTTGTATCAGGTCTGTTGTGGATTTGGCCCAAGCCTTAACAGAGTCAGTGATTTTCTACCAAATTCCATCCAGCTTAACCCAACAAAGTGTCTCTCACTGCCTTACTGTGACAAGCTCTTTGAAAACCTTGCCAATAAGTAAGGACTTCAAGAAGAATTGGAGAAAGGACGCCAATAGCAATTTCAGAATCGTTATCACCAGATTACTTCATTTTTTAAGCATTATCAATTCATTTCTCACAGAATCTCTGAGGAATACGTGTCTGTGACATAAGCACTACCTCAAATATGTCTACCACTACAAGACCAAGAATGGCTATGCCTAAAGATGTTAAAGAAGGAATAACCTCCACCTGTACAAATATATAGTTTGGACCCCTGCACTTAAATGGTGTCAGTGCATTAAAAGACCAGAGCAATTGAAATTGTATGAGTCATTTATTTATTATATATCAAGAATTTGGTGTAGAAAAAAATCTGCTCCAGGTTGGTGCAAAGAGTTTAAGACAGACAATTGTATTGTGTCAAGACCATCTGAAATACACCTTGTTATATATAGAACAATGTGGAGTTTGTTTGGAAGTTTGGTTGAAATTGGGCTGCAAAATCTTGAATATGATGGGGAGCGGTGGTAAGAACATCTAATTGAGACTATACTAGAAAACAGTGTGTAAATTACACATATTTACCTTACACTCATACACAAAGGTAATATGTACAGTTATTTACTGTGTCAAGCAGAGGGACAAGAAATGATTTGCCCAGCATCATGCACTGTCTATTCAAGGTCCTAAGATGACATTAGAAAGTAGCATTCTAAGGTGCAAAGTCGGAAACTTCGCCAGTAGACCACATCTTTCACTGTGATAAGGTGCTCTCCACTTAAATGCCAGCTTCTGGAAATACAAAAGCAGCACCCAGGTCATCTGCATGCCAGGACAAATCTATGAGGCTGACAACATTCAGGTGCTCATGTGTCTAACACAAAAACACCTCTCTTTTGTTAAGATATATGCTTTTTAACACCATCAGGTCACAGTCTTCCAGATGATTCACTTCTGTGTGGCAAACATGAAACAGAATACTCCTTTGAGATGGTCTTAATGGCATGATGTTGAATTTTTATATCTGCAGATAAGATATGGTGAATCTGCAACACACTTAGATGTGTTCCTGAGAAACTGTGGTCCATCTTAGCACCTCAGGATCAAGTCTGGTGTTAGGTATTTTATTATTATTATTATTATTATGCTGTTTTATAACGTACTCCATTACTGCCGGAGTATCCTGGCGCGAAGAAGAAAAAACAGAATAAACAGCCTACCCTACACAGAACAAAAAACTAAAAGGCTTGTCGAAACAGATGGGTTTTCAACCCTTTTTTAAAAGAAATAAAGTTCACAGTAGCTCGCAAGGATAGAGGGAGCTCATTCCAAGCCAAAGCGGCCTTCACCGCCACTGATTGCCCTCCCAGCCGAGAAAGCCGGAAGAGCGGGACCTGAAGCAGATGTTGAGCGGCAGAGCGCAAAAGTCGCTTAGGAGAGTAGCGCCTAAATCGTTTCATCAGGTAGGCGGGGCCTTGTCCATAGATAGCTTTGTGGGCCAGGGTCAAAATTTTAAAAGTAATCCTGTGGGAAACTGGCAGCCAGTGCTGACTCTGCAGGTGATTCCTAGATCTGACCCGACTGGGGATATTACCCAACAGTCTGACGGTTGCGTTTTGGATCACCTGGAGACGTCTCACCATATAAGCCGGGGACCCACTCAGCAGGCCATTGGCATAGTCAAGTCGCGAGAGAATTAAAGCTCTCGCAACTGACTCTCTTGCTGAGGCAGGCAGATAGGGGAAAAACTTCCGCAACGCCTTAAGAGTCCCGAAACAGCCTCCTGCCAGCTTCTTGATATGCACCTCAAACCGGAGGTCTTCCCCAAACCAGACCCCTAGGTTCTTGGCGAGGACATTGACTGAACCGGGCATCAGGAAACCGGCCGGCCAAAGTGCTTCTCTAAAGTTAGGGGGGAATTGACCGTAGAGCAGTATTTCCGTCTTATCCTCGTTGCACTTCAGTTGCGCGGAGGCTAACCAGTTGAAAACCGCGGATAAACAACACTGAATCCGCTCGGTATCTAAGACAGCACTGGGCCAGGTGAACCACAGCTGTTTTAGCCACTCCAAACAGAGCCTGATGGTATTCTGTGTGAACATCTTTTCACCAAGCCTAGTCTGAGACCCTATAGTTACACTGTAAATGCCCCTATTAAGCGTTGGTGCTATCTGAGACGGGGCCATTTGAAATTGGAATATTAGTTGAAACTTTAAATTCAAACTACAAATAATAATCACAATTCATGTTAGTCTGAACCACAATAGTCAGTAAATAAACCTGTTGTCAACCCCCTGGTAGCTGTGGCAGAGAGCAGTCAGGCTTCACCTAGAGGAAATGTGTAAAGTATTAATGTAGTACTCAAACACTAACCACAAAACAAATCACAAGAAAAATCCCAATTCAATTTAGAACAGCAGAGTCAAATTTAATAAATTAAATGACATCAAAACAACAGTCATCCAATAGATTAAAATTCTGAAGTTTGAAATAAAAATATCGTCAAAAAAACAAAGGGCCAACTACGGGTATCTAGGTGGGTCTAGACTGGGTCAAAGTCAAAAGTTAAGGTCGACAGCGATGGATCGCCTGTTAGATACAAAGACCCGATTCATCCAAGTGGAAAGTTTAATTTCTGATTTTGTTATTGAGAAAAATGAGTCGCTGCTGAGTCATCGGTGGGGCAGCTGCTGATAAGAGGGTCCCAGTTTGGTCTTCAACAAGGCTCTGAGTGGGCGAAATCCATGCGCAGGATGACACCTCTTCGATCGAATTTGGCTTGGCGTCATTCTCTGTGAATGCCTCTACATTCATACTTAGTATCTTTTCTGGAGGTGGGATATTCTTAAGTGTGGCTAGTTTGATCCGACCGTCAAATTGCTGCCCTGCCAGTTTGCTGGAGTAAAAGTCAAGATTCTATGCCATAGCTTTTGCAGTTTGGGCAAGAAGAGTACACTCTAATACCAGCCAAGGGTCTTGGACATTGGGGGCACTACTTAGAAGTGAGGACACATTCAAACAGAAGCCAGCAGCAGGGTCTAGGTCAGGTCCTGGTGGAAGTGGTCAGATGGACATTTGCTGGCAGAGAGGCCTCAGGAAGTTTGTTGTATCCTGTATATCAAACAGGAGGACAGCCAACTGAATCATCTACTTGGTTTCTGGGTTCAAGGAAAGTATGTCCAGCCTTCCTTCAGATTCTTCAGACAGCAGGGAAGTCCTTCTTTTGATTCTTCACATATCCAGGAGTGTTATGAGGAGTGGTCAACGAGGCCCACTGTTATACCCAGTGCTAGCCTGTTGATGCTTTGTCCGTTCCGTAAACCTGTTTTTTCCAGTTCTACTCCTCTTAGTGGTTACAGAGTCAGTCTGAGTAGAGAGACAAATGGGATGCAGACATTGGTGTGAGCTTCATCTGCCAGTGACGGACAGGGTGGGCATCCTTTGAAACTCAGGAAGGGCCTGAGGACAGCCCCCAGGCCATCCTATAGAGGGAAGAAACCCCCAGCCCACTCGGAGAGACTTTCTACAGTCTAGGTGCAATACACATAGCACCACATGGGAGCCATCACAGGTCAGTTAAGAGCTGGACAGTGGCAGGAAACCCATCATGTTTTAGGCAGGAAAATGAAAACTTTCTAAAAGTCTCATTTACAAAATAGTAATATAAAATCTAATTTTACCACCAAGTTTAATTTTTTATTAATTTTGTATTAAATTTTCTTTGAAACATGTAATAAACATAATATAGTCATGCCTCGTCTCCTCATTACAACACACATCACATAGATACTGTATTCTTTGTTATCTGCATAGGAGTCTCAATTTTGAATATTTTGTGTTTGCACATCAGTTGTGTCCAAAATATCCGGATGCTTCATCAAATACATTGTGAGTGGTTCCCAGAAGTCCTTAGGTCGTGACATTTTAGGCAGCTCCTCCGAGTATGTTTTGAGCGTGCTCCTGCAGTATGTCATGTCAGTTATCCATTTCCGACAGGTGGGGATTACTCTACTGTGCCATTGCATTGACACTCTTCTTTTTGCTAACAGCAATGCTATCACTACGAATTTACGTTTTTCCGGTTGCATTCGGTTTAGTAGGCCTAACAAACATATTCTTACTGAACATTCTAGATTATATTCTGTTATGCTGCATAAGATCTTCACAACTTGTCCCCAGTATATCCTAACCCTCCCGCAATTCCATGCTAGGTGCATAAAGTCGGCATCTGGTACCCCACATCTACGACATTTTGCCTCCTCTCGCAGCCCGTATTTATTCAGCTTTGCAGGTGTATACTATATATGGTGCAAATATGTGTATTGTATAATGCGTAGGTTCCCTTTTGGGGTTAGCATTTCCGTCAATTTGCAGCAGAATTGCCATTTGTCCTTCTCAGAGGTGGTTGTCTAGTACAGTATTCCATCTCTATTGCGTCCTATTAGTACCTTTTGCTATTTCAGTTTGCATTGATTTATATAGTTTTGTGGCCATGTGTGTATTATTTGAGTCGCTTATTATCATTTGTAACAGCATCAGTGCAGGTGGATCATTCCGGAAGGTTGGGTATAGCTCTTTAACTGCTGCCTGAAGTTCGTAATATGTGAATTTAAATAATAGCGATCGGTTGCCTACATAGGTCAAATCAGCAGCTTCGAAAAATGTGCCATCTTTATATAAATCTCCCATTGTTGTCAGTCTCACTAGTTGCAGCATTTCCATTCTGCCCCAATCTTGTGTCACTGAAAGAGATGGGTGCTTTTCTAAAGGTAATGCTGGTGCATATAGTGGTAGTTTGTGTGACAGAATTCACTAGCGGTGCCATGCTGTGACAGTTGTTTGTATCGTGTTTATTTTGTTCTTGGCTCCTGTGTCTGCTGGTGCAGCAGTACACTACTGAGTTGGATGGGATGCACATCTCCCTTCTCCACCGCCAGATGTTGCATGTAGTGTACTGGATGGTACCAATAGTGTGCATATTCTGCCTGTGCACCTATATAGTAAAGCTGCAAATCCGGGGCTGCAAACCCCCGCTGTATATCCAGTAGCTATAATGTCTTCCAATCATTTCATGGCTGTTTACCAGCCCAGATTAGTCTGATCATGCAAGTCTATAGCCTATTGAAAACGTAGGGGTCCATTAGGATGGCGGACGTACAAAGTTCGTCCGCAATCCTGTCGGGGGCCTGTACCGTCAACCACAAGGGCGGAGGAACCGTTCCCCCAATTACGATGTCCCGCCACAGTGGCGGGTGCATCCCGTATTTTTAACATTGCGGCGGACGGCGCTTAAACCACCGGCCGACGCAATGTGAAAAATGCTAGTTGTGCGTTTCACAGCACAACATGACAGGCACCGCGCGGTTCCTGCCATGTTGTGCTGTGAAACGCAGGGGGGTACCATAGGTACCCCCATGTGCACCCCCCACCCCTCTCCCCTTCACCCTGGGGGCCCGCAACGGGCCCCCAAAGCAGGAACCTTATGCCTTTTTGTGGCGGCATTGCGCCACGGAAAGGCATTCCTCCCAGGCCATCCTAATATGGCTGGCGGTGTCTGATAGACACCGCCACCATATCAGTCCTTTTCCACCGCGGTTGCACAGTGACCGCGGTGGAAAAGCGGCGGACGGTCTTCCCCTCTGCCACAGTCCCCCCCCGCCATTGTAATATGGCGGGGGGAAGAACGGTGGGGGCGGGCAAGGATAGCGGACGGATCGCCACCGCCTGCATGGCAGTGGCGATCCGTCCGCCATCCTAATGGACCCCTTAGTTTGGCTGGGTTATTGGGATATTATCAAACAAATATAACAATTTGGGCAGCAAAACTATCTTCATGATGGACACTCTATCTGCCAAGGATAACGGAATCTGGTCCATCTGCTGATTTGCGTTTCCAAATGATCAATTGCCACCCCATAATTTGCTCTTATCACTTCAGCTGGAGCTCCGTGGATCCATGTTCCTAGGTATTTGATTGGGCCATGTTAGAGGGAATTCTAGTGGGTGCGGGTTAGGAATCTCAGTTAATGGGAGCACAGTAGACTTGCTCCAGTTTATGATGAGTCCGGAGTGTCTCCCGAACTTAATATATTCTCTTAAGAATGGCAATAGATTATGTTTAAGGTCGCAGACATATATCACCATGTCATCCGCATATAGGGATATACCTATTCTGCGTAAGCGGAACTTAAGTGCTGGGTATGCATGTTGTTGCCTTATTTTGCATGCAAGGGGTTCAATTTCAATAGTAAACAGTAGGGGGGAAAGAGGGCACCCTTGCCTAGTTCCCCGTTGTATTTGTATTGTTTCCGATATCTGTCTATTTGCCTAAACCCATGCTATTGGCCTACTGTAAAATAAATATATCCATTGTATCAACATTCCTGGCATTCCCATTCTCTGCAGAATCGTGAATAAATAGGTCCATTCTAATGAGTCCAAAGCTTTGGCCACATCAAGTAATACTGCCTCCGCCTCCAATTTTGTGTTTTGTTGGTGCTGTAATGTAAAGATGGTGCATATATTATTTATTTATTTATTTATTTATTTATTTATTTATTTATTTATTTAAGTGCTTGTATAGCGCAGGAATCGACCCCCGAAGGGGTATCTCCGCGCTTGCTTCGCCAGATGTGCATCAAAACAGAGCTTTAGGAAGGCATAAGAAACTATGCTGTCAGGAACAGGTGTGTCTTGAGTGTTCTCCTAAATTTAAGATAATCTGTAGTTTGTCTCAGTCCAGCGGGAAGTTTATTCCAATGGGTAGGGCCCATATAAGATAGGGCTCGCCCACCCTGCCGTACCTTTTTGACCAGCGGGATCTGTAGCAATAGTTGGCCGCTGGAACGAAGAAGATATTCCGGGTTATAGATGTTAAATTTTTCAGTCAGATATTGAGGGCCTGAGCCAAACAAACTTTTGTGTATGACACAGCAGATCTTAAACTTAACCCGTTGACGAATGGGCAGCCAATGGAGTCTTTCAAGGAGGGGGCGAGAAGGCGTTCTAGGGTGACATTTAAGACCAATCTCGCCACGGTGTTCTGGGCCACTTGCAGTCTGTTGAGTACCTCTTCATTAGCAGACAAGAAGAGGCCATTACAGTAATCTAGCCGGCTGATTACAAGGGCCTGGACAAGGGTCTTTCTAAAAATGTCCGACAAGTATGGAAATACGTGCCTCAGAAGTTCTATCATCCGAAAACAGGACCCTGTCACCTGGTTTGCATGCTCTTTTAACAGTAATCCCTGGTCCAACCGTACACCTAGATTCTTCACTGTCTGTTTAGGGCAGGGAACAGGTCCCAGATGGGGTGGCCACCAATCCGGAGACCAAAGGAGAGGAGCTTTCCCGAAAAGCATGACCTCTGTCTTGCCCACATTACATTGTAGGCAGTTAGAGGCCATTCAGTCAGACACTGCTCTCATTCCCTCCGCTAAAGAATGTTTGATTGCGGCAGTGAGGGTCTGGAATGGAAACAGAAGCGGAGTGTCGTCAGCAGTCCATGTCTTCTCACAATATCAGCTAAAGGGGCCACATACAGATTGAATAATGTGGGACTTAGGCATGAGGCCTGTGGAACCCCCTTAGTGAGCTCCCTAGAGGTGGAACAGTAGGAGCCCAAGCTGACACTTTGTGAGCGGCCTGAAAGAAAACTCTCAAACCAAACCAAACCTCCAATCCCCACCTTCTGCAAGCGGCCGAGAATAGTATCATGCGAGACCGTGTCGAAGGCTGCAGACAGATCCAACAGCACCAGAATCATAGAGCCCCCTCTTTCCTGTGCCATTCTGATGTTATCTATCACAGAGAGGAGCGCTGATTCGGTGCTGTAGTTGGGTCTGAAACCTGATTGAGTATGGTCAAGCCCTCCTGATGTCTCGATAAATTGGGACAACTGGGTATTCACATGTTTCTCGGTCAGCTTGCTTAAATATGGCAGAAGAGAAATTGGGCGGAGGTTGGATAGATCTGTCCATGGGGAGGCCAAGTTCTTACGAATAGGGTTAACTACCGCTCTTTTCCATTCTTGTGGTACCCGACCCTACGTAAGAGAAAGGTTTATTATTGATTGAATCATAGGGCCAAGTAGGTTGCATAAAGACGCAGCCATTTTGGCAGGCAGGAGATCCAGAGGAGACCCTGTTTTAATATGACTTGTCAATGAATTGATGTCATCTAAACCAATCTCCGGGAAGACAGTGAGTGTAGGTGTAGGTGTGTCACTATTGTGTAGACTTGATGGTGGAGAGGTACTGACGGCGTTACCCTTACAATTAATTACTTTTAAAAAATAATCATTAATCAGCTCTATTTTATTTTCAAAGAATAGGGAAATGTCATCACACAGGGGCTGAGAGAAATCATCAGGACTCTCACAGGCTGCAGGTTTCACAAATGTCTGTAGAATCCTGTAGAGTTCTTTGGAGGAATTGTCTGCTTCTATCAACTGTGAAGTGAGACAGCTCTCCTGGCTAGCCTGATATTTGTGTGGTATAAGGACAGGGCATCAGCAAATTCTCTCCTGCTTTCCTCTGTGTGGTTCTTTCGACATACTTTTTCCAACTTCCTACATCCCTGTTTCTCTATCCTAAGTTGTTCAGTATACCATATCTCTTGTTTAGATATGGGAAGCTGTTTATGTAATTTCATAGGGGCCAACACGTCAACCGCCTCTAAAAGAGAGGTATTAAACTTAGATAAAGCAGAGTCCACATTGTCCGTAGCTAGGACTATAGGTTCTATCCACACTTTCTGTAGGTCATCCAGAGTCGCCTTATGCCATTGTCTGCGCCACTGGGGAGGATGGGCCGACTGTTTATTAGGTTTATCCAGCCCAAGGAGAAAGAATTCCAACAGAGAGTGGCCGGACCAGCTTACTCGGGTCGAGGGTTGACACAATATCTTAGCACAGTTAGAAAAAATTCAATCTAGAGTGTGGCCTCCTATATGAGTAGGACCTTTATTGTATATTTCAAGCCCTAAAAGGGAAAGATCTGAGAGCAAAGACAGCGTCTCAGGGAGATTAGGGAGGTCTACGTGAATGTTAAAATCCCCCAGAAGGAGAAAATCTTCTTTAGCTTTAAAATGTGGGGCCAATAATTCGGTCAGAGCTAAAGTGAAACCTGTGCTAGGCCCAGGAAGGCGGTAAACAAGTGCTCCCTTCCAATGGGTTTTAGATGTCGAACTGATCTTAAAGATCATGACTTCCATCAGGGAGCAACTTCTTTGCTCAATTACATTTACCTTCAATCCTTCCTTGTAAACTATCGCAATGCCGCCCTCGGTTTTTATCGGACGATCAAGCTTTAGCATTTTATATCCGGCGGGAACCCCCAAAGCAATAGCAGGGATCGTATGCGATTTTTGCCAGGTTTCGGTTAAAAAGCAAACTTCAGGCCTTGTCGTTGTAATAAGGTCCCAGAGTTCACAGCGGTGTTTTGGTAAAGAGCGAATGTTGAGGAGAAAAATCTTCATGCCCTTAGGAGCCAATGTCCCCTCTATCTTATGACCTCTGATGGTGTCAGTATGGGATGCCTGGACGTGGCAATAAGTGCATGAAAAGGGGCCCTCTGGACATGGCCAGGAGTTACGAGCGCAGCCCACTAAAGGCACTGGTTGCAGATTTTTTAGGGCTTGGGCTGTATATTTATTGTAATGATCCCCCATGGGGTACGTATCATGTTGGGCAGAGTCCATAGCCCCTGGCCCCATCTGGTCACCGACGGGCACAGACGGGCGACTCTTAGGCTACTCTTCGGCGTGTCGATAATACAGTGGTGCTGAGAAAGCCAGGTCCCGGCTGACCGCAAACCCGGAACCTGGCTTTCTCAGCACCACTGTATTACCGGTGTATACTTCTTCAACATCTATGGGACCCCCTGAAGAAGCGCTTTCCTGCGCGAAATGCATCGGGGATTTAACATATTGTGGATGTTGATTCATATACCTACTATGGATAATTAATGATGGATATGCCTTCATGATTTCACCATATGAAGTTAATATGATGGAATATTGGAAAATTATTGAAGAACTTACAGAATTCATTTGAGTAAAAAATTAATTCTACTTTGGACTACTTGTGTTTACTGACATATAGCACTGGTTGTGCCCAAGAGTGCCCCGGGTCATTCTTACTCGTTGTAAGATTCTTGAGACATTTGGTTGATAGCACCTCAGGATCCAGGAGGTGAACACCGGGTGCACCTACAAGATTTGTACTTTCGGTTTTACCATATAGAATACCATAACTACATTGGAGTGCAGCGGTCAATTTCCCTTTGTTAACCAGGTATGCTAACACTTGTCAATTCTTTTAGGGTTGTTCAGACCTCTCACGTTCCAGGTGATCAGTTGCACTGGCGCCACTCGGCCTTGACTATGCATTCATGCGTATTTGGTACATAATTATACACACATGCAGTCTAGCTTTTGTGTGTGCATTATTATTGTGTAGTCTATGAATGTGGGCAATAGTGGTTAACAATACAAATAGTTACCCCCCTCTGACTCCCGCATCCCAAACATGCTGGAGAAGTTCCCGTAAGACAAAACTCATCCATGTGTCAAAAAACACTGTAACGTTTAAGTTCCATACCATCCGGTAGTTACCAGTTCGGGGCATACCCACTGTGGGGGGCACGCCAAAGTCCCATCACACACCGGTGTGTGATGGGACTCTGGTGCTATCACACACAGGTGCTTGATTTTTATTTTGCACGTTCGCTGTGCACTTTTCGTCGTTAACCGGGAGCTGTGCAATAAGGATTCCTGTCGACAATGCTTATGTCCCTCTAGGCCAGGGGTCTTCAAAGTGTGGGGCGCGACCCCCAGGGGGGCCACGGAGTGATTGAAAGGGGGTCGCGCATTCCCGATCACACTTCTTCCCCAGGCCCATCTGACTACAGGGATTAAGCCCCCCTCCTCCCCCATAGTGTGTCTCAGCTCGAGCTGCTGTGAGCTGCGCTGGGCTGTGTCTGCAGTCTTATCTCCAGCACAGCCCGGCACCCCTGAGTTTTTCACAGGTCGTTAACGGCCATTTGCATATTTACATAGCTTTTGAAAACTGGTCACGGAGGCTTAGTTTTTTTTTATAGTTCCAGTACCCCCTGGGCCCCAACTCAGCCTTTCCCTTACATTTGTATGTTACATTTACTGCAATAGTGTGAGAATGTATTTCATGAAAAGAAATAATAAAAAGTAGAGTTGCCAGAAGAAAAAAATACCAGCCATTTCTCTTGTAACACACTGTTTGCTACCTCTCACATTTTGTTTGCTTTATATACTTGCACAAGTGCCACCATTGCCTACGTAACGTTTGTTCTTGTCTTTGAGTGTGCCATTTATTGCAGTATTATACCTCTACTTTTACTTTGTACGCTTTTGTAACCTGCACACATATCACTTTTTCCTCCTGTAATGTACCGTTTGCTACCTCTTGTATTTTGGTTGCTCGCTATTGTCACTTTTGCCTCATGTAACTTAACGTTTGCTTTTGTACTTTGTTCACTTGTAATTTTCTCCTCATGTAACATTACTGTTCCTATTGTGAAGCGCTCTGACACCTTTGGGTAAAGTCCGCGCTATATAAAAACGCATAAATAAATACATTCGTAATGTGACTTTTCGGTCTCTGTTCCCTTTATCAGTCATGGATCATTGAGGCAGCCCTAGAACACAATTAAAAGTGCTTTCTATTTATATTTGCTGTTCCAAGTATGCACAGATGAGTGCTGAAATATACAGCTTTACGTGACTGCTTATTTTTGTACCGTCTGGGACATCAAAATATTGAGCAGGCAACCCTAAGCATAAAACTGGAAGTATGTTGCAAGATCAAAATATTTATTTCCTCCACCCTCGATCCCTGATTAATGTCATAATAGCAATAGTTTAACCTATATCTTAAACCCTACGCCGCAGTCAATAATATGTTGAGTTACTTCAAGTGTCTGGAAATGCACCCTGCATTCAAAGAACTCACTCCTCATTCTAGCACTTCACTTTCATGCTCACCCTGCATTCACAGCGATCACAATGCACTCACACTGATCACCATGCACTCACATAATTCACCCTCTCACCCTGCACTCACAGTGATCACTCTGCAATCACAAAGCACTTGCAATGTTCTCCTTGTACCTCAACCTGCAGACACGCTACTCATCTGCACTCATCCTGCACTCATGTGACACCTCATTCACCTGCCCCCTCACTGCTTAATTTGCAACTCGCTCAAACAAGCCCATCATTAACCATGCATTCTTTCATCCCACTCTGCACTTATATATCCACACTCAAATTCATATGGCCACCTCACTCACCCTGCAGTCACTCCTCTTTCCCAACTCTCATACTGTTGCATCGCTCACCGTGCACTCACATGGGCACTCTTCTCATCCACAAAGGGCAGGGTTTTAGGGACCCCTGCTGCCTCCGGACAGGGCCAGGTGAGCTTCTAATGTGGCAGCACGTATTCCTGCGGAGTGGAAGGCCCATCACAAAGGTTGACTAGACATCTTTCTAATGTTAATTGCTGTATTTTGGTTGTAAACTGGTACTGTTTTATTGTGAGCAAAAAAATGTCAAAATAATGAAGCAATTCTATCCCAAAATAACGTGTCATCACGTAACATTTACATTTTCCTCTCACACAATTTAGTCAAGCCTTCCGTGTAATTTGGTCTTCACCTGCCTCGTAATTCCAGAAGCCCTGCCTATAGGTTTAGAAATGTTTGTCAGGAGGGGGTCCTTATGACTGAAAATGTTGACAGGGGGGTCTCGGCACCCAAAAGTTTGAAGACCTCTGCTCTAGGCTCTAGTGCGGGGGCTGCTCTGCCTTCTGTATTGTTGCTGCCACTTGTGCTGTGCAGAACAGTTATGCTGCAGTCTCTTTAGGTGCACTTTCCACATTTCTGTCTTTCCCTTTTGTGCAACTAGTCTAACTTTTTGACTCCTCTGCGCACATAAAGGGCACTAATTTCTCATTTTATGGCAGTTTGTTATTCCTCCCAGTAGCACCCCTCTACAAGCACAGGTATCAGCCCCCACTTCATTATATGGTCCGGTATCTGTGCACACCGGGGAGCATCCACTGGATCCCAATCCCTCGCTGACCTGTAGATTCAGTGGTGATCGCAAAGCTGAAGTCTGTGGATATTCTGGTAGGCTTTGCTGTGGCCGCTAGCTCGTTACGGAATCAGTTTCCTGTCGGACAGCGCTGCAATTTTACCCGGCCTCACCTGTCACGGGTTTCGGCCTGTAAGGCTTAGATCAATGACATCCCCTGTGTGTTTGTAGTTATTTTCAGTCCCTGCTGGTTCCGCTAGTATTGTCCAGCTTTTTTGGCCCATTTTTATCAACGTTGTCAGGATATTGACGGATCATAGGCTCACGGCCGGCTGAGCTGTACTAAGGTGCGGCCACCTTGCCATGGCCTGCCTAGCGCCACCCACCAAGTTTGTTTCAAGTTACCTTTAAACTTAATCTTTGAATCGTTTCTCTAACTAGTCCCTAACTTAATTTAGCACTTATTAAAGGTAATAGTGTAAACCATTGCTAACCTATTGGAGACCCAGCCTTAACACAGTCAAGAACATTAACATACATATCCTACTTAGGGGGGACTTATAAGTATTACATAGGAAGGCTTTACAAGTATTCTTTTATGAGGTTGAAATGGCAGATTAAAACTGCACACCCAGTTTTGCAGTAGCAGACCTGGAGACATGCTTTTCAGGGCCACTGTAGTGAGTGGCACAATAAATGCCACAGACTACTAGTGGCATTTAATGTGCCGGCCCTGGGTACAGGTAGTACCATATAATAGGGACCTATAAGTAAATTAAATGTGGCAATTAAGTGTATGCCAATTTTTCCATGTTTAAGGGACAAAGTGGAAATATAATTATGGCCATAAAAAATGGGTTCAGCAACGGAAGGCAAAAATGTGGGGGAGTTCCACAAAGAAGATGCTCATTTCGAACAGCTGTGCTTTGGTCCTTTTAGCGACCTCAAAGGGATATGTGTTTGCGTTCCAGCGCTTGCTTATATAGCTCCTTTCTAGCCCCCCAAAAAGGCCTATTTATGAACAATAAATAACTAGGACCATGTGAAGAATTTGGCTACCTACTCGTTGAATCAATGCAACAATGTCCCTGACCTCCAAAGCTTTGTGGCTACCAAAGGTGTCCAGAAAGGACAAAACATTTTTTTATATTAATAATCAGATTAATTTGCTACAGTTGTATTGCAACATTTACATAGTGCGTATAAACCTATGTGGGGCACTTCAGCACTTGCCTAATTGGGTAGCTTGCTACACGGTGTAGGGTGTTTGGTTAGAAGTGGACTGTCTTTGTTTTGATCCTGTGTGACATGTTACGGAATGCAGTGCTGTGCAATGTGATGGATGAAGAAGTGTGAGAGATAGGTGTGTAGTTTATGGTTTTCAATATACTGGCAGCTTTGAGCAGCATTGCTGGTCCATTTATTTGGGTATTTCTCATGTTCATAGTGCACTTACCTGGTCAGTGTACTCGGTTGTCCATTTTTGAGATATTTTGTTTTCATTTTATGGTCGGGATAGGCTTAGGTTAAAGGGAGAAGTGGTGGAGAGAAATGCTGGGATGGACTTTATTATTATATCATCCCAAACCTGTGTGTCAATGTGAGATGCCAAGAAGTGGTTGTAGTATGTTGCTAATTGAGTCCTACAGTGTTGGAGTAAATTAGAGACCCTCGTTGGCTAGATGTATGTGACAGATCTCTGCAGGTATTCTGTGCCTGTTCATTTGGTAATGAGTGAATTATTGCAGTGGGCTGGTATAGTACTGGGTGATGGATATGACTGTTAGCAGTTTCATCCTATGTGGTTGTAAGATAGGCAAGCAATAAAAGCAAATTATTAAGCAGCATTTATGAACTACAATTGACTGTCCGACTGCGGAGTGTTATAGTATTAGTTTTAGTGTGGGTTACATTTTGTATTGCAATTGCATTATTATATCACTTACTACCCCTGACGAGGCATTGTGGTGCATTTACACTGGGAAGCACCCTCTTCAGGTCCCAGGGTTAGTGGCTTTTTTTATAGTTATTGTTGGTTATTGGGATTACTTGTATGCTCTACAGGAACCATTCCACTCCTTTACTCCAGTTTCTATGCTGTAGATTACATTAGTAGGAATTTGGTTTGATATTTAGTGATGGAGGGGCATATGGGAATTTCACGCATTGGTTGGCAGTATTAATAGATGAGCTACAGGGGATTAGGTATTGTTAAGGTGCAGGGTATGAGTATGACTTTTAAAGAGGTTGTGATCTTTCAAATAAGATCCAGGCAATTTTCAGAGATACAATAGAAAGGATAAAGGCAAACATACATGTGATAACAGACCAATGGATGATGACAACTGGCTGAAAGCCACTCAGAATAAGTATATTACACATATTTCTTTTTTTTATTTAAGTCAAAAGGTCTTGGCTTACACCAGACTGAAAAAGAAAATGAAACTTTAATTTTTTTAAGAGTAGACAGTGGTCCGTGGGACCAGTGCCTGCTCTTAAAAAATATTTTTGTTTTCCTTCTCATAGGGGAAGGGGTCCCATGGGTTACCACCTCCTTTGAGGTTTCAGTAAAATATTAATGTTTCACGACCGGTATTCGGCTGTAAAACATTGATACATACCACTGTGAATCTATATTTGGAAGGGAAGCCCTAAACACACCCCTTCCAAATACCGATTTGCAAAGCCAAATTGCGATTCAATAACAAATTACCAAATCGCACACCAAAACTTTGACTGCTCCAGTGTTTCAGCACCCTCTAACTATGTCGCTGACCCAATATTTCAATGAGAACTGGGAAACAGCTGGCAGAAGAGCCATAGAATGGGATGTGATGAAGGTAGTTATCCGGGTAATAAGTTTGACGACTGCCGTGGGGGTCTGTCGCACACTAGAACAGGACCTAACTAAACAGGAAAAGACCCTAAAGGAATTGGAAAAGGATTTGTGGAGTGGATGGATCAGCTAGACAGGGATAAGTCCAGCAAAGGAAAAAACTTTGTCAATTATGGGACCAGTTACAAAAATATGACAGGCAAAAAGGTAGGCAGCACTGATATATGGAAGGAGATAAAGCGGGTATATTGTTAGCAAAGGCTGATTGGTGTAGAATCAGCCTCGCATCCTATCCTTGCTGTTAGGGACCAAGGAGGCCACATGGTCCATGTGCAGCAGGCCATTAAATCAGAGTTTGCAGCTTATCTCCATGATGTGTATGTGGCGCCATGACTGCCAGGGGCGGTAGGGTTATATTGGAATATTTAAATCATCACCCGTTGCTGGTCATATTATAGGAAGATAGACTACTACAGGGGGGTTCCATTAGTATGCAAGAGATGCAGGAAGCCTTACAGTCAATGGCCACAGTGAAAGCGCCAGGAGGGGATGGCCTACCATCCAAATTCTATTAGAATGTCCCTGATATTCTAATAGATAGGCTGATACAGGTGCTCGCAGAAGTATACAATGGATGAGAACTCCCCCGTTCCATGTGTGAAGCCCTGATTTCCATTATACCAAAACCTCGAAAAGACCCTCTTGATCCGGGGTCTTATCACCCTAAATCGATGCTGAACGTAGATCTTCGGTTCCTCAGTCATATGTAAGTGGCACACTTCTTCTTCCCCACCTTCCTCATCTGATCCACGTTGATCACTTTAGATTTATTCCACATAGCAATGCCCAACGTAATCTGAGACGAGTGGTCCATGTTATGACTACCCCAGTAATTCAGAAGGGGAACTTTGCTCTTGCATTTTTAGACATCGAACAAGCTTTTGACTACCTTAATTGAGAGTATGTATGGTCTATTCTTGCCAAGGCGGGACTAGGAACCCCCTACATAAATTGGGTCAAGTTGCTATACACAAACACAGGGTCGAGAGGCCGCACGGATCATTACATCTCAGAAGAAAAATCCACTTAATGGGGAACAAGACACGGGGGGCTTTGCCCCCCCACCCCCCTGCTTTTTGTCAAATCGGCCCTGATTCTTCTGAACGTAATGCAGGAAGACTGGGAGCTCTCAGGGCTCCGGGTAAATGTTTCAAAATTGGTTCTGCTTTCATTGGGCCTCCTGGCTGGTCACCTGAAGGAAATTCTGCCGGAATCCGGCCTACCATTGAAGATGGACAATGTTAAATACTTGGGTGTTAATATTGCCCGTCATAAGAAGTAATTCTTTAATCTGAATATGGGGAGGGTTCTTGCAGGTCTTAGGCCTTCTATACAGTTTTGGAACACCCTACAATTGTCTTTAATGGGGAAAATAGCAATGCTGAAAAGGGTGCTACTCCCTCTGTGTCTTTATGCTATGCAACATACCTTTTACGAGCTTCCGAGAATGGTGTTTGAAGAGCTCGACAAGTTGATCACGACGGTTCCCTGGCAGTGTAAGTGATGAAGAGTGAGCCTATCCACTCTGAACAGGGAATGAGAAAGAGGAGGAATGAAGATCTCAAATTTGGAACTATACTACTTGCTACAACTTGCAGTACACTGGCTGGACGAGGAACCACATTGGGAATGAACATTGATAGAGGATTCCCATAAATGGTATCAATTGGGACAACTTTTGATGAAAGGTGTTAGGATACTCCCGGAACTCCACCATGTGATCCGCCACATGGGAACAATTTGGGAGGGAGTGGTCAGACGTGGCCCAGCAGAGTGCCCTATGCCCCAGAAATGGATATATGGCAGTTTGTTTCCTTCACACAATTTACACACACTAAGGTGATTGGCAGGTGGCAGGAGGGTAGCTGCATAATTCTATTCGATCTTTACTCTGGAGACAGGTTCATTTGTATGAAGGAGGCCCAAGAAACGTTTGACCTAGGGGCGGACCAATTCCTGCAATATGCAAAGATAGCTGCGACAGCTAAACAACTATGACTCTCATTTCCAGAAGTGCTGGAACATACATTGCTGTCTATGGCGGGGGTTATAAATTAATTTCACACTTATATTGTGTATTGCACTCTGACAAATGACTGCAAATAGCAGGCCAGCAGCATATTGAGGACCCAGTGACTTAACAAGAGTGCCTCAGGACACATGCTGAACACCTCCACTTCCAGATACACACCGACCCCAAGACGACCCTCACAGGCACCCTCATCTAAAGACCCCCGGGACCACGCACACAATTCAGCGAAGACATCGCAGACTTCATCAGCCCACACGCCCTCTCCTCCGCTGACTACATCCTCCTAGGGGACCTCAACTTCTACCTGGAGAACAACAATGACAGCAACACCACCACCCTGCTGGACAACCTCGCCAGCCACGGACTCAAGCAACTGGTGAACACCCCCACCCACTACGCCGGCCACACGCTTGACCCCGTCTTCTCATCCAGCAAGCACATCTCCTTCAGCCACTCCACCGGACTGCATTGGACTGACCACAGCTGCGTCCATTTCAGCTTCAGAAGAACCACGAGCCACCACCACCCACAACAGGTTCCTCGCCGGAGCTGGAGCAAGATCACCGCTGAGCAGCTCACTGCCTCCCTCAGCCAGAACCCTCCCACCAGCACAACGGACCCCAACGAAGCAGCCAGCAACCTCACACAGTGGCTGACCGCCTGCGCTGATGACCTTGCACCACTAAAGAACCCTCCCAGCAGACCTGGCAGCAAGAAAACCCCGTAGTACACCGACGAACTCAAGGACTCCAAGAAGAACTGCCGCGCCCTCGAGAGAGCCTGGCGCCACGACCAGACCACAGACAACATGACTGCCCTCAAGCACGCCACCTGCAAGCACCACCAGCTGATCCGTGCCACCAAGAAGACAGCACTCAAAGAACGTCTGGGCAACAACGCACACGACAGCAAGGAACTCTTCAGCATCGTCAAAGAGTTCTCCAACCCCAGCGCCGGAAGCAATGACATCACCCCCTCGCAAGACCTCTGCGACTCACTCGCCTCGTTCTTCCACCGCAAGATCACCGACATACACAACAGCTTCGGCGCACAGACCACGCACCCAACCACCCAACCAACGCCCACCACCACCACCCTCCGCAACTGGACCCCGGTCAGCACCGAAGACACCACCCGCACAATGAACACCATCCACTCCGGATTCCCAACCGACCACTGCCCCCACCACGTCTTCAACAAGGCCGACTCCATCATCGTACCCCAACTCTGAGACATCATCAACACCTCCTTCCACACCGCCACCTTCCTGGAGAGCTGGAAGCACGCCGAGCTCAGCGCCCTCCTGAAAAACCAACAGCGGACCCCACAGACCTCAAGAACTTCCGCCCCATCTCGCTCCTCCCTTTTCCTGCCAAAGTCCTCGAGAAGACCATCGACAGACAGCTCGCTTCCTCGAGACGAACGGATCCCTCGACCCCTCGCAGTCCGGTTTTCGAGCCAACCACAGCATCGAGACCGCCCTGATCGCAGCCACCGATGACATCAGATCCCTGCTCGACAACGGGGAAACAGCGGCCCTCATCCTCCTGGACCTCTCTGCAGCGTTCGACACTGTCTGCCACCGCACCCTGGTGCAGCGCCTCAGCAACATCGGAATCCAAGAGAAGGCACTGGAGTGGATCATCTCGTTCCTCGCCGGAAGAACCCAGAGAGTCCGCCTCCCCCCGTTCAGATCCAAGGCCACCGAAGTCATCTGCGGCATACCACAAGGATCATCACTCAGCCCAACCCTCTTCAACGTTTACATGAGCCCCCTCGCAGACATCAGACGCCAACACAACCTCAACATCATCTCTTACGCCGACGATACCCAGCTGATCCTCTCCCTCACCAACGACCCCGCCACCGCCAGAGCCAGCCTACACGAAGGGATGAAAGACGTCGCCGAGTGGATGAAGAACAGCCGCCTGAATCTGAACTCAGACAAGATGGAAGTCCTCATCCTGGGATCATCGCCCTTCGCCTGGGACGATTCCTGGTGGCACCCTGCCCTGGGCACCACTCCCAAGCCAACGGACCACGCACTCAACCCGGGCTTCAGCCTGGACTCCTCCCTCTCGATGACCAGACAAGTCAACGCCGTCTCCTCATCGTGCTTCAACACCCTGCGCATGCTCCGCAAGATCTTCCGATGGATCCCCACCGAAACCAGGAAGACCGTCACCCAGGCACTCGTCACCAGCAGACTGGACTACGGGAACACCCTCTATGCCGGAACCACAGCCAAACTTACAAAAAGACTCCAACGCATCCAGAACGCCTCCGCACGACTCATCCTGGACATCCCCCGACACAGCCACATCTCCGGCCACCTGAAAGACCTGCACTGGCTCCCCATCAGCAAGAGAATTACGTTCAGGCTCCTCACCCACGCACACAAGGCTCTCCACAACCTGGGACCCAAGTACCTCAATGACCACCTGACCTTCTACACGCCCACCCGCCAGCTACGATCGACCAGCCACGCCCTCGCCGCCGTACCACGCATCCGCAGAGCCACCGCCGGAGGAAGATACTTCTCCTACCTGGCAGCCAAGACTTGGAACTCCCTCCCCATCGCCTTTGAGACACTTCCGGGTGACTAGCCCGCTTTACAAATGCCCTGATTGATTGATTGATTGAATGCAGGGGTTAAAAAAGTGGCAGTGTGTGTCCAATTTAAGCTAATACAATATAATTTCAAACGCATGACCTAACTCTACCCTGAACGCCTACACAGAATAGATCCATCTAGGGGTCCGACTTGCCCGAGATGCCGAACAAAGCCCGCCGATTTTTTACACATGAGTTGGCATTGCCCAATGATACTGGACTTTTGGTCTGACCAGTTAGTTACAGGAGGCCACTGGCTGGGTGATTCCTTAGACATTACGCATGTGTCTGCTGGGCCTTCTTCCAAACAAAACAAAAAGGAAGCTCAGTAGATGGTACGCTATTCTAGGCCTCCTTAAGGAAAAATAGATAATTGCAATCCACTGACCTCGGCTCCAACGAGGGTGGCTAATGAAACTAATGTAGTGGAGTGGGCAGGAGTGGACGCGGTACACTTGAGAAGGACGAGAATAGACCCCAAAGCAGAGGAGACCCTAGCAGCATGGGCTGAAATGACTCAGAGCCTTTACACATACACAGGTTGTCATGAGGGGACAATACTTGGGTTTGAAGGCTCAATCCACTAAAGGCCAGCTGTAGGGTCGCAGGCAGCTGAGAATGCAGAAAAAGGCCTCTCGAAGCTTGTGTGTCCCTGTAGCTCGAACATGAGCTCAGCCCTAGGACCAGGGCAACTAGAATTATGTGATTGCGCAACCGCAGTGACTTTCACATAATTATAGATTTGTCGCTTTTGCCCCATAATCCTTCATCTGCCACATAATCTGCAGATTTTACCCAAAAAAATGTGTTTCTATTTCAAACGGTTCAAAAGTTACTAAAAAGCAGTGACATGTGTTGTCGTGCAGTGGAAGGCCCTTTGCAAAGCTGGTCTGGTCACCCTTCTGTTGCTTATTGCTATATTCAGGTGTTAACCAAGTAATAATGAGGCACAACCAATACCCAGACAGTATTACCAAGTTTAATAATGACGAAATAATGAAGTAATACTATTATAAAATTTCCTGCATTATACTGCATAACTTACCTTTTCTCGACGAATAATTTACTCAACCCTGCCGCATAACTTAGCCCTCTCCTGCCACATAATTCCAGTGGTCCAGCCTTTGACCATTGTAATTCACTTCTTTTTACTGGGTACAAGAGGGAGAGCAGGTCCAGTCTTCAGAGCTCTTCCCAGGTCACAGACAGTAAGTCCAGTTCTCTTCTGTTCTTCCACAGGTCCAGACGTGATCTGAGGAGGGTACAGTGCGTACACCATTTATGCTCACTGCCAGCATGAGGGTGGGGGAAGCTCCTGCCCGCTCCCTAACCAATGGGGGTAAAAGTTCCCAGAGAGGACCTTACCCACTTTCACAGAACGTCCTGTATGTTTTAGTGTAATCAATCCTAGAGTGCCCCTCTATGATCAAATCCAATGTGCAAGAGCCTTTCACCTGTTCAGGGCTCCTCTAACCACCCTAGAGGTGTGGCCAGGGAAATGAGCAACCCTATCTCCTGTGGACCCTCAGCTTTGGGGGAAGCTCCTCTTATTGGGCCTGGTGTCTGACTGTCATAGGGAATAGAGAAAGGGGCAGGTCCAGTTGTTAGGTATATCTGCTTATGACTGAAAAAGCCCCTTTGAATTTATGTTCCTGGGCACAGCCCAGATAGTTAGCCTGTCAGAGAAACAGAACACCTCCCCACACTCAAGGCCTTTGTCTCAGCTCTAAGAGCGAGTTCACACCTCATGGGTAGCAGCTGTTAGCCCAGACAAATGGGTTTGAAGAGACGTTAGGCAGGTAACTGGCAACTTTTACAGTACCTGTTTTTAAATATTTATTACAAATCACACTTTACCAATGAATTGGGTTTGTAATCTTTTTTTTTAAGTCCAAGAATGAATTCTGAAAATGTTCCCTAAATGGAAATAGCAATATACATTTAATGATATAGCCTAGTGTTTCCTATGGAACACCTAACCTCACTATAGTGAAAATTGCCTTTTGGGCCTTTTCACTTAAAGGCACGTTTTCCATTAAACTTTCACGTATCTAACTTCTACAGACCATGTGCCTGGCCTTAGTGGGCAAAAGGTCTACTGAGGGATTATTATTAATATTTAAAATGAAGGTGTAGGCCTGTCAAAAGGGTTTACTCTTACAGCTCGAATTTGCAGTTAAAAAACACTACCCCTGTACTACAGGTGGTAGGCCTGAAGTTGTGTTTGTCCTGTCACTGCAGCAGGTGCCACCTTATGTCTTGCAGCCTATTGGAGACATTTAACTTAGAGGCCCTGTGTACATTCCACATACCTTATACCAGGGACCTATTGCCAAATTAAAGATGCCAATTCAGGGTATGACATTTTCATCATGTTGAAAGGCAGAGCATCTGCACTTTATCCCTGGTTAGCAGGAATAACAAGCTAAGGGTTCTACAACCAGCACAAACATCCATTGAACAAATCTGCAGGTTCACCAGGCAAAAGATGGTAATTTCCAACATCCACGACAAATGATTAAATCACTGTCTTGTTAAGTCCAACCAAAGGTTTCAGTAATTGTATCCCTGGAATTTATTGCACAGAACAAACAGGTTTATTTTTTTTTAAAGTGTAAAGTAATTAGAAATACCAAAAAAGTAAACCAGTTGAAATCACAACACAATGAAATCTCACTCCAATTTGGTAACACAGAGTAAAAACACCGAAATGACAACAATCAAATAAGGGGAACAGGAGATATGATTTTTTTGTTTAAATTTAAGTAGAAAGGGTTCTGTTAGACCTGGCAGTCTTTACACAGGTTTTCCCTGCATGTTTTGTCTTTGCCTCCTGTATTTTTAATGTGTGATGGATTTCGCTTTGCTGGTCTAGATGCTTTGGGTACTTTGCCACTGCTGATCACTGACAAAGTGCAAGTGCTCATTTTGTAAATTGTTATTATGGATGGGTATTCCCCTGATTGGTTTATTTGGTTTACTGTTAAGCCCCTAGTACAGTGTACTGTGTGTGCCCAGGGCCGGTCAACCAAATGCGGCTAGTGAGTTTGCAGTACTGATTGTGCCACCCACACAAGCTGCTTTGCAACAGAGTCTCAGGCCTGCCATTGCGGTGCCTGTGTGCAGTCTAGTACTCCCATGTTGACCCAGCAAGTGCACCCACTTGCCAGGCCCTAACCTTCCCTTTTCTTACAAGTGAGTCACCCCTAAGGTAGGCCCAATGAACCCCTGTAGGCAGGGTGCAGTGTACGTGAAAGGTAGGATATGCCCTGAGGTGTGTGGCATGCCCTGATATTGAAATACTGCCAATTTCGTGTTTCTCTATTGTAAGGCTATCTGTCCCATAGGATAGAATGGGGAGTTTACTCATAACCTCTTATGAGTTTTACTGCCCATAGGAACAAGATCGGAGAATACATTTTGATATGCCTGAACTCAGAATGTTAAGAATCATCTTTTAGTGAAGGTGATTTTTACATTCTGGGTTTAAAAATACCACTTTTAGAAAGCAGTTATTTTGTTGCCTAACCATCCAGTGTGCCTCTGCTATGTTTGTGTATTGACTGTCTGGATTTGGAGAGATAGGGGCTGGGGATGTGCATTCTGTTCAGACAGTGGGGGTTAGGTCTGTCCTGCTTTTCCAGAGTGAGTCAGGGCTGGGCTGAATGGACATGGGCTGCATTCAGAGTAGGGGCAGGAGATTTCCTTCACACCTGGATGGGCCTGGTCTGCTTTAGACAATGCTGTCTCCACCTCCAGCAAGGAAGCTGCAATAGAGAGGACAGAACTGGTTTTGGCTGGGCAAAGAACTTCTCTGCCACAGAGAACAAAAGATTGTGTACTATAAAATAAGGGTTCCAGACCCCAGACTTTTAGATTGCTTCTGGGAATCAAGAGGAACTTGTGCTTTGAAAAAGAGCTGAAGAAACTGAGGAGGAGTACTGCCCCTTTGCTGTCTGCTGTCTGGGGTTCGCCTGCAGTGACTGTTTCTGCAAAGTAAAGGACAAGGACTTCGCCTTTTGCTCTGTCCCCTGCTTGAGGAAGATCTCCAAGGGCTTGAAATAGAGTTGCCTTCTGTTCTGAAGTCTCAGGGACACAAAGACTTCACCACCAGCTCCCCATAACTTCTTTGCTGGGACTTCTGACCTGCTAAGAGGTGCCTGCTGCTGATGTGGACATTTGGAGGCTGTTTGCCGCTGGGAGCTGGAAAAATAATGCAACTTCAAGAAGCGCGATGCATCCGCACCTGTTTTCGAAGCATTGCAAACAAAATCAATGCAGTGTCTGTCGCATCTCAAGAAATCGCCGCCCGCTGAATCCCATGCACCGATCTCCAAAGTCTGAGATCACCGCACTGATTCTAACACAGGCCCTACTGTGCTGCTGCAAGAACCAAAGCATCATAGGACCACGGCTGGAGAGAACAAGGCAGTGTTGTCGCTGCCACCGCATTGAGAACCGATGCATTCCTGATCCTCACGTACCGCATCTGGGCACCACAACGTCAAGAACACCGGGGTCGCAGTAAAAAAATGATGCATCACCTCCCCGCACAGTAAGAAACCGACTCATCGCCTCTCCTTCAGTAAGGCACCGACACATCGCCTGCCCTGAAGTAAGGAACCAATGCATCACCTTCCCTGGGCGTAAGGAACGGACGCATCACCTTCCTGCAACAGTTTTTGTTTGTTTGAGCGATGCATCCAAGGTACTTTGTGTGAAAAGTGTTGAATCTGCAATTTGAACAGAACTATTTTTACCTTTCAAAAAAATATTTTGATTACTGTAGTGTGCATTTTTGTTGTTTGGTCTTGTTTAGTTTAGTTTAGATAAAGATTACTTATTTTTCTAAACTGTTGTGGTGTCCATTTCTAGTGTTTTCACTGTATTACTGTATGTGTTCGCAAATGCTTTCCAACTGCCTCTGAGATAAGACTGTCTGTTCATGCCCAGCTACCAACAGGGTGAGCTGAGGTTATCTTAGAAGTGTATCCCCATTACTATGACTAGGAAGAAGTGTCCCTACTTCGACAAAGGTGCAGACCCTTGCCAACTAGGGACCCCCATTTCTAACAGGTGCCAAAAAAAAGGAAACAGTCAATGACAGTGATTGGTTCTGGTAGACAGGACCAAAGTACAATTGCAGGCGGACCCTGATGGAGCCTGGGCTGGATACACCAAGTGGATTGATCCGGGTAAATGTCAGAAAGTCAAAAAATTTAGAAACGTTTTTAAGCCTCCCACTGATCAGAAGAAGTTTTCAATTATTTCTAAACTTTCTTCTGGTGCCCAAACAACCACAAAGTATACTTATAAGGTCTCCAGGACCTCATGGGAGACACTTAGAGACTCACAGAGTGTCAGACAGATGCCAACAAAAGGGTCCAGTCAAGTCTAAATGTTGGTAATCGGCTGGATCATTAAGGAAAAAGGCCTCTTGCAGCTTAGTGTGTCCCTGTACACCTAGGAGGTCAGCCAACTGATCCTTAGAGTTCACTTTTTTGCCCTCTGTTCAAGTGAAGTAGGTCCAGCCTCTCATGTGTTCTCATACAACTTAAAAAGCAGGTTCTTCTGGTCTTCCATAGTTCCAGAAAATGTTCTGAGGATGGAATCTTGGGGTTGTCAGTTTTATGGTTGGCACCAGCTAGTGGGGGGGGGCAGCGGGGGGGGCGGGTGGACTCCTGGACACTCCTTAACCAGAGTTTCAATTCCTCATCAGAGGTAGTAAGTGCTACACAATTGTAATTTAGTATTACAAGGGAGTAAATATACTTTGTGGCGACTTTGTCGATTTTTTCTGTAGTTCTTGCTTGCTTTCCCGCAAACAGGTACATAATTTCAGGTGGCAGGGCATTCTCAAGCTGGCGAAAGTCTTCAGCCACACTAAACTTGCGCTCTGAGGGCTGGGGTGTGTGGAGGGGTGTAATAAGAAAATCAAAAGTGTCCTCCCACATATAACACTAAAATCCAGTTTTTAACAGGCCCTGTACCCAAAACAAACCAGAAGACAGGAGGACAAGAGTAGGGTTCATCCGCAAGGGAAAGGTGATACACATGAATTGTCCTAACATTTGTTTTGCTCTCTTTCAAGTGCACCTTAGTGTTACATGTGTCAGGCAGGATTTGACATTGTGGAGCCAACAAGATGGCAAACCCCCAACCTTCTGCTGAGCTCTAAAGAGTCATCCCTGCACATTCAGTTCAACCGGTCAATCATAGTGACCTAATGTGCAGCTTCTGGGAAGAATACCATACCTCATTCACACCTTTCTCAGTACAAGGAGTTTCTGAAGGGTTTATGCACAATAGTCTTCACGAACTTCAGGCAGGGAAAAGGTATCTTTTAAAAGTTACTTTTCCCAAATATTTATTAAAACTTTGACTTCACTATTGAATTGGATGTTTAATACCTAATTGTTGTTTAATTATTTTCTAGCCGGTCCCATTCATGAGCTACTGTATCAGTTTTTTAAAATTATTTTAACATATTTTATTGATTTATCAAAGTACAAATCGAGCAAGAGCTCGCGTTAAACAGTTGACACATCGGATAAGGCCAAATTACCTGCATTAGCAAACACATAGAAACACCTGCATAACCTGCAGGCTACACAACTTAAACAGAAACATGGCACAGAGCATTTAAAACCCTACAAGACTAGATAAATTATCACACGTTCGAACATCAACCCATTTGTAAAGGTCCTGAGTAGTGTATGAATGGGCAGCTCGTTGGGAGCCTTTCTATATTGGGTCTATGTCTGGCAGAGGCGGTAGTTCTATTCCTCGATAACTCGCTCACCTAGACCATATTCTCTTACATTTGTGGGGCACCCTCTTTCCTGGAATACTGTGATCTCTGCTCCCATGCACAAATCTAAAGCTTTCTTCCAACCCCCAAGTGTTGAGGGAGATGTCGCCTTCCACTGCTGTGTGATGTCCCTCTTAGCCAGGGTGAGGGCCAGGAACAGCAACTGCTGTTTGTAAATGTTTCCTCCAATCCTGGCTGTGCTGCATAATAGGTAAAGTCACAGGTCGAACAGGTGGTCCCAACCCAAGACCTGCACTAGGCAGGGCGCCACCCTACGCCAGATTGGCTGCAGTGCCCCGCAGCTCCACACTGTATGTAGAAAAGAACCCTGTTCTGTCTCACAGCAGAGGCACATTGGGTATGGAATAGCCCCCATCTGCCACAATTGTACACAGGTGTAATATATACAATGTATATATTTAAACTGAATAAGGCGATATCGCGAGGACACCGCTGTACTTCGGGGGCTGGCCAGAGCCTCCGACCAATCATCGTCAGTCATATACGGTAGGTCCCTGAGCCACGACGCCCTTGTCTCATGTATGGTGGATTGGGCATGAGTGGTCAGCGTCGTATATATCTGGCGTATTTTGTGAGCTCCAATGTCCCCTGTGATCAGTCACCCTTCTAGCAGGTGCTATTCGGGCAGCGTCTCTAATGCATTAAGTTGGGGGTGAAGTGCATGTCTAAATTGTAGATACTTGTTTAATTGTGACTTATGTAATTGAAACTCATTCTGCATCTGGGTGAAGGATTTTAGTACGGTGACCCAGGGTGGATATCCCCAGTAAATCCCACTTCTGAAACCCTCCCAGCGCTGCTACCGGACACAGGTAGGTAAATTTCCATTGCGGTGTCAAACCGGTCAGGCGGCCCTGCGACCCAATCCGCTGAACCCCAAGTCGCCAAATTCTTATCACTACTTTACCGGCAGGTGGCAAGAAATCCACACTGATGTGACTATAAAGGAATAGGAGAAGAGGTTTATGTTCCAGAGCTCTATGTTCCAACTGGTAGGCTGGATCCTTTGGCGAATGATGGCATCACTCGTTAATGACCAATAAATGGGATGCTGCATAATACGCAAACACGTCTGCCGCCGATATGCCCCCACAGTACGTGGACTGTGTACAAGTGCTCATTGCCACTCTAACCACCCCACCATCCCATAGGAATTTGTTATGAATAGCACTGATGTGTGAGAACAATGTGCAAGTTATGTTGTATGTGAAATTTTTTATTCTATGTAAAATTCAGGGGATTGGCCATCTTAAAGATCGTTGAACAGCCATACAAGGACAAAGGTAAGTGAGACCAAATTGTCGTCTCATCCCTCAAGCCGGCCAGTAGTAGGGTTATATTATAGGCACACAAGACTTTTGGGCATGGAGAGACATATATGCCCATGTATGTAAAGCCTGTAGTCGCATGTGACAGTTGCGCCACCCAAGTAGAGCAACCCTGTTCCCCACTCACCGGGAACGGAACAGAATTTGCAGGGTTAGTATGAAGAATGGATGTTTCACCAAACACTCAGAGTATTTGTAAGATACGAGGTCCAGAAATCCAGGAGTCTGTCATAAAGAATAGCACATCGTCAGCATAAAGTGCTATGCTGTCAGAGCACGATTATGTCCATTCAAATGCCCTAATCACCGGGTCCCTTTGGGCCCATGCCGCAAGGGCTCTACAATTAGAGAAAACAGTAATGGTGACAGGGCCCTGGCCAATCGTAAAGGGAGTTGAGCTATGTCCAGCCACCCCGACGGAGGCAGGTAGATCTGTCAATAATAGTCTGATGCATGTCTGAAAGCCCAGACCAAATTTAGCAGCTTCCAGGAGCTGGAACAGATATGTCAGGCTAAGGGAGTCAAAAGCTTTTCAATATCTGCTAATAAGATCGCTGTGGAACAACACAGCTAAGGAGCCTTGGCCAAGGCATTATGAACTCTCCGTATGTTATGCCTGGTGGAGCAATGAGGCATAAAGCCAGACTGATCAGGGTGGATCAGATCCAGGTTGCAGGTTCGAAGGCGGTCTGCCAAGACCTTGCCCAGTATCTTGGTCTCATAATTTATGAGGGAGATTGGGCGATACGACAATGTATCTTCAGGTGGGCGGCCGGGTTTTAAAAATAGGACGATTTCTGCATGCCGCCAGTCTGCTGGCAGCATTTGGTTGTCGCAAGCTTCATCAATTACATCTAAGAGGGACGGGGTTAAAACCCCTATTTGGGATTTAAGAAATTCAGCCAGGAACCCGTTGGGACCTGGGGCTCAGCCTGGGTGGATATTACTAAGTGTGGCAGTAAGTTCATCTAACCGTGATAGGGGCATCTAGCTGCTCTCTTATATCATCTGAGAGTGTGCGAGGGGGAATATCCTGTAGGAATTCGGAGATTTGTGCTTCACAACTTTGCTCAGTGCATCTATAGAGGGCAGAGAAGTACCTGGCAAATTTGTCGGCTACAGTGTGGGGGAGGAATATATAGTCCCGTCAAGCCCCCGCAGTGTTGGGATACAAGAAGGGGAGTTATTCGCCTGGCACAGCCTGTGTAGCATTTTACTAGATTTGTCCCCCCACTAATATACCCTTTGTTGTGAGGCTAACCAGATTACTCTTGCCTCTTGTGTGAGGTGTTGCCATATGTTCTGTTGCACTAACAGTAGATTTCGTTGGTGCTGTGGGTAGTGATCTGTTATGAGTTGATCTTCTAGGGGCCATTGACGGTTTTCAAGATCATCTAACTCTGCTCGTCTTTTACGTTTTTCCTGGTGCAGAACCTTATGTCTACTCCCCGATGTTGGGTTTGAATGCTTCCCATAGAGTAGCTCTGGATGGGGCTGAGGGTACCTTATCTACCAGGTATTCTGACACTGTCTTGGATAGGGGCTCCCAATATTCTAAATCCCGGAGATGCCATGGGGACATGTGCCATCGAAAGGGGGATTTCTGTACCCAGGTGCTGAGTTTGCATAGAACTGGGGAATGATCCCAAAGACACCGCGGTAGGTGAGATGTATGTGAGACCTTAGAAACACACTGCTTTGATATGAAAATGTAGTCTAGTCTGGACAGGGACCCATGAACCAAGGACATGTATGTATAGCCAAATACCTCCGGATGATAGTCCCACCAGACTTCTGCCCATCCCAACGGAGTGGCTAGGAGATGTAACTTTGATTATCCCCCTTCAGCCGTCCTCCCTGGGATAGTCGCCTATCTATTGGGCCCATCATGTCGTTCCAGTCGCCCCCCAGCAGTGTCATACCCTCAGGGAGCTCACCTCACAGCTGCGAAATCTGTTCAACAAAGGTGTTCCCGAGGGTGGGAGGGCCATATGATACCTATGGTGATCTTTTCCCCATATAGCGTTCCGGACATAATAGTATATCTCCCACCCGGGTCTAGCCAGTGCTTGATATGGACAAAGGGGACCCTGCGGTGTATGAGTATAGCCGTGCGCCGGAAGCCCCAGGAAAATCTGGAGTGATAAACCGTCTGATATCCAAATCTGGACCGACAGGGAGCTTTATTACCAACTTGGGGGTCGATTAGGATCGCGGATGGACTTGAGTCCGTCCGTGACCCCAGAGTAGGAGGGAACGTCCACATGGGCTGCGGCCTTCCCTCCGTGCCGATTAGGATGTGACCGCCAGGGTGGCGGTCACATCCTCTATCTTTAACATTGCGGCGGGTGCAGCTTCAAGCTGCACCTGCCGCAATGTTAAAAATTGCATGCACAGCATTTGCGTGCACAGAGCGGCACGCACCGCGCGGTTCCTGCTGCTTTGTTCACGCAAATGCAGGGGGTACCATAGGTACCCCCCATGTGCACCCCCCACCCGCATTCACCCAGGGGCCCGCAACGGGCACCCGAAGTGAAGGTCTGTATGCTTTTCCACAGCAGAAAAGCTGCCGCAGAAAAGCATACATTCTACACCATCCTAATATGGCTGGCGGTGTCTGATAGACACCGCCAGCAATGTTAAAGCTTTTCCGCCGCGGTCGGAAGGCGACCGCGGCGGAAAAGCTGCGGACTGATTGCAAGACTCACCAGCTCTCCTAATTTGGCGGTGGGTCTTTCTAGGCTCCGCAGCGGTTTTCCTGCATCCTCCGGGCCAGCGGTGGCTTCCGCCGGCCCGGAGGATGCAGGAAGACCGCAATCATAATAGGCCCCTAAGTGTGTCTCCTGTAGGAGGAGGATGTCCACTGCACAGCACTTGGCCTGTTGTACAAATGCCCCCAGCTTAACTTTGTCCGTTATCCCCCTGACATTCCAGCTGACGATTGAAAGTTCCACCACTGGGGCCTGTTGTATCAAACTAGTCATCCCCACCCATATGACTGTTACCTGTTGCTACGTATATGGGGCCTGAACTGTGTCTCTGTGTACAATAAATTATAATAACAAAAACATTTTGATTACTGAAAAGAAACCCTGTCCCCAACCCCCACCCCAATACTTCCTTACAACTGGAGCATCTGTTGCGACAGAGAATACCCTGAACCCCCAACAGGGAGGCCCTGGAGTACCTCCCAACACCCCTTTAAACGGGAACATAAAAGTTTAGGGATGGGATTGTACTGTATCAGTTTTTAATCTGTACTGTGATTTACTACTTAGGACAGCTACACCTTCCATAGTGAAAAGGACTTTTAGTGCCTTTTCCTTGTAGGAACATGGTAACTTTGATTTTGTACATGCACCACTTTTAAATACCATGCACCCCACCTTTTGGGATAGAAGGACGCAAAGGGGTGACTTAGTAATATTTACATGGGAGGTTTTTTCCTGTCAACAAACTTTATTTTAACAGGTCGCACTACAAGTGTAAACTGCAGCAGCTAGGCTACAATTGTTGGACTGAAGTCATGTCTTCCATGTTACAGTAGAGGATAGCACAATAAGTGCTGCAGTTCACAGGCAGCATGTAACTTTCCCATGGGTGCAATTTGTACTAAGGCCTTGTTGGAGAGTTAAATACACCAAACATGGATTAGCTCATTTCTACGTGCTTTATGTGTCAGAGCACATACACTACAGCAGTGCCCGGTTAACAATTTTAAAAATCAGCAGTAAAATGCAGCAAAGAATGGGGGTCAATACGCAAAAAGGAGCATTTATTCACATGCATACACACAACACTGAAATGACAGTTAAACTTTGAAATAGATTTTGCATGGTAGGAATCTTTTCTCTTGGGTGCACTAAATTAAAACAAGCATTGGCAAATCCAAGCGGTCTTGCTTTTGCTACCAGTCACTGACCAGTTTTTTCTGCCCAGATGGTTGCCAAGCATGCATACCCATGCATGGCAGCCATCCTGTAAAGAAGTTTCTAATTGTTTATAATCTAAATTACAAGATGACCACTGTAAATCTGCCCTTGTGCACAGTGGCCATCTTGTAATGGAGTTTCTTATTTTTTTAAGCTCCATTACAAGTTGACTGCTGTGCATGTACATACATATTCGGTGGTCATCTCATAATGTATTTTTTTATAACAATTAAGAAAAACCATTACACAATAGAAGCCTTGTACATTCCTGCATGCACAGTGGCCTTCTCCAGAGTAAACTATTGCAACGTCCTCTACCTAGGCATTGGCACAAAGCTCTCCAGCAGACTTCACATGGGTCAAAACTCAGCTGCTAGACTCATACTCAGCCTCCCTCAATGAGCAAACATCTCCAAACACCTCATAGACCTCCACTGGCTCCCCTTACAGAAATGCACAGTTTTCTAACTGCTTTTGCTTACCTACAAAGCACTCCAAAATGTATGCCCTGCATACCTCAACAACCACATCCACAAATCTAAAAAGCACCTCAGTACATTAGCATAAGATGACATAAAACATAAAATATTTGAATAATATGGCTTTTCCAATGATTGTGAAGCAATTCAACAAGCACTGACAAAGCCAAAAGTAGGAGCATCCTGGAGCCTGAGTGTGTGCCTGCGGGGTGGGATGGAGCATCTTTTGGCAGAGCCACATATCCTACTTTTGTAAGGCGTAGCTTCATGGTGGGTGTTTGGGATGGGGTGTAACATCCCCTAAACAAATTATTTCATGGTAAATAGTTGGTTACAGGTGCTTTCAGTCAGGTATTGTGAGATGTCTGTCACTCTGGATTTTTACATGCACTCACAGAAAAAAACACACATATACTCTCTCTGTCTTAAAACTTTGTTAGTTTGGAACTATTGGGGGGGATTTACTAAGATTTTATGCAATGTTTGCAGCACAAAAGTAACGTGAACAATCTTTTTTTACTATTTACTTTCCAGCGCTAGAGTTGTGGCATACAATGGGTGAAGCATGGGCGTTCCCATGCAACCACCCATGGTTTCTGATTTAAAATCCTGTTTACTAATTAAAGCAGATAGGGTTAAGCATCAGAAAACTCCGGCCTTTTGAAGTAGGCGCAACAAAGGAGAAATGCTTTCATTTCTCCTTCCTTTTCCCACTTTCCCACTGAAACTTGGGCATCCGATTCTTCGGGCCAAGATCTGTTGATGGCTATTCCGGAAGGGTACAATCTATTCCGACAGGATAGACCCAAACGTAGAGGGGGAGGATTGGCTATTCTTTGTAGCACCTCCCTGCAGTGTACGATTAAACCCCTGTCTACGGCTTCGGATCGCTGCGAGGCGTTACACTTCTCTATCTTGTGTGCCCCCTCGGTGTCCTTCTCTGGGATCCTTCTGTATAGACCCCCTGGCTCCAGAGCCACTTATACTGTGGATCTTCTTAAAATTCTTGAGCCCTACTTTGGCAACTCTCATCTGACCATTCTTGGGGATTTTAACTTTAATTTGGATAACCTAGGGGATCCTGATACCATTAGATTGGTGGATGCACTTGAAGCCTGTGAGTGCATCCAGCTTGTCAAAAACCCAACACACCTGGCGGGACACATTCTGGACGGAGTTTTTACTAATGATAAAAGACTGTCTGTTGACACTCCGTTGCCCCTAGTTTGGTCTGATCATCTTGCTATCCCTCTCCTGATAGCCTTCTCTTCGGAAGTAAGGTCCGATCCTCCTTCCGCCATTGGGGGTCCGAAAAGGAGTTTTAAGAACATCACCAACGATGCCTTGGCTCCATTTATAGAGAAGCATAACTACTCCTCCCTGGGAGATGTGGATGAAGCAGCTGTACTACTCTCGGGCTCTATTACCAAGGCGGTTGAGGAATTAGCTCCCCTATCCCTTAGATATTCCGCCCGCCGCAAGCCTACAGCTCCGTGGTACACGGAATCTCTGAGACTTCTTCGACAAGGTTGCAGAAGACAGGAAAGAAAATGGAGAAAATCCTGGGATCCAATTGAAAGGGAAGCTCATAAGAGATTGCTAACAGACTATAAGTCTAGTGTAATTAAAGAAAAACAACAGTATTTTTCCAATCTCACTACCTTCCTTTCCTCCTCTAGGGAGCTATTTAAGATCGTCGACTCCCTTTGTTCCCTTCAGGTGCCAGATCCAGTGGTAGGCACGCAAGAGCTTTGCGATAATATATCAGAGTTTTTCCATAAAAAAATTGAGGACATCTACCTGGCCTTGGAAACTCAAAGAAAGACTTTAGATGACTCCTCCCTTCACACCCTGTCAATCCTAGAAACTTGGCCCAGAGACCACTCTAACACTCTCACGGATTTTCCGCTTCTTACTCTAGAAGGACTTGAGAGTTTACTGGATAGGACTAAATCTTCATCCCCCCTTGACCCTTGTCCTCTGAAGACCCTGAAGGATTGTAGATCCACATTGCTCCCACCTCTCCTTGAAGTGATGAACGGTTCCATAGCCCAAGGTACTTTCCCTTTAATATGGAAGAGGGCGATAGTGAAACCGCTTCTTAAGAAACCCACGCTTGACCCGGAACAGTTGAAAAATTTTAGACCTATTTCACTGTTACCCGCCCCCGCAAAAATACTTGAGTCTCATCTCAACTGCCACCTTTCCACCTTCCTTGATGCATCTGGATATCTCGATAGCTCCCAGCATGGCTTCCGGAAAGCACACAGTACGGAGTCAGCGCTGACCATGGTGGTAAACAATATCCGTATGAAGGTAGACCCTGGACAAACCACGGTGTTGGTCCTTCTGGACCTCACCGCAGCGTTTGATACCCTGTCCCCCTCCATTCTAACATCTCGATTAAGGGAGGCAGGGATTTCCGGTGCGGCATTGAACCTTCTGCACTCCTTTTTACAGCACAGAGAGCAGAGAGTCAAGCTTGGCGAATTTCTTTCCCCTGTTAAAACCTTGCAGTGTGGGGTGCCTCAAGGGTCGGCTCTCAGTCCGACCCTATTTAACATTTATGTCGCCCCCCTTGCAAGGTTAGTAAAATCCCAGGGGATGGAAGTGGTGTCATACGCTGATGACACACAAATCATGGTGTCATTAGCCCACTCAGTCTCTACATCCGCCTCCAACTTCAGGATCTGTATGCAGACAGTCTCTGACTGGATGCTTCAGAATTCCCTGAAGTTGAATGGCGACAAAACTGAGATTATGGTCTTTGGCAAAGACCAGGATATCTGGTCCAATGAGTGGTGGCCGTCTTCGTTGGGAACTTGTCCATCTCCTGCCCAATCAGCAAGAAATCTTGGCGTAATTTTTGACACCACGCCGCCATGACTCTACAGGTTAACCGCACGGTTGCTACCTGTTGGGGGGTCATAAAAATTCTTAGGAGAATCCTCCACTATCTCTCTCTTCCAGCCCGGCAGCAGGTGGTAGTGGCATTGGTGGGTTCCAGGTTGGATTATTGTAATGCTTTATATGCAGACACCAACAAGGGGCTCATCCAGCGACTCCAGGTCGTACAAAATGCTGCTGCCCGATTTGTCTTGGCACTCCCTAATGCTTCTTCTGCCACTATGGCTAGAAGGACTCTCCATTGGCTCCCTATTCATCTGAGGATCTCGTTTAAGATTCTCTGCCTAGCCTATAGAGCCTTGTCGGAAAGTTCTTCCAATCCCTTGGGCGGGCTGCTGACTCGCTATCTGTCAGCTAGATCTCTTAGATCTGCTGAGCTAAACCTATTGGTTGTACCTCGTGCCAAAAAGGCACGTTGGGGAAATAGAGCCTTTTCCATCGTTGCCCCTAAGCTGTGGAATGCGCTCCCCCAAGAGATCAAGACTCAGCCATCTCTGTCCTTTTTTAAAAAGGCGCTAAAAACCTGGTGCTTCGTCAAGGCCTACCCAAAATAGGAGTACTCCTGAACAGCTGGTACCTTCTGGTTATGCGCCTTGACGCCCACCGGGCTTAGTTGCGCTATAAAAATTGTTTTTCGTTTCATTTCACTTTGTATGTGTGCTGCACTGTACACCACACATACAAAGAGGGGAAAGGGTTAAAGTCAGTCTATGCATAGTATTTTGTACTGGAAGGATAACCTTCCAGTACAAAACCTATGCTTGACTCATGGAGACACTCTTGCCCTATAATGCAAAGAAGTGTCGGTGGCGCATGGCGGCCCCGGCACTAGGTAGAGGGGAGGAGAGCGCCATTTTTTGTAAATATGGCGCTCTCCTTCTCTCTCCTTTTCATGCAGGGCGGCATTTGCAGCTGACTGTGCTGATTGAGTGAGTGGTACATCTGACCCTATTGTGTTTTAAGTGTCCCTAACAATCAGCACTCCTGTCTCTTTCCACTGTTTCTTAAGCCCCCCTCGTGTCCTGTTTGTCCTGTATTGTATTTTAACTTCATATGCCAGCATGATTGTTGGGTAATCTGACTTCTAACCCCGCCCCCAATTTTACTGACCAAGCTACGCCCCTGTAGTTTTGCGTGGGTGGGGACTGACAGTGTGGTAGGGCACATAAATATTTGTAAACCGGTAGCAGAACAGTGGAGTGATGACCACAGGGGACGAGTAAAAAGCCCATGTAACCTTCTACAAAATGCCATGGTTTTATGGGTAGCCTATCCAGTCAAAAGCAACTTCTCAAAAATGACATCAACACCAATGGCCATAGGGGACAGACCAAAAGCTCACTACACTGTACTGTATCCATGTAGGTATGCAGGCACGCAATGCCCATTGGACTCAAAGGGCTTCATCCCCCACCCCCACCCCGTCATGTGTGTCAGCCCGGGATGAGACAGCTTCCCGGGCACACACACAGCCGCACCCGAGCACTTCACAGGTCTTTAAGACCATTTGCATGTTAATGAGGCCTTGCTGTTGTTTCACCCCTTCTAATAGCCCCTGTAGGTCCACCCTGACTATTGCTTAAAGATTCAGCCACCCCCGAAATGTTTTCCTATCAATCAATCATTCAATCAATCAAAGCATTTATATAGCGCACTACTCACCCGGAGGGTCTCAAGGCGCTAGGGGAGGGGGGGTCCGCTACTGCTCGAACAGCCAGGTCTTGAGCTGCTTCCTGAAGGCAAGGTGGTCCTGGGTCAGGAGGAGGTGGGTTGGGAGGGAGTTCCAAGTCTTGGCGGCCAGGTAGGAGAAGGACCTTCCGCCTGTTGTGGCTCTTCGGATGCGGGGGATGGCGGCGAGGGCGTGGCCGGTCGATCGAAGCTGGCGTGTGGGAGCGTAGAAGTTGAGGCGGATGTTGAGGTATCCTGGCCTTGGTTGTGTAGGGCTTTGTGTGCGTGGGTGAGGAGGCGGAAGGTGATTCTCTTGTTGACCGGGAGCCAGTGCAGATCCCTCAGGTGTCCGGAGATGTGGCTGCGACGGGGGATGTCCAGGATGAGTCGAGCTGAGGCATTCTGAATCTGCTGGAGTCTCTTCTGGAGTTTGGCGGTGGTTCCGGCGTAGAGGGAGTTGCCGTAGTCCAGACGGCTGGTGAAGAGGGCCTGGGTGACCGTCTTCCTGGTCTCGGTGGGGATCCAACGGAGGATCTTACGTAGCATGTGCAGGATGTTGAAGCACGACGAGGAGACGGCGTTAACTTGTCTGGTCATGGAGAGGGAGGAGTCCAGGATGAAGCCCAGGTTGCGTGCATGGTCTGTTGGTTTGGGTGCGCTGCCCAGGGCGGGGGGCCACCAGGAGTCGTCCCAGGCAGAGGGTGAAGATCCCAGGATGAGGACTTCCGTCTTGTCTGAGTTCAGTTTCAGGCGGCTGTTCATCATCCACTTGGCTACGTCTGTCATCCCTTCGTGTAGGTTGGCTCTGGCGGTGGCTGGGTCGTTGGTGAGGGAGAGGATCAGCTGGGTGTCGTCGGCGTAGGAGATGATATTGAGGTTGTGTTGGCGTGCGATGGCTGCGAGGGGGCTCATGTAGACGTTGAAGAGGGTTGGGCTGAGGGAGGAGCCTTGAGGAACGCCGCAGATGACTTCGGTGGCTTCTGATCTGAACGGGGGGAGGCGGACTCTCTGTGTCCTTCCGGCGAGGAACGAGGTGATCCATTCCAGTGCCTTCTCCTGGAGTCCGGTGCTGCTGAGGCGCTGCACTAGGGTGCGGTGGCAGACAGTGTCGAAGGCCGCGGAGAGGTCTAGGAGGATGAGGGCCACTGTTTCTCCGTTGTCGAGCAGGGCTCGGATGTCATCGGTGGCTGCGATCAGGGCGGTCTCGGTGCTGTGTTTGGCCCGGAAGCCAGACTGCAAGAGGTCGAGGGAACCGTTCGTCTCGAGGAAGGTGTCCACCTGCTTGTTGACGGTCTTCTCGATGACTTTTGCAGGAAACAGGAGCAGCGAGATGGGGCGGTAGTTCTTGAGGTCGGGAGGGTCGGCTGATGGCTTCTTTAGTAGAGCGCTGAGTTTGGCGTGCTTCCAGCTCTCCGGGAAGGTAGCGGTGTCGAAGGAGGTGTTGATGATGTCCCGCAGGTGGGGTGCGATGACAGCGTCGGCCTTGTTGAAGACGTGGTGAGGGCAGGGGTTGGTCGGAGATCCGGAGTGGATGGAGTTCATCGTGCGGATGGTGTCTTCAGGGCTGATCGGGGTCCAGGCGCGGAGGGTGGTGGTGGGGGGCGGTGGTTCAGTCGTGGCGTGCGTCGGTTGAGTGCTGAAGCTGTTGTGTATGTCCGCGATCTTGTTGTGGAAGTAGGAGGTGAGGGAGTTGCAGAGGTCTTGCGAAGGGGTGATGTCGTTGTTTCTGGCGTTGCGGTTGGAGAGCTCTTTAACGATGTTGAAGAGTTCCTTGCTGTTGTGTGCGTTGCTGTCCAGTCGTTCCTTGAATGCAGTTTTCTTGGTGGCGTGGATCAGTTGGTGGTGTTTTCGGGTGGCGAGCTTGAGGGCAGTCATGTTGTTCGGTGTTGGGTCTCTGCGCCAGGTTCTCTCGAGGGCTCGGCAGTTCTTCTTGGAGCTCTTGAGTTCCTCGGAGAACCATGGGGCTTTCTTGCTGCCGGGTCTGCTAGGCGGGGTCTTCAGAGTGCAGGTGTTTGGCGGGTGCGAGGGTGTCGTCGGCGTGGTCGTGATGCGGATGGTGTTCCTGTGGATGATGGCGATGCCTCCTCCTGTCTGGTTGGCGCGGTCCCTCCGGATGATCTTGTAGCCGTCCGGGATGGCGATGGCGATGTCGGGCGCTGAGGAGGCATTCATCCAGGTTTCCGTGAGGAAGACGACGTCTGGAGATGTCGTGTTGATCAGGTTCCAGAGTTGGACGGCGTGTCTGTGGACGGAGCGGGTGTTGAGCAGGATGCACTTGAGGTGGTTGCTGCTGGTGCTCGGCTTGGTCGGAGCTGGTGTAGTGCAGGTCCGGATGCAGGTGAACTTGCAGGAGTGGCAGCAGAAGGGTCCGTGGGTGCGTCTCGGGGTGGCTCGATAGCAGCCCGGGCTTCGACCGGCGTTGAGTGAGTAGAGTTCGGCAGCGTCGTAGGTCCGGAGGGTGAGCTGGTGTCTGCGGGAGCCAGGGGTCCTGGCACTGGGCGCGGTCCAGGCGCGGACGGGCGCAGACGGGCTTACCTTTGGCGCTCAGTCCGCGCTCCCGCTGCGCGCGTCCGCAGCGCGGTCGCTCTGGGGGCGTCATAAATGAGGAGCCGGGAGGGCGAGTCAGCTGGGTGGCGGGAGCGGGGCGGCCAATGGGCAGGAGGTGGGCGGAGTCGGCGGAGGTCTGCGGCGGGAAGGAGGTCTGAGGACGGCTCAGCGGCGGCTGGGTCGTCCGGTGGACGGGAGGAGACACAAGGAAGGGGGAGTGCAGCAGAGGGGGGAAAGGGGTGCACAGAGGGCAAACAGGAAAAAGAAGGAGGGAAAAAACGAAAAAACTAGTGTTTTAGCAGAGGGGAGAAGGAAAAGGAAAATCACGAAGGCAAGAACGAGGCAGCAGGAGGGGGGAGAGATATAGAAGGCAGCAACGAGGCAAAGCAGCAACGAGGCAGCAGAGCAGGGCTCAGGTAGGCAGCGGGCTCAGGCAGGCAGTGGACAGGAGCCCCCAAGCCCCCCCCTTGCCACCCCCCCTCACCCCCCCCCCCGAAATTTGGCTCTAGTTTGTATGTATGTGTATATGTATTGATAACATAAGATCTCCAGGAGAAAGCTACGGCTGTCTTTATTTGAGACAAATAACGTAGTTGAAATTCATAGACGTTGTGAAATAGAAACGTGTACCATGCAACAGTGGGCGAGCCCAGTTCACAGTAATGCCTGCTTATATCAAGAATATTAGAACAAGCATTGGAAATGCAATAGGTCTCGCATTAGGAAAGTTTGAGAAATTGGTATTGTAAAGGACACTTTTTTTATTTATGTGTTGGTTTTGAAAATAGCAAAAGTAATAGCTTTGTCAGTTACAATGTCAATAGTTTTAAGTTTTGCAAATGTGACACCTATAGCATTTGTAATGCAATGTGTGTTGTCTTTATGTGACTTAGATGTATTGATATTGCAAAGAACAATGGCTTTTAATTTTGTAAATAATTAATACTTAAATAAAATGTATTGTAATTTTTAATGGCAATAGCTTAAACGTTTGTAAATTCATTTTGTGAAGATTATGTTCAGTGTATTTTATTGTGACGAAAATCCAAGAACATTGCATTTCCACCTGGTGGTGGATGTGGTGGTGAATGTGGAGGTGATGGTGGATGTGGTGGTGGTGGTGGATGCGGTGGATGTGGTGGTGGATGTGGTGGTGGTGGATGCGGTGGAGCATGTGTTGGATGTGGTGGTGGATGTCATGGTGGATGTGGAGGTGATGGTGGATGTGGTGGTGGATGCGGTGGTGGATGTGGTGGTGGTGGATGCGGTGGAGCATGTGGTGGATGTGGTGGTGGATGTCATGGTGGATGTGGAGGTGATGGTCGATGTGGTGGATGTGGTGGTGGATGCGGTGGTGGTGGTGGATGCGGTGGTGCATGTGGTGGATGTGGTGGTGGATGTCATGGTGGATGTGGAGGTGATGGTGGATGTGGTGGTGGATGCGGTGGTGGTGGTGGATGTGGTGGTGGTGGATGCGGTGGTGGTGGTGGATGCGGTGGTGCATGTGGTGGTGGATGTCATGGTGGTTGTGGTGGTGGATGCGGTGTTGGTTGTGGTGGTGGATGTGGAGGTGGATGTGGTGGTGGATGTGGTGGATGTGGGTGTGGTGGATGTAGGTGTGGTGGATGTGGGTGTGGTGGAATTGAAACATTTTTGATATTAATTACTGCCAACGAAATTATTGCTGTTACTCAACAGCAAACGACCATTGAGAAAGCCAAACTCCCCACCTGGCACATACCCCCTCAATTCAGGTCATGACCCCGATTGTTACATGACACTCAGGAGAGCTACTAGGACCCTCTGTCTCAATTTTAAAAATATATATTATGTAGCTGTGCAGCCTTGATCGCTCCAATTTTACTTAATATGTAATCTTGAGTGAATATGTAATTTGTTAATCTGTAACTCACGTCACGAGTAACTGCTGTACATAAAAGTAGTGTTGTCTACTACCATGTCACTTTTTCCTTATGTAATTTACTTCGCTCTAGTCTAAAGCGCTCTGGCAACTCTGGGTAAAGTACGCGCTATGTTAAAAACACATAAATAAATAAATTGCAATAGTCCTGTTAGGTTTTTGGTGCACGTCAATTTTTGTGTTCTATAACTGGATGCAATAAAGGAAAGCTGGGAGAGGAACCAAAATTCAGGTTGGGTGGCACATACTATGGAAATAAATTAAATAGGCCAAACGCCTTTTGGAGACCCCCTCCCCCAAACACCTTTGCATCCCACTTATAGCCCAGTGACGAACAGTATTGGGAGGGGTGATCTGTTGGAATTGGAAAGGAGGGGGAATTTGTGAGGGAGAGCGAAAAAGAGCTGTAAAGGGAAGTGATGGGAAATTAGGGGGAGAGTAATTGAGCTGGGAGAAGTTCAAAGGGAGGAGAAAGAAGTGTGCGAGAAAGAGAGGGGGGGGAGGCGGGAGGGGGCCGTCTGAGGCGAGGTGGCGTCGGTGCGGTGAGAGGCGGATGTGGGGCGACACAACAACAAAGAAGCAGTGAAAATAAAGCAACATATGGCTGGGGAGTTGCAAAGACCGTAAATTAATTATAAAGGGAGGTGAGATAATGAGAGCACGTGCTCAGTCCCCTTGAAGGGGAGGGGGCAATGGCGGGCGCGAGGCAGAGACTGCAGAGTGATGCGAGGCTCCGGCGGGGTGGAGTGTGCCCGAGAGAGATTGAAGGGGAGGGGGCAAAGGCGGGCGCGAGGCAGAGACTGCAGAGTGATGCGAGGCTCCGGCGGGGTGGAGTGTGCGCGAGAGAGGAGGGAGGCTAAAGGGCGAAAGAAGTGTGCGAGAAAGAGAGGGGGGGGGAGGAGGGAGGGGGCCGTCTAAGGCGAGGTGGCGTCGGTGCGGTGAGAGGCGGATGTGGGGCGACACAACAACAAAGAATTTATGACCCATATCATTGAATGTTTTAAAGGTTATATTGTCCACATTGTTTATATTTGCGAAGAAGGGCGCAGTTCAGCGACTTCTTCCGCCTTTATACAAGCGTTGGTGGAGGTCTAATATGCTTTTTGATTGGCGGAAAAACGTCCAATCCGGAAAACGTTACTATGGGAACACGACGCGTTTTTCTTCGCGTTATTCACAGCTCTTTGATCTTATCGTGTAAAGCAGCGAAAACAAAGCAACATATGGCTGGGGAGTTGCAAAGACCGTAACACGGCGGGCAGGGGAGGGGGCGGAGCGGGGAGAGGGGAGAGGTGCGACACGGCAGGCAGGGGAGGAGAGTAGGAGGAGGGGGGAGGAGAGTAGGGGAGGCATGGCCTAGCGGCCGTGCAATCAAGAAGTGAGGGGGCGGAGCTGGGGAAGGCTGTGAGAGAGAGAGTAGGCAAGGCAGGCGGCTGGGGGCATGTGCACGCGCTTTTAAGCTCAATGCGCATGCGCATTGAGCTTAAATTTCTCATGCACTGCAAGGAATCGCCACGATTCCTTGCAAGTTGGTTAAAGAGTGGATAAGCCCCCATAGTCTCTCAAGCTCGATGCGCATGCGCATTGACAGACGAGACCTAAAAAACTGCCACGCGGAGAAGGCTTGTTGTTCATTCCAGGTGAATATTGGTTAGCTTAATTTATGCGTGTAGGAGCGGGGTGTGAAGAGGAACTACTACATCGTCATCGGCTTGTCTGTAGAGTAATGAATGCTCAAGGCTCCAATATTTGAAATTGCCACCGGAGACAAGGACAAAAGCCAGCACCTCGTCTTCTGAATTAATTCAGGATATTTTCGGAATACATTATTTGGCTCCTTCTTTTATTAAAATAACCAACACTGCTGGATAAAAACGGGAGGGCAGTTGACACCACAATTTTTACAGCAAAACCCTGGAGGAAATACTTGTCAACGGATACCCAAACGATTATAATATTTCCTTAAACTATTTCACGTGCATAGTTCAGGACCAAAATGTACCCCCTGCGTCAGATACGTATACACCACGCGCGCGCACGTACCTTTTAGGGGCACACAGCTTTCTCCGGATTCTGCTTGCAGTTGCCGCCTGACCAGTGCTGGCACTCAGTGGCCTTCAGCTACCGAGCCAGAGAATACAGACGACCCACAAAATACTATCTGTGCTGAACTATTCGGAAAGCAGGGAACCAGGTCAAAATTTCAGTTTATATCATATTATACTGCATAATAAATCCCGGGAGGGATCTTCGCTGATGCAGCCCTGCTTTAGCATCAGGCAAGGTGTTGCTAAGAGCGACAGCGTTGCATGAGGTAAAACAAATATTTAATAGAGTGACCTCAGCATTTGTTATTATACCACAGGAGTGGCTGTTAGCAGTTTCTGTAGATACAACAGTCAGAGAAAAGCGGCGTTAAGCTGCACATTGTTTACGCACTAGATTCAATTGCCTTTTGGCAGAAAATAAACCTGTCATGGCTTCACATCTTAGGAACGGACGACTCATTCGAAACCCACGAACAAAGCAATTTTTAAATGGCCATTTTGTAAACTCTTGAGAATTAAATTCAAGAAACATGGGCAACATGGACGGGGAAGGGGTGTGTGTTGGGTGGAGGGGGGTGTTGTTTGCGGTCATCGCCGGTCCGTCCGGTGCTGGCCCAGTGACAATGCGGTATTATCATCAGGCAGCACACGTTGCCTTAACGGACGCCCGTGTGTTATAAGCAGGGAGGCCGTCAACATTCATTTTATGGACGCCTTTGGTCGGTAATTTTCACAATTACAGCAGGCTGTGCTGATCCCCTGAATGAAGCCCCAGGAGTTTAAACGTTCTCTCACTTGGGGCCTCCCATGCTTCTCTTTAAACTCTAGGGGCTGCAGCACCCCCTCCCCGACCTCGAGTAGCCTGTGGAGAGGCCCATTGTCATTCTGTCTGCTGCTGATAACCACATAAAGAATGACAATGGGCTGTCTGCCTTTACCTTGCCTTGAAGGCAAGTGACTCGCTTGGAGCCAGTAGATTATACCACCCACATCTGAGCAAAAAAATCTACTGTTACTATTAGATCAGTTTGCTTTTTTTTGTTAGCCTTAACTGTTTAGCTCGTTTTTATTTTTTATTTGTAAATATCAAACATTACTTCTGAACCGAGTTTCCCAGCCTCATGCAGTTTTGCACAACTAGACTACTGCAATGCAATAGCTGAGAAGAACATGTACATGTAAATGTTCTCACCTATTGCATTGCAGTAGTCTAGTTGTGCAAAACTGCACGAGGTTGGGAAACTCGGTTCAGAGGTAATGTTTAATATTTTAGTAACACAATAAATACGAGCTTAAACAGTTAAGAAAAAAACGGAAATTAGATCCTCAACACTGCAACCAGGTGTTAATTCTTAGCCCCCCTGAAACATTTCTGCGGACGCCCATGATTGGAAATGAACCTCCTGGGCAGCCCAGTGTTAGGCTGAGAAAGCCAGGAATCTCTGGAGAAGGGACGGTGTGTTCGTGAAGTTCTACATTAAACTGTTCATTGTATTCTTCACTTCTACGTCTGTTCTACATACCGACTTAACTTGGCGCACTTAAACAGCCAAATAATCAGTTCACTATATCAACAGCAAAACAGCTGAGTTTCAGTCACTTTCGTGCCACCTACGTGCAACAAGACGAGATGTCTCCACACACTTTCTTTTCTACTGCGACAGGGAGAAGTCCATGCTTACCCAATGACACATATGTAACTGCTTTGTACAGCCTGAATTCCCTGCTATTTTACCTTATGCTCTAGAATACATTTCTATTCATAAATTGCAAGCACCAAACACTAAAGAAGGGACTCTGATTCGAAAAATTGTAAAGGTTACTCCAGCGGTCCCTGTTGAAGCACTGCGCCTCGAGTTATCCATGGTTAGCTCTTTTGCTGGGGCTATAGCAAATATAATAAGATGGGCGTGCAATTTATTACACGCTGGAGTAGAATCCTTAGGAAACATTTAAAAGCGAATCTGTGCAATATACTTTTAATAAGAATCTTAGCACAGTGCTAGAACTTTCTAAGTGCACAAATAAATAAATAAAGTCTTGGACTCCTTCACTTTTGAAGTTATTCTTGAAGAACTTGACACCACGAATACGCTATGGGCTCGACTTAAAGCACTGCTCTCAGTTTACACTATATATCGTACATAGATGCTATAGAATATAAGATTCAGAAAAGATACCCGCTGTTCACGTTAGCACATAGCATCCAATGCTGCATTATTTAGTTGCGCTTAAGGATTCTGTTCAAGATATAACTCATGTATTCAATCGAAAACCTTATTTGATCATTGTTGATAATAATCATAAAAGTACATACATACATAATCATTAAAATACATATAAATACAGCTGGTTTAAAAAAAATCATGTTTCGAAGGACATATTATTCCTCAGATGTACCGACTTTAAAATAAATACAGCAGTAAAAAAACAAATGTCCTGTGAGTCGAGTCCAAATAAAAGCCTCATGGCAGATTCGATAGTGGATACATTGTGTTTTTTGAAAAGTGGTTTCAAATAGGTTTTACGGAGATGAAGGTAAAAAGGGCATAACAATAGAAAGTGCTCCGAGCTTTGCTTTGTAGTCCCATCACATGGACAAGGGGCGGTAGTATGAGTCTTAATATGTGGATACGCAACAAGCAAATTAACAGTCCCCATCCGCAATCTTGTCAAAACATATTGGTGAGAACGAATGGTAACCATTTTAAGGTATCCTGCGAATCCCGGTTCTACCATGTTATACCTATCGTAAAAAACATGTGTAGAGTACTGAGAGGTAACAGCATTACGCTTTACAATACTGGCCCTCAAAAATGCATGTTTGAGCTCTTTCTTGGGGATGTCTATAACACAGAGTGGATTATCACACACAGTTAGATTGAAGACATCTTTAAATACACGGATAATATAGTTGAGCCAGGGGATACGGGAACATTTATCCATGTGGAGACAATCTAAAATGATCTTTTTTGTGAACCCCGTCTGCTCCTTAATCCAAATAGATCTCCATACTAAGAGTGGTCTTAGACTAATCAAATCAGAAAGATGTTCCAGACCAACCTCCTGGTGGATCAATTTGGTTGAATCAGTTGAAGGTAAATACAAAAGCTTTTTAACAAATTTATTTTCCTCCACCTGGAGCATATTATGGTTACAATGGCCCCATACACCTGAACCATAGAGGGCCAGGGCAACACATTTATGACGATATAAGTACAACATGTCGGGTATCCGCCTAGAACCTAGCTTAGATGCAAATTTAAATATGCCAAAGGCACACTTGCCCATTTTCGCTCTTACATATGTCATTTCAGGCGCCCACATCCCCCCACTATTATAAGTGATACCCAAATAGCAATATTTGTCAACCACTTGTATTATTTGATCCATAACTCTAAAAGGTCTTAGATTTTTGACTTTCTTGCCACAGGCCATAATAAAAGTTTTTGAATTGTTTATTTTTAATTTTCTCCCGTTGATAAAATCCACAAATTTGTCCATGAGTTTCTGCAGCCCCAAAGGGGTTCTCGAGAGTAGAACCGCGTCGTCAACGTAAAGCAACACCGGGATGGGTATACCATCGGCGGTCGGTGCATCAGCACTGACGGCACGTAGTTCAGACTCAATGGCGTTAATAAAAAGGGAGAAAAGAAGGGGGGCAAGGACGCATTCCTGCCTAATACCAGAGCCTACCGGAATACTAGAGGAACACTCACCTAATTGCCCATAACGAATCTTTGCCGATAAGTTCCTATACAGTTGGGCCAGGAAGTAGATGATTTCCCGTGGGGCACCCATATCCAGTAAGGTTGACCACAGGAGACCATGGTTAACCAGGTCGAAAGCACTGGAAAGGTCAGCAAAACAAAGAAACAGCGAGCCTTGCTTAGCACGTGTATATTTGCCTATGATGAGGTCCAGGTTTATGCACTGTTCTATTGTGCCTAAACCCTTACGGAATCCGAACTGGGAGTCCGCAAGGACACCTTTTTCTTCAACCCAGTCCTCCAAACGGCTCAATAATACCCTACTCATGATTTTTAGGGAGGCAGTAAGGAGGGAAATCGGGCGATAGTTTTTTGCCTCTCCTCTCGCACCTTTTTTGTAGATAGGGATAATAATAGACTCCCCCCAGGCCTGAGGGGCCAGGGTCATTGCTGCTGCATTAAACACCTTAGTCAGCAGTGGACTCCAAAGGGATACCTCGGCTTTATAAAGATCGACGGGTACCCCCTCGGGTCCCGGTGCCTTCCCCCCCTTACTACACAGAATGGCAGCATCCACCTCGGTGACTGTAATATTAGGAGGTAGGGGGTGGCAACTACAGCATCCCTATCACCCCCTACGTCTAATCCATCCGGGTTAAAAATGCTGGAAAAATGAGCAACCCACTGTTCTTCGCTCACCTGGGTAGACAATACCGGGGCTTCGTCCTTCTGGAGAAAAGGACTATTGACCGTGGACCAGAATAGCTTGGCATCCTTAAGATCCACGGCCATGGTCAGGTTGTTCCAGGCCTCTTCCCTTAATTCCTATTTCCTGGCCTTCAGGTGAATTGTATATTCCCTCCTCAGAGCCCTAACTGCTTCTCTATCCCTAGGTTTGCAGTTAAGAGCAGCTTTTAGTTTTTGTAGGGATTTAGTGCATTCCTTATTGAACCATCCTCTAGTAGTCTTAGTGCCTTTAGGTTTTATACCAGTTAAGATTTTAACGATATTTTTATTAATGGTATCAAAACTTGCTAATATGTCGGCACTACCTTTGTCGGGTTCAAGACAGCATTCTACCTCATCTATACAGGCTGACACAATGGTACTTAGTAGGCGTTCCTCATTATGCCTACCCCACTTAATTCTGGGGCCATTGGATCTGTGTGGAACTACGTCTGTCACTGTACCATGCGACACGTTTGACTTAACCCCCCACAAGGAAAGATACATTGTTAGGCAGTTGTGGTCACTAAGGGCTAAGTCTACTATTATGGGGGAGGTACATAAAGCCATAATACTAGAGGAGACAATGAGATAATCAATAATCGACGCACAGTTCCTACCTATAAAGGTTGGTACCGGGTTACCCTCACTGTCTACGCCAGGTAACATAATACATAAATCCAGTTTGAGCATGAGAGTATTTAGAGAATCCCCATAGGCCGAGTGTAGGAAGTGGGCCTGATCTTCCCCAACCTCCCCACCATACCCACACACCCTCATGCCAGCAAAGGGACACATGTGAATAATAAAATCGCCTCCCCACAAAATTTCAAAGGACACTCCACTACGGTCACACAGCCTGTCGAACTCCGCATCAAGATCTTCAACCCTAACAGTATTTGAGTGGTTAAAAACATTGTTATAGTGATTTATTATTAGAACATTCCGCCCATTCCTATGTTGCAACCATAACAACTGCGAGTGCAGACCAACAGTCAGATGGATTTTCACTTGTACCGGCAGCCTCACAGAAAGCAGTATCACCAACCCACCACTGGCTCTACCCATGTTGGATGGCTGGGCTTGACAATTATAGGCAACATAACCATCAAGATAGACATCTTCGGTCGCCCAGGTCTCCTGGAGACATAAGATGTCAAATTGGGTTAAAAATTCTAGCCACCCTAAGCGATGCGTCTTGTTGTTCCACCCAGCAATATTCCAGCTCCCCAGCTTATAGACTCTCTCTGTTAAACTTACATCCTCGTTGGGCAGAGGGCTCATGTGGGGAGGGGTTACATTCCTGATCATGGGAGTACTACCACACATCAATGTGCCTATAGGTGTTATAATACCATCTCCCGAGGTAAAGGAATCCGGGTTGCATTGAATCTGCCCAATATTGAATTTATTACAACTAGTATGACGGGCAGCGTCATACCCCTTAAGCAAATTGTCCACAGTAGAGCCACTTGCCACCATACACAAACCCACATCCCCCCCTTCATTGCCACAAATTCCCTCGCCCTCCTCCCCCGTGACTGGTTGGCTTCAATCACAATCCTCCAGGCCACTAAACAGGTCAAACCTATTGGTGGTCTCTAGGGGCGTGAAGGGTTTAAGATGATCCATTCTCCTGTGTGCTAAGGAATTATGCCTTGGGGCCACAATGTTCCACCCATGCGGGTCAACTGCTATTGTGGTATATTGACCATTGGATGTAAATCCGTTATTATAGACGGGTGGACAGTATGGGTTTGGATACACTTGCCTCAGCAAAGGGGGGGGAGGGGCTGACGGGAATTGGTGATGGGGTGGGAACACCACTGAACGAGGATAAAAATATGTGAGAGGGCGAGGTGTAATATGATTGCTATTGTGATCTGAGGACCAGTTAAGTATAAAATGAACAGCATTCTGGTCTCTAAAATTTATGACCACTATGTCGCCCTCGATGTCTTTGGGTCTTCCCCCTAGCCATGGGAGACGACAAACATGGACGATTTCGCCATTGATGTTATTTGCAATTGGTCTATACAAACTCAACCAATGCATTATTTTATTCTTCAATTGGGCAAAACCCTCACGTTTGTTCGCCTCTAGCTCTGGCACCCCGGTAAGTATCACCACGAAAGGCACTGCTTCCGGTGGAAGTTCTGGAAGGGGGCCCTTGTTGTAATTACCCCGAGTAGGTCGTCCATTCCCCCTATCCCTCTTTTGATTCCCAGAAACTAGACCTAAGCTCTTCGTCGGTCCGCTGACCATTGCAGCGGGGGGCAGTGTGGAATTACTTTTTGGTAATACTGGATTGGCTTTAGGTATAGTTTCTCTCGCAGTATGTAATGATTGTGACATGGCTACAATCTGGGCAGGGGCAGGTGTAGGGATTATAACTGGAGTACTTGAAGGCGTTGGTATGGTGGAGGTTTGTGGAACAGGATTAGATGGAACCTTGGTAGTTGCTAACTTACTACCCAGTTCACACTCTATCTTCCCAAGCCTATCATCCATTTTATTAAGTCTATCTACGATAGCAAGGGTATAAGTCCTTATTATGGACTCTATGCTATGATTAGGACACCATTTAGGGATTCCTGTGGTGTCACAACAGCAGGGGAGTTATCAGGGATAGAGCTGACCTGTACTACTATAGAGGAGGGACAAGAATGTATAGGTGATGTGGCTACCCTTCCTTTATCTTTTGCTACTACCCGCTCTCCCCCTAAACTAGCATCATTTTTAATACCAAAATCAGCATGATTAATTTTTCTCTTTGGTAAGTCGGACCTTTTCTGCCTTTTTTTATTAGGTGGAGGGCCATACATTTTGATGGGCGTGACTTTCTTTGCCCTATTTCTTGCTGATTTGGTTTGCCTATGGGTGGGGGTTATTAATGCCTTAGTTGTAACTGTGGTTTTATTTGTACTGGGATTAATAGGTATAGATATAATATTAGTAATATCCTGGGGTTCTATGTTGGTCGTAGACGTACCCTCTCTGAATATTAAAGGAACGCTATCCTGAGAGAGAGTACAAACATTCTCAATTGAAGTGCCATCCAAAGTAGAAGTAATCAGAACAGGTGAATCAGTTAATAATCTATTTTTTAGGCTTTCTACCAAGCGTCGACGCTCAGCCCGGCGTTCTGCTAGGGTAGGAGTTGTGGGGGAGTCCATGACAGATTTCTTGAAATAATTATCTAATTTCCTATTAATCAAGCTCACAGGTTTATCAGGGCCAACATACTCCGGGGTTAAGATTTCGATAGACATAATAGCCAATGGTGTTAGTCCCCCAAACACTTACTCCAATAGTCCAAAACTGTACAATGTTCGACCAGGGGTTCTAGCCCGGCCCGGCCTCCTCAGGCCTCGGAGGGCCACAGAGGGCCCGCTCTTTGCCCGGTGTTCGCCCGCGCTTCTGTCAGCGCGCGTCCCGCGTTCGCGTCTGGATGCTGGGCTAAGTAGGAGGAGGAGGGGGGCGGGAAGAGGCACCAGGTGCGCGCGATGACCTGGCGCAAGCACCTCTGGGCCTCGCTGTTCCGCTCCCGCTGACCGCTTCAACTCCCTCGGCAGCAGTACAAACCCTGGGGTGGAGCGCACGGGCTCAAACAGAGTTCCGGCTTCAGAGCAATATTAATCAGAGTAAGGTGGAGCACACGGGCTCAAGGATTGCAGGGTTCCGTCTTCAGGGCAGTTTAATTACAAGCAAGTCCCACCACTTTGCCAGGACACAAGCACGACTGCGAGCGGCTCCCGCGAAGCGGGGGCCGCGAGTCGTTAAGAGCTTTCAGGGAGGAGGGGGCGGGAATAGGCACCAGGTGCGCGCGATGACATGGCGCAAGCACCTCTGGGCCTCGCAGTCCCGCTCCCGCTGACCGCTTCAACTCCCTCGGCTGCAGTACAAACCCTGGGGTGGAGCACACAGGCTCAAACAGAGTTCCGGCTTCAGGGCAATATTAATCCGAGTAAGGTGGAGCACACGGGCTCAAGGATTGCAGGGTTCCGTCTTCAGGGCAGTTTAATTACAAGCAAGTCCCACCACTTTGCCAGGACACAAGCCCGACTGCGAGCGGCTCCCGCGAAGCGGGGGCCGCGAGTCGTTAAGAGCTTTCAGGGAGGAGGGGGCGGGAAGAGGCACCAGGTGCGCGCGATGACCTGGCGCAAGCACCTCTGGGCCTCGCAGTCCCGCTCCCGCTGACCGCTTCAACTCCCTCGGCTGCAGTACAAACCCTGGGGTGGAGCACACGGGCTCAAACAGAGTTCCGGCTTCAGGGCAATATTAATACGAGTAAGGTGGAGCACACGGACTCAAGGATTGCAGGGTTCCGTCTTCAGGGCAGTTTAATTACAAGCAAGTCCCACCACTTTGCCAGGACACAAGCACGACTGCGAGCGGCTCCCGCGAAGCGGGGTCCGCGAGTCGTTAAGAGCTTTCAGGGAGGAGGGGGCGGGAAGAGGCACCAGGTGCGCACGATGACCTGGCGCAAGCACCTCTGGGCCTCGCAGTCCCGCTCCCGCTGACCGCTTCAACTCCCTCGGCTGCAGTACAAACCCTGGGGTGGAGCACACGGGCTCAAACAGAGTTCCGGCTTCAGGGCAATATTAATCCGAGTAAGGTGGAGCACACGAGCTCAAGGATTGCAGGGTTCCGTCTTCAGGGCAGTTTAATTACAAGCAAGTCCCACCACTTTGCCAGGACACAAGCACGACTGTATTATATGGCTGCCCAAACAAAAAACTGGTAGAGAGGCCCTATGGCGTTTAAAAAAAAAACAATATGCTTTAGATATAATATATTCACTGTTCAAAGTCTAATTGTGCTTTTAAGATCGCCACCTAATGAATTTGTTTGCCATAATCTGTTCTCATTTTTTTAATGTTGTTAAAAATAATTCTAAAAGAAATATTGTGATTGGTTTTTATAATGAAAATTATGCTTTGTAATATTGCTAATTTGATCTTTTTTGTTGATCGCTGCAGAGGTCTAAATCAAGTAAAACTTTTACTTTACTTTACTTTACAACCTTCAAATTTGTTATCACTTTGGCCCCATTCTGTGGAATCCACAATACGAGAATTACTCTGGGACGGACATTCCTCATGAATTGCCATTAACAAGCTGACCATGAGCAGGTATGACGGGGGCATTGCACTGTCTGATATTAAGTTATACTATCAAGCATCTCAATTAATCGCGAACAATAAGTGGGCACACAGGGAGCACGATAACCCAAACTTTCTCATGGACCGATGGGTACAGGGTAAAGGCGGCTATAATCGGGCCTTGTACACAAATCCACGCACACTTTACCTCACTGGGCCCAAGGTTCGCACAGTCGAGATCTGGCATGCAGTCAACAGGAAATGGGGCTGGGGCAACACACTCACCAAGGCCACCCCACTCTGGGAACCTGACATGTTGGGTCAACTTAGTCAATGCCCGGGATTCGACAAATGGGACATGATAGGGATCTTGGTGGTGGGCGACAAATGGGTGAAAGGTAAACTGGCAACATTCGAGGATATGCAGGCCAATTACCACTAAGCTCGCACTGAGGTTTACAGATACTTACAGATCAGCCACGCGATAGCTGCTGCCCTACCTAAAGACGGCCCTTTGGCCGCATCCACTGCCCTCGAGGATAGGCTGCTACTCGACCCAATGCCTTCGAAGGACATATTCCTCACATATAAAAAGATGCTAAACAACTGGCCGGACCCTATGACCCTACTGCTACATCGATGGGTGGGGCATCTAGGGTAGATCCATGACGAGATTTGGCGAGACGCTCTGGCCATTCCCTTGCGCCTACAATTGGCACAACTAAAAATCCTGCATCGTGTTTATTTCGACTCAAGAACACTGTTTAAAATGGGAAGACTACCAGATCCTCTGTGCCTCCACCATTGTAATCAGCCGGGCTCTTTCTTTCTTATATTGTGGGAATGTCCCAAGATCCAAACATAATAGGGTAACATCACTATGCAGATGGAGAGGGCTTGCGGCAAATCCTTGAAGGCTACACCGCAGCTCTGTCTACTCAATATGTGGGATGCCACAGATCTGACGCAAGCAGAACAGGCATGGGCTTCAGCTGGGTGGGCTCTTGGGAAACATAATATTGCGCAGAAATGGGGGGCAGAGGAGGTTCCAGGCCGAAGAGAGTGAGCATAGACATGGATAGGGCAACGATTGACAAAAAGACGTCTTCAAACACAGAGGATGCCCAAAAAAGTGGGACCACAAGTGGGGGAGATGGAACAAATATAGAGGTGACCTTTGTGTATCCCCTACCATTGAACTACGGAGGGACCGACACCTCATGCTGGAGGTATCAGGCCTTGATGACACACTCCCGCCCTGATCCAAACACCACACTGTCTTCATAATAGGTCATTTAAAGGAGTGGGGGCGCCTATTGCACGGGATTCTGAACCTTGGAATTGATTGCTGCCTTACAGTCCTGTTAGTGCATAATTGCGTTGGGGAGTGGGGGTAGCCCATACCTACATTGTATCATACAAACAGTATTGCTATGTTTTTACAATAGACCCAGCTATCGATTTATCAATGTATTGTACCTTTTCTTTTGCGCAATACATTTTTTTTTTAAACAAAAAAATGGCCCCATTCTATAATTTTGCCTTGTGTTCAAACTGATGCATGTTATGAAGCACCCCATGGTGCTTGCAATGAAATAATGAGGAGTTGCAGAGGTGCAAGATTACAGATGGTTCTCCCCAAAGTCCCGAAACGCAAGGTGAGGTTTATAATCAATTCCCTGAAATGAATGGTGAAATCATGGTCTGCTAAATTGTGAGTTCAAATTGTGAGTTATTCAAGGAGTCCCTGTGCTGGGTTTGGACCAGGTCCCCAGAAGGACATTGGTGAGGGCTTTGTTGAACCGGAGTAGGGGTTCAGAGGAAGAGATTCCTACTCCTGGTTGCCGCAGTTCTGTTAAGATGTTGGTCTTGACTGACACCGAGGGCAACTGAAGATCAAGGACCTCAGCTGTCCTCTGCACCACCATTGCATATGTAGCTCCCTCCTCCCTAGTCAGGGCAGGGAGAGAAAACATGCCGGTATCTGGAGACGTATCGAGTCCGCTGGCATCAACCAGTTCCTCACACCAGTCCATATCTTGATCATAAGACTTGTATTCTTAAGGGTCCAGCAACATCTCCCATTCCTCCCTGAGGTGTAGCACTTAGGAATAGAGCTCAGGCTCTGACCTAGAACACAGGATCTGTCGGCAAAGGAATCGGGGTCTGTAGACGCAGCTCTGTGTCAGATTCATGGATCACAATGGGGCTGGTGCCTCTGGTGGGCCCCAAGAGCATTGGGAACAGTGGACCGGGGAAGGGATGGCATGCCCGTTGTTGGTCTGGATCCGTGACTGAATGCATGGGGGCCCATCAGAGTGGGGGCCAGAGCCGCTGGCACGAAACCAGATGGGGCCCCCTCTGACCCTGCAGGACCCAAAAACATGCCAGAGGGGTTTGGCTGCTCAACTATGAGACGCATGGCCTCATAAAACTCTTTAATTTGAGCAGCCATCGCTCTGGCTCCCAGAAAAATGAGGAGGTACAGAGTTGGCCCATGCACAGGTTCCAAGGAACCAGGCCTCGAATGTCGGAAGAGGAGTGATTAAAGCGCGCTTCAACTTCTTATGTTTTTGTTCCTCTCACCTGAATGCCCCAATGATTTTTAATGGGACGAAGAGGACTTCGGACTCTGCAGAACGGTCCTGGGACCTTCCTCTCAACAAGGACCAGGACTTCCACCGAGTCACATGCCTGGTCACTAACAGCTTCAGGGACCACTCCCTCAAAGCCTTTGGTGTCATGGCCCAGCAATCGGAGCACAACTTGGAATTGTGGTTGCAATCCAGAAACAACAAATAAATGTTTAAAACATGTTTAGCTCGACACACCAGGGGGAAAACCCCTATAAAAAGTTCAACAAATGTCACAAAAATTATGGCAAAAACTGACAGAGGGGAGCTCTTCTTTATGTTCAGCGCTGGCTGATGCAGAAAGGAAAGAACTGCGGAGGTGGTGCCTTAGGCGATGCGGATTTCACTTCCGGCGCAGACGACACCAATGCCACACAGAGCTGAGCAATGCCACCTACTGGCATGCAGGAGTACTTCTCAAGAAAAAAAATCTTCTGGACCCTATCTGATATCTGGAGAAATTCAAAGGTAAGGAATCTGCGGCTAGAAATCTTTATTAGATATGTGGAACTGTTGCTCTGTCCCTCTCCACTTGGTTTCTATACAACACAGGAGCTTACTTTAAATCTCAATCACACACATACTTTCCCCTGAGCTCTTCATGTACTAACTAGGAAAAGGTTTACATTATTACCTCCTCCCCTTGAAGAGCATACCTTACGAAAACTGGAGGCCAATCATCTTCTATAGAATGTTACCATAAACATCCGATAAAAGAGGCCAGACTAGTGCTTTTATGCCTCCCCCTCAATCTTTATTTCTACATTATGAGCCTTAGCAGGAGTGTTTGTGCGTCTCTCTGGATTTGTAACCTTTACACATTTTTAGGTCGAGCAGACCTACCCTCAATGCGTGAGCATTGAAGGTGTCTGCTTCAGACCTATTGTGGCCCGTATTTAGGAATGTGGACAGCTACCAGACGCGCGCTTTGACAAGGTCAGATTTCACCTCGGGAGCGAGCGTCTGATAGCTGCGCATGCGCGGTGCAAAGCCCTTGCTCACACACAGACACAGGCAGCCCCCACCCCTCTGCATGCACGCACGCACACACACACACACACACACAGGCGCGCGCATGCACACGCAGGCACACGGCACACATACAGGCACACGGCACACTATCCCCCGCCTCGCATTCTCTCTCAATCACACACAGTCACGCATGCGCACACACATTCCCTCGCGCACACACGCGCGCACACACTCCCCCCCCCCTTCCCTCCCCTCCCCTCCCCCACAGGCATACACACAGGCATGCACGCACTTCACATCAGCCCTGGGCCCCACTCACCGACTGCGCTCTTCCGGCGGGGCTCCTCTTGCGCTCCGCTCCGCTCCTCGCGTCTCGTCTCCTCTTCTAAATCGGGGCTCCCTCAGGTCAGAGGAGCCCCGCAACAGGCGCCACACTCCTCCTTCTCCCCGGCCCCCTCCTGGGGACCCGGGCTACCCCGGACCGGCAGGGCGCTCCATGCGCCGGCAGCTCGCGGACCTCGGGAGGCGGGACTTCCGGTCGGCCGCGAGCGGATTGGCCGGCCGGCCAAGAGCTTCCGGGTCGCCGCGGGCAGCGCGGCGGCACCCGATAATATGAACTTGTTGTTTTTGTCCCATTTAAAGTCATGGGCAGGCGTAATGCATTGAAATGTTCCCTAATGCGCACTAAAAACCTTGAAAGAAATTACTAGGTTGAACGCTATGGGGCACTTTTCTACTCATTTTACAGGACATTGTCGCATTATTATTTTTATTTTCCATACATGACGGATGTTTAAAAATGCATTTTAATATGTTAGGTAACAATGGGATGCGACTATTTCTAAATTCTACCGGTTTTGGAAGATAGAAGAACAGAGATGCATTTTTTTTATTTTGTGTCTGAGTACCTGTGTGTTTTTGGCCGGTTGGACTCTGTCATTCGAGTATCTCAGGAACCACAGTGAGTTTTGTGCTTGATAATACATTTCTTTTTCTGCTGAAGTTATTGGGTTTTCGGTGGAATGTTGTGACTGGCTTCAGGGCCCATGCAGTAATGGAATACGAGGAAGGGATCGTGACTGTGCACTCTTCAAGGATCCTTATACCAAATTGCCCAGCCTTTGTATCAGCCGTAAATCTAAAGCCTCTCTCTATTCCCATGTCGCTGGATGTCATCATTCCGTTTTTCTTTGCGGAAACACAAAATTCAACCCATTTAGACGATTAGAGTTTTCTGTGGTGCCAGCCATGCGGCGCTAGTGACACACTTTATGTATATAGTATTGAACTCCAGTAAGGTCACGCGCACTCTGCTCCCTTTTATTTAGCTGGGCGCCGTGGAGGAGGGATGGGTGTAAGCAAGTGTAGGGGATAACTCTTTTTGTAGAGTGAGTTGCCCAGTGATGTGTCCTGATCTTCATTGCGTTCTTCCCAATGAAAAGTCCACTGTGATAAATGTGGACACCTGGACAGCTGGCTGCAGATGGACGTCATTGCTAGTGTTCATTGTTTAAGTTGCTGGTAAGTCAGTGAGCGAAACGTATACAGACGCGATCAGGAGCATACATGACAAGCCTTTAAGAGTTCGCAGATGGTCCATCTTGCTGAAGCTTTTAATGATTAATGGTCGTTGTCCAAGGGATTAGACTACGATTTAGGGAAGGAGGGTTGCCAAAGTCAAGTTGTTTGTAATGTTTAACCTTCAAAGGCAGTCTTCAGTAGAGCCCCTCAGAGTCCATCACCTGTCTTGGATTAATTTGTTGATTTCAAATGGAAACTCTGCCATCATGAGTGATGCATGAGTTTCTATTAAAGACTCTGGCTGAACGACAATTATATTCTTGCCAGTTTCAGACCATTGCAAGCACTGGGCCGGCAGAAGCTATAGCACTTCAGTAATTAATTCTAATATTGTGTCGAATTTTAACTACAAACACCAATAAAATACTCCATACTGACTGTGATTTGTAATGCAGCACCACTAATAAACTACTATGCTACTGTAATCATGCATCGTGTTTATTTAAATATTGTACATGTAAGTAGATAGGTGACATGGATCAAATTAACTGGGACATTTTAACCTGTGAGTGATTGTGCTATAAAAGTACTGAATATTTCTTTTACCTGGGACCCATCCTTCTGGCTAATCTACATTTGTGTTAAAGTACAATATTTATATGCAAATAAAGGTTTGCTCGCTAAGACAGAGCCTTTCATAAGCCTCAGCGGTGTAGGCAGTTAATCAATTGTTCATCAACTACATTATGCTTCATAACATTGTAAGCATCAGGAAGTCTAGCCAAAGCAATCTGTTTTTTTAATGCTGCTACGCCTACTTCATCACACTGAGGGTGGAATTTTTTTCTGCTAATGCTGTTCAGTAAAAGTGAGCTCATTGTAACACAGGAAAAGGCAGCTGTGTGGGCCCAAAACCATCTCCAAAACGCGTGGGTGCCAAAAGCTCAATTTCACAGCCTCTATCCGACAGGTGCTCTTCTATTGCGACTTTCCAGATTAAAATATAAAAAACATTTAGGCATTGAGGCAGAGTGAAGAAATCTATTTCAGCAGCTGTGGAGAATGAGTTCACCTGACAGCAGCTGACCTCAGACGTGAGGGTTATAGGTGTGGATTAAGAGAAGGATCAGAAATCGTTCACATCTGTGCCATTCTCACCTCCTTGCCCCAGAGAGCCGATGAGCACTAGAATGAGCAGGCCATCAAATTTCAGTCCTCTGAACTGTGCAATCCAGCGGCTGGGATCTATTCCTAGGAAATTTTAAAGGTGGCTTTGCATCATTCAAACAATACCACTCAGTGCCACATAATTACATTCCACACAATTACACTCTACTGAATACAACATACACTCCACACGATACCACTCAGTGCCACATAATTATATGCTACATAATTACACTGCGCTCAACGCAACATACACTCCAAATACCACTCAGTGCCACATAAGTACACACTACATAATTACACTTTACTGAATGCAACATACACTCCAAACAATACCACTCAGTGCCACATAATTACATGCCACACAATTACTCTACTGAATACAACATACACTCCTCATAATATCATTCAGTGCCACATTATTATATGCTACATAATTACACTGCGCTCAACGCAACATACGCTCCAAATACCACTGAGTGCCACATAATTACCCGCCACATAATTTCACTACACTCAAAGCAACATACACTCCAAATACCACTCAGTGCCACATAGTTACACGCCACATAATTACACTGCACTCAATGCAACATACACTCCAAATACCACTCAGTGCCACATAATTACATGCCACATAATTACACTCTACTAAATGCAACACACACTCCACACAATATCACTCAGTGCCACATAATTATATGCTACATAATTACACTGCACTCAATGCAACATGCACTCCAAACAATACCACTCAGTGCCACATAATTACATGCCACATAATTACACTATCTATCACCCTCATTTTATCTATCTATCGTCCTCACTCTATCGCCCTCCCTCTAGTTATCGCCCTCCCTCTAACTATCGCCCTCACTTTATCGCATCACCACAGCATCACTCAGCACGACCACAGCATCACTCAGGGGCACCACTACATCACTATGCGCTACCACAGCATCACTGAACGCAACAGCATCACTTGTCGCCACCACAACATCACTCAGTGCCACCACAGCATCAATCTGTGCAACCATTCAGCAACAACTGGTTCAAATATGTTCTCTCAATGTTTCAAGCTTTATTACAAGTGTCCCAAAAAAGTTAATATTTCACTTCTGTTCTTTGATTTTCATCACAATAAAATACACTGAACATAATCTTCACAAGTTATTTACAAACGTTTAAGCTATTGCCATTATAAATTACAATAACTTTTATTTAAGTATTAATTATTTGTAAAAAATGAAAAGCCATTGTTATTTGTAATATCAATACATCTAAGTCACGTAAATGCAACACATATTGCATTACAAATGCTATAGGTGTCACATTTGCGAAAGTTATAACTATTGGCATTGTAAATTGCAAAGCTATTAATTTAACTATTTTCAAAACCAACACATAAATACAAAAATTGTCATTTACAATACCAATAGCTCAAACTTTCCTAATGCGAGACCTATTGCATTGCAAATGCTTGTTTTAGTTGGAATCACCAACAGATGCTCTTTGAGATTCGGTTGAACCATCGCCACTTTTGGTGCACAGTCCAGAAGTGCTATCGCCCAACTCCTGTTCCAAAGAACAGATGCTCTTTGAGATTCCGTTGAACTATCACCACTTTTAGTGCACAGTCCAGAAGTGCTATCGCCCAACTCCTGTTCCAAAGAAGAATCCATAGTTTACAGCAGTAGTTCCCAAACTTTTGACTCCTGAGCACCCCTATTGAGTCACTGCTGGAAGCCAGGGACCCCCAGCAATTTGGATGATTTAAATTTTAAAACAGTAATTAAAAAAGAAACACGTGTGCACACAAAACAAATTGAATTACTAAGGATTTTAGTAGTTTATATTGAAAGAATTTGCAAAAAACTAAATATTTTAATGGGAAGGTTGGTGCTGCATCTCTGACACAAACTTTTAAATGGTTGGTTTTATTTCGCAGTACAAGGCTCCTGCTCCTACCAGGGACAGATTGGAAACCCAAAGCAGCCCTGGCAAATGATTTCAGACCAGTTCCCATACGGTGCACCCCTAGTGCAGTGAGTGAGCCTGACCTCTACAAAAGGAGCTTTGGTAGACTCTCCCCCAAAGTAAATGTAGGAAACTAGGGTGCATTATACAACACATTTATCATTATATATTGATAAATGGTGACCCTCCTGGTCGCTCCTCCTGCGACCCCTCGCACCCTCCTTGTCGCTCCTCCTGCCGCACGGTCCCCGTGTGCCAGGGCCTCCCTCTGCCTGCCGCCTCCTGCCAGGTCCTCCCGCTGCCTACCTGCCTGGTCCCCCTGCTGCCTGCCTCCAGACCCAGGCCAGCCTCGCACGTTGCGCATGCTTGGCCCCCCTGCTGCCGGCTGCCTGACCCTCGACCCTGCCATTGCACGGTCCCCGGTGGCAAGGTCACCCTACTGCCGACCCGACCACTGCCCCTGCCCCCTGCCCGCCGCCTGCTAGGGTCAGCCCTCAGGCCTCGCCGCTCTGCCGCTTTCCCGCCGTTTTTTTCCCGCCGATCCTACCCCCACCCCTCCTCCCCCCGCCGCTCACTTTCCCCCCTCCCCGCCGCTGCCCCCCTGCGGCCCTCCCCCTCTTCCCTCTGCTCGCCCCTGATTAGCCTCCCCGCTCCCGCCTCCCAGCGGCCCCTCCCTCGCTCCACCCCACCACGACGCCTTTATGGCGGAGTCCACGCGTACGCGCAGCGGGCGCGCGCCGAAGGTGCGCCAAAGGTAAGCCCGTCTGCGCCCGTCCGCGCCTGGACCGCGCCTAGTGCCAGGACCCCTGGTCCCCGCAGACCCCAGCCCGCCCGCCGTACGTACGACGCCGCCACCCTCAACGCCCTCAACGCCGGCCGAGTCCCGGGCTGCTACCGAGCCACCCCGAGACGCACCCACGGACCCTTCTGCTGAAACTCCTGCAAGTTCACCTGCTTCCGGACCTGCACTACTTCAGCACCAACCAAGACCAAGACGAGCAACAGCAGCAGTCACCTGAAATGCATCCTGCTCAACACCCGCTCCGTCCACAGGCACGCCATCGAGATCTGGAACCTACTCGACACCACAGCCCCAGACGTCGCCTTCTTCACGGAAACCTGGATGAACGCCTCCTCAGCGCCCGACATCGCCATCGCCATCCCAGACGGCTACAAGATCATCCGAAGGGACCGCATCAACCACACCGGAGGAGGCATCGCCATCATCCATAGGAACACCATCCGCATCACGACCCACACCGACGACACCCTCGCAACCGCCGAGCACCTACACTTTCAGGTCCACATCAACCCCAAGACCACCCTCAGAGGCACCCTCATCTACAGACCCCCGGGACAACGCACACAATTCAGCGAAGACATCGCCGACTTCATCAGCCCGCACGCCCTCTGCTCCGCTGACTACATCCTCCTAGGGGACCTCAACTTCCACCTGGAGAACAACAACGACCGCAACACCACCACCCTGCTGGACAACCTCGCTAACCTCGGACTCAAGCAACTGGTGACCACCCCCACCCACTACGCCAGACACACACTCGACCCCGTCTTCTCTTCCAGCAAGGACATCGCCTTCAGCCACGCCACCAGACTCCACTGGACGGACCACAGCTGCGTCCACTTCAGCTTCGGAAGGACCACGATCCACCACCACCAGCAACAGGTTGCACGCAGGAGCTGGAACAAGATCACAGCCGACCAGCTCGCGACCTCCCTGAGCATGAACCCTCCCACCAGCACAACGAACCCTAGCCAGGCGGCCACCAACCTCACGAAGTGGATCAGCGACTGCGCAGACGAGCTCGCCCCCCTGAGGACCCCGCCTAGCAGACCCGGTAGCAAGAAAGCCCCATGGTTCACCGACGAACTCAAGAGCACCAAGAAGAACTGCCGAGCCCTCGAGAGAACTTGGCGCAGAGACCCAACACCGGACAACATGATTGCCCTCAAGCTGGCCACCCGAAAACACCACCAACTCATCCACGCCACCAAGAAAACTGCATTCAAGGAACGACTGGACAACAACGCACACAACAGCAAGGAACTCTTCAACATCGTCAAAGAGCTCTCCAACCCCAACGCCGGAAACAACGACATCACCCCTTCGCAAGACCTCTGCAACTCCCTCGCCTCCTACTTCCACAACAAGATCGCAGACATACACAACAGCTTCAGCACTCAACCGACGAACGCCACGACCGAACCACCGCCCCCCACCACCACCCTCCGCGCCTGGACTCCGATCAGCACCGAAGACACAGTCCGCACGATGAACTCCATCCACTCCGGATCTCCGACCGACCCCTGCCCCCACCACGTCTTCAACAAGGCCGACGCTGTCATCACACCCCACCTGCAGGACATCATCAACAACTCCTTCGACACCGCTACCTTCCCGGAGAGCTGGAAGCACGCCGAACTCAGCGCCCTACTTAAGAAACCATTGGCCGACCCCACCGACCTCAAGAACTACCGCCCCATCTCGCTGCTCCCGTTTCCTGCAAAAGTCATCTAGAAGACCGTCAACAAGCAGCTGGCCGCCTTCCTCGAGACGAACGGATCCCTCGACCCCTCACAGTCTGGCTTCCGGGCCAACCACAGCACCGAGACCGCCCTGATCGCAGCCACCTATGACATCCGAGCACTGCTCGACAACGGAGAAACAGCGGCCATCATCCTCCTTGACCTCTCCGCGGCCTTCGACACTGTCTGCCACCGTACCCTAGTACAACGCCTCCGCAACGTCAGAGTCCAGGAGAAGGCACTGGAGTGGATCATCTCCTTCCTCGCCGGAAGGGCACAGAGAGTCCGCCTCCCTCTGTTCAGATCTGAAGCCACCGAAGTCATCTGCGGCGTTCCTCAAGGCTCCTCGCTCAGTCCAACCCTCTTCAACGTCTACATGAGCCCCCTCGCAGACATCACACGCCAGCACAACCTCAACATCATCTCCTACGCCGACGACACCCAGCTGATCCTCTCCCTTACCAACGACCCCGCCACCGCCAGAGCCAACCTTCACGAAGGGATGAAAGAGGTAGCCGAATGGATGAAGAACAGCCGCCTGAAACTGAACTCGGACAAGACGGAAGTCCTCATCCTGGGATCCTCACCCACCGCTTGGGACGACTCCTGGTGGCCCCCCGCCCTAGGCAGTGCTGCCAAATCAACAGACCACGCAGCCAACCTGGGCTTCATCCTGGACTCCTCCCTCTCCATGACCAGACAAGTCAACGCTGTCTCCTCGTCGTGCTTCAACATCCTGCGCATGCTACGTAAGATCTTCCGGTGGATCCCCACCGAGACCAGGAAGACGGTCACCCAGGCCCTCGTCACCAGCCGTCTGGACTACGGCAACTCCCTCTACGCCGGAACCACCGCCAAACTCCAGAAGAGACTCCAGCTGATCCAGAACGCCTCAGCACGACTCATCCTGGACATCCCCCGTAGCAGCCACATCTCCGGACACCTGAAAGACCTGCACTGGCTCCCGGTCAACAAGAGAATCACCTTCCGTCTCCTCACCCACGCACACAAAGCCCTACACAACCAAGGCCCAGGATAACTCAACAGCCGCCTCAACTTCTACGCTCCCAAACGCCAGCTTCGATCGACCAGCCACGCCCTCGCCGCCGTCCCCCGCATCCGAAGAGCCACCACAGGGGGACGGTCCTTCTCCTACCTCGCCGCCATGACATGGAACTCCCTCCCCACCCACCTCCGCCTGACCCAGGACCACCTCGCCTTCAGGAAGCAACTCAAGACCTGGATGTTCGAGCAGTAGCGGACCCCCCTCCCCCAGCGCCTTGAGACCCTCTGGGTGAGTAGTGCGCTATATAAATGCGATGATTGAATTGTATTAGCTTTTAAAGAAAAGTAATATGCACCATGGGGTTCTTCAATGATTCCTTTATTATCACCCTCCAACTGTGCCTCTCATCTCTCCATAGCCCCTCTGTCACATGTCTTTCATTTGTTTCATAGTATCTGTCATACCATTGTAGGATGTCAGAGCACTTTGCAGCAAACACATATAGAGACAATGTATTATACGTGCAAATCAGTTTATAGAAAATGTTACATAAGGCAAAGGGCAGTACAAGGGGTAGGATTCACATGTCATTCATACTGGTAGGCATTTTTAAACAGTCTTTGGTCTGGAGGAGCACAAACTCAGGTTTTAGAACATAACACAGTGATTAGCATTGACTTTAGCAATAAAAATGTATTTCCACCCAAATGGACCTTTTTAGCAGAATCAGGATAATGAAAGACTGGGAAAAACATGTTACTATCTTGTACCATGCAGTTTTCCAGCAGCTCTTTGATGACAATTTATAGGTCACTGTGCTAGATTATGATTGTCACTTATGAACTGCACAGTAACAAAATAATCTTTGTGACAAAAACAGTAACCCACTGACCTATGAACATAAAAAATTGTTTTTTAAATGCATGGTACACGTTCTTTGCAGTAGGCATATTAACCCTCTATGCTACATTAGATAAGTCAAAGCTGCCACTGGACAAAACTCTCTCAGAGCAGGTACATTAATCACTGGTGTTATCTTGACACTTTTATTATAGCTTGAAAACTGCTAATTATGCAAGGAACTTTTCAGTGCTTTTAAAACCGCTGCCTGAGGACCCCCATGGAATGTGTCAAAGACCCGTGGGGGTCTTTTACTTAAGGTTAGTCTTGGAGTCTTGCCGAATCTTTCTCTTCCTTCTTTCTGCTTGACATACTTAGCTTTTCTGCGATACTCAGTCAGTCCACTTGCTTCTGTCCTTTAACTTTTGGAGTCCTGAAAAAAATGGGAAGAACAGATATAGGGATTGTGATACCGATCCAGTTTTTTAAATTTTATATATACTCAAGCTGTACTCCTGAATTGAGGGAGATCCAATCCATTTTTTTCGGTTTTCCCTTTTGTGTCTTTTTAGTCTCTGGCAGATCTTTCTCTTCCCCGCAAGCCTCAAATCTTACCTTTTGCTTTGAGATGAGGTTAGGGGCTCACAAGCCTAATGTATCATGACACACAGAGGTGTAAACTTCTGAAATAATTGTTGTTAATTCCCATTCATGTTCCTGAAAGGGATAGTTGCTGGCGTACCTCCAGAATGGCAGCTTCTACTTGAATGTTGCTCAGAATGATTGAGGAGGCTGTTTCAAAAGTACGCATCAATGTAATTGATAAATCTAGAGCTGCTCCAGGTCCATGCTCATTTTGCCCTTGCTTTAACCCTTTCGCTGCTGCTGCGATTTTACCGCTCTGCGGTAAACAAAAGAACAGGGCGGGCCGTGACGTACCCCAGTCGTCATCAGCACACGCCCACCGCGGGGAGTGACGGCTGGTGTTCGTCACCAGCATGGGAGGGGTTAATACCCCCGGTAGTACTGCTAACGAGTAGGTTCCATGAGTTGTAGTGCAAATACTTGCCAATACTGTTCCCCAGGTGTTGCATCATCTAGAGTAGCAGCAGCATCGCAAGGGGAAGATACATAATGAGGATTCTATGTCTGTCTTGCTGAGCAGTGTGAGGACAGACAACTTCCAATTGGTTGATCTTTCAAGCAATCCAAAACTGAATTTCATCTCGTTTTCTGGTTGCTTCTGCCCAAGATAGCATTTATAGTCTGAGGAACGATTGCCTGTAAGGCAGCATGAAGCTTTGGTGCAGATCTGTGAAGAACTGAGAAAGTTGTCCGAAAAACATACTGTTCAAGTCATCTATATACATTCACTAACTGATTCAATCATTGGTTTGTTTCTGCCTGAGGCAACTTTGCTGTCAGGAAATGGTGTATATCAAGCCAATACATGCCACATGGGATCTACATCACTTAATGGTCCCACTATAACATTCTCAACTCCTGATAAAAACTATGAGGGAGTTGACCAGCAAACCACACCTGGTGTTCCTTGTATCTCAAAGGGAATTCCAGGCCACAGTGTGGTACATAATTCACGCAGCAAAAAATATTTGTTTTTACAATGTGTGTAGTTGTGGAATTTGGACCCTAGCTCTGCTGCCATCAAGGGTAACCTACCAAACCTAGATACCTCATATAAACTAGACACCCAAGGGAATCCTGGTTGGTGAGATGTGTGGATTCCATGACTTCATTTACCCAGAGAGTCTTGTAAACCCTAAACTTCGGCAAAAAACCTTAATTTTCTGTACACAACGTGAAAGAAACTTTCAGTAGCTGAGTGAATCCACAAAATGTATACCAACCAACGTTCACACACCTATTGATACAAACTGTACCTCACTAGTGTGGCTGGGTCTAGCACCAGTGCCTCAAAACCCTCCAAAACAAGATATAGAAGTCCCATTTCACCAATTGAAATGAACCCTTTTCTTGCGAGGTGGGTAGCTGTGGAATTTGAGCCCTGGTCCAGCTACCACCCAGGGAAAACTACCAACGCCAGATATTTCTAAAACTAGAGACCAAGAGGGATCTTGGGTGGTCTATTTTGCATAGATCCCCCTGCCTTTTCTTACCCACAAAGCCCTTCAAAGTGCATAACGTTCGCAAAAGACACACATCTTGTCACATTTCTTACGGAAAGCTTTGGAATCTGTAGGTATCCACAGACTTCCTATCAACCAGTGTTACCACATTTGCACTGATAAAGCAGAACCCTACCTTTATGTGTTGGCACAGCACCCTCAACAAGGAAGACATCAAACAAAACATGGAGAGATCATATTTTTCCACTCAAAATTACCCACATTTTTTGCAATGTGGGTAGCTGTGTATTTTGGGCTTGACTACCGCCCAGGGAAACCTAACAAACTGGTGTTTCTAAAAACTAGACTGTAAGGGGAGTCCAGTGTAGTCAGCCATGCATGGATCCCCAAACATTTCTTACCCACAACGCCATTCAAACTACAAACTTTCCTAAAAAACATGCATTTTCCTCACATTTCTCTATACTCTCTGGGCATCCACTAATTTCCAACACTTACCCTGATGTAAATGTACCCCCCTAGTGTAGCTTTGAGGGAGGGTTACCCAGAAGATACCCTATTAGCACTTAGCAGGTTCATGAAAACAGAAAGTGAGCTGTGATCCCAGAGAGATCTAAGAACTTTCACAGGGTTAAAGCATAAGGGGTTCCTGTCACTCCTCTGTAGAATGGCTTTGCCAGACAGACAATGGTGGTGGAAAGACTGGATTTCCCCAGACCAGTATCTGCCAGGCAGGTTTGCAGGGTCAGACATGTCCATGGTGGGGAAACTACCCACCCTATCTCATTGGTATCCTTTGAATGGAAGGGGGCACTTGCCCTAGAAGGGCACTGGAAGCCCACACATGCCCTTAGACTGTATCCCACAGGCAAGAAAAGAGCTTGGAGTGTTAGCCATCCAGGCATCCCCCATAAACCGGTTTCTGGGGATGTTGTCTCTACCGTAGAGTACAGGAGACCGGGAAAGTGTTACGGGTTGATGTCATCCCCAGCATGAAGAGCAGAGAGCAAGGGGTTACCTATTCTGACAGGTAAAGACCCTTAGACTGGCATTGGTGAGGCCACTTCTGATCTGGTGGTGTTGTTTGATCACAACAATTGGAAACATGGAACCTGAGTCAAACAGAGTCCTACAAGACTAGAGAGAGTTTATACCACCCTTGAAGGGTCATGTACATCCACCTTAGAATTCCTGGACAAACAAGGAAATGGAACATGAGAGGGCAGAAGTGATAGTGGATGGGGTGTCTACAACCTGAGAATGTATCCCTTCACTCTGAAAAACCGGAGGGGCCAAAGTGATCTCAATAACAAGTAGGCAAATCTTTGCAGCCCAACAGTTAGAATTGAGGTCAACTCCAGGCACAAGATTGCTAGTGACTTGGTTCCAGACACTGACAGCTGCCAGTGGCCTCTGTTGGTTGTTTACCTTTTTAGCAGAGCTGTCCCTCACTTGGAGACAGAAGCCTGACCTAGGGAGCACAATGAACCAAATTGCCTTGTGGGCCATGAAGGTCCTATTCACTTACTGGGAGGCCTCTGTGGGTAGGCTAGCTCTATCTCTGGTTGGGTGTGCAGATGACAAGGTTTTCCTATGGACTGAGTTTATGGCTGGGTATAAACCTAACAGAGTGGCAGCACTGACAAAGGCTGAACTTCAAAGGAGGCCCAAAAGTATTGAGGTGGTGCATTACACTGCAGGGAATGAGCTTCACAGTGGAACACAGACCTATGACTGACCACCCCAATACAGACGGCATTTCAAGGTTCGTCTGCTTCAGATAATGAGAACTGCCAGGGGGTTGGCTAGTTGCTCCTCATTTTAAGTGCTTATGTTACATAGATGATTCTGTAGATTACGTTTAGTAGGAAAACCCACATATATTTGCTTTTGTTATTTGCTATTGTCATACTCAGACACTCATGGGCAACATTTCCTTGGTTAAAATATTGAGCAACTATGTTAAAAAAGAAGCTACTCCTATATTTCTCAATATGTTTTCAGGCTGTAATGAGATATTTATGTGGAGTTATTCCTGAATGTGCCTGAAAATAAAACATATAGCTTGTACCTCTTTCGTCTTTTTGAACAGCCTAGTACCGATATTCTGAAATCTTTGGCAGAAAGGTGAGCAAACACCCCAGCGTTGAAAGCATTAATAGACTTTATGAAGCCCCACATTTACAATAAGCAACTTAACATCATGGTGTCATCACAACTATCCCAGATGGCTCATTGTTGGACTTGGCCCTTTTTGCAGGGTTATCCCCAAACCCTTTGCTTCTTTCTCCTATTTGTTTCCTGACCTGCTGTTGTTAGGACTATGGGCCCTTTACCACTACTGATCAGTATTAAAGTGCAAGTGCTCCCTGTGTAAATTGTTGTTACAATGGGTTCTCCCTGATTGGCATATTTGATTTACCGGTGAGTCCCTAGTAAAGTGCACTGAAGTGTGCCAAGGCCTGTAAATCAAATGCTACTAGTGGGCTTGCAGCACTGATTGTGCCACCCACATGAATAGCTCTGGTAAGGTAACTCAGACCTGTTCTCAGCGAGCACTCTCTCTCACCAGGACCAGACGCCACCGGACACGATCTTGAAATGCCATCTAACTCAGAAATATACCCTGTGCCTGGACACGGCCTGTTACGATTGTGGTACTGACCTGGGATTCCCCGTTGGACTTATAGGTGGTTCCCTCAATTAGAGACCATTACTTCATTCTTCACGTCGCGACACGGACGCGCTCACATCGCTGATGAACTTCAGCTTTCTTGGTGAGATATCAACAATTCACCCGTGCCCTAAGGAAGCCCATGTTTGGGCGAAACGTCTTGGCTATTCACCTTTGAAAACCAAGCACATTTTGAATTAAAGAATCACAAAGGATACAAACAACAACGTTTACTTATTTTTTTTTCAATCTGTACATACTATCTGTCCTATCTGCTCTGAATATATCCCCCTATTGAAGATCTACAAGGGCTTGCGTAGAACTTGCCTCCTGTTCTGAAGTCTCAGGGACACAAATACTTCACCCCCTGCTCCCCTGAACTTCCTTACTGGGATTTCTGACCTGCCAAGAGGTGCCTGTGACTGTGTTGAGCCTCTGGAGGTTGTTCCTGCTGTTGGGAGCTGGAAAAACATCGCAACTACAACAACATTGATGCATCGCTCTTCTTGCGGCTGTTTTTCTCATGCAGCACCGCTGTGCAAGAGGAATCTCCATGCATTGCCGCTGCTGAAACTGATGCAGCACCTGTCACCACTGAAAGAACCGAAGCATCAAGGGATCAAGGATGAAGAAAACGATGCAGCAGCACTCAACGCACCTGCATTGATCGTTGATGAATCACCGATTTCCAAGCATTGAACCTGTGCAGCATGTTTTTCCGACGCATCACCCGCGGACCAGAACGTCTTGGAATCAACGCATCACTTCCCCCTATAGACCGGATTTCACTCATCACTTCTCGTGCATACAGGGAACTGACGCATCTTTTTGTTTTTCGATGCTTACCGTCTCTGCGGCTGTATGGCCTTGAGAATTTTGACGCAACTACAGGTACTTTGAGAGAAATCACGCATCCATAGTTTTCTAGGGGCCAAGTTGTTTGAAACCTTTTTAAAGTCATATTCTTATCACATGATGTTGGAGTTTTGTCATTATGCTCTTGTTGAGTTTAGATAAAGATACTTTATTTTTCTAAACTGATGTGGTGTCCATTTGTGGTGTTATAACTGTATTATTGTGTGTTTTGAGTACAAATACTTTACATATTGCCTGTCTCCTCGTGCCAAGCTACCCAGATGGTGAGTAGGGGTTATCTAAAGTGTGTATCCACCTTATCCTAACTAGAAGCAAGGGTCCCTATTTGGACAAAGGTACCTACCTCTGCCAACTAGAGAACCCCCATTTCTGACATTCATCTACTACAATATGACCTGGATGGCTAGGCCTCAGATGCTCTCTTCTTGAGTGCTCATTCTCTGCTGGTTTTGCACACGAGCATGATGTAGACGGTGCGCTGGATATGGTTGATACTAAATAAGAAGATGTCCATTATGCCCCAGATCACTGATCATATAAAACATTTGTTTTAAACTTTAGGGAGAGAGGCTACAGTCTTTAGGTGAGCTGTGACTGAGCCACCACAAAGTCAAAGGTTAAGCCATAAAGGTTAAACTGGACTCTGTGAAGATTTGCCTCAAGCAAATATTTTTTCGCATGGAAATGCTTGTACTACATGCATCAACTAACAAAAGCAACAGTGTAGATACATAAAGTACTAAAACAGCATAAATCAAGTTGGATCGAAAGTTAAGCATTTAATGAATATCATAACACTGGAAGGTTGAGAGAGATCCACCGAGGCAATGGAGTTCCCCAAGGCCACTAATGGGTGGTATAGGCCTTGTCCTCCAATGTTTACATATGTGTTTCTCCCTTTTTAAATTATAACATTCTACCTCAGTGATTTAAATGTTCTAATAGTCTCATACCCCTTCTGCCTCAGGCTAAACTGCTATAGACCTTGCCTGTGGCTCGGGCATAACACTCTGGTTCAGACTTAAAAAAGAGTTTAACTCTTGGAAGCCAGGTATAAGGCTATAGAATACCACAAACATGAAAGAGATGAGACATAGCACTGACAGGTTATAGCACAAACAAAAAGGTTTATGAGCTTTTTTCTAACAATCTGCTGCAAGTAAGCACCTGGCCACAAGCAAAACAACAATGTATTCATTTTTATCACTTAAGAGAAGCAATGCTCCACAAAGGTATGTTGATTAGTGTCCGAGTCTTTAGGGCTTTTTCTTCAGACACCAGTTTATAAATTCAAGCTGCAGCAGGGCGCCTCAGAACTGCAGTTAAGGCCAGTAGCAAAGCATGCAGTTTCAAGTGGTTCGTGGCATCTGTTTGCACTGCCACAAAGGCACTTCTCGAGGGGGACTTTTGCACTCTTCATGCACAGTGAAGATGTTTTATAGGAGCAGGTAGGATACATATCTAGTTGTAGCAAATCCACTGTTCAACCTTTAGACACAATGTGGTTTCCTCTATCTCAGGACATTCATCACTCTCCAAACAGAGGAGAGATGTTCCGTCACGGGATGCAGTCAATAATGGCAGGACCTGGGCACCTGTATCCTTTGTGGTCAGCAAGAGACTAGTGCCACAAACTCGAAGCAGCTTTTTCACCAAAAACATCAAATGAAGACAAACAATTTACAAAAGCCTCGGTTGGGAATTACTCAATGCAGCAGCAGGAAAGTCACATCTCTCCAGAGAACGAATCAAGCAAGGCATTTTAAAGAGTAAAACCAGCAAGTGATTGTTTGCGAACCGTAAGCGAACAGAAGGGGAACTCAATGCTGGCCAGGCGCCTATTTTGTACTGCAGTGGGACCCAGTTGCTCTTCTAAGAAATGGGTTCTGTTAAAGGGACATGCACTCTAAAACTTTCACCTCAGAAGCACAAATAGAGTGTCTGCTGTTCTTTGTGGAAAGTAGTACAAATATCCAAATTCCACCATGACCAAACCACCCAATTTGGCACTAGGAGGAACAGTAAACTTACATCAGTCTTGAGATTTCCTTTAAGGACATGGATCAGAACTCTGCGCTCACTCTGTGTAGGTCTGTGTTTGACAATGAGAACTGGCTTTAGACTATCACAGTGGCTGGCAAAATTGAGAGTAAGCACAGATTTTGTTGGGTTAGGATGTCAAATTTTTAAGATAGTTTTTATTTTTAAACTGGCAGCCTTGTATTCATATGAAACATGTTATGAGTTTGTGGTCAGAGGCCATGATACATTTTTGGGACAGGTGATGGCATGGGTGGGAGGATCTGGACTGACATATAGCCAACTTTCAGTTCAAAATTGATAAGTTGAGAAGTATGTAGTTCTTATAAAGATAATTTGAAAAGGCTCAGTGTGGTTACCTGTGCAAATGAAAGTACCTAAATTGTGAGCTGGGGACACAGCTTCATATACAATTCACTGATGTTATAGTGATGATGTAGTTAGGTCTGGTAATAGGATGTTAAATACATTAAAAGAAAAATTCCCTGAAATTCACTGGAAAAACAAAGGTTACAGTGACTTTATAGTTAGGTGAAACGTAGTGTTTTCAACAAAAAAAAAATTAAATTCACTAGTTTATAGTTAACTGAAGTAACTATAACTCACGCCCCAGCCATGCACAGTAGTGTCATAAATGTCATTTCAGATGGAATCAGTGATGTATGTTATCAATGATGTTACCTGACATGACAAGATATGTGTTACATGTGAGGTCATAAGCAGCAGCTGCCACCTGAAAAAATATATACATATGTATTTGATATGATATATATATATATATATATATATATATATATATATATATATATATATATATATATATATATATCCAAGTAAGTACAGCAGTCGCTGCACTCCGCTATGACCCCTCCTCTTGTAGCAGCGGTCCGTACCGGGCAGCGAGCCCAATCAATTCAAACAGTTCACACTCACGTCTATTGGTCAAACGACAGTGCAAAGTACGGACACCAATTTGCGTGTTCTTTAGTTGTTTATTCAGCCATGACAAACAGAAACAATGTCTCTCGACGCGTTTCGGGGCTTGTCCCCTTAGTCACGAGAGAAACAGGACTTGATAGCGCAAAACGTAAATGTAAAGCTTCACATTCATTGCAGACATATTAACATAAATCACGTAATATGCTATATCAGGCATTATCTAACACACATTTCGAACGATTTAAATTGATTCTTTACCATCGTGCACAATATGTTGCAAATACAAAATTACGTGTGTGCCCGTTATGATAAATTCTTCTGTTGACTGCACAGAAGAAAAAATCTGTTTTTGATACCCCTATCTAAGCATACACCTCAAAGTAATCATATATGACCGAGGCATCCGCCGCCATAATTGTAGTTTAAATATATCTCAGAACTACAAGTTGCTATGACAACCAAGTATCGGAAGATAGCTTTACAGGGGTTGGATCACGGCCCTGCAACAAAGCGTGATGCCCAGGAAACACGTGTGATATACTGAAGGAAGGTGTAACAGCACAAACAAAGTCCGTGTAAATTGTATATGTATACGTAACACAGTTCACAGCTGTTCGTGGCATGCAACGTCATGATTGTAGTTAAAAGCAACTAGGTTTACACATTGTATTAACAGCCATGCTTGAAAAAATAACATCAAAAGATGGAATCACAGCCCTACATCCAAGTATATTACTTACAAAGGAGGTGTGACACATTGTGAAAATGTATGCCACCGCTAACTTAGTGCAAACAAAATGATTATACAAGTGGCCCTATATGCAAATTAAATAGGTACAAATGGTGTGGATGCAGTAAGTGCGTGTTACCCTAGGGTCTCAGATGTAACCACAGAGACTGTAACTGCATTGGTGGGCAGATGTAAACCAATAAACATCAAGGTACTGCAGTGCACATAATTGTCATGCATGAGGGTACCTGGGTCTATGTCTGTAAAATACAAGGGAGCAACAGGGCAAGGAACCAAGGTAATGTGGTGAGGTGTAACGGTCAAATACCACAACAAACTTTCTGGGAACTTTCTCAGGGGTGAAAAGCAAAGTACCAAGTCCAAAATGTAGCCCCCAAGTTATGGGGCCTACCTTTTCGGAAACTGTCTAGATGTCAAGTGAAGAACAGAAATAAAGTGCTCCCAAAAGTAAATGTCCATTATGAGGCAGGACGTGAGAAAAGTTAATTGCAGTCGAGTTCTTTGTGGAACCAAATCTGTGGAAGAAAAGACATAAAATGCCAAAATTCAGTGCTAAAAGAATGAAAATCTCACTAAAAACATCTAAATAAATAAATAAACAGTGCATATTATCGAAGGAAGAAGCATAATATTACAGATTACTAGAGAGAGAAGCTGGCACAGAATGCAATGATTATACTTTAAGGTGAACTGCAAGCTCCTCGTCCTGGTTAAGGCCCCCCGGTGTCTTAGTCTGGAATTCAATGATATATTTAGACTCCTTTTGACTTAATTTCAGGGTCCTGTCTCCCCCCCGGGGACTTCTCTCAATCTGTTCCAATATATGGAAACTCATTTCAGCTGGATTGGAAAAATGTGTTTCAGCAAAGTGCCTTGCCACAGGGTATTTTTCGTTCTTGTTGGCTATGGCACGGTAGTGTTCCAACACACGATGTTTGGCTTGTTTGGTACTACTACCAATATACCATAGCCCGCAGGGGCAGACAATGACACATATGACAAAATCTGTGCTACAGGTCAAAAATTGAGTCAGCTTTCTAGTTGTCCCATTGTATGTGACAGATTTTTTGTGAATACTGTGCCTGCAGGCCTTGCAGTGGCCGCGTGGGAAGAAACCCAATAGACCTAGATTTGGGGTTTTGGGATACACAGTAATGTCACTTTTCACCAACATATCACGTAGAGACTTGCCTTTTCTATACGTGATAAGAGGCGCACAGTATTCACAATTGTTTTATTTGGTGAAAATCCATTCAGTAGTGTTTGAGCAATTAATGCTCACAAAATTGTATTCTGTCACACCGCAGAGTATTTTTGACACCAACAGATCTCATAGTGAAAGCTGATTTGTACCACCAAATCAACAAGGATGTGGAGGCAGCCATCCTAGGACTTGAAACTCAGTCCGAAGTGCTACGAAAAATGTTTAAAAAAATAACACAGGGGGTATTTTCAGGGTACCTTGATCCCATAGTCCTAGTGGTGGAATTCCAGGGGGGAACAAAAGCAATATGACAAGGTCAGCGCTGGCCGTGTCATATTGCTTATATTTTGGTCTTTCAGCCATTATGCAATGCAACCACGCTGCTGTACAACATGACTCGAACAGCTGGAGGGGAAGGGGCAAGGAACAGCAGGAGGAGGGCAGGAGGGGGCCAGCAACACAGCGGACAGTGTTAAAACATGCATGCCTAGAAAAAGTAGCTCAGAAAGGAGCCCATTGGAAGGACACTGCACCAGGAAACAGTACTTTTGCCATGTCTTAAGGGAGGGAAAACACAAAAAGAGGAAGTGAAGCTGGCATGTGCTGATAAAAGAGAAGCAAGCAAAAGAGAGTGACAATATAGCCAAGCAATGGTAAGAGATGTGCAGGCTCTAAGCCCCCTATAAGTACAATGTTTTGCAAGCAACAGACTAAACAGGAAACTGAAAACCAGTCTCCTCTAACATCTCGGCAACGAACATCATAGAGTCAGTAGGCTTAAACAGGTCCTCATAAGTTCGAATATTTTCCAGCAATTTGTATTTTCTTGATATGTGGGAGCTGAATCACTAAATTGAACTACCAATTTGAATTTCATGAGATAATCAGGACACTGAATGTGCGCCTAATACCATGCCAGATCACACCTGTAAGACATTGGGTTATTGGTTGGGGGAAGCCTCATTTAGCTAACAACCACAACCCTTACCAGGATAAACCACAATAAGTCACTGAATTAACATGTGCTTAACCCTCTGGCAGCTTGGCACAAAAGCAGTAGACAGTCAATGTGTAACGTATTTATGCACCACATAAACCGCAATCAAGTGAAAACACAACTCAAGAAATATCAAAAACAAATTTAGAAAAGTAGAGTAAATTTTATGAAACAAAATTGTACCAAAATTACAAAAATCCAATCAATAGAGCAGGAGATATTCAAGTTTAACGTGTTTAGGGAAAATAACTCCTAAAGGCACAAGGCGCCATCTGAGGGTATTGGGTGGTGCTAGACCAGGACAAAGTCACAAGTTGTGACTGTGGCGCATGGGCCAGACAAAGAACCAAGCTTAACCCGCTGGGAGTTGTACCTTGCGTCACTCAGTGTCTGGTCTGAAGAAGCTTGCAGCTGTGTGGTGAGGGTTTGTATCACTCGTGTTCTTCCGATGAAGCTCTCGACTGTGGCAAAGGTTTGCAGGTCTTTGCGTTGCTTGGTGTCAGATTTGATGGAACCTTCAGTTAGGCAATGAGGAGTTCTCTCTAATGCCAGCCAAGGGTCCAGGACCTGGGGAGGCACTTCTTGGGAATCAGAGACTCACTCCAGCATAGGTCAGCAGCAGGTCCAGTTGCAGCAGGTCAGCTGGAACTTGCAGGGAAGTCACTGAAGCTTATTGTGTCCCTGTACCTCAAACAAGAGGTCAGCAAACTGAGCCTTGGAGTCACTCTAGCTTGCCTGAGATTAAGCAAGCAGGTGCAATCTTTCTTCTCAGACAAAGGGAGTCCTTCAAGCAACAGAGTAGTCCTTCTGTAAGTTCTACAGGTCCAATAGTATTCTGAAGAGTGTCTCTAGAGGTTCAATATTTATACCTGGTGCGAACCTCTGTGTGTGTGTGGGGAGGGTCCCTCTCCTACCCCAACATCTGGTTCTGGAAGGATTATGTTACTTACCCTGTTCTTGACATCTAGTGCTGTAGATTTGCAGGCTTGCATAAGTCCGCCATCTATTGTTGGGCTCGGATGATTACAAGTTATTTTTGTTACAGGACGTTTTCGTTTTCTTCAAATCACGAGGCTAGATGATGACTCCTCTTGAACTAGGCATGGTCATCGACGCCATCTTCAGATTGTTTTGCCGTGGGTAGGTGAGAATGTAAGAATGCTGTATGCCATGAGATGTCCATGCATTATTATGACATAAAGTGTATGAACTGCGATCTAAACATGAATGTTTGGAGAGGAGGGATGGCACATGTGAATTTACAGCACTATGGGCCCGATGTAGGTAAACTCCAATTTACCACTTCTTAAATACCGAATCATACCGATTCGGTATTTAAGAAGTGGTAAATTGGAGGGGGGGAGATGTGGGTATTTCAGAATCGGTAAATACCGAATCTGTAAGATTCGGTATTTACCGATTCTGTAAATACCGAATCGGTATCCCCCATTGATTCCTATGGGCCTTGAAGCCCATAGGAATCAATGTGCATTACCGAATCAGTATTTACCGATTCGGTAATTACCGATTTCTGCAAGGGTGCAGGGGGTGTCACTTTGACACCCTCTAGCACCCCCAATACTGGCTTGTGTGCCATGTGGCAAACAGACATGCCCTAAGGGCATGTCTGTCTGTCACATGGCATAGGTGTGCATGCACACATGTGCATGCACACCTGGGTTCGGTATTTTAACACCCAATTGGATTGGGTGTTAAAATACCGAATCTGAAGGGCCTGTGGGACTGAAAGCAGTCCCACCTACATCCCGATTTTTTAAAATCGGTAAACTTACCGATTCGGTATTTTACCGATTCGGTAATTTTACCGAATCAGTAAAATACCGAATCGGAGAAAAAAAGGTCCCCTACATCTCAAAAGGCCAAATACCGGTCGGAAACGGCCGAATTTGGCAGTTTCCGACCGGTATTGGCCACCTACATCGGGCCCTAGATGCCAAGAACAGATGCTTACAGGGTAAGCAACATAATCCGTTCGAGGCATGCGTGCTGTAGATACAGATGCTTTGCATATACTGTAAAACAGTCCCTCTACCAAGGTAGTGGTTAACTTGTGAGGGTTGCAGTTGTTTGAAAGAGTGTTTTAAGTACTGTCTGACCAACATTAGCTTGTTGTCGTGCAAATACATCAACACAATAATGTTTTGTGAAGGTGTGTGGAGTAGCCCATGTTGCTGCTTTACAAATATCAGCAATAGGAACGTTTCTTAAGAAAGCCATGGAAGCTCCAATCTTTCTGGTGGGGTGGGCCTTTGGGGAAACAGGTAAGACTTGTTTAGCTTTTGCATAGCATGTTTGGATACATTTAACTATCCGTCTTGAAATGCCTGATTTTGAAATTGCCTTTCCCATAGGATGAGGTGCAAAGGAAACAAACAATTATTTTGTTTTTCTAAATAATTTTGTCCTGTCGATGTAATACATTATTGCCCTTTTGACATCTAAAGTGTGTAATGTCCTTTTGTGCAACTGTGTCTGTCTGGTTTTGGGAAAAAACAGGTAAATCAATGGATAGAGTAACATGAAAAACAGAAACCACTTTTAGTAGTATATTTGGGATAGTTCTAAGTACTACTCTGTTCCGATGTAGTTGAAAGAAAGGCTCTTTGAGAGTTAACACCTGAATTTCACTGACTCTTCTAAGAGAAGTATTAGTGATTAAAAAGGCATGTTTCCATGAAAGGTACTGCAATTGACAAGAGTGTAATGGGTCAAAAGGAGGTGATTAATCTTGTTAGGAAAATGTTTAAGCTCCATGGTGGGCAAATTAAATCTTGGAGGAATTATCCTTTTAAGTCCCTTCATAAAGGCTTTGATAACTGGAATTTTAAACACAGATATGTGTAGAAGAGTAGGCCAATCATGCAGTTTGTAAATGCAATGAGTATAACATAATTGTCTGTACCTTAGCATGAAGAGGGCCGACGTCTTGTTTGTGGTAGAACATAACAAATCTTTTCCAATTTGCTGCATAACATTGCCTTGTATTTGGTTTATGAGCCTCTTTCAGAATGTTCATACATTCTTGAGGTAAACGTAAGTATCTATATTCTAAGACTTCAGGAGCCAAATTGCAAAATTAATTTCTCTGGGATTTCTCTAGGATTGGGATGTCTTAGTGTTCTGTGGTTCTGTATGAGAAGGTTCGGGTTGAGGTTACGCCTCTCGTATAGGACTAAAGACAATTCTAGGAATATTGGAAATCATGGTTGTCAAGCCCATGTTGTAGCTATTAGTATCATGGTGAGAGATGTTGGTCTGAGTTTCCTGACAACTAAAGGTAGTAGTGGGAGAGGTGGAAATGTGCATGCAAATATCCCTGACCAGTTCATCCATAGAGTATTGCTTTGGGATTAATGGTGTGGATACCAGCTTGCGATGTGTGGGTATTTTGTTTTTTCTTTTGTTGCAAACAGGTCTATTTTCCGAACCCCCTACTTGTGAAAATATGGTTGAATAACACTTGGGTGAATCTCCCATTCATGGACCTGGTGTTGCATTCTGCTTAGAAAGTTCAAAATTAAGTAGTTAGAAGCAGAATTTTTTTTATCAACAGGAGGGCCACCTGAAAGGATGGACAAAACACAGGAGGATCTAGAGCTCGCTAGACAAGACTTTAGAGAGAAGTTAGATGAGAAATGTAAAGCTCAATGGCTAAATAGGAATATGGAGAACTAGGAGTATGATGTGAAGGCTGGTGCCCTGCTGGCATGGAAAGCCAGACCTCACCGCTCAAAAAACAACATTAGCGAGTTAGTAATAAATAACAGCGGGGATAAATCTACCGGCATAGAGGACATACAGGACTGCCTGCTCACCTTATTCACAGAACTTTATAGGGAGAACTTGAGCCCCTCCAAACAAAAAATATGGGCATGGCTGAGCACTAAATCATTAACTTCCCTAACGCAGGCTGGTAAAGATCTCCAGGACTCATCATTCTCCGAGAAGATAAAAACTCAAATAAAGATATCCAAAAATAAGAAACCACCCGGTATGGATGCCCTCCCAAACGAGGTTTATAAACTTTTGTCGGATGAGGTAACTCCAGCATTGGGGACTTTATTTCAGTCAATTTATAACCCTACTGGGCAAATCCACAGCTCATGGAGGGAAGAAACTATCGTTTTAATACCTAAATCTGGGAAAGACCCCCCAGAGCAGACTCCTATCGTCCGATCTCCCTGCTGAATGCCGATTATAAAATCTTTACGGGCATATTAGCAGGAAGATTGGCTAAACTGACCTGGATTGGTCAATACCGACCAAAAGGGATTCAACAATGGACGTTACATCCAGGAACAGACGCAGCTGCTTATTGGCAACATAGATCTGGCCACAGTAAGATCAGAACCCTTGGCTGTAATCGCTTTAGATGCCGCCAAGGCGTTCAATAGGGTCTGCTGGGCGTACCTTTGGGAATTATTGGAAGTAATGGGATTCCGCCCTGTGTTTAATGCTACCAGGGAGCCTCAGCAAAGATTTTGACCAACGGATCGCTCACCTCCAAATTTGAAATTCACAGGGGAACTAGGCAGGGGTGCCCTATTTCCCCCCTGTTGTTTGATTTATACATAGAGCCGTTGGCCCAGGCTATAAGGTTAGATGGACTAATCCCTCCCTTTAAATCTCAGCAGTATTCATCTAAAATAGCATTATATGCGGATGACATTATCCTCTATACCAGCGACCCAGAAGTAACAATGTCACGAGTTGGGATCATCCTGGGGGAGTTTGGTCTAATCTCTGGTTATCTAGCCAACTCCTCCAAAACTGAGGTAAATGTGCTGGAATATTGAGCAGTGGAGGTTGCAGACCAGTACAGTCTTTTTCGCTAACGATAGACTCTTAACAATGTACCTGGCAGCGACTAATAGAGGATTATTGCTATGTCTTATCCTGCTGGTGCGCAGAGAAATTTGTATGAAATGGAAAGATCCTAGTCCCCCAAGAATGGAGGATTGGCTTAAATCTGCATTAGCGATGGCTCGCCTTGACCTTGTTGGCTCTAGTAACACCTCAACCAGTCTTTGGCAACCTCTTTTTAATATGGGCCGAGATCTGAGACTGCTTTGATAACTATGCGGAAAGGTAACCGGTCCTATGATTACACCTTAACTCTAACGAAAAGAGTTGGTCGGGAGACCTAAGCAAGTGCAGGTAGCCGGAGGGCACCCAGGTTTATAACAACGGCTGTAACATTCTGCAATATGCTTATAGGTGAGATGAGGACACATTTTTTAAAGTTCGCAATTTGATTGCTTGTCCCTGCGACATATTAGGAGATGAATGTTGTGGTGTACTGCTAATTTCCATATTTTCAGTGCCAAATTAGATAATTGGAGAGAGTGTGTCCCCTCCTGTTTTTCTAAATAATACATAATTGTCAATTCAATTAAAAAAGTCTTTATTGCGATTATTCATCATAAGAAGACAGAAAATTTATAAACTACAAAATACAGCTATGTACAGTCATAAATGCACCTTAAAATTGTCGTTGCAAATTGCAGTTAAAATATAAATATCTGTATTAAGATAAAATTCATTAAAACAGAATTAAATTTATCGTGCGCATAAGACTTTACATAAATCTACAAAACAGTGGTATGAAAATCCTTTAACATCCAATTTGTAGCATAACATGACAAGCCTAGGGGTGTCGTGGCTAGCTATTAGGACCTCCATTTTTTTCCCGAATGGCCCAAGACCAGCTCAGAAACTTAGCTACCCCTATAACCGCGGTGTCATTGCACCTAGTTTTCAGTAGCCTTTTAGCAATTAACGCAGAACTAGTTCCCAGGGATCTGCATAGGGGTTTGAGCCACGTGCTCCGTGGTTGTTGGTAGGCAGGGCAAACATATAATAAGTGGCCAATGTCTTCTATGCAATCCGGGCAGAAAAAGCATTTATCACCAGTATCAGGTGCCCATTTACATGTAAACTTCCTAAGCAGAAGTGTCTCAACTCGGAACTGGTGGTAGAGCTTGCCATCTCTAGGTTTCGCTATTAAATCCCAATAACCTTCCAGACATGGTTCATCCTTAAATTCCCAGAAAACACTAGTCAGGGATGGGCTAGTCAAAGAGGATTATCTCAAATTTTATTATGATTCCAATAAGCTGCTCTATAGATTGCTTTTGGTGGGAATTCAGCGGACGCTGGACTGCCCCACAGGTCCCTCATCCCCATATCAATGCGCATAGCTTTGATGCTGGATAGCCATGGAATCTTATTCGAACAGACCAGTCGCCTTACTTCAGTCAATCCCCTTGCGAATAAATGTAATTCTTGGGTTGTCCAAAGCCTTCTCCAGAAAACCAGCATCCTATACCGTGCAATGTCCTCAATTGCATGGCATCCAAGGTCTAAAAGTAGAGAGATGCGGGGAGTTGATTTGGGAAGGTCCACAATTGATCTTAGAAATGTATTCTGGGCTAGAGCTAGGTGGGTTAAGTTACTGGATCCCCAAATCTCAGCGCCGTATAAAATTGCGGGAATAAGTTTTGTGGTATATATTTTGACTGCAGGGGCTATAGGCTTAGTTTGTGACAGCCTATGTTCCTTTATCAGTGGTCCCGCAAGCTGTGAGTGTTTCAACGCAAGTAACTTCACCTGGGGAGTCCAGCTCAATTTTTCGCCAATGGTGACACCTAGATAAGTAAAGACATCGGTCTGCTCCAAGAGCTTCCCGCTCATGAAAACTCTTAAAGTAACAGACCAGGCCCCGTGGAGAACCATAAATTTACACTTCTCCACGTTGACCACTAGTTTATGGTCGCAGCAGAACTCCTCAAAACGGGACAGTGCCAGCTGGAGCCCCTGACTCATTTTAGATAGAATCAAGGTGTCATCTGCGAACATGAGCAGTGGCACCCGTTGACCGGCTAGGATGGGCGCGCCCGTAGAGTAATTATCAAAGTACCGCACCACCCCATTTATGAATAGTGAAAATAGGGTGGGGGCCAGCACACACCCTTGGCGAATGCCCTTCCCAACTTTAAATTTCTCGGTGACCTCACCCGGTTTCCCCCATCGGACCAGGGCAAAGTTGGAATTATGAAGTCTAACCACAAAGGCCAATAGTTCCTTGGGCATCCCTAATCCTAGGAGAACATCCCACAATTTTGTTCCTGGGACTACGTCAAACGCGGATTTTAAATCCACGAAAGCAGCAAAGATCATTCCCCTACCCAAGAGGACCTCCTTCCAGTACAGCAGGACGAATCTGAAGACTTGATCAAGGGTCCCCATGTAAGCCCGAAACCCTGCCTGTAGTGGGGATAAGATGTTCTCTTCAACCATCCAGTTCTGGATCCTACCCAGTAGCACTCGTGCTATGATTTTTTGTAGCGCATCGATGAGGCTAATGGGTCTATAGTTGGCCGGAGTGGAACGATCCCCCTTCTTATAAATTGGGATAATTTCCGCTCCGGACCAAGATGTCGGGATAGGGGCTAACCCCGCTAATGAGTTATTTAGATTCGTAAGGTATGGGATCCAAAGGTCAGAGTCCTGCCTAAATAGGTCACCTGGAGTACAATCGGGCCCGGGCGCCTTACCACATTGGATGATCTTTAACACTGCCTCGACCTCTTTGGTACTAAATATCAAGGGGGTATCTATATTAATGTGCAGGACAGGGGCTTCACTTTCCGTGCCCTGCTGAAATTGGGCTTCAAAAAATGCGACCCAGTTCTGTGGGTCCACATTGTTACTTGGAACGATCGACCTCTGCCCATTCCCCCATTTTATTAGGTCCCAAAACTGAGTCATATTCCTGCCCTTACATGCTAATTGCAAAAAACACAGTTTCATGAGGCACAGGTTCAGAGCTGATTTGCATATAGCCAGTGTCTAACCCAGGGTGGTGTGGAGTGCAAAAAAACGATGGATTTAGGCCCAGATCCTTGTACTGGGGTGAATGTATGACATTGTTCTACATTCTGTCCATCAACTGTGTTTTTTGCAATTTTCACCCCGAGTGTGCTGGGTATACTCAGACAAGAGTCCCAGGCTCTCCACACCACTGGAGTCAAGCTGTCCAGGCGGATGAAGGCTGATAGCCAGAAACCGGTCCTTGGATGCTTGATTCCGGTCTGGGAAAGACATGGCTTGGTAGTTCGGACTGGACTGTTCCCATGAGGGACAGGTTCAGAGCTGATTTGCATATAGCCAGCGTCTAACCCAGGGTGGTGTGGAGTGCAAAAAAACGATGGATTTAGGCCCTGATCCTAGTACTGGGGTGAAGGTATGACATTGTTCTACATTCTGTCCATCAACTGTGTTTTTTGCAATTTTCACCCCGAGTGTGCTGGGTATACTGAGACGTGAGTCCCAGGCTCTCCACACCACTGGAGTCAAGCTATCCAGGCTGATGAAGGCTGATAGCCAGAAACCGGTCCTTGGATGCTTGATTCCGGTCTGGGAAAGACATGGCTTGGTAGTTCGGACTGGACTGTTCCCATGAGGCACAGGTTCAGAGCTGATTTGTATATAGCCAGTGTCTAACCCAGGGTGGTGTGGAGTGCAAAAAAACGATGGATTTAGGCCCAGATCCTTGTACTGGGGTGAATGTATGACATTGTTCTACATTCTGTCCAACAGCTGTGTTTTTTGCAATTTTCACCCCGAGTGTGCTGGGTATACTCAGACGTGAGTCCCAGGCTCTCCACACCACTGGAGTCAAGCTATCCAGGCTGATGAAGGCTGATAGCCAGAAACCGGTCCTTGGATGCTTGATTCCGGTCTGGGAAAGACATGGCTTGGTAGTTCGGACTGGACTGTTCCCATGAGGCACAGGTTCAGAGCTGATTTGCATATAGCCAGTGTCTAACCCAGGGTGGTGTGGAGTGTAATAAAACGATGGATTTAGGCCCAGATCCTTGTACTGGGGTGAATGTATGACATTGTTCTACATTCTGTCCATCAACTGTGTTTTTTGCAATTTTCACCCCGAGTGTGCTGGGTATACTCAGACGTGAGTTCCAGGCTCTCCACACCACTGGAGTCAAGCTATCCAGGCTGATGAAGGCTGATAGCCAGAAACCGGTCCTTGGATGCTTGATTCCGGTCTGGGAAAGACATGGCTTGGTAGTTCGGACTGGACTGTTCCCATGAGGCACAGGTTCAGAGCTGATTTGCATATAGCCAGTGTCTAACCCAGGGTGGTGTGGAGTGCAAAAAAACGATGGATTTAGGCCCTGATCCTTGTACTGGGGTGAAGGTATGACATTGTTCTACATTCTGTCCATCAACTGTGTTTTTTGCAATTTTCACCCCGAGTGTGCTGGGTATACTCAGACGTGAGTCCCAGGCTCTCCACACCACTGGAGTCAAGCTATCCAGGCTGATGAAGGCTGATAGCCAGAAACCGGTCCTTGGATGCTTGATTCCAGTCTGGGAAAGACATGGCTTGGTAGTTCGGACTGGACTGTTCCCATGAGGCACAGGTTCAGAGCTGATTTGCATATAGCCAGTGTCTAACCCAGGGTGGTGTGGAGTGCAAAAAAACGATGGATTTAGGCCCAGATCCTTGTACTGGGGTGAATGTATGACATTGTTCTACATTCTGTCCAACAGCTGTGTTTTTTGCAATTTTCACCCCGAGTGTGCTGGGTATACTCAGACATGAGTCCCAGGCTCTCCACACCACTGGAGTCAAGCTATCCAGGCTGATGAAGGCTGATAGCCAGAAACCGGTCCTTGGATGCTTGATTCCGGTCTGGGAAAGACATGGCTTGGTAGTTCGGACTGGACTGTTCCCATGAGGCACAGGTTCAGAGCTGATTTTGCATCCTTAGTCCCCTATTATTTAACATCCATGTCAGACCCCGGCAGCGATCACAGAGGAGGCTGGGATGTCATTCTCTTATGCTGATGACACCCACATTATTTTCTCTCTCTCTGCGGGCAAGGAGGCGGAACCATCTGTTCTCCTGTCTGGGCTGAGTAAAATTGCATCCTGGATGCAGGCCAATTTTCTTAAACTTAATGGTGTAAAAACTGAGGTCCTGATCTTGGGAAAAAGAAAGATCTCTGCGGACCTCTCCATTGGCCGACAGAAATGGGTGCCCTACCTCACCCGTCTCTTCATGTCCGGAACCTTGGCTTTATTAATGACAATTTACTATCTATGCGTCAACAAGCCCTGAAGGTGGATGCAAACTGTTTCACCATCTTGAAATGTTTGAAGACAATTGTTTGGATGTTGCCAAGCTGCACCCAGAGAACCATAGTCCAGGCACTGGTAAAGTCTAGATTGGACTACGGCAACATTCTCTGCTTTGGAACCAATTAAGACGTGACACGCAAGCTGCAGTTGGTGCAGAATTCTGCTACAAGATTGCTTTGCCAGGTTCCTAGAGCGGCCTCCATCTCGGGCTCTTTGAAAGACCTCCATTGGCGGAGAGCTGAGAGACGGATCAAGTTCAAAGCTCTGAGCTATATGTTCAGGGTCAAGTAGGGCACGGCTCCTCAATATTTGCTACATCTACTCAAACCCTATTTACCATCACACACTCTTCGCTCTATCACCCAAGCTAAATTCATAGTGCCTAGGATTAGGCTGTCCCGTATAGGTTGTCGCTCCTTTGCTTACCTGGGCCCCTCTCTATGGAATGCTCTTCTCTTACCACTCCGGAATGAAACCAGTTACTCACACTTTCATAAGTTACTCAAAACCTGGTTGTTTAATCAGTGATTTCTTTCCTGCTCCTTCTCTGGCTTGGAGCTGGGAAACCATTTTTGGGTAGCTGTTGCTACCGATATAAATGTAAATAACATAACATGTCGTCATTGCTTGTTATTGGCATTTGAGGAACAGGTATTGTTTCCTCTGCCTCTTCCCTTAAAATTGTTTCCTCTAAAGGAGCCTCTGTAGAAGGTTTTAGATATCGAAGTTTGTCTTTGATTTTTGTATTGTGACCTACTGTCTGTGGTTGCTGTTTTGGCACCTTGGTTATAATTGGGCATACAAAAAGAACCACAACAGGAGTTAGATGGTAGAGCTCCCATTGATTTTGCTACCTTGGTGTCCTTTTTCATTTTCTCGAGGGCTGTGTCTTGAGGTCCGAAAAGATGTTCTTCATCGAATGGGAGATTTAGTATAGCCTGCTGTACATCAGGCTTAAATCCTAATACCCTTAACCATGCATGCCTGCATAATAGGATACTGGTGTTAATACCCCTAGCTGCTGCGTCTAGTGCACATTTAATCTAATTGTTGGTAGTACGTTTACCTTCATTTACTATTTATGGCCCCTTTTTCTATGTTCCCCTGGGAAATGTTGGAGGATCCCCTCTATTTCATCCCAGTGGGTCCTGTCATACCTCGTTAACATAGCCTTGCTATTGGCTATACAGTAACAATTAGCTGTTTGTGCCGCAACTCTTTTACCAGAGGTATCTATGAGGTTGGACTCTTTTTCTGGATTGGTGCATCTCCAATTGTTTGAGAGTTAGCTCTTTTTCTTGTGTTTGGCACTACTAAAGAGTCTGGGGTTAGTTGGCCTTTAATAAAAAGGAGGTCTGATGGTACTGCCTTGTATTTTTTGTCAATGCGTGGAGTAACTATCCTTGCTTCGACAGATTTTTAAACCTTTTGTTGGAATGACGTATCATGCCTTTGAGTAATGGTAAGTATTGTGCCCCTCTATGTGCATTACACAACGTCTGAGACAGAAAATCGTCCTCTATTGAGTCTTTATATAAAGAGGCTTGATGGAATTTGGCTGCATGTGCTATTATGTCCTGATAAGCAGAGGTATCTTCAGGTGTTGATGGGCGAGTGGGATATAAATCAGGGTCAGTGTATGCTTGAGGCTCAATATCATAATTGTCCCAAGGATCCCCTGGTTGTGTATCATCTGGGATATCATGATCTTCCTCTACTATAGATTGAGGGGATATGTTACCTGCCTCAGACAAATGTAGTGAGTAAGGTGGTGGAGGAGGAGGTGTTTGTGGTATTGATAAAGTGGGAATAGGAATTTGTAATGGACGAGTTGCAGTATTCTTTCTCTTCTTCACGGGTTGAACAGGAATGTCCAATGCCTCGTCAAAACTCAACTGTTCTTTAGAAGTCAGTTGTTTTGGTGGTTGTATCATTATTTTCTTAGTTCCAGGCTGAATTTGCATTCTTTTTTGTTTTGGATTGAGCTTTTGATGAAATTGCTCGAGTATTGGCTCTGGAGGAGATTTCGGACCGAAAAGAATCTTTTCGGTGGTGGAAGCTTTGTTTTCGATGAGGAAATATTTGGTTCTAAAATATGGAGTCTGTTTCAGTGAAGAGACAGAAGATCGAGGTGTTGCGGCCTCAGTTGAAAAGGAGGTGGAGGCCCCGGCTGTACGCCAAACTCTTGGAGCAAAGCCGGAGGGCGTAGTTTCAGTCATGTTTTCAGTGAACGTCATGGCTTGTCTCTAGTGGTGGCCCATGAGCACATTTTGCATTGGAAACCAATGGTTTGGGCTTGGGGTCAGGAGTCGAAGTACTCACAGTCCATTGTTTCTGCACTGGCTGAATAATGGTTGAGTTGTCCCTGGATTGAGACTCTGAATCATGGATGGGAAGTGATTCCTCCTGCACAGTTGAAACTTCTTCCTCCTCTTCTTGTCGAACGAAGATGTCCGGGACATCATCCGCTTGTTTGCGCTGCATTTCCAGTTGTCTTGCACGTCGGTACCGAAGAGCCTTTTTGGACCGAAAGGATTTGCAGGCCTCACAGGTGTCTTTGCAGTGCTCGGGCGAGAGGCATAAGTTACAAACTGAATGTTGGCCGGTGTGAGGGTATTTGGAGTGACACTTCCGACAGAAACGGAATGGAGTACATTCCATTAAAACTTTATTCTCCGAGAGGGTTAGAAAAAGAGACATTTTGCATGTCCGGGCGCGGCCCGCGGGAGCAAACCAAAGACCTGCTACGGAAAGGGTGCATGGGAAGCAATAGTATACTGATCGCAACAGTACCGCTAACAGATATAACAGGACCGAAGGGAGCCCGAAAGAGTCTCGAACCGGAGCGCGAGATACTACATCCGAAACCATCTGCAGAAAAAAACAATCTGAAGATGGTGTTGATGACCAAGCACTCTATTACCAAGAAAAGGAATCACACAGCCTCGTGACTCAAAGAAAACTTCTTGGTACAAAAATATCTTGTAATCTTCTGAGCCGAACACTAGATAGCAAACTTATGTAAAGCATATGCATCTACTGCACACATGCCTCGAACAGATCCTTCCCTGTCTAAGTTCCAAACTGTTCAGGGTGACAAACACAGGGCAGGCCCAGTTTCAGATTCCTTTGTGGGTGGAGAAAGCACAGCCCACTGAAATGTATGTGAGGCCAAGTACAGTCCCTCCCAGTTGTCCTGCTAGTATGGGCCATCCTGTCCACATCTAAGCCCCCTTTGTGTTGCTGTCAAAATGGAATACAAAACACCAACAGCAGCACTGTCAGAACCCCTTTCAGAGGGCCATGGGGCATGCAGAGGCTACTGGGCCCAGTTGTTGTGGTTGAGGTCTTTTAATACTGATGTCCTCACCTACTATGGATCCTCCACAACTGTGCAAATAACCCCTTCTGTACCTGACTCTAAAGTTGTAACTGTGGTGAAGTACTCAAAACTCCCTTAGGATTGATGTTTGCACAGGTCAGTGAACAAGACTCATAACTCAAAGTGCAATGACCAGTTTAATACTCGCTTTTATAGAAAAAAGAAGTGTTTTTATTTCTAAAACTACACATGCAAAGTTATACAATATTCAAAAGCAATAACAATCCCCCTTGAGATCGGGACTCTAGCAGTTACCAGGCAAATCCCTGTCCCACCCTTCTTTGTGTTATGAGTTTGGAGTTATTCCACAGTCACTGGTAGCCGTATCCAGGGAATTCAAACTATTAGGCAGCACTCAAGAGTTATCCCTTTGACTCTTTAGAAATTAGTCAAAAGTGTCTAGGGTGCTGCAGCACAGCCGGTCCGTTCCAGTGATCAGTGCTGTTCCCGATCAACAGATACAAAGGTAGGTTACTATTCTGCCCTGCAAGGGAGGGGGTGCTGGTGTGACCAAGGTCATTTGGTTAGGGCAGGAAGAAGAACTAGTGGGTTTCCTCAACTGGTTAAATAATCAGGATCCCAGTCTGAAATTTACATGGTTGTACAGTCGCAACAAAGCCGTGTATTTAGATCTATATATAGAGGAGATTGAGGATACTTTATATACCAGTGTCCATCAGAAACCTACGGATAGGAATTCTCTCTTACTGTATGATTCCTACCACCCCAGGTCATTGAGAGACAATCTGCCTGTGGGGAAATTCCTTTGTTACCACAGGAATTGTTCCTCTACTAAGGGGTACATGGAACAATCACAGGAATTGAGTAAGAAACTACAAGATAAAAATGACCCTGCAAAAACTATAAAACATGCTAGAAAAAGAGCATTGAATACCCCCCGGAGTGCACTTCTAGAGAAGAATGTAAAAACAAAAGATGAACGTGTACCCGTGGTTATGACCTTTGATCCACTGAGTACTAAGATTTGACAATCAATTCATAAACATTGGGCCCTATTGTCGAATAATAACTTCAAGATGCCTCCCCCAAGATTCGCTTTTAAGAGATCCAGCAATCTTAAGGACAAGTTGGTGCACACCTGGGCACAAGCAGTACGGAATATGAATGAGAGTACCATCCCTAAGGGCCATTTCCCGTGCGGAACATGCTCGATGTGTTCTCTTACGAAGAAAACCACGAGTGTGTTGCTATCATCGGGACGGGAATGGTTCCTTTCTCATTTTAGTAACTGCAACACCACTAATGTGGTGTATAGGCTACAGTGTGAGTGTGGCCTGTACTATATAGGTCTCACCACTAGAAAGATCAAAACGAGGGTCCAAGAACACCTTAGCACAATAAAGGCAGGCAAATTAACAACTAAACTGGTGCAACATTGTCATAGCACCACACACAGCTTCACGTGGGTAGTGCTTGAAAAAGTAATTGGCACCCCACACAACATTGACAAGATCCTTTTCTCAAAAGAAGCTCGATGGATCTGTAAAGAGAAAACTGCCCAAGAATTGATTGAGTGGAATAGGACTGCAACACCACTAATGTGGTGTATAGGCTACAGTGTGAGTGTGGCCTGTACTATATAGGTCTCACCACTAGAAAGATCAAAACGAGGGTCCAAGAACACCTTAGCACAATAAAGGCAGGCAAATTAACAACTAAACTGGTGCAACATTGTCATAGCACCACACACAGCTTCACGTGGGTAGTGCTTGAAAAAGTAATTGGCACCCCACACAACATTGACAAGATCCTTTTCTCAAAAGAAGCTTGATGGATCTGTAAAGAGAAAACTGCCCAATAATTGATTGAGTGGAATAGGGTTGGCTGATTGTTATACCGCTAAACCTTGTTCCACACATTTACATATATGTTCCACTTCGGAAGATTCTTTGGAATCATCACTTTGGGGTCAATGATTGGATTGTCTCTTCATAGTGCCACATTGTATTACTGTGGTTTGAAGGACTCCCAACAGTAACAGGGCACGTCTTGTGGCAGTATTTGTAGTAGTGGGTGAAATATTTTCCGCGCTGTAAGAAACAAGTGAGGCGAGATAGTATGACATGTACGGCACAGAGTACTATGGAGTCAATATCAGGAGGTTTTGTGTACCGCCCCTCTGTTTTTATTCTGGAGATAAAAAATGAGGATAAAGCGCCAGGTAAGATAACTTGGTGGCGCGTTTTTCAGTTTCCAGTTGTGCTTTATGACGGGGTAAAATGAAGAAGAAAAATACCTAGTCATATAGAGCAGGCAATAGTAGCTTTACCAAGAGTTATTAGTGATGTGATTTGTGCATCGACATGAGGTATCTTAAAAAGTAGGAGTGCGAGAGAAAAATGTTGTGTATCTTCGCTTTGTGTGAAATAAAGTTGGTCGCCTCCTCTTATATATATATATATATATAAAAAAAAGGGCCATGAGTGGTGGAACGGACGTTTTTTATGTCAACTAAAGATGGTTATGAGTTGTTTGATGTGCAGATGCTTGTTAAGATTGAGATCGTTGGGTTTCTACCAATCTAAGATGGCGGCATACATCTTGCGGGATCACGCGAGGGGCCTCGTTAGCTGAAAGATAAACAGAGTCGGCTTATGCTGATATGCTAAGGAGGAGACAACATGCTCCGTGAGGCCTTGGTCGGTAAGGTTGGAGGGAGACCAGGTTTGATGCACATTTCTGCGCAGGTAAAATTAACATCTATACGCTTAGTGGCCACAAAGGCGTTTAGTGGATGCAACCCTTGTAAAGTGTGAATACGGCTAATAGGGATTCTGGCATGCCGCGACTAACACAATGGCGTTCAGTGGATGCAACCCTTGTAATGTGTAAATACGGCTAATAGGGATTCTGGCGTGCCGCGGCTGCAGTTCAATCCTGGAGCAAGACACAGTAGTGTCATTATGGTTGCAGTACGAAGTGGGGCTACATGCAGGGTGTGAGAGACTCGCTGTGACTACATATTTGTGTGTCATTACTAATACAGAATGCATCTGTTATTTTAGATATGGTAGTAGGTTTTTCTTTTTGTTAACGCGGTGTAGATACATTTTGGAACAACAATTAGAGGAGATATGAGTGCTAAAACATGGCACTGTTAAAATATGGTAGTGGTACACCACAGCGTTTGTCAAATCAATATCAATAGAAGTCTATAGGGATACGAAGTGTGGCTAGATGCAGGGTGCGCGGTGACCACACTTGTGTGATAATAACAAACAGACTGCATCTGTTTTTTAGATTCATGTAACGACTGAAGGACTGAACCGAAAAGGAGGACTCACGTGGGGAGCCTTTTTTTATGATTTCATGAACCTCTAAGCTGGTAGGCGACACAGTGGCTTATTGAGGGTAAATGTGTCCATGATAAGACGTATGGAAGAGAGAGAGTTTGATAGAGAGTGTGACTAGCAATATGCCTAAAAGAGGGTCTATTTCTATTTTTACATTTGTTGACAGTTTTTTAGAATGTGTCCAACCTAGGTGCTGTGGCGAAAAGTCTGGCCCTGAAGAAACTGCCCAAAAAACGAGAGGCAGTGAAACATGTTGACATTCAGTAATGGTATGCATAAATATCATCTTACTTGGCTTTTACTTTTGATTGGGTTCACTCGGCAAAGAATAAAGTTGTTGCGAGTTTGAGTGAATCTTGTCAATTTTAATCACTTATTGCCACAACGTGGGGTGTGATTTGTTGTCACTTCACTGTATGCACTTTTACACACTTTTATTTTAGGACACTTTTTCTTTGGGCAAAATGACCGCCAATGATGAGAAAAATGGGCTTATCTGGTGAGTACCTGCCAGTTACCCTGTTGGTGGTGCGCCCGTGAGGGGTCATTTTGCCTTTTCACATTTTTTCCACAACAGTCGTGTGTAATGGACTGCAAGAAAGAGGATTCTAATGAGCATATTCTGTGTAAGTCCCATGTTTCTTTAAAAACTGTCAGCAAAGTTAACAAGCATTTGCAATGCAATAGGTCTCGCATTAGGAAAGTTTGAGCTATTGGTCTTGTAAATGACAATTTTTTTAATTTATGTGTTTTTATAAATAGCTAAATTAATAGCTTTGTCATTTACAATGCCAATAGTTATAACATTCGCAAATGTGACACCTATAGCATTTGTATGCAACATGATTTGTATTTACGTGACTTGGATGTATTGATATTACAAATAACAATGGCTTTTATTTTTTTTAAATAATTAATACTTAAATAAAAGTGATTGTAATTTATAATGGCAATAGCTTAAACATTTGTAAATAACTTTTTAGATTATGTTCAGTGTATTTTATTGTGACGAAAATCCAAGAACAGAAGTGAAATATTAACATCTTTTTGTGACATTTGTAATAAAGCTTGAAACATTGAGAGAACATATTTGAATCAGTGATGCTGTGGTGGCTGCGCTGAGTGATGCTGTGGTGGCTGCGCTGAGTGGTGCTGTGGTGGCTGCGCTGAGTGATGCTGTGGTGGCTGCGCTGAGTGATGATGTGGTGGCTGCGCTGAGTGGTGCTGTGGTGGCTGCGCTGAGTGGTACTATGGTGGCTGCGCTGAGTGGTGCTGAGTGATAATGTGGTGGTGCAGAGGGCAGAAAGGCACAACGAGACCTATTGCATTGCAAATGCTTGTTCTGCTTTAGTCAGGGTGAGTGAGATGTGAGAAAAGCAGCTTGGAGCTAAGAAACACCTCTCAGTCGAGTTTGTGTGTGGGAGGGGACGTCTTTGAGAGAGAAGCCCAGAGCAAGCCGATTCAGCCTGGCCTGCGCCCTTAGAACAGTGAGCAGCAGGTTACAAAATAAAGACTGAGACTGAAACCAGATATTATTTACTTGTCAGCCCCTGTCTAACTTTACTCATGCACCAGCGCTTAGCACATGACCTGCGAATTATATTTTACTTTGGAGAACTCAAGCAATTATCAAATTCTATTTGGAATATGGCACGACAAAATAATTACTTGCAGATGCGGGCCACTCCTTTCATACTAAACAACCAGTATATGCTACGATCTTTAGGTCAGGAGTGCAACTTCTGGTAGAAAACACTTTTCTTTCATGCGTGTAAATGAAATGTTATTATACTCGGTAATATTAATACGTTATTCATAGCACTTAGGCATTGCAGACATGCAGCCTAAAGTGCTTTACAATACCACTATATACAAAACAAGTTTATATTATAGGGTGCCGCCGCGCTGCCCGCGGCGACCCGGAAGCTCTTGGCCGGCCGGCCAATCCGCTCGCGGCCGACCGGAAGTCCCGCCTCCCGAGGTCCGCGAGCTGCCGGCGCATGGAGCGCCCTGCCGGTCCGGGGTAGCCCGGGTCCCAAGGAGGGGGCCGGGGAGAAGGAGGAGTGTGGCGCCTGTTGCAGGGCTCCTCTGACCTGAGGGAGCCCCGATTTAGAAGAGGAGACGCGCCGCGCCGAGAGGAGCCCCGCCGGAAGAGCGCAGTCGGTGAGTGGGGCCCAGGGCTGATGTGAAGTCTGTGCGTGCCTGTGTGTATGCCTGTGGGGAAGGGGAGGGTGGGGGAGGAGAGGGGAGGGAAGGGGGGGGGAGTGTGTGCGCGCGTGTGTGCGCGAGGGAATGTGTGTGCGCATGCGTGACTGTGTGTGATTGAGAGAGAATGCGAGGCGGGGGATAGTGTGCCGTGTGCCTGTATGTGTGCCGTGTGCCTGCGTGTGCATGCGCGCGCCTGTGTGTGTGTGTGTGTGCGTGCATGCAGAGGGGTGGGGGCTGCCTGTGTCTGTGTGTGAGCAAGGGCTTTGCACCGAGCAAGCGCAGCTCAGACGCGTGCTCCCAAGGTGAAATCTGACATTGTCAAAGCGCACGTCTGATAGCTGTCCACATTCCTAAATATGGGCCACAATAGGTCTGAAGCAGACACCTTCAATGCTCACGCATTGAGGGTAGGTCTGCTCAACCTAAAAAGGGTTTTTATGTAATACATTGGAAATTTGTTACAAACTTATGTTGAGTGAGGGTTATGTAGAAGATTACAAAGCTCCACGTAGACTACAAATTAAAAGACAATAGAAGATAGCTTTGTAGTCTGAGGAGCCTGGTCATTTTTGTTTGATGGTTTTTGAGTGGAGGGCGACCACGGCGACCAGGGCTCCTTTTTCCCTCTATGCTCCTTATTGAATGCATTCATGGTAGAGGACACAATTTTGGGGAATCAACTTCCCCTTCTTATAGTTGTTTTCCAGACACCAAATGTGATTTAGTGTCTGAATGTTTGAGGTTTTAAGTTGGGGTTCTGCTTCTTTCGAAGTGGACACTTTTCTCTTCATGAACTGTGTCTGTCACAGTAGGTAAGACTCCGAAGCTGATTGTCCCACAACATCAAAAGACCCCCTGACCTACTCTTTATGATTCCCTTATCTGCCTCATCTCCCTTTCTGAAATGTGTCCAGGTCACTTCTCTGTGATCCATCACTGATTCAGATAGCAGTCTTTTGAAGCGTAAAGGGAGTCTCTTCTTTTCCTCTCCAGTGTGTGTCCCTCCAAGCTCTCAGGAATGCAGCAATACAGAGACCTGTCTTCTGGGGGGGGGGGATTCCTCTCCTTCTCAGGTCTTCACCAGGCAGGCTTAGGCTTCCCAAAATGGAACTCGCCGTCCTCCATATAATGTACCATTGCAGGCACATTGACTCAGTGTTAATGTTCAGCACTACTACCACTATGCATTGTACCCTTACATATACACATGCATTCAGTACACACAGTCTGCTCGCACAGTTGAGCACTGAAGCTTTTCTGCATTTAACCAGGATGGGTTATTTGCAAACACACTCACCATGTGCCTGCTGCACATTTCACCCTTCATGTATTGTACTTCACACAAGCACTCATACACCCAGAACATGCTTTTACTGTGCATGCACTGCACAACAGCTCTACATATGCCATGTCATATATTTCTCACAGGCATACATACACTCAGCACTTGCACTAATCCCACATGTACTACACAGCACTCCTCTACCCCTGTACTGTACCCTTCCCAATCATACATACAGCCACACAGTCACTACACTATTCCTGTGCTAAGCAGCACTCCACATCTACCTGATGTAGGCCAAGGGTGAGCTACGCACACAGCAGTGGAACTTTTGAAAGGTGAATAAGCCTGTAGGCCTCACTCCAGTAACACCGGGTAAAAAGGTCCTGTTCACTAATACTGATCACTACATGGTCTGCTAACACCACTGCGCTTCTACTGCTTATCTCCTCGCGAAGGTGGTAGACTTTCATCACTATGATGGTAGCACTTTGGGCGCCCCTCCCAGTTCAACCAGATAGCAATGCATGAGACAGGTCTAGGCCATGGTGCACACACATGATCCGTGTTTGTCGATGACAAAAAAGTCAGCATTAGGGATCCCGACAACAGTACAGCTGAACACTCAGGGCGCGGGCACATGTCTTTACCACTCAGAGGACTTTTGTGCCCAACAAGAGCGAATCACAGTCATGTGCACCTGGACACTGACAGAAACCACAAATGGTTGGGACAAGGAAATGCCAACTTTCTAAAAGTTGTATTTTCAGAATTGTGACTTAAAATTACACATCACCATTATAGAGGATTTTAAATTACAATTCATTCAGTTCAGTACATTTCTGCCTGCACTCAATCTAAAGTGATCCCCTATTGCAGAGTTCTTCAAACTGTTGGGCGCACCCCCCACAGGGGGGCGCAACACCATCCCAAGGGCAGGCACTCGACCCTAACATCTTACTTTTGTTGTCCTCCACTGTTCCCCGCATCGCAAGGCTTTACCCATTTCAAATGGGAATTTCTTTTCATTATCGAACTCCGGTGACAGAGGGTTGGAGGCGGGAGGGAGGGGAAATCATTGAGAGCGCTGTGACACGCTTTTGTCTGCTAAGTGCTAAGAGTTCACGTCCCAGGAGGGGGTTAATTGATGGAGCTGAAATGCTTCAGCTGCAGTGGGAGGCAGGAAGTCTCCTTTTCTAAAAACGAAAGCAAAGGAAGAGACAGTCCTGTTCCTTCGTGTTCCATTTCAAAGCAGAGGAGACTCCTTGCCTCCCACTGCAGCTGAAATGACTGTTCCATAGCTGCTACGGTTTCAGAATGCTGTGTGTTACACTTTTATAATTTCAGTGTAATTATGAGTGACATTTCAACCACTGAGTGATACTTTTCCTGCGAGCAAAATCAAGCAGTAAGGACTAGGGAAAATTATATAAACATTAGAAATGACACACATATTGGAGCATTAATTCAACTAATTCACTTGTATAAATTGTAGACCGCCTTGGCTGCAGAGTTTATGCGAGTTATCAGATCTTTAAAAACTATTTCTGTAATATCAAAATTTGCATTGGTTTGCTTGGCTTTTGAATTCCATAGGATAACTCTGTTATTTAATGACCGAATCATACATGGACTTGAAAGTCATAATTGGCTAGATATATTTACGAACAAGCTACCCGAGAGCTTCAGAATATTGAATGGCTTTTAAATGGGACATATTGCTTTCCGTTGTCATGCTGCCACTGGCATTCCTATTTGATTATATTTTCAGAAATTCAAATGCTTTGTATGATCGTGGCAGTATTCAATTCACAGTTCTTCTTACCACCATGCAGTCCTCCTTCCCGTCACCTCACTCAGGTAAACTTGTGTGCCATTCTGCTCACTGCCACTTGGATCGCAGATGGAAAAGGTCTAACGCCACTGTATGTCAATTGGATAGTAAAGACTGTGGGCCTTATAAAGTTATTTGCTGCCTCGTCGCCACTGTAGCCAGTGTCTCTACCATGCGGCGATGGCTGGGCCGCCAAATCTACAGTTGTCTGCTGTTAAACAGACCCATACATATATGGGTAAAAGATACATCATGGCTGCAGGTCAGCCATGCCAGCATGGTGTTCTTGTCATCACTTGTGGTTCCTAATTGTAGGCCTCCCAAAGCAGAAGGTGGTGAGCCCATCCTAAACTAAAATCCCCCATGCTGTGATAGTGTTCTTCGGTGGCGTGGTACTTTTCTGCTCTATTACTAGTACTACACAAACCTAGTCACGTAGCTCAAAAAAACTGTAACAGCAATCTATTCACGGCAGCAGCGGATAAGTGTTAAAAAAGATGTAATTGATAACTACAGTTTAGTTAATAGATGACCTGCTCTATCAGGAACTTAATCATTATTCATGATCGTCACTGGATAGCAGCTGAGCCCCGATGCGGCCCAGTAGGCTTGGTTCCTCCCAGTTGCATGGTATATTACCACCACCGATGTGCCATCAGTCATGCTGCAACCAATGAGCACAGTAGCTTGCTGCATCCACTCTCACTGCGACTGTACCCCCACCGCACCTCCTCCACCCCCCCCCCCCCCCATTTCCCCCCGGCGCTGCACAGTGACTCTGACTCATGAGCCAGCTAGCCAGCCTCTCTAGCCCCGACTTTGGCTGATTGGTGCAGGTGGGATCAGATACCACATTGCAACCATCCATGATCCATCTTTACCGCAGATGGTCGATGGTGCCCTGCATTGATAACGGTGGAAATCAGCCGCAGCTGGCATTAGTTACTGCTGGAAATACCTTGTTCAGCTGCGGTCAGAGGGGCGAGTTCAGGAGGAGCAAGAGCTGCGCATTTTAAGTTAAAGAAGCACAGGCAGCAGCAGTAGGACCGTCGGAAGTGACGCACATAGCCTAGTATTGTGAGTCTACTTCATCATTGGGCACTAACTGCAGTGACGTTGACACTTTAAGTTCAGTGCCATGTGTGTCAGCCCGACCTGGAAGTGTGTCTAACTTGAATACTACAATTACATTGTAGCAGAACTAACGCGCAAGCCGCAGAGCTGCAAACAGATCTAGCAACATTGTTTGTTGGATATGGCCCGTGATATGCACATGGCGGTGGATTCCAGAAATTTCTGTCAGGGGGGGCTGGGGGGTGGGCAACATGTAAAAAAAATTCAGATGGTCGGGCTCAACCTACAAAAGTTTGAAGACCTCTGCCCTATTGAATGCTCCATTCCATAGATCTTTATTTCGGTCACCTGGACCATAAAAGTACATTAACATGAAATATACTCCCACAAATGAACCATAGATAGTACATAGCTTTAAAAGTTTGTTCACATAAAACTGTGTGCTAAAAAGTGACCAAGTAAATAACTATACAGTTTGGCAAATTTGACAACAATAAAGTGCATCTTAAAGTTTATGAGGAGATAAGTCCGCACAGATCGTATTTTAACCCTTCAGTGTCAAACTGCCAGGAAATCCCTCTGAACAAGCCTTTTGACCTAAAATGTAGTCACAGTAAAAAAAATTATTTAATCTCATAGTATTATCATTAAAAAATCCTTTTTTTATCCTTTTTTTGGCGTGTTTTTTATTTTTTTAAAGGAAGAAAATGTACAAAAGTATTAAGCAGAAGTGAACAACTCAAATTCCTAGGGTCATAGTGGCGGGTTTAAAAATATCCAACGCGTGTGCCACATCAAATTTAAAAAATGGGATACAGCGAAGACAATGAGGGCGTAAGCGTCGTACTTTCAAATTCTAAATGCCTCTGCACAGTGCACAGAATCTAAATTCCTGCAGAGTTGGATGAGCCAGTGCTGTCTAGCTAATTTATAACCAGGACAGAATAAAAAAATTGTAGCTCTGATCCTTCCTTACAATTGCAGGCAGGGCCCCCCAAAGGTAGAGTTTTAGACCATTTGTTGGAAAAGGCATGGAGCAATAGGGCCCCAAATTTGCACTGGACATATAATTTCCTAGACAAGATTGGTTGAATGTCAAATGCCCCAAGAACGAACTTTCCTGGATAACAGCAAGTCTGTACATCCTGTAGGATTAGATCCATTCTGACCACAAATTTAAGGGGCACGATTCTTCAGGATTGCTCCATAGGCCCGATTTGCCCAACCAATGGCAAACATCCTTTATGTAAACAAACCAAGGTATTTTACTAATACTCGGGAAACACAGTAGCTCCTTAAGCACAGACCGATAAATGGCCTGTTCTGTGGTCACTCAAAATCCAAGCCAAAAAGTTAAGGGTCCAATGCCGGTCTCTTCCCAAATAGGCCTAATGTCCATATCCAGGTGTAGAGGGGTCAGGGGAGTACTAAGGGGGAGACCTAACATCTGCCTCATAAAATGATTCTCTACTTTTCTATTGAATGTAATAGGGCAATCCAGTGTTAGTCAATGGGAGAGATATGCCTTAGAACAGTGTATAAAGACTTTAGGAGTTTTCCACAGCTAGGACGTGTAAAAACTTAAACACAAGCCCTACTTTTTAAATACAATGCACCCTGTCCTATGAGTCTTTAGGGTCTAACTTAATGGTAACTTATAAGTATTAAATAAAAGTTTAGGTTTGGGAAAAGGTTAATTTGGCCAGGTCAAAAAGGAAGTTTAAACTGGGACACTTTAGTGGGTAGAATGATTGCTGCAGATCCACCAACAGCATTTTATTGTAAGACCCTGGGTACATGTAGTACCATTTACTAGAGACTTACAAGTAAATTAAATATGCCAATTAGGCGTAGACATAATGTTACCATGTTTAAGTGAGAAAGAGCAAGCACTTTACCACAGGTTAGCAGTGAGAAAGTGCACAGAGTCCTAATTCCAACAAAAACAGTTTGAGCATCAGAAGGCAAAAAGCTGATGCTGACCCTGCAAAAAGGACCAGGTCCAAAAAATACCCATAATTTAAATTTATTTTACAAACATTTCAAAGAGTTAAGCATATACATAAATCCATCGGGCCTATGGTGATTACAGAGAGAGCACAATTTTTACAGGTTATCAGAATTTTTCAAGCACAAAGACAAGACAAACTACACACAAAATGAAGTTAATGTATATTGATTTACATTTCCACTTACCAAGGATTACCAGGTGCCAGGTGGAAAAGTTACTGAGATAATCCACAAATGTCACTATTATCTTGTGGCAAATCTCCCGAATTTGACATTTTGATATATTGTAAACTAGGTTAATTGCACTTATTAGCTAGTAATGTTGCTTCTTTTTTAACCTATTGTGACGATCCTGACTTAATTGTTGATAATGATCCAGGAAAAGCTCATATCATGCTTAATTGATTAAAGATACCATATCTTTGTATTGCCAGGTACCCAGTTGATCAGTTACTGAACAGCAGATACTAATAAAAGTTGTTTTGTATCACATGCACTTCAAAAATGAAACTCAATGTGTGATGCTCTGTCCCCAACCAATAATGAGTTTATGATAATAAGATATGTAGTCTCTGTATGTCCTGAAGAATGCCACTCTTTTAGTTTTAATTTCGCCAGAACAACTTTGTCATCCTGTTCCAAGTCTAAAGCCTCTAAATTTTGTAAGATCGATGTGCGAGATATCCTTAACCAACCAGTTGCATAGATTCAGGCACATACATTTATACCATTCGATACTGAATTATAAAGAAGTTTCCTTAAAAGTTCCTTGGCATGTGATTTTCTACTAATATGTTTGATAACATGTGTTGTTTTAAGCTTGTGTATATGGTTCTATTGGCAATTGCTTGAGAACTGATAATTTGAATAGGTATTCTAGTTTCGAAATTAGAGATGAGCAAATGAGACACTTACAAACTTGTCTGATGACACTTTAATCTGTATAAAGTAGCCACACGAGAAAGTGATTAATATTTATTAAATTAAAAGAAATCTACATCCATATCTGAGTAACAGTTGCATCGGATAATTTTGCTGGTTTTATACTCCCATTTACTTCCTAACATTTCTCCATGTCTTTCTTATTCAATCAAATGCAAAGACCAATTACAGAATCTATACCCGGTAAATTAAATTGAGTGGTGCATTTAAATCCCCTACAATACCCGTCATTGTTCGGTAGATTTAAACTACGATGCAGATGAAGAATAAAAAAAGAAAAGCATCTCCAATATCAGGGTGCATGTTCTTTGATAACCCACACCATTGCCTGAGCACTGCCAAACTTTATTCCCCTGAAATATCATTCTATATGACATATGCAAACAGGAAGATAATTTTGAGACTATTCCTTATTTCCACAAGGCACAAACGAATATTCTAAGATAACAAAGGTACAAGACTTGAAGGAAGAATGGGGAGGTGGGAAGGAGATGAAGGTTGGTTAGACACTGCCCCCTTGCCAACCGCAAAGTAATGGACAAAGGAAAAGGAAAAACTTTCACGAGGGGAAGAAAAATTATAGATGTGGGAGGGGCAAAAAATAAATCGTTTTCAGCACTTAAGTGCCAAGATCGTCCCACTTTATTCATGGACCCTTGTTTGAAATAGGTTTTGCCCTAGAAAACAGCAGTAAGTGAATTGTGGACCTTCCAATCACCGTTTAAATCCTGCTGATTACCAATTGCATATTATTAAACCACTGTTTATTCCTTCCTTTCTTTCAAATATGCACAGCTGCAATGCTCTTGTGAGTAAGTTGGAGCTGTACAAGCATATTTTCTGGCATGGCAGTTGTGTGAAACATGCATGGAAAACAAATGTGAATGACAAATGCTAAATGAGCAGTTTCCAGTTTTCTGTGCCCAGAAGATTTTACTGGTCCATCTCATAATCACATTTATAGAACAGCATTGAACACATTTAGCATTGGATCATCTTCCCAAAATGCACTTCCCTTTGAGAGATATCCACACATAGTGATTCATTAAGTACAGACAACTGCTTGATGGCCATCTATTTGCGACCTCCCCCCCCTTCCACCAATTATTGCACAGCAGGATCACTCAAACTGATGCAAGTAAAACTCACATGCTTAGGAAGTAGAAGCTTTAACAGAACATGAACTAGAAAATGGAGATCGGCTCAATGATCACCACTGGCCTGTGTCCCACTGACAGGAAAGTAGGACCTTAAAAAGTTCAAAATTGGGTTAAGATTTGAACTGGTGAAGATCGGTAAAAAGTAAACATCAACTTCCATCACAGTATGGAGAAATTATATGCAAGTGGCACAATTACTTGGTACTAATGTGAAACGTTCATTGCTGGCCCAGGGAACTAGGTGGCTAAATATTCTGTTATTCAAATCAGTTTCTTTTTTTTTTTTTTTTTTTTTTTTTTTGACTAACAAAATAGATATTTAATTTCCATTAAAAAAATCTTTGCAACTGAGCAATTAACATATACAGAAACAATGCTCACAGTATGACAGAAGACCTAAGGCCTGATTTAGATGCAGTTTCTAATCATCTTGCACAAGTAAGCGCAAGAAGGGCACAGGTATGAAACAAAGACCTCTAGTTTCTAGATTTTAAACTTTGCACACCGTGAAGGATTAATTCCACCTGCACAGGGACATAGGTTTCTCTGAACGCCAACCTTCAAGCTCATTTTACTTTGACAAAGGCAGTCTATTTGATTCTGAAAATGTGACTCTAATGTGCTGAACCCACTGTCAATCAGAGTGAAGAAACGTGTGTTGGGATGCTGCATTCTATAAATATCCTTAGACTTGCCTTGCACCAAAACATGTAGAAACCAACAAAAATTGTTATGGAAACTGGAGCAAATAACATCCAAACCCCAAGGGCAACATAAGAATCACATAGTCACAGATTATCTCAATCACGAGTCCAGGATTTGAGATAAAGCCCTTACCATTGTCCTCGTATAGCCTTGGTTGTACAACATGTCACATGGTCATAAATAGCTTTATTAAAATAAAATATAAAAGTTGCTATGATTCACATTATGATACATGTACTAGGAAAAGTAATAAAATCAAATGTGAGCTCTGATAACAGATAGTGTAGTTACCGAATATTGCTGCAATACCTTTTTACACTGTGTTCTCCCATAAACAAAGCACCCAAAAGCACTGGGCTCATTTTTCACTTTCTCGTGCATAAGACATTGCAGAAGAAATACAAATACAATGCATCTCCATTAGTTGTTTTGCTGTATTTTCTGAAGGAGATACTCCATTTGTAGGTTTAGATTTGGCTGTCCCTTTTTGGTCTTTTTACTTAATATCTTATAAGCTTCCATTTTTCTTTGCTTATAGAGTCTTTGTGCTTCTTCCTTTTCTTGCTTTCTTTTAAGAGCCTCCTGGAATGACAAAAATACAATTGAAAATAAACTTCATTCTAACAATAAAGCCATGCACGTTAAAGCTTTTTGTGTTGTAAGAAAGTGTGTGTTAATTTCCTTCAAAGTGCTAAAAACTGCATAGGAAGGCTCATACAGCACGTTACTATGCTTGCTACTAAAAATTCAGTTTGAATAAAATTAAATGATTTCAGCTTTATACTTCCTCAGTTTTTCAGGCCACTTGAATCAAAACAACAGTGTTTTAGGTCAACCGTTATTCAACATTAGTTGTCCTTTTGCCTAAACATTCTTATGGTTTGGATAAACCGGCTGCCTGGTACTGCAATGGTTTCTTTAATTAAACTGGTGCTTTGGAGAGAACATTTGTGGCCCTATCAAATGCAACTCGTCAGGTACAGTGTCTTGAAAGTTAATACTACAAAACAACAAGCTCGTGTACATTGTAAGAAAACCACCTTACTGGGCCTGCTGATGGTAATAAAAACCTTTTGAATTCAAGTGTGTATTTCAAAATTTGGGGGCCAGGATTTACGAGTATATAAAGTAAGACTAAAGGAGTACTCATTGATGTATCTTGCATTCCTTCGACCCAAAAAAACAGATCGCAATTTAGCACAAGGACAGCAGTAAAAATAGTTGAGATGGACCATCAACAAAATAATTTCAGATTCACGCAGTTGCTGTGCATTAATCTTCCAACTGCTGCACTGACAAACAGATTAGCTAATATCTTGAAAAATAACTAACATCTTGCGGACATTTGGTTTTTAATGTTTCATGCTCAAGGCAGGAAAGTCTTTTTCATGTTGTTTCTGAGCATTTGCATGCTAGCGAAACTATTTAAGGTTCCGATTTCAGAACCAAATCTCTCCTTGGACGTTAAGCATCCAACATCTCAAAATAAAGAGCTTGTGCGATTTTTTTTGCGGTTTTTATATGTAAGGGCATGCACATAGAATTTTGATCCAATATCTCTTTTTTTATTCCTACCTACACTTGTATTAAAAGGCCATTTATTCCATGTAGCATACTCATATAAAATGAACAGCAAGTTGTTATGTTATGTTATGTTGCAGGGATTTATATAGCGCTTGATCACCAGTTTCTTGGCGCTGGGTAACAGAACAACTCACTGCAGGCAAAAACTTAGTTATACACTTGTCTAAAGAGCCAAGTCTTCAAAAGTTTCTGTAAGCCTATATAGTTGGGTGTTGAAGTGAAAGGTCTTTTAGGACTGTCTGAAGGAGAAAAAAATAAATCAACGAAGAGCAATAAAAGAAAAACAAACTTGTATACTGAAGCACCCTCTATTTTAGGAGAATATGCATATGAAAGTTGGAAAGCCCCCAGGAATTCACAGTAGCTGCTTGTAGGAAAGTAGGATCTGCTGCTATGGTTACCCCCACTTTTTGACCGATACTAAGCTGTATTTTGACTAGTCTGACTGGGATCCTGCTAATCAGGACCCCTGTCTATCTGCTGTATTCCTAAACTGTTGGGGTGAGTACTTAGGTGTGGAAATTGAAAATAATTTCCGTTAGTATAAGCTGAAGCTATCTTGTTTGTGGCATCCATTTTGTTAGCTATGTAATTCTACTGTCTTCACTGTTGCTTGCCTTTCTATTCTGCTTGTGTCATCAACTTTAGTTAACTCCTTCTGTACTAAGCCGAACCAATGTACGTGCTGAGCAAAGGCCTGTAGCTGCTAAAATGCACCTAGATAAAGATGTAACTGTCAGCTATTTTCTGCTGTTGTAAACAGTCAGCAAAGTGGGAGGGGGAACAGAACTAAGTGATCTCCCATCTGCCCATGTTTGTCGGTAACTATTCCTGTGTGTGCCTGTACCTTCTATTTGTATCTACATTCTTACTCTGCAACATAGTGTGCATATAAGCACCATGGTCTGTGTATTCAATGTACCTCCTGAAACACTTGAGGGTGTTGTATGGACGTGGTCCCACTCATGAGTGATTAATAAACTTGTTATTTGAATTCCAGCTTCAGTGCCAATATCTATTTTGTTGGTCTACGGACACGTGGACAGAGAAGGGTGACCCCTGCACTGGTGTGCTCATTAAAAGTCACATTTCCACATAGGTACCACCCAGATTGGATACTTGGGTACTCTTATAAGTCCCTAGTATATGGTAATACGGTACCCAGGGCATAGGTACCCCAGAGGTCTCCTAAGGGCTGCAGCATGTATTATGCCACCCATGAGAGACCATTCAAAATGGAACTACAGGTCTGCCATTGCAGCCTGTGTAAGCTGGTGCTAGCACCGCTTACTACAGATATAGGTTTTCTATATCAAGGGCCACTGCACTTAAAACCAAGCACCCTGCCTTCAGAATTGCAAAGGCCTGCTATAGGGGTGACTTATAGGTTTTAGGTGAGAGGGTGCCCCTGCAGGATCAGGACACCCCTGCAGCCTACGGAGTCCATTCTCCTGGGTTGTCAGTGAACCAGCCATACACTATATAGAGGGGCACCGCGTAGTTACACGATGACATCTCAAAAACAGCTGCAACAAATCCTCTCATGTTTAAATTCAAACATGTTGGAATCATACCTCCCACACAGTAAACAGTGTGGGAGGTATTATCCCAAGCACTGGAAGAGCCCTCTGTTAGGCTCTCAATGTTCCCAGCTTTCTTGAACTGGACAGCACAGCACAAAATGGTTGCTGCCGCCCAGAGATATGGTTCTGCTCGAGCAGGGGAAGGCAGAACAATAAGCATTCTGTCACAGGGAGGTGTGACCACCTCCCAGACAGGATTTAGTGCATTGGGATGAGGTGGGTGCGCTTGCCAGCGCCACTCAGTCTGCATGAGGGGCACATTTGGTGTCCATGTGCATAGTCCAGTTCAAACCAGTCCTGGGAGCCGTTGACTCCTGCTCTGACGCGGAACTGTACAGAGGACATGGGAGTAACCTGCCGCCGGTCCAGACCTCCCCTGGGAGGGTCCCCTGAATCTTCCCAACCCTTTCCCTAGGGTACTTGAGGGCTTACCTGGGTGTAAGTCCCTAGAATCGTCGTTGGATAAGATTCAGATCAGACACCACTTCACTTGTACCGTCTGGGCACTCTGCACTTCCCTGGACTTCGTTTGGGCCTGACTTTGTCTCCCTTCCGGTCTGCTGCATTGTTTGTGCCTGTGCATCATACAGGAACCTTCCAAGGCCTGTGAAGCATCAAAGGCACCTGAAGAAATCTCCTTTGGAGTGAAGGAGACAATCCCCTGCATTTGCAGGCACTGCAACTAACTCAACAGGTCTGCAGATCCGGAGCTCCTACGGACTATGTGCGCTCTGCAACACAGGTGGTGGTTTTCCAAAGCTCCCGAGGCCTGCCCTGCCCTCTGACTAAGTTTGAGGCCAGTATCCCTCGTGGGGGTTACAATAACTGAACCCCTGTGCACCGCATTCAACTTGCAGTTGAAAAGGCTTGGTGGCTTCTTTGCAGGAAGATCTTCGGGCTCCAAGTAGCCCCAACCGTGAGCATCTTTAGTGACCAGAATCTTTAGCCACACCGCATCGTGGCCTGCATCTTATGGCGAGCTGCTTGAGGTCCTCTCGCAACTCCAGTGCCTCCAGCCTTAGGGTCCTCTTGAAGGTCACACTTGTTCCTTTTTGGGCTCCCCCGAATGCTCGCGGCCTGCCCCGACTCCCCTGCCTTTGGTGACCTTGATGACAACGTTGCTCCTTCTTTGAGTCCTGCATTGCTTGCCTTTGCCAAGGCTTGTTGGTGCTTCCGCCGAACACCGGCCACTTAGCACTCGACATCCTTCGAGGGACAGCTCGTGCACAGCTCCGGGTCCTCGTCAGCGTCTCCTGGTCCTCGTCAGCGTCGCCTCGTCCTCACAGCTGCTGAGTCTAGGTCATCGTCATCCATCCTGCAACATCCGATTCCGGAGGGCACAAGTCTTCCAAGTCTCTTGGTCACCCCTGAGTGACAGACTCTGTCCCCTCTGCTTGCCGGAACCTTTCAATCTAGAATCCATCCCTGGATTCCCCCAGGCACTCTCTCTTTCTTGAACAGCAGCACTTTCCTGAAGTCCTCCACTGGGTTAGATGGTGGTTTTCAACACCACTTCTCACATATGCACCCAGCTTCCCTGGTGTTGGTAATATGGGTACTAGGGTATCCACGGGTGAGGTGGCTCTACAACCTTTTGTCTTCCATGGGGTTTCTTCAGGGTCCACTGGGAAGGGTCCTTCATCTTTAAAAATCCAACCGCGACTTTCACATAGAGTTGCACAGAGCATGTGGTCGTGCTTCCACACTGCACACACTCTCTGTGGGGTCCCTATCTACTCACCATGGGTGGTTTTTTGGGGTCCTAGCACTGCTACGTCTTTTCGACCCCTTCTCCATCCAAGTCGTAGTTCTTATACCACTTTCTTAGTATAAGATTTGGTCCCCCCCTTGGGGTCCACTGTGTATTTTGTGCTATTTACTGTATTTCTAAGTCTTGTGTGCATCGTGGTTATCTCCATGTTGGAGATATTGGAACGTACTAGAGAGTATTATATAATAAATGCATATTTTTATAAATACTTGGTGTTGTTCTTTTCACTTAATCTATACCATAAGGTTGCATTCTGGTCAATCTAGCTGCTTTACACTCATTCTGGCCTCAGCCTGAAGGCTGTTTTCCACAGCTCCCACTTAGAGAGATTTCTAAGGTTGTCTAAGATCTATCAAATCATCATAAGGGTTGCCTGGACTGGTACAAGGTGTCCACTTACATAAGTGTACAACATATACGAGGCCAGCTCATCCACCGGTCGGTTGTGAGCTCACAAAGTGGTTCTGGTCACTGAGATGTCAGTAGCCTAAGTTGGAGGCTTGGCTTTGTGGTAACACTATTAATGGCATGGGCATCAGACCTCATGACCCCTGGGCCTGTTGGTCATGTTGGGGTTATTCAAATGTTGGGTGAACTCTAAGTTAGATTGCTGTTGTTCTAGCTAAGGTATGGCCAGGTAAGGTAGAAACCTCCCAGTCCCAAGTAGAGGTTGGAGAGAAGGTTGGTTGGCAGAGACACAGTCCTAGCGAAGGTCTAATTTAGATTAGGGCCTGTCATAGTTGAGGTAGGTCACACCCTGGCAGAAGGATGTAAGGTAGAGTAGGCTCTGCAATGGTCAGTTAGTTTCTCTACAGCCTTCCTGAGTGAATAGTCAAAAAGACTTACCAAAGTTCTGGTGGAGTTCTCCTGGACATATTAGCTGTGTGGGGGTGAGGCTTGTGCAAGGAAACAGGCTTTTTACAGCTTTATCCCAACTTTCCCCCCCCCATTTTGACTGCTAGGTACAAGTTTAACGGCTCTGAAATACCCTGAGCCCTGCTAAACATGTTCATGGTCTCTGACCCTTAAAATGGAGGATGTTCGATTGGCTTGTCCCCACTTACTTCTAAGTCCCTAGTATATGGAACCAGAGTACCTAGGGCCTGTAAGTTAAAGTGTCTAAGGGACTGCAGCACTTGTTGTGCCAACCGGAGTAGGGCAAGGTGAAACATGGCTCCCAATGCAGACTGGAAGGGCAGTTTAAAACTGCAAATTCGACTTTGCCGTTTAAAGTAATGGCAAAGCCCTAAACTCCCTTTTTAATGTATCTAAGTCACCGCTCTGGCAGCCCAAAGAGCCCTAAGGAAGGGAGCTGTATAATTAAAAGTAGAACATATACTTTTACAGGTTCCTTTAGTGAAACCCTTGCATTCTCGTATTTACTGTGGAAAGGCTAGTAGCCCCACTGGCAAGTACAGATTTACAGGCTGGCACCCCAGCTCTACTAACTTCAGAACAGGACTACTCGGGTTGGTACTGTTTGGTAGCAAAAGAATCGGTGTATTAAATCAGATTCAATGGTTAAATCAAATTTAGTGTCACTGGTGGGTAAAGTGAAACTTTAGAAATTGCTGCTTTAGTTGCTCAAGGTTTCCAGTGCCAGTTTATTGATGTGCACGGGGCTTGTCCTGCAGACAGCTTTCTGCCCTCCTGGGGAGATGTGCTAACTACTCCCAGGAAAGGACACAATAGGGCAGGCATGGGAGGGAGATGTTACCCCCTCCTGCAGGAAGCCACACAGGTGTTAGCCCAAAAGACGAGCTTCAAAGTACAAGCTGTCTTTGGGGGGCAAATAGGTAACACTTGGGAGAGGGGCTGCTCTATTCTTTAGGCAGATACGCTGGCACTGGGAGTGGAGAAGCAGGTTATCAAACCGTTTTTTCCAGGGGTGTGTAGTCCTGAGGGAGCCACATTCTGTGGGTGGGCTAGGGAGCTCCGAGTGTCGGAAGTCGGGTCTTGTCATCACGAGAGTGAGCAGAATGGTGCATACTGAGATAGCCAGATGCCACACCAAATAGTGGGCATCAGGATGGAGGGAACCTGGTAGCCCATTGGCTAACAACTGCATCTTAGCCTAGGGATTTTCTGCAAATAAATAGGGCACCCATTGCACCCAGATTTTGACCGACCTGGTATAAGGTACCAGCATAGAGGCTACACATTCGAAGACTGCACTTTGCGGCTAGAGAGGAGAGGGACTGCGTCTACCATGTCTTGCTCAAGGAGAAGTTGTCTCCAGAGCAGAGTCAAGCCAAGAGAACTCAAATGGCAAGCATATGCCTCCTGTTCCCAGCATACGGAAACAACAGCAAAAATGGCAAGTTGGTAGCCCAAAGACTTCAAGCCACAACCACCGCCACCATACAGCAGCGAGGACCAAAACCTGACGCACAACCTTGCACCGAGTTTGCAAGCCCAGGAGTGCTGTTTGAGAGCTCCTAGGACCCTCAGAAGGAAAGTTAACAACCCAGGAAGGGTTGGCCTGTAATCGCGACAACAGGTGACTGATAGTCCACTGGTATTTGACTTCAGCCAGACCAGAGAGGACTTTGAGGGACATTGATCCTGCAAACAGGAACCCCACATCATCTTCGTGGCCCGAGGAATCCCTGCAGAAATACCCTGGTCAACTGCATTGCATCAACAGCTTCCGTGGAGCATCTTCATCATACTTTATCCCTTGAATCAGGACCACTACATAGGAATTTTTTACAATGTGGATAAAGTGCCTGAAATTGCTGAAGTGACCGCAACTGTTCTTGAGGCTCTTGCTGGTAACCCTGGTTAGCTCCTTGACAGAGTTGGTCACCTCCAGTAATACCCAACCGCATGGGAACCAACGCAAGTTTTCCATGAAAACGTTTTTCAAGTGTCCAAATTGTTGACTTTGCCACGGCTCGTTCGTGGTTGAGTGAAATTGCTTTGATTTATTATTGCTTGTAAAATCAATATCTCTGGAATTCTTCGATGGATCTTTTTTGTTCTAATTTCTTATAAAAATACAGTCTTGTTTTTATAAATTGGTGCCGGATTTCTAGACTGTCATTTTAATTTCTTCTTCAATTGTTTTGGTACAGTTAAAATACTTTACACTTGGTCCTCTGGTTAAGCCTTGTTACTCAGTGGCATAGTTAACAAGCGTTGAGCAGAGGGTTTTAAAGACGAAACTTACTGGATCTAAAGGGGTTGGTAAGTGTGTTACACAGTGAGGTCACACAACCACACCATGTAATACGCCCCATTTCCTCACAAGATGCAAGTATTTTTGCAGCACACACACAGTAATAAAGTGGAAACACAAAAAGAACTAATGATGGATAGAATGCTGAAAGAATCAAGCATCCACCTGCAGTCACAGATCTAGGTTTAATCCATACCAGCTTGGGCAGCACTTTTTCGCCGAGTGTGGCAGGACTTTATGTCCACCACTTGGAAAAAAATGAAAATGCTGAATGAATCCAACCCATACAATAGACATCTGAGACTTTGGAAACGATACATTGACGATGTATTATTGATCTGGGAAGGGTCCGAAATAGAAGCCAAAAGCTTAATCAACTGGTTAAACCTACAGGACCCCTTTCTCAAATTCACTTTCACTATGAGTAGGTCCCAGTTGGTATTCCTGGACCTTAACATCATAGCCACTGATGGCATGCTAAACACAACCACTCATTTTAAACCAACAGCCAGGAACTTTCTACTAATCTACAACAGCTTCCACCCCAATCTGCCTTTCGGACAATTTTTGAGACTGAGACACAACTGCACAGCAAAAGAAGACTACAATACCCAAGCCAAAGATCTCTCAGATAAACTTATAGCATGGCACTATCCTAAACAGCTAATCTCCAAAGCCAAATAAAGAGCTGCCAATAATCACAGAGAGGCTCTTTTAGAACCCAAGAACAAACAAGAGGTGACAACAGAAAAAAAGACCAATATGTATCATCACTTACAACATCGCATCTGACAAGGTAACCAAAAACATTAAAAAAAACATTGGAGAACCCTGAACAGCGGAAACCTCGACATTCCGAAACCAATGTTCAGCCACAGGAAAGGTAAAAACCTAAGGGTTTACCTGTATCACACTCGCCCCAGGAATGAACAAAAAAGGGAATGGACAAAGAACTCTACAAACCTTGCAAAACGGACACCACCCCTGCAGCAACTGCAGTGTTTGCCACCTGACTACAGCCACAAAAAAAGTTTAATTTAACAATAAAAATGACTTGGGAAATTGGCAATATCACCAATTGCAATACATCAAGGATGGTATACATGATCACATGTACCTGCAACCTACACTACATAGGCATGACCACAAGAAAAGCAAGCACAAGGATTGTAGAACACCGGAGCAACATTAGGTGCAAAAGAAACACCACCAGAATGACATCTCATTTTATAGAGAAACAACACATTCCAAATGACATGAAATGGGTCATCCTCGAACACATGAAGAACATGGACAACCTTGAACAACGACTCCTGGAAAAGGAGCAACGTTGGGTGTTCAAGCTCTGCACTGACAGCCAAGGTCTAAATGATACCTTTCCATTGGGACAGTTCTCTAAATGAAACTTTTTCAACCAAAAACTATGTTTTTGTTCGTTGTCACACACCCCCAACAAGTGCCCGAAACATTTTCATGAATCAAAAAAAACCTTTACCCATCACAACCAGATTGTACACCATGTCCACTCAGTTTCCTCTTTTGAAATAACATTATTTCCTCATTTAATAATAAACAATATTGTTTTTTCTCATTTGGAACGAATATAAAAAACATTTTATTTGTGGGACAACTCCTTGGAAACACCAAGCATGGACAGTGTAATATAAGAGCTCCTGATCTGACACCTCAAGCAGCTATTTTACAAAACCCACAAGTAGCATTTTTACATTACGACAATATCTCGCAATGTACAGTCTACCTTCAGGTTACTGGTAAAGTCAACCCCACTAGTGACCTATGCAATCTACACCATTAAGACACATAGCGCGCCCCTTTTTTAACAATATTTCTAATACAACGAACATACCCCATCACAGATCTTTGCCATCATCATTCTCCGATATTTCTTGCCAATGTTTCGTTTTTACATCACTTCGCCACAGTCTGGTGTCGTCTTGTTTACTGTCTTTCGTCTTAATATTCCAATAGGGATACTCCATTAGCACGTTTAGCGGCGGCCATTTTGAGAAGTTTCCGCTCTAGTGATTCTAACATTACTAGGCGGGAGCACTTCCTCTTATACCGGCTCCCGTCAGTGAGACGCTAATATGCGGTCTTGAGGGAACCCTAGCAGGCATCAAGCCAGGAGAGAAGCCATCGAAGTAAGTCAGTTCTTTTTCAGGCAACCATGACCGGGCAAACTGTGTCTTTCAATACACAGTACTGCCCGGGCTGACACTCGAGAGGAGTCCACTACCTACGGAAAAGTAACCAACCTCGCTCTTCCATTTTTAGAATTCCAGTAGAACTCTCTTGCCCCTTCGCTTCGACCATGAGGCACAATACAGCCTTTTGAAAAGAATCCGGGCTCGACAAATCCACACGCCCGCTCGCATTTGCGAGGGAGAATTGATGAGGACAAGCTATTTATAGGTCCTACTCGCCCTTTCTAGCGAGTAGGAAGACAAATTAACTTTTGTCCTCTGTCTTTGAAAACGGAGCAAAAGTGACAAGATAAGATTTAAAGGCATTTTTATTAATCACAAAGGGAATGAGCAATAAAGATGCCTTTAAATCTTGTTAACTTGTCACGTTTGCTCCGTTTTCAGAGACGGAGGTCAAGTAGGTTGCAGTTGGGTCGAGGGGATTTTCCAAGGTACTAGACCTGCAGGACTAGTACAATTTTTCGGATTTTTCGAGCCCTGAGTATGTTTGTTTTGTGTGATGTCTGTTAACGTCTTATATTTACAATGTGGCACATTCACGAGTATCGGTCTTTTGCTAAATACGCTTTTCTTTTTTAAAAACCACTACTGGGACACTGTGCACTGAAACACAGCGCTTTTTTCCTTATCAGGATTACACGCGCACAACAATTTGTTTCTCAACAGGCACATAGACTATTTATATATAGCCTGGCGCATGACAATGGCGGGATGTTGTTTCTTAACATTGTTGTTTTCCTTCATTACAGATACCTACAGAACATTATTAAATGTCGTATGTATATTCTTCAACTAATGCTTACTAACCAGCATTTGTAAATATCACCTTTTTTAGTGCACTTCTGGAGTGGTACACACAGGGCTGGTCCCTGTGGCATCCTGAAGCAGAGCTTAGGGGTAAGCTCGAAACATGTTGGCACTCTACTAGGCTGATCTAGAGACCCACCCCGTTTTTAATATATCAACGAGGAGCAAGAATAAAAATAATTCGGCCTACTAGTTAGGTATTTTCAATCACTCCACTCCACATACACCACTGCACTACACATAGTTCCTCACTACAGTGCTCCTACGTATTCTCGCACGTCGCAGCACGCCTCAACCCGCAGATGGTCCCTATGATGAAGCATGTCCCTGTGAGGAAACTCTGGTGAGTGAGGGGACTCAAGAAAGGACATTTTTCCTTTCTAATACATCCATCATTTTGATGATAATCTACCTTTACAGCTAAGTTCTTTATCCGTGATCTCAGATTCATTTGTGTCTACAGTCATCTGATCTAGGCAGTCCTTCTGAAGTCTTCCACAGGTCCAGAAGTGTACTGAAGAGGTTTAATGATCCACTAAATTGGCTGGGTGCCAAACTTTGACATGGGGGAGGTGGGGAATCCAGGCTAACCCCACATCTGGTTCTGGAAAGTTCTTCTCTTCCTTGACAAGGCTCAGAGAAGTCTGGGGTGACATAAAAGGCTGATGTCAGGTTTCTTTTTGTGTACTGCAGGCAAGTGCTTTCAAAAGTAAGTGGGGCAGGAAAAAGACCCGCCCCAGGCATCTAGGGAGGATGGCCCAGATGGCCCATCATGCCTACACCCAGTCCCCTTTTTCCCACTGTCTGGCAGGAATACCCAAACCTCAACAGCAAAGCCATTCAAAGCCATGTAAACCAGGACACTGGCTGCAGGTACCAATGGTTAGGGTAAAAAAATTACAACTTTGTAAAATTGACATTTCCATAATTCAATTTCGACTTCACCATGAAAGAGGATTTTAAAATGACAATTTATTTGATTTTAAACATGACATTTCTACATGCTCCCAACCAAAATACTTTCTTGCTATTACATATAGAAAGCAAATGATTTCAATACCAACCTGAAGTAGGATCATATAATCAGTAAATGTAATAAATATTCAAAAAAATACAAAGCCATTGAAGGAAAACAGGAAAAAATTACATAAATTATATAAACAGAAACTCAGCCATTTACAGTGAGGTTAATTTAATATTGAATTAGCACCACATTTTGCAGAACCCATGCTATTTATATCTTCATATTCATGGTACTTTTCGGTCGACAACGTTTCGATCCCTTACTGCAATATGGGGGCCATCATCGGGACTTCAAATATATGCCAGAGAGAAGAAATGCCTCTCATGGAAGAAGAGCAAGGGAAAGAAAGAAGAAAGAATAGTTGGAGAAAAGAGAGAACAAAAAAAAAATTGAGAGAGAAGGGAAAACAAAAAATGAGTCCCGAATAGAGAAATTAGCACGATAGTCTCTCAGACATGTATGTGTGTGAAACGGATGTGCAAGCACTCACTGTAGGGGTGAAAGTGCTTTCTATATCTAATATTGAAAATGATTTTGGGGAAGGGCTCTTTTGTTCCTTTCTAGATAACTTCACCCATGGTCCCGGTCACATCCTTGGGTTCTCGTGTCTACGATATCATCCAACCAAAAGATGGCAATTACTAAATGTGATAAGGTAACTCAATGCTATCCAAGAGAGACGGGCCTTACAGTAGTGGGAAAAAACTTAGGAGTCTTTCATTACCAGGACATTTAAAACTTAAATCCACATATTGTACTTTTTTAGGTTGAGCCTAGACAGTGCTTGCGCTGTCTTTTATAGACATGTATATACTCTGCGCAAAAGCGAATAATTTGCTGGAAATCATGGACAGTCTTAACTTCACTCAACTAGTCACCGGTCCTACTCATGTGGCTGGTCACACCTTAGATCTTATTTTCGCCAATTTTTCCACTATCACTGTCTCCCCTTTCTCTTCCCCTTACGTGGTCCGACCACTACCTCATCCCCTTTTCTTTGGCCTTAGACCGGAAATCTGTCCCTCCTGCACCCAGGAAAGAGCTGGGAAGGAAGTGGCACAAAGTCACATGCACAACCCTGGACCCGGTATTCCACTTCCAGACGGATCATCTATCCCCTGATATCGACGCAAATATCGCCAGGCTTAATACCGCCCTCATCAATGCTATCGACCACATTGCTCCCCAGAAAATCATTGCCTCCACTAGATCCCGCCCCTCCGCTCCTTGGTTCTCCACTTCTCTCCATGAGGAAAAAAGCAGCTGCAAAGCACTTGAACGGAAGTGGAGACAAAATTACGACCCTGAAGCTAAGCTTGCCTACAAAGCTGCCCTGAAAAAATTTCTCAAACATAAAAAAATCGCCATGAAAGATCATTTCTCGCTCCAAATTGCCAAAGCCAAAAACTCTTCAAAAACCCTCTTCTCCATCGTTAAAGATTTCATTAATCCTCCGGCCAGGACCACTCAGAACTCAGCTAGTCAGACCCTGTGCGAAGGACTTTCGGACTTCTTCCTCGAAAAAATCAACAAGCTTTGCATCTCCTTCCCTAAAGGGCCAATACCCCGGCCTCCGTCAACAAGTCCCCCTGCTCTACCGTCCCTTCTTGCCTTTAATAAACTCACTCAGGAGGATGCTATCAGACTACTTATCCATTGCAAGTCTGGTGCACCCTCTGACCCTGTCCCTGCCAAAATTATGGGTGAACTGGCCCCCTCGTTAGCCGACTCTTTCCTCTCCATCTGGAATGCCTCCCTGCACCATGGCTTTTTCCCTACCACTTGGAAGGAAGCCTTGGTGATCCCCATTCTAAAAAAGGCAGATGCTGATCCCACGGTTTTCTCCAACTACCGCCCCATTTCCCTTCTCCCCAAACCTGCAAAGGTTCTGGAAAAAGCCGTGCAGTTGCAGCTCACGGAGTACTTGGAAAGCAACTCACTACTGCACGACTCACAATCTGGATTTCGGGCGGGATACAGCACAGAGACGGCTCTGCTGGAAGTCTCGGAGACTATCCGGGAGTGCGTGGACAGGGGCGAGGAGGCCATGTTAGTCCTCCTCGACCTGTCCGCTGCATTCGATACGGTATCTCACCCCATCCTCCTTGACCGACTAAAACAGACTGGCATTGGCGGCACTGCCTTTAGCTGGATCGAGTCCTTCCTCTCAGGAAGAAGTCAGAGGGTATTGTTGCGGCCTTTTAAATCGGAGGAAAAACCCCTGTTTTGCGGCGTGCCACAGGGCTCGGCCCTCAGCCCTCTGTTTTTTAACATCTATCTTGCCCCACTGGCCGGCGTGGTGGAGTCCTACGGAGTCAGGGTGGTCTCCTATGCTGATGATACCCAGCTAGTGTTTTCCTTCAGAGACCACTCTGACTCTGCGTTCTCCAACTTCCGCCTGTGCCTCAACAACATCAGTGGTTGGATGTCTGAAAACCATCTAAGACTCAATGCAGACAAAACAGAGGTGCTGTTTTTTAACCAGAAAAACTCCATCCCCTCCTCCTGGTGGTGGCCCACGGCACTCGATCCCGCTCCCTCTCCCGTCCACTCGGCCCGTAACCTGGGTTTCCAGTTTGACGACTCCCTTTCATGCAAGACTCAGATTAAAAAAGTGACCTCTGCCTGCTTCCTGAAGTTGCGCATGATCAGAAAAATCCTCCCCTATCTCCCTCTGGACTCCCGCCGTACAGTTACCCATGCCCTCATCACGTCCCACCTGGATTATGCTAATAGCCTCTATGCTGGAGCTCCCCAATACTTGATTGACTGGCTGCAGATTGTTCAGAATGCGGCGGCGAGGCTGATTGGCAATATTCCCTATCGTCAATCAGTTGCCGCATATCGTAAGGAACTGCACTGGCTACCTGTGGCCAGCCGTATCCAGTTTAAGATCCTCACTCTGACTCACCGAGCCATCAACGATCGCGGACCAAACTACTTGAAAAAACGTGTTTCAATATCCCGCTCCATCAGATCTCTGAGATCCAATGACCTATGCCTTCTGATTTCTCCCCGTTTCAGACTATCCAGAATGGGTGGCAGAGGGTTCAGTGTCATTGCGGCAAAACTATGGAACGCGCTGCCAGTCGATCTTAGATTCTGTCCCTCCGAATCCATCTTCCGGGCCAGACTCAAAACTTGGCCCTTCTCTGGACTCTGATTTACTACGCTACTTCCCCTTCTTGCTCCTTTCCTCTCCTCTGAGACTTAGGTTCTAGCGCCGGGACACCCCTTCGGGGGTAGCTGTGCGCTTTATAAACTACATAAAATAAATAAATAAAATAAAATAAATATACTTTGTATATACTTTGTGGATTTACAGCCAGCCCATTGCATCTCATTTGTTTATTTCAGTGTCCTTTAGAAATCCTTGCTGCCAAGTGGTTAATCTTTCCTATTTGTCCCTCCTTTACATTGGTTATTCACTTTCACGAACCTCATTACTTGTAGCCTTCCACTTGTCCCATTTTAGTTACTGGCTTAGGAATTTTTTTTTAATTCTGAAAGAGCCCCTCACACAACAACAGCGTTCGTGCTTGTCCCCGTTTATCAGCGTGGTGGCCATTACAGCGCTTCAACCTTCAGCATGGCGGATACTTTTGGAGTCTGTGCCTTCTTTTTTTCTGCACGGCGAATGCTCGCTTCAAGAAAAGGAACATTAAAATCTACAGTATGCTGCTTCTTTGAGGTGTCCTGATAGCAGCCTGGAAGAATGTATATGGTAAAAGAAAAGTACATAGCATATACAATGCTTCGAGAGGGGGCTGTAAAACGCATCCACCCACCAGAAGGAGTGCGCTATAAATGGTAGGATACGTTCTTCTCAACTCAATCAGTTCCTAGTGTCCCCCCTCTCTATAAAGAGGATTTAGCATAGCAGCAGCAGGGCATTGTTCCTACAGGGGTTTGGTCAGGCACGCCTGCTATTCTAGCCCATTCCCTGCCTTCGGTGAACGGAGATGGCCGGAGTTAGTCACCAGCGATGTTACGGAGCTACTGCCGTGCCAGCTAGAGCTTTTTGCTTAACAGTCAGTAACCTGACAGTGGGCAGCCCACCAACGACATGTCATCACGTGCCTCTTGAACTCACCGATTCCCATAAGAACTCAATACTTGCCTTCCTATACTGCCAAACTTACCCAACTGCCGAGCCCTCTCCTGGTCCCTATCAACCAGTTCTTCAAGCTCGTAGACTCTTGTTCCTCAGCCCCTTACTTCATCCATGCTCATCTGCTTGTTCATTTAAGCACTCACCAATTGTTTACATGATGTGGACCCTTAACCTCTTCATTGTTACCAAGCTGAGCTCTCCTCCATTTGTTCTCAAAATCACCCTCCTCACCAGGAGCTTGCACAACAGCTAGAGACGCCATCGGGCGGTGCCGTGAGGGGAACGGCTTGATGCACGGAGGCAAGCAGACCGAGGCGGACCGGCAGACCAGCTTAACGGACCACACTCCCCAGCAGCCTCTGGGGCAGCGCGCCCGTGACGCGCCAGGAGGCGCTTGAAAAAGGCTGACCCTCGCGAAGCTCAGGGGGAACACCAGGAGCTTGCACAACAGCTAGAGACGCCATTGGGCGGTGCCGTGAGGGGAACGGCTTGATACACGGAGGCAAGCAGACGGAGGCGGACCGGCAGACCAGCTTACCGGACCACACTCCCCAGCAGCCTCTGGGGCAGCGCGCCCGTGACGCGCCAGGAGCGCCAGGAGGCGCTTGAAAAAGGCTGACCCCCGCGAAGCTCAGGGGGAACACCAGGAGCTTGCACAACAGCTAGAGACGCCATCGGGCGGTGCCGTGAGGGGAACGGCTTGATACACGGAGGCAAGCAGACGGAGGCGGACCGGCAGACCAGCTTACCGGACCACACTCCCCAGCAGCCTCTGGGGCAGCGCGCCCGTGACGCGCCAGGAGCGCCAGGAGGTGCTTGAAAAAGGCTGACCCCGCGAAGCTCAGGGGAACACCAGGAGCTTGCACAACAGCTAGAGACGCCATCGGGCGGTGCCGTGAGGGGAACGGCTTGATACACGGAGGCAAGCAGACGGAGGCGGACCAGCAGACCAGCTTACCGGACCACACTCCCCAGCAGCCTCTGGGGCAGCGCGCCCGTGACGCGCCAGGAGCGCCAGGAGGCGCTTGAAAAAGGCTGACCCCCGCGAAGCTCAGGGGGAACACCAGGATCTTGCACAACAGCTAGAGACGCCATTGGGCGGTGCCGTGAGGGGAACGGCTTGATACACGGAGGCAAGCAGACGGAGGCGGACCGGCAGACCAGCTTACCGGACCACACTCCCTAGCAGCCTCGGGGGCAGCGCGCCCGTGGCGCGCCAGGAGCGCCAGGAGGCGCCTGAAAAAGGCTGACACCCCACTCGCCACGCGAGTCGCGCGCGGGAGCGACCGGGAGAAGCCCGGGACAAGGGCGGGGCCGTCCGGGGACGACGAGGGACGGGACGGGCCACCCCCCTTGGCCCCAGCGGACTCTTAACAACTGAGCCAGGTACTGCACTTTGAGATTCTGGAATACTTACATTTTCTTGAAGCCCTTCACAAAATAACTATACTAATTTAACGGCTGCACAAAGAGGACCACTAGAGAAACAATCGGGGTAGTAATCCGTCAAATTGTGTGACTTCCAGTTAATGCAGGTTACCCAAACTGGTTTTTGTGGTCACTAGAGTGATCTAGTTGGAGACCAAAAGGAAAAAAAAATGTCCAATCATCCCAACACACGTTCGGCTGGAAATAAAATTAACAAGAGAGAGACCCCCAAACAAATACGACCGGCAACAAAGGAGTGTGCCCTCCCGAAGGGGAACAAACCCACAGCAATTGACTTAATGTTAAAAAAAGTCACGGGGGAAATAGAACGTATGGAACGGAGTTTATCCTCGTCACCAAACCTCAATGTAATCACCCAAACACCCCCCAGAGACCCACCAATAGTAGATAGCCCAAATATGCATGGAAATGTGACCCAATCAAACAATGACACTGAGGATGTCCCCTGTGCACAAACCCCGGGCCAAGAAACTTTTGGGTGCAATGAATCGATCCACCAGAAAAAAAGGAAGCGACAGGGGAGGACTAAGGGGCTGCAGAGACAAAGGAAAGCATCAGTGAGAGGCAATCCCTCAACACGCACACAAGAGTATATACTGGTAGAAAATAATTCACAAGTAGAAACCATTCCACCAGGATGGGTTGAGACAATAGTCGCAGATCTTAAAAAACACCTAGAATCCTGTATTGCGGCACAATTAAAGCCCATTATAAGCAAGGTGGACAAAATAATGTGTGAGCTCTCCAAACAAAGTAAGGCATTAGAGCACACATTGGTAAAACCTCCTACTGTTTTAACTCAACCAGTCGAGGTGGTCACTAATGATAATGCAAATAAAAATAGAGTGCAAAATAACAACTGTGTCAGTCACACTCAAAACACATTTGCCCAGATACACGAGGCTCCAAAAACTGTCCAAAACCAAAAAGGGGGCTCTAATGACAAATCAAGAGGGGAACACATTCGAAACACGAACCCCAAAAATATGGAAAAACCCCCTTTAAAACTATTAATGCAATGGAGGCAGGAAGACCGCCCCCAGAGGGACGGGAATTACGATCAATGTTATACAGACTCCGATCCCTTCTATACTACTAACAGCCCCGCCCAACACATAGATCTTCCCCCAGAGGCTAGCCCATTTGTAATAGTTTTTGCGGGGGTGCCAGAAATTAGACCTACAGAGAGAGAATCACATTTTCAATTACTCACCAAAATCTCCAAGTGGTTGAATATTCACAGACCATTAAATAATGGGGAAAGAGGAGAGATAGTCCACGTAAGAAGAGTAAACTGGATTGGGGGGAGAAATAAAGACATAAGAGGGGACTGCATAGTCGCAAATTTTAGGGATACCAGATTGGTTGACTACATCCTGAAGAATGTTAATAGGAATCAAACTAGCACAATTTGTGCACTCCCACTCGGGTATTTTTACCCAAGGAGTCGGAACATCAATTGTGCGGATGATGAGGGTGGGTGGATTCTTGGAAGACCACAACGTACACATAGACCAAGACCAGTAAGCCACCACGCCCAGTCCTTTCCTCCACGAGACTACTCCCAATGGAGAAACAGATTTGCCCCTATTCAATCACTCGAGGACATCGACTGACTCATTCCAATAGAAAATAACTCTGTATCAAGTCAAGCAACTAGTGGATGCTCAGGCCCAGAAACAGGGGGTGAACATGGGAGTGTGGAGAATACACAAACCGGGAGGCCAGAACCACATTTGAGCCAGGGGGACAAAAATGTAAACACCAAAGATGCACCAATAGTGGGGGAGGTGAGAACAAATAAAATTATTACAGCTAGTGGCAAAGAGAACAGGGCTGGACTGACCGTCTTATCCTGGAATATTGCAGGCCTGGAAGCCAAATTAAAAAGTAAGGAGTGGATAGAATATATAAGGTGCTTTCATGTTATAGCGCTCCAAGAAACATGGGCACGGGATTCGGACCTTTGTCAATTGGAGGGCTATAAGTGTTTTTTTAGACCTGCCCAAGGGACGAATGCGGGGAGAGCTAAGGGAGGCCTAGCAATATACGTAGATTTAGACCTGAATGGCACTTGGTCACACCCAGACTGGATGTCAGACAACATACAAGTAGTTTCACTACAATATCACAGGGAGAGTCTACTTTTCCTAAATTTTTATAACTCTGGGCCGGTGGAGGGGAATTTGCCTATATTAGCAGAGTTGGAGAGTAGATTAAATGAGGAATTGGATTTAAGGATGAAGGGGCCAGAACCAACTGTCCTGTTGATGGGGGACTTTAATTGTCATCTATGCCCCAAGCTATTCCCTATATCTGCCGACTGGTCAGCCTGCCCACTAGAAAAGGGTCCCCATTTTGCACACAATAAAGAGGGCACCGCTCTGATGAAGCTATTAGATAACTTTGCGCTCACCCACGTTATGGATTTAGCTGCACTTAAAGTAGGGGAATCCCCAACACCCACATTCAAAGGGAGAGGAGGTGGGTCCATAATAGATTATATAATGATCTCTGCCTGCGCTAGAGATCAGATTTTAAAAACAAGTACAGAGTGGAGCCCCTTTAGTGATCACAACCCCATCACAATAGAAATTAATCAGAAAGACTTAATTAGAAAAAACCCAGGGGTGGTCAAGGAAACCCAAATCCAACCAACAGATCAAGGGAGACGCATAAGGTGGTCAATGATTAATCCGCAAGAGTTTTACTTTAAACTAGTGGGCGAAGGGAAAGATCAAATAGAGACCTGCTTAGATCTGTCAATAGAGGGCAGAGAAGTGGTAGTGGCTTTCGAATCTCTAACTAAAATTGTTGAAGGCTTATTGAAAACTAAGAAGCCCGTAAAACAGTCATCCTCTCCAAGATGGTTTGATACAAACTGCTCAAGGGCTCTAAGAGAACTAAAGCAGAGTCTAAAAAAAGCCCAGAGGGACAAGACTGAAATTGCCCGTTGTAGACAGAACTACAAAACCCAGGTAAAGATAAGAAAGAGTGCTCTCCAAAAAGAAGTTTGGGCAGACCTTAGGGAGGCGGGTGAAAACAGGGACTACGCACAGTTTTGGAAAATTATAAATAGACCATGCTACCATGACTCAAGCTCCCCAGTCATTAGCTCTAACATATTACCAGAACAATGGATCACCCATTTCAAATCCTTGTATATCCAACAGGAGGTAGACATTGGAGATGGATTATGGAGGGGGCCAAGGGCAGAACAACTAGAATTATCTCTGGAGGAAGTCCTTAAAGCAATCCAAGGGCTGACACGAAACAAAGCCCCAGGCCCGGATGGGACCCCACCATATCTATTCCTTAGTAACACCGATTTATGGGCACCAGTGGTAACAAGAGTACTTAATGCAGCAATCAAATCAGGCCTTCCGAGATCATGGTCCACTGCGGTGATTGTCCCTATATATAAGAAAGGCTGTAGGGACAGCCCGCAGTGTTACAGACATATCTCGTTGATTGACGTATCTGCCAAAGTACTCGGGAGGGCGCTCCTCAACCGCTTAATAGATTGGACGGACACTCATTACATCCTGGTGGATACTCAGTACGGGTTCCGAACAGGCAGGTCAACTAGTGACCAATGCCTCAACCTATACCTCCTTACGGCTATATACACCAAGACGACTGATGGGACCATGTACATGGGATTCATGGACTTAGCAGCGGCTTTTGATAATGTTAATAGAGCCAAACTATGGACACTCATGTATGACTTGGGAATTGACCCAGATCTTATTAATATTCTTAGGGAGTTGCACTGGAACACCACTGCCAAGGTCCGCTATAGTGCGGGGGGGGGTGAGTACCGATCCCTTCCCGTGCTCTGGCGGGGTGAGGCAGTGGTGTATCCTGGCGCCGTTCCTGTTCTCCCTTTACATAAACGGTCTGGAGAGTGCCCTGATAGCCCTGGGGACTGACTGTCCAAAGGTAGGCTCGCGTCATCTGCCGGTACTTTTGTACGCTGATGACGCGGTCCTCCTTGCGCGAACAACAGTGGGTCTGCAGCTCTTAATTAAAGGCTTCTCTGACTTCATGAGGAATTTGGACCTCTCCGTCAACCTGACAAAATCCTTTATTATGGTAGTGGGGAAGAAACCACATAAGAAATTTGTGTTCAAACTAGGGGATCATGTGTTGGACACTGTCAACTCATTTCCGTATTTGGGTCTTCTATTTGACGAAAAAATCAAGTTTGCCCCTTTGATAGAGGAGAGGTCAAGGAGACTAGTCTCAGCAAATGGGGCCATCCTAAACGTTGCCCGACGAATGGGACGTTGGTCCCCAGAGCAGGTGATGACATTGTACAGATCGGTTAGCATCTCAAAAACCATTTATGGAGCTAAAGTGTGGGGTTTCAGGGATGCACAACAGATACAAAGAGAGGAAGACAAATTCTTAAAGAAACTGTTAAAGCTTCCGTTGAGCATCCCGGCAGCAATAACACACGAAGAGTTGGGTACCCCATACATATCCGACCTGATCAGACTGAGACCAATACTGGCCTGGCTTAAAATTTGGTCAAACCCCAATGCGGAATTGTCCAGACAGATCATCCAGGATTGCCTGCGGAAAGATAGATGGCTCCAAATCCCCTGGCTGAAATACATCAAAGATACATTGGGGGATATTGGCCAGCAAAGGTTATTTCTGGACCCCTCAACTGTGGACATATATTGCAGACATTTTGTACAAAAGCAACTACAGGAAAAGTATGATTGTAGGAGGAGGGAGCTTGACTCTATTAAACCCTCGGTAGTTGCTCATTCGCTTGTTTGCAATGAAGTGGGCATGGAACCGTATCTCTTTTTAATGTACAGTCAACACGAGAGGTTTTTAATGACTCGTTTTAGGCTCAATTTGTTGCACAACACTTTAGCTTATCCGTCTGGATTTACGCAAACAATTGAGCAGAAGGGTGCCTGCGGCTGCGACAATAGGTCTCCGCAGGACACCCTTCATTTTGTATTATTGTGTCCTTTTTATAAAACACCGCGTCAAAGATTCTTGGTGGACATTTTAAAGGACTCAAACATTATCCATGCCAAATCTGCCTTATTGTTTCTGCAAAGAGCTACTGAAATGCGTACTTTGTTAGCGATCATGAATTTTCTAAAAATGGTGTTTAAACTAAGAAACACAAGGGGCTGACAATGTCGGATGAATTGGGATGAAACTAAAAGGTTATGTGGGGCCCTTTGTCATACCTGCATTCTGTTTACACTATCCACAAAAACCCTTTTTTAATTTGTCTCTTTTTAACTTGTCTCTTTTTAAAAAATTATGATGTTCAGTATGTTTTTATGTGATCATGTATTACTATGTATTTTTATGATGGTTTTTAACCTTCGAAACAAATAAAGAACTGAACTGAACTGAAAAGAAAAGTACATAGCATATACAATGCTTCGAGAGGGGGCTGTAAAACGCATCCACCCACCAGAAGGAGTGCGCTATAAATGGTAGGATACGTTCTTCTCAACTCAATCAGTTCCTAGTGTCCCCCCTCTCTATAAAGAGGATTTAGCGTAGCAGCAGCAGGGCATTGTTCCTACAGGGGTTTGGTCAGGCACGCCTGCTATTCTAGCCCATTCCCTGCCTTCGGTGAACGGAGGTGGCCGGAGTTAGTCACCAGCGATGTTACGGAGCTACTGCCGTGACAGCTAGAGCTTTTTGCTTAACAGTCAGTAACCTGACAGTGGGCAGCCCACCAACGAGATGTCATCACGTGCCTCTTGAACTCACCGATTCCCATAAGAACTCAATACTTGCCTTCCTATACTGCCAAACTTACCCAACTGCCGAGCCCTCTCCTGGTCCCTATCAACCAGTTCTTCAAGCTCGTAGACTCTTCTTCCTCAGCCCCTTACTTCATCCATGCTCATCTGCTTGTTCCATTTAAGCACTCACCAATTGTTTACATGATGTGGACCCTTAACCTCTTCATTGTTACCAAGCTGAGCTCTCCTCCATTTGTTCTCAAAATCACCCTCCTCACCTTTCTTTTAATTTGACTTCCCTCTTTGCATTTCTGGTGTGCTACTCCACCCCTGCTCTCCATCCTCATCTGTACCCCACTTCCTGTGTACATCCTTGGGCCACACCCTACCTCCTGCGGAGCTCGTTTGCGCCAACTCCTTTCAAAAGTGGGCTGCAGGAATCAAGTTGTACTATTGGGGAGTATCAGGCATGTCATTGGCAAACTTCTGGTGCATTGTGAACTTCAGTAACAAAGACCGAATGTGGCAGAGGGAGCACATGTATGTACAGTGGGACCTGGACCCCACCTAGGAGTGGGCATTGGTGGGAGAGCTTGGGGACAGCACCTTTGGGAAGGTGATCTAATTTGTGAAGCATCGCTGGCTTAAGATAATTTCTATATACATAATTTAACTGTACAAGTCTAAACCATTGAGTTGCTAGATCCCCTGCTTCTGAGTGCCAGTACCTCCTCCCACTGTTTGTCTCTGAAACATATATAGCAATCCATTTCCTGCTATTGCCTAGTGGGCAGTGGCAGGATGATCATGTCTGTATTTAGCTAGTGTGGTGACAATGAAAAAAAAGTCAGGACTTGTATGGACTAAATCCACTACTTTGTGTTAAGCAAATGGTGGGTATTGAGGTTTTAGGTTTCAGGGCTTGTGTGCAGAACTTTAGCGGTGCCTTCAGTGCAGGGGGTAAAAAGTAGTTAATTTGATTACCTGATTTGTGGAAGAGGTTTGATATTGCAAGAAACATATCCACCTGCCTTTCTGTATATATTTCAAGGGATTTATTACATATTTTTCTTTTCTATCTTTTTATTAAATAAGTAATCCATACCAGGGAGCAGAGAAACTAACTTAAAATATTAGTTAAACCCCACATACGAGAAGCAGAAAACTATCCCAGCTGTCCATGGAAGAGCTTATGAACTCTGTTAAGTCAGGCTCACCTTTGGACCCATGTCCTCCACTTATTCTTAAACCAATATCCAATCTGATAGCCCCGGTGCTCACCAACATCTGCAATGCCATGTTTCGGACAGGTGACTACCCTTCAATCTGGAAAAAAGCCACGGTAAAACCTCTTTTGAAAAACCAACACTAAACCCGTTAGAGCCCAAAAGTTATCGCCCTATTGCCTCGCTCCCCTATCCATCAAAATTTTTTGAAAAGGCAACGAACCTACAACTGTCGAGCTATATTGACCAAAATGAGCTGCTGGATGATACCCAGTTTGGGTTCAGAAAGGGCCACGGGACCGAGACTGCTCTGATAAAGGCAGCAGAGGAGGTCAGGATAATTATGGACCAAGGTGGTGCAGCGGTCTTAATACTCTTGGATTTGTCAGCAGCTTTCGACACGGTCGATCATAACATCTTGATCGACCGTGTCGCTGCAATTGGCATTCAGGGCAAAGACAAGGCACTCCTGGCATCCTTTTTAGCTGACAGAGAGCAGTCTGTGAAAATGGGGAGTTATTACTCTCCTGATTTCACCTTGCCTTGTGGAGTTCCTCAGGGCTCCTCGCTAAGTCCGACACTCTTCAACATCTATGTGTCGGACTTGGCGAGGGTGATCAAGTCATTTGGTATTGGATTAACCTCATATGCCGATGACACCCAGCTAGTCCTGGCGATCCACAAAAATGGAGCAGAAGTGGCCGCTAACTTCCAGGAGGGCATGAGAGCCATCAGTACCTGGATGGATCAGAATTGTTTAAAGCTAAATTCTGACAAGACGGAGGTTATGGTATTTGGTGAGCTGACCCAGTCTTGGTCCCCAGTCTGGTGGCCTTCAGAGCTAGGAGTTCCACCCTCACCAGTATCAAAAGTCCGAAATCTGGGAGTTTTATTTGATAACAGGCTAGCTTTTGTCAGCCACGCCAATGCAGTGGTCTCAGCGTCCTTCTTTACCCTAAGAATGGTAAAAAAACTACTCCCTTTTTTCCCCCCAAATGCAGGCAAAACCTTAATGTCCACCTTGGTATTATCTAAGGTGGACTATTGCAACGGCCTATTGTTGAACGTGCAGGAGCAAGTTTTGAACAAATTACAGCTTGTTCAAAATGCTGCTGCAAGGATCCTAACCGGCACACCTAAATACTCATCCATTTCTCCCATTGTTCGTCAACTACATTGGTTGCCGGTTAGAAGCCGCACAAAGTTTAAGGCCTTGTGCATTATATATAAGGCATTGAACAATACTGGACCAGATTTTTTTTTTAAATCCATCAGTGTCTACAAACCTAATCGATCTCTACGCTCATCTGCATCCCAACTGCTCCAAATCCCACGTACAAAGAAAGCAACATGGGGAGACAAACGCTTTGTGGTTGCTGCTTCGAAATTATGGAACCAGCTTCCTTTCCATATCAAATTTAGCCCATCTCTACTAATATTCCGAAAACATCTTAAAACCTGGCTTTTTAATCAGTAAATCTTAAATAGGACTCCCCTGCAATCTGTGAACTCCAGCGCCGAGACACCGGAAGGTATTTGTGCGCTATAGAAATCTTATAAATAAATAAAACAGTAAATAAGGAGAAATAATGAAAGAGAGCAAAAACAACACAGAAGAAAGCATTGTGGTAATAACATCAAAACTAAACCCCATTGTCTTGGCCAGCCAGCATCTCACTCGTCCAACGCCTAACTGGATCCCAGATCTTGCTCAACCTCCATCTGCAAGCATCATTCTCTAGCAAAGCCATTTCCAAGAAACAGATGTTCACAAATCCCCACCACCAACTCCTGGGACATGGAGCCGCACTAGAGAGCCAGGAACGTGCCCACACCAACCTGGCCAAAGAGTTGGAAAGAAAAAATCTAAAACACAGGGATAGCCGGCGAATGCCCTAACATGATCGGTTTTGAATCCCACTCAACTGACAAGTTCAGAATACTGTTAAATTTTACTGAAAACAAAAGCCTAGTAAGCATGCAAAATGGGGCAAGAGGCGAACACATGAACCGCATCAGCCTCCTCCACCACACAACAAAAACAGCAGTCACCGGCTCGGAGCTTCATAGCCCAATGGGGGGTACAATAGAAATCAGTACTACATTTTATGTGATGATGCATTTAAAACACACTGTGCCAGGAGATTACTAAGCCTCATCTCATCGACCTTTACCTCCATGTCGAGAAGCCTGCTCCATTTATCTGCCCTCAGCTGAAACAATCATCCCTTTGATTCCAGACAGCAGAATAGATTAGCCTATAGACCAAACTGATGTTCCCCTTTACGGGAGCTTTCATTACCAGATCCAAAAGAGTATTTTGAAAACAGCTAATCTCATCTTTATTGAGGCAGGAGATAAAATGTTGGATTTCCAGATACCTATAAAATCCCATACAGGAAAAGAAAACTGCTGCTGCATATTCTTGAAGTATTTACAACAAGGGGTGGTGAGGGACAGAGTCTCTGAATTAAACAGAATACTCTCACCCAGTCAAGAGATCAGGGCTAGATCCAACACCGTTTTTTAGCTCACTGCACCATCCCAGTTTCAGAACCTGGCTGTATGCAAATTAGTCTGTTCCTGTCCCAGTGCATGATGGGAACAGGGCAAACCAAACTACAAAAGCCAATTCTTACACTGGGAAGGAAACAAGCTACCGGGGACCGGTTTCTGGCATTTCAGCCGTCTTCGGCCCGGCTTGCTTGAATCCTGATGGTGCAATGAGCAAGGGACTCACATCTGAGTATACCCTTCCACGCTTAGGGTGGACAAAAATATTTACAACAAGGGGTGGTGAGGGACAGAGTCTCTAAATTAAACAGAATACTCTCACCCAGTCAAGAGATCAGGGCTAGATCCAACACCGTTTTTTAGCTCACTGCACCATCCCAGTTTCAGAACCTGGCTGTATGCAAATTAGTCTGTTCCTGTCCCAGTGCATGATGGGAACAGGGCAAACCAAACTACAAAAGCCAATTCTTACACTGGGAAGGAAACAAGCTACCGGGGACCGGTTTCTGGCATTTCAGCCGTCTTCGGCCCGGCTTGCTTGAATCCTGATGGTGCAATGAGCAAGGGACTCACATCTGAGTATACCCTTCCACGCTTAGGGTGGACAAAAATATTTACAACAAGGGGTGGTGAGGGACAGAGTCTCTGAATTAAACAGAATACTCTCACCCAGTCAAGAGATCAGGGCTAGATCCAACACCGTTTTTTAGCTCACTGCACCATCCCAGTTTCAGAACCTGGCTGTATGCAAATTAGTCTGTTCCTGTCCCAGTGCATGATGGGAACAGGGCAAACCAAACTACAAAAGCCAATTCTTACACTGGGAAGGAAACAAGCTACCGGGGACCGGTTTCTGGCATTTCAGCCGTCTTCGGCCCGGCTTGCTTGAATCCTGATGGTGCAATGAGCAAGGGACTCACATCTGAGTATACCCTTCCACGCTTAGGGTGGACAAAAAGAAAACTGCTGCTGCATATTCTTGAAGGACAGGAAAACATCCCCCTCAAATAATTGACCCAGGGTAAACAGTTTAGCTGCCATCCAGCTCTTCCGGAAGCTATGATGGACACAGAGGAATATTAGGGTTAAATCCTAAATATGTGTTTTGATTGTACAGAGTAGTATCGGGAAATACTTTTTTTGAGAGAGCTCCAGATGACATGGAAAACCTTTAAAGTTTTAAACTGGGTTCTCTTAAAGTAAACTTCATAGATTATGCTGACGACACCGGTTAACAATCAATTCCGCTAATGTCAGCTACTCATCAAAAATACGACCCAGCTACCACATTCCCCAAACCAAAACCAGACGGAGTTGAGACAAAAATTAGGAGTGATAGTAAATCCAAACAAGCATTTACAATGCAATGGTCTCGGCATTATTACAGGTAGAGCTATTGGCATTGCCCATGACATTTTGTTTTAAAATCATAAATAAATGGCATTGTCATTTACATTGCTAATAGCTTAATCGTTAAATAAATGACATTGTCATTTACAATGCCAATAGCTTAATCGCTCGCAGATGCGTGACCTATTGCATTTACACCCACACAGAGCCACACACACAAAGCCACCCACACACACATACAGAGCCACCCACACAGTCATTCACATACAGCCACCTACACAGAGCCACCCTCACACAGACAGAGCCACCCACACATAGAGCCACCTACCAAAAAAGCTATCCACACAGAGCCACACACAGCCACACACACACACACACACACAGAGCCACAAACACACACACACACAGAGCCACACACACACACACACACACACACAGAGCCACACACACACAGAGCCACACACAAACACACACAGAGCCACACACACACACACACAGAGCCACACACACAGAGCCCCCCCACACACAGAGCCTCCCCACACACAGACAGAGCCCCCCACACAGAGCCCCATACACACACACAGAGCCCCCCCATACACACACACAGAGCCCCCCCCTCCCCACACACACACAGAGCCCCCCCACACACACACAGCCCCCCCACACACACACAGAGCCCCACACATACACAGAGCCCCACACACACATAGAGCCCCACAAACAGGTAATATCAATAGCAGGAAAGAATAGGGAACTAAAATTCTCTGCAAAGGAAGCGCTCGAAATAGCCTTCTTAAGGTGCCAGTGAAATGCCTGTCAGTCTGGAATTCCTTGGCGACGCCTCCTCTTTCATGACCTTTGACCTATCCTCACAGGAGCCACTTCCCTGTAGCTGCCCACATGATCTAAAACTACATTTGAAAAACACAGTATTTTGAAACGAGGCCTGTGGCAATCACCATGATCAAGTTTCCTGATCATTAGGTAGAAAAGCCCTCTTGCGACTAAGAGGATCTTGTGTAACACATTAAGGTGTTTGCACAGTGGGCGTGGCTGCTCTCGGATGGTCAGCCAAGGTCACATCCAACAGCTACACAAGCGGCGCTCTCTCGTCTGCAGTCCAGAGGAATGTTTCAAACGAACGACTCCTGGGCAGGTAAAAGACTTTAACCTGCTTTGCTTTCGTCCAATTATTTACGGGTTTTTAAGCGCTACTTCATGTAGGCGCTTCAATAAAAATACATAATGAAGATAATCCCTGAGCGGGTCGGAAATGCCAATCGGGGGCCTGAAGATGGCAGATACAAAGAAAAGTTGCAATTTAGCAGCCCCAAGGGAAGCTATCTGTCTGTCAGTCTTTCTTACAATGGACTCGGGAATTTTAAGCATCTGAAGGGAGAGCCTTTAAGAATACTTTTTGTCGGGGGTGAACTTGAGAGCTGCCTGGAACGAGGAGGGGGGTCAATTTAACCCAGCAGTGGTTCGTTCTGCAGCCTACTGAAATGTACGTTGGACGGTTTAACGATTGCTCCCAGCTCAAGGGTCCTTATGTCACCGGAAAAAGACCAGGATTAACATTATGAAGAGCACAAGCTGTTACTCTCACTCGGACACCAACCAGTCTAAACCTTGTTTTGCAAACATGGCGCTGCCAGGGGAGTGGACAGAAGTTGGCCGCGGAGGTCGGGCAGGTGGGTGAAGGCCAAGGGGCAAAGGGGAGGGTGTTAAAACTATCACCACCCTCGCCAACAACAGAAACCAGTCACTCTGGAACTCAGATTATAAGCAGCAGCATTAGTATAACCAGCAAGGTACTAAAGGAAGATCTGAGAAAAAAAAAATCAAAACATGACAACTTCCACCTCACTACCCCGCCCCCAACAACTTTGAGAAATGCACTTTTTCCGCTGAGAGAGGCTAGTAGGCAGACGGCTGGTGTACCTCAGTCTTTTCTGGGGACCCCTCGCGGCGGGTATTACAGTTTCTCGGCAGCAGCTGTCCTCCGCTCTCTCTGAACCCTTCTAATCTCGACGCAGGAGCAGTTTGGGGAGAGGCAGAAGGAGGGCGGGCCGGTGATGAGGCCGAGGGCTGCGCTCCTGCCCTGCCTGCTCCGACGGATCTATGCAGCACTTCCTGCACAGCCAGAGCCTCTTACAGGCCGCGGGACCGGCTGACAGCAGCCCCCCTCCACACACTCCCGCAGGGCAGGGGCTTGTGGGAAAGCCTCATGTACACACAGACACTCCCCTACTTTACGTACAGAAACTATTCACGGTTGGAATAATAGCCCTACTTACTTTTACCTAGAGTTCTCCAGATGACAGGCCAGGGTTTACATTATGGAACTTGTAGCCCTGACTCTAAAGAGTGGATTAAACAAGAAAAAAAAAGAGTGGATTAAACAAGAAAAATAAAAAATGGCTGCAGCAAAGGTCCGAAATTTTCGGAATCGGGGTGTGTTTTTTGCGGAGTGACGGATGACGTCACAGATAAAAAGAACGCAAAAAACACGCCCCCGAATCCGAAAAAGACGGGGCTTAAAGGGAGTGACGCCCCTCTCCTCTATTGGTTGGCCAGCATTTACGAGGCCAGCCAATGGTGAAGAGGGGCGGGTTCCAAGCCCCCTCTAAGAAACATTAAATCTCGGGCTCCGCCCACTGTTACGCAGTGAGACGGTCCTCGACCTAAAAACGGGGAAAGAGTTCCCGCCTTTCTCCTTGGGCAGCTGAAGGAACTGTATCTTGCAGCGAGGCTTCCTATAGCTCCAAATAAACTTCTGCCAGCAAGACTGTATCCTGTCAATAAAGGTCATAGAGAGAAGACGATGGATACAACAAAAATGATACAAATACCTAGGAAGAATGACCATTTTAATAAGATTACACCTGCCTATTAAGCCCAAGTGCAAGGGATTCCACTTATTGAAAACATTGCCTGTATATTGATATAGAGTCCCATAGTTATATTCAATGGCCTCCTCCATTTGGACCGACAATTCTACCCCCAGATAAGTAGCTAAGAGTACCGATCAATTATCTTGAGCAGAAGGAATAGCATTAGACAGAATCTACGTTTTATCAGGATTAAGTCTGTATCCCGAGACTTCTCTGAATGCCTGTGCAGCCACCTCAACTGCCCTCATCACCCAAACAGGGGTGGGGGTTAAAACTGCCACATTATCTCAGTGCTCTAGAACCGATGAATGAATGAAAGAGCATTTATAAAGAGCATGGTTACCCAGGGGCATCCCAGCGCTACGACACCCGGTGTTCAAAGAGACAATTACTGGAAGAGTAAAGTTTTCACAAGTTTTCTAAACTTAAGATGGTCTGATTCGGAACGTATATGCAATGTAATAGTGTTCCAGAGTCTCGGTCCATTATATGAGAACAGTCGCCCTCCACTTCGCACATTTTTGATTTTAGGCACACACAGTAGGCCTTTATTCTCTGCCCTAAGAGTCCTATTGGGTACATACCATTTGCTCCAAGAACAGATTAAAGGGGAGCCCTTTCCTACAAGCGATTTGTGAATAATACAGAGGGCCTTAAATTGAACTCTTTGCTGAACAGGTAGCCAATGAAGGGAGGACAGGGCCGGCCGAGCAGACGTACGTTTAGCAACATTCATTAGCATATGAGCTGCACAATTCTGTACAATTTGTAGTCTGTTGGTGGTGGCAAAAGGGGCTTGGTGTTGGCATACTCGAGCCGAGACAATACAATAGCCTATACCACTAATCGTCTTGCTACAAATGGAGTCATAGGGAGTATCTTCCTGAACTTTCTAAGCAATCCGTAGCAGTGTGCTGCCACTGTGCGGGATTGGTCTCAGAAATCTAGCTTGTCATCGATCCATACTCCTAGGCTCTTGACTCGGCTTTTAGGAGTCGGGGGGAACCCAAACAATTAGGCCACAGATGGTCAATGCTTAAAGGAGCAGATTTCCCAAAGAGCATAAGCTTGGTCTTAGATCCGTTAAGCTTCAGGAAGGAGCTGCCCATCCATCCCGAAATTTCTGAAGACAAATCTCCAGATCAAGATCGGAGCGGTTAAACTGTTTTAAGGAGAAAATCAATTGAGTATCGTCGGCATAAGATACAACCTGTACCCCAAATGGGAGTACTATTTCTGCCAACGCACTCATATAAATATTGAACATCGTGGGGCTCAAGGAAGATCCCTGGGGCACCCCACAAGTCAAAGATATAGCTTTCAAGGAGCAATCTCCTTCAAAAACCGAGTATACCCTTTCCTGAAGGAAAGACTGAAGCCACCTAAGTGCCAGTCCAGTCACTCCAGCATCCCTCAGTCTTTGTATCATGAGGCCATGATTAACAGTATCGAAGGCTGTGCTAAGGTCCAGCAAGATAAGGGCCGCGCAGCCTCCGTCATCAACGATCTTCCTGATTTCCTCTACTGCAATCAACAAAGCTGTTTCAGATCCTTGTCGGGGGCTAAAACCAGTCTGTGTGGCATGTAACCGTTTATTAATTTCCAAAAACGCGGATAGAATTAATTTGGCTTATTTTTCTGCGACATTGAGTTTAGTGACCCCTGGAAGCAGGGAGATTGGGCGGTAGTTTCCCCAATTCTCAGGATCCAGGTTAGGCTTTTTAAGGAGCGCTTTAACTCTGGCATTTTTCCATTGCAATGGCACAATCTCAGTTTTAAATGAAGAATTTATACAATCCAGTATAACAGGCGACACTACTTCAGCTACTTTTTGAAGAACACTGGGAGGCGCCACATCTAGAGGAGAGCCCAATTTAAGCCCTTTGAGCAGCTCCTCCAAAGTCTCAAGATCCAAAAGGGGAAACTTTCCAAGCTGAGAGCTAGGAAAAACCAAATCAGCTCCACCTTTTGACACCGGCCTTTGAGAAGCAGAGGCCGGGGGAAAAGAATTATAAATGGTTTGTATCTTCTCTGCGAAGAAGTCAGCAATTTGGTCGCATCGACGTTGGACATTCTCTGTAACAAACAAGGATGAGGCCGGAGGTAGAAGACTGTTAGCAATTTTAAATATCTCACGTGAGGAACTTGCTGTAAGAATCTTTCCCTGATAATACAGGGCTTGTGCGTTTTTAATTTTCTTTTTATATATTTTGATGGCTTCTCTATATTTAATTCTGCTCGGTAAAGCAAAATCTTTCCTCCATTGTCTCTCACATTTTTTGCAAATCTTTTTAAGCTGGCAGAGGTGGGGGTGAGTACCAAGGATTATTTTTATCTCCTAATTTTTCTGCAATTTCATTTTTAGGGAGTACAGCATTGAGCGCCAGATTCATCCATTTATTAAAATTATCATTCGCCACAGTCGGGTTAGGATGGCCTCTGGGAGCAGTATTAGTTAAATCATTCATCAAGGTGTCTAGTGGAAGTTTCGACCACCGCCGAGCAGTTTTCGCGGCTCTGGGCGAACATATATTCGTCACTGGTTGTAGCAGCGCAAATGGGAGTATAAAATTATCTGACCATATAACAGGATCAGCATCTCCTACCGAGAGGTGACTAATGTTGGAAAATATTGGATCTAGCAAATGACCTTTGGAATGAGTAGCGCAATTCACTTTCAATAGGAGTTGAAACGTAGCCAGTTCATCCACCAATCCTTGTGTGGAGACTAGAGACTCATCTTCCAAATGCAAATTAAAATCTCCCAGGATTGTAAAATTAGGGGAGGAGCTTGCTAAATTAGCTGCCACCTCCGGCAGGTCTTTCTTAAACTGGCCAAGAGGGCCTGGAGGGCGATATATCAAAATGCCAGAGAAGGTGAACGAGGAGGTGAGATCAATTACAAAGGAGAGGCTTTCACAATCAGAAACAGAATTCTCATTACTTCTACAGGCAAAAGCGGTCTTGGAGATTATAGCCAAGCCTCCTCCCCTACCTGCATTACGATCCAACCTATGGATGGCATATTTCGGTGGGAGCGATTGAACAGCATCGTAATTGGTATCACTACTCAACCATGTTTTCGTTAAAAACAAAAACATCCAGATTCTTTTCTTCGAGAAGCAAATGGATTTAATTGAGTGCTTAGGGAGCGAGAGACAATTATGTAAGCTCATCCTAATTTCTCTGCCAATATTGGAGGGGGAGGTGGTAAGGAGGGACTTTTGGAAATGAAATCTAGTTAGAACACTGCAAATTAATGTCTGGCACCAGGGCATGTGCGTATTTTAACGATACCTTGTTCCTCATAGCATGAAGTTGCCCTGCGTCAAAAGTAATCTTTCCCCTCTCAGATCCAACATAGGTTCCTGCCCCTGACCCCGTCCTGGCGCGGAAGGGCGCAGACGGGCTTGCCTTTGGCGCGCCAACCGCGCGCCCGCTGCGCGGTCGCGTCATCGACCGATTTATAGAGGCTGGAATGACGTGAACCAGCCTGAGCCACTAGACTGCAAACTTGAGCCCCCCTGTTCAATTCCCCTGGAGCTTTGACCTGACTCAGATTTCAGTGCAATGAGCAGGTATTTAAAAAGATTCGGCATTTAAAAATATAACACATTAGGTGCAGAGGAGGTAGCTGTCACACAAATCACCAAAGGCATAGATATCCTCTGCCATTTTGAAAGATTGTATATAAGACTTGATATATAAAGTGAACGGTTGGGGAGAGAGGTACAACCTGCTTTAAGACCAACGTAGCAAACTCTGGCTATATAGCCAGAGCTAAGTCCCAGAATCTGTATCATCTCCTAGACAAAAGGCCAAGAGACGCGGTAAAGGGCCTTTTCCGCGTTCAGCATGATCATACTAACAGAACCCTCATTAACGGAGGCAGCTTCCAGGGCAGAAAAAGCTGTGTTGTCATATGAGGTTGTATCACGTCCAGGATAAAACCCTACTGGCTTGAGTCGACCAAACCAGAAGTAACTGCTCAAAGCCTATTAGCCAGAATAAAAGTGTAGATCTTCGAGTGGGCATTGATTAAGGAACTTGGATGGTCTGAACCACAGAGAGTCGGGTCTTTTTCATTTTTTAGGAAAGATACAAATATTGGTCTCATCTCAAGACCCCTGGACCTGACCAGGCGCTTTAAACGAATTAAACTGAACCCCGAAAAACCGGGGTTAAGATGTGCGAGAAGACCCCGTAAAATTCTAAAGGTATCAGATCAGGCCCGAGACATTATCCTTAGTTAGAGAGTGGTTAGCAACTTCTACCTACAGAAAGAGTTATGGATGCTTCTAAGTTGGACTGCAGGGCTTGATCCACCTTACAATGAAAATACCACCTGGCCTGGATATAGAGCCTCGGGAGATGGAAAGCAGTCCTCTCGAAAGAGTTCCTCATAGAACTGCTGGAAAACCTCTCCAAAACATGCAGGGTATACAAAATTGACCCCCCCCCCCTTTTCCCCATCTAATCTTCTGAATAGTATTTAGATAGGAACTTACCTTGACTCTATAAAGGAGAGAAGTCAACCCATCTCTTCACTGTTCTTAAAATTTAGCAATTGCTGAGCTTGGCACTTTTCAACCACCCAATCCCATATACGCTGCCCAAAGAGAGGACCGCAGGACAGCCAGATGTTTTACAAGAGATTCTGTCCGCTACCCGTCTCGGGCAATTATGCTTCATCTCAGTCTATTCTCCAAGGTGCTAAGAATTATGCGGGCCTCTGTCTCTTCCTTGTCACCACCCTCTGTTGATAGGCCAAAAAGCATAGCGTATGTCCCCAGAAAAATGACTTTAGTGATTCCCAAACAAACATAATAACTGCTGAGCTAACATTGACCTCCAAAGACTCATGTAAAAGTACACCCATAGAGCGAATATATTCCTCTTCCAAGAGCAATCTACACTCAAATGTCCACTCCTGAGGCACAGAAGGCTGAAGGAGGCCGTCCACTTGAATAAGTAGAGACAGATAATTATGATCAGATATAATACTCGGATTAAGCACGATCTTTGATAGCAAGATCAACGGCTTACTCACTAAAAACATATCTAGACGTGGAAGAGTGTTAGGCATAATAAGATGGAAAACAAAGTTCATTGACTCTCTCAAAGCGTCATAAGTAAACCAGTGAGTATGAGGAAATAAGTTGTTTCAGTGCCCTTCTGAGTGAAGCTCAATTGATCCTGGACCTGACTAGTAGAATCATTTTTAGGGCATAAAGTGACATTTAAATCCCCACAGTTAACAAGGAGTGTTGCCTAGGTTCACCAGGTTGCCAGAGCATAACATAGACCCGGGAAGAGTTAAATACCCTTAAGCTACAAATGGTCTGCCTCCAGGCGATGCATTTATCGTCCGTAGAAATGCTGCTGTTAAAGGAGCTTGGCTATAGGGTCTTATGTGCATATTGTTTTAACTCTCCTCAGAGGTGAGTTGAATTATTGACCCAGGACAGTAAATGGGCTGTTCGGTGGCAGAAAGTTTACTCTGGTGGTCGGTGCCTCCTCGTGACTAAGCAGAACAACATCAGTCTTACCATCTGTGTAATCAATGGTCCGAATAATGATGACTCGAAAATTGTTGACTTTTGGTTGGCTGAACTCCATTTATTGTTTTTTGTTGCGTTTTGACTGCGGAGTCTCTAGCCCACATTACTTCTCCGAGTACACCTTGCACTTTTCTGTGTGAGAGACAAGTGCTAAACAAGGGTACTTATTTACCAGCAAACGGCTCTGAAATATGAGGGCCTATTGACACCTGTGGGTAAAGACCCATGCTATTACAACTAAGGGCACAGCAGCCAATGAATCCTCTTGACAGCTGTGTTTCATTCTAAGACATGGATGCAACACGGTTGATATAGGGTACAAGAAAATATGATCACATTTCTCCAGTGCTTAAGAGATTTCCATAAACCATGGTTTGGAGACCAGAACTAAATTCAAGTTAGCATGCATTATTTATAAATCTCTAAAAACCCAATTATCTTCACGCTGCCCTCAGGTTATTGGTGGAAAACGGAAGCCTGAGAATTATCCAAAACCTAAGTTTAGAAACTAAGTTCAGAAGTCAAAAAGTGGCAAAGCATATTTTTCAGGTGCAGCAATAACACTTTATGAACATTTTAACTCAACCAAGAAAGAGTTACGAACACTACTCCAATTTGTTTAAGAAGAAAAAAAGGAAGATGCTACTTACCAGTAAGCATCTGTTCTTGGCATGTAGGGCTGCAGAATCACACACTATTGCATTAGATCACCATCAGGTGGTGGGCCCGGATGTTTACACTTTGTTGTTGTCTTGGAAGAGTCTCTGTCTGTTGGATGACTCCTCCCTTAGATCGTAGTGCGCATGGGCATCAACTCCATCTTCAGATTGTTTTCGCCATTGGGCAAATGATGGAGTTGTAGGATTACAGATAAAGATGACCATATGTTGTGTATCTAAATAAGATAATACTGGAACAGATACAGGTAGCCGGGGAGGCGGGTGGGTGTGTGTGGTTCTGCAGCTCTACATGGCAAGAACAGATGCATACTGGTAAGTAGCATTTTCCATTCGACACATATGGGCTGCAGACCACACACTATTTCATAGATTGCACAGCAGTTTCTCCCTTAGCGGCGACCATCCGCATCTGTTGCAGTAGTTATAAAATAATGTTTTGAGTACAGCCTGGCCCACACTTGCTTGTTGCTTTGCCTGCACATGTACACAGTAGTGTTTTGTAAATGTGTGCGGAGTAGACCATGTAGCTGCTTTACAGATGTCATCTAATGGTATATTTCATAGGAATGCCATAGATGCCCCTAACTTACGGGTAGAATGAGCTTTAGGGGGAATGGATAGTGTGTGTTTTGCTTTCTGGTAACAAATTTGCATGCACTTAACAATCCATCTTGCAATGCCTGATTTTGAAATAGGATTGCCCTTATGTGGAGGAGAAAAGGACACAAACAGTTGTTTAGTTTTACGAAAAGGCTTTGTCCTATCAATGTAATGGAGAAGTGCTCTTTTTACATCTAGTGTATGTAGAGCTCTGTCTGCAACTGTTTGCGGTTGGGGAAAAAATACTGGCAACTCAATCGATTGGTTGAGATGGAACGGTGAAATGACCTTTGGCAGAAACTTTGGATTTGTCTTAAGAACCACTTTATTGTGATGAAGTTGTATAAATGGTTCTTGCATTGTTAATGCCTGGATCTCACTCACTCTTCTGAGTGAGGTAACAGCTACTAAAAACAACTTTCCATGTAAGGAACTATAATTCACACTTATGTAATGGTTCAAAAGGAGGACCCATAAGTCTGGTGAGAACAATATTTAAATTCCATACCGGAGAGGGTGGTTTTCTGGGAGGAATTATTCTTTTGAGTCCTTCCATAAACGCTTTGATTGCAGGTACTCAAAACAATGACAAATGTGGTCTGTTTTGAAGATATGCAGCTATGGCAGCAAGATGTAACCTGATTGAGGAGTATGCTAAGTTAGATATTTGCAGATGTAACAGGTAGCATATGATGTTTGTATGGAAACATCTAAGGGGTTGATATTGTTATTAGTGCAATATACAACAAACCTTTTCCACTTTGCTGCATAACATGCTCTAGTGGTACGGCGTCTTGCTTCTTTTATGACAATTATGCAATAAGGTGGTAAATTTAGATATCCAAATTCTAAGACCTCAGGAGCCAAATCGCTAGATTGAGCTGCATTCGGTCTGGATGCATAATCTCTCCATGGTTCTGTGTCAGTAGATGTGGGGAGAGCTTTAATTTGTGATGTGGTACTACTGAGAGCTCTAGTGGCGTGGTGTACCAGGGTTGTCTTGCCCACGTTGGTGCTATGAGAATCAATGTGAGAGAATGTTGCTGTACCTTGCGTACCACTATTGGAATTAGTGGGCGAGTTGGAAAAGCGTACGCAAATTTATTTGACCAGTTCATCCATACGGCATTGCCTTCGGATAATGGGTGTGGGTATCTGGCGGTCAAGCTTGGGCATTTGGAGTTTTGGTGTGTAGCAAACAGCTCTATCTCTGGTTGACCCCACTTTTGAAAAAATGGCTGAAGAACTTGATGATGAAGTTCCCATCCGAGTACCGTGGTGTCTCTGGCGACTTAACAGATCTGCAACTTGATTGTGAACTCCTGGTAGATGTTCTGCTAGCAGAAAACTGTTTTGAGGAATGGCCCACCTCCATATGCTCTGCGCATGCCGGGAGAGCTGTAAGGAGTGTGTTCCTCCTTGTTTTTGAATGTAGTACATTGCTGTCATATTGTCCGCCCGGACTAGTACAGCTTTGTTTGGTAGGTAATGCTGAAACGATTTTAGAGCTAGAAAAATCGCTAAGAACTCCTGATGATTTATGTGGAGTCGTTTTTGTTGCATTGTCCATGTACCCTGTACTGTGTGTCTTTGTAAATGCGCTCCCCATCCTGTGAGAGATGCGTCTGTGGTTACTATCATTTGTGGAACAGGTTCTATAAACGGCCGGCCCTTGGAAAGGTTTTTTGGTGGTCCACCATTGCAGAGAGAGATATGTCCAGTCTTCTACCACCACCAGATCTGTTATTTGTTGTTGAACGGGATTCCACTGACTTGCCAAGCACTCTTGTATGGGGAGCATTTGTAGTCTTGCGTATGGTACTATGAAAATGCAAGATGCCATCATTCCTATTAGTTGCATGAACACTCGAGCTGGTAGTGAGTGTTTTGGCTGGAATCTTTTTCTAAGATCCTGCATACTTTGTATTCTTGTTGGATTGGGTACGCTATTGCCTTGGAGGTATCTATTGTGGCACCTAGATTATGCTAAGACAGGGACGGTTGGAGATGTGACTTATTTTGATTTACTGTGAATCCCAGTTTGTGTAGCAGGCATATTGTTTGATGCGTGTGCTTTACACATTGGTTGTATGACTTGGATTTTACTAACCAGTCGTCCAGATATGGGAAGACATGAATGTTGTCCCTTCTTAAGTGAGCTACTACTACTGCTAGACACTTTGTGAACACTTGAGGTGCTTTAGTTACTCTGAAAGGGAGCACCTTGAATTGGTAGTGTTGACTTTCTAGTATGAAACGTAGGTACTTTCTGTGCGATTGATGGATGGGAATGTGGAAGTAGGCGTCCTTGAAATCTAATGTGGCAAGGAAGTTGCCTTTCTTTAGCAACGGTAGAACCTGTTGTAGTGTGAAAGTGGTCTGATTGTATGTAGAGGTTTAGGGGCCTTAGATCTAAAATAGGTCTGAGGGACCCGTCCTTTTTGGGTATGAGAAAGTATAGAGAATAAACTCCTGTGTTGTGATGTTGTTTTGGGACTGGTTCTATTGCATTCTTTTGCAGTAGAGATGCCACCTCTTGTCTTAGTAGTATGAGGGGTTCTTGTGACAAGGGACGCTGCCTTGGTGGTATTGTTGGAGGAGTGGAAGTGAGCTCCAGGCAATAACCTGACTGAATTATTTGTCTTACCCACCTGTCTGTTGTGATGGAGTTCCAGACAGGTAGGAACTGTTGTAAACTCCCCCCGACAGGAGTGAAATGGTCTGGGGGGATGGAAGGGAAGTCACTGTTTGGGAGTAGAGGCGTTGCGATTGTTGTATCCTCTACCTCTGCCCTTATTGTTGTTTCCTCTATACCCTCCTCTATAATATCCCTTACTAGGTGAGTTTTGGTTGGGCGATTTGTAAGAAGAGTAGGTATTGTCAGTTTGGAAACCCTTAGAGGCGCCCCTATATGAGGAGCGACGAAAGGAAGGTCTTTGGGCTTGCGTTTGTAAAGCTCCCATGGATTTTGCTGTATCTGTATCTTTCTTCGTCTTTTCTAGTGCACTATCTACTGTTGGCCCGAAAAAATGTTGCTGGTCAAATGGTTGGTTTAAAATACTGGCTTGTACTTCTGATTTGAACCCAGAGATGCGTAGTAATGCATGTCTACGCAACAGTACCCCTGTATTTATTGCTCTAGAGGCTGTGTCTGCAGTGTCTAGTGCACAGCGTATGGAGGTATTAGTTATAATCTTGCCTTCCTGTATTAGGTCAGAAGCCCTGGTTTTATATTGTTCTGGCAAGTGTTGCATGAGTTACTCTAACTCATCATAATGAGCTCGATCATATCTTGCTAACAAAGCTGGAGTGTTAGCAATCCTCCAGACATTAGCTGCTTGTGAAATGGTGTGTTTCCCTGAAGCATCTAAAAGCTTAGACTCGGTCAGGGGATGGAGCATCCCCTGTTGTCTACGAGTTAGCTCTTTTTCTCGCAATTTACACTACCAGTGAGTCCAATGGCAACTGTCCTTTAATGTATGCTGGATCAGTTGGAGCCGCTTTGTACTTTTTTCTAGTCTGAGGTTAATTACCCTGGCTCTGACTGGGTTTTTAAATATTTCGGGTGCATGCTTTACCACTCCACTAAGTATTGGAAGTGTGGTTGTGGTCTTATGTGACAACAGTAGTGTGTCCATTAGGAAGTCTTCTTCCACTGGATCTGTGTGCAAGTCTACTCCATGGAAAGTGGCTGCTCTATGAATGAGCTGCGTAAACCCAATAGTGTCATCTGGGGGAGATGGTCTAGACGGGTATACATCGTCTTGTGGCAGATCTGGTGCATTATAATCATCCCATGGGTCACCTGATGGCCCAGGAATATCATCTGGGTCATTAATGTTGTCTATGTGATGTTCACTCTCTACCACCTGTGAGTAGTTATCCTCATCATCCTCATCTTGTGGTATAAGACTATGTGCACTAGATGGTGAATGTAGTGACCTGTCCAGATTTTGATTAATATGAAGAGTCTTTTGCTTAGGGTCAGGTTTGAAAAGCTCTTCTACTGGAAAATCCTTTTTCGGCGCCAATTTATCTGGTTTGGGCCGAAATGTTTAGTTTTTACAGTGTCTATTGTCTTTGGAGCAGGTTTTGATTTCAGTTCCGAAGTCTTGTTATCTTGTTTTTTTTTAGGATCCGTGCTCATTTGATACAAAATTTTTGTTCCCGGGGTACGTTTGGACTCATCTCCCTCAGAGCCGAAATATGTTTCGGTACCGGGCCGTCTTCGGGTCCACTTTTTTTGGAACCGGGATGGTCTTTGGTTCGATAGCTTTGGGAACCTCTTTCGGTGCTGAACTTGCTTTCGGCTCGACCGCTTTTGGTACCGATGGATGCTTTGGTGCCGGTGTTAGTTTTGGCTCAAGGACCTTCTGCTTTTCGAGACCGACAGACTGACTCGAGCCCGAGTCGACTGGAGGCTTTTTAATATTCTTCGCTGCCAAACCAGAAGGCGGGGCGTCGGAAGGTTTTAGTCGGTGTGCACCTGGACCCGAAGGTGCAGGTGGAACCGAAGCCTCTCCCGGTATGGTGGGTCGAACAGGGTCAACGCTTGTACTCACTACCTGTTGATCAGCTGGAAGATAGTAGTCTTCGGATTGATCCTCGGCTCCAGAAGCTGAATGCTCCGCCTCAGAAGCGACGTCTTCTTGCTGTTGTTCTTCGGCTTCTACTTCGATTGGAGCCTCGTCTATGATGAGGTCTGGTGTCAATGAAGAGGACTGCGCCATTACTCTTCGAGCTCAACGGTTCCTGATAGTTTTCTTGGACCGGAACGAAGCGCAGGCCTCACAGTCTGGACTCTCGTGCTCTGGAGATAAGCACAGATTGCAAACCTCATGAAGATCGTTGTGCAGGAATTTGTGTCCACACCGAGGCACTTCTTGAAGGGTGTTCTTTCCATGGCCAAAGGCCAACTGGCGCATTTGGGCCCGACGGCCCGGACAAACGCTGGAATGGAGAAGTGAAGCCTTTCTTCAACGCGGATAACAAGAATCACTGTTGAAGACGATGCCGATGGTATTATGAATTCGAAAAATAGATCGGCAACGGGACCGAACGATAAACACATCCGAGCCCGATGGCGGAAAAAAACAATCTGAAGATGGAGTCGATGCCCATACGCACTACGATCTAAGGGAGGAGTCATCCAACAAAGACTCTTCCATGACAACAACAAAGTGTAATCATCCGGGCCCACCACCAGATGGTGATCTAATGCAATTGTGTGTGGTCTGCAGCCCATATGCCTCGAACACAAATTTTATTTGACCAAACTACATCTGGAGTAGTGGTTAGGCTCTCTAGCTATTAATATTCTCTTCTTGCTTTCCTCTATCGTTTAAGCTAAATTCCCTCTCCTTGTCTACTTTAATGCCCACTATCCAATGTATTTCCTTCCTCCCAGTCTTGTGTGTGTTGTAGCACCTCCCTTCTGGTGTGTCATGCTGTAGTTTTGGAGCTTAAAATGTACATATTCCCTTCAGTATGAGGGTTCCTTAATTTAGTTTTAAGAAATGATGCTCTTGATTGTGTTCTACTTTACAGCACACTGGTACCTGTTGGATGCTCTATAAAACAAGCATTTGCAATGCATTATGTCTTGCATTCACACGAGTTTGAGCTATTGGCATTGTAAATGACAATGCCTTTTATTTATGTTTTAGGTTTTAAAACATAAATAAAAGGCATTGTTATTCACAATACTAATAGCCTAAACTCTCGCAAATGAGAGACCTATTGTATTGCAATAAAGGGCCTTCTCGACAGCTTGTTAGACTGTAAATGTCAGAGGAAGAGACCGGCCTGAGACGTCTTCAAAGTAGTGATAAATAGTGCAGTGAAGTGGATGTGTAAGTGTTGTAAATGACACCGATACAAATGGTGAAGTAAGAGTTCCATATGATCCAAGCTACAAACACTAACAAAGCACTCAAACACCTTTCGCTCTGTGATTACACTGTGCCGGCTCAGGAGGAAGAGCGGGATGGGGGGGGCTATTTCCTGCCCTTTCCGTCATTTGAGTGTGCAGTGTGGCATTGCGTAGTGTCATTTTTATCTTTGGCCTAATAAAAAACACTTCAGCTGTAGTTGGGCCCTGGCTTCAGCTTCTGGTGCAGGGCGGGCAGTGCTTTACGGCAGGCATGGAGGGAGGGATGGTCTTGGCAGCAGCTCTGGCCTCGTACAGTGCCCCTGCTATTACTAGTGAGCGAGAGGCGCTGAGGTGGTGGTTTTGGTGGTGGTGGTGGTGGTATTGGTGGTTCTGGTATTGGTGGTGGCGGTATTGGTAGTGCTATCGGTTGTATAGGTGGTGGTATTTGTGGTATTGGTGGTGATGGTATTTGTGGTATTGGTGGTGATGGTATTGCCATTGGTGGTGGTATTGATGGTGGTGGTGGTATTGGTAGTGGTGGTATTGGTGGTGGTGGTGGTATTAGTGGTGGAATTGGTGGTGGTGTTATTGGTGGTGGTCACGGTATTGGTGGTGGTATTGGCGGTGGAATTGTTGGTGGTATTCATGGTTGTGGTGGTGGTAGCGGTATTGGTAGTGGTGGTTATGGTGACTTTGTTGGTATTGGTGGTGGTGTATTGGCGGGGGTGGTGGTAGTATTGGTGGTGGTAGAGGTGGTGGTATTGGTTGGTGGTGGTATTGGTGGTGTGGTATTGGTGGTGGTGGTAGTGGTGCTGATGGTGGTGGTATTGATGGTGGTGGTAGTAGTGGTGCTGATGGTGGTGGTGGTAGTAGTGGTACTGGTGGTGGTAATGTTGGTGGTGGTATTGGCAGTGGTGGTATTAGTGGTAGTATTGGTGGTGGTATTGTGGTTGGTGGTGCTATTGACGGTGGTATTGGTGCTAGTATTGGTGTTGGTGATGGTATTGCTGGTAGTGGTATTGGTGGTGGAAGTGGTGGTGGTGGTATTGGCGGTGGCGATGGTATTGGTGGTAGTGTTGGTGGTGGTATTGGCGGTGTTGGTATTGGCAGTGGTATTGGTGGAAGTGGTGGTGGCTTTTGAAAACAACCCGTCAGGTGGCTTTAGTACAGATGACATGTAACACAGATGTGCTGGTATTGGTGTTGGTGATGGGAGGTGGTATTGGTGGTGGTAGTGGTGTTTATGGTGGTGGTATTGGCAGGGGCGATGATATTGGTGGTGGTGGTACTGGTGGTGGTGTTGCTGGTGGTAGTGTTGGTGGTGGTATTGGCAGTGATGGTGGTATTGGCAGTGGTGGTTGAGGTATTGGCAGTGGTGGAGGTATTGGCAGTGGTGGTGGTATTGGTGGAGGTGGTGGTATTGGTGTTGTTGTTAATACAACAGCTTTTGAAAACAACCCGGCAGGTGGCTTGAGTTCATATGACATATAACACAGATGTGCTGTTGTCAGCTTCAGCCCATTAGCACAGGATTATGTGCTACCTGGATTTCACATGACTTAGTTTGCGAATAATTTCTAAATCCATTTTACTTGGGGGGTTGAAACAGACACAAGTTTATGCCGGGTTAAAGTGATTTAAAGCAGGCGCCTGTGTTACAGGGGTGGCCGCGCTGCTTAAAAAACACAAGCAAATTCAGCTGAAGCAGCGCATGTCCGGCCTGAAGTGAGAAAAAGTCAATAAAGTATATAGTGCTTACAGACTAAATAACAGGTCCCTTGTAACAAGTCAAAAAGCCAGTAGCCATGGGAGGGTTCAAATGAAGACAAGGCCGTACTAAGCAGGGACTAACAAGCCTATTAACAAATCCGAAGGCAGCATTTAGGAAAGACAATGACACAATCCAATGAAAAATATGGGAGGAGAGTGGGCGCGGCCTCTATCCCATACTCTACTACAGTAGTCTCGCAGAGCGAGCAGCGCATGTGTGCTGACGCAAGGATCGACCTAAAAAAGTGAAATGAAAGCAGTTTGGAAAGCAGGTATTGGCATGCCAGTCTTGGCATTTAAGTGAACTACTTTTTAGGCAGCTGTAAAAAGCAAAATCGCTTCACTCACAGTGAAGCTAATCAATTCCTAATGTGGGGAGACCAGACTCATTTCTCCATGCAGAATACCGTGGTGGGCAGGAGCAAAACATGAATGACAATAAAACAAACTAATGGGTGAAGAGGGCTGACTGAAAGCTCCTGCATATGGATGTTTATGTATATTTGACTTTTTGTTAAAAGATATGCGGCTGGCAAACGAGCTAAAGCGTTCTCCTGGCTAGACCTAAAATGTATGAGACTGGTACTAACAGCGCAGTGGATGTGTTACAGAGCCTTAAGATGACATGGATGGCATCATATTTATTACCCACTCTTTACGGAAGGTTGTGTGTTCCTTCTAGAGTATGTTCAAAGTCTGAGTTTTCCTAATAGCGAGTGTAATTGCGATGCAGAGCTTACCGTGGCTGCTGAAAAAAAATATTTAAGAATCCTTTCTTTCAGGGGTTTTGTTGTGTCTGGGTGTAGCCCTCTTTTGCTTCTGGAAGCATATCTGCCCACCCCTCTCATTTGCAGCCCAAAAACAGTGTTATGGGAGCAGCATTATTTGGCGGTCTCTCCCACGTATGGTGATAATAAACGTGAAGCATTAATAGCTCCTGTCATATTGATGCAGAGAGTTTGAGGCACTTTGAAAGTCAATGAGTGTGTGTGTGTGTGGGGGGGCTTATTTGCAGGAAAGCGGGACTTCGTTTTTCTGAACTGCACTATTTGTAGAGTGCATCAATCAATCGGGGTTCTTGTAAAGCATGACTAGCCAACCGTTAGGGTCTCAAGGCGCGGGAGAGGGTGGGGGGATTTGCGGTTCAATCAAAGAACCAGGTCTTGAGGACCTTCCTGAACTGAGGCATAGAGTTTGCTGTGTGTCGATTTAGATACCGTATATAGGTTTTCCCGATCTATGTCCTTATATAGGCACAATTCACATTGCGCTTATTTAGGCATAGAAATCCTACCCTTATTTAGGCATAATACTTGCTAACCAAATACAGGAGTTCTTGGAAAACCAGACTCTTAAGCCTTTAGGACTTCCCCTTGCTTGGATTATTGATTTCTCCAAGAACTCATTTATTATGCATGAACAGTTTGAGCTATTGGCATTGTAAATGGCAGTGCCTTTTATTTATGCAGTTTGAAAAGCTGGAAGCGGTGCGTAAATACGCACTTCGTACTTCTAGTCCTTGCTTACGAGAAGCAAGGCTGGCAGTAAAAGAGGCGCAGTGATTGCCAGCTTTGCATCTCGTAAGCAAGGACTATATGTACAAAGTGCGCCTTTGCAGGTTTTCAAAACACACAAATAAAATGCAGTCATTTGCAAAGCCAATAGCTCAAACCCTAGCAAATGAGAGACCTATTGCATTGCAAATGCTTGTTTTCAGTCTACCCACTCTGAAAACCAGGACATGTGCTAAATTTACTGAAATCTGCTGGGACAACAGAAGAAAAGACAAGACTGTCCTTGCAAATCCGGAAAGTACAGTCACCCTAACGTATCCACCCACTCCTCACCATACAACTATTAGTTCACTGGGCCATGCAGCCCTATCTCCAGTCTCCATCCAGTCAATGATTGGACAAAGATCTGTAATAAAGGTTGTGTTGTAAAATGTATCACATTCGCATTTTTTTAAACTCTTGGTGGAGAACCCCGCATAGGGGTATAAATAGTGCAATACAACAGTCAAGAAAAAGTATTATAATGGTGGTGCGTGCAAATTTGACTCTTTCCCGCACCTTCCTGTCATGTATTAGCAAAGCCACAAGTCTGTCACAAAATAGGTGAATAGAACACAACATCAAATTTCTTCCCACAAGGGATCACAATACCAATAACACACTATACAAAATAATATGACACAATATTATCTCAAGGTGTACTGCAGCAATACCAATGAGCACTTGCAGGACAACCTCTGGTCTTGACTTTTAAACCCATTTTTTCGGTAAAGCTGTATTATTAAACATGATCTAATGCTGAAATGAAATGTATTCATGCCTCTATGTTAAAGTGAACATGTATTCCTTACTTACAAGGCCTGTCTGTGACCCGCAGCCTAGCATGCACGGCTCGTTATCGATATTTGAAAGGATGTCATATGTTCAACACTTCCGGGTCGTCGAACACCCGGTCTCAAACAGAACATGTACGGACAGTCGCTCAGCAGTGGGAGGGACTGGTATTTTGTAGTTTACCTGAGATTGGATCATCTCAGCCAATCCTAATGCGCCACAGAATTTCGATATAGTGATTAACTGTGAAGTATACTAGCGTCTCTATCCATGCAATCCACTAACAGTACGTCAGTGATTACCCCCTGCCCTCTTGTATGGAGCGGGTTTAGAATGGCTGGGTTGTGCCAGATGAGAATGGGTTGCTGATACAGAGGTAACCGCATCCTGTCTCCGCCCGGTCAGCCCCGGCGGGTGCCGCCCGAGTCTCTGGATAGGAAAAAGATTTCACCAACTTCAGTAACACATAATCGAGATGCCATATGGGAAGTAGCATTTCAGACATACCACCCCCTGAGCAGGCACAGCCTGGGCAACAGTTTGCGCCTCACATATCAGGTTCAGAACGGACAGAAGGCAGCACAGCAGGCATGTGGTCAAAATAGGTGGGTAGTGGGTACCTCGAAAATAGTATGGAGAAAGGCAGGGAAAGAAGACAGAGTTATTAAAAGGAAAACAAGCTTGGACTCAAAACCAGTGGTGCGTGCGAACCACAGAGGAGCGGGGTGAGAAAGCGCGGCAGCAAATCGAACACGTGCTAATTATAAACACATGTTTATAATTAAAACCAAAACCAGATGCTGCTGCTGCGCGTAACACACACCAATAGGCCATGGGCGGTTACATTTCTAAAGGAAGCTAGGACATGCACCCACTTTTCACCAATTGCGTGTTGTCTTTTTTATAAAGATGCACGCAAAAGCCAGTTGCAGCCAACGAAAACAAAAGCTCAAGCACAAGCGTTTATGTATGTATTTTATGAATATCTGTCATAGCTACAAGTCATGCTATTGCAGTAATATTTTATCTTACTGCGAACGCTGTACGTATTATACTTCGCATTCTGGCTTACGATTGTAGCAGTTCATATATCTTGCATGAGAAATAAGACTGTTCAATAAACCCTTTTTATTGAAACGCCCGTCTACCTACTTCTGTGTAAACTCTGTAGAAACTAAGCATGCATGATTGACTGAGTGAAACTTATCTATTGTTTCCATGATTCTGAGACTGTTCCAACTTTAAGGGAAACAAAGTTGTCATGTTTATGCGGCGGTCAGGCACCAATCCCTTCTTGTTTATTCGAGAAGTTTCTAGTGACCTCTGAGTTAGCTGGCACACACAAGTAATGAAGTTTAATGTACTCGCTAGAGACATACTGACCTCAGTCCTATGTCAAAACTATAGTGTATATTATTCCAATGTGCAGAGCCTATCAGGATATAGGAACTACACTACAAGTTCCAGGTCTTCGCAGCGAGGTAGGAGAAGGATCTTCCTCCAGCTATGGTCTTGCAGATCTGTGGGATGGTGGCCAAGGCTAGTTGGGCGGAGCGGAGAAGTCTGGTGGGTGTGTGGCGCATAGGACAGGCAGTCTATCAACTCCAGACCCTGTACTATATGATGAATTGTGATTGGTGCAGACAAACACATAGACACTGCAGCCTTCATACCATGCACTTAGTGCAGTTGACATGCAGACAGAAATTACATGCTGCAATGCTTGTATCAGTTTCAAAGTACACCTAGGTGCGCAGGATCAGACATTCAATCATTCAACATCATTTGTAAAGCGCAATATTGTCACTCCTAGGGGTATCTGGGCTATTTGTATAATGCGCTTGGTGAAGCTGGCCCTATACGTGTCACATGAGACCCTTCCAACAGTTCTGGCTGTTTCTTAACCAACAACCACGCTTAGAATGTTAAGGTTCACTTTCCTTTCCCTTTAAGCGATAGTCTACCGATCTAGCTGAAATAAAGGTCTTGTTTTGATTTCCACTTTCCAACTGATGTCAGAGAAGCACATATCAGAAATAAGTGTTAAACTTATACATGGCATCTTTTACTTTCCTTTGAGTTCTGGACTTTTTAGGAGACTGTCTAAAGTTTAAATCAAGTTATTGTCTTTTTTATGAACTTTATCTATATAGAGAGTTTCATGAAGTATCAGAGGTGATCCAATGTTTTTGGTGTGCATACGTTGATGTTTTTGGGAACGGTCACTTCACATTATGTTGTATGGAGCCGAAATGGAATATATGATCATACATGTACATAGGTGACTCGAAGGACCAAGCAAGCTGTCAGTAGTGTTGTGAGCAAACGTAAATCAAAAACTTCCTCCAGGATTGCACATGGACAGGCACACTTTCTCTCAGTCTCCCTCACACCAACCTTTGTGTAAACAGTTACTGGTTTTCACAACAATGTAAGCAGTCAGTGCCAATCATATGCGACACAAAAACACTCTCCGCATTGTCTACACTACCTTCCTGTACGCTGACAACCAAAAACCAGTGCCAACAAGCTTAAGCTTCCGACCACTCACTTATTTCTGCTACTCACACACCAAAGTGCAGTAACATAAAACACAGTAAGAGTACAACTCTGCAGATCACACACACATCAACAAAAACTTCCATGTCGGCCACTCTTACGACTCACACTCTTCCAACCACGCACAATTATCTGAGTTGCTTGCCAATGCCGTGATTCACCACCTCGCAAGGGGTATGAAGCACATATAAATGCAACTACAATAGTAGTAAGTGCTCTGAATATGTATGAATGGTGCATGTGATGTGGGTGCCAGTGAATTATATCAATTACACCGTGTAGTGAGACTGCACTGGAGAGGATGGTGACAATGTCAATTATTGACAAATATAGAGGCAGGATGCACACCTTTCCTGTTACTCTTTCGTCACTTTCTCCATAGTTTTCTCTCTGTTGTCTTTATTTAGCGTGCAGACTGGGAAGTGCAATGCCAAAAAAGCACTTAATAAACATAACACCATTTTGGAGCGACATTTCGCTCCAACCAGTCGCACAGCTACGTTGTGCCTGCTTCGGCAATTTATACCAAAATGTACTCCTTTTTTAATTCCAACTTGTTACTCCTTAATTTCACTCATTATTCCTCTTTTCACATGCTTAGATTCCACAAGCGGAGTGATCATGCCATTTTCCAGGTTTCTAATGTTCCCACCGTGCCCATCCGGACCTCTCAGTAAGAACACGACTTAAGCATACTTGATTCAGGGCAGTGTTTATTCGTTAAACCCAATGCATTTCGTGCATACTTGCACTTCCTAAGGGGTCACTATAATCAATAAAAACAATTATCAGTTGAAAAATTCCTGTCATTACACTTGTGTTCTAATTAACATTCAACTGTTCTAATGCTTTGTGCACCAAACGATCTTTTCATTTTAATAGACAAGACTATTCTGTCTACCAAACCAGAAACAGCATTCCCTCTAAATACAAAGCGTGTGATTCACTCACCTCACTCCCTCCTACTCCTGTCATTTACTCACTGCATTCTAATTGAGTGCTCATCCTGTTTCCGTTTCCGTTTCCATAACTATCTCAAAGCAGTGTGCCCCACTTAGCGTCTCCCCTCATCCCATTGTTTTTATTGATTATAGTGACACATGAAGAAGTGCTAGTATGCACCAAATGCATTGGGTCCGGATGGGCACGGTGGGAACATTAGAAACCTGGAAAATGGCATGATCACTCCGCTTGTGGAATCTAAGCATGTGAAAAGAGGAAAAAGGAGTGAAATTAAGGAATAACAAGTTGGAACAAGCATTTACAATGCAATGGTTTTGCCTTTGTTAAAGTTAGAGCTATTGGCATTGCTCTTGACATTATTTTTATTTATGTTTTTTTAACATAAATAAATGGCATTGTCATTTACAATGCCACTAGCTTTATCTATCGCAAATGACACACACAAACACACACAGAGCCGTCCCACACACACCCCCACACAGAGCCCCGCACACACAGCCCCCCACACACACAGCCACACAGAGCCCCCCACACACACAGCCACACAGAGCCCTCCACACACACAGCCACACAAAGCTTCCTACACACACAGCCACACAGAGCCCTCCACATACACCAACACAGCACAAGCAGGCAACAGGGGCAGACGGAGGCACAAGCAGGCAACAGGGGCAGACGGAGGCACAAGCAGGCAACAGGGGCACACAGAGGCACAAGCAGGCAACAGGGGCCCACAGAGGCACAAGCAGGCAACAGGGGCCCACAGAGGCACAAGCAGGCAACAGGGGCACACAGAGGCACAAGCAGACAACAGGGGCACACAGAGGCACAAGCGGGCAACAGGGGCACAAGGAGGCACAAGCGGGCAACAGGGGCACAAGCAGGCAACAGGGGCACGAAAACGGAGGCACAAGCAGGCAACAGGGGCAGGTGGAGAAAACACAATTTTCAACAGCCCACTTGGCTCTGCAACAGTTGCCTTTGAAAAGCAATACGGCGTAATGGGCATGATCAAATCCCGTCCCCTGCACAAAAAAAAACAACAGCCTGAGGCGACTGCTAACACAGATGTAGTACAAGGCATTACACGGCAAGGGTGCTGCTGCCGGCAATTATCCTGGTATTTAAACAAATCTCTCTCTCTCACACACAGAGCCGCCCCACACACCCCCCACACAGAGCCCCGCACACACAGCCTCACAGAGCCCCCCACACACACAGCCACACAGAGCCCTCCACACACACAGCCACACAGAGCCCTCCACACACACCAACACAGCACAAGCAGGCAACAGGGGCAGACGGAGGCACAAGCAGGCAACAGGGGCACACAGAGGCACAAGCAGGCAACAGGGGCACACAGAGGCACAAGCAGGCAACAGGGGCACACAGAGGCACAAGCAGGCAACAGAGGCACAAGCAGAGCACAAGCAGGCAATAGGGGCACACAGAGGCACAAGCAGGCAACAGGGGCACACAGAGGCACAAGCAGGCAACAGGGGCACAAGCAGGCAACAGGGGCACACAGAGGCACAAGCAGGCAACAGGGGCACTCAGAGGCACAAGCAGGGGCACACAGAGGCACAAGCAGGCACAAGCAGGCAACAGGGGCACACAGAGGCACAAGCAGGCAACAGGGGCACACAGAGGCACAAGCAGGCAACAGGGGCACACAGAATACACACATCGAACGGAGGTGGCATACATTCCCGATATACCTACAGATACTTGGGATGTGTCCCTCTAGTATGAATATAGAAACGTTACGCGTATGGCATCCTAATGCGTGCTGGCTCACAGAAAAGCCCGCCACTCTAGCAGACCGGAGTCCGTCACCCAACGACCTAATTTGTGAGACATGCTAGTGAAAACTGAAATGGGGGGAACCCAAAGCACAGTCCAAGCTGGGGAAGAGGTATAATGGCCTGAAGAAAATTCCGGGTGTAAAATGAATACACCCTAACCTCCCAGAGCTACTAAATGGTAACCCAGATTCACAAAATTAGATTTTTTACCAAAATTGGACGATATTGAATATTAAACAGATAAATAATGAAATTATAAAACCATCCCGCCACGCGATGGCGGGAATCGAACACATGCTGCAAGCTGTAGCGACCCCGGCACTAACCACCGTGCAAATGGCCTAGCTCTCATGAGGAACCCGGGAGAGGAATGAGATGGCGGGCCGGTACTGCATGGACTCACTAATTCAGCCCAAGCAAAAGAACTGCTAAAGTCGATCGAACCTTGCCCATAAGATCGAATGTCAAACGCCCAATCAATAGGCCACCCAGACACAAAGAACACACGCGTGCCTGGTGAAGGCTCCGATGGAATCACGCTCGAACCCCTGGGTGGGTGGGGGTAGATGGCCAGCGAAACTCATAACCAGAGCACGACACAACTGTCTACGCCGAGACGGCGAAAACGGGAGATGAAAGAAACGTAGAAAATACAGGGAGGAACTCCATGGCACGACGGAGGAGTGAGTAACGGTGCGGAAGCGGTGCAGCCCCGTGACACTCCACCCTCAGCAATACATTGTAGGCATGAAAGAAACGCTGCCCGAAATTGGCCACGCACCCACGCCCCTCCCCCGTAGCACCGAAGGGACAGACTGCCCCCTAAAATGGCCGCTTGGGCGCCCAGACCCATTCAGCCGGACCATGGCGCCCCTAAAGATGGCCACCGCCAAACCCCAAGACACCCAGTTAAAGGGGGGTCCCGAGGCACTGCTAAATTGCAAAAGAGCGTGCGTAGGACTCCTAGGCCCGGAGGGTCTGAGGAGAGGCCACCTTGTAAAGAGAGCGGCCAGCCAAGCCTCTCCTGTGGTGTGCCCGCCGGCTGGCAGACTAACGCATAGCCCCGCCAACTGGGAAGGTAGGGGGCCTCGCTAAGAAAACAAATAAGGAGCGGGACGCTGAAAATAATTTCGAATAATAAACTAATAAATACTAGACACTGATTCTATTATTCAGGTGGTCAAACCGCATGAAAGGGAATCAAACCCTGGTCCGCAGGGCCGGAGGCGAGCGCGCAGAGCCTGAGACACACCCACTGACCATCAGAGAGAAATCCTCCGCATACCCGACCCGCGTGCCAGTAGATGGACACTACGAAAAGGTTGCGCGAGGAAAATACATAATACATACCTACACGGCACAAAATAGAAACAGGAGCATAATGGCCGAAGAACGGGCAGCATATTATATTCCCCCATGCGCCGGACCTATCGAATGAAACTGCCCAAGAAAATGGCCGCACCGGGCACCCTAACCACCTGCGCAGGACACCTACGAGGAGTGCCCCAACAATGGCCGCGCACCGACGCCATAACAACGTGCGTCGGGCCAAAGAACAAAAGGCCCCATAAATGGCCGTAGTGTATGAAATTCCGCATCAAGACACAAAAGACATAAAACCAATGGCTTCAGTTCCACCTTCCACCGGCAGCCGCACCGCCCCCAACCAGGAGGCGATCGGTCAAAACTTATGCCCCTCATGGTCCATATACAAATGCTGAAGAGCGCTTTACATAAGATCCAGTTGAGAAGGGGGGACGGAGATCGTAACAGAAGGACTGAACCACCCTGTGGCGAGATCTCCTCACTGCACGCAGTAAGGACACGGCTGCGCAATCGGTATCTTGGACACCCAATAATGCCATTATACCTTATCCTCCACCTTGAGAAGGGGCGGGTACTCCCTATAAAGCAGGCACAATGGTCACCACCAACAAATTGGTCGAATCCCCAATTCGAGTGCGACAACGCTGATGTTCTGCAAGCCCGAGACATGCGTGCGCCGCTCACCGATGAGTCCTCGCTAACGCTGCATCTCTGCCCGCAAGGCTGCGACAAACCCCGCCACCAGCACTAGCCGGGCACCGTAGGCTATACTACAGAACCTGTTAGGAACTGCTGAAATGCCCCATAATTTTAATACAACAACGCTGGTTTGCCCCGTGAAATATAGCAGTTCCCAATGAAATTGCGAGTACCACACATAACCAGTACCGCATAACTGCTGATCAGTGCTGCAGCTGTAAGCCCCATAAAAGACGTGCCTAAACCGTCCCAATAAAAGTGAATCAACCCTAAGAAGTGCTGGTGTGAAAAGATCCCTTCCGTGAAATGCTAATGTCAATACCATCCCGTGAAAACAGCATCCTACAGACCGCTAAAGTAAAACCTCATGGGAGGGCCGAAGAAAAGTTACAAGTACGAGGCTAATAAAATTGCAACGACTCCCCTCCGAAGGGCAGACACTGTCCAGACGGCAAGGCTCCCGCAACCCTGAATGCCCGCGCTCCGAATGACTGGCAAGTCGAGCGCGGGCCCGCACAAGAGACCTCCCATGCCCCCACGATAGTGTCAAAATTGCCCAAACAAAACGAACCCACACGGGCTGGAGTGCTACGCTCCATGCTAACAGCACCCTGCTAACCACCTCATGTGCCACAGGGAAGTTACAATGCAGATGCCTCGCACCCGTGACCGACCTCCCATGGTGCAGGGCCCCGACTGCACCATAAAAAAGGAAAGAACACATCACTCGGTCCCACGTGGCGGAAAGCTTCTTCACGCCCTCCAAGGCCTCTCCGTGAGATCCCGGACCAGCGCCCACGCACAAACGCAGGCCCAGCACACATGCCCCCGAATACCCGCGACCGGGCACTGGAGCAGGGCATAGGCCTCTGAACCCGCGCTGTCCCCTCACCCTCACCCGAAACGGCAAAATCAACAAAACCTTCACCAAACCGACTCACCGCAAGCTAAGCCAAGCCTTGGCCCACTGGAAACAGCACTCCGACGGACGCTGAAAATAATTTCGAATAATAAACTAATAAATACTAGACACTGATTCTATTATTCAGGTGGTCAAACCGCATGAAAGGGAATCAAACCCTGGTCCGCAGGGCCGGAGGCGAGCGCGCAGAGCCTGAGACACACCCACTGACCATCAGAGAGAAATCCTCCGCATACCCGACCCGCGTGCCAGTAGATGGACACTACGAAAAGGTTGCGCGAGGAAAATACATAATACATACATACACGGCACAAAATAGAAACAGGAGCATAATGGCCGAAGAACGGGCAGCATATTATATTCCCCCATGCGCCGGACCTATCGAATGAAACTGCCCAAGAAAATGGCCGCACCGGGCACCCTAACCACCTGCGCAGGACACCTACGAGGAGTGCCCCAACAATGGCCGCGCACCGACGCCATAACAACGTGCGTCGGGCCAAAGAACAAAAGGCCCCATAAATGGCCGTAGTGTATGAAATTCCGCATCAAGACACAAAAGACATAAAACCAATGGCTTCAGTTCCACCTTCCACCGGCAGCCGCACCGCCCCCAACCAGGAGGCGATCGGTCAAAACTTATGCCCCTCATGGTCCATATACAAATGCTGAAGAGCGCTTTACATAAGATCCAGTTGAGAAGGGGGGACGGAGATTGTAACAGAAGGACTGAACCACCCTGTGGCGAGATCTCCTCACTGCACGCAGTAAGGACACGGCTGCGCAATCGGTATCTTGGACACCCAATAATGCCATTATACCTTATCCTCCACCTTGAGAAGGGGCGGGTACTCCCTATAAAGCAGGCACAATGGTCACCACCAACAAATTGGTCGAATCCCCAATTCGAGTGCGACAACGCTGATGTTCTGCAAGCCCGAGACATGCGTGCGCCGCTCACCGATGAGTCCTCGCTAACGCTGCATCTCTGCCCGCAAGGCTGCGACAAACCCCGCCACCAGCACTAGCCGGGCACCGTAGGCTATACTACAGAACCTGTTAGGAACTGCTGAAATGCCCCATAATTTTAATACAACAACGCTGGTTTGCCCCGTGAAATATAGCAGTTCCCAATGAAATTGCGAGTACCACACATAACCAGTACCGCATAACTGCTGATCAGTGCTGCAGCTGTAAGCCCCATAAAAGACGTGCCTAAACCGTCCCAATAAAAGTGAATCAACCCTAAGAAGTGCTGGTGTGAAAAGATCCCTTCCGTGAAATGCTAATGCCAATACCATCCCGTGAAAACAGCATCCTACAGACCGCTAAAGTAAAACCTCATGGGAGGGCCGAAGAAAAGTTACAAGTACGAGGCTAATAAAATTGCAACGACTCCCCTCCGAAGGGCAGACACTGTCCAGACGGCAAGGCTCCCGCAACCCTGAATGCCCGCGCTCCGAATGACTGGCAAGTCGAGCGCGGGCCCGCACAAGAGACCTCCCATGCCCCCACGATAGTGTCAAAATTGCCCAAACAAAACGAACCCACACGGGCTGGAGTGCTACGCTCCATGCTAACAGCACCCTGCTAACCACCTCATGTGCCACAGGGAAGTTACAATGCAGATGCCTCGCACCCGTGACCGACCTCCCATGGTGCAGGGCCCCGACTGCACCATAAAAAAGGAAAGAACACATCACTCGGTCCCACGTGGCGGAAAGCTTCTTCACGCCCTCCAAGGCCTCTCCGTGAGATCCCGGACCAGCGCCCACGCACAAACGCAGGCCCAGCACACATGCCCCCGAATACCCGCGACCGGGCACTGGAGCAGGGCATAGGCCTCTGAACCCGCGCTGTCCCCTCACCCTCACCCGAAACGGCAAAATCAACAAAACCTTCACCAAACCGACTCACCGCAAGCTAAGCCAAGCCTTGGCCCGCTGGAAACAGCACTCCGACGCAGCGCCTTCTCGCTGGAGGGGAGGGGCGGGCACCGACGCCCCCTCTCCCTCGAATCACTCACCGGCTCAGTCTCTCCGTAGGCTGCGGGGACGCTGGCAGTCTCCTTCCTCGTCCGGAGCTTGGCTCTCCTCCTTACCGGGCCGCGGGCGGGGCTCTCTCACCCTCGAGAGCCTCGCCGAGGACAAGACGCTGGGCTCCTTCTTCCTCTTGGGCAGTACGTGCGGCCGGCGCCCCAGCCGCGATTAGGCCGCCATTTTCCCCGACGTCCTCGAGGACGCTTCTCCCGTTGCCGGGCAACCCTCCGGCCAGGCTAAAGCTTGATAGGCTGGCGAGACAGCCAATGGCAGCGCGGCCCTGCAGACGAGCCCCCCAGGCTCCGGGTCGCGCTGCTGAGGCCGAGGGAAACTTCTTTTTGCCGCAATCCGGGGTAGCCTCCCGGGAATTCACAAATAAAAGCGAGGTGGCACTCGCTTGGGCGGACAAAGCGCTCCTCAGCGCTAGATGCAAAATACAGCGCTCTCAAGCGCTAGAACAAAATCAAGCGCTCCCAAGCGCTAGAGGACCAAAATAGCAGAGGCAGGTGCCGGCAATGCCGGACCAGATTCGGGGGCGTTCCCGGCTTTCGCCTGACGTCGCGTGACGTCGGCAAAAGCCAAAGAATGTCGGGAACGCCCCCGTGTCTGGTCCGGCATTGACGGACAGGCCCCTCGTCCAATGGCAAGGCTCCGTTTACGGAGCCAGCCAATCAACGACGAGGGCCGAACCAAGCCACACTACTGTTATCATCAGGTTTTCGCCTGCGCCGAAAAGATGCGCAGAGCGCATCTTTGGCGAGGCAAAACCTAATGAAAAAAGGGGTGCTTTTTGGTATAAATTGCCGAAGCAGGCACAACGTAGCTGTGCAACTGGTTGGAGCGAAATGTCGCTCCAAAATGGTGTGATGTCAATTATTGCACACAAGTCATGGAAGATGTGTCTAATGGCTGTTGAAAAAGTTGTGTAAGGGGATGTGAGTGGATATGGGTGACTGGTTGAATGGCTGTGGTTCGTGCTGTGCATTGCTAGTAATGGAGTACTTCTTAGGGTGGTGTAAGGAATTATGACAGGTGAGGTGTGAATGAGTGATGTGGCCAACTACTGGAAGCCATGCAGTGATTTAGTGGTGCAAATAACTGAGGCAGGTTATGTTGCAAGTGAAATATCCTGATATAAATAATGTTGGAAATGTGTCTAGGTCATATTGTGCAACGCTGAACAACCTGATTGTTGGCGTCGTGGCTCAGGTGAGTATTGCTCCAGAGATCAGTGTTTGACCTTGTTGTCACAGGCTCAAATCCCGGCTGGCCCACTCAGCATTTCATCCTTCCAGTTCTTTTGAGTGGGGTACAAAACATCCATTTACTGTTAAGGTACCCCGAGGGGCAAACATACCCTTTACAAATACATCTAAAGCCATAAGCAACATGGTTGGTAAACATCATTCAAAGTAAATGAGGTATTGTGTAACGGTCTGGTTTAGTGTCGGACAAACAGTGAATACAAAACAAAAGTTACCTACGTTTTCACTTCAACCAGTGGCGCAGAGTCGGTGGGGACTATAGGGGCAGTTGCACTGGGCAAAGAACTCTTAGGGGCATTTTTAGGGGCACAACATTTTAAAAGAATAGTAAAAGGATACTTGCCTTGCCCCGGGCGCTGGCAACCCACGCTACGCTGCTTAAACATTTTTTCAATTTTTGTTATTCAGTGAGAGCCCCTAGTTACTCTTTTACTTCTGGTCGCATGAGATGAAACTTTAAGCAGTGTTAAACCATGACTGAGAAGCCGGATTAACATGTGCTAGTGGATTTTAGTCGAGGGAATCCAGAAGACAACAAGATAAGACGATGGTGGCTGCACAAGGTGGTGTGGGCAAAACCAAACGTTTTTGGTTGGCAGTGAGGGGTGAGTCAGGGGGTCGGCCGACTACTCAATATTTATCAGTGTCACTGACTTGCATTAGGTCCTGTATTTTTTTAGCCGAGAGACATCAGCTCACGTCCTGTATGGAAGCAGAAGGGCAGCCAACTTGTGTCAAATGTGCTGCTGTTTTCTTCACCTCAAAGGGACATCCGATTGCTCCATATTTTATCCACAGACCTATATTTCATCATCATAGTGTCGTCCAAGATGGACAAAAGTCTGGCAGATGCACAGTCGTTAGTCTCCATAGAGAGAAGATAGGCCAGTCAGGCTTCAGCTGCAGGGACCGCCTGTTGGCACAGACCACAGATGAGCTGGCAGAAAGCTTAGTGGGTAGAGTCAGTGTGGTATGGGCGAGGTTGTAACTTCTAGGACAGGTACCCTTTAACAGAGTGTCCACGTGCCTCCGAGACGTGCCAGTACTCTCCCATTCAATCTATTACACCTCTGCTGAGTAGTGTAGGCACTCTCCCTCTCGAAATAAAGAAGTGTCGGAACTCAGTGCTTGACCGTACCGGACCATGTAAAGCACTGAGTCCTTTACAATTGACCCTACCATGCCAAATAATCTGTAATGTTAAATCTTATTCCTTGGCGAAGCCTGAAACATTTTTGGCTTCCAGTAACACTCTGTGCCCAGGCCTGTGAGCATAGCTGAAGAGTTGAAAAGCTGCCCCTGTCATTTAGATTCTCACAGTACAGTACCTGTGTCCTCGCCCACCACTGATTAAGTTGAGTTTGGAGCAGTGGCGAAACGAAACTTGAGGGGGCCCCCCTGCAAGGTACGTGGAGGGGGCCCCTCTGGACACAATCAGGAGATCTCCGCAGGCCCGTAGCCAGAATGATATTTTTAGGGGGGCCTGGCCCTCAGCTATGACGAAACATAAAGCTGTGCACAACATGTATATTCTTTCCAAAGTAGTATTTGTAGGGCAAATGTACAGTATGCAAGATTTGAAATTGCACACTGCGTTTGGGTGCTTTTTCAAACAACAGAAATTCTATCTTGGTTAGGTTGAGCTTCTGCTAGGGGCTGGGCATCCAGGTTTGCATGGTATGCAGGCAGTGTTTGAGGCACTGGATGTTAGAAGTGAAGGAGACTTTCAAGTAAAACTGTGTATCATCGGTGTGTTGAAGGAAGCTGAAAGGTCCAGAAATATCTGGAGGCAGTGGTAACATTCATCCGGAGGGCATTGTTTACGACGTGTAAGGTAGTAGTCTCCTAGCTACAGCATGATCTGAAGCCATACTGGTAGTCTTACATAGGTAAATGGCTTCATTTTCAAGTGCAAAGCATTCACAAATGGCGATCATGCAATAGTAAATCAATTTAATTATACACAGACCCTTGGCGGGTGTTAAAGTCAACTTCTCCTGTCCCTAAACTGCAAGAAGTGGGACTCAGAGCTCCTGTCATTGATGTCAAATTGCCAGTCGTGCTGGGATGCTGAACGTAGAGAGGGCCACACCAGGATCCATGTCAAACAGCATCCGATCAACCTTGAGGCCATCCGAGGCCTGGACTTCAAACTTCACCCACTCGCTTTCCCGCCTTCGTCAACAACAACACCGTGATTCCGCTCATAAGCAACCCACCGTCATCAAACACCACTTCAAATCCAGCTTGCCTCTTCAGAGACCACATTTTCCCCATAAAACTTTCTAAGTCAGAAGGTAAACCTTCCACGTAAACCTTCCACTGGCAGGAACCTAGTCCCTGCATCCGACCCTCTCTCGATCACGGTCATCCTTAACTTTTGGTTTTGAAATGGTCTAACACGATCAGATGGCCACGATTGACGTATTCGTATCTCCTGTTCTACTTAATGGATTTTTATCGATTTGGTATAGTCTTGTTCATTAAAATTTACTACATTTTCCTAAATTGGCTTGGGATATTTGTTTTGTTGTGTTTTCACTTTATTACTGTTTGAGTACTGCATAAATAATTTACACATTACCTCAAAGGTAAGACTGACTGTTTGTTGTGTGGCAAGCTACCCGAGAGTTAAGCATAGGTTTAGTTAGTGACTCTAGTGGTTAAAGTTGATAAGGCTTGTGATTATTATTTGAGGTGGGTTTTCACTCTCTCAACCAATACTCCAAGTTCTTACAGCAAGCAAAACTGGGAAACCGAGGCTGCTGAGATTTTGTTAAATTCAAGCATGGGAAGGTATTCAAGGCACTGTCTTAGCAATGTTGGTTTAGACTGCCTTGAATACCCACCTCTGTAAAATCCATTATGACAGATGTTAATTGTGAATGATACAGCCACATCGAAAAGAATGTGGACACTGACAGCCAGCATACACCTCTACTCTCATGTTACCCAGATTCAACAGCACTATCAGCCCCATTCTATGGTGTAGAAGAACGTCTGCATATACAAGACGGGGGAGGCCATGCTTTGCTATGCGATACTGATTTGAGACCAAGATGCCCAATCTAAAGCTTATTTTGAAATGGGAAAGAGAGAAATAGTGTAGTAGTTGCAAAGGTCTATCGTATTAAGGGGTCACTTCATTTTCCTTTACTCTCCCACTTTCATTTATTTCCTCCCATCTTTGCCTGTTGTCCTGCCTCTTCCTTGACTGCATTGTGTTTGTTCTTCTCTCACAACTTGTTCTCTGCAGTCCATCACTGTGGTCCTTCAGCCCAGTCAAGTCAGTTTCTCACCCAGATTACGTAGGACACTGTGTTTGAGTGTATATAGCTCAATGGTGTGGGGGCAAAGAAATCACTGAAATATTTGCAACACAATGTGAAAGCAGCAACAAATAAGGTTTCACTCATAGGGAGCAGGGGACAGAAGCAGCAGCATTTTAAACTTAACTCAAATGAAGTAATCGTACTGCACAAATAGCAGCATTGTAGGCTTCTTGGCAACACAAACCAGATAGAACACAGGCTAGAAGGTGAGATTTCATCACACAGAGAAGAGGTATACCGTACAACAGGACTAGAAGCTTCGCTCACACAAGGAGTACAGGTAAAACACAAAAGTACCTTTGCAAGTTTTCTTCAAACATAGAAACATTGGCAGATGCAGTGCAAGCTTTCCTTAGACTAGGACAAAAAAGGCACAATATAGACAGCAACTATAACAAGCACTGTCAAGGCCAATGTGGTTTTGCCATGTTGTACGCCAGTGTGGCTGCGGTCCAGGTTGGCTACAAGTTAGTGGCACGGAGTGTCCTAGAGTGAAGTGGGGGAAGAAGAGTCCCGTACACTGGATTTGTTGGAGTAGAGTGGAGTAGGGGAAGTAGAGTGTCATAGAGTTGAGTAGAGGGGAGTAGAGTTCACTGGTTCAGTGCCAGAGAGTGTTGTAGAGTGCAGTGTCAGAGTGGACTACCGTAGAGTGGTGTGGAGTGGAGTATGGTGGAATAGGGTAGAGTGGACTGCGGTAGTAGGGTGGACTGGACTGGAGTAGATTGGGGTGGATTGGATTTGGATAGAGTGGGTTGGATTAAGTGGAGTGGGGTGGGGTGGATTGGAGTGGGTGGACTAGATTGGCATGGGGTGGATTGGAGTGCATTAGAGTGGATTGCAAAGGGGTGGATTAAATTGAGGTGGATTGGATTGGGTGGGGTGAACGGATTGGGGTGGATTGGATTGAGGTGGATTGAAATGGAGTGGGGTGGATTACTTTGGAGTGTGGTAAATTGGATTTGGGTGGGATGGATTAGATTGGATCGGGGTGGATTGTATTAGGGTTAAGTGGTTGGATTGCAGTGGGGTGGAATGTTTAGAATTTGGAGTGGGGCAGATTGTTTTGGATTGGAGTTGGGCACATTGGAGTGGGGCTGATTGGAGTGGAGCATATTGTTTGGAATTGAGTGGGGCTGATTGGGTTGGGGCAGACTGTTTTGGATTGGAGTGGGTCAGACTGTTTTGGATTGGAGTGGGGCAGACTGTTTTGGATTGGAGAGGGGCAGATTGTTTGGAGTGAAGTGGGGCACATTGTTTTGGATTGGAGTGGGCCACATTGTTTTGGATTGGAGTGGGGCAGACTGGTGGGAAAAACTGTTGTGGATTGGGACAGATTGTTTTAGATTGGAGTGGGGTAGATTGGAATAGGGTAGATTGTTTGGTATTGGTGTGGAATGGATTGGAGTGGGACAGATTGTTTTGGAGTGGGGCAAATTGTTTTGGATTCAGTGGGACAAATTGTTTTGGATTGGAGTGGGGAAGATTGGAATGAAGGAGACTGTTTTGGAATGGCGTGGGCAGATTGTTTTGGATTGGAGTGGGGCAGATTGGAGTGGTGCGGATTGTTTTGAATTGGGGCAGATTGGAGTGGGGCTGATTGTTTTGGATTGGAGTGGGGCAGACTGGTGGGGCAATCTGTTTGGGATTTGGGTGGAATAGAGTGGAGCAGATTGTTTTAGATTGGAGTGGGGCAGATTGGAGTAGTGTAAATTGTTTTGGACAAGAGTGGGATGGATTGGACTGGGGCAAATTGTTTTGGAGTGGAGTGAATCGGAGCGGACTGGATTAGAGTGGGGTGGCTTGGATGGGGATAAGGTGAATTGGATTGGAGTAGATTTGACTAGGCTGGATTGGGCTAGATTGGATTGGTGTGGAGTGGATTGGAGTGTGGGGATTGGGTGGATTAGAGTGTGGTGAATTGGGATGGAGGGGGTGGATTGGGGTGAGGTGGATTGGATTGGAGTGGGGCAAATTAGAGTAGGGAAGATTGGAGTGGGGGAACTATAGTGGGCAAATTGTTTTAGTTTTGAGTTGGGTGGTTTAAAGTGGGGCTGTCTGTTTTGAATTGGAGTGGGGCAGACTGGAGCGGGGCAGAATGGATTAGGGACAATTGGAGTAGGGAATATTGTTTTGGATTGTAGTGGGCGGATTGGACTGGGACAGATTGTTTTGGATTGGAGTGGGGCAAATTGTTTTGGACTGGAGTGGGGTAAATTGTTTTGGATTGAAGTGGGGCAGACTGTTTGGATTGAAGTGGGGCAGATTATTTTGGATTGGAGTGGGGCAGATTATTTTGGATTGGAGTGGGGCAGATTATTTTGGATTGGAGAGGGCAGATTGTTTTGGATTGGAGTGGGGCCGATTGGATTGGGCCGATTGTTTTAGATTGGACTGGAGCAGATTGGAATTGGGTAGATTGCAGTGGGATGGCTTGGAGTGGGTCAGATTGTTTTGGAGTGGGGCAGATTGTTTTGGATTGGAGTAGGACAAATTGTTTTGGATTGGATTACAACAGATTGTTTTGGATTGAGTGGGGCAGATTGTTTTGGATTGGAGCGGATTGATTTGGATTGGAGTGGGGCAGATTGGAATAGGGTAGATTGGAGTGGGTTGGATTGTTTTGGAGCAGAGTGGGACAGATTGTTTTGGATTGGAGTGGGGCACATTGGAATGAAGGAGATTGTTTTGGATGGGAGTGGGGCAGTTTAGAGTGAGCAAATTGGAGAGGGTCAGATTGTTTTGGATTGGGGCAGATTGGAGTGGGAAATATTGTTTCAGATTAAAGTGGGGTGAATTGGTTTGGAGTGGATGGATTGGGGTGAGGTGGTTTGGACTGGAGTGGGGCAGTTGGAGTGGGGCAGATTGCTTTGGATTGAAGTGGGGCAGATTGTTTGGGGCTGGAAAAGGGCAGATTGCAGTGGGGCAGATTGTTTGGGACTGGAATAGGGCAGATTGTTTTGGATTGGAGTGGGGCAGACTATAGTGGGACGGGTTGGGAGGATTGGAGCGTGGAGGTATGGAGTGGATTTGATTGGGGTGAGTGGTTTGGTTAGGAGTGAGTGGTTTGGATTGGGGTGAGTGATTTGGATTGGATTGGTCTGGTGTGGATTGAATTGAGTGGGGCGGATTTGAGTGGGGTGGTTTTGGGTGTCCTGCACGATTATGTGTTAAAGCATCATTTCAGAAATTTCAGATAAGAAAGAAAGGATGTCGCTTTGCAATAACATAATCCCATTTTTTTGAGAATAGCGCCCATGATCAAAAATAATATAAAACATGAGTGCAAAGTGAGAAAAGAAGACTTGCCAAAATAAAATAAAGTTAACTATACAAATTAAACTTTTGCAATTTTATTTGTCCTTCTGGGTATTTTTTTGCCAGTCATACGCCATCTGTTTGCAGGGCACTAAAATTTAAAAAGAACAAAATAGTACCTCAATCAGGTCAGGAGCTGCAACGGACACTGATTAAGTCGAATCAATCAGTGCTTGGTCCCTGCTCCACAGAGATGAACAGAAATTATGTTAGGCATGCAGTGATAAATTACTAGGCTGTAAAGTAGAGTGCCACACAAGCCAAATGGTAAGAAACTGGCAGGCTCCAAGCCCTTTCCTCTAGACAAGAGTGTCTTGTAAGCGAAGCGCATGCTCTCTCAGGCTGGACCCTAAAAATGACTCTTAGGAAAAGCAGCTGATCCATGGAAATTAGTTGGGCAGGCATCTCTCTCACAACATGGTGCATTATAGTAAGGAGTTGTGCAAGTGTTCTTCACATAGTTATATGAAGTAGCAGGAGAACGCTCCCTCACAATATAGGTAGAGAATGGTAGGAGATGAGTGAAAAACTTGCACAAAACATGAGCAGCATGGGCAGGAGCTCTTAAAACAGGTAAGTCACTGGAAGTAAATGTTATATCATGCATATTTGTACAGCGCACAACCTCAGGGTTTTCAGGTGCTGAAACTCACTTTACAAAATAAATACCCTAGATGACAACTGTGCAAACCTCACTAACATTTACAAAATAGAGAGACAGGAAGCAATCATCATTTCAAGACTCCTTCGCAAAACATGTACATACTGCTAGCAGGGACAGGTGTGCAAATCTACCAAGGAGCATTAGGTCATGTAGCAGGTTTTAGAGCTGTCCTTGCTTTCCTGTAACTATCTTACATGAACTGATGTTCACAGGCATGATTTTTTGTGGTAAAACAGAAATTCAAAGTGCGATTGGATTAAAAGTTTGAGTGGTTGATTGTGTTACACATAATAGGGTCCACTGGCACCATTTATAAGTGTGCAAGCATCAATTCTGAAGTGGGAAAGTAATACCTGATGTTTTGGGAATACATTAAAACACCAATTGCAGTTATCATCCTGACAGTGAAGTGGATTGTTGTTATTTAAAATGTACATTAGCGCTCAAAACTATAAAATGCAAGGATTTATGGCATGTACCTGCAGGACTAACTATGCTTTTCAAACATTACTTTTGTTGTATTTACTGCTCATTGCAATACATCAGGAAAGTTGTCCAGTGGTTCCCTTTCTGCCAGAGAGTGCATATGTGAAAGAAATGCAAAACTTACCCACACCACAGTTTTAAAGAGGATGTCATGTCTGGGGAAATATTCCGTTCTATTTCCTGTGTGTCAGAAAGATTCAGGCTACAGGCAAAGAGAGAGACTTTCCGTCCCTCTTTGGAATTGCCCGCTCTTTTTCTCTAGTCAGGTCAGACTCCCAGCACGCATGCAGAGACAATGCTGAGTGGAGTTAACTAAACTTTTCATGCACGTGAACTATCTGCCTCTGCCTCTCTCAGAGGTCATACCCTCGACAAACTGCCTTCCTGCTTCCGCAGCCTGCTATCAGCAACACAACAACTGCTGTATTTTCGAAGGGGCCTCATTGCAGAGGTTATTTTTCTTTAGTAAGGCTGCATTTCAAAGGTTGAATATTTTCTTTTTACATTGTGCACATTTTAATTTAGAGTTGTAATCATGCACAAGCTGCCTGTGTCCTGGCTACGGCCCTGGCACTCCGGCCGGAGTACTCTGCTAAGGGGCCCCCCTGGAGGTTGGGGGCCCGAGGCCCCCCCGCACTGCGGGGGCTGCGTGGGCCTGTGTTACGCCCCTGGTTTGGAGGCCGATGCAGGATGCCTCGTTTCTTACTTTCAGGCATCAATCTGCGGCCAGACGGGGGCTCTCAGCTCTTCCTCACCCACTACCGGGCACGCACTTTCCTTTGTTAGTTGCTGACTGAGAGAGTCCAGTGTTCAGTCCTCACTGCTCAGTGGGAGAAGGCCTCCTACTCTGTGGCAGTTGGCGGAGCTTTCACAAAGGGGAGAAGTGTGAGCTGAGGAGGCAGACGGAGCTTTAGTTTTTTAGGTCGAGCAGACGTACGCTCAATGCGTGAGCATTGAGAGTGTCTGCTACAGACCTAATGTCGCCCGTATTCAGGAGAGTGGACACGACTCAGACGCGCGCTTTTGCAGTCTCGGATTTGACCGCGGGAGCGCGCGTCTGAGCCGCGCTTGCGCAGAGTAACTAGTAACTCACAGCCCCTGCTCACACACAGCCAGCCCCCACCCCTCTGCATGCACGCATACACACAGGCGCGCGCGCACACACACACACACACTCTGCCGCCCCCCACCCACCCCCCTGCATACACACAGACATGCAAGCACGGAGCCCCACTCACCGGACACATCCAGCCCCCACCCCTCTGCATGCACGCATACACACAGGCGCGCGCGCACGCACACACACACACGCTGCCGCCCCCCACCCACCCCCCTGCATACACACAGACACGCAAGCACGGAGCCCCACTCACCGGACACATCCAGCCCCCACCCCTCTGCATGCACGCACGCACACAGGCGCGCGCGCGCACACACACACATACACACGCTGCAGCTCCACTCACCGGGACTTCTACTCCGCAGGACTCTTCCGACGTCAACGGGCACAGGGACACCGGCACTCCGCTCCTTGGCTTCCCGGGCGGACGCCGGCTGCACGCAGGGCTCTCCTCTCTGCACCGGAGCCATGCGCCAGCCACTGCAGCCTGCCTCTTGGGAAGCTCCGGTCGCGTGTCCGGCCCCGCCCCCGTCCCAACAAAGGTTGCCTGGCTTCCTGTTGAAGCCGGGCTGCTGCGGTGAGTTTGCTTTTTAACCCTTTCCTGTCTGTAAACACGTCACCCTGGGCACCGCGTCAGCACATAGGACTTCGATATGTGTAAAAGTTGTGTTTTATTTTATTCGCTCGCTTTTCTGTGCTGACACTTCCTTGTTTCCCTGCGCTGCAGAGACCCGGGGGAGCCCCTCGTCCGGGTGACTTGCATTTTGAATGGGGAATGTCATGGCGCTTCGCGTGTCATTCATTATCTCTGTCCCCGCCTCAGACCAGTTTCTGCTGGCGTTGATATTCATGCAGTCTCACAGCTGGGTATTCTCACGTTTCAAGTCATGGAGAATTTGCGTAATTTATTGGCTGAAACATTCTTGTTTGTTTTGTGGCTTCATGTGTCTGGAATTCCTGCGTTGGTGTGGGACACTAGCCTCCCTCTGAGTCTTGTTAACTGTTCCGGTTTGCAGTTCATGACATTTGACCCCAGGCCGCTCTTACATGCTTCCTTTCCACTCCAGGTGCAACAGGCATCCTTTTACCCTGCTGCTGCCAGAAACAAGGTGGGCGCACATAGATCCATCCCTGGTTCTTCAGATTCCCTGCTGTCTGGTTCTATTCAAGGGAGTGTATTTGAACTCAGTGACTGAGCACAGCTATGTACAAGCAGACTTGCACAACCAGTCAGCACCTTCTGTGTGTGTGTGTGGTTGGAAGCTCTTTTGCTCTCTTTTCTTCACCGGTAGAGATGTGGCTGTTGAGCCGGAGGATGATGTAACACTTACACAATGAAAAGAGTCTAGCTAAACCTTTATTCCGGCGCTTAATTTGTAAAATAATATATGCATAAAAGTGCCGGAGCTCAGTTTTCTCGGGAGTTAACTACAGATTCTACTGAATGCTGGGATTGTTGAATACTGAGGCTGCCTTGTTTTGATTCCACCTCATCAACCTTTCTTACACCACTTTACTCTTCCTCTCTTATACCTCACTTTCCAGGTTCTTTTTCTTACCCCTGCTGCTTTAGTACCAGTTTTCTTATCCTTTCTTCCTTTTTAGCCTTTCTCTGTTGTGCTCTACACCAAAGTCAGATGACGAAAAATAATTCTTGGACCTTAAAAATAAGTACCGGTGCCCACTACCTGCACTACATGCCCATCCCTGTCTGTTTTTAAATCTGAAACACTCAGCTGTGTTGTGTTGGAGGCAATAGGCTTTTGCAGTAACATCAAGATCTCTGTTGTGACACTAGGTGTGGAACCGGAGAACTACACTGCCAGCTCCTCCTAGTCACCCTCACACCCTCACTCACCCTCACATCCCCCTCACCCTCACAACCCTCACACACCCTCACATCACCCCACCCTCTCACATCCTCGCACCCTCACCCTCACACCATCAAACCCTCACTCACCCTCACACCATCACACACTCACCCTCACACAATCAAAGCCTCACTCATCCTCACACACCCTCACACCTCCTCGGCCACACACCCTCACTCACCCCCCTTCACCCTCCCTCACTCACCCTCACACACCCCCTCACACACCCCCTCACCCTCACACCCCCCTCACCCTCACACCCCCCCTCACCCTCACACCCCCCCTCACCCTCACACACCCCTTCACCCCCACACACACCCCTTCACCCTCACACTCACCCTCACACACACACACACCCTCACCCACCCTCACCCACCCTCACTCACCCTCACTCTCACCCTCACACCCCCTCTCACCCTCAAACACCCTCTCACATCCTCACCCCGCATCACTCATTCGCCACCACAACATCAATCTGTGCAACCATTCAACAACTACTTCAAATATGTTCTCTCAATGTTTCAAGCTTTATTACAAATGTAACAAAAACATGTTAATATTTCACTTCTGTTCTAGGAGTTTTGTAACAATAAAAGACACAGAACATAATCTTCACAAGTTATTTACAAAACTTTAAGCTATTGCCATTATAAATTATAATACCTTTTATTTAAGTATTAATTATGTAAAAAAAAAATGAAAAGCCATTGTTATTTGTAATATCAATACATGTAAGTCACGTAAATACAACACATATTGCATTACAAGTGCAATATGTGTCACATTTGCAAAAATTATAACTATTGGCATTGTAAATGACAAAGCTATTAATTTCGCTATTTCCAAAAACAAAACCTAACTAAAAAAATTTGTCATTTACAATTCCAATAGCTCAAACTTTCCTAATGCGAGACCTATTGCATTGCAAATGCTTGTTTTGCATGGCAGTTGCCGAGTACTACACAAAAAAAGACGCTCCCAGCCGTGAGGAAGATTGAAGCGCGGCCGAAGCGGTGGGTGGATGGCACACATGCCAACATGTTACCAAAGGAAAGTGGAAGCTTTAAAAATAAGCATTTGCAATGCAATAGGACTTGCATTTACATGAGACCTATTGCATTGCATCACGGACAACAGTGGAGGGAAGCATGGACAAAAGGAGTGTGGGGGGGGGGGGCGGGGGTGAAGGTGCGAGAAGGCATGGACAAAGTAGTGCTTACAGACTAATTAACAGGTACCCTACCATGTGACACTCGAACTAAAGGGGCCAGTAGCCATGGGAGGGTACAAATGACGACATGGCCATATTAAGGAGGGACTAAGAAGTAAGTCTGGGCGTAGCTCGCGTAGCCGCACTCCGCGGAGCTACGCGAAGATGCACTTGCACTCCGCGAACTACGCATAGCTCCGCGAGCATGCGTAGTAGCTTGCTTGGCCCGTTCGCGAGCCATATTTCGTCTTCGGGAGCGCCGTGGAACTCTGGAACCTGCTCGACACCACATCTCCAGACGTCGCCTTCCTCACGGAAACATGGATGAACGCCTCCTCAGCGCCCGACATCGCCGTCGCCATCCCGGACGGATACAAGATCACCCGGAGAGACCGCGTCAACGAGACAGGAGGAGGCATCGCCATCGTCCACAAGAACACCATCCGCATCACGACCAACTCAGACGACACCCTCACAGCCGCTTAACATCTTCACTTCCAGATACACACCGACCCCAAGACCACACTCAGAGGCACCCTCATCTACAGACCCCCAGGACCTCACACACAATTCAGCGAAGACATCGCAGACTTCATCAGCCCGCACGCCCTTGCCTCCGCTGACTACATCCTCCTAGGGGACCTCAACTTCCACCTGGAGAACAACAACGACAACACCACCACCCCCCTGCTGGACAACCTCGCCAACCTCGGACTCATGCAACTGGTGAACAACCCCACCCACTACGCCGGACACACGGTTGACCCAGCCTTCTCCTCCAGCAAGTACATCTCCTTCAGCCACTCCACCGGACTCCACTGGACAGACCACAGCTGCGTCCACTTCAGCTTCAGAAAGACCACGACTCACCACCACCCGCAACAGGTTCCCCGCAGGAACTGGAACAAGATCACCACCGACCAGCTCACCACTTCACTGAGCCAGAACCCTCCCGCCAGCTCAACGGACCCCAACCAAGCAGCCAACAACCTCACACAGTGGATCACCAATTGCGCTCGCCCAACCAGCCTCGACCACTCGCAGTCCGGCTTCCGCGCCAACCACAGCACCGAGACCGCCCTCATCGCAGCCACTGACGACATCCGAGCCCTGCTCGACAACTGGGAAACAGCGGCCCTCATCCTCCTGGACCTCTCCGCAGCATTCGATACGGTCTGCCACCGCACCCTAGTGCAGCGCCTCAGCAACATCGTAATCCAAGAGAAGGCACTGGAGTGGATCATCTCGTTCCTCACCAGAAGAATCCAGAGAGTCCGCCTCCCCCCGTACAGATCCAAGGCCACCGAAGTCATATGCGGCGTACCACAAGGATCATCACTCAGCCCTACCCTCTTCAACGTCTACATGAGCCCCCTCGCAGCCATCGTACGCCAACACAACCTCAACATCATCTCCTACGCCGACGACACCCAGCTGATCCTCTCCCTCACCAACGACCCAGGAACCGCCAGAACCAACCTACACGAAGGGATGAAAGACTTAGTCGAGTGGATGAGGAACAGCCGCCTGAAACTGAACTCAGACAAGAAGGAAGTCCTCATCCTTGGATCATCACCCTCCGCCTGGGACGACTCCTGGTGGCCCCCTGCCTTGGGCAGCGCACCCAAACCAACGGACCACGCACGCAACCTGGGCTTCATCCTGGACTCCTCCCTCTCGATGACCAGACAAGTCAACGCCGTCTCATCATCATGCTTCAACATCCTACGCATGCTCCGAAAGATCTTCCGATGGCTCGCCACCGAAACCAGGAAGACGGTCACACAGGCACTCGTCACCAGCCGACTGGACTACGGAAACACCCTCTATACCGGAACCACAGCCAAACTCCAGAAAAGACTCTAACACATCCAGAACGCCTCCGCACGACTCATCTTGGGCATCCCCCGACACAGCCACATCTCCGGACACCTGAGAGACCTTCACTGGCTCCCCGTCAGCAAGAGAATCACGTTCCAACTCCTCACCCAAGCACACAAGGCCCTCCACGACCTGGGCCCCAGGTACCTCAACAACCGCCTGACCTTCTACACTCCCACCCGCCAGCTACGATCGACCAGCCACGCCCTTGCCGCCGTGCCACGCATCCGAAGATCCACCATGGGAGGAAGATCCTTCTCCTACCTGGCAGCCAAGACTTGGAACTCCCTCCCCATCCACCTCCGCCTGACCCAAGACCACCTCTGCTTCAGGAAGCAACTCAAGACATGGCTGTTCGAGCAGTAGCGGACCCCCTCCACAAGCGCCTTGAGACCCTCTGGGTGAGTAGCGCGCTATACAAATATCCTGATTGATTGATTGATTGCCTGCATGCTCGGGATGTGTAGCGCGCAAAGTTACCCATGAGGTTTGTCCCGCCCGCTCGCGTCCCCTTATTTCCGGTCACTACTAACGTGTTCGCGAGTTATTTTGTGCCAGATTGCAGTTTCTGCGTGTTCGGCAACTAGATCTTACCGACAAGCATCCTCGCGCACGCGAAAATGCTATTGAGCACGCGAAAACTACGCTACGCAGCAGTTTGCGGAGTATTCGACAACTTCGCGTTCTCCGCGGAGCGCGGAGTTGCTCAAACTCCGCAAACTCCGCGAACGGAGCGTAGTTCTTCGCCCAGGGTTACTAAGAAGCCTCATAATCAGTTAGAAGGCAGCATTTATGAAAGACAATGACAGGAGCCAATTAAAAACATGGGTGGAGAGTGGGCAGAGCTTCCACTCCATATTCCATTACTGCATGCCTTGCAAAGCAAGCAGTGCATGCGCTCTGCTGCTATATGCTCAACCTAAAAAGGCATAAATAAAGTAAATATGGGCCACAAAGAGAAAATGACTAGGATCATAGTGCTAACAGACTGAAACAAGCCTCTGTACTTGCCTCGATGCTGTTCTTTGCCTTAATCCACAACCTGCCTTCTGCCCTTCAATTATTTACAGCCAATCTGCCACAAATGAATGGGGTACCAGTGAATACACTATTACTTGCAGATGATTTGCTAATACTTTCAAAGACAATTACTTCCCCTTGAGTCTTAGGGCCAGATTACGAGACTGGCGGGGGCAGCAGTAGCGGTCCAGCCGCTGCCGCATCGGCTGTCGAACCGCCCTACTACAACTAGGAAAGTCAGACCACCATTGCACCGCTGCATATCCCAGAGATCAGAGATCCCTGGCGGTGGCGTTGCGGTCTTGGGGCCGCAATATGCTTGGTCTGGCCACCGTGGTCTACGGTTGGAACTTTGATCTTTTATGGGCTACATTTTATTAAAAGCTTTAGAAATTTATAACTCTGGTTCTAACAACTGGATTCTTGTCATTTTCATGTCAAATAATGTATTACATTTTACTCTATTTCTCTAAATAGGTGTGGGATTTTTTTTGTTTTTTGTTTTCACTTTATTACTTTTTGTGTGCTGCATAAATACTTTGTACATTGTCCACCCCTTTCTCTTTTTCTGAAATACCCTGTCTCTAAGTGATATATACACTCCGAGATCCTGAGGACTCGGTATTGACAGTGCAGCTTTAGAATTTAGCTAGTAGACCCCCTGTGTTTCGTGTGTTATACATTGCCTCCTAGTGACTGCTTTTGCGTCAAGGTTCCAGAAGGTTAAGCACAGGTTAATTTTGTGACTTTTGTGGTTCACCCTAGCAGAGATTGTGGATGCTTCAACAGGTGTCAAACACCCCATTCAACCAACAGTCCAATTTCTCACTCACAGGACTACTTTGATTATATTTTTCAGCCAAACGGCAGGCAATTGTGTAGTAGTTGGTGGGATCATCCAAGTCCTTGGTGAGGGCTATTAGCAGGCAAAGGATGCGTCTTGTACAAATCTGGTAAGGAAACTTGATTGAGCGAGGTGTTAATCATGTTAAAAAGGGGCAAGGGGACGTACCGAAGGTTTTTGGTCTGGAGGATTGTGTTTTCAATTGTACATTGGTGGGCAGTCATCCAGTAGGATGAGAAAGAGAAGTAGAAGTAGAGCTACTTGAACAACATGGAGGTTGGTGGATCTCTTAAGGAGCAGAGACAGTTTATGTCATGTCATCCTCGTATGATCTACATGTTGAGTGTCGTAAACTTTGGAGAAGAGGTTGTGTGTGAATGTGGCATGAGCAAAGTCTCTGTGATGAAGAGTAGATTCAAGTTGTGTTGTGTGATGAGGTCTGAGATGTTTGGTGCACAGAGTACTATAATGCTTGTGTTGATGAGCATGGGTTGTCATGTTTGTTCTGTTGGTGGAATGTGTGTGCATTTTAGAGGGATGTGGCAGTTTTTGGTATTTGCTATCTGGGTGCAAAATGTATGGTATACAGTTATGAATATAAATGAGGGATTGTAAATACTAACATTGTAAAAATACTAACTGAATAGTTTCTAAAACCACAGTATGTTGCTTGACTAATTCAAACTCACCTCTTTTTTCTTGGCACGATCAGCTTGTATTCTTTCATACTCTTCTTTTGCTTTAAGATTTGATGTTTTCTTTTTGGACTTTGTTTGCTTTGTAGTGCTGGATCTGGAGAGAGAACAAACAATACATGACCAGTTGTTTCTTTCTAGCAACGTAACATAGAAACTTAAACTTTTAAATATGCCCAAACCAAAAGACACAGATCATTAAGGTTTTGTATTTTGTCATTTTAATTCAATATGTTACAAGGTTTCACAACAGAAGACAAAGTAGAGTAGCCTTGCAGTGTGTAATTGGGCTAATGGACAGACCTTATTTATATCCCAGGTAGAGTAAAGTGGCTTGTTTCAGAGGTCAGATGTTCTTTATTGGAAGGATAAATAGCAACCATCTAGTTCTACTAAAAGAGTTAGAGAGCACTAAACTGAGTGAGGCTCACTGACAGAAATAGCACAAGGAGGTGGGGTGAAGCCCCCCTCTTTTTAAGGCTCTGAAGAACAATAAGTCACTTATTTGGAAAGAGGGGTTTCTTTTTATATATATTTTATATATATTCTCTAGGAGCCTGAATCCTCACTAAATTAGATTAACCAATCTTCTAATAAGTACATGACAGACCGGTGAAACAGGCCATGCCCAGTGTTGGTCTAGAACATGAATGTTAACTCACAATTGGTGTTACTAGTCAAAACATCTGGTAAGGAAATTCCATGAGTACCGCCCCAGGTTTGAGGTGAATAGGATGACGGTAACACTCTGTGCTGTAAGGGTTCACCAAAGAACTACAAAGGGGTGGCTCTAATCAGTATGGCTGAGCCAATATCAGGAAAACAAAGAGAAAATGCCAGTACTGATTGCAAGAATTAATTTAACAAATGTTAGAACACAAGACCTGAAACAAGATTCAAGACTGGAAGCTGATTAGTAGCTTTTATTATTTTGTTCAATTTGATCAAAAACGGCTGTATTTGGGAACAGTGAACAATCTTACATGCTAGGTACAAGAATAATAAGGGGGATCTTTCATTATATCAACCATATCACAATCATACAACATTCAACCATTCAGGAACACAGGGGGGAACAAAAACGTGGGTAATATATTACAGTGAACAATATTTACAGTGAGCAAACAAGCACAGGAATGCTGGAACAAGACCACAGTCTGCGAAGTCTCTTTAGAGGATATTTCTTAAGACGTTATTTATACAAACAGTACATTCTTTACACAAATTCAAAATATTCACAGTTTGTGTTGGATGAAGGAAAAATGGACAAAGTAATGTACAGGGAAAGGTGACAAGCAACACGATTCAAATGAACTTATCACCCAAGCAGACTGTGAGTGGTGATGGGTCTACGCGTTTCGAATCCTACTGGTCTACAAGGATTCTCGTCAGGGCCTTTATTTTTATCTGGAGAAGGAAAAAAGAAAAAAAGAAGATTTTTATAAAAAATACAGAGTGTGCTTTCAGTTGATCAACCTCAGAAACCTCACTCAGATTGCACCCCCTCCTTCACAGCTTACCACGATGGTGAAATTACATCCAGATGTTAATTTTTACAGCATCATGGCTTAGGGGAACAAATTGTACCTAAAAATGAACAAGGCAGATTAGGGTTATCTACAGGACTTAGTGAGGGTGGCTAGTAGACGGAAAACTTGGAATGCTTTGTGTAAATTTTACCTGCCTTAATAGTCGAAGAGAATGCTTATACTAAAGGCAAAAATCACTTGGAAGACGAGGAAGATACCTGTAAAGCAGTGGACATGTGTACAGTCAGGGCAGACTTCTTACAAATGCAGCATCAACATTTTGCGATGTTTTACGTATTGCCAAAGGTTCACAAAGACGATGTTTTACGTATTGCCAAAGGTTCACAAAGACGATGTTTTACGTATTGCCAAAGGTTCACAAAGACGATGTTTTACGTATTGCCAAAGGTTCACAAAGACGATGTTTTACGTATTGCCAAAGGTTCACAAAGACCCTGACCATCCCCCCGGCAGACCCATCGTTGCTGGATGTGGTTCTGTGCTAGAGCCAGCAGCAAAATATGTAGACTGTTTTTTGAAAGAATTTATGACCAGTGTAAAATCCTACCTTCAGGATACAACAGATTTTATCAACAAACTAGAAAACATTGAGTTCTGTGAAAACAGAGACAGACTAGTTACTTTGGATGTAACTGCTTTATACACGCAGATCCCTCAAGATGAGGCGATAGCAGTACTTACACACTATCTTGATTCCAGACCTAGACCAACTCAGGTGCCCACCAAATTCATTGTCGACTTGGCAGCGTTCGCCTTACAGAAGAATTATTTCTGCTTTAATGGAGAATACTACTACCAAGTCAAAGGGGTAGCCATGGGCTGCCCCTTCGCACCAGAATTAGCGGTACTATTTATGGCAATGTATGAAGAGGCGTACATCTACCAAAACAACCCTTTCTCTCAATACATCGGAGCATGGCTCCGGTTTATTGATGATGTCTTTATGACTTGGACGGGCGACAGTGATACTCTTGACCAGTTCCACCAATGGTTGAATAACAGAACTGCTGACATAAAATTCAGTATTGCCAGTTCAACTAGAAGGATTGCATTTCTAGACGTGGAAGTCTTCCCATCTGAAGGGAAACTGGCTACAACCCTATACAGCAAGCCCACTGATAGAAACAAGTCTCTTTTGTTTTCAAGCAATCATCCCAGGAACCTCAAAGAAAATCTCCCTTACGGGCAGTTCCTGCGAGTCCGCAGGAACTGCACCTTTAAGGAAGATTTTCAAACACATTCAGCAAAATTAACATCTAAATTGTGTGAGAGGGGGTATCCTAAGAAACTTGTGAAGAGCTGTATGAGGAGAGCACAATGGACACCACGTGAGACCACCTTAGAACGCAAGACTAAGCCGGAATTAAAACGACAGGTTTGTGTCACCACATATTGCCCTAATGCCAACCATCTGAAAAAAGTCATAAAGCAAAATTGGCATTTAGTGAAAGACTTGGATGAAAGCCTTGTTGACATGCCTCTTTTTGCCTTCAAAAAGGAAAACAACATTGCCAACTATATAGTCCGAGCCGCAATGCCAGCACCTAAACCAGTTACGTTACGCCAAATGATGGGGATGCCCCCCGTCCTTGGACACCACAAATGTGGTACCTGTCTGTGCTGTGAATCCTCGATTGAGGGCTCACTGTTCCAGCATAACGGAATTTTCTGGAAACATGAATCCTTCAGTAACTGTAAAAGCAAGTTTGTTGTCTATGGCATTACATGCCCTTGTCGCCTACTGTATATAGGTAAAACCAATCAAGAGATCCGGCAACGGATCTCGCAACACAAATCGAGAATCAAAAGGAGGGTTGAAAACGCCCCTTTGGTGCTCCACTGGACGCGGATGCAACACGTTGTAAGTGACCTCAAATGGACTGTAATCTCCAAAGTGGAAAAAAATCCACGTGGTGGCGATCAAAACCTTGCTTTGTCAAAACGGGAAGCTCTACTAATAGTTAAATTTGACACCGCGGTGTCTGGGTTGAATGAATTAAGTGAAATATTCAAATTATAAGCAGTTCCGCTTCACTTTCATTCTCCCCTGTTATGCCTGCAAAATCCATTTGGTATATCAGACTATTGTAAGCCTTTTTGGACCCACCAATCCAGTCCTGGTTTTCCTAACCGATCACCTGGAAACCACAGTGGGTGTAGACTAATTACCAGCCCGTATATATGGGCGGACGCTTGGCAGCTCAGCCAGCTAAGGCGTTTCCGCCAGAGTGCAGCCCCTCCGCCACGCCGTCGTTTGAGGTCCTCGAGTAAAGCTTCAAATGTAAGTAATACTGAAGCGCTTGCCCCGGTTTGCTAGTCAGTCACTTCTGACTGCTGTAGAACTAACTTCTACCTTCCGCTTTTTCTACAGCATGCCCGAAACGTGCAGTGCCGCTTAGACGGTAATACAATTAATAATCTTGTTTTTAAAAATGTTTTGCCTCATCCGTCTTATCGGTCAGTTAACTTTGGAAATGTTACATTGTTGCAGGGCCTTTGAATTATATGCAATCAGTAAGCCGTGTCTGGCTGACCACGCCCTTCACAATTTAACTACGGTAAGCCGCGTAGCGTTTACCGAGCATTGTGTAAACAGTGGCGGGTAATACGTTTAGTGTTATTGACGAGCGCCTTGTCGGTTTTCTCGTAGGTTCTTCAAATTATTTGAGTTAAAGCGACGGCTACACCAATTGCCACTTTGTATATCTGGCCTCCGTGGTAAGAATCTCCAGAAGTTACATTCTGTTATGCAACTACCTTGAGGTTGCAACTTTCTTCTTAAGCCCTTGCTCAATTTCTTTTTTATAGACGACGCGCCTCGACTTAATTTTTAAATTAAACGGCGGCTGCACTCCAAGAAAAAGGCTTAAGAAGAGTAGGTAAGGATTGTGGCTGCTTGCCTAAACCCCCTTTTTTTGACGCAAAATGTTGACGCTGCATTTGTAAGAAGTCTGCCCTGACTGTACACATGTCCACTGCTTTACAGGTATCTTCCTCGTCTTCCAAGTGATTTTTGCCTTTAGTATAAGCATTCTCTTCGACTATTAAGGCAGGTAAAATTTACACAAAGCATTCCAAGTTTTCCGTCTACTAGCCACCCTCACTAAGTCCTGTAGATAACCCTAATCTGCCTTGTTCATTTTTAGGTACAATTTGTTCCCCTAAGCCATGATGCTGTAAAAATTAACATCTGGATGTAATTTCACCATCGTGGTAAGCTGTGAAGGAGGGGGTGCAATCTGAGTGAGGTTTCTGAGGTTGATCAACTGAAAGCACACTCTGTATTTTTTATAAAAATCTTCTTTTTTTCTTTTTTCCTTCTCCAGATAAAAATAAAGGCCCTGACGAGAATCCTTGTAGACCAGTAGGATTCGAAACGCGTAGGTCCATCACCACACACAGTCTGCTTGGGTGATAAGTTCATTTGAATCGTGTTGCTTGTCACCTTTCCCTGTACATTACTTTGTCCATTTTTCCTTCATCCAACACAAACTGTGAATATTTTGAATTTGTGTAAAGAATGTACTGTTTGTATAAATAACGTCTTAAGAAATATCCTCTAAAGAGACTTCGCAGACTGTGGTCTTGTTCCAGCATTCCTGTGCTTGTTTGCTCACTGTAAATATTGTTCACTGTAATATATTACCCACGTTTTTGTTCCCCCCTGTGTTCCTGAATGGTTGAATGTTGTATGATTGTGATATGGTTGATATAATGAAAGATCCCCCTTATTATTCTTGTACCTAGCATGTAAGATTGTTCACTGTTCCCAAATACAGCCGTTTTTGATCAAATTGAACAAAATAATAAAAGCTACTAATCAGCTTCCAGTCTTGAATCTTGTTTCAGGTCTTGTGTTCTAACATTTGTTAAATTAATTCTTGCAATCAGTACTGGCATTTTCTCTTTGTTTTCCTGGTAAGGGTTCACAGCAGCGCAAATTGCTGAAAGGATATAGGTTTGCTTCATTAAGAGGAGATGATGCAATGAATTTCAAAAGGATGGTAATTACTGTATGAGGTCTAAATTTGTGAAAGCATGAATCACAGATGGATACCCTAAGAGGGAAAGTCCTCTTTTAAAGACAGGCGGAGTGTATGAGGCGATGGCAGGGGCTGAGAGGCAGAAAGTAGGAAACAGTGTCATGCTGTGGAAAGGGGATGGGTAAGGGGTAATTGAGGTCATCACCTCATAGTAACATTAGCCTGGCATGGAATACAAAAGTATCAAGAATGATCACACCAGTTGTACATTACCCTACTAGGGCACATGCAGAAAGATGACAGTTTTGTTGCCTAGAAAATTGGGGTTACTGGTACCTTGTCCCTCACAGTCACCAAAACGCTCAGTCAAAAACCTTCCTATAAGATAGCTGATAGTATTGTTTATCATTCACCAACTATTTTCACGAAGATTCAGACATGCAAAGGGAGAGAACAGATACCGTGAATCGGGAGAACATGGCGGCCACTGGCTAGAGTGGTGCACGTGTCCAGGCAGCTCTCCGTTACACCGCCCGCTGCTGGTCCCAGACGGCCTTTTTTGCCCCGAGATGGAATAGTGAAGGCGCAATCCCCTTGGATGTGAAGAAAGCTTAGTTTCTCCACGCTATTTCTCGATATCACACGCGCATTGTATTGCATTGCCTGCCGGACGCTTACCTGCTAGGCTCCCCGCGGATGTGTTTGTTTTCGGCGCTACGCCGTCCCCCTCCTGTCTCTCTGCCCCACTGGAGTCGGGCAGTCGTGGAGCTCAGGCGCAGCCGGAGAGCGGCGGCCCGGGGGCTCCTAACGAGCAGCCTAGGCGGTGCCAGAGGGGCTGCTGCTGGCTCGCTGAAAGTGCCCTACTCGTGCACACCGGATTTGTCTTCACAGAAGACGGAGTCCTCCAGAGTTTTGGGAAGAGCGGAGCTGATTCAGGACACCAGAAGTAAGGTGGAGGGGGCGGTGGGGGAGTCTGGTCCCAGTGTTGTTGCCACTAACTCCAAAATTACTAGTAAGAAACAAATCCCTAAGCAGTCTCTCAAACCCCAAGGTCTAAGAAAACAGAGCAAAAATCAGAAAGCTGGAAAAAAACAGCAAATCCCAGAATGCACTAATAATGAAGGAGAAAGCTTGGGCAAATTAGCAGGGGGTGCTAGTACTGCAGGTTTGGCGAAGGAGGCATGTACAGGAGGGGGGACCGAAGTTACCCAGAAGGGGGTGAAAGCCAGGGGCAGGGGGAGAAATAATAAGACAAGGGTTACTCCCTCCCTGCGTTCTTTTTTCAAGGTGCTTCCCCAGATATTAGACCTGTTGCCAGCTGCTGAATTACGATCGCCAACATCCACTATTATTAGCAGTCGCACCCATAACCATACCCACTCCGCCCGGGGTGGCGGATGCACCCACTACACCAGAAATTGATGGGGACCCTGGCTCCCAAAACAATGCACTAATAGCGCTGGAGAGGGCTGGCAATACAGTTGAAGGGGATGTGGAGGCAGAGGAGGTAAGCACTGGTAGAAACAGTGTCGGGAATACACTGGAAACTCTGGTGGCATCCATAACTTCAATGAGGGAAGAGATAAGAAATGATTTCTCAGTCTCCAAGGCTAACCAGGAAGACATAAGGTCCTCATGTGAGATTTTTGAGAGGAAGGTGGATGGCCTTTGTAAGAGAACGGAGGAGTTGGAAGGGGCAGTGGGCCTATTGAAATCAAGTCTTGAGATAGCCGAATCTAAAATTCAAAACCTGCGGCTTGAGAGGGTGGAATCATTGGAGAATTACTCATGGAGAAACAACGTTCGGCTTTTGAAAATCTCTGAGGGTAAAGAGGGGGGGGGATGTCGAGGCATTCGTTATCAAGTTACTAAAGGACTCTCTAGACCTCCAGGAATCAGTGGAGGAACTTGATAAGGACATTCAACGGATTCATCGTGACCCCTTCCGTTTAAAACCAGGCAGAACTAAAACCAGAAAGATCTTGGGCAATTTCCTCCTGAAGGAGAAAATTCTGAATTTGGCGTTAAAAGTAAAATCACTGAAGGGTCCGGATTTCACTTTCGATATACGGTCGGATTTGTCTAAATCTACTCTGGACAGGCAGTGGGAGCTAGGCCAGCGAATGGACAAGTTCAGGTCTCTAGGGGCAACGGTGCAAATGCGGTTCCCTGCGTTCCTACGCGTGATGTACAACAATAAAATGCACAACATTCGATCACCAGTAGAGGCCGATGAGCTTTTGGAATCCATTAACACTCACATCCACTCTCAGGGAGGGGTTTAGTTTAGAATTCCTGGCCTCAATTTTTTCTGCTCCACCCTGTTCTTATCGATAGTATCTTAGGCAGCAGAGTGTCAGGCTAAGTATGGTTAATGTATCCCTTCTTCTTTCCCCTCTCCTTCTTTGCTGATTTTGGGATCTCGAATACTAGGCAAAAGAAAATCATGGAACACGAGAGAAAGGGGGAGAGGAGTAATACAGTTATTCCCTCCGACAACAAATGTTTGTATTAAGGGTCGTAATGCGGTCCTATTAAGGAGGGGGGGAGGGGGGGTGGGGAAAGAAAAAAAAAAGGGGGAGATGAGAATGTAAAAAGTCACTAAAGCACGAGGGATATAGGGAGCCTTTTCTGTCTTCAGCACTGGGGTAGGATAAGGTAATGTCTTCCGACAGTTGGATTTTTGGTCAGCCGCTTGGTCCAGCAGTGGGAGGCGGTGTGGAGAGGGGGAGTTGTCGTGGACGTAAATCCGGCTATACATCTAGTCGGAGTAAGTATGGGTGGGTTTTCCAGGGGTGGGGGGTGGGTTGGGGTAAGGGTTGGGGTGAGGGGGAAAATGATAAAAAGTCCTCAAAAGGTTGCTCTCCACAAGAATGGTTGGTTTTCTAGTAAGGTAGTTACCCAAATTTTGTTCAAAACATTAGTCAGGAAGGAATATGGAAGGGGGGTGGAAATTTAAATGCTGATGTCAGTTCAGTTCCTGTCCTGGAACGTCAATGGCCTGCGCGTGGGGAGCAGAAGAGATCGAATAATGCAATATCTTAGGGACTCCCCCGCGCAGATCATTGTGTTGCAGGAGACACATCTCTTGAAGGCTGAGGTTAATGGATTGCTGAAAAAACATAGATGGATAGACAGTTTTTACTGCACGGACCATAATGCTAACATAAGAGGAATCCTCTTTATTTTTAAAAAAATCAGTGAAAGTCCAGATACTGGAATCTAAGGAGGACCAAAGCGGGAGATGGCTACTGCTGAGAATCTCACTGGATGGATGGATTTGTACAATGGTTGGGTATTACGGTCCCAATTCAGACAATACATCTTTCCTCGAGGCCATAAATAATCATCTGATCCCTTCACTAGATCCTGCAGTTTGGGTGGGTGACTTTACAATCGTACTCAACCACAAATTAGATAAAAAACCTTGCTCCAGACCCAATGTACCCTCCAAATCAAGACAGACCCTCATTGCAACAATGAATCGACTTGGCTTGGCAGATTTGTGGCGGGAAAGAGCTGGCAACAAACTTGGCGTCTCCGTTCGGAATTTAAAATATAAACACAAATCAATAATAGAATATGCTTTATTTAGTTACAGCCTTAAAGACATACTAACCACCATTGAATATCTCCCGTCTCACCTGTCAGACCATTCAGCCTTAATGTTTAGTCTCAACATAGAGCCACGACAAAACATCATTCCTGGTCATTTGATCGCACTATATTGTTGGAGGAGGAGGAAGTGGGCTTCTTAGTATCTGAAACAACATCTTTTCTGGAGATTAACCTAGACTCTGCAGTAGTAGCAACAGTCTGGGAAACTGTAAAAGCTTTTCTCAGAGGATGTATCACAAACAGAGCCTTCTACAGGCGGAAAACATATCAGGAAATGATAATTAGGCCCGAGGTTGAGATGAGGCTCTTTGAGAACAAGTTGGGGGGACTCCATTGGGTCCCTGGAGGAGCAAAAGCAACTAGGAGTAATGAAAAGTCAGCTGGAGAACATTCTTCAAGAAAGGGTGATGAAGAGATGGGAGGCCAGTAAGATCTCGCACTTTGAATTTGGAGAGGCGGCAGGACGGATACTGGCTTGGAAAGTTAAAGCGGAACAAGCCAAGAACTATATCAGAGAGATAAAAGTGGAGGGAGAGTCCATCGCAAGGACCTCTAAGCAGGAGATAGGGCGAGCATTCTTTGAGTTCTTCGAGGGGATCTATAGGGAGGATACCCCGGATACCATTAATGACGTGACCAAAAGGGATACATGGTTAGGCAACATTTCTCTGCCTACTCTCTCAACAGTCCAGATAAACTGTTTGGAGATGACCATTTCAGAAGCAGAGGTGGGTGAGGCCATCAGGCAATTAAAGAAAGGGAAGGCTGCTGGTCCTGATGGACTACCTGGTGAACTATATCGAGTCCTGGGGGATGCCGTCATTCCAACCTTGACGGCCCTATTCAATAGAATTCTCAGGGAGGGGGAAGCCCCCTCAAAATCCTGGGGGGAGGCGACTATTGTTCTAATCCCCAAGCCAGGGAAGGACTTAACAGATTGCGGATCTTATAGACCCATCTCTCTTTTAAACAGCGATTACAAGATCTTTGCGTCTATTATGTCTGCAAGATTAGGGGCTGTAATTGGCGAAATCATACAAGAAGATCAGAAGGGGTTTATTAACATATAACTTGGTTGGGTCCATTGATATTGCCACTACCTTTTCCCTCCCCTTGGCCACACTCACCCTAGACGCGACAAAAGCCTTTGACAGGGTCTATTGGCTATACTTGGAGGCAGTTATGAAGAAGTTTGGCTTTGGTGAGGGCTTTTGTCGTGTCATTTCTCTGATGTATAGCGCTCCATCTGCAAGGCTTTTGATAAATGGAGTCCAGACCGAACCTTTTAAAATCACGAGGGGACAAGGCAGGGGTGCCCGGTCTCTCCCCTCCTTTTTGATCTGTATATCGAACCTTTCGCTCAGATTTTGTGGGAAGATCAAAATATTCCATAGTTTAAATTTGGGGAGTGGGAGAGGCGGGTCGCATTATATGCGGACGACATCCTTATCTTTAGCGCGGATCCAGACAAAGCATTTCATGTTGTAATTAAGAGGGCGGAGGAGTTCAGGCGTATATCAGGGTACGAGATTAACGCCAGCAAAACAGAGATCATGGCGTGGAATATCCTCAATTTACATCTTGGGGTGACAACCTCCATGAGGTACCTCGGCATACGGGTGGTTCAAGACATAAGGGACATAGCTCAAATTAGTCTGGTGCGTATAAATAATGAGTGCAAGAAGTTAATGAAATCTTGGTCTCACCTCCCACTAACAATCTTGGGAAGGGTCAACCTGATCAAGATGTCTATCCTGCCTAAATTTATTTTTATTTTCAATACCATCCCTCTGGCCTTTGATATCAAATTACTGCATAAAAGTCAGCGGGATATTAACTCCTTTGTATGGAATTATAAATCCACCGGACTAGCGTGGAAAAAGTTGAGGAGGAGGAGGGAGAAAGGGGGGCTTGCTTTGCCGGACCTGCAGTATTATGCATGGGCGTTTCAGTTGTCCCATGCAAGAATGCTCTTAAAAACACCAGTTGGCACATCTTCGGGGACGATGTTTAAAGCCATGCTAATAGGAGCGGACCTGTCAACTGACAGATTCCTATTCACATTTGGGGACCAGAAGTTTCTTAAAACGGTTTAATTAAAGATCTTATAATCCTTGGTCTCAGCCTGGTCTCAGATTAGGAAGAGAATAGGGCTGACCTATTATTCTAATTACGCACCGCTATGGGACACCCCTGGGTTACCATTATGCTTACAAGATAGTCTGTCTATTCCGGTGAGAGATGCTGGGCTTGTAAGATGGGGGGAGTTAGTGGCTGGAGGAAGGCTGAGGGCCTGGGAGGAATTACGTGAATTGGTTGGCCCAGGCTTTTCTAAATTTAAATATCTAGAACTGGAAAGCTGGGCCAGGGAGTTGAGTAGGAAAGGGGTTCCATTGGGAAAGATCAGTAGCCTGGAACAGCAGTCGATAGATCGTCCAGGGGGGTAAGGAGGTGACCCTATGGTATTGGAGTATGTTGGAGGAAGCTGATGGAGACCTTTTTCTTCCCGATGAATTGTGGAGGGAAGAGATAGGGTTCCCATGTGAGGAGATTTGGGTAAATTCTTTCACCCTCCTTTATAAAATCGTGAAACCAGCCTGGCTTAGGCGAAACCATCTCTTCACGGTACATCAGGCCTACCTTTCACCCTTAAGACTCTCTAAATTCCTCCCAGGAAAGAAGTGTAATAAATGTAACTATAGCAAAGCATCGGATGTGCATATGTTCATGGTCTGCCCCTATGTTGCAAGTTTCTGTGACAAGGTAAAAAGGACTTTGGATTATATTCTAAACATCTTGTTGTCTTTTACGTTGCCATTAATCATCTTTGGCTTCGAGGCAGGGATAACCGGCCAGGCGAGGTCCTTTTTGTTCTATGCGATTTTGCTGGCCAGGAGGCAAATCTGTAAAATTTGGGTGGAGAACACGACCCCTTCACATTCGGGATGGTTAACATCGTTATATGTAACCTCTAAGATGGACCTTGCTAGACCGGGTAATAAAAGGAACTTGGCTTTTTGGGACTTGTTGGTTCAGTGGAGATAAAAGTCCCGGGGTTTTTTGTTGTTTTTTTTCCCCCCGGGCCCAATGATTATGCATAGTATACTCCATGTACCAGGGACAAGGGCCCCCTTCGAAATACTGTTGGTCCGGCAGGTTCCAAACACCGAGATGGAGCAAGAGCCAAAGTGCGTATGCACTCTACTCTCCTCCCTCCATATTTTTAGAATTCTCCTTCCGCCAGTAATTTAAATTTGTGTCTTAATACGAGAGATGGTAAAGATCTGAATGTCTTCCGATGGGTGACACGCAAGGTGGTTGGCGATTCTGAAAGGGGGGCAAGGCAAATGAGGACAACATACAAAAAATAAAAAAACTATTTTTACATACTTGTTTAGCTATTAAGGCACACAACGAAAGAGCATCACATGCTATCTTAAAAGTTACCATACAGAATAATGTAATAAGTGATGTCACTTCCCTCAGTATGCGAAAAGAGGCCAGTTGACAAAGAAGCCTAATGTAGAACTATAAACCTCAACCTGCAAAATAAAATCCCCATCTGCAACCAAAACACCAAACAATATTTCATATTCAAAAGATGAGCCTGTCAGCAGAGAGAAATGTATACAAGAACAATTATATCTGTATTCTGCGGGTGATATTAAGAAGAAGCTGTAAATGCTGGTGAATCCAGTGAAGTATTTGATAGCGGTGTTCTTTTCCAAGGCTGCCAATTGCCAAATCTTTTTTACCACACATCAATCAACGGAGCTTCAGTAGACCTCTATTTATGGCAAGAACATGTGATGAGGGTAGCCATACGCAGGTAGGATATCAAAATTCTAGCAGCAGATGAGAGGATTCATGAACTATTTGCGGTTTCACAAATTGACAAAATATAGCGAAAATTTCACTCTGGGGAAAGATCTTTTCAAAGTGTTTGCATGAATTTGAAGTTCCCGCACTTGTGCTGCTTCAGTTCTGTGTAGGTTCCCCTGCACATCTCAAATCTGTATGGAGTATGGGAGACGGGAGATTCCATTAAGCATGCTTGGTCAACAAAAACGTTAGATCGAGCCTTGCGAGGTGCAAATGCCTACATGCCAGTGGATTTAAGCAAGGTCATCAGTTGTGCCACCTGGCCCTCAAAGTCTAAATCTAATTCACCCCAAAAAAGCACTTCTGCCGCATTTCACACGACTCCTAATGAATGTCTGGAGTTGTATTAGTAAACAAATAATCCTCTGATTTTTTTAGGTCAATACAGAGCAAGCTACATTAAGTATGGTCCAGTTGAAGACCCAAGACTTATGCATATTACACGCTTAAGGGAAAATGTAAAAGAGTGAAAACACAGACACTGGTATGATAAGAGTTTAGACCTCATCTTAGTTACGCCTGTGTGAACTACAATACCACAACAGACCAAGAAAAGATCAAGACATGGGTAAATTCAGTATAAATCCCACACATGCGGATTCACCATAAATCCAGGACAGTAAGATATTCAATCGCCTCTGCAAGTGCAGAGTTCAAATTCCCAGCCCATCATTTTGATGGACAATCATCCATTTGAATGAATATCTCAACATAAAAAAATAAAAACAAATACAAACAGAATGAAATATGAAATGGGATCAGAGAACACTAGAGGTTAGGTACATTCAATTATCAACACCGATTTGTGCCTTCCACTTCCAGAACGGATTCTTTGTCAATGTCCACTGCATTTCAGGGCAGGAAGTGGTGCTTGTGGAAAGACTATACTTTAAGTCAGTTGGGAGACAATTGTGGTAAGGATACAGTTCTAACAAGCCTTCGTTGCATCTTCCAAAGAAAGACAGACCCTCACAATAAAGCTGAAGAGCATGCAAAAAGGTAAATCTCAAGCAAAGAGCATAAGTCCCTTGAGGAGGAAGCTGTCCTTGCACCAAATGAGTTTTTGTTGATAATTGTTGTTTAGATAACATCTTGCAATATGAATAGGTTATCAAAATGGAAATAGGGTTGCCCAGAACCTGGCTTTCACAGACTCTTCTCCCTTCCCTGGAGAACTAGCTGGTGGTGAGAGAATCTGGTATAAAGCTCTCCTTTTGTTGCTATTTAGATTCTAATTAATAGTTGCGGTCCAGATGATTTTGAGAAACCTCCCAAACCTGTAGAAGCTGATTAAACACGTTTCTCTGAAATGCAGATCACGGTCATTGGTTCAACCCCTCAAAACTACACCAATGTTCATCTTGAATGACGGCCTCTGCTATGGACTTCATTTTAGGGGGTTCAAAATGAGCCACTACTTAAACACAGATATGAACCTCAGGTCTAGTGCTGGATATATTTGGTTTTACTATTGCAATAAAATGTTTACATTTGTCTAGGCTGGAGGTTGAAATCTTCCATAGTGATTGTTTGGGTGTGTGGGGGTCATAGAGATTGATCTTCTGGTCTTGTCGTTTGTTTTCAGAAAGTTTCCGATCTGGAGGATTGGGCCTCTTGTACATTCTTTGATATTTTTAAAATATAAATGTTAAAATACTCTTCCAGCTTTGGATGAAAGATGCCACGTAGGAGGCCTCGAACATAAGGATCAGAATGGTGAATAACTAACAGGGTGTTTCCTCACAAAGCACTGCTGTTGAAACTGAAAAGGGCTGGGAGTCTGGAAGAGTACTAACAAGGACCAACATCATTCACAGCAAAGTTCTTACTGAGACTGCAAGTTGGCAAACATATGCTTATGCAAAAAGGTGGAGATGCCCTAACACTACAATTGAATTAATCCTAACCATTAGCAAATGTGAAGGGGGCAATCCAGTCAACCAGCAGGAGCAAATGTATTACATTGCGAAAGGCAGAGCAATAGAAAGAGAGAAACATAAGGCGTCCAGCAATAGGGACCAGGCAGTGACCATATGAGAACAAAGTTAGTAATGTTGTAGAAGTAGGTGGGCATTACAACTTAGCTTCCAGAATCAAACTGGTTATCAATTTCATCTACTGATTATCAAATGGGTGGGGATGGGCAGTTCATAGTAGATGTTCATGTCATCTCCCTTCAGAACTACCAGAGATAAAACAGGAGTTCACTTGCTGATTTAGCAGTATTTCTCCCATTCCATACATCCAGTTGATGTTGTCTCCTTACTGGTAATATCACAAAATGTATACGTTCGATGCCATTGATCAGTTTAATGAACATCTCGCCACGGCTGTTTGAGACTTTGCTCTGCTTTCTAATCCGCCTTAGAGCAAGAGCTTCTGGAGCAGCTGCTGCAAAGGAGCGATATCAGCAGCAAAGCTCAGTTCAAGTTAGAACTCAGGAGCAGAAGCAAGCCAACTGACAAACATGAAACACTGATTCATATGTTTCTGGGCTCGCAGAAGAGAGAGGATCAACGTAAGTTGATTCACATCAACCCGCCCCCTTAGCCCCCAGATACCAAATGTTTTCAGGCAAGAGACTGGCATTCTGAATCATAGAGCATCATCTGTCAAAGTATAAATTAGTCCCTTAGTTAGTAAAGTTTTGCCCAGGCAATAACTGTGTAGGCAGAATTCCATTCTTCCCATTTTGTTACTCTTTAAATCCAAGATTATGATCCACAGCCCAGAGTTTACTCATAGCAGTATTGCATAACCATATCTTATACATGCATTTAACCCCACACAAGATCTGGTGATAGTTGATCAACCTCTGAACAAGTGCTTATAAAAGCAGAGGAATTGGAGTTTATGAGACATCTGCATTGATGGCCTACCTTAATACAGATGTTAAACAAAATGAGGCATCTTTTGTTTCACTCGAAAGAAAAAAAAAGTGAGCACGTGACTCAAATTGATGCCACAGGAAAACGGGCCCTTGCCATTTTTAAACTTGTCATTTGTTTCTTTCCCCTACTGTTATTTATCGACTCCAGGCATGTCCAATGCAAGTGCCAAAGGGAGGGATGACAAAATGCATTGCCATGGTTCAAAGGATACCATTTAGACTTTCACTGGTTATATTTGATTTAATGGTAAGTCCTTAGTAATTTGCACTATGTGTGCCAAGGGCCTGTAAATCAAATGCTACTAGTGGGCCTGCAACACTGATTGTGCCACCCACACCAGTAGTCGTTCAAATATGTCCTAGACCTGCCACTGCAGTGTCTGTGCGGGCAGTATAACTGCCATGCTGACCTGGCAAATGCACCCACTTGCCAGTCCCTAACCTTCCCTTTTCTTACATGTATGGCACCCCTTAGGTACGACCAAGGTACCTCCTTGGACAGGGTGTAGTGCAAGTGGAAGGTAGGGCATGTGTAGCTTTACGGTACATCCTGCTACACAGTTTATCATCTTTAATAAATAATTCCACATCAAGAAACATCAATCTTTCATAACTCAGTTGTAAATTTCATATGTACTTGGTTACTATTCAGATGTTCAAAAAACTCATGTAATTCTTCTACGGTACCCCTCCAAATCATCAAGCAGTCATCTATGAATCGACCCCAATAATATAGGTGGTCGATCCATTTGCTACCCTTCGGGCCCCAGATCCACTCCGCCTCAAACCAACCCATAAATAGGTTGGCAAAAGACGAAGCGAATCTGGAACCCATTGCAGTCCCATATCTCTGTTTGTACCACTTATCTTTAAAGAGAAAGTAGTTATTCTCAAGGACAATTCTTGTCATCTCCAATAACATCATAGTATGGTCATATTGTTCAGCTGATCGTTTCTTCAAAAAACTCTCAATAGCTACTATTCCCAAATCATGGTCGATATTGCTATACAGAGACAACATCTAATGACACTAGAATCATACCATTCTCCCAAATAATATCATTCATTAAATTTAAAACATGCCTGGTGTCCTCAATATAAGATGGTAAGTTATGAACAAATGGTTGCAAATAAATATCTATAAACTGTGACAGTTTCTCCGTTGGCCCTTCAATACCAGAAAGGCCCCCCCTCCTAGCAACGCATGGTTACAGAGTGATGCCTGTGACATTAGCGGCATGTCTGCAAAGTACAGTAGTGCTACAACTCGTCCTTCCACTCAAGATCGGCCACCTTCCAGGCCTCACTGAGGCTGAGCGACCCTGACTAACCGGCAGTGCCAAATGAATCATCTCCCTGGTGCTGCAGAGCTCTGCCTGCCTCCAGAGAGACCACCGTAGCGCCACCAGAGAAGACACCAGAAGGGTTCTGTGCTACTGGGTGGAGGCCTGCAAGGTCCGCTGTGAGTATTCAGACCCGCGGGGCAGCCCAACCGCTCTGTGTGTACCTGGTGTAGGTGCACTGCCCAGATTGAACCGGGAGGAGGTTACTGTCTGGGGGTTAGCAAGTGGCCCACGTGCTAGTTGGCAGCTGCCATAGAACCCAGAGATGTTTCCCGCCGGAGGAGGTAGTCAGTCCTCCCACACCCTCGGGACTGCACATACCTTGTGAGGGGAAAACTTGCCCTGTTGTGGCCATTAGTGGGGCTAGCCTGTGACGGGGACACCACTAAGGAACCGGCCACATTCCGGTAAACGAGAAGAATTACCATATTCACTGTTGTAGGTGGCCCGGTAGCGTATGTGTGGGGTACAGGAATTGCCATATAACGCCTGAAAGGAGCTCCAGTAAATTGGCGCCCTATAACTGAGTTGGTGATTAATGTGTTTCTTTCCCTACCTAACTGCTCCCTTTGATGCCCTGATGTTATGATTTAAGGCTGTGTTACCTTGCAATGATAGGATAACTAATATCATTTCAGGATCTGCATATTATGTACAGTGATGGTGTTTTTATGACGTGAGCAATATAGAAGTATTTACTTAATTGCACTAACTGTTATGTTATGACAATTGCTGAGCTGGCAAAGTAATTTATGTGATAGTGGTCTATGTGTTACATCAAATATATGAGATATTTTTTATATAATACTGTGTGGAGTCTCTTTTGTGGTGTTTTTATTGTCTCACTGGTATGTATTGTGCAAACACTTTACACGTTGCTTCTGGAATAAGCCCGACAGCTCATGCCAAGCTACCAAGGGGCTTAGGAGGGAACCTCATTTCTAACACCCCTGCTAACCAATGGTAAGGTGCCTGTGTTCCTCCTTCCAACGTGATTAAATATGCCAATTAGGGAAATGCCAATTTCACTTGCCTATAAATCCCAAGTATATGGTGCCTAAAGTGTACCCAAGGCCTATAAGTTGAATATCACCAGTGGGCTGCAGCATACATTGTGTTACCCACAGAAGTGATAGGGAAAGCACAACTGCAAATTTGACCTGTCAAAGTTAACCATTTTTGGACAGGGCTAACCCCTCCATTTATATATTAATAAGTCACCCAAAAGTAGGTCTTATTGCCCATTAAGGTAGTGTGCATTGTATTTAAAAGTAGGACATGTGAAAGTTTAATATTAAACATGTCCTTACAGTTACAATGCTCAAAATGCTATTTCACTGTAGTGGGGTTAGCTGTTCCATAGAAAGCATTAGGATACAATATTATATTTAATATTGAGATCTCATTTTACGAAACAGCTACAGAGTTTATTCTTGTACTTTGTAAAATATTTCTTGCAAATCCAATTCATGGTATAGTTGGATTTGCAGTCCATTTTTTAGAGCAGGCACTTTTGAAACATTGCTTATTACCTGCCTAATGCTTCTAGAAGCCCTTCTGCATGAGCTTCTAGGTGTACACAGGAGCTGAATAGCCACCTTATTGAGGTGTGAACTTGCTTGCAGAGTTGAGACAAAGGCCATGGGTGAAATTATGTGTTTTGTTTCTTTGGCAGATGGCTATCTGGGCTGTGACCAGGAACATATTTAACTTCAAAAGGGGCCTTCCCTGCAACAGGCAGATGTAGCCAAAACCTGGTCCAGCCTCTTCCTTTGTCCCCATAGCCAGTAAGGCACCAGGTTCAGAGGAAGAGGATCTGCCCCAAGATTGGATTATGAGTGACAACAGAGGAGGGGCTGGTCAAGTCCCTGGCCACATCTCTAGGGTGGGCACAAGACCACTACACAAGGGAAGAAAGGCTCTGGCATGTTGGTTTCGGGCAGAGAGAAGCACTTTGGAATTGTATGCACTGAAACATGTAGGACATGCTGCAAAAGTAGATAGGGTCACCACTGGGAACTTTTACCCCATTGGTTTGACAGTGGTCAGGAATTTGCCCAATCCACTGGCTGGTACTGGGCATAACTGTGGCACACACAGTACCTTCCTCAGATGAATTTGGGGCCTGTGGAAGAACAGAACAGAAGGGAGCTGAGCGAGCTGTCTGACTTGAGATAAGGCCTACAGAATGATCCTACAGTCCTTCTTGTACCCAATACAAAGAAGTGGACTCCAAATATAAAAAAGCTGACCTACTGTTTGAGCTACAGGGACAAAAGCTTCAAGAGGCATTTTTCTGCATTCCTAGCTAACCAGCTCCAACTGGACCTCAGCTGGAGTGAGTCTTGACCTCGAAGTGCTATCCTTGAGGTCTTGGACCTATGGCTCGTGTCAAAGGATGTTCCTCCTAAGATATCCTGAAACCTGTGAGACTGGACCAACCTGCAAGCCGATTCAACAAAGGTGTGTTGCCGCTGGAGCAAAGATTCAGGGGGCTCTCGCTACATTCTTCTCTTCAGCAGTACATCTGATGCAGTGGGACCTTGTGGAGAAGGTACCTGGGCATGTTGAGCCCTCTTTAGCTACAACCTGCCTTGGGTGAAATTCTGTGTTTTGTTTCTTTGGCAGGAAGGCCATCTGGGCTGTGACCAGGAACATATTTAACTTCAAAAGGGGCCTTCCCTGCCACAGGCAGATGTAGCCAACACCTGGTCCAGCCTCTTCCGTTGTCACCATATCCAGTAAGGCACCAGGTTCGGAGGGAGAGGATCTGCCCCAAGATTGGATTATGTGGGACAACAGAGGAGGGGCTGGTCATGTCCCTGGCCACATCTCTAGGGTAGGTACAAGACCACTACACAGTGCAAGAAAGCCTCTGGCATGCTGGTTTTGGGCAGAGAGAGGAAGAATCGGAGCTCCAAAAAAGTGACTACATCCGAAGAAATCTTCACTGGGCGAAGGTGTGAAAAGTATCTGGCTGGAGAGGGGCCTTCTCTGGGTGCAAAATTCAAATTTCTCCCGCTCTGAGCTTTCCTGACAGAAGTCAATGGCTTCACAGAGACCTCGTCCAGGAGCTATCCGATAATGTGCAGCTCTTCTTCGGCTACAACCTGCTGCCTTGCCCCGCAGAGAGTTTGACGTCCAGACAAGAGACTAGGTCGAAATGTAAAACTTCACTAGGACGAACCTGTTCCATGTTTCTGACCTGTGCTCCATCGGGGTCGCCCTAAATCTTAAACTTTTTTTTTTGCAATATTTATTAATGTATTTATGAGATTATCACAGGACAAACAAGCATGTGCTTACAGATGACTGTAGGAGAGTAGGGTCTGCTTCCTATGGTTACCTCCACTTTTTGCTGTGTTTCACTGGTTTTTAAACTTTAATATGGCTGTGGCCCTGCTAATCAGGCCCACAGCCTAGCTGTTCTCTCTCTAAATTGATACCATGTGCTTTAGGTACATACCAGATTGGTTACTGGGTCACCCGTATGAGTCCCTGTATATGGTACCTTAGGTACCCAGGGCATAGGTACCCCAGAGGCCTACCAGGGGATTAAACAAGTATTGTGCCACCCCTGGTTAGCCTTCCAAACTGACACCACAGGTCTCCACTTGCAGCCTGGGTAAGGTGGTGTAAGCACCCCTTACTTAGATATAGTATACCTAGATCTACCTTTATATATAGACACATAGTAACATATAAGTCACTCATATGGTAGGCCTGGACAATCCTGAAGGCGGAGTGCTTGGTTTTGTGTAAGAGGGTGACCTAGCATGAGCTGAGCCCCTCTGCAGCTTTAGGAACCATCTCCTTATAGCTGTTCTATGATACAACCATACCATATACTCTTAAGTGCATTAAAATCCTTGCGGTTAATGCTAACTTTGGTTTGGCTTTATCAAAACATGTCATGTAAGGTGTCAAACACTTTGGAATACTATCCCCCCCCCCAACAGATCTGGTGGGGGGGGGTAGCATTCCACCCTTCTAGAGGGAGAAGACATGTACATACTGGTAAACCAGGTTAAAGTTAAACAGAGCCCCAGCATCACAAAATGGATGTTGCTGCCACAGACACGAGTCTGCCCTCCTGCTAATTGACAAAAGTCCGGCATGTAAGGTCTGGACAATAGGTTTCTTGTCCAGGGAGGTGCTAGCACCTCTCCAGACAGGCTTTAGTGTATTGGGGCAGGGTGGGTTGCATTCAGTGAATGCTTTTCAAACACGGCCTGGGGCACACAAGGTGCTCCATGCATTTCCCAGTTCAAACCGGTTGCTGGGGCACTCAGCCCCAGCTCTGGCGCGAAACTGGACAGAGGGGAAGGGGTGTAACCACCCCCTCTCCAGGTCCACCCATAGGTGGGACCATAGAGTTAGTCCAACCCCTAAACTTTCTATAAGAATAGGATCCCAGTCCCTAGGACTTTAGATTACCCTGGACGAAACTCTGCAACATATATCTTGGACATTTGACATTTCATATCGACTGGAAGATGGAAGAAATCTCCCTTGTGGTCAAGGAGTGACCACCCTGTTCAAACAGGAACCAACTGCATCTTTGCCGGTCTGCATTTTCGAGGCTCCCGCCGGATCCCGAATAATCTGTGACACAGGACACGGACTTCCAGACATCTCTGAAGCTTAGTCGAGCTCCCAGCAAAGCTGAGACCCATAGCTGACACGAGAGACGTGGGACCAGAACTCCTGGACATCCTGCATTTTTGCAACTGCACCTACTTCCCGAGGTATCCTGAAGTTGTTCATTGGGGTATTTGAAGCCCCTGCCCCGAAAACCTTTTGCACCGAAGTACAGAGGCCAGCACTCTACGATTGACCTGTGAGTTCCCTTTCTATACCTCAGCTCGAGGCGCCTTCGAGGTTCCTAGTCCGTTAGCTAGTGAGCCCCCACGAAGGCCAATCCTTGATTTCTTGAGCTTTCCTGGTTGCTCCAGGCATGCTCTCACTCCTCTCCAAAGGAGGAGTCCCTCAGACCTTGCTGGTCTGAACCAAAGCCAATCTTGTCATCTTGCGTGGGTTGCTGTTGCCAAGGCTTATTGGGTCCAATCCGGATTCTGACACTAAAGCACTCGACATCCTTCTTGGGACAGCTCGAATCCAGCTCCTGGTCATCGTCGGCACCTCCTGGTCCTCGTGGCTTTAGAGTCAAGCTTCACCTCTTTCACCTGAAAACACTCGACATTGGTTGGCATCGTCCCATCGCCATCCTGGTCACTGGCTAGTGACCCAGACACTGTCCCCTCTGCTTTCAGGTTCTTCACAGCTCCGATCCACTTTTGGATCTACCCGGACACTTTTCCTCTGGTCGCCTGCAGCATTTCTTCGCAGCTCTCCATAGGAATCGACGACGAAAACCGACACCAAAAGACACATATGCACCCGGCTTCCCTGGGTGAGGTAACACAAGTACTCCGGTGCTCCGATGGGTCTTGACTCTCGAAGTGTCCTAGTCTAAAAGGGTTCCATCGTAGTTCACCTCTAAGTGGGCTTAATCTTTAAAATTGTAACTTGTTCGTTCTCCATAGAAAGTCAATGGTGATCAGCGGCTGTGTTTAGACACTGCACGCGTCCCCGTGGGCCTCCCGTTTCCCTACCTTGGGTGGTTCCTGGTAGCCCTAGCGGTTCTTCAGGCCCTAGGCCTGCTTTCTAACCCTCACTTGGTTCTTATACCACTATTTTAGTATATGGTTTGCGAGGCCCCTGGGGCATAACGTATACTGTGCAACTTATCGTATGCTAATTAAGTTCCTTGTTTTGTACTTTTACCTCGGACCTCATAAAGAGTCCAGAGGGGTTGCGTTTAGAATAAATACATATATATTTGATATATACCTTGTGTGGGGTGCTTTCATTTGATCATTCAAGAGATTATAATTGGTAAAACAACTAGCTTAACTCGCCTCTAAGTCTTAGCCTGAAGGCTGCTCTCCACAGCTACCACTAGGGTAGCTTTCTATAGAGGTTGACTTTAAACCTACCATCAATAAGGGTCGTTAGGACTGGTGCAAGGTGCCCACTAGAATAGTGGACATCATATGCCAGGCCAACTTCTCACAATGGCAATATGAACAATGTACCAGAAAGAAAACAGAAAAATCAGACAACTTCTTCAGAACTGGTAGTTGAGTTACAGTAATGAAGATAGTAGAATGTATGCAGATTGAAACAGTAAAGTCTAGGAGCATTAAGTCTGCTGGGATGACTAGAAATGATGATGAGAGGTTAACGCAAAGGGTAAACAAGGAAAAGGGAGTAGGGGCGGGGTGAAGGAGGGATATGGATGATCATGTCTAGGGATAGGGTACAGTCATATTAAACCTTAAAGATTCAGAACTCCAGTTCCACTTATTGAATGTTGTATCATTTTATTTATTGAAATAGACTCTATTTTTATTAATTCGTTTGGCATATTTCTGGTGCTGTGTTTTGACTTTATTACTGTCTGTGTACTGCATAAATACTTTACATTGTGCCTATATTTTAAGGCAGTCAGTGCCACAGCTACTGGGAGGTGAGTTCATATTAATTTAGTAGGTTTTGTGGTTTACCCTGACAAGGACTGTGGTTATTTGAGGCGAGTACTTACTCCCAATTTCATACACCCTCCACTCAGTTTGATTTGTATTCTACAAGACCTAAACAATCAATGAGGGAGAATATACTTTCTGAGCTAAATAAGAGGTTGCCATTGCACCCACCTTTATTGTAGTTGCTAATCTGACATAGCTAGGTTCAAAGGAGATTTTTTTTCCCTGATCACCTTCAGTGTTTTAAGTGAAAATCATGCTACCCTCATTTGTTTGGGTACTCATTTTTCTTCATTTTCCAGAAACTCACATTTGCATTGTATGCCCTCTACTAGTATAAGGGTAGGATTTACATAGCCTATGACTTCTATGAAGAGCCTTAGAAGAACTGCAGGAAAATTACACTGAACAACTGATGCCCAAACAATGACTGTTCATTTTCCAACATATACTATTACTTCAGTAATTAGTGAGTAATGCAGATAAAGAATAGTACATGTCAACAATAATTAAATCAAATCATACTCAGCTACTGTGTTGCTTTTTGGTCCTGGGAATGTTTGACTGTCTTTTTCTTGGCCTTCTTTACTTTTCATTTTCTGTTTCTTTAACATTTCTTCTTCAGCTAAATAGAGATGTTTTAGGTGTTCAGGATAGTTTTCTGTGTACAGCATTTCTTGTGCTGGATTGATGTTTTTTTCCTTTTGTTTCAGCCTCTTGTACTGCTGTTGAATTTTTTGTTTTCTCCGGAATGCAAACCCTTGACCTACAATTAAATACATCACATATAGAGTTTAATTTCACCACCTATTTTGCAAAAATGGGGAACAAGGGAAGAGTGTGGAGGAGGACGTTTACAGGCCAGCAAAAATATTCACATTTTAGGATCAAACATCTGCAGGAGTAGAGCAGGTGGGAGAACAACGGAAGCTGGATTTAATATGGATAGTGTAATGGACGCAATGTGGGACCATATGTCAGCAGCAACAGAATTGGGGTCTTGAGCCAAATTTTAACTAAGACAGGTGAGGATGTGGAGGGTAGGGGGGGTGAATGGTAAAGAGTGAGGAAGAAGGTTTGTAGCATGGGTGGGAGCAGGAGGCGGCAGCAGGAAGGACCAGGGATGCATGTTAAAGTCAATGTCAGCAGATTGTGTTCCTAGCTGGATCAGTGGCAGGTTGGATGGTAATTACCAATTAAAAGACACTTACCCCAGCGCCGTACCTAAACATCACATTCGTAGCCTATCAAAAGTTACAACTAATGACCCTGCGCCTAGGCAAACTCCCGTCCATCGCAGATCAGCCGACATGGGTCCACAAAGGGCCGAAAGAATGCAGATTATGCGAGAGCAGCAAAGAAGACTTCATTCATTTAGTTTGCATTTGTCCTAAACTATCACAAGCACGAGCCACTTTTTTAAAACATGCAATGAACACGAGAGGTATAAGGACGTGCAGATCTGCAATTATAACAAGCTTGGATCCAACAGACATTTTACTGAACTGTCAACGAATAAAGTTCATTTCTGTACACCCGAATGTACTAAAAAATTAATCTTGAGTACTGCACCTTAAAATCAAATAAGAATGATTGGTCCTGAGCCAGAATTTTGTATACTAAAATAACCCCTTCGATGCTCATGACGAGCTCAGCTCGTCATGCAGTACACTGGTCGTGTGCTTATGACGAACTGAGCTCTTCATGAACAATGGATTCCAAGGATTTTCAGCACAGAGGGGGAATTGCTGCAGCAGTGATAGTGATAATGGAGAGCAGGGCCAGGTCGTAAAGAGAAACATTCTCTCTCTCACAGTCGATTATGTGTTAATTAATGCTTGGGTCTAATTAGCCGTCAATCATGAACTTTTGAAAACCTTAGTATATTATTAAGAGATTAATTAATTTATTTAAGACATCTTATATAGAGCTGATAATTGTAATAAAAAAAAAAGATTTTTATGACCTTTCTTAGGATTTATATAAAATAATTTTTGCAGTTCTTTTCTAATGTATTAAAAAGTGTATTGTTGTGGTTTGAATTAACTTAAACAATAAAAATTCTTCTTCATCTCAGTGGCAGGTTGTGCGAGAGAATTAATTCTAGAAAGCATCTGATTTTGCTACCTTTATTCAAATCTAAATCTGTAAGTAGGTTGGCAGCATTGGTTCCATTGGTGGAATGCCTACTCTACAGACTAACATGTTTAAGGGTATTCATCATCTCTCATCTGATCTCTTCCCACACTGGAAAAGGCTTAAAAAGTAATCCTGACAACAGCAAGAGTTATTTTTCAGGAGGAGAAAAAAATGGAGTGCAAGGAAAGTAACTTTGCAGTTTCTAAACACACTTTTTGCATAACCAAATATATGTATGTATGTTTGCTCATAAAAACATTGAATTCACAAACATTTCCAAGGAGTACGTTTTCCAGACCTTTTTGAGTACCCTCTTGTGAATTCTTGCAAGTCATAAATCTGCATCAATGCGAGGACATGTACCCGAGGGTGCACTTTTGTGACTTTTCTTAAGAATATGGCACTAAATTTATATGGATACCCATAACGGTTTTACACTGATTCTCCAATAGTAATCTTTTTTTTAAAACAACAATAATAGCATGCATACAATGCTTTTACTGAAAGATGTTTCAGAGAAATCGCATTAAAATTTGGACAATAGTTTAACAAAACATGTTTTTCAAATTGCAATGTTTTTGTGCACATTTTACTTTGGAAGCAAAAGGGCACAAATCTTGTCTTCATGTTTATGCATATATTTGCACATAAATGAGGAGCATACTGGGTGCATTATACTTAGGCTCATATTGTTACATTTTGCACATGTGTACATCTTTTTATACTGTAACCTCGATCAGTGATGCCAGCGGAGCTCAACGAATTTCATAATAGCGCTCACACTAACGATACAGGTTTTCAAACTAGTGATTCATATATACAAGTTTGAACGACTTATAAATATGGATACAAACCTTACCAAAATGGTACACAATCCTTTTCACAGATCCATACTGTGGTATTGTAAACTGGCAGTTAAAGGATTAATATGCATGGGATTGAGGCTACTTGTCCAGTGGACAAACTAAATATGAAAACGTTTGGTCACTAACCCCAAACATGCGTGTGCCTTCTATAACTGAAAAATGTTAATACAGCTTCCTTCAAACACCATGGCATGAGGGTTGTGAGGGCCTTGTGTACCCCTCTCCCCTCCACAGTCCTGAGAAGGGCTGGAGTGTTGGGGGTATGTCGGATTTAGGCTCATTTAACTGCAATGACATATGACAACCCTCCATTCAGCTGTGACTCACTGCATGTTGAGTCTCGGCAACAACACTTATGTGATTCTGGGCAAATCACATAATCTTCCCGTGCCTAACAAAAGAAGAAAAAAATAATGTGTCCTTAAGTAACGCAACTGGGGCTCATGTAAAGTGCTCTGATACATGATACCTTCAGGTCAAGTTAGCTCTATATAAAACTCTGAGAATAAAAAAATTAAACTTATACCAGTGAACTACAATCTGAATGCTCATCTTGAAATTGTAAGTCAAGTTCCTTTATTATTGCAAGTGCCAGGAAAACTCAAAACAATGAAAGTAAAGTTGCACAAAAATTAGGATGTTCGTCCTGTTCCACAAAGACACAGATGAGTTCCATTTTACTTGCAAAATATTGTTGAAAATGAACTTAATTAGTTGCTTAAAGATGACATTATAGAACGCTCCACTGGCCCAACATCATGAGTCCCTCTCAATGTAATAGTGCCTAAAAGAAACTGTGAAGGAGCTGTACGCATATGCGTTGACATGCGTCAGACCAACAATGCAATTGAGCGAGAGAGACATACCAGTCCGCACATTGCGTATATGATAACTCAATTGAATGGTGCAAAATTCTTCTCGCAACTCGGCATGCATAAAGAATATGACCAGTTGGAACTCGGCAAAAAATTCAGGTACATTATAACCTTTTCTACGAATATTGGTTTGTTTCGCGACATCTGACTGAGTTTTGGTATATCCTCTGTTGCAGAACTTTTCCAAGATGTCATTAGACATATCATACAGCCTGAAGTAAATGCATTTAACTTTAATGATAAAATATTGTTTTTCGTATTCATATCGGTTTTTGGAGCTAACAAATGTGAATTCCACAAGAAATTCTTTGGCCATGTCTTTTCTGAAGGGGTATGAAACCTGATGCTTGCAAAAGTACAAGCGCTATCTACTATAAATCCCCGACAAAATATTTCTAAATTATGATCTATTTTTGGAATGGCCGGTTACTGTTCTAAATACATTTGAGGCTTTGCAACGGTCAGTGCACCGTTACGAGAACTAAGAAAAAGAACGGGTCTTTTCATTGGTTACGCAAATGTAAAAAGAGCTTTAAAAAAAAAACCAAAAAAAACAAAGAACAAAAAAAAAAAAAACAAGCAAGCGATTGAGAGTGCTATGGAAATGGCCTAGTGTGATCCCAAGCTACATACAGCGGTCGTATTTGACGCTAGCCCTGTCAGGTTAGCCGCATCCTTGTGCAGCACAACGGACAGCCAAATGCCCGGAGACGTATTGTAGATGATTATGACGAGTTTTTAAGCCCGTCAAATCGGGCACTGTTCACGTGGCGCTCCGCGCTTTAAATATTCTCAACAACTTTTTCACTTTATACTTGTATTTATTTTCAATATCTTTGAATTTTTTAACTTGGTTACTCTTTCATTTTTTCTTTCATGAATTATTTACATTCATCATAACAAAAAACATTTGATTCAATTCATCATTTTACTATCGTTCATGATAACATTTTCAGTGATTCCATTTGATTCTTTATATATATTGCAAACGATATACAAACATTTTTTCACAAAAGAGCCCTATGCATTTCGGCGCCTCTGCGGTGCCTTCATCAGGGGCGTGTCTGAAAATAAACATATGGAGATATGTAAGAATAGTGGTTTGGAGTTGTGTTCAGTGTAGTTCATGGGGGATTAGTTACTGAATATAAAGATAGTACCTGATCTTTAACCTGTCAGATGGTGATAAAACTACGTCTCCCTCGTTGGGTTGGATGTTCAGTCTCTGCTGTTAACAGTGAATGACCAATCATTAGTTATGTAATTCCCAAAAAATGTCTTCGTGTTAAAATAGATTTTAAGGAAATCAGGTGAAAGCATACCTGTGAAAGATGATCTATGCTCGCTGTAAAAACGAAATGAACTGAATTAGAACTAATGGTTACCTCTCCTGTATCCCATTAAGTTAATTACAAACAAAATAAGGTGATGCTTTACCTTGTCTTCAAATTGAAAGAATCTAATGGGTGAAAAACTGGTATTACTACCGCGTATAGGTTCTACTTGGTACAAATAAGACACATGCTGAAACGCTTCCGTTTCTACATATTCTATGTGTCATGAGGTAAATGACTACCAAAGAAAGGGCTTTACCTTGTCTTCAACCGTACAAATCTGTCGGGCGGAAAAAAACGTAAAGGTTTTAATGCCTCATTAACGTTCTGCTTGCCAGTTAAGACAGCTCAATTAAATCGTCTCCTTTCCTACCTTAGCCTCCAAGGATGTCCGCCATGTAAGGGGTTCCTGTGAATTTTAATCCGTTACCCCGGGTGAATGTCAAATCGCCATTTTAACTGCTTCGCGAACTCCGTGGCGACGCGGAGTTAGTAAAAATAAACAAAGGACTGGTGCTCCGTTCCATATCCTTTCAAGTGAAGGTATGGGCGCCATATTCAAGTGGTGAATAATGATCACGAAGTGTGTGATCCATATTAACTTAGTTAAATATGGGGAAATCTTCCCATTCTGGCGTTGACCTACCAAACGATCTATTCTGTTGTGAAACACAATGTGATGACTCCGTTAACGCCGTAGCGTTGCGGAGTTAGTAAAAATAAATAAAGGACTGGTACTCAGTCCCATATCCCTTCAAGTGAAGGTATGGGCACCATGTTCAAATGGTGAATGCTGGCCGCAAAGTGTGTTAACCTAATTAAGATGGATTGATGTAGGAAAATCTACCCATTCTGGTGTTAACCTGCCTAACCAGATTATTTCAATCTGTTAGTGTGCTTGTATTAGAGATGAAATGTGTAGGGATGTTCATATGGATCCTGGGGAAAAAAATGGGAAAGGTCCAAAATGTGGAGTGCTCGTGCTTTATGTTGACTCTAGTGCAGACCATTGATATTAATGTTGATATTCACCGATTATTCATGCATACTGAATCAACAACATATACTTTCATCTAGTTAATATGAAAAAACATATTTCAAATCATGATTAAAACTTTCAATAAAAATACATGATAAGTACCATCGCTGAAGAGTATCATTATGATCTTGGTTATATTACACCATGGTTGTGTATATAAACATTTTTATGCTTTGATATCTTCTATGTCATGATTTGATATGCTGATTTCAAATAAACACTAGGCCACTGTTATGTTTATAAATAACAAGAGAGATCATATTTATCATTTAGACCTGTCGGCGCTAAAGTTTTAAGATATTTGATCCAAAAAAGCTCTCTTTGCAGTAATTTCTGTTGATTGTCTATGCCAATCTTTATCTGCACTTTTTCAATAACAAAAAATCTCAATTGAGATATCGTATGTTTTTCATCTCTCCAGTGGAGTACTAGAGGTGACGTCAGGTTCTGGTTACGGATTCTGCTTTTATGCTCTCCTATGCGTATTTTGACTTTACGTTCCGTTTTGCCAACGTACATTTTCCCGCATGGGCATTTGATGGCATATACCACGTTTTGAGAGTTGCAGTCACTATTATGTTTCAACTGTATTGTCTTTCCCGTAGTTGGATGGGTGACCTGACGTCACCTCTAGTACTCCACTGGAGAGATGAAAAACATACGATATCTCAATTGAGATTTTTTGTTATTGAAAAAGTGCAGATAAAGATTGGCATAGACAATCAACAGAAATTACTGCAAAGAGAGCTTTTTTGGATCAAATATCTTAAAACTTTAGCGCCGACAGGTCTAAATGATAAATATGATCTCTCTTGTTATTTATAAACATAACAGTGGCCTAGTGTTTATTTGAAATCAGCATATCAAATCATGACATAGAAGATATCAAAGCATAAAAATGTTTATATACACAACCATGGTGTAATATAACCAAGATCATAATGATACTCTTCAGCGATGGTACTTATCATGTATTTTTATTGAAAGTTTTAATCATGATTTGAAATATGTTTTTTCATATTAACTAGATGAAAGTATATGTTGTTGATTCAGTATGCATGAATAATCGGTGAATATCAACATTAATATCAATGGTCTGCACTAGAGTCAACATAAAGCACGAGCACTCCACATTTTGGACCTTTCCCATTTTTTTCCCCAGGATCCATATGAACATCCCTACACATTTCATCTCTAATACAAGCACACTAACAGATTGAAATAATCTGGTTAGGCAGGTTAACACCAGAATGGGTAGATTTTCCTACATCAATCCATCTTAATTAGGTTAACACACTTTGCGGCCAGCATTCACCATTTGAACATGGTGCCCATACCTTCACTTGAAGGGATATGGGACTGAGTACCAGTCCTTTATTTATTTTTACTAACTCCGCAACGCTACGGCGTTAACGGAGTCATCACATTGTGTTTCACAACAGAATAGATCGTTTGGTAGGTCAACGCCAGAATGGGAAGATTTCCCCATATTTAACTAAGTTAATATGGATCACACACTTCGTGATCATTATTCACCACTTGAATATGGCGCCCATACCTTCACTTGAAAGGATATGGAACGGAGCACCAGTCCTTTGTTTATTTTTACTAACTCCGCGTCGCCACGGAGTTCGCGAAGCAGTTAAAATGGCGATTTGACATTCACCCGGGGTAACGGATTAAAATTCACAGGAACCCCTTACATGGCGGACATCCTTGGAGGCTAAGGTAGAAAAGGAGACGATTTAATTGAGCTGTCTTAACTGGCAAGCAGAACGTTAATGAGGCATTAAAACCTTTACGTTTTTTTCCGCCCGACAGATTTGTACGGTTGAAGACAAGGTAAAGCCCTTTCTTTGGTAGTCATTTACCTCATGACACATAGAATATGTAGAAACGGAAGCGTTTCAGCATGTGTCTTATTTGTACCAAGTAGAACCTATACGCGGTAGTAATACCAGTTTTTCACCCATTAGATTCTTTCAATTTGAAGACAAGGTAAAGCATCACCTTATTTTGTTTGTAATTAACTTAATGGGATACAGGAGAGGTAACCATTAGTTCTAATTCAGTTCATTTCGTTTTTACAGCGAGCATAGATCATCTTTCACAGGTATGCTTTCACCTGATTTCCTTAAAATCTATTTTAACACGAAGACATTTTTTGGGAATTACATAACTAATGATTGGTCATTCACTGTTAACAGCAGAGACTGAACATCCAACCCAACGAGGGAGACGTAGTTTTATCACCATCTGACAGGTTAAAGATCAGGTACTATCTTTATATTCAGTAACTAATCCCCCATGAACTACACTGAACACAACTCCAAACCACTATTCTTACATATCTCCATATGTTTATTTTCAGACACGCCCCTGATGAAGGCACCGCAGAGGCGCCGAAATGCATAGGGCTCTTTTGTGAAAAAATGTTTGTATATCGTTTGCAATATATATAAAGAATCAAATGGAATCACTGAAAATGTTATCATGAACGATAGTAAAATGATGAATTGAATCAAATGTTTTTTGTTATGATGAATGTAAATAATTCATGAAAGAAAAAATGAAAGAGTAACCAAGTTAAAAAATTCAAAGATATTGAAAATAAATACAAGTATAAAGTGAAAAAGTTGTTGAGAATATTTAAAGCGCGGAGCGCCACGTGAACAGTGCCCGATTTGACGGGCTTAAAAACTCGTCATAACCATCTGTTACACAACCAGGATTGACTACCCTGATAAATCGGAGCACCATTAGAACCTAAGACAAAAGGGATAAATAATGGAGTGCTCCTCACAACCCTAATTACTATCGGAGACGTATTGTGGCATACGCCAATAAAAGCATGTCACAAATGGAACATGCTTACTCACAGCCAGAGAAAGAAAGTTTGGCAGGCGTTTGGGCTCACCAAGTGTTTTTAAAAGGAAAGCCTTTCACAGTAGTGACTGATTATCAAGCACGGTTGACGATATTCGGCAATCCCAAAGCCAAAATTCCTTCTAGAATTGAACGCTGAGGTTACAAGAATACAACTATAGGATTCTTCATTATCCAGGGAAAGATCAGAATCCTGCAGATTATTTTTCAAGAGTGCCAATGCAATGCCCTGGTGCTCCCCTCCAAGACAGTGGATGCTTACATTAATTTTACTGTAAAATCAAGCACACTAACTGCTGTGCCTTTAGAACAAAGTGTCATGCCACGAGCCAAGATAGTGACATGTTAAAGTTAAAAGACGTTGCTCATAAATCGTGGAACCAGCACGCTAGACCTCTTACTAATGATAGGGAGCATTTGAATTTCAAAAATGTAAGAGATGAACTTTCAGTGACTCAAGAAGGCCTCATTCTGCGAGGTAAATTAATTTTCGTTCCTGAAAGTCTCCGACAGCAAGTAATTGACGTTGTCCATGAAAGACATCGAGGAATAATTGCCACTAAGAGAGCTCTACGTGATCAAGTATGATTTCTGTATCTCGACGAAAGGGTTGAAAAAGAATTGAAAACTTGCCAGATATGCAACTGCCTTTCGTCTCAAATTATTTAGCACCCTTTGAACATGTCAGTATGGCCACATCATGCTAGGGTTAAAATTGCTATTGATTTCTTTGGTCGTCTAGAGAATGAACATCATATTCTAGTTATTTTTGGTAAATATTCCAGTTTTCCATTGGTAGATGTTCTTCCATCCACTACACATTAAAAGGTTATTATCAAAATTAGATGGCATCTTTGCGACATGGGATGTACCTCCAATTTTAAAATCTGACAACCGCCCACCTTTTTAAGTCAAGAATTCAAAGACTATTTAAATCACCTTAATATAAAGCATTACAAAAGCACTCCTCTTTGGCCCCCGGCCAATGGTCTCGGAGAATGGCTTATGAGTACTCTAAAGAAAGCAGTTCAGTGTGCTACATTGGAGAAGCTCGACTTCAACGTTTTTATGAACACTTCTCTTCGAGCTTACCATTTGACTCCTCACTCAACGACAGGGAAAAGCCCTGCAACTCTTCTTTTTGGAAGAGCCATGACGACCAAGCTCCCCCAATGGAAAAACCTCAGATCCAAGAATGAGGAAGGCATTTGTGCTACACACTTTGGTCGCAAACAGAAGATGAAAATATATGCTGACAGATGTGTGGTACTAGACCTGGCAATATTTGGCAGCCACCGGCAACCCCAGAAGATAAGAAGATGGCCTATTCCCTGCTGATGAGGGGTAAATACCCCGAAACACGTGTCCAGGGATGGCGAAGAAGGATACATCGCGGAATACAAAACTACACTGACCATAGTCCTTAGGGGCGATCCCGCTGGTGAGTGAGTGGTGTGCGACCCCACCCCCTTTTTGAAATATTTAAGCGGGCTGACGAGCCTGGGACCCCGCACCCGCGCGCCCGTGTGGTACTAGACCTGGCAATATTTGGCAGCCACCGGCAACCCCAGAAGATAAGAAGATGGCCTATTCCCTGCTGATGAGGGGTAAATACCCCGAAACACGTGTCCAGGGATGGCGAAGAAGGATACATCGCGGAATACAAAACTACACTGACCATAGTCCTTAGGGGCGATCCCGCTGGTGAGTGAGTGGTGTGCGACCCCACCCCCTTTTTGAAATATTTAAGCGGGCTGACAAGCCTGGGACCCCGCACCCGCGCGCCCGTGTGGTACTAGACCTGGCAATATTTGGCAGCCACCGGCAACCCCAGAAGATAAGAAGATGGCCTATTCCCTGCTGATGAGGGGTAAATACCCCGAAACACGTGTCCAGGGATGGCGAAGAAGGATACATCGCGGAATACAAAACTACACTGACCATAGTCCTTAGGGGCGATCCCGCTGGTGAGTGAGTGGTGTGCGACCCCACCCCCTTTTTGAAATATTTAAGCGGGCTGACGAGCCTGGGACCCCGCACCCGCGCGCCCGTGTGGTACTAGACCTGGCAATATTTGGCAGCCACCGGCAACCCCAGAAGATAAGAAGATGGCCTATTCCCTGCTGATGAGGGGTAAATACCCCGAAACACGTGTCCAGGGATGGCGAAGAAGGATACATCGCGGAATACAAAACTACACTGACCATAGTCCTTAGGGGCGATCCCGCTGGTGAGTGAGTGGTGTGCGACCCCACCCCCTTTTTGAAATATTTAAGCGGGCTGACGAGCCTGGGACCCCGCACCCGCGCGCCCGTGTGGTACTAGACCTGGCAATATTTGGCAGCCACCGGCAACCCCAGAAGATAAGAAGATGGCCTATTCCCTGCTGATGAGGGGTAAATACCCCGAAACACGTGTCCAGGGATGGCGAAGAAGGATACATCGCGGAATACAAAACTACACTGACCATAGTCCTTAGGGGCGATCCCGCTGGTGAGTGAGTGGTGTGCGACCCCACCCCCTTTTTGAAATATTTAAGCGGGCTGACGAGCCTGGGACCCCGCACCCGCGCGCCCGTGTGGTACTAGACCTGGCAATATTTGGCAGCTACCGGCAACCCCAGAAGATAAGAAGATGGCCTATTCCCTGCTGATGAGGGGTAAATACCCCGAAACACGTGTCCAGGGATGGCGAAGAAGGATACATCGCGGAATACAAAACTACACTGACCATAGTCCTTAGGGGCGATCCCGCTGGTGAGTGAGTGGTGTGCGACCCCACCCCCTTTTTGAAATATTTAAGCGGGCTGACGAGCCTGGGACCCCGCACCCGCGCGCCCGTGTGGTACTAGACCTGGCAATATTTGGCAGCCACCGGCAACCCCAGAAGATAAGAAGATGGCCTATTCCCTGCTGATGAGGGGTAAATACCCCGAAACACGTGTCCAGGGATGGCGAAGAAGGATACATCGCGGAATACAAAACTACACTGACCATAGTCCTTAGGGGCGATCCCGCTGGTGAGTGAGTGGTGTGCGACCCCACCCCCTTTTTGAAATATTTAAGCGGGCTGACGAGCCTGGGACCCCGCACCCGCGCGCCCGTGTGGTACTAGACCTGGCAATATTTGGCAGCCACCGGCAACCCCAGAAGATAAGAAGATGGCCTATTCCCTGCTGATGAGGGGTAAATACCCCGAAACACGTGTCCAGGGATGGCGAAGAAGGATACATCGCGGAATACAAAACTACACTGACCATAGTCCTTAGGGGCGATCCCGCTGGTGAGTGGTGTGCGACCCCACCCCCTTTTTGAAATATTTAAGCGGGCTGACGAGCCTGGGACCCCGCACCCGCGCGCCCGTGTGGTACTAGACCTGGCAATATTTGGCAGCCACCGGCAACCCCAGAAGATAAGAAGATGGCCTATTCCCTGCTGATGAGGGGTAAATACCCCGAAACACGTGTCCAGGGATGGCGAACAAGGATACATCGCGGAATACAAAACTACACTGACCATAGTCCTTAGGGGCGATCCCGCTGGTGAGTGAGTGGTGTGCGACCCCACCCCCTTTTTGAAATATTTAAGCGGGCTGACGAGCCTGGGACCCCGCACCCGCGCGCCCCTGTGGTACTAGACCTGGCAATATTTGGCAGCTACCGGCAACCCCAGAAGATAAGAAGATGGCCTATTCCCTGCTGATGAGGGGTAAATAACCCGAAACACGTGTCCAGGGATGGCGAAGAAGGATACATCGCGGAATACAAAACTACACTGACCATAGTCCTTAGGGGCGATCCCGCTGGTGAGTGAGTGGTGTGCGACACCACCCCCTTTTTTAAATATTTAAGCGGGCTGACGAGCCTGGGACCCCGCACCCGCGCGCCCGTGTGGTACTAGACCTGGCAATATTTGGCAGCCACCGGCAACCCCAGAAGATAAGAAGATGGCCTATTCCCTGCTGATGAGGGGTAAATACCCCAAAACACGTGTCCAGGGATGGCGAAGAAGGATACATCACGGAATACAAAACTACACTGACCATAGTCCTTAGGGGCGATCCCGCTGGTGAGTGAGTGGTGTGCGACCCCACCCCCTTTTTGAAATATTTAAGCGGGCTGACGAGCCTGGGACCCCGCACCCGCGCGCCCTTGTGGTACTAGACCTGGCAATATTTGGCAGCCACCGGCAACCCCAGAAGATAAGAAGATGGCCTATTCCCTGCTGATGAGGGGTAAATACCCCGAAACGCGTGTCCAGGGATGGCGAAGAAGGATACATCGCGGAATACAAAACTACACTGACCATAGTCCTTAGGGGCGATCCCGCTGGTGAGTGAGTGGTGTGCGACCCCACCCCCTTTTTGAAATATTTAAGCGGGCTGACGAGCCTGGGACCCCGCACCCGCGCGCCCGTGTGGTACTAGACCTGGCAATATTTGGCAGCCACCGGCAACCCCAGAAGATAAGAAGATGGCCTATTCCCTGCTGATGAGGGGTAAATACCCCGAAACACGTGTCCAGGGATGGCGAAGAAGGATACATCGCGGAATACAAAACTACACTGACCATAGTCCTTAGGGGCGATCCCGCTGGTGAGTAAGTGGTGTGCGACCCCACCCCCTTTTTGAAATATTTAAGCGGGCTGACGAGCCTGGGACCCCGCACCCGCGCGCCCGTGTGGTACTAGACCTGGCAATATTTGGCAGCCACCGGCAACCCCAGAAGATAAGAAGATGGCCTATTCCCTGCTGATGAGGGGTAAATACCCCGAAACACGTGTCCAGGGATGGCGAAGAAGGATACATCGCGGAATACAAAACTACACTGACCATAGTCCTTAGGGGCGATCCCGCTGGTGAGTGAGTGGTGTGCGACCCCACCCCCTTTTTGAAATATTTAAGCGGGCTGACGAGCCTGGGACCCCGCACCCGCGCGCCCGTGTGGTACTAGACCTGGCAATATTTGGCAGCCACCGGCAACCCCAGAAGATAAGAAGATGGCCTATTCCCTGCTGATGAGGGGTAAATACCCCGAAACACGTGTCCAGGGATGACGAAGAAGGATACATCGCGGAATACAAAACTACACTGACCATAGTCCTTAGGGGCGATCCCGCTGGTGAGTGAGTGGTGTGCGACCCCACCCCCTTTTTGAAATATTTAAGCGGGCTGACGAGCCTGGGACCCCGCACCCGCGCGCCCGTGTGGTACTAGACCTGGCAATATTTGGCAGCCACCGGCAACCCCAGAAGATAAGAAGATGGCCTATTCCCTGCTGATGAGGGGTAAATACCCCGAAACACGTGTCCAGGGATGGCGAAGAAGGATACATCGCGGAATACAAAACTACACTGACCATAGTCCTTAGAGGCGATCCCGCTGGTGAGTGAGTGGTGTGCGACCCCACCCCCTTTTTGAAATATTTAAGCGGGCTGACGAGCCTGGGACCCCGCACCCGCGCGCCCGTGTGGTACTAGACCTGGCAATATTTGGCAGCCACCGGCAACCCCAGAAGATAAGAAGATGGCCTATTCCCTGCTGATGAGGGGTAAATACCCCAAAACACGTGTCCAGGGATGGCGAAGAAGGATACATCACGGAATACAAAACTACACTGACCATAGTCCTTAGGGGCGATCCCGCTGGTGAGTGAGTGGTGTGCGACCCCACCCCCTTTTTGAAATATTTAAGCGGGCTGACGAGCCTGGGACCCCGCACCCGCGCGCCCTTGTGGTACTAGACCTGGCAATATTTGGCAGCCACCGGCAACCCCAGAAGATAAGAAGATGGCCTATTCCCTGCTGATGAGGGGTAAATACCCCGAAACGCGTGTCCAGGGATGGCGAAGAAGGATACATCGCGGAATACAAAACTACACTGACCATAGTCCTTAGGGGCGATCCCGCTGGTGAGTGAGTGGTGTGCGACCCCACCCCCTTTTTGAAATATTTAAGCGGGCTGACGAGCCTGGGACCCCGCACCCGCGCGCCCGTGTGGTACTAGACCTGGCAATATTTGGCAGCCACCGGCAACCCCAGAAGATAAGAAGATGGCCTATTCCCTGCTGATGAGGGGTAAATACCCCGAAACACGTGTCCAGGGATGGCGAAGAAGGATACATCGCGGAATACAAAACTACACTGACCATAGTCCTTAGGGGCGATCCCGCTGGTGAGTGAGTGGTGTGCGACCCCACCCCCTTTTTGAAATATTTAAGCGGGCTGACGAGCCTGGGACCCCGCACCCGCGCGCCCGTGTGGTACTAGACCTGGCAATATTTGGCAGCCACCGGCAACCCCAGAAGATAAGAAGATGGCCTATTCCCTGCTGATGAGGGGTAAATACCCCGAAACACGTGTCCAGGGATGGCGAAGAAGGATACATCGCGGAATACAAAACTACACTGACCATAGTCCTTAGGGGCGATCCCGCTGGTGAGTGAGTGGTGTGCGACCCCACCCCCTTTTTGAAATATTTAAGCGGGCTGACGAGCCTGGGACCCCGCACCCGCGCGCCCGTGTGGTACTAGACCTGGCAATATTTGGCAGCCACCGGCAACCCCAGAAGATAAGAAGATGGCCTATTCCCTGCTGATGAGGGGTAAATACCCCGAAACACGTGTCCAGGGATGGCGAAGAAGGATACATCGCGGAATACAAAACTACACTGACCATAGTCCTTAGAGGCGATCCCGCTGGTGAGTGAGTGGTGTGCGACCCCACCCCCTTTTTGAAATATTTAAGCGGGCTGACGAGCCTGGGACCCCGCACCCGCGCGCCCGTGTGGTACTAGACCTGGCAATATTTGGCAGCCACCGGCAACCCCAGAAGATAAGAAGATGGCCTATTCCCTGCTGATGAGGGGTAAATACCCCAAAACACGTGTCCAGGGATGGCGAAGAAGGATACATCACGGAATACAAAACTACACTGACCATAGTCCTTAGGGGCGATCCCGCTGGTGAGTGAGTGGTGTGCGACCCCACCCCCTTTTTGAAATATTTAAGCGGGCTGACGAGCCTGGGACCCCGCACCCGCGCGCCCTTGTGGTACTAGACCTGGCAATATTTGGCAGCCACCGGCAACCCCAGAAGATAAGAAGATGGCCTATTCCCTGCTGATGAGGGGTAAATACCCCGAAACGCGTGTCCAGGGATGGCGAAGAAGGATACATCGCGGAATACAAAACTACACTGACCATAGTCCTTAGGGGCGATCCCGCTGGTGAGTGAGTGGTGTGCGACCCCACCCCCTTTTTGAAATATTTAAGCGGGCTGACGGGCCTGGGACCCCGCACCCGCGCGCCTGTGTGGTACTAGACCTGGCAATATTTGGCAGCCACCGGCAACCCCAGAAGATAAGAAGATGGCCTATTCCCTGCTGATGAGGGGTAAATACCCCGAAACACGTGTCCAGGGATGGCGAAGAAGGATACATCGCGGAATACAAAACTACACTGACCATAGTCCTTAGGGGCGATCCCGCTGGTGAGTGAGTGGTGTGCGACCCCACCCCCTTTTTGAAATATTTAAGCGGGCTGACGAGCCTGGGACCCCGCACCCGCGCGCCCGTGTGGTACTAGACCTGGCAATATTTGGCAGCCACCGGCAACCCCAGAAGATAAGAAGATGGCCTATTCCCTGCTGATGAGGGGTAAATACCCCGAAACACGTGTCCAGGGATGGCGAAGAAGGATACATCGCGGAATACAAAACTACACTGACCATAGTCCTTAGGGGCGATCCCGCTGGTGAGTGAGTGGTGTGCGACCCCACCCCCTTTTTGAAATATTTAAGCGGGCTGACGAGCCTGGGACCCCGCACCCGCGCGCCCGTGTGGTACTAGACCTGGCAATATTTGGCAGCCACCGGCAACCCCAGAAGATAAGAAGATGGCCTATTCCCTGCTGATGAGGGGTAAATACCCCGAAACACGTGTCCAGGGATGGCGAAGAAGGATACATCGCGGAATACAAAACTACACTGACCATAGTCCTTAGGGGCGATCCCGCTGGTGAGTGAGTGGTGTGCGACCCCACCCCCTTTTTGAAATATTTAAGCGGGCTGACGAGCCTGGGACCCCGCACCCGCGCGCCCGTGTGGTACTAGACCTGGCAATATTTGGCAGCCACCAGCAACCCCAGAAGATAAGAAGATGGCCTATTCCCTGCTGATGAGGGGTAAATACCCCGAAACACGTGTCCAGGGATGGCGAAGAAGGATACATCGCGGAATACAAAACTACACTGACCATAGTCCTTAGAGGCGATCCCGCTGGTGAGTGAGTGGTGTGCGACCCCACCCCCTTTTTGAAATATTTAAGCGGGCTGATGAGCCTGGGACCCCGCACCCGCGCGCCCGTGTGGTACTAGACCTGGCAATATTTGGCAGCCACCGGCAACCCCAGAAGATAAGAAGATGGCCTATTCCCTGCTGATGAGGGGTAAATACCCCGAAACACGTGTCCAGGGATGGCGAAGAAGGATACATCGCGGAATACAAAACTACACTGACCATAGTCCTTAGGGGCGATCCCGCTGGTGAGTGAGTGGTGTGCGACCCCACCCCCTTTTTGAAATATTTAAGCGGGCTGACGAGCCTGGGACCCCGCACCCGCGCGCCCGTGTGGTACTAGACCTGGCAATATTTGGCAGCCACCGGCAACCCCAGAAGATAAGAAGATGGCCTATTCCCTGCTGATGAGGGGTAAATACCCCGAAACACGTGTCCAGGGATGGCGAAGAAGGATACATCGCGGAATACAAAACTACACTGACCATAGTTCTTAGGGGCGATCCCGCTGGTGAGTGAGTGGTGTGCGACCCCACCCCCTTTTTGAAATATTTAAGCGGGCTGACGAGCCTGGGACCCCGCACCTGCGCGCCCATGTGGTACTAGACCTGGCAATATTTGGCAGCCACCGGCAACCCCAGAAGATAAGAAGATGGCCTATTCCCTGCTGATGAGGGGTAAATACCCCGAAACACGTGTCCAGGGATGGCGAAGAAGGATACATCGCGGAATACAAAACTACACTGACCATAGTCCTTAGGGGCGATCCCGCTGGTGAGTGAGTGGTGTGCGACCCCACCCCCTTTTTGAAATATTTAAGCGGGCTGACGAGCCTGGGACCCCGCACCCGCGCGCCCGTGTGGTACTAGACCTGGCAATATTTGGCAGCCACCGGCAACCCCAGAAGATAAGAAGATGGCCTATTCCCTGCTGAGGGGTAAATACCCCGAAACACGTGTCCAGGGATGGCGAAGAAGGATACATCGCGGAATACAAAACTACACTGACCATAGTCCTTAGGGGCGATCCCGCTGGTGAGTGAGTGGTGTGCGACCCCACCCCCTTTTTGAAATATTTAAGCGGGCTGACGAGCCTGGGACCCCGCACCCGCGCGCCCGTGTGGTACTAGACCTGGCAATATTTGGCAGCCACCGGCAACCCCAGAAGATAAGAAGATGGCCTATTCCCTGCTGATGAGGGGTAAATACCCCGAAACACGTGTCCAGGGATGGCGAAGAAGGATACATTGCGGAATACAAAACTACACTGACCATAGTCCTTAGGGGCGATCCCGCTGGTGAGTGAGTGGTGTGCGACCCCACCCCCTTTTTGAAATATTTAAGCGGGCTGACGAGCCTGGGACCCCGCACCCGCGCGCCCGTGTGGTACTAGACCTGGCAATATTTGGCAGCCACCGGCAACCCCAGAAGATAAGAAGATGGCCTATTCCCTGCTGATGAGGGGTAAATACCCCGAAACACGTGTCCAGGGATGGCGAAGAAGGATACATCGCGGAATACAAAACTACACTGACCATAGTCCTTAGGGGCGATCCCGCTGGTGAGTGAGTGGTGTGCGACCCCACCCCCTTTTTGAAATATTTAAGCGGGCTGACGAGCCTGGGACCCCGCACCCGCGCGCCCGTGTGGTACTAGACCTGGCAATATTTGGCAGCCACCGGCAACCCCAGAAGATAAGAAGATGGCCTATTCCCTGCTGATGAGGGGTAAATACCCCGAAACACGTGTCCAGGGATGGCGAACAAGGATACATCGCAGAATACAAAACTACACTGACCATAGTCCTTAGGGGCGATCCCGCTGGTGAGTGAGTGGTGTGCGACCCCACCCCCTTTTTGAAATATTTAAGCGGGCTGACGAGCCTGGGACCCCGCACCCGCGCGCCCCTGTGGTACTAGACCTGGCAATATTTGGCAGCCACCGGCAACCCCAGAAGATAAGAAGATGGCCTATTCCCTGCTGATGAGGGGTAAATAACCCGAAACACGTGTCCAGGGATGGCGAAGAAGGATACATCGCGGAATACAAAACTACACTGACCATAGTCCTATGGGGCGATCCCGCTGGTGAGTGAGTGGTGTGCGACACCACCCCCTTTTTGAAATATTTAAGCGGGCTGACGAGCCTGGGACCCCGCACCCGAGCGCCCGTGTGGTACTAGACCTGGCAATATTTGGCAGCCACCGGCAACCCCAGAAGATAAGAAGATGGCCTATTCCCTGCTGATGAGGGGTAAATACCCCGAAACACGTGTCCAGGGATGGCGAAGAAGGATACATCACGGAATACAAAACTACACTGACCATAGTCCTTAGGGGCGATCCCGCTGGTGAGTGAGTGGTGTGCGACCCCACCCCCTTTTTGAAATATTTAAGCGGGCTGACGAGCCTGGGACCCCGCACCCGCGCGCCCGTATGGTACTAGACCTGGCAATATTTGGCAGCCACCGGCAACCCCAGAAGATAAGAAGATGGCCTATTCCCTGCTGATGAGGGGTAAATACCCCGAAACGCGTGTCCAGGGATGGCGAAGAAGGATACATCGCGGAATACAAAACTACACTGACCATAGTCCTTAGGGGCGATCCCGCTGGTGAGTGAGTGGTGTGCGACCCCAACCCCTTTTTGAAATATTTAAGCGGGCTGACGAGCCTGGGACCCCGCACCCGCGCGCCCGTGTGGTACTAGACCTGGCAATATTTGGCAGCCACCGGCAACCCCAGAAGATAAGAAGATGGCCTATTCCCTGCTGATGAGGGGTAAATACCCCGAAACACGTGTCCAGGGATGGCGAAGAAGGATACATCGCGGAATACAAAACTACACTGACCATAGTCCTTAGGGGCGATCCCGCTGGTGAGTGAGTGGTGTGCGACCCCACCCCCTTTTTGAAATATTTAAGCGGGCTGACGAGCCTGGGACCCCGCACCCGCGCGCCCGTGTGGTACTAGACCTGGCAATATTTGGCAGCCACCGGCAACCCCAGAAGATAAGAAGATGGCCTATTCCCTGCTGATGAGGGGTAAATACCCCGAAACACGTGTCCAGGGATGGCGAAGAAGGATACATCGCGGAATACAAAACTACACTGACCATAGTCCTTAGGGGCGATCCCGCTGGTGAGTGAGTGGTGTGCGACCCCACCCCCTTTTTGAAATATTTAAGCGGGCTGACGAGCCTGGGACCCCGCACCCGCGCGCCCGTGCGGTACTAGACCTGGCAATATTTGGCAGCCACCGGCAACCCCAGAAGATAAGAAGATGGCCTATTCCCTGCTGATGAGGAGTAAATACCCCGAAACACGTGTCCAGGGATGGCGAAGAAGGATACATCGGGGAATACAAAACTAAACTGACCATAGTCCTTAGGGGCGATCCCGCTGGTGAGTGAGTGGTGTGCGACCCCACCCCCTTTTTGTCATGAAGAAGTTGTCACCTTTTCAAGAGGAGATCCAGTGCTCGCCAGTCAACACAGAAAAAGAACGTCTGATGCTCTTGTTGAAGCTGAACCCTTTACCATCACTAACACCACCACATGGTGACTTCCCAGTGCCCTGGGAAGTCCCTTACGGGAGATTCCTCTCATTTTCAACAGGTGGTCTATCACTCACCAAACATCGATGTCAATGTAGAGACTGAGTCCCGAAAGACTGTTGATGACTCTTTGTCTGCTGATAATTCCACCTCACTTGTGCAGATCACTGACACTTCGACTGCCAGTTTCCAGTGCCCTAAACAGAACGTGTCATTCAGGGGGCCATAATGCTTAAATGAAGAATTATAATTACCTGTATATCGAAGATTATCTATGTATTTATTAATGTATTCATTTATTTACTTGTCTATTTTGAAAGATGAGTAACTCTTTTTTTAACAAAGCGGAGATGTAGTGACTTGTAAATGAAAAAACAATGGAACTCTTTTGGTGCCACTGTACACCGTAGGCCTGTGACGTAAGCGCCAGAGACGAGTTGAAGGCAGGCTTAGAATGTTAAGTTCTGATTTACACGTAGCAGAATAAAGAGGTTCACAACTGCTCTCCATCTGTGGCGTGGTCATTGGCGAGTACCTGAGCTGGCATGACGCTACAACATGGAATCGGTCTTCTTTCTGCCTTTTTGCCTATTAAATTAGCAGAATTTAAGTTTTAAGCAAAACAGACAATACATTTAGTAAAATGTAGAATGTATGAGGTGTCTTTCCAGTCTGCAGGTGTCACTTCAAGAAAAGGTCCGTCGTGGACACCCCTACTCTGTGCCTCATTAACATTAATATGCAATAGTGGGTGAGTGAAGTCTGGGAGGTAGAAAGCCATCCTTTTATTCAAAATAGGACAAACTATAACCTGTCTAAAAAAGTGCTGGGAACTAAACAACCTGGCAATCAAGTGGAAATACTTAGGGGCATATTATCAAGAAAAGTATTTTCATATTGCACTATTAACAGGAACTCGCTAATAAGCATTAGCGCTTGTTACCTTAAGTTAGCGGGCGTTTTTTTGCCACTTTGCATGTCACCGCCATTTATTGCTAATGACATGCAAAGTGGGCGTTCCTTCACACAACTCCATGACAAACACTCGTTAAGACAGCTTCGGAATATTAACAAGGCTGCACCGGACCCGCAATGCGAGAATGAAAGCAGCGCTAAGCCCCCTTTATCACAGGTTTTTAACTCCTGCTAAAAATATGGCTTAGCCATCTTTTACATGTGAGGTGGGTTTCAAGGCGAAGTCCAAACCTGTCTATTAGCAAGGTTTTCAGTATCCAAGGAAAATTATCACTTGTTTTCTCACGATAAAGCATGTTCTCACTGCTATGGCTGTATTTCATTGCGCCTTGGAGCAAAGCGTTGTTAATACCGCACTACCACGGCGATGAAATCCAGTGAAAATAAAAAGTGCGCTTTGCGATAATTATTGCAATCTGTTGATAATATGCCTCTTAATGCACAGCACAGGCAATAACCAGTAAAAAAGAATTTGCTTGATTGAGAAATAAGATGGCTGTATCCCAGCCGTTATTATGCATTCAAAAAGCACATTCTCATCAGTGACCCCTTTCTCTTCATAGAGCCAGTGGTAGAAGTGGGCGGGATCGGAAGGGCACGGCGTGCCCCTACTTTTAAAAATTCTTTTAGTCTGTTCCCCTACTTCTGTCATTCAAAATTCGTCCCGGGATGGCAAGAATAGTCCAACTTACAAAACGATTATTCTTTCATCTTCCAGGGGCTGCTCGCACTTCTCTGTTGAACTCGAAAGGCTGCAGCAGCCCCTCCCTGAGCTCACACAGACCGAGGGCAGCCCATTGTCATTCCGATTGAGGCTGATTAATCCTTTCGAATGACAATGCGCCGCCCTCTGCCTTTAGCATGTTGGTGATTACAGAGGTGCTTTCCCCAGACACAGGACTGTTGGGAACTTGCCACCAACTCTGCGAAACCTGCATGATTATTTTTTGGTTGAGGTGGTAAGATGTCTTTGTAAGAAGTTTGTGAGGAAAAAAAACGCATGAAAAATTGTGACTTGTGTTTTTAGCCCTTAATGTCCGTGCCAACTGATCTAGTTTAAACTTGATACTCCTTTGTCCAGCTCCTTGAAGATGTCCATTCCTGCGAATGTCATGAAGCAACCAGGGCCAGAAACTGTAGATCCACAGCCACACCGTGGCTTCAGCATACTCTATAGTTTTTTCCGGGCAATAATTTGGGGTTTTCCTGCACAGCGGCTAATGTTACATTCCAGGTCTGTTCTGTAATGTGATGTTAGTCTCTTGGTGTTTTGTTGTGATACTTGCTTATCGACTTGTATGCTTTGTGTACTTTTGCTTATTCAGGGCCTGTCATTTTTACCAGACAGCTCTGAACGCGGCATTTGTGGATATACCCGTATTTTGCAGGACAAAATTGTTTGGGGTGTTGGGGAATGTTCTAGTCTGTAATGAACTGGACATGTATTGCTCTGAACCAGAAAAGGCGACCAAGAGTTCGTTTTGACAGAGTATCTCGGAGGTTCCCAGTTTTCTACAGCAAGTTGTGGTGGTTTGAAGTGATTGTGATTTTGCGTGAATGTTCCCTTGAGTGAATGTGCTCTAAAGGCATGCATTTTCGTGGAAACCCCTGCCTGTAAAGACCCGTGCTAAGGGAATCATTTGTGCGCTGACCAAGTTACTTACATACATGAAGGTTGTTCACTTGCTATCCCGTTAGTAGAGGTGATGGGGCAGGAGAGGTGACCGGGCATGAGAGGCAACAGGGATGGAGAGGTGACGGGGCAGGAGAGGTGACGGGGCAGGAGAGGTGACGGGGCAGGAGAGGTGACGGACAGGAAAAGTGATGGGGCAGGAAAAGTGATGGGGCAGGAAAAGTGATGGGGCAGGAAAAGTGACGGGGCAGGAAAAGTGACGGGGCAAGAGAAGTGACGGGGCAGGAGCGGTGATTAGGCATGTGCAGGAGCGTTAACCGGGCAGGAGCGGTGAACAGACAGGAGCAGTGAATGGATAGGGCAGTGAATGGATAGGGGCAGTGAACGGATAGGGGCTGCAAACGGATAGGGGCTGCAAACGGATAGGGGCTGCAAACGGATAGGGGCTGCAAACGGATAGGGGCAGCAAACTGATAGGGGCAGCAAACTGATAGGGGCAGCAAACGGATAGGGGCAGCAGTGAACGGATAGGGGCAGCAGTGAATGGATAGGGGCAGCAGTGAATGGATAGGGGCAGCAGTGAATGGATAGGGGCAGCAGTGAATGGATAGGGGCAGCAGTGAATGGATAGGGGCAGCAGTGAATGGATAGGGGCAGCAGTGAATGGATAGGGGCAGCAGTGAATGGATAGGGGCAGCAGTGAACGGATAGGGGCAGCAGTGAACGGATAGGGGCAGTGAACGGATAGGGGCAGCAGTGAATGGATAGGGGCAGCAGTGAATGGATAGGGGCAGCAGTGAATGGATAGGGGCAGCAGTGAATGGATAGGGGCAGCAGTGAACGGATAGGGGCAGCAGTGAACGGATAGGGGCAGTGAACGGATAGGGGCAGTGAACGGATAGGGGCAGGAGAAGTGATGGGGCAGGAGTGGTGTTGGGGCAGGACTGCTGACTGGACAGGAGCGGTGACCGGGCAGGGGAAATGACAGGGAAGGAGCGGTGACGGGGTAGAAGTGACTTGTACTTATGTTCCTTGCCTATTTATTTATATACTATTGCATGACATTCACTGATGTGTCTGCAAAGCATACCTGTTGTCCCGAATTTGTGTGCTGAATTTTGACCCCTTGTCCTGAATTTTTGCACTCACCATCCTGAATTTGCGCCCATGCCATTGTTCCTGCTTATATTTCGCACGCTTTACATAAACCTGTATTCCCTATGAGTATTTGGTTTTTCCTGAATTAAACCTCAAATAAACATGTTTATCCATTGTTTGAATTAAATAACTTTATAAGCTGTAACTGGTCAGTAAAAAAGGCTAAACGTACTAAAAATTGGTATGTTTTGCGATTTCTAGCCTCACCCCTGACTCCGCCCACTGATCCAATCTTCGGTTATTCCCGCCCCCTGATTCTCCACCCACAGTTCCCCTACTTTTTATTCCCCACTTCGACCACTGCATAGAGCAGACATTTGCAAGTCTTTATACCGTTATTAAGTATTATTATATGTAACGTGATACACTTACTGAAAAGTAGCGTGCATTTTTCTTAACAAAACTGGAAGAACACCCGATGCAGTGCCGGCTTGAAACCCACCCCCCAGCAAAGAAAATAAGTGAACATTACTACTGATGACGCGAGAAAAACATAAATAGAAATAAACACAGATGATTTTTTTTTAATCATGAACCCAAGAGCTTGACTTTTACTCTGTGGCTTTAAAGCACATTTTCATCCGTAAAAATGAGTTCCTGTATAATAAAGTTAAGTATGCTACAGCGATTTTTTTTTTTGAAACAGCATGGATGCCGGTATTGTATAGTTAACGCACCGCAAGTTAGCACTCTAGTCTTTTCTATTAACGTGGAATCGAAAAAGCAAGAGCATGGAAGAACTTGGGCTTTGCTAATTATCGGCCGCCTACCCTCGTTTGTACTGCCTTCAAACTTCTTCCGCGCTTCCGGCGGAATCCACCGTCGCTTGCTCTTCATTTTATGTTTCTGAACCGACCCCCTCCCGTGAGATGCAGGACCGTCACGCAGCCTCTTTCCCGTTGCGTTCACTGGCGCCATTGCTGCGAACGAAAACAGCCTGGTTAGGGGCAGAGAGAAAATAGACACAGAAAGAAGATTACTGCACAAGACCCATCTTGCTCCTGTTTTGTAACTGGCAGATGAGACTAAGTCTGTAGCCATATTGGGTGTGGGCAAATGCTTCCTTTCATGCGAATGTACCCATTAAACATGGATCCCAGTGTTTAGTTTTTTTAATGTCGAGGCCGTGTGTCTTGGTACTTAGCAGACTGCAAATCTATATCTTAAAATAAAACGATATGTGTTTGAAACGTTTATATGGGGGTTCAGGTGAACTAATTGATACACTTCCTTTTTAGTTATATATATACCGTTCTCACAGATTAGTGTCCCTTTATAGTGCAGCGTTCTAAAGCTAGTGTCTGTCGTAGTGAAGCACCTGTTTTGAAGCAGAGTGTATCTCAGTGATAGAGTTGCCACCTGGCCATTTTTTACCGGCATGACTAGTATTTCTATGCCACGCCCGGTAAAAAAAAAGTTTCCATAAGCAGGTATTTTCCCCCTTATCAATAAATAACATAAACAGTACATTTAAGAAGAAAGCACTTGGCTGCCTTAACCATACATGCCAACGTTTCAAAAGAGCAAAGAGGGAGATTAAAAAAAAAAAATCGGGAGAATGGGGCCTTGAATCGGGTTACTGGCATGTATGGGCTTTGGAAGTGTGCTGCTGCAGGATTTGACATTTGAAATACAAATGCACGTTTTTTTCATACCTTTCAGGAGTATGGAGCGCAATGGCAGGCAGAGAGAGGGTGATGCAAGTGTTGTGCACCAGCCTGGCAGGTTGCTGGCAGTGCATGCTCCCCCCGCCCCACCCCCCTGTGTGACATCCCTGGCTAAAACAGCTTCCTGTGCACACACACGCCCCCCCCCCCCCCCAATACTTCACAGGTCTTTAAAAGACCATTCCCTTGTTAATGACGCTTTGTTGGTTTGTCACCCCTTCTAGAGCCCCTGCATAGCCACTCTGACTATTGCTGGAAGAATTGGCACTTTACACAATACCAAGCCCTGTCAGCTGAAACCCCGAGGAATCGGGCTTTTGCTTGCAGGAATCGGGAGGCGGGAGACTAGCCTTGAAATCGGTAGTCTCACGCCTGAATCGGGAGGGTTGGCATGTCTGCTTAACCCCTGAGCTGCTGGGCCTATGTCTCGCCCCTCCCCCCTCCTTCCACCAACAGAGCAGAGCCCCTTGTAGGTAATTTGGGCCTCCATAACTTTTTGTCTGCGAGGTATCTATTACAAATGTGTGTCTTATTTTCCCAACATCCTGCCGATTTTAAAAGTACCGTAGGGTTTGTGGATTACCCTGGATGGACTGAGAAAATAAACTAGCAACATTTTGAGTTTTTGGGGAAAACGTGCTCTTGATAAAAGTGTCTGTTTTTCCCCCTCATAAATATGGCATCAGCAAATGGTTTGCTGTGCTAAAGTCGCCATCTTCCCAGCTATCAGGAGCATGTAGGGGCATAATATCAAGTCCTGGCGATAACTATCGCCAGCGCCAGTTAGCGGGAGTATTTTTTATCGCCTTCTTTCACTGATAATTATCCCCTTGTTATCGACGTGTTATCAATACGTCGGTAACAGGCGATAGTGTCTGGGAACGGCGTAGAAAACTCCAGCTAACTCCTGCGCAATGGCGATAGTGATTTAGGCGGTAGCGGGCGATACTTAGTGAACACTGCATTAGCGGCAGGAAAAGTTCTGCTAAAGCTGCGATAATGAGCTTGATAATATGCCCCAAGGTTCGTAAATAGGAGGTTTGAGGAATGGATGGCAGGCAAAGACAATTAATGGCAGGGGACGGTGAGTGGCGGGAACGAGAGAAACAGCCAGTGACAGGGACTGTGAGCAGGAGGTCCGAGAGAAACAGCAGTGAGGGGACTGTGGGTAAGGGGACAGCGCCAGCCAGGGACAATAACTGCGAGTGGGAGTGGGGGGGGAGCCAGCCAGGGACAATAACTGCGAGTGGGAGTGGGGGGGAGTCAGGCAGCTAGTTACAAGGACTGCGAGTATGGAGAACAAGATAAGCAGTACATGGCAGGGGCTTTTGGAAGGGTGTTAGGCAGAGACAGCTTAGCCTGGTATGCAACAAGGACAGCATGCACGGATGTGCGGCTAGAGACAGGAATTGTGAGTAGGAGGTCAGAAAGAGGCAGCTGGTGACAGTGACTGCGAGTAGGATGTCAAGCAAACCCAGTGCGTGACAATGACTGCGATATGGGGGTAGGTAGTGACAACCAGGGACAGAGCCAAATAAATTAAATGAAAGGAGTGCAATCAGGGACCACCGGACACAGAAAGTGACAGAGGCTGAATGAGCGTGAGTTACATCGAAAGACAGCAGGCAGAGACTTCTGGTGGGGGTGGCAGGGCAGGGAAGACAGCTAGTGACAGAGGCCAAAATGAGACAGGAGGGCAGTACGAGGCTTGAGGAAACAGCAAGTGGCTGATGTGGAGAGAGTGCAAGGACAGGCAGAGACCAGCAGAGGGAGCCTGTGTCAAGAACTAAGGCTGCCAGCGAATGACACCGAGGGAGCAGGATGGACAGGCTGAGAGAACAAGTGACAGGGACTGAGGGGGCCGATGGATGCAGATGTCACCACATTCGACAGGCAGCGATAGATACTGAATGGCGGTCGAGCCTTTAGAGTGGGCAGACCATTCTCTGCACAGGATTGCAGCGACAGATGCCAATTGTTGTAGACAGAAAGAATTCTAGGCACGCCTATGACATTTTCAATGGGTAATGGTTTCATGTCAATAGTGTGGAGTTACATCTCACTTATTTGGTGTGTAAGGCCCGCAGCCCTACAGTGCAAAAAATGCAGGGAGTTGATATCCAACAGTGCCAGTCTTCCAGACACAAACAGTGTGAAGCGCTTCCAGTTGTCTCACACCTTCATACGCTTACCTCTTTCTCCTTTGTTTGCGCCTCAGCAGATCTTGGTCTGCCCCCGTTCAGCCTCAGTCCAGACAGGGCACAACCCTCGCCCCTCAAGCCTGTTCGGATTGCCTTTCTTTTGGGCGAGTGATGCATGGCTCTGTACAAGGATGGGCTGAGGAGATTCCGTTGCCAAGGAGACTCGATATTTGAGGTAGCAATTTTCCATAAATTTCAATTTCTACGGAGCGGCCAAGAAAAACCTTCCCTCCTAAGTTTTTTTGTTCGAGGGACTGCCTGTACCCCTGGTTACGGGGAAGAGGGTTCTCCCAGGAAGTTTCCCCAGACCACCAAGGGACACAGCACAAGCAGCACGACTGGCACTTCTGATCTCTTAAATCCAATTTATATTGTTAAAGTGGAGGGATTTGGGACTGTGAAATTAACAGATCAAACATATTTAATTGGCGATGGTAGAAGAGATGTGATTGTTTGACTTTGTAAGTCTCTGTTTCACCAGAAGGGAGAGATCTAATCCTGGTTACCTAGCCTGAACAAATTGTGTGATCTTGTGCGCCTACTATCCACTTTCAATGCCTACGCTTCTTAACCATCACAATCAGAGGGAATTTAAAAACAGGCCAACCCCTCAGGGGTTGCTACGAAAGCCTTTAAAGGTAATAGTGGTTATATTGTTGCTCTCTGAAAGATTTGGCAAGAGAATGGTGGTGAGAAGAAGGAAGACTAGGATGGTTTGTGTTCAGATGATGACAGAGCGCACCATTGCCTTTGGAAAGAGAAACGTGAACGTTAAAATCCACTCTGTGCCAATTTCTGTGGGAACCCAGCTCGAGACAGTGAGCAGAGCCTCTTTCCCAAACTAAGGCACCCGTAGCAGGGTGACGGTGCAGAAAATTTGAAGTAAACAATGCCCATCTGCTCCTCAGACAGCAGGGCACACTGTCCATCCGTGCCTTCTGTTGCAGGGCACTCTGTCTATCTGTGGCTCCTGCAGAAAGGCACACTGTCCGTCTGTGTCTCCTGCTGTAAGGTACCTCGGTCCTCGGAAACAAGCTTCCGGTCCAGGGAAGACATGGCTTGGCAGTTCGGGCTGGACTGTTCCCATGAGGCACAGGGTCAGACTGATTTGCATCTAGCCATGTCTTAACTGGGGTGGCAGAGTGGGCTAAAGAACGGTGATGGATTAAACCCAGATCTTTTGACTGGGTGTGAGTGTTTGATTGATTCAGATGCTCCGTCCATCACCACCCCCTTTTGTACCGCTTTTGCCCGCCATAGGTGTGGCAGGGTATGCTCAGACGTGAGTCCCTTGCTCACTTTGCCACTGGATTCAAGCAAGCCGGGGTGAAAACGGCTGGAATGCCAGAAACCAGTCCTCGGAAGCTTGTTTCCGGTCCAGGGAAGACATGGCTTGGCAGTTCGGGCTGGACTGTTCCCATGAGGCACAGGGTCAGACTGATTTGCATATAGCCATTTCTGAACTGGGGTGACAGAGTGGGCTAAAGAACGGTGATGGATTAAAGCCAGATCTTTTGACTGGGTGTGAGTGTTTGATTGATTCAGATGCTCCGTCCATCACCACCTCCTTTTGTACCGCTTTTGGCCGCCATAGGTGTGGCAGGGTATGCTCAAACGTGAGTCCCTTGCTCACTTTGCCACTGGATTCAAGCAAGCCGGGCTGAAGACGGCTGGAATGCCAGAAACCGGTCCTCGGAAGCTTGTTTCCGGTCCAGGGAAGACATGGCTTGGCAGTTCGGGCTGGACTGTTCCCATGAGGCACAGGGTCAGACTGATTTGCATATAGCCATGTCTGAACTGGGGTGGCAGAGTGGGCTAAAGAACGGTGATGGATTAAACCCAGATCTGTTGACTGGGTGTGAGTGTTTGATTGATTCAGATGCTCCGTCCATCAACACCCCCTTTTGTACCGCTTTTGGCCGCCATAGGTGTGGCAGGGTATGCTCAGACGTGAGTCCCTTGCTCACTTGGCCACTGGATTCAAGCAAGCCGGGCTGAAGACGGCTGGAATGCCAGAAACCGGTCCTCGGAAGCTTGTTTCCGGTCCAGGGAAGACATGGCTTGGCAGTTCGGGCTGGACTGTTCCCATGAGGCACAGGGTCAGACTGATTTGCATATAGCCATGTCTGAACTGGGGTGGCAGAGTGGGCTAAAGAACGGTGATAGATTAAACCCAGATGTTTTGACTGGGTGTGAGTGTTTGATTGATTCAGATGCTCCGTCCATCACCACCCCCTTTTGTACCGCTTTTGGCCGCCATAGGTGTGGCAGGGTATGCTCAGACGTGAGTCCCTTGCTCACTTTGCTACTGGATTCAAGCAAGCCGGGCTGAAGACGGCTGGAATGCCAGAAACCGGTCCTCGGAAGCTTGTTTCCCGTCCAGGGAAGACATGGCTTGGCAGTTCGGGCTGGACTGTTCCCATGAGGCACAGGGTCAGACTGATTTGCATATAGCCATGTCTGAACGGGGGTGGCAGAGTGGGCTAAAGAACGGTGATGGATTAAACCCAGATCTTTTGACTGGGTGTGAGTGTTTGATTGATTCAGAGGCTTCGTCCATCACCACCCCCTTTTGTACCGTAAGGTACACTGCATTCCTCTGTAGTGGGGGAGCCTGTCAGGATGTGCTCAGTCCAGCAGAGCACACTATCCCTCGGTACAATACTGCCCCTAAGCGCCGCCAAATCACTTGGACACACTACCCTCTCTGCTTCCTGTCCCTCTATGCCCCTGCAGTAGAGCACACCATGCCTCCCATATCAGTGCACAGTTTCACCTATTTCTTCCAGTAGCAGGCCACACTGCCCTCCTCGATGCCTTTTGTGCAATGTGCACTGCCCTATTGCATCATGGTCTCCTGATAAGATGTACCTACTGCAGCAGGGCACACTACCCCGTCTCTCTGTGTTTCAGCCAGCAGGGCACATTGTCTCTCTGTGACTCAGCAATATCAGAGACTGCCTCCTCTCTTTACCTCCAATGCAAACTGCCACCGCAGGCCAGGGAACACTGTCTCTCTGTTGTACATGCCATCCAGTTGTCCATCTGTGTGTGCCTTCTGCGACAGAAGGAGTGGGCACTCTGTCTCCTTGTGCCTCCAGGAGCAGCGGACACCAGTGCCCATCTGTGCGCAGCTGACAGTGCGTGCTTCCTCCATATCACTATTCACACTTCAATGAGTGCAACCATGAACCCAGAAAAACCTTTTTTATCCCCCAAAAGACACACCAATATCAAAAATTCTGCCAAAACGCACCCCAATTTTCATATTTTACCCGAAAACACACCGCAATTTTCATATTTTATCCCAAAACACACCCAACATTTAATATTTTACCCCAAGACACACCCTAATATTCATATTTTACCCCAAAATACACCCAACATTTCATATTATACCCCAAAGCACACCCAACATTTCAGATCCGACATCCTAAACCCATACCCACACGAAAATACTCAACATTACACCATTACTGACCTCACAATGTGTTGTACCCAAATGTGATGTAAAGGCACATGCGTTGTCGGAGTTGTGTAGTTAATTATGTACTGCCTACGTTGTACTGGACGTCTCCCATGACAAAGTCAAACCATAGGCTAGCCTGCCTGCGTCAGTCTGCCCCTGGACCGCGCTCAGCACCAAGGAGCCTTCCTCTTGGACACTCTACTGCTACGAAGCCAGCACCCTCCTCACCATCAACCCTGGATGCCACATCGCCTGCCAGGACCAACCTCTGCTCCGGACCGGACATCGCAATTGCCATCCCTGACGGAGGCAATATCACCCACAAGGAGCAGCCCAACCTTCCAGGAAAAGGCATTGCCATCACCTACAGAGGTACACTCCGACTGACCACGCACTCTAGTGACCCAACAGTGACCACGGACCACCTCAACCCCCAGATCCAGACAAAGTCCAAGCACATCCACTGCGGTACCCTTGTGTGCAGGCCCCCCGGACCTTGGTCCCCCATTGTCAAATACCATTCTTGACCTCATTGCACCCCAGGGTCTCCCATCCACCTTCGACATCCTACTCGGTTATCTCAAGTTCCACCTGGGCAACCCCAGTGAGCAGAACACCACCGCCTTCTGTGGAAGGTCGCCAACATCAGATGCAAGCTGCAACTCACCTCAACAGGCCACATAGCAGTACACGCGGTCAAGCACGTCACCTCCGCCAGTGGCAGCTTTGACTGCAGCCACAACACCGGACTCTCCTGGACCGACCATCATTGGTAACATCACGTCTTCACCTTGCCCACCGGACGCCACCTCCATCTTCGCACCCCCTCGCAGCTGGATCAAGGCCACCGGAGAACATCTCGTCAACTCCTTCCCCATTTGATTTTCCAGAACACTTGGACAATAATTTTTCTGGATTCATAAGGACTGAGTCAATTTGGAGTGGAATTAACGACCACTACATCCCGAGAAGGGTAAGCACTCTTGGATTTCTGCCCTTGTTTTAAGTGATTAGGCAACAGCCCCAACCCTCATGGTTATTTATATTTTTCATAGGGTCATCAATGAGATCCCTGTGTTGCCCCGTCCTATCTGTCCTGAAGAAGACTCGCATGGCCCAGGCATAATCAACCGCAAGGCCGCAAGACGAGTCGAAACGTCGACACTTATTAAAAACCTGGACCACTAACTGTATCTCCCTCTATGATATAGTGCAGACATCCTTACATCTTATGTCTTAGAATAACACTAGGGATTGTATGCTGACTAAATTGAAGTGGCCAGGATATATTGTTCCGGCCTTCATTGGCTGGTGTTTTTTGAATCATTTAGAATATCTTTATAATTCTGTGTGATTTCCTTTCCTTTCATCTCACCACGTTCACGCTCTTTTGACACCTCTTTTTGCTTTACTGCACGCTCTAAATACGGGGCAATGTATATAAGAAAATGTACATAATACTGTGAATTCGTCTTCAATATGATAATAGATTAAAAATATTGCATATATACTTGGAGTCTGTTGCTGTTGCCTATCTTCTTTATGTTCATCATTGATTGAGCAGGGTTGTTTAAATAACATACGCCTTTTAATTGAATACGTTTTGATTTATTGCTCGTTTTGAAATATATAGGTCTCGGACCATTGTTTGTTTATATTAGTATAATACCCAGGTCCAGGACCTCTTGGGTCACCCCATTTTCTTAATGGCCCCCGGACCTTGGCCCCCCATTGTCAAATACCATTCTTGACCTCATTGCACCCCAGGGTCTCCCATCCACCTTCGACATCCTACTCGGTTATCTCAAGTTCCACCTGGGCAACCCCAGTGAGCAGAACACCACCGCCTTCTGTGGAAGGTCGCCAACATCAGATGCAAGCTGCAACTCACCTCAACAGGCCACATAGCAGTACACACGGTCAAGCACGTCACCTCCGCCAGTGGCAGCTTTGACTGCAGCCACAACACCGGACTCTCCTGGACCGACCATCATTGGTAACATCACGTCTTCACCTTGCCCACCGGACGCCACCTCCATCTTCGCACCCCCTCGCAGCTGGATCAAGGCCACCGGAGAACATCTTGTCAACTCCTTCCACACCAACACTCCACCAATGCTTCCAAACAATGACACCATAGCAAGCAACCCCCACTGATGGATCTCCAACAGCTGCAACATTCGGGCACCACTCATGGACAGGACTGCGTCAGTACCTTCCGCCTTCCTGATGGCAGGCATGAGGGTGAGGCTGTGCCATAGGAATAGGCTGGCCCCATGCTTTGGTGGAGTTGCGTCATGGTTGTGACACGACTGCAGCAATGCATGACTTTAGCACAGGCAGATAAGTCAAGATTCCTGACGTATCTGTCATTACTTGCGTCATGGAGCGCTGTCCAGTGATTACAGCACATCCATGCTTTTGCAAGAAGAGCATAGTGAGAAGTGTTGCAACACTGTCTTGACAGAGCACAGCAACAGTTTTCATGACTATGGAACAGGTATGCACACTATCTTATTGATTGTGCGCATTCCTGCACTGTAGTTTTGTTGCAGGGCAGGGCTGCAACATTGCTTGCAGGGCTGGCCAGCGTCGAAACCTGCAGAGATAGAGGCCCAAGTTTTATCACCATTTTTAAGACCAGCTATTTTCTGGTCTTAAGTTACTGGCTCTAACTGCAGTTGGAGCCAGAATTTCAAGGAGCCCCTTGATAATGTGGAGTAGTGGTGTTTGCTTGCCTTTTTTCACGGGAACGCTAAAGCGGCAATAAGCCCTTGATAATATGCCCCGTAGAGCTCAATCAAAAAAGCTATTTTTTTACCTATCGTTTTGACATTTTTCAAAGAGGTAGCCCATTTTTGCTTCCTACCTACTCCCAGTTAGTGGTAGAAACCAGTGAAAAACACATGGGTGGTCCAGGAAAGTTATATATTTCTGAACAGTGGACAAAATTCCGCATTCAGGTCCCTCAAGATTTTCCCAAAGAAACTAAGGGCCTTATTTTAATAGTGAGCTGTTTGACCGCCACCCACTATCACCATGTCAGGAGACCACCTGACAAGCAGAAGGTGGTCCAACTGCCAATTACAATAGGACCTCTGTGCTGGCGGTCAAAAAGTGCTCTTTAACACGGTGACTTGTGTTTTAGCCCAGGAAAAGGGGCTGCAGTACAAGCAGCTGTGTTAAAGAGGACTTTGTGCACATCCACTCAGTGCATGGATGTACGTGGGGGCACTACATGTGCCCCCAGGGCCACTTTGTAGTAGCCTACGAGGGACGGGGGCTCCTTTTAGAGCGTCCAAAGACCCTTTCTGAAAGCTTTTTTATTGCTGTTTGACTGCCAGGAAAAGGCTGTTGGAAAACATAATCCCAACGTCAGTGTCTGTCTCAGCACTGCCTCCAGTCTGAATCATGATTCCGAACAATGTAGCGTCTGGACCACTGAGCCTAGTGGAGGCATCGGTCCGTCCCCCGACAGACAAGGGTCCCACCACCAGCATCGTAGTACAGCAGTCAGACTGAAGGGCTGTCTGACGGTGGGACCGTCATTGATGCCCTGTTGCTGGCTGTCCCACCAACATGATGTGGAGGCCCTAAGTGTTGAAATATTGAAAATGAGTAGGTAAATCAGCCATTTGTGACAATGGTTTAATCAGTAACTTTTTGTCACAAAAGCAGATTTACAAAAGTAATGTTTCATTACGTTCACTTGACCCTTTTGGTTATGGGGATATGTATGGTTTGTAGAATCTCAAAGAATATGAAGTACCCAGAACCAACAACTGAGCTACACCGTACAATGGTTTTTCATTGTGCCCTGAGTATATGCTAATTCATATGGAGAAATATGTAGAGTGAAAAATAGGCATTTAAAATATGTGAAATAGCCACAAGATATGCACTTGAGCACTTGTTATCTGTACATCTCTGAATTTGTGGGTAAGTGTAGGAGCATATGATTTGGAGGATATTTTTCAAAAAGCCTTCTCTCTTACGCACTGGCTTAAATTTGGAAGGCACAAATTCTGTGAAATCCAATTGATAATAACAAATATCCTACTAGTCTAAGTCCCAAATGGTACCTCGCTTATGTTAGTAGTCCTAGTGCCTGCGGCGGGAAACGGACCAGAATGTAACATAGATGCATCACATCCCCTCAAAACGGACACGTTTTTTGTAAAGTACATAGCTGTGGATTTTGGGCCCCAGCTCAGCCGGCAGTTAGGCAAAGCTAGCAAATGTGTACATTTTTTTAAACTAAACACCTACGGGAATCCAGAATGGAGTGACTTGCGAGGCTCACACCAAATTGTTTTACCCAGAACAAACCATAAACTTTTACACAGAAAAAAAACAAATTTTCCTCACATTTCTGTGGTGGAAAGTTCTAGAACATGTAGGAAGCCACAAACTTCCTTCCACCTAGTATTTTCTCAGTTCTTTCGATAAAAATGGTACCTCACTTGTGTGGGTGGGCCTAGTGCCATGACAGGAAACAGCCTTAAATGGAACATGAAGACATCACATTTTTCCATTCAATCCTGGCCCTTTTTTTGCAAAGCGGGTAGCTGTGGATTTTGGGCCCTAGCTCAGCCAGCACTTAGGGAAACAAAGCTAACCTGCACATTTTTAAGATCTAGACACCTAGGGGAATAAAGGATGTGGTGACGTGTCGATCCAATGAAGTTCTTTTACCCATAATGCCCTGCAAGCCTCAAACTTTGGCCGAAATCACTTATTGTCCTTACATTTCTGATATGGAAACTTGTGGGACCTGCAGGAATCCACAACATTCCTACCACCCAGCATAACCCCACTTGTGCCGATAAAAACACTAGTTTACTTGTGTGGCTTGGCCTAGTACCCGTGACAGGAAAGGATCAAACCAGGGCGAACGTGAGCCCTTATTTTTCCCAGAGAAAGGTAGGTGCCCTATTCAGTGGCGATTTAGATGCTCCAATTAATCACACCAAACTTCCTTTAGGAGAAGATGAGCCAGGCTTTTCTTTGTATCTCTTCAGATACATGGAGTTGCTACTGCTGCCTTATATTGTTCTGGCACATAATTTCTTTACCAGCCAGTCTGTTTACTAAGGAGTGTTAATGAGAAATCTAATTGACAAATTAGAAATGTATATGACATCATTTTGTAGTTCCTAACTCAGTAGGCCTTAAAACGTGCACTACAAATAAATTAGCACAAATTTCTTCAACTGTAAAGTAGAAAACTATTGGGAATCATATGAATCTGCCTGGCTTGTTGGTCTGTTGTATCTTTCTGTGGCTAACTGATGTAACATTACAAGGGCGTGTTTATGCAGAAATACTGATATATTTTATGATGCTTCCTTCCAGCTTAAAGTACGTGGAAGAAAATATGTGTGCAATAACAAATTAGTACAGCATATTTCAATGTTATTTTACATTTAGTGGAAAGAGTATGTGTATGTAATGAATGCTCGTACAAAAAATCATAGTGTAATTGTATTTTTAATCTACAAATTTCAGGACAGATAGCAAGAGAAAATGTTTTATTTTTGCGTAATATCTTGGTTTCCGTTACTGTTTCTGACAGTATGTTGTATATTAAAACTGTCACAACTTGTTCTGTAATCATGAAGCTTTGTATTGTTCAAAATACTATAAGATAACTTGAATTTATTGACAAGTAGCTCATTTTAGCAGGCATACGTAGCATGGGCAAGTGCAAAGCTCATCCTCTCTTAGTTCTTTTTTAGAAAGCTCATTGTCTGTCAGCACGCTTTAGCAGAGCACATTTGAGGTAATTTTAGAACACATTATAGGCACAGGTTTTGGTGGAGCCATTTTGGTCTTGTTGTGCAGAGCACTCTTTTTTTTTTTTTTTTGTCCTCATTTGCCTTACCCCCTGCTTAGGAAGTGCCAACCACCTTGCGTGTCCCCGACCAAGAGAGGGAATCAAGAAAATGATACCCATCTCTGAAACTGGACTCCGAGATGTTTTACTGGTGGCAGAGAAGTCCCAAGAAGAAGGGGAATTTACATTCTTACGCTGACTCCATCTAGGTATGTCTCAACCTGCAGGACCAAAAAAAACCGTATCGGGGCCAGACCCGGTCCAAGGAGTGTTCTTGGCATAATCATAGGACCCGGGGAAAAAAAAAAAAACCCCGGAACACTATCTCCACTGTATCAACAAATCCCAAAAGGCCAGATTACGGTTATTGCAAGCTCTAGCCATGTCCACCTTTGATGTTTCATATAAAGACGTGAGCCAGTCCGAATATGTTGGAGCAGATTTTTCCACCCATCGTATGCAAATCTGCCTCCTAGCCAACAGAATAGCATAAAACAAAAAAGATCTTGCTTCGCCAGAAATATTGTCCTCGATTCCAAAGATGATTAGTGGCAATGAAATTACTAGTGATGTGTTCATAATGGAATTTAGGGTAGACAGCACTTCCTCCCAGAACTGACCGATGTTAGGGCATTCCAAGAACATGTGAATATCTGAAGCTCCTGGTAAATTACATTTATTACATTTCTTGTCTGGGAGAAATTTGGAAAGTCTCAGCGGTGTTATATAAGCCCGGTGTGCTGTAAACAGATGATTGCGCCTCAGCCATGATGGCTTCACCACTTTATAGAGGAGCGCAAAAGATCTTAACCATGTCTCCTCACTTTGACTGATTGACTCTCCCCACAATTCATCTGGAAGGGTGAAATCCCCATCGGTTTCCTCCAAAAGCTGCCAATACCAGAAGGCCACCTCCTTACCACCCTTAGGTCTTTCTAGTAGCAGCTGCTCCAAGGAGCTTGATTTCCCAAGTAATGCATCTTTGCACCGCTGGGCTCTCCCCCAGCTTTCCAGCTGGATGAATTTAAATCTAGAGAATGCAGGACCTATACGCTCATGTAATACATCCCAAGGAAGTATCGATCCGTCCACCAATAACTCCCCCCATCTAGTAATCCAGCTTCCTCTAGTGAGGAAGATAAGCTATCCCTAAGACACTCCGGTAAACCCGGGGAGTCCCATATGGGAGCGAAATTAGAATAGTAAGACAGCCCCAATCTTCTTCTAATGGCTAGCCAACCCCTAGCCCAAGACTGTATAATTTTCAGTCTTATTTTCTTAAAATATTTCTGACTCCCAAATTTGAATAGAAATCCGTCAGCTGGTAGATTTGCTCCGGTTAACATGGCTTTATACATTGACACCTCCAGAAGACTCGATGGTGTTTTTAGTAACATCCTGGAGTAGGACAACTGAAAGGCCCAAGCGTAATACACTAAATCCGGTAGGGCGAGGCCCCCCTTCTCCCTTCTCCTCCTCAACTTCTTCCACGCAATTCTAGTTGACTTATAGTTCCAAATAAAGGAGTTAAGCTCTCGCTGACATCTGTCCAACATCTTCACATCAAACCCCAAAGGAATGGCACCAAATATAAATATAAACTTGGGAAGGATAGACATTTTTATTAAGTTGACCCTACCCATTATAGAAAGTGGCAAGTGGGTCCAGGATTTCAATAGGCCCTTACATTCCCTGAAGACTCGATCTAAGTTAGTTTGGGCAATAGTCCCAATGTCTTGGGTGATTCGGATCCCGAGATAGCGCATAGAAGTGGTGATATTTATGCCTAACCGTGGGTCCGGAATATTCCAAACCATAACCTCGGTCTTACTTGAATTGATATTATAGCCCGAAATCTTGCCGAACTCTGCAGCCTTCTGAATCACGGCAGGAAAGGACAACACCGGATCCGAGGTAAAGATTAAAATATCATCGGCATATAATGCCGTCCGCCTCTCCCACTCCTTAAACTTGAATGGTGGTATATTTTCGTCTGCTCGCAAAGCCTGGGCAAACGGCTCAATGTACAAATTAAAAAGGAGGGGAGAAAGCGGACAACCTTGCCTCGTACCTCTAGTGATCTTGAAGGGTTCTGTCAATATCTCATTAATCAGCAGCCTAGCCGAAGGAGCTCGATAGAGTAAGGCAATAGTTCTACGAAAGCCCTCCCCAAAGTTAAACCTTTTTAACACATCATTTAGGTAGGGCCAATTGACCCTATCAAAGGCCTTGGCTGCGTCGAGGGTTAAGGTGGCCAGTGGAAGGGAAAAAGCAGAGGCTATATCTATAGCCCCTACCAAATCATGTGTAAGATCTGAAAGATGGCGCCCCTTAATAAAGCCTTTCTGGTCGTGGTGAATAATGGTACCCAATACCTTACCCATTCTTGCTGAAAGTATTGCGGCAAAGATCTTATAGTCGCTATTCAGCAAAGATATTGGTCTATAAGACCCACACTCTGATACGTCCTTCCCGGGTTTGGGTATAAGAACAATTGTGGCCTCACCCCAAGATTTTGGTGGTGGCTTTCCTTCCCTAAGGATACCGTTAAATAGGGTTGTCATTACTTGAACGATGTTCTCCCCCAAAACTTTATAGATCTCCCCAGGGAGACCGTCTGGACCAGCTGCTTTCCCTTTTTTTACCTGTCTTATTGCTTCCTTTACCTCTACCTCTGTTATTGCAATCTCTAAACTATTGCTCTGTGCTGTTGATAAGGTTGGGAGCAATATTCCATTCAGCCACGTGTTTCGTGCCAACTGATCATCAGGCAATTCTTCCCTATAGATGGTCTCAAAGAAATCATAAAAGGCTTTGCCTATCTCATGACTAGCTGTCCTTGGTACCGCCTCCCCTTCCACCTTGATTTCCCTGATGTATTTCTGAGCTTGGTCCGATTTAATTTTCCACGCCAGTATTCTACCCGCGGCCTCTCCAAACTCAAAATGGGAAATCTTACTTGCATTCCATCTTTTATTAACCCTCTCTTGTAATATATTTTCTAGTTGGTGTTTTAGCTCAGCCAATTTTAACTGCTCCTCCGGAGAACCTAGAGACTGACCTAGATTGAATTCTATGCCCTTCATTTCCTGCTCCAAACTATTTATCATATCTTTATATTTTTTACTACGATATGAGGACCTATTTGTGATGCAGCCTCTCAAAAAGGCCTTAAAGGCCTCCCAAACCACCTCTAGAGAGGAGGACTCCATATTAATTTCAAAGAAAGCAGTTGTCTCTGCGGCCAGGAATTTCACTTCACCTTCTTCAAGTAGGAGTGTCCGGTCAAAAGACCAAGAAGGATGTTGCCTCCTACTGTCGGATCTAATTGAAAAAACGAGAGCTGAGTGGTCTGACAGATGAGATGGGAGGTAATCAATCGCTGTTAAAGCGTCTTTCAAATTATAAGTAAACAGAGCATAATCAATTCTGGATGAGTGCTTGAAACGACCATTCCGATATGAAACCCCCAGTTTACTGCCTGCTCTTTCCCGCCAAGGGTCCGCCAGGCCTAGCTGAACCATAATATCTAATAGGGTTCGCCTAGACTTTGGTGAGCTACAGGCCCGCGATTTTGCTGATTTATCTAATTTAGGATTCAGCACTATATTAAAGTCGCCCATCCAAATCACCGGATCCTGAAAAAGTAGCAAATGATTTCTGACGGCGTCCAAAAACGATGGATCGTCTGAATTTGGGCCATAATAGCCCACCAAGATGTACCGTTGATCCACCAACTGAACTCTCAATATCAGCCATCTCCCTGTATGATCCTCTATACACTCCAAGATTTGGGCTTTCGCAGCTCTTTTAAAAATAAATATAACCCCCCTAATATTTGCGTTATGGTCAGTAGAGCTGAATTTATCGACCCATTTCTGTTTTTTAAGTATCTCTACTGCCTCTGATTTAAGAAGGTGTGACTCTTGAATTGCAATGATTTGTGCCGGGGAGTCCCTCAGGTACTGCATTATACGCTCCCTCCTACTTCTCCCCCGTAAGCCATTGACATTCCAGGACAAATAGTGGAGAGCTGTCATATTACCACTGCTACCCCCCTCGTATCAACCTTTCCCAAAAGCTCTTGCGGGAACCTTAATATTTGCCATTTTTGGTGTTGGACAGATGTCAGAAATAACCCTTCCGCAAAATGGTAGGCAAACTTATGAGGATTTTTTGCTTTATTCCCCCTCCCCCCCTGCACCCACCCTCCCCAGGAAAACCCTCCCCTACTTACTCTGACCTGGTGGATGGCCAGATTTACACCCATAACGACTCTCCAACCTCACCTCCACCCTATTGGTACAATCTGTAGACAAACTCGGGACCAATATGGCTAATGAGAGGAACCTTATATTTGTAATGTCAGAGGACTCTTACAAGGTGAAGGGAATGCAGCAAGTGGGCCACACTCGTATGCACTTAAACCTTATTAGGATTTTGATTTAACTTGTGTTTCACCTACACTCACTCTTGTCATAAGATAGGTTAGGAGAAAAAATAGAGAAGGAAATTATTTTTTATATCATTACTAATAGCAGGTGTAATTATGTATTTATTATTTTATGCATTTATTTGTTTGTTATAAATCATTCCTACTCACCCCCCTTTGCTATTTCCCTTCCCCCTTTTTTCTTTTTTTGAGTTCTTTTTTTTTTTTTTATATTATAATTATTATTATTTTTTTTTTTTCTATGCATTTCCCTTCCTACCCTGATTTTAACCTATTGTGGTTCCGGGATATATAGACTTTTAACAGAACTAGTATAGACCGGACATAACTTGTAATGTCAGTTAACCTATATCAGACCCCACTAACCGACTATCCTCTATTCTCAGCCTGAGCCTGGGCATGGTCTCTAATAGATTCTAATAGCTCATCTGCTTCTGATGGCGAACGAACATTATGCATTTTATTGTTGTACATAATACGCAAAAATGCAGGGAACCTCATCTGGACAGTGGCGCCTACAGCTCTAAATTTTTCCATGCGCTGCCCCAACTCCCATTGCCTGTCAAGCGTAGTCTTAGATAGGTCTGATCGCACCTCAAAAGAGAAGTCCGGGCCCTGTAATGATCTAGCTTTTAGTGCGAGGTTCAAGATTTTATCCTTAAGTGAGAACGTTAGGAAGTTAATCAAAACCTTTCTAGGTTTATCTCTCCCTGGCTTTAGGCGGAATGGGTCACGGTGGACTCGCTGGATGTCATTGTCGAGCATCTCAGCTGACTCCTCCAAGTTAAGAGAATCTTTTAGGATCTTGATCACAAAGCTTTTAAGATTTGTGCCCTCTTTTCCTTCCGGGATCTTTAAGAGTCGCAGGTTATTTCTCCGGGAAAAATTCTCCAAACTCTCAACTCGCTCTCGCATACTTTCACCATCCTTCTGCAGTGCTTGAATTTTGGATCTGGCTATCTCGAGTTTAGATGACAATAGTCCCACCGAACCTTCCAAAACCTCTGTCCTTGCGCATAATCCGTCCACTTTTTGGTCCAGCATGTCACAAGATGCTCTAATCTCATTCTGATTCCCCTTAGAGATTACGAAATCAGCGCGGATTTCCTCCCTCATTGCGGCTATTGATTTTACTAGGGCCTCCAGTGTATACCCAACCCCTGGGCCTTCCAAATCGCCCTCACCTCCACCTTCGTCTGTTGCTGCTACATTGTTAGAGGCAACCCCCTTTTGGGGCCCTTGATATCCTTCATGGGATTGCTGGTTCCTTACTGCTGTGACATCTGATTCATTTAGAAGTGCGGGGGACTCCGCTAACCCGTTTGCTAAACTGGAAACGGGGATGGCGAATGGGAGTGATATTACTACAGGCGCTGTTGTCTCTTTTGACCCACCGTCAAACTTGGGTGCTGGTGTAGGTGTTGATGCGATTACTAATGTTGAAGCAGTCTGAACCTCTAAACTCCCTGTCCCGGCAGTCGCCATCTCTGATGTAATGTCCAGTACTTGGGGTAGTACTTTAAAAAACGTGCGTAGCGAAGGGGTGATGCCACTGAGTTTCTTTAGGGGTTGACTCTTTCCCCTTTTCTGCTTTGTATCCTTAGCCAATTCACAAGTGGCAGTTGTGGAACCCCCCTGAGGTTGTCTTTTTTTTTTAACCCCCTGCGCCCTTTCTCTGAACTCTTGTTTCCACTCCTTGTGTTCTTTGGCGCTACGGGCTTATATCCCCCTTCGGAGTCAGATTCCCTGCTGGAGTCTCTGACTGCCACACAATCCGATACATCAAAGTCCGCCGTGCCTACCTTGCCCTTGTCCTTCAAACGCGCTGATGTCGCCTTTGAGCCTGCTTCCGGGTTTACAGCGGCGGAATTACTTTCAGCTTGGCCCCCTCTCCTCCTCCGTTCCGCCACCACGGCTCCTCGGAGCACCCGGGCAGCCGCCGTGCGGCCGCGCCGAAGCTCCACGGCTGCTTGTCTCCAGCGAGGCAGGAACGCGGGCGGAAGAGGGCGGGTCACAGCAGGCAGGCACATCAATCGAGACCGGGGGTCAGTGAACGCTTCGCGGCTGCCCGGTTTCTTCGTAGTTTTTCGTTTCTTGCCCCTGCCCTGCGAGCGTGTCCTCTACATCGCTCTCTGACTAGCGACGTCCCGCAACATGGTCTCGTTCAAACAGAGTAAGGTGAGGATCAGAGAAGCCGACTCTGGGTGTGCGAGCCGCGCTAGCCTGCGGCCGCCATGTTTTCCCGTGCAGAGCACTCTTGCTCAATATAATGATTTGGCTAATTGATTATACACTTTTAATTTGGCTTGCATAATGTTTTCCTAGGAGATTTTGTGGCATGAGCGTATTGTTTTACTGATTATTGGCACTATTGTTGCCAGTCACATTGCTACTGTAATGTTAATTATATGTTTTCCAAGTGAGTGCTTTGGGGGGGTTTTATGTGAAGGAGTTTCTGAATCCACTTTGCTACCCACTGGTCCTGCTGGTCGACCTTTTTCGGTAGACCAAGTATCAATATTAATGTTAGCCCACTGTGGTGTGCTTCTATTTCTATTTGAAAGCAGGGCTACCTCTTCCTTCTCACCAAATTGACTCTTTAAACATTTACTATCTTCAAGATACAAGACATAAAGTCATGAGTTTCATTTAATTTTGCATTTCACTAGTGGCACAATGACATATGATACCATCAGCCATTCCTATCTCTACAGACAACAGCATGTTTAGCATGTTGCTTTCTGGGACTTGTAGTTTTGCTTTTAACACTTTCATTAATGGCTCAAAATCACAGTATGTAAACCACTGATGGGTAAATTGCCAGAATTGGCTGAAGGTACTATACACGACATAGCGACACTTGTCACTTATGTTTAAAACAAATTAAACGTTGCCTAATCCATTTAAAACCTACTTGTTTCAAAGTAAAATAAAGAGTAATCCCTACTCACGTATTTTGTGAGGGTTCACTCTTTCATACACAACAAATATTAAAACAAGAATTAGTAGTACAACACTTTTTGGGTGTGTAGTGGAAAGTTTTATACCAACCTTCACAACTAAATGAAAGTACTGTATGTACAGCAGGAGAGCAACTTTCACCACCTCAAAAAGTAAAGGAAAATTAGCAGAAGTAAAGAGCATCATGATTCTCTCAATCATACATGACTGTAAGGGCAAGCTTTAGGGTGGAACCAGTGCAGCAGCCCCTGCGCCGACCTCCGAGAGAGTGTGGGAGGCAATGTGTTGAATAATTACTGAAATGTTTAAAAGCACCTGCTACAGAGTTCCTTGTGTCCCCAGCAGCACTGATGTTCTAGCTGGAGTGATCAGTTTTGTCTAGTGGCTGATTTGACTCATCATAATGTAACGTTGAGGGTTGTTTTGCCTGCTGCAAAGAATGTGTAGCAAGCAGATCTCAGAACTGGGTGAGTGAACTATGAATAGGTTTGAATTTCCCCATTTGGGTGAAGTTTGGTATCTAAAGTTGACATTTACACTCTTCCTTTGTTAAACTGTTGAACCCATACTAAGACAGCAGGTAGGCTAAAAAACTTCCTTCTAGTATCCCCCTATCACAAGACTGGAAAAATGAGAACTGGCCTAAATATTGCAACTATGGGTTAATTTTCTTTCCTGAACACTATAGGTTTCTCACTACAATTATTGCAAAACAGTCCTTGGTTTACAGGGTGTGTTCACCTGCATCAGAAAGGGAGGGCAGAGTTGACATTTCCTTAGACACTACTCCTTGAAGAGGTCCGTAATGTGCCATTGGTCAGGCTGCCGGCATGTGCAGCATGTTTCAAAGGGCAGGTCACAGTAATCATAACCTGTACTGTGGAAAGGCCACACCGATACCACCTTGCCACATTTGCAGCTGAGTGTGGTAAATAAGCAAACATATGCCTTGAGATCACAAACCAGGCTCCCGACATCTGCCTCGATATTTGTGTCAATAAGGCAGTGGTAATGAGGCAGTGAAAGCCGGATCCTATATTTCTATTAGTCTCTGCCTGTGTTGCATACTGTCTTGATCTTTTCCAGCTCTGCAGACACCTTAAATGTACACAGAATGTGTACAGTTAAGGCGTTACTGATGTTTAGGTTAGAAACAGATCTCTGTAATGGACGGTTAGGAGAGAAATGTATAAGTGGATGAGTGACTGAATATGCAAGATCTCACACCATTCTCATATAGGTGAAATTCCATTTCGGCATCCTGAAACTCGAAGAACTGCTGTTTATGTTTATTCTTTGGTTTTCATTGTATTGAGAAGTAGCCATTACCTAGTAGGTCGTTGTTTTTGAAGTAGCCCAGTTGCAGCCTAAACAAATATGCTCTAGATAGGCACACGTACCAACCTCTTCAAAAAGGTTTAGAATGTACAAGTACCTGTATCTGTGCAATCCCAAACTTGGTGCAACACCTTTTCAAAATGTTGAGAGCCGCCACTATGCTGCCTTATTGTTCAGGTACAGCAAGTATTTTAAGAAAGGGTTAAAAAGTGGTCATATTGCTGTAAGAAATTGGGTGTAGGGGTGGAAGCCCCACTCAGGCAGCAACCACAGTCCTTGTGTGAACCACAAAAGTCACCAAATTAACCTGTGTTTCACCCTCTGATAGCTTGGAGCAAAAGCAGTCAGGCATAACTTAAATGCAATGTGTAAAGTATTTATGCAGTACACAAACAGTAATAAAGTGGAAACATAACACAAGAAAAATCACACACCAATATAGAAAATCGAATTCAGCAAAACAGGAGAGGTGAAGGCATAAAAGTTTGGGGTGACCCTGCAAAGAGGGTCAGGTCCAACAATTGCTCAGACTGAAATGCTGTCTTGATGGTGCCGTTCAATATAAAAAACTAAGAACACCCGTTACTTGGGACATGGAGATTGTTCCGCTATAACAATGATTCTTAGCCTTTGACTGCTCTGGGCCTCCACTGAATCATTACTAGAAGTTGGAGACCCCCAGCCTAAGCAATTTCTACAATTTGAACCTCAAAACAATCCCTAAAAATACAAAAACATGTATATACCAAGCACATGTCCAAATATTGAAACATTTAGTTTAATTCACAATCAAATTTGGAAAGGTTTTAACATTTTCAGTTTTTCTTCTTTATTTGTATATACTTTTTATAATTTTATTTATGAATTTTAATTTTATTTAATTTTGTAAAACATCTGCAGACCCCTGAAGAGGCCCCGTGGACCCCCAGGAGTCCCTGGACCATACGTTAAGCACTACTGCACTATAAATCTATTTATAAATGAGTATACCAAACTGGGTTGCTTGAGCAAAATTATCTCTGTACGGAATGTGAATCTCCAGGGTTTTTTCAAATCTTTATTACAGAATTCAAATATTCTATAACTGGAGCAAGTGAGAAAGTTGTGTTGTTCTAACTAGTGTGTATGATCAGAGGCATTAATATTTGTGAAGCTTCTTTAGAACTTACTAATAAAATGTTTATTTCTTGCTTCATTTGGTTTGCTTTGAGAGCGGCCTCATCACTCTATATTATATAATTACGAAATGAAAGGGGATGAGGTGAGAGAGAGATGAAGGGTTGCCCAGAGGAGCTCATGTGCTGTGAGAGAGGCAGCAGAAAGCCGATAAAAAGCACAGAGGGGAAGGCAACACCCTACGAGTCAACACCGGCGACCGCCACGGGCGGAGTGCCGACAGGGGACGCGGGAGAGGCTACGGGGGCCAAAGTACTCTGGCGTAGGAGGTAAGAGAAGAGGGGGACCCAGATGTCAAGCAGGCGGGAAGCAGCCGGCATTAAATCCCAGAATTCGGCTAAAAAGCTTCTGACAGCGAGCAGTGTCCTCAAGCCAAGTGCTAACCATGGGCTCGGGTCTCCGACCCCAGTGTATGGCAACCCTACGCCGAGCAAGAACGAGCAGCATAGCCGTAAGTCGGCGGGAGGCGTCTGGACAATATTTCACAAAACCTAAAAGACATAGCAGCGGGCAGGTGTAACTGGTGTAGAGGTAATCTCCGTGATTGCGGTGCACGTAGTCTGCTAATATGCAGAGACCTTTGGGCAGAGCCAAGCAAGATGGGAAATGTCAGCAGCCGGGGCTGAGCAGCAGAGACACCTATCGCTGGGAGTGAGGCCCATTTTGTGCAGCTGGACGGGGGAACGGTACAGTCTATGCAGATATTTAAAATGTATGAGGAGCAGGTGGTAGTTAGGGGCAGCAGTTTGGTCTGCTTGCAGCAGTACAGCCAGCCTTCATGCTAGAGATTGGATCCAGGTCCTCGATCCAAGCCACGTGGGTATGGTCAGTGGAGATCTGGGATGCCGCCAGAGTGAGGTCATAAAGTCGAGAGACAAGTTTGCGTGGGGAGGCGTAAGTGTATGCAAAGTTGAGGGCAGTCAAAGGAGGAGGGGGCTGAGGAAATGCGGGGTGCAACCCCCTGCAGGATGCTCTAAGTTGGTAATACAGTAGAGAATCCAAGGGGCCAGACTCGGCTGGAAGGGACAAAAAGCTGCCGGTCGGATAGAGGTCGGACAACGTGGACAGCCCCAGGTGCATCACGCGTTTGGCCATCCCGGTGGTTTGCAAAGGGGGAATACCAGATTGTGTGCGAGGGGCATGGCATTGGCTGAGAGCATGCTAGCGCCGGAGTATCCACGAAGGCCGTTTCAGGCCCATCGCAGGGTCCCCACGGTGTCAATCTCGCTGTGCAGGGGTTTTACAGGGGCAAAGATGGCGGTCTAGAGCGGCCAGCGAGCTGCAAGATCAGCTTCAACCATAACTTGGGGCTGGAAAGGAGTCAGGTGTAGCCAGAGGTGAAGAAAGCTGGCCTGAGTGCCAAGAGCATATAATTTGAAATCTGGGGAGCCCATTCCGCCACACAATGAGGGAAGCCTGAGGATACTGTAAACGATTCTAGGCTGACGCAGGCCCAGACAAGAGAAATAATAAGGGAGCAAAGTTTACAAAAAAAGTGACCTGTGAGAGGGGTGGGAATATTCAGAAACAAATAAAGAAACTTTGGGAGCACCACCATCTTAGCGATGGGTATGCGCCCCTCCAGAGACAAGGGTTGGTGCCGCCAAAGGTGGATCTTAGTTTCAAGCCAGTCAACCGCCTGTCCAAAGTTGGCCTTCCAGAGTTCATCCACGTCCCGGCTGAGCCAGATGCCCAGATATCAGGTGGGCCCGATGCCCATACAAACGGATACTCTGGGGTGAAGGGAATAGTGGCGTCCATCAGGGGAAAGAGAATGGATTTACCCCAGTTGACCTGGATCTCAGACAGACCCCCGAAGCGCACCACCTCGCGGACCATGGGGCCCAGGTTTTCTTGGGGATTGCGGACATAGATTGTGATGTCGTCCGCATACATGGAGACAACTAAGGCTCGGGCCGCAAAGCCAAGACCCCTGTGGGTGTGATGCTGCCAGAGCCTAACGGCAAGGGGCTCCATAGCTACAGCAAAAAGCATGGATAAGAGAGGACATCCCTGCCTAGTACCCATAGTGACGGGGATAGGCTCTGTGATTTGACCATTGATCCGGAAGCGAGCCGTAGGGAGGGGATAAAGAAGGTGGATTTTGCGCAGAAAGACCGGGCTAAAGCTTAAGCGAGGGATAAGATAGAAGAGGAAGGGCCATTCAAGAGTATCGAAAGCTTTGGTAGCTTCCAGGAGGGCAGTCACGGCCGGGATTGCGGGGTTGGTTTGATGGAGAACGGCAAATATAATCTGGAGATTATGCGACGTGGCGCAGCCCGGAATAAAACCGGACTGGTCTGGGCGAGCTATCAGGGGCATGAGCAGAAGGAGATGGAAGGCCAACAGCTTAGTGAAGATCTTATTATCTGTGTTAATGAGGGACAGAGGGCGGTAAGAATCTTGGAGCTCGGGGGACTTGTCCGGCTTCAAGAGAAGCGTTAGCAGGGCCTCGCGAAGCGAAGGAGGAAAATAGCCGCACTCAAAGGAGTCGTACAGAGTTGCGAGATGCGGGACCAGGAGAGGCACAAAGGCTTTGTAAAAGGATGCAGGCAGTCCGTCAGAGCCCGGAGCCTTTTCTCCAGGTAGACCATTATTAGCAGCCAGGATCTCCTCCTTAGAGAAGGGTTCGTCGAGATACTCCTGTGGCTGTTGCCCAGCCAGAGAAGCTCCAAAGTGTTGAAATATTGGTATGAGTTGAGAATAGAAGGTGGTGAATCTAGCCACCACCTCCTCAGGAGAGGTCGTTCTGTCCGGGCCACCGTCCTGGAGCGCTGTAATATAGGAGGCAGCGCAAGGTTGGTGTAGGAGATTGGCCAAAGTCTTGCCCGGGCGATCCCCCTCGCCAAAATGGCGCGCCCTCGCCTCTCTGCCCAGGAAGGAAAGTTTCCTGTTAGCCTCATCATTTAAGTCAGAAAGTTTGATTTGAAGCTGCGCTAGTGTGTCAGGGTTAGGGCTAAGAGAATGCGAAGAGTCAAGAGCCTTGATTTCTCCCTCCAGTCGCTTAAGGGTACCCCCGAATAGAGCGCAGTATTCCAGACTGCTTAGAGATACATTTGCCCCGTATCACCACCTTAAAGCCTTCCCAGAGAGTGGAAGGACAATCAACAGAGCCTGTGTTGAGTTCATATAGTTCACAATAGCAGTTTGGATCTCATCGCAGAACACTGTGTCCCGGAGTGGATTAGGGGGCAGCCGCCAGGCAAACATATGCCGTGGGGCATGCGGGAGAGCAAACTGAGGAGGACGGGAGCATGGTCAGAAAGAGTGCTCGCCATATGTTCTACAGAGATGATCCAAGCAAAAGCGTCCGTAGTAGTGATCCAGAGGTCCTGGCGGGACCAGCAGCCAAGAAAGCCCATAACGCAAGTGCCCTCGCACGCCCCGGATGGGTATGTCTCCACGCATTGAGAAGTGAGTTGTTGGTGAGTATGGAGTGGAGGAGAGAGGTAGCGCGTGGGTGCAGAGCGCGGGGCCCAGAGCGATCAAGGGTGGCCGAGGGTATAATGTTGAAATCGCCCGCCCCAGAGCAGTGCGACAGGACCCAGGGAAGAGATATGTTGTCAAACCTGCGCAAGGAATTCAGGGTCATCGGAGTTGGGGCCATATCGCTGTAAGAATCAGAGGTTGAGCAAGGAGGGTGCCACGCAAAATAACAAAGCGCCCCACAGGGTCCGCAATGGCCTGAGATGTATGCCAGTGAAGCCCTTTGCGCAGTTATTATTATTATTATTTGATTTTATAAAGCGCGTAGTCACCCGTAAGTATCCCAGCGCTAAGATCCCAACAGCTAAGGGTAACAGGGGAGGAGAGGGGGAAAGGCAGATCAGGGGAAAAGGTGCGTTTTCAGCCGCTTCCTGAATCGGAGATAGTCTGGTTCCGTCCTGAGGTCACGGGGGAGGGAATTCCAAAGGCGGGCTGTATTGACAGAAAAGCGCCGTCCTCCCGTGCGCACCTTCTTCACTCTGGGGATGGTAATAAGGTATTCCTGATCAGATCGGAGGGATCTTGAGGCTTTGTAGGCCCTGATGAATTTTTTTAAGATCGGGGGTCCTTTATCCTGCAGGAGTTTGTGAGACAGACAGAGAGCTTTGAACTTCACTCGCTCTCTCACTGGAAGCCAGTGGAGATGTTTCAGGGCTGGTTTGGCCGAAGATCTAGCCGGGGTATTGGTGAGGATCCGGGCGGCGGCGTTCTGGATCCTTTGCAGTTTATTGAGGGTTGCCTCGGGAGCACCCAGATAGATGGTATTGCTGTAATCCAACCTTGATAAAATAAGGCCCTGGATTAACAGTTTCTGGGAGGCAGGAGGAAGTAAGGGCAAAATCTTCCTGATCGATTTGAGGAGCCCAAAACAAGTCCCAGCGATTTGTTTGGCTTGAGTCTTGAAAGACAGGTCTTTTTCAAGCCAAATTCCCAGGCTCTTGATCTCAGACTTAGGGGCAGGGGGTTCACTCAAGCAAGGGGGCCAGATGTTCTGAGAAAGGGAGAGCCCCTTCTGGCCAAGGAGGAGAATATCTGTCTTTGAACCATTAAGTTTCAGTGACGAGCTATTCATCCATCCTTGTATTTCTGCTAGACAATTATATAGATCCGATGGTTCTTGGTTTGGGTGAGATAAAGACACCACTAATTGAGTGTCATGAGCGTAGCTGATGACTTTCACTCCGAACGGGTTGACTACCTCCTCCAATGGGGACATGTAGACATTGAATAATGTCGGGCTTAGAGATGAGCCCTGGGGCACGCCGCATTGGAGGGGGGTTTCGGAAGAACGGGTGTCATTCTCCCAGACCTGAAAGGAGCGCTGGCCAAGGAAGGATGTGAACCAGGTCAGCGCAGTGCCCTCAACCCCGATGTTCTTGAGTCGCTGACCCGATGGTTGACGGTGTCGAAGGCCGCACTAAGGTCCAGGAGGATCACTGCCACTGATCCTCCCGCGTCCAAAAGTGCTCTGGCCTCCTCCACCGCTGCGAGTAGGGCGATGTCAGTGCCCTGCCCTGGGCGGAATCCAGTTTGCGAGCATCTGAGCAGATTGTTGGTTTCCAGATACTGCAAGAGTTTTTTGTTCACTAGCTTTTCAGCGATTTTGCTGGTTCCAGGGAGGAGAGAGATTGGCCTGTAATTGCCTAAGTTCAAGGGGTCCAGAGAGGGTTTTTTAAGTAGCGCCTTAACGACGGCCGCCTTCCAACTGGGGGAACTTTTCCCTGGAGCAGTGAAGCATTTATGAGATGAGTGAGTGGAGGGACGATGGTAGGGGCCACTTTTTTAAGGAAGCGTAGAGGGACAGGGTCCCTGGGGGATCCGCTTTTGATGGTGTCAAGCGTGGTTAAAACCTCTTCAACAGTCACTGGTCCCAGAGAGATTAGACGGGGGGAGGTGGGGTTTGCATTAATACCGTCTTCCTCACTGAAATTAATAGGTGGAAGAGAAGCAAGGATTTTCTGAATCTTCTCCTCGAAGAATTTGGCTAATTTGAGGCATTTTTCTTCAGCTGCCTTGGGGTCTGGCCGAATCTTTGGTACAGGATCAGGAGCTTTAAGTAGTTCTTTTAAAATAATGAAAGTTTCCTTGCTGGAGCAGGAGGCGTTTTCAATCCTTTCCTGAAAGAATGTACTTTTGGTATTGCGAAGCGCGGACTTATAGTTTTTTAAGGAGGTGCGGAAAGCGTCTTTCTTGACTATCGATTTATCCTTCCTCCAGGAGCGCTCCGTTCTTTTACACTCCTTCCGTAGGAGATTAAGCTCAGGAGTGTACACTCTTTTGATTCGCCTGAGGGTGGAAGATTTGGGGAGAAGTTTGTCCAGTGATGTAGTGAGCCAAGAGTTGAACTGATTATCGGCGTTGACTGGGTCTGAGATTGGAGGGGGGAGAGAGGCCCTGAGAATGGTAGTCTATTCGTCTGGCACAAGTTTGTGCCAGCGACGGTCAGTTACCCGGATTTTGGTCTGTTGATTGGGTGGAATGAAAAGATGCCAAAAGATAGGTATTAAAAAGTGGTCTGTCCAAGGAAGGGGGAGGGGGGTGCAAGTGGTGATGTCCGTGATGTTGGTAAAAACGGGGTCCAAAAGGTGTCCTTTGTCGTGGGTAGGTTCTGAATTAACTAGCCGAATGTCGAAAGACATAAGGTCAAGAAGAAGTTCGGACGCAGTTAGGTCTTTGGAATCTGATAGATGAAGATTAAGGTCCCCCAAGATGAGAAAGTTGGGAGAGGAAGTTGCTATCTGAGTGACCGTGTCAACAAGAGCGCTTGGGAATTTCCCTGGGGTTCCCGGCGGGCGGTAAATCAGCAGCCCCGTGAGGGAGTGTGCGGGGGATATTTGTAAAGCAAAATGGCAGCTTTCACAGTCTTCGATATTGGCATTACTAGATCTACATGCAAATTGTTCTCTGTGAATTATCGCGAGGCCACCTCCTCTGCCGAGGGGTCTTTTTTGGGATTGAATTAGATAGCCTGGAGGTAGAGCGTTGACAATATCAGAATCAGACCAAGCAGTGAGCCAAGTTTCTGTAAGAAACAAGACGTCAAAGTGTTGATCCTGAATCAGCAGGTTAATTTCATGGGCGTGTTTAGGGAGGGACCGACAGTTGAGGAGGCCCAGCTGTAGGCCGTGATTTCCTGGGGTGGTGATGTCCGGGTTACATAGTCCACAATTGATGTAGGGTTTACCTCCAGGGTTTTTGGACGGGTTGAGAGCTAGGAGCCTATCACTCGTATAAACCCGTCGGTCATCATGAGGAACGGGCAGAGTAACTGGGCCTGGGCCCGGACGGGCTTGCCTTAGGCGCGCCTTCGGCGCGCCCGCTGCGCCCGTCCGCTGCGCGTACGTGGAATGCACATCTTTTTGTGGATGGTTAGGGGTGTGGCCTCGAGAGAGTGGGCGTGGCCTGAAGACCGGCTCACTCGCTGATGGCGGCGATGTCAATTACAATCCCGGAGCAGCGTTTATCTCGGCTGCGCGGGTGTGACGAGGTGAGACTAAGTGCCCCAAACAGAGTGCAGACAAGGGGAGAGTGGTGGGTTTTAAAATCAGAGTAAACATACAATTTTTTAAAAAATACGATATTCATTGACAGAGCTCCCGGCTGTGCCTCAGGAGTAAGGGATCTGCATGAGCTTGCAGTCAGCTCAGTTAAGTAGGCGGAGGGGGCGTGGCCTCGAGAGAGTGGGCGTGGCCTGAAGACCGGCTCACTCGCTGATGGCGGCGATGTCAATTACAATCCTGCAGCAGTAGGATGGACACCCCACGAGAGTAACAAGATTAGAAGGAAGAATTAGTTTCGCCCCAATGACTGGAGAGAAGCCTGGAGGACGTGGCGGGCAGCAGGTGGGTCTCCTGGAGAAAACAGATGTCAACCTTATGGCGGACGAGGTGGGCATGTACTAAATGGGCCTTACAATGGAGGCAAATTTCGGATAAAAACAAATGCAAAGTGGAGGCCATATGTGATAGGGAGTCAGTGCAGAAGTCAATGTAACAGATGACATAGTACAGAAAAAATCACAATACATAAAAACCAACAACCTTCGAGGAGGAGGCAACAACCCCAATGAACCCCCCCACCACCCACACCAACCCGCCCAATTAGGTTGAGAAACCATCCCCACCCACCCAATAGAATCCCAACAGGGAAAAGGAGAATCAAGAAGAAACAATAGCAAAGTGCATAGCACCCCCCAACCCACCACCCACTCCAACCCCCCAATCAGATTGAGATCCCGATCCCGCCCACCCAAGGAAAACCCAACTGGGAAAGGAAGAAGCACAAGACCCAAAGAGAGTCATCCCATGGAGGCATGGCTCTACCAGGCGTACACCCCCGCCACAAGGACAGGGTGGCCAAGCCACGGAGAGAGGCAGACAATAATTATTATAGTACAAAAAAGTATAAGGTGCTGCCCCCCTACACCAAGGGAGCATCACCACAGAGCATAGCGAAAAAGGAAACAGCAATGAGCATTTGAGGGCCATCAGCATTTACAAAGGTAAAGTCAAGGGAGGAACAATGGTGAGAGTCATTCATTAGCCCTCGTGCCACACCCATCTTCTGGGCTGGAACTGGGTGAAGGCAAGCGCTGCTGCTTGTCCAATTTTTTCGCAAATGCCAGAGCAGCTTTCGGCTCGGTGAAAATATGCATATGTGCACCACTTTTGACATGCAGCTTGGCCGGATAGGCGAGGGAGTAGGAGACTTCACGCTTCTGGAGCAATTGCTTGGCCGGGAGGAATTCCTATTGGGTGGGCTGCACCACCATGGTGTAGTCGGGGTAAAAGGCAAGGGAATTTCCCTGATAGCGGACCTCACCTTTATCCCGGGCAGCACGGAGAATCGCATCACGGTCCCTAAAGTTTAGCAATTTAGTGATGATTGGGCAGCAGGTAGGCCGGGGACCGGCCGTGGACCCAGCGAATGGTGCAAACGCTCAACACTAAAGACGGAGGACAGGACATCACCAAAGAGCTTTCGAAGAAGTTGCACGACAAAGTCCTCCATTTTGGTGATGTTGGAGGATTCGGGCAAACCCATAATGCGAAGATTGCTCCTGCGGGAGCGTGCTTCCAAATCCTCATTTTTATTTTTGATAAGTTCTAGCACTTTATGCTTCTGAAGGAACTTCTGATGATCACCAGCCATAGCGTCCTCTACATCCGAGGCCCTTGCCTCTACCCGCGCCAGCTGCTTGTCATGAGAGTCCACCCTGGCCTTGACTGTGTCCAAACGGGCCGCAAGCTTGTCGAGCTGCGTAACAAAACAGAAATACCAATACTGCAAATTTTACTCTGAGATTGATGAACTTAATATAGTGAAACAAAACACCATATTGACAAGACTACTTTTTTTGTCTGAATTAAATCTTTATATTTATACTTTTTTTCAAAAAACCAAATTTTTCATTTTTTATCGCATTAACACATAAAATACAAAAAACAAATGAATTTGTTACATATCACATATATATTACAAAATTACAAGTATACAGTCATAATCTCCAATCACACCTTCCACACACACATTCACCCAGACTCACTAGAGTCACTCATACTTATTATTTACACAATATACATTTTTTACAACCGTTATGACAATAATCAATGAATTCAAATCAATGGCAACCTTGGAATAAATTCCACTTTTTTGAACATTTGGTATTTTTTCAAATTTCCTAAGGTCGCAAAAAGGCTGGTCTACGCGTTTCGAACACCCTTAGTAGCGGGTGCTCTCGTCAGGACCACATATCTGAAAAACATAGGGTAGGTGTTTTAGGGTCAGAGCTAGAAGCACGTCCTGAAAATAGCATGGGCGCTAAACACTAGTTCTTACCTCTGCCTTTTGATGAAACGAGGTGAGAGGAGAAATCTGCAAATGATCAGACAGGAGAAAGAGCGGTCTAAGTATGCCACAATCAACACCAGTTAGTTTCTACCAATAGCCATGTCCGTCGCTTGCCAATGCAACCATACATACTTACATTCATAAGATCTTGTGTACTGCCTTGAATGAGATGTGTTGAATTAATTAGATTGTGCCTGCATGAGAAGAATTGGAGGAGAGCGTCAGTTATGACTGTTCTCTTATATTCGGGAGGTCAGGGAAAGAGGGTCTACCTAAGGACTTACTTGTGTGCGATACACTGATGTTTGTATTCTTTAACGTCCAATTGAATCTGTGTTCTAGAAAAAACGGAGAGTACGAAGAATGATGTTAGGGGCCAGGACGCATTGGTTTAAATGCCTAGCGAAAGCATAGAAATGCCGTAGTGATTCTTACCGATTAATTCAGCAGTTGCGTTCTCAAATATCCGTCTGGCTCGATTTGATTTTTTCTTAGCGGATTTCCGGTGTCTTAGATAGTTGACATTGCGCCGACGTCAGATGACGGCGGTTGCTCCTAAGACTTCTGGGAATTGTATTCCGAAGTGGTTGTATGCAACCTAGACGTTCATATAAGTAATCAAACACACAATAAATACGAAGGATGTGTCACAGTCATGGATCTAGGTCCATTGACAGTTTTTTGAGGGAATATATCAAAATTGGGTTAATAAAACGGACTCCTGGTAGTCAGAGATCCGCCGGTATCCAACTGCGGCGGTTTGCTCTTTAGGCTTGTGGGAGTAGTGATTGTATTTCGACATTTTTCTCATAAGTACCCTGTTGTGTAGCTCCAATTATTAAGGTTACTGTGATCCATATTGAAGCTAACTCTTGTGGTATGAAAATAGTTGTATTGGAGTATAGTGTTGTGAGTCATGGTCTGCTGGCAATTATTTAGAGGGTGGGTGTGAACTATATTGACACTGCGGACGTTAATACTGGACACTTTCTGGAAGATTATGATAGCTTGTATATTTCTGAAATTTCGTTGAGGCCATCTACTGCTGTATTGAATTTTATGATGAGCATGGCTTCTCGTCTAGCGAATTTCTCTTCCATATCTCCTCCTCTGGGATCTGATTCAATTTTTGATAACACTGTCCATTTAATCTCTGATTCACTATGATTTTTTGCCTTCCAATGGTTTACTAAAGGTGCTGTCTGTACGTTGTTTTTAATTCGTGATTTATGTTGGGTGATTCTGCTTCTTACTTCTTGGTTAGTTTTTCCAATATAAACCATATCGCACGGACAACGAATTCCGTAAATAACATAGCGCAATTTACAATTAGTAAATACGTCATGTTTCCAGAAGGTTAGTTTGTGTTTGAAGAGTGTTCCTTCTTCTGTAGTGGGGCAGCATACACAAGTACCACATTTGTGGTGGCCTTGAACTGGAGGTAAGCTCAACATAGATCTTATACATGGTTCTTTCTTTTGAGGGAGAGTTGCTCGGACCAAATGGTTCGCGATATTCTGATCTTTTTTGAAAGCGAACAAGGGTTTTTCTTTTAGTGACACATCTAAATTTTCGACCAAGTGCCAATTTTGATTTATCACCTTTTTAAGGAGATTCGAGTTTGGACAAAAAGTTGAAACACATACGATTCTCTTCAATGGCATTTTTTCTTTTTTCTTTAAAAGTTCCTCTCTTGGTGTCCACCAAGCTCTTTTCATAGAGCGCCTCAGTAGTTTTTTAGGACCTCGTTCTAACAGATTTTGTGTTAGATGGTTTGCATGAATCTCATATTCATCTTTGAAGTGACAATTCCTTTTTATTCGCAAATACTGACCGAACGGTAGGTTTTCCTTTAGGTTCCTAGGGTGGTTGCTCTCAAAGTGTAACGCTTTATTACGATCGGTCGGTTTTTTTGTATAGTGTAGTGACCAGTTTTTTGTCCGATGGATAGACTTCTACATCCAAAAAGGCCAATTTTGTTCGAGAATAGTTTAGACTGAATTTGATTTCGTGGGTACGATTATTGAGCCATTCATGAAATTGTAATAGTTCATCTTCGCCACCTGTCCAGACGGCGAACACGTCGTCAATGAAACGACTCCAGTGCAAGATGTATTGTGCAAACGGATTGTCTTTGTAAATAAACTTATCCCCTCAAATTTAGACATGAAAAGAATGGCCAATTCAGGAGCAAAGGGGCAGCCCATCGCTACACCCCCTGTTTGAAAGAAAAATTCGCCATTGAAGTTAAAATAGTTTTTCTTTAGGGCGAATGAAGCCAGCTCGATAATGAATTCTGTTGGCATTCTAACTGGTTTTTCTCTGGTCTCCAAAAATGATGCAATTACCTCTAAACCTTCGGTTTGCGGTATCTGAGTATATAATGAAGTCACATCTAATGTGACCAAAAAATGTGCACCTTCATTAAAATCAATGGATTCGAGGTTGTTAATGAAGTCTGAGGTGTCTCTTAAATAAGATTTCACCTGGGGGAGGAATGGTTTAAGGAAATGATCCACAAATTTAGAGATTGGTTCTAGTAAAGAATCACAATCCGATACTATCGGTCTACTTGGTGGCACTGATTGATCCTTATGAATTTTTGGAAGGATATAGAATTGGGGAATCCTTGGATATTTGCATTGAAGAAATTCAAATTCCTTTTTCCCTAGTAGTCCATCTGTGAATCCCTTTTCCAAAATTGGCTTCAAATGGTTGTTTAATTCTGTCGTTGGATCTTTTGAGACTTTCCTGTAGCATTTTTGATCATTAAGTTGTCTCATAACTTCGGTGATATATTTTTCCGTGTCCCAAATAACTATTGAACCCCCCTTGTCTGCCTGCTTAATGACGACTGTTGTATCGTTTTTTAGAGTTTCCAGAGCTACTTTTTCAGATTTCGAGATGTTATATTTTATCCATTTTTTCTTCTTTTCCATGTTGTTAATTGCTGAAAGTATTGTTTTTTCAAAAGTAATTACTTTTTGGGGGATTTTGTTCGAAGGAGGACAAAAAGAAGATTTCTTTCTTAGACCTGTCGTTTCCATAGGTTGGTCAATAGCTGCATTGGCAAAGAATGTTTTTAATTTTATCTTGCGGCAAAATTCAGTGGCTTCCGTCTTTAATTTTACAAAATTGGTATGTTTTGCTGGAACAAAGGTTAACCCCTTTTCCAGAATGCTCATTTCTCCATTTGTTAAGATTTTGTTGGAAAGATTATGTATAGATGATTTTACCAATTCTTGTAATTTTGCCGGCGCGTCGACATTTCCCATGGCTGCTGATTGTACCTGGGGCGTCCTCTTGTTTGCGGTTGGCCTCTCCCTAAAAAAGGCTGTTGTTGTTGTTGAAAATTGCCTCTTTGTTTGCCGTTACGACGTTTGTCGTTGATATCACTTTCACTGCCACTAGAGGACGAAGTATCTGAGAAAGTGATTAAAAATTTTGATGATCGGCCTTGGAATTCTCCTAGATGGCGTCTGGATTCTGGTCTTGAATAAAAATCCTGCTGAAGAAATGGGTATACTTTCTCAAATGAGAAGTTCCGTTTATCTTTTTCAAACTGATTACTCTTTTGGTTTATTGTGAAGTCTTTGAAATCTAATATTTCCTTGTCAACTTTCTCAAGGAGAGTTTTTGCATCCGTGATCAGTTGATTTGATTTAATCTCTGATTCTAAGATTTCTATTTCTTTCAATTGTTCAACGGAAAGTCTTTGAGCCGTCTCTCTTGTAAGAACCATAAGGTCTCTGCTGCACTTAGTTTCAATGAAACTATATCCCTTCTTATAAATTGGATCTTCCGTGAAGATAACCGGAACGTTTTTAATTTGTAAGCCGCCAGGAATAGTTCCTGCTCTTAAATGTTGAAGAAGAAAGTGTCCATGTAGGTCCGTCCTGATCTGCTTTTTCTTTAATCTTAAAAGTTTTTCCGTTTCATTTTGATTTTTTGCTGAAATGCTTAGGGAAGCTGATGCAAAGACAGGTGGTGCTTCTAGCAATTTTTTAATATGATCCTCGCTGTACGCAAATGTTTGGTCTTCTGACATTATATGTATATATTTGACTCGTTTTTCTTATCACATCAACCATACACTGTGGACTAGCCACACCACTCACAACTAAATTCTATCACAATTAAATAACCTCAGACACCGGGCGCAAAACAACCTCGCAGAAAGCTTTCTGCCAGTAAATGTGAAACCAAAAAGAGGGTTTGGGCTCAATGCAGTAAGGCCAAGCCTCACTCAGTTGCGTAACAAAACAGAAATACCAATACTGCAAATTTTACTCTGAGATTGATGAACTTAATATAGTGAAACAAAACACCATATTGACAAGACTACTTTTTTTGTCTGAATTAAATCTTTATATTTATACTTTTTTTCAAAAAACCACATTTTTCATTTTTTATCGCATTAACACATACAAAAAACAAATGAATTTGTTACATATCACATATATATTACAAAATTACAAGTATACAGTCATAATCTCCAATCACAGCTTGTCGAGCTGAGCATTATGCCTGAGAGAGTAGCCTTTACATCCAGCATGATCGCTTTAAGGTCATCTTCGTGCGTAGGGCAAGAGACAGTAGCCTTTACATCCAGCATGATCGCTTTAAGGTCATCTTCGTGCGTAGGGCAAGAGTCTGATGAGGGAGTGGGTTCACCAGTGTCCAAAGCAGCGCCGTCTTGCCGAGTTGATCTGCGCTGGTCAAATGCCAGCTTGGGGTTTGCTTTTCCCATGAAGGGGCCACGAAGAAGGAAGGAGGCAAACCGGCAGCGCAAGGCACAGGCAGAAGCTGCAGATGAGGGACACGCCGGGCAAGGTACCAAAGCAGACAGCAAGTGCTCAATGCAGCGCCAGAGCCAGGCGTCCGTAGAAGATGGCCGCCTTCAGTAGAAAGGAGGAGTAGCCTCGAGTCCCCACTCGAGAAATAAATGGTGAGGGAGCAGGCCGCGGGGCAGTGAAACAAACAGGAGGCGACCTGGAGGCTTGAACCGGCCACCCTGGTAAGGAGCTAGCAATCACCGAGCAGACCCCCTGCAGCGATTGGAAAGCCACAGGGCCCTGGTGCAATGAGGACAGGTTATCAAGGCTGCAGTGCAGGGCTCACACAACGGGGGGCAGAGAGCAGCGGGGAAACATGGGGAGCGAGACGCCGCGTCGCAGGGCCCGGGTTCAAACGTGACAGGCAGTGAGGGTATGAGCGCCAGAGCAAGCGCTCGCCAGCAAGAAATGCGACCGCAGGCCCCACGGTACGACACATGCCATCCCAACCCTGCAGCTAATCGCCACACACACCGCACAGTCTTACCAGGCCAGGACCTCCAACAGGCAGCAGAAATCGGCCATGAGATGCCCCAGAGTCGGCGAAACAGTCCAGGTGGGATCGCGTCTCCACAGCACCGCGCTGGAGCCCCAAGCCGCGCACCGCCAGGAAAGCCCGGCAGACACACGCTGGCCGATGTCACAGTCCGTCCCTCTATGCCCGGGAGAGCACTGTCACCGGCAAAAGGATCGACAGGTGCCCAGTGATGCAGGGGCTATAATAAACAAACAGTATCCCAACAGGTACAGTTCATTTAGACAATTAAATATGATAGGTAATAAACATTATCAAGAAGAGAAACAAGAGACTCAATATATCCATTTCTAAGTGCCATGAGCATCATATTTATGTACAACACGGGAGATACAGGACATAAATAGTATCAGCACTGTGACTAAAAATATTAATACAACCCAAAGTGTACTTGGTGCAGAAGGGTGCAAGTGGTGTGCACAATAGCGACGCAAGTGACAAAGGTGCTCAGCGTGAACGGCGCAGGAAATACTGAGTGTGAAATATATACAGTGGTGGAATACAAAGTGACATGATCCTAAATTGGAACACAAATTCTTGATTTCTGAAGGTGGTCACAATGTAGATAGCGCCTTTTGAATTTAGCTGGGGAGTCGACGACGTTTCGATCCTGTTAAGTTAGGATCATCCTCAGGACAGGGTTGTTGGATGAGGCAGTGCTGCAAGGCATCTGTTGTGACTCGGGTAGGAGTCAGTCCTTAAGGGTGGCTGGGCCAATCAACGGGGGAGCGGCAATCTGGGCGGCATCTATTAAATCACACGGATGAATCGAGGGGACAGGATACGGTCGGCGGGCAGCGAAAATGTCCTCCGTCCGATTAGTGATGCGGTCGATCCTCGTGGGGATCGTCAGTGCAGAGAGTAAATCTCTCACGACGTATGTCTGCTTCCAAATGAGTCAGGAAACTGGGGCCCCACCGTTTAATGATATTGCTTGCAACTGAGGAGTTATGTGACCAATCATGGGAAGGAAAGTGATGTGGTTACAGAACTTCGAGGCAACTTGCAATATCCTTTTCACATATAGTACTGTGGCTTTTATTACTTTTAACACTTGGTCACACAATTGCTAGCTACTCCAACAATTCATTACATACTTGTCTTTTACACCTTCTAACAAAATAGTTTTTCTGGGTGAAGATAATGGTTACGTTTGCTAGCAAAGCCATACTAATGGTAATATACCAGGCTCATAGTAAGCAAATTCCTTTCCATTCCCCCTTGCCCTCACAATGAACAGGTGTTGTAGCGCACCATCTCCAGGAGCCCCCAGTTATTATTGGAGAATACAGGTGCTTATTGCTTTAAGAGGGTCAGGCGAACCCATACTTTTCTGGTGGGAACATAAACGTGTTTGCACCCATATACAGCACCACTGTTTCATAATTAATTGGGAACTTTGAACCTAACTTAAGTACCACAACCCTTTCTGTTAAATAATTTACGAGGAATTTTAAGCATAGGTATATCCATTAGTTGTTTATATATTCTTTGTATTCCCTGCATTTTCATAATACTTTTCTATTGCAGGGACTGGAGGTCGAGAAATTGAAACTGTGCAACTTAATAATTTTGAAAATATTTGACTACCTTCAAGAGAAATTGAGATTGTTCCACCATTCAAAGTGTCAACGTTTCGTCTGTTGAGCAAGCGATGGGTTAAAATTGGTTTCCCTTATTAATATAGTTTTCATTCACATTAAGGGATTTAATGTGATTAAAATACTACGATCGCACGAAATAAGCATTGTTATTGCTACTTATGCATTCTGGCCTAGCAGAATATTCTTTGTACATTTGTCACAGTATTTTACCGATTCAAACTGTTCCAGTATCGATATCAATGCACTTTAAAAGCATCAGAATTGAGTTTTTCTTTCTTTTTTTTTTGGAGCTGTGCTTTCTTCTGAATATGATGCTCACTCGCGGACATTTTGGGAAGGTCGGTAATGGCTTCAAATGCATTGACTAGGTTGTGACGAGCTGCAGGAGTAAAACAATATTTACTTTAATAGCTCGCATTTTGTCAGGGGGAGAGGGCCAGGGACACTTTAACAGGCAAGCGTGGCAGCGCGCTGCTGTGCTAGGGTTGAGGCGAGCGCTGGGCGGGTCGGAGGCAGGGCTGTCGCTCTTTAGCGGGCCACGCTGCAGGAGTAAGCCGTGTCTCTTTAGCAGGCAGACCCTGCCGCTCTAGACCAGCAGCGGCAATGTCCTCCTCTGACCGCCGCCCGCTCTCTACCCTGGAGCAGCCTGCCTGGGAGCTGCTGCGCCAAAGGCTGCGGGCTGTGCGGAGCTTCCTGTCAGTGGCTCTGCCCATCGCCAACGCGCACACGGGGGACTTCTACACACGCGGGGTGTGGGACGAGTTGGTGTGCTGCTCCCCCGAGGCCGTGCTAGCAGCCTTCACTCGGCACCACCCACCAGAGCAGCTGAGGCACCCCGAGCCCACACGGACCTGGGGTAAGTGCTTCTGGGGAGAATACACTGTTAGAAATGGGTAGGAGGGACTTTAAGAAAGTCCCACCTCTGCATACAGACACACTGCTTACGCCATGCTCTTCCGGGCACACTGTGCCTCGTTATATACCACTTCCTGTAACCGGGTCATAACACCAGCGAGCTTCGGGAGGCAGTCATAGATGCTGTGTGGCCCCATGGCAGCTGTGATAGATTTAGTTGATGCCAGGATTTTTTCGCCGGCAGTGTGATCGCTTCATTGCTTTCATTACTTTGGGAATACCTGCAATGCATTAAGTGAAACTACGAGCTCCAGCAAGCAGATGCTGTTTATTAAAAAGCCAAGGTTGCTCGGAGAGGCTGTTAACGTATTTTGACAATGTGAAATTTTAAATAATATTTGTGAGATATTAATTTTCATAATATGTATGAGCACAACCGATGAACTAATGATTATACACTTTTAATAGTAATGCGTAGAAGTGTGATTAAACACATAGTTTAGTATTGACATATTTTCGTAAAGACACCGTTTTATTTAAAAGAATACAATTTCTGTTGTTTTGCTTATTCTGCTGGTGCTCATTCTCCCTCCCAATCAATGCCCCCTATGAGATTTCTAACCCCACAGTTACCACGTAGCCCATAGCAATGTGACATCATTGGAAGATAATCCTTTATTATTCTTAGAAGTGGGCTGTGGTGTTATAGCCTTTATTTGTGACAATACAATTTCTGATTTGTCTATGTGCTGTCAGTGATCATGCTATGCTGAATCTTGAGTTTTCCTCATAGCTTTCGCTTAGTATATGTATTAAACCCGCAGGTTTTATGTGGCTAGAGTGATTTTTATTATTTTTTTCACACGGAACTCTGTCCTTTCGAGAGCGACTTTAATTTTTCTCACTAAGTGTTCGATTATTGAAAGACTTCCTTCTCAATTAAAAATGCTGTTAGTGTTCTTTAAGAACCTGACAAAATCGATACTGATTTTATATCTTCGTATCTGTGCCTTCATGGCGAGCAGCATTCATTATTTTGTATTGCATATTCTAATTTTTGTAATAAAACTTTTTATTGATCTAGAATTCAGTTCTTTAGTGGTCTCGGTCACTGTTTGGTTTACTTTGCTGCTACTTGTTTGGGACTGATGTTGGGTTAGGTGGTGTCTCTTAATGCTGGATCAAGTGTGTTGGAGTTGAATCGCCAGAGGTAAGTTTTGGGGTTGATCAAAATATTGGTGTTCATTAAATTATTGGGATCGGGCTTCCACACATTTAGTAGCAGAGGATGGTTGCATAAGAGTGCCTCCTAATGCTTGGGGATCCCTAGAGTTGCCCAAATGTATCCCCATGATTTTTGAGGTTTTAATTTCTGTACCAAAGGAAAAGGAGTTTTTGGAACTCTGCCAAAAGTTTTGTGTCATGGAGATTCTTAGGAAGTGACAAGCTGTTGTTCCTGTACAATACGGCGTGAACGTTTGAATTGGGAGAATTGATTTTTTGTAATGCTTTAAAAAAAAGGGAGTTTGAGAGATGAAATTCTGTTTCTGTTGTGAGTTGTTTAGGTATGTGATGGTGATTATGGGTTCAATTGCTGTATTTATTACTGTTGTGTTGTCTTATTATTCATATTTCTTAAAAGCAGGTGAGGTTTTTTGGTTGGTTTGGTTATCAAATTTCTCAAAATCAAAGATCTCGAGATATTGACAGCACTTGTCTATAATTGCTGGTATGTGGACCAAAGCACAGCTCACATATTGATAGGGATTCTTAACTAGTTCATTTTTTTCTACGATGTATGCCTATTTCTGGTTGGTGTATATTTTTTTTGTGCACAGAGCAAGTGCACTGACTAGGGTGGATTGCTGCTGGGCGGAGATCTACCTAGTGTGAATCATGGTTTAAACTGAGCTTTTGTTTTCTGTTCTTGATTTGGAGTTTTGTTTGTGCTTCTGAAGTTTCATGGTTTTGATTGAATTGATCGATTTTCCTTTCTTTCTAGGGTAACCAGACAATTACTTTATTTAGTTCAATTCAATTCAAAAGATACTTTATTCGGTTTAAATCACAAAAACCATAAAAGTGTACAAGCATTAAAACAATCCATCATCCGCCCATAAAAAATATAGCAGCTAACATGGATAAAAACAGAAATATACAAAGTGTAAAGTTTTTTCCTTTTAAAAACAACAAAATGTACATTAGTGCCCTATTTAGTTATTTGAGTTTAAAGAGGCTATGCAGTTTTCTGAATCATGGATAAGTTGTGATGTGATTCGTTGCTCAGCTAGGGAGCCGCTCTTTGATTAGTGTTCTGATTTTTTGCTGATGAATCCGCACTGTGATAGGGTGACCCATCAAAGAGCCTTGCTGGGACTTGTCATTGTTTGCTAGGTTGTTTGTTGTGATTTTGAGTTGATCTTGTGGGTTGTTTCGATTGAAAAAAAGAATGGGAAGCTTGTCGGTAAAGCCTAAGGTAACTGTAGTATCCAGGGAGGGTCAGAACAGACCTACAGAATGAACACTAGCCTATGAAATGATGAAAGAGATTGGGTACTAAACGTGTACCTGAATTTTAGATTGGAATGAATATACCACACACAATGAAGCTCTACAATTTCCAATAGAGGGTACTTTTAATGTCAGAAAACTATGTTTCTTGAGACAAACTATAGACGACACAAAGCCAATGCCTAGACCTACACAGTTACAAGCATATGACAAGCGGGATCGCATGGCTACAGAAAAAGAAAGCAGGTGAAAAGCTTGTTTTGACAGAGGCTGGAGAATAAAATGAATAAACAAGAGAAAACTTGGAGAGAGGAAATGATAGACCGTGTGAAAACGTTCCTTACTATAGTCACAGAAAAAGAAGAGCAGGATAAAGATAAAACAGAAATTAAAATTGAACATGTTGCTTGGGTTTAAGATCTTTAAAAAAAAAATAAGACAAGAGGCGTTTGGCAAAACAGGAACATTTTGTTTAACTAAACCGGGAGAACAGTTACAGGCACTAAGTGTGAGAACTGTCACGATTTACATTTGGTAGATGTCCTTATATACAAAAAATGACAGATCATAAATGTTTCTGTCATACCATATATGGTGAGGAATATTTGTTGCTGCCTTTGGAGTCATAAATGAATGGTCAAATGGTTACTACAGGTGGGTCGTGAACGCATTGGTGGCCAGCACAGGTGAACGCGGCGGGCTGGGAGGCGGTGGAAGTCGACAGATGACAGAATAGGTATAATTAAATAAATAATACCTATTTCGTGGTCTGTCGGCTCCCGCTCCCCGCCGCGCCCTGCCCCATCGCACTGCACTTATCTGTGAACATGACCAGCTTGCAAAGGTAAACAATGTTTACCACAAATCTTTCTCCCCGCAGGGATTCCGCATACCATTACTCCGCACGTCAGAACAATGACTTGCGGAGGGGGTGAAGGTGTTGGATTGAAAATCCAACACCATCCCTATTTTCCGCACAGACTGGAGCTGGAATAGTAAATTATACTATTCCAACATCCAGCGCCCCTCCCTCTGCAAGTCGTTGTTCCGACTTGCGGGGTAATGGTATGCGGAATCACAACACAGTCGTTGTAACAACCGCCTTGTGATTCCCTGCGGGGAGAAATACAGCGGGATAATAACAAACATCCGCTTGGGAAGCACGTCATCACTACATGTGCTGGGTCCTGATTAACTATGCATTCTTAACACATGTGGCATCTGACTTTGTGTTGTTTTTAGGAGCGCGTGTACCCCTACGGCCATATGTGTTTTATTGCGCAATCTCCCCTGACCATTATAGTGTCACTGTGCTTATCTGTGGAATTGCAAAAAGAACAATGGAATGATATAACACTGAACAATGTCACTCACTCACCCCAGTACAGAGATCTGGGTCTAAATCCATTGTTTATTTGCTCCCCATGCCATTCCATTTTAAAGCTACATTCAGCTCAGTCTTGACCATGCTCCAATGGAAACAGTCCATACCGAATTGCCAGGCCAGGTCCTCCATTGACCGGAAACTAGCATCCTGGGATCAGTTTCAGGGTATCACCGCTCATCAGCCAGTGGCATGGAGAGCATGTGACCCACGTGTGGGCATACCCATCCCACTTGGGGTGACAAATGCAAAAAGAACAATTGATGGACAGAATGTTCAACAATGTCAAACATTAACTCCAGTACAGAGATTTTGGCCTAAATCCATAGTTTTTAACCCAGATCTCTTGATTGGGGGTGAATGTTGGATTTGTTCCGCATTCAGTACACATTTGTGTGTCTTTTGCTTTCTCCCCCTAAGTGCGCCGGGTATGCCCAGATGTGGGTTCCAGGCTCGCTGTGCCACTGGATTGAAACTAGCCTGGCCGATGAGGGTTGATACCCTGAAACCAGTCCCAGGATGCTTGTTTCTGGTCCAAGGAGGATCTGACTAAAAGTTCTGGATGGACTGTTCCAATGAGGAGTATGGTCAAGACTGAATTGCAAATGGGTGCGTCTAAATTGGAGTGGCATGGTGAGCAAAAGAAGGATGTATTTAACCCAGATCTCTTGACTGGGAGTGAATGTTTATTTGTTCTGCATTCCTTCCATCATTTGTGTGTCTTTTGCTATCTGTGGAATTGATCACGAGTTTCCTGCTCAAGTGTTTGCCTGTCAGCTGTGCACCCTCTCACCTCTGAACCATCAATCAGTGATCCCAGGCCAAGGTCTCAGGGTCTGCTTGGCTACATATTTGCCAGTTGAGATAGATGTGGAATTCAGAATGGGCAATTCTATTAATAAGGACGAGATTTCATTTTTATCGCTGAATGCAATAATTTCCATATTAACAAAAATGCATAATCACCTGATGATGATACATTTATACATGAGCTTTTGAATTCTAGACCTCCATATACAGAGGCAGTGACCACCTCTGTTCCTGCTACTGTGGGAGTAGACACAAGCGCTAGGATAGACAATGTGTAGATACAAACCCCTACTGGGGTGGTATCAAGTGCACTGACAAAATCACTAATGACAAGAATGTCTGTTACAAGTAGAGATATATCAATTGAGATTCAGAGACAGGCTGTTGCACCAGAAATGTAATTGAGCCTCCTCCTGAAGATATTAGCATAGGCATTTTGAAAATGTAATTTGAGAGATGATTCAGGGCAATGTCAATTTGAATATGATGTTGGCTTACAATGCTGACGAAATTAGACATTTGATTAAAAAGGCAGCCAGTTTTGTGAATCAGGCACATGTTAAATTTGAGGAGTTAGCTGATGAATTAGTTGAGATCAACAAACTGAAAAATGTGAAGCAAAAGTATTAAATGGATTTGACACATGATGACATTGAAGAAGTGGGCTTGATTACCTTGAAGCCTTATACTAAAGATTTAAATAAAAAACTTGAGATTAGAATGACTTGAAAAAATATTGAGAAAGATGGTTAAAGGGGAAGCAACTAAAAAGAGGAAGAAAGGCGCTGAATGCAGGGTGAGAAATGTTGCAAGTGACTCAGGTTGGATGAGGGACGGTTTTGGAATTTCATGGACGGAATCTTGTACATGTCCCATGGACACAAGCTGAATTTTATGCGTTTACATATATTTTCTCAAGTTGTGAGAGGATCCAGCAAAGTGGTACAATGAAACACATTACCTAGCACACATTTCTAAGATATTGTGGACAGATTAGAATTCATTGTTTAAGGTTGTGGTCCCTTGATATTTTTGGTTAGCATGTACAGTTGTGAATTATTGGCCGACACAAGAACCAGCTAGAATTGGCCCTAATAATGCATTGGCTACTGAGAAAGCAGACAAATATAAGGCTGTCATCTCTGGTTGCTGTACCAGAATCAAGGAGAGTAGCTAAGAACCTTGGATTTCCAATAGACCACTCCGTTTCCATGCAGGATCAGGTGAATGCCACTTGTGGCAAATGCTTTGACCTGCTCAGACAAATGGAGAAGCTCTTCAGCTTGATACCGGTGGAATGTCTACTAACAGTCGTTCAGGTATTGATTATGAGCAGACTGGGTTCCGGGAACGCTTTATGTTTGAGAATGGTAGACATTCTGTTTACTCCTAGCAGCAGCTCGAATGCTTCTCTGGCTCAAGGTTGAGTTACACATGGCTGCCCGAGCATTTATTTGGGTCGCGCCTTGCTGAATGTGCATCCTGATTCTGACACGTGGCCTCAAAGTAAAGTGCCTGCATTTTTAAATTAGACCTTATTTGTAGGTTTCCCCATAATGCACGGCACCAATATTATAAGCCCACATGCCCGCATTGAAAATTTCTCCATTATGAAAACTGTGCCATTTTAAGCAATCATCTCTTACAGGTTTTCTTTTCTGCTTCGGTCATCCTTTGTAATGTGGTGATGAACGCTGCTTGCATCAAATTAAGTCATTTACATAGAAGAATAACTTCCTTTTTGCTGCAAATAGTGGAAAGCCTTATGTTTCGCTTCTGCTAGAAGAAAAACTACGAGCAGAATTAAGTGATCACTGTATGTTGAATAATAATTTTAGATTTTTTAAAATTTGTTGTTATAATTTGTTATATTGGTCAGTTATTTTAACAAATTGTGGTAGTTTGTTATTTTGATTCTCTTGCATTTACGTCGGAACAGAGCATGGCTGCTCCACCTAGTTTCCTAGTTTTTCCAAGTATCCCTTGGAAGAGGTGGAAAAACATGTTCTTTACGTATATGTTGCCCATAGGTGGAGTCAAGTATGGTCCGATGAGAAAACAAGCCATATTACTGCACCATATAGGAGTGGAAGGGAGGAGGATTTACAATGATCATCCAGAGGTCTCACTGTGCATGGGGAATGGGAAACCCCTGAATCCATATGAGATGTCACTGCAAATGTTGGAGAAACATTTCACGCCAAAGTGAGCGTTGTTTTTGAAAGACATATTTTTGTTGTGTGCAAGGGCATGATGAGAATATGAGTTATGTTGCTGCATTACGAGGGTTAGCACTAACGTGAATTGATCGAAAGAGCACAAATAACAGAAATGTGAAAGAAAGACTACTGTTTATTGAACCCACAAATCCATACAAATTACAAGGAGTATGGAACGCACTACTATGTGGATGAAAAAGTTGATATGGGCAAACTTTATGTAAAAAGTTCAGAGAAAGGAACTTCGGTTGAGGTAAAAGAATCATGTTATCATACCATGCCTCATTTTACTCTGCCTCTGTAAATATTCCACTCTTGCCCTCATGCATTCACGATCTACCCATACCTGAACCTTTCTGTGCAACCACAGAGCATATATGATATCTTCAGGAGCTCCTATTACAAATAATGTGTATATATTACTCTTACTAAATGCCATACAGAATCCAAAGGAAGTTGCTGTTGTGAATTGAACAGCTTTTAAATCTGGCAAAGATTTGATCACTTTAGGAAACAAATATGCAGACCAGATGGATTAGCATTGCACATTGCAAAAATAGTCAATTGTCCAGGAGAATGAAAATGAACCAAAGATTTGGAAATAGTTTCAGTACAAAATGTAAATAATTTGAATTGTTTCTTTACGGATTCAATGCAAGTTGTTTGAGGGAGTTGAGGTAGTTACAGAAAGATGCTACAGAAAACGAAAAGATAAAATGGGAGAAGCTAGGGTATAAAAAGAATGATCAGGATTTGTATGTCAATGCAGAACAAAAGACTATACTACCATAATCAATGCTACATCCGATGTGCAAATCTTTGCATAATTAAGCACATGTGAGGAAAGATAGTCTAACCATGACTTTTAACAGCAGGCAGGACAAAGTTATTTAAGAAAATAGTGCTCAGAGGCTGTAATTAAAGCCTACAGAGTAACAACACATGTAACTGGGGGTGTTCTCATGGGAGGTTACAAGAATTGAAAAGGTGGTACTAAGAACTTCTATGCCCATTGGCCAATGAAAAGCTGCCATTTACAAAGTTCAGGGACAGTAGCCAATTAAAACGATGGATGGAAAGTGGGCAGAGTTTCGTGCCCTATCCTGAATACCAGATGTCTCAATTCGATATGCAAGTGCTGCCTGGGCAAGACCTATAAATGAAAAAGGCACTTAATATCAAAATGGCTTTAACTGTTTTGAAGTGGCCTGATGCCCTACCTCTTATTTTGATGGGCAAGAGAAGTACTCCTGACTGGGTCCTCTCCCCATGAATTTGTTACAGGCGGAGCAATGAGACTTGCATTTGTACATTCAGCTACACTAGTTTTAATAATTGATGACATTATTCTAGATTATATCAGGGGTTTGGCTGATATGATGAAATCTGTCTCTCATCAGGTGAATGTATTAACAGAAGAATACAAATATACTATGTGCCATGGATTAAGGCTAGAGGACTGGATAGTAATATGAAAGCACATCCGTAAGGGGTGTCTAGATGAATGCTGGAAGATGCCATGTCAGGTGATTTTGACAATAAATACTGCAATGGCGTGCAAATGTGCCACTGTGGATCCATTTTAATCACACATGGAATGTGTGAGTAGCTGGAAAAGTGGACAAATCAAATAATCTGGTAAAAGGCACATCGACTGCACAGAGTCAAGTACAGAATCAAGTTCAAGTTAGCAGCATGAATCGGGGGAGAGGTGAAAATATTTATATTGAGACTAGTGAAGAAAGACAATGAGCAAAGCCAAACTGATGGTTTGAAGTTTCACGTTAGTGAAAGCTCCTATGAATTACCTGAGAATCCTGACATCCAGTTTTCAAACCGTGATCAGAGTGAAGAGCTGTTACTGTGCAGAAGACAAACGATTGAGTGGCAGAAAGAAGAAGTAGTCTCTGATCCAAGCAGTGAAAAGTTGCAGTTGAAAATCAGACCCCCAAAGGAAAGAAGAGGTTTACGTGAACAAAGGAGAAGGAGACAAATCTGATCAAAGTTCGAATTTGAGTTTGGGTTTGTGCACAAGACATAGTGTTGCTGAAAATAAAGAGACAAATAATGTTGCTGAGAAAGAAAAGTCAGGGGGAGACATTTCAAGGAAAAGAACTTGTAAAAGGAAGCATTGTAAACCATAAAAAAAATCAGCAAGACAATTAGATCCTGAACTAGTGGGAATGAGTCACTAGTTGATAAGAGGTCGACAAGAAAGAGTTTCAAATCGAAAATTCGCCTCGCGGGGTACCTTGCTACTGTTTCAGAAGAAGAGGAAATCACAGATGATTTCTCATTGAAGAATCGGTGCCAGTACAAGTTTGAGAGTGAATCAGAGACTGAGTTGGAGACAGAAGAAGAACCACCTTGAAAGTGATAAAAAGGACTTTTGAGGAAAGGGAAGCAGGTGAATATATAATTTGGATAACAGAATTGGTAAATTGAAAAGATTTTTCCTGAACAGAAGACTTATTAATTTTTGACATTTTCCTATTTTGAGCTGATTAGGAATGATGATCTTTGATTGAAACTTTTGAAAGTTAAAAGAGAAAATAAAGTAGAAAAACAGACACATTTTGTTTTTGATTACTGTTTTTATAAAATAAGAAAACATTGCTTTAAAGAAAACTGTAATGATCTTTGATTTTTGAGTTCTTGCCATGATAAGACCTTTTGTCTCAATAGAAGATGGAATGCAGCAATTGCTACACAGTTATAGAATACATAATACTAGTATTAACATAACTTGTGTGAGAAATGTTTCTGATCGTCTTAACAATATCAGTGTTTAAATGACTACTAAAAGAAAGTCAATTAAACATGATATACTGACACAGGGAATTCTTAGTGGTTTTAAGGATAATATTTATACTAAAATAATTAGAGAGTGTGTAGACATAATGAAGGTTAGTAAATGTTATGTGTCTGCCTACCTTCCTACGTCAGATATTGAGGAATCGACTTGGGTGCAGTTGCCGATTTTGCATTCTGTATTGTGTATTGTTTATACTGCTATTTTTAATCCTGATGAATTTCATTCTCCATATTTGATTGATTTTAATATGTCTTTAGAGGATTTACCTATTAGGGAGGATGGCTGTGAAATTAAATATTTTAAAGTATTTGTGAAGGATTACACAAAACACATTTGATATTAACCCGGATAAAAGTTATTTTTGTCTTTCGAGTAAAGAAGGGCCTGATTTTATTAGAAAATAAAATGGAAGAGGTCTAAACCTCGAGAGAAACTGGGAAGAGCAGAAAATTGCATAAAAAAAATAAAGGAAGAAGAGGAGTTTGGATTGTCAGGGTTGCTACTTAATTTGAGAATGGAACAAAAAAGGGGAGGTTAGTTGTGCATAAAAAGGATGAGATTCCCTTGTGCTAAAATTGAATTTCCTTAAAAAAACAGACGACAAGGAGTTTGGCAAAATGGAAACAGTTTGTTTAATTTAACAGTTTGGCCAGGAGAACAGTTATAGGCACTAAGTCTAAGGACTGTCTCAATTTACATCGAGTTTGTGCTCTTCATATATACAATATCAGAAGCAATAAAAGGTTTCTGGCATACCATATATGGTAAAGAATTTTGGTTTCTGCCTTTAGTCATAAATTAATGATCAGTGGTTACTACAAGTGGGTCTTGACGTGCATGAGAACATTGTGGCCAGAGATGAATGTACCGTATCCAGATATCCGGCATGGGGAGTGCATGATCACTACATGTGCTAGGCTCTGAATGGCTGGCTTTGTGTTTCTACCTCATGTGACATTTGACTTTATGGTGTTTTTAATAGCACGCACACGCCCTCGGCCATGTATTCTTTATTGGGGCGATCTCCCCTGACCATTGTAATGTCGATGCGCCTATCTGTTGAATTGATCAAGAGTTTCCTGCCTGAGTGTTTGCCTGCCCGAGTGTTTGCCTACCAGTGTTGCAACCCCCCATCTACGACTCATCAATCAGTAATCCCGGGCCTAGGTTGCAGGGCCTGCCTACACACTTGCATGTAGAGGTAGATGTGAAGTTCGGGACAACAAATCTATTAATAAGAACAACAGTTCATTTTTAGAGATAAACGCATCAATATCCATATTAACATTCCCCCTCTAGTTGATTCTTCAATTACACAAGCTAACTCTTACGTTTGTACCATTATTTTATTTGGGTCCTGCTTTTGACTACAACAACCTTCATAATTACGTTCTTTCTACCCAGTTTGAGGATTGCGTTTTTACAACAGATGATCCCCAATCAATTGTATAATCCCGAAACTCTATAGTAACACAACGATTACAGACCAGATGTCCATCGTGGGAGCCAGGAGAAACAATTTGAAAATCACTCTTGCTCAGGGACACCTCCGTCTTCACGCATTCTTCTCTGTCGATTATGCAATGATTTGATTATAAGTGTAAAAGTTCCACTGTTCATGTCATTCCCTGGGATGAATTTACAGCAGATGGCGCCGATCTTGGCACATACCCTTCCCTCCATTTAGGTAATTAAGTCCAAAACATAATGGTGCTGCATTATCATGAGGCGGACAGCTTGCATTCGTTCCTGATTTAATTGAGGCCGAGCTCAGTGCTGGTCCTCATTTTGAGAATTTCCCACTGGGTGATCTGGAGCCATTGGGCGTTAGCTTTTGTCTACAGGGTGAAGAAGGGCATTTCCCCCCCTTCTTAACCCCAGTTGTGATTCGAGGATCAGTCTAAATTATTTTGGAATGTCTTTGAACTGAGCCCAGCCAAAATAGTCCACCACTCTCCTTTCGCGAGCTTTGTCAGTACGATGGTCTTTTTCTTTGATGGGTACTTTTACAAGTCCATAAGCTCTTCTCTGGGAATTACCAGTGTCCGAGTGAGCAAGGTCACCAGGGAACACAAACCTGTCCATCAGGGAACCAGATGAGTATAAACATGCTCGCCACAAAGCCAATAAAACTACATAAGGGTGGATGTGCCCTATTGCATATCGGCAATATGTAAAATCACTCCGGAGTTGGCATTCCTGCCCATTGGAAGTGTTCCTTTTCACATAAGGAATAAAAGGCAAGTTGCTATACAATCAGGGGTTAACCCTTCCCTGCTGACCAATTGTATCCAATCACCTCGGTGTCCCTGATTTCCTGACATGGGTTTGCCATACTTCCAATAAAGTCTCCTCCATTTGACCCATTCCCCCTTTTATGTTTGAGCTGGATAGCCCTACACTGGAATTCTATGTCGGGAGACCACTTGTTGTTAAAGAAGACTGCTCCAGATACACTAATAGCCATTCTTGGTACACAGATGTACCCTGGAGCGGAAATATTAGTGCACTTAGTTAGGGGTTTGGCTACCTCCAAAACTCTCTTCTCTGAAAATCTTGGGGCCAGGTGATATCATCCCCTATATTGCCCTTCCTACACATTTTGAGCAGCTTGGTTTGGATATCAGTGGGCTCAGTGAAGATGTATAGCGCTGTTGGGTTGGTGTCATATTGGGTCACGTTTACAACTACCTTTTGCGGTTCTATCTTGTTGGGTTGGATCTTGCCCCTTATCCTACACAGGCAGAGGTAAATTAGGCATTTTGCTTTCACAGGGCTACCTATTGGGGCAGGTACAGCTTATCTGCGCCTATAGTGTGTGTGATCAACGAGCAGATATAACATGACCTGACCGATGCTTGGGAGCTGACTGAGGTCATGTGTTGATACCAGATTTTATATTAAAGAGGGCTTTGCCGTGCATGTTGGATGCTGGTGTTCTGTTTAGTGTAATTGTGGGTGACTTACAAAAGGTCCCTATGTGGGTGCCGTGGTTCCCCATTAGTAAATCTCTTTCCTTGGTGGTAAACAATGTGGAATACACATAATAGGTAGATTGTACACAACCATTCAAGTGTCCTAACTTTTGTTGTGGTATTGTACTTTATTTATTTATTTAAGGCGTGTAGAGCGCATGGTTACATCCAACGGAGGTGTCCCGGCGCTGACGGAGGTTACAAGGAGGAATAGGTAGATTGCTGCATTCTACATGTGCTAAGGAAGGCCAAAAAGCCAGGTTTTTAGAAATTTTCGTAGTACGGATTCTCAGTTGGCCTTCCCAATATGTTTAGGCATGGAATTCCAAAGATAAGCAGTTCTCACAGTAAATGACCGGCTACCTAACCTAGCTTTTGCAAAGCGGGGAGTGACTAGGAGTTCTTGATGATTGGACCTCAGGACCCTCGTCTGATGGTATATACGGAGTCTCTTCCTCAAGTATCTCTGACTGCTCTATATGCGAGAGTCCGAGCCTTCAATTCTATCCTCCTTTTTACTGGCAGCCAGTGCAGGCTATGCAGGTGGGGGGAGATGTGATGTCGTTGCGGGACATTTCTGGTGAGCCTGGCGGTTGCATTCTGTATAGTTTGTAGCTTCCTAATCGGGTAAGCTGGCAGACCCGAATACAAACTTTTTGCGTAGTCCAGCTGAGACGAGATCTGGGCATGGACCACTGTTTTTTTACTGTCCATGGGTAGGAGATGAGCGAATCTCCGTAAGGACTTCATTTACCAAAAACACGACGAAGAAACATGGCTTATCTGGGCCTTACATGAAAGGGCAGAGTCAAACTTGAACCCCAAGATCCCTTCAGAGGAGACAGGTTGAGGGGGAAGATTGAGCTCTGATGGCCACCATAAGTCAAATTGTGGAAGGGATGGCTGATTGAAGAACAGATCCTCCGTTTTATCAGTGTTCAGCCTCAGACAGTTGTCAGTCATCAAAGCTGAGATGTCAATCAGACACTGTTTAAAGTTGGTAAATGCTTCCTCAGAGTAATCCCTAAAAGAGAACACAAGCTGGGTATCATCTGCGTATGAGACAACACTTACACCTTGCTGCTCTACTAGTGGGGCAAGAGGGGCAAGGTAGATATTAAAAAGAGTCAGGCTTAAGGCTGAGCCCTGAGGAACTCCACAGACTATAGGGCGAGGGGATGAGATGTGGGGATGCAACAGTATTTTCTGGGGCCGGTCTTCTAGAAAGGAGCCGAACCAAGATTAGGGGGTCCCCATCACTTACTAGTTCGAGGTGTGAGTCCCTTCGGAGCCATCTGCACTCCCCTGGTGGCTGTGTTAAGGCCTGTGGGGTTTTCTTCCTTCCATTGGTGTAAGTTTGGAAATGTCCTTTTTTCCTTCTTCGTGTGGGTTGACGAAAAGTCGCGTTGGTGCACTTTGTTGTCTTTTTAGTTACCTGTTTTTTGAAAGAAGTTAGTTGATTGTAATCTCAGAAATATTATTAACGGATACCCAGTATTACACCCTAGCAGTGCGAGTCCAACACTACACTAGTTGCGATCTAGTGAGGTACCGGGGGGTGACCCCTGATATAGGGAGTGAGGGTGATTATTATTCCCTAGGAGAATAATGCATCACCCCACCTGGCTGCAGCTCAGGCGAGTGATTCCTGACGCCATCTGGCTGTTTTGATGACAACTTCCATAAGGGAACGCACACATTGGATGCTTGTCAATGGCTACTGAATATTGATGCGATCGAACTAACTAGAGATCGCCCTGGTAAACCATCCACCATTTTTTCTGTAAATAATAAAATATCATTAAGTTTGTGATTGTATGTTTGTTTTGTTTTTCAACTAGAGTGGTGCTCCACTCGCCTGAGCAGCAGCCAGGTGGGGGGATGCATTATTCTCCTACCTATTAGGTAAGCGAATTTCTGACTTGGGTAATAGTAAATCGTACCATACTCTAGTGGCACATTGAACAAAATGTATCATGTGTTGTGACAGCATTGTAATGTTTGTCCCCTTTCTTCTCCCTCCCCTTGTGGTTCTTTGTGTTTCCTGTTCTTGGGCGCAACGATTCTTCAGTGTTCTGGAGGATATTGAGTATGACCTGAAACACACAGGTGATATAATTCTTTTATTACTTATTGCAGTAGCATAAACATACTGGTCCTGAAGAAAGCAGTGGCACAATTTTATTTGCCACAGATGCTGAAACATGTTGACCCTTCCTGCAAACAGATATTTTGTTAAATCTGTTGGCATTTCATATTGTTTTTAATATTGGAAGAATTGAGAGACACTATTAAATTCCCAACTTCTACTCATTTCTATCCAATTTTATATACCTCACATTTTCACTTTACACTATTGCACTGCAAATCAGTTACCCCTTTCTTTGACATCTGATATTCTTTTGTATCACCCATGAAAACATATATTCATCACTAGTTGATTGTCTGTCACATACGATGTCAAAGGGCGGTACCGAGTGGGAACTGATCAGTACTTTTTCCCAACCTTAGGAATGTAGTGCTTTTTGACTCACATTCTCACATTCACCAATTTTTGTCATCTCCAGTTGTGCTTTAATTTTGTATACACATCTGAACCCTTCTCTTTCTCTTGACCCTCGGACACCCTTTGTTATTAGGACGTACAAGAAGCCTCCCATAGATCAGCGGGCTGCGCTAGGCTAGACCTAAAAACCAGGTCTGTCCATGCAAACTGAGACGTCTGGTCACCCTACACCGAGGCCTCTAGGAGGAAAGGAGGACTGTGGAAATGAACAAACTTACCATCCTACGTGCGAGAAGAGCATTGGTTGCTGTCACAGAGGATGGCTTCATTCATAACTAAGAGGGAGGCTTCCATTGCAACGCAGACCTTTGGAGCAATTTGAGGGTGCTGTAGAAGCTGCACGCCATGAAGGAAACGTCAAGCTTGGACGTGAGACTCGAGGAACTGGGGATGTGGTGGTCTAGTAATTTGAGTATGTCCTATTAGACATTGACAGCAGGACCTGGGTGACTGCTCTAGAAACCAATTTCTTTTTCTTCTTCCCTGCCCTCTCGTCAGACTGCCTTGCCCCTGGGGGTTGGGCAGCTAACCCCTCCCTGGGGGATCAGCAGCAGATTGGAGCCTGTTTTCTGTAAGCTCTTCAGGCAACCTGAGCTCTCATGGCCTCATCATCGATGCCGGACGTATTGTGGACACTGATAAGACAGCACTTGCAGCCCTGAATTCCTTGAAGCAAGTAATGCTGTTTGTAGTGCTTTCTGTTCTGAGAACAGGGGAAGGGGGATGCTGCTTGTTTTTAAAAATCGTAGGTAAACTACTGGGGGTTAGGTCATTGGTATTATTATTATTATTATTATTTCCTGTTTTTATTTGCTGTGGGATCCTATATTACTGTGAATTTTGGCTCTGTGATTGCGAGAAGGCGCTACCTCCCCACATTGTCACCCCTCCCTGCTGAGGTTGTGGCCTCAGTCCCTGTTGCATTGGGTTCCCTGTCTGTGGCTGCTTCTGCTGGGAACCGCCATTACAATGCAACTGTTTCCACACAGGGCCTTTGCTAAGCAGGCATTGCCACGCATACACTGGGCCAGATGTACAACACGTTTTTGCATGCTCAAACGGGTTTGCGACCCGTTTGCGCATGCAAAAACCTACAGGGCCATGTACAAACCCTATTTAGCGAGTCACAATTTATTTGCGACTCGCTAAATAGGATTTTTTGACTCACTATTAGGAAGGGGTGTTCCCTTCCTAATAGCGACCCAAATGCGTTGCGGTCGCAAAACAGCCTCAGTTTACCACCCTTCAGAGAAGGGTGGCAAACCACTTGCAAATGGGAAGGGTCCCTTTGTGACTGGCTCTAAAAATATTTTCCAAGGGCAGGCAGTGGTCCCAGGTACCACTACCTGCCCTTAAAAAATGAAACAAAAAAGTTTCATTTTTCTTTTTTTAAATGCATCCTGTTTTCCTTGGGGTGCCTTAAAACAAAAAAACTGCTTTATTTAAAAGCAGTCCCACACATGGAGGTCTGCTGAGCCCAGCAGGCCACCATACCTGGGAGGGCCAGCCTTTCTCAATGGGGTTGCAAATTGCGAGTGTCTCGTAAATATTCATGAGGCATGCAATTTGCGACCCCATTGAGAATTGCTAACAGTGTCTCTGACACTGTTGTACAAGTTATTTTGCGACTAGCAATTGAGCGCAATTAGCGACTTGCAAAATACCATGGTCGTACATCTAGCCCACTGTCACCACTAATAGCCTTCACCACGCATTTTTTTCACAACGTACGTGGTGAGTGCATATGCTGGTAATGGCACCTGCATGGTAAAGGCTATTTGCATCGGAAGAGGAGTGAAGAGATCCTTCCGCTTCCTCTTGACGACGTGTGTGCAGTGCCTCACAAGCGATGGCTCGTCTTGAAAAGTTAAGGGGGATCGTTGATTTTCTTTAAAGGATCTGGGGCCAGGAGACAGATTTAGGGATCAGGGCGGGGGACAGATATTTTTTAAAAGGTCTGGAGGTTAGGAGGGGTTCTAGATTTAGGGTTTAGGGAAAGGTCAGGTATTTTTTAAGAGGGGGGGGTCGGGCTGGGGTTCTAGATTTAGGGCTTAGGGAAGGGTCGGGTAATTTTAGACCGGGCGGGGGTCGCGCTGGGGGTCGAGATATAGGGCTTAGGAAAGGGTCAGGTAATTTTTAACAGGAAGGGGGTTGCGCTGGGGTCTAGAATTAGGGTTTAGGGAACCGGCTTAAGGACTGAGGGTAGGGGTTAGGGACAATTTTTAACACGAATAGGCCTTTACCATACATGCTGTACAACAAAATACGTTGTAAAAGCATGTGTGGTAAAGGATATACATGTTAAAGGCATTTACGTTGTATTTCATGTGTTTGATTGGCATGCGTTGCAATAGAATGGAATTGTTCCATACTACAACCGCTCCTGCCAAGTGCTTGCCCAATTGCTGGATCCCTACTGGTATTGTGCAGCCACTGGCGGTTCTCCCTGTGGCGGAGAATATAGTACGTTCTGATTACCCTTTGTTTGGTACTGAGGAGGGGCGTTCATGCAGGTTTGTGGCAGCTGGCCCTGGTTCACTGACTACTGCTGCTCATGGTATGCCTTCATTCAGCAAATCTCTACCAGATGACCCTGCCTATGTCAATAGTAGCACTCTCTAGGGTCTGGTTGCCACCAGCCTTCCTGGCCTCCACTACCATATCCTGGTTGTGCTCCTGGACTGCCTGGTGGGTACCCTCCAAAGTTTTGCGGTGAAGCCCCCATTGTGACTAGTGCCATCTGCACGGTTGCGCCCCCCCTCAAGGGCAATCTTTTTCAACTTGTGTTGAACTAGTTTTGCGGTTTCTCTATTTGGACCGGTTTGTGCTAATCTCTATCTTTCTCTTGGTGTTTCTTATGGTAGGGGAGCATGTGAGCTTGTATCTCCCGCCAGGGTTTGATAACTAAACTAACTACACTGTCCAGCCGCTCTGTATCTCGGTGGGTTAACCTTTCTTAAGAATATTGTAGAAACATGTGACTTGTGGGCTCGTAACGGTCCACAGCCGTCCAGTTTCTTTTCCCTGTCTTTCTCTCATTCTATTCATAAAATCATTTATGCTTTCCTTTGGCTTCATATTGTCTCCCATTAGCCCTCCTACATCTTGCCAATTAGGGAATGTTTCTCTCAGAGCACTCCAGATCGAGTGCAAGTGCTTCTTAAAAGTTTCCCCTTCATGCTGGGTGTCTGTTAGTGTAATTGCTGGAATGCAAGCTCGGGCTAATACTATGTTTCTTTGTTTCCCTACTAGACTGCTTAGCTGACTTTCAATATCTCATCTTCCTAGGTTGATAACTGCAGTATTTTTCCCGCAGCATGTAATACACGTCCGTGCTACATCCAGCAATGTGAAACTTTAAAATCTGAAACTCTCGTTTTAGGATCTGAATCTCTTATTTTTTAATTCAGCTGTTCCTCATCCATGCTCACCTTTTTCCTGTTTTCAGCCTGGCTCTAGCCTTGACACCACACCTGCATAATTATTAGGTAACAAATGTAAACTGAGACATTGTCGGCTGCATAAATATGCAAAGTCAGCACAATAGAACAGCTGATATCTGCACTGTGGGTTTTGTAAACAATGGTAAAGCCTTAGATAAAGTTTACTCAGCCTATCTTGTCATGCCGCTTCAGGACACAACAGTTACACAAGGCACGAAGGTTGTTGATTCTTACCAACTGTCTCATTTTTGTGTTTTTCCCAGAGCTCTATTTACCTCTGGGCGTTCCTTGTCTGTGATCTTCCCTATAAAAACCCCTGTAACCATTGTTCAAGCGTGCTCTCTCCTTGAGTGTCTCCATGGTGCTCGTTGGATGAAGACTTCATTCATGAATGATTAATAAATGACCTATGGTTTGACTTCGCTCCAGTGTTGATTCCTCCTTACTTGATAAGAACCCGTGGCAAGAGTGGTAACCCTGCCCCAGCAGATAAAAATCAATCTGCTCCACAAATTGGCGTCCGAACGTGGTGCCGCATCAAAGGCTTGAGTCGGACCAGAGAAGGAGATTGGGTCGCTAAGACAAACTTTGCTGAGGGGCACACCATCTGAAGAGATTAGAGTTGCTCGTGGTCCAAGGTGATTTTTCAGCTCTCCGACTCTGATCTTCCTGGCAGCTGCTAGCCTTAACTGGGGCCTTCAGAATGTCATTTTTGGATCAGGGAGGATCGGCAGGTCGGAGTTGAAGAATGCACATGAGGTAAATCTGTATTGAACCAGTTCATTTGTTAAATTGATTAGGATTTATTTGGTATTTGCTTGACTTGATATTTTGTTTATATCCGTTTGGAATCTGCTAGGTGTTTTTGATGCTTAAAAATCTGTTTTGAAACTTGCTATTTGTTTTGGCTAACATTTTTCTTGCAGGTAATTTGAGAATATATTTTTTTAATTCTCTCTGTTTATAAGTTTTTTATATCTTATATAACATGCCTGTGTTTAGCACCCTTTGGAAGTTTTGTTGTTGCTGCTGCGATAAGCAGAGCATTTTGGAAGCAAGTCAGCCGGCGCCACCAGAAGGTACTCCGAATTCTGAGATGTACATAAATATGGTATTTGTCCCATCATGTATAGTACATTATGGCACATATATACAAAAGGGGATCCCCAGTTACAATGGCCGCTAGAGGGAACCATGGACCCTCACAAACTCGAGTATTTAGAGAAACAATTGTTTTTTTGTTTTTTTTAAACACCTTTATTAAGACAAGCAGGTACAAACACGGCTTTGTGCCTACAACCCACCCGGGCCGGCAACGCAATAGTGCAAACATGTTCTGCAATCATGTAACTAACATTACACAGCCATGTGCCGTCAACCCTGGGGTACGGCGGCGCAAGTGTTCCTAAGAAAAATTATTTTAACCGCAATAAACAGTTGCCATCATGGCAGAGTATCATGCAGAAGTCAACATTAATGATACAGTGGATCCGTGTAGGCCTTGTGCTCAGAAGTAAGAAATGAAGGTGCATTTTATATTGAAAGAAAACCTACCCCCCCTCAAAAGATATACTTCCCCCCCCTCAATGTACAAAAACCCCTGAAGCCCCCTCTCCCCAACTATGCAACCGTTTCGCTGGCCGTAATGCTGCAAATTGCCACGCTACGTGACACACCTGTGCTCGTAACCACCCGTCCCTAGTGTAAGCGCCCCGGAATGGCCCGTGTTTGCCCGTTGCTCCCCCAGGTAAGTGCCTCGTGTATGTCCCAGCAGTCATCGTGCCGCAGTGTGGCTAAGTATCAATACTCCACCCAGCCATCACTGACCCCCGCAGGTCGCCCTCTAACGCCTCTCGCTATGGCGCCATGGAGATCTTTCACCAGGGTGTTAAACTACTGCGCTCCCTTCTCCCCCCCTGCTGCGTGTCGGCAATGTCATCTCTAGTGTGCCTAAAGGTGTTATATAGACCCCAGAAGTTTTTTGGGCGACTGGTGGGTGGAAGAAGCTCACTGTAGTGTTCTGTTTGTGTGCAGCAGTATACCATGTCTCTGGCCTACCGCTTCTTGGTTGGAGTCGGTCCCCTCATCCAGCACTGCGCTATTGTACGTCTTGTCAATAAAAGGCCCATGTCTGTCAATCGCCTGTATGCCACCGGTAATGCCTTGGAGTAACCCAGCAGTGCTAAGGCCGGGTCGACAGGAAGGTCATAGTTTAGTATCTCGCCTAACTCCGCTATCACTGGTATCCAGAACTCATAGATCCTGCGGCACCCCCACGCCAAGTGAAGGAAGTCGCCGCCGAACACCTGCATTTCCAGATCCACACCAACCCGAACACCACCCTCAGAGGCACCCTGATCTACCGACCCCCTGGACCACGCACACAATTCAGCGAGGACATCGCCGACTTCGTCAGCCCACATGCCCTCCCCTCCGCTGACTACATCCTCCTGGGAGACCTCAACTTCCATCTGGAGAACAACAACGACCGCAACACCAGCACCCTGCTCGACAACCTCACCAACCTGGGACTCAAGCAACTGGTGTCCACCCCCACCCACCTCGCCGGACACACACTCGACGCTGTCTTCTCATCCAGCAAGGACATCAACTTCAGCCACACCACAGAGCTTCAATGGACGGACCACAGCTGCGTCCACTTCACCTTCAAGAAAACAACGACCCACCACCACCAGCAACAGACCGCCCGCAGAAGCTGGAACAAGATCACAGCAGACCAGCTCGCCACCTCCCTGAGCCAGCACCCTCCTGCCAGCTCAGCGAACCCCAGCCAGGCCGCCGACAACCTCACGAAGTGGATCAGCAACTGCGCGGACGAACTCGCCCCACTGAGGACCCCGCCCAGCAGACCCGGCAGCAAGAAAGCCCCATGGTTCACCGACGAACTCAAGAGCTCCAAGAAGAACTGCCGAGCCCTCGAGAAAGTCTGGAGAAGGGAACCGACACCGGACAACAGGACCTCCTTCAAACTTGCCACCCGGAAACACCACCAGCTGATCCGCGCCGCCAAGAAAACAGCATTCAAGGACCGGTTGGACAACAACGCACACAACTGCAAGGAACTCTTCAACATCGTCAAAGAGCTTTCCAACCCCAGCGCAGGAAACAACGACATCACCCCATCGCAAGACCTCTGCAACTCCCTGGCTTCATACTTCCACAACAAGATCGCGGACATACACAACAGCTTCAACAACCAACCAACGCACACCATGACCGAACAACCACCCCCACCACCACCCTCCACGCCTGGACCCCGATCAGCACCGAAGACACCATCCGCACGATGAACTCCATCCACTCCGGATCACCGACCGACCCCTGCCCTCACCACGTCTTCAACAAAGCCGACGCTGTCATCGCACCCCACCTGCGAGACATCATCAACACATCCCTCGACACCACCATCTTCCCCGAGAGCTGGAAACACGCCGAACTCAGCGCCCTACTCAAGAAACCAACAGCGGACCCCACCGACCTCAAGAATTACCGCCCCATCTCGCTCCTCCCGTTTCCAGCCAAAGTCATCGAGAAGACCGTCAACAAGCAGATGGCCGCTTTCCTCGAGACGAACGGATCCCTCGACCCCTCACAGTCCGGCTTCCGAGCCAACCACAGCACCGAGACCGCCCTCATCGCCGCCACCGACGACATCCGAGCCCTGATGGACAATGGAGAAACAGCGGCCCTCTTCCTCCTAGACCTCTCCGCGGCATTCGACACGGTCTGCCACCGCACCCTAGTACGGCGTCTCAGCAACGTCGGAATCCAGGACAAGGCGCTGGAGTGGATCACCTCCTTCCTCGACGGGAGAACACAGAGAGTCCGCCTACCACCGTACAAGTCAGAGGCCACCGAAGTCATCTGCGGCGTCCCCCAAGGATCATCTCTGAGCCCCACCCTCTTCAACGTCTACATGAGCCCCCTCGCGGCCATCGTACGCAAACACAACCTCAGCATAATCTCCTACGCCGACGACACCCAGCTGATCCTCTCCCTGACCAACGACCCCGCCGCCGCCAGAGCCAACCTGCACGAAGGGATGAAAGAGGTAGCTGAGTGGATGACGACCAGTCGCCTGAAACTGAACTCGGACAAGACGGAGGTCCTCATCCTGGGCTCCTCTCCCTCCGCCTGGGACGACTCCTGGTGGCCTCCCGCCCTGGGCACCGCACCCAAACCGACAGACCATGCACGCAACCTGGGCTTCATCCTGGACTCCTCCCTCTCCATGACCAGGCAAGTCAACAACGTCTCCTCGGCATGCTTCAACATCCTACGCATGCTACGGAAGATCTTCTGGTGGATCCCCACCGAGACCAGGAAGACCGTCACCCAGGCCCTCGTCACCAGCCGACTGGACTACGGCAACGCCCTCTACGCCGGGACCACCGCCAAGCTCCAGAAGAGACTCCAGCGGATCCAGAACGCCTCAGCCAGACTCATCCTCGACATCCCACGAACCAGCCACATCTCCGGACATCTGCGAGACCTTCACTGGCTCCCCGTCAACAAAAGAATCACCTTCCGCCTCCTCACCCACGCACACAAAGCCCTACACGACCAAGGCCCGAGCTACCTCAACAGCCGAGTCAACTTCTACGCTCCCAAACGCCACCTCCGATCAGCCAACCACGCCCTCGCCGCCGTCCCCCGCATCCGAAGAGCGACTACAGGAGGAAGGTCCTTCTCCCACCTGGCCGCCAAGACCTGGAACTCCCTCCCGACCGACCTGCGCCTGACCCAAGACCACCTCTCCTTCAGGAAGAAGCTGAAGACCTGGCTGTTCGAGCAGTAGCGGCTCCCCCCCCCCCAGCGCCTTGAGACCCCACGGGTATGTAGCGCGCTTTATAAGTGTCACTGATTGATTGATTGAAGTCAGCCACAGGTGCATGGCAACGCTCGCACTCAGGGGATTGTCGGAGGCCATAACGATATAACCGTTCTGGGGTGTAGTACACCCTCTGCAGGAATTTAAAATGGATCAACCTGTGGCGTCCATTCAGGGACAGCTTCCTGGTGTTAACGCAACAATACTTCCACATGGCGTCGTCTATCGTGATCTCTAGGTCACTCTGTCAGGCAAGGCGAGCCTTAGATGGTTCCGGCGCTCTATGCGAGGCAATGGCCTTGTACAGGTGTGCTGTCATATGTCGAGATGATTCGGTGTCTATGATGTGGGAAAGTTCCGGGAGGTCTGGGGGGTCCTCCAAGTCTGGGCCCAATACATCCTTCAATGCACTCCGGACTCTGTGAAACTGAAACAGCTGCAGCAGCGTTGGGCCCTCCCTGGACTACCTGGTCCCAAGTTTTAACTTTCCCTTCCGCGAACAGTGCTCCAGCTGTCTTAATACCCAGCCCGTGCAAGGCCCGGACAACACCCCTCTCTTCAATAGGCGATAGCCACTGCATCCATTCCACCGCCATCAAGGGGGAGTAGATCAACTCGCCTCCCCTGGCCTTCAGCAGTGAGTGCCAGGCATGCTTTGTTGCCGTTATCGAGTCCAGCACTCCAATTCTGCGGTCCACAGGAGTGCAGACCGTGGCGGGGAGCGGAAGAGGGTCAGCAAAGAGTCGTTCCATCCGCACATGCGGGATGCTCCTCTCGCCATGGATCCACGTATGCAAGTGGGTAGCCTGGGCCACCCTATATTATCGCTCAAGGTCAGGAGCTCCAAGGCCATCTAACTCATAAGGCAACAAGAGTGTGCTCCACATAACCCTTGGCTGCGTACCACCCCAGGCCAATCGGACCATGAGCTTCGTCAAGTTCCCGAAAAAGGCTTTCGAGAGTATAATGGGCAGAGTAGTGAACAGGAAGAGAAACCGTGGTAGAATCACCATCTTCATGATGGCTATTCGTCCCATCAAGGAGAGTGGGAGTTTGCACCACCTTTCCACATCGTCCTCGCATTTACTGAATGCCACACCATAGTTCTTGCGGAACAATACCTCCGCGCTCGTATGAATCATGTTGCCGAGGTATTGCACCGTTTCCGTCGACCAGCGTAAAGGATATTCCATGTCGAAGTGGGCAGTCACCGGAGTCAGCGGGAACACCACCGATTTCTCCCAATTGATCTTGAGTCCGGAGAGAGCCCCGAATCGCACCACTTCCCGTAATACTGGGATAGGTTCGTCTCTGGGTTACGTACATAAAGTAGCGTGTCATCAGCGTATATCAAGATAACTATTTTGTATGTCGGGAAACTGACTCCCCGTTGCCAGTGATACTCCCGCAATGCGCACGCCAGTGGCTCAGCGACGAGGGCATAGAGCAACGGGGACAGTGGACAGCCCTGTCTCGTGCCTCTACTAATGTCAAATGGATCTGAAACGCGGTCCCCCAGGCGCACTCTAGCCGTGGGTCTCAAGTACAGAGCTCCAACCATCTGCAGGAATGGCTCCCCCAATCCCAGTCTGCGCAGGACTCTCAGCATGAACGGCCACTCTACGGAGTCGAAGGCCTTCTCCATGTCTAAAAAGATGGCTACGGCCTTCGTGTCCTGCCTCACATGCTGTAAGGTGCCCAACACTGTGCGTATATTATAGGTTAGGTTCCTTCCAGGCACAAAGCCAGACTGTTCAGGGGCCACTACCTCAGGTGCAATAAGAGACAGACGAGTGGCCAAGACTTTGGCATAGAGTTTGGCATCCACATTCAATAGGGACAGCGGTCTATACGAGCTGCAGACATTAGGAGGTCTGCCAGGCTTCAATATGGTTACCAATAAGGCCTCTCTCATAGTCCGTGGCATGCTACCCTCCTCGCATATCTCATCGAACAAAGAGGACAGATGGGGAATATGTTTATCCTTGAATGCTTTATAAAACCCTACCGTCAAACCGTCAATCCCAGGGGCGCTATGTACATGCATGCTAGTCAATGCGTCCGAAATCTCGTCCGCCTGTATAGGGGACATTAGGAACTACCTGTCCGATTGTGCCAGGAACGGCAATTGTATGTGCTCCAAGTAGTCGTCCGTATCTGATTCTAGATTGTCTGTTTTAGTAGTATATAAGTTGGAGTAGTAGTCACGGAATTCCGTCATGATCCCCTCATCCGTCGTGACAAGGCTCCCTCCCGACGTAACGAGTTCGGTAAATTTAGGGGCTCTGCTGGTGTTGCGCAATATTCTGTCTAGTAGTGAGCTAGGGCGCACGCTCTCGCCATAGGTTCGTGCCGTGGCATACCTCCCCATATAACATACCTCCCTATCCGCCTCCTCGTTAAATTCCGCAATTAGGGATTTAATTCTATCAGCTACAGAGGGGTCTGAATTAGTCAGGTGTTTCCCCAGGTCGTCTAGTTGAGACTCCAGGGAGCGCAGTCGCTGTCGGATGGCCTTCAGGACGCTAGAATGTTTGGACATAGCAACCCCCCGGATGAAGACCTTAAACGCCTCCCAAACCGTGTGGAAGGTGTCCACAGAGCGTATGTTCTTTTCGAAAAAGAGATCTATCTCTTCTCCCAGTTCCCCTCTGAAGGCGTCATCTAACAGCGCATACGGGGGAAAGCGCCATGTAAATGGGGGATCCTACGTGTTGGCGTTTCCAGAGTCAGCAATATCGGCGAATGATCAGTCAGAGTGGGCGCAAGTACAGTACATGACAGAATTTGGCTAGTGATGGAATAGGAGGCTAACCAGTAGTCGACCTGGTGTGTATGTTGTGGAATGACGAGTAGTGAGTGTATCCCCCCCTGCCAGCGTTTCTACTTCTCCACACATCCACCAAGTCCAGTGTCAGCAGCTCAGCCTGAAGAGCCATAGCAGCCGCAGATGGCCGACGTTGGGGCCCAGAAGATCTATCCAGCACCGGGTCTAGCACCAAGTTGAAGTCTTCCCCCCCCCCCCAGAGCATACGCGCTTCGGAATATTCTCTGCAGCTTCGAGCCAGCTGTTCATAGAAATCTGGGGAGTCGTAATTTGGGCCGTACACATTAACTACAATCAAGTCATGTCCCTTCCCAATGCATCTTGATATGGAAAAACGCCCCTCTGTATCAGCCCGTATCAATCGTAAATCTAGGTCAGAACGTGGATTAACCCATGTCAGAACCCCCCTAGAGTGCGTGGTGAACCCCGCCACCATGGTGTTCCCCACTAGGCCTCTGTGTTGCAGCATTGCGCTCGTGAGTGGTAAATGCATTTCCTGTATGAGAGCCAGTGTCTCTGTAAATAATTAAGCACTTTCCTCAACTTCCTATAGTTGTTTAGGCCTCTGACATTCCAGGTCAGAACCCGGAGGGTATTCACAGGATTTTCAGAGTCCGACTCCGGAACACTAGACATCTGTGGCAGTGAAAGTCTATACAGTAGTATTGAACTGCAGTAGAATTAGCATACGTTAGATTATCTGTATGAGCCAGCGAACTTTCTGCAAACTTTTCCCTTCCCCTCCCATCCCCCTCCCTGCCCACCCACAGCAGACCCACCCCAACCTGGTCCGACAGTACCCCGCAGCCCACCCCTCCCCTCCCCCAGCCCCAACAGTACAACCGAACATGCCAACATCACAACTGTGCGTAGTGCGCGGGGGCAGAGGCAGCCTAGGGACATAAGCACTGCCAAAACTCTCAGAATACTCGTGTAGCCTTCCATCCACCCCCGCCGTGCACGATGTGTTGGATTAGAGCAACGTTCTCATGATCAAGATCCTGCCATAAGAAGACCCCGTAATGTAGAAAGTGAGCCCATATTACTATCGATACCCGGGCCGCTGGCGCAAGTCGCCTCTCAGTTCCCATTCTGAATAGTTACCAAATAAAGAGACGGGCGCTGGAGGCAGGAATCTCAAGAACAGGATTTATTACTCATGAGGAGAGCCTGTCATTTCGGACACGAAACAAAGTGTCTTTCGGGAGGTGCTCTGACAACTTCTCGGACGCATCGCTTTTTATACCTTTACAGAACATTCCTTATTGCAACAACAGCATTGTGAAACAAGAAAACGACATCCCCCTAATCCTCGTGTCAATCCCACCCCACATGTATCCACAATAGAAACCCTTGACCTGCTGATAAGAGGAGGGGGTAGTCAAGCAGCTGAGTGTTCCTCCGATTCTTGGGACTTGTGCGCCTGATCATAGCCCAGGGGGTGGGGAGGCCAGAATCAATAGTGGGTCCTTTGAGGAGGAACGATTTCATACAATAAGGGGCAGTAAACAGTGTCTCCCGGCTTAGGTGATGGCCTCGGACATGTGTGTATAGTCCACTGCGGAGGGAGGGTTACTGACAGAGGGGTTATTCATAAAAGGAAATGAGGTGTTGGTCAGGCGCGGCCGTGACTCCCAAGGACAGGGTCTTGCAGAAGAAGAAGGTTTATGACTTGTCCATGTGAGGGAGGAGGGGAGAGCCAGGGTGCGCACAGGGACAGAGTCGCACAGAGAGAGAGGTCTTATGACCCGCACATGAGAGAACGGGGGCAGTCAGATACAGCTGGGTGTTATGTCAGCTGAGGCGAGGGATGCTTCTTCAAGAGGAAATGGGGGACTTTGCGCGGGTCAAGCAGGAGGGTTGCGTTTCGTAGCAGGGTCGCGCAGAGGGAGAGGGTTTCATGGTCTATGTATGTGAGAGGGGGGGGGGTTCAAAATACGCGCAGGAGGGAAGCCGGGGATCCCGATGAGCGGGCAAAAAGGCCATGGTGCCTAAAATGGCGGTCAGGTACATGTGGGCACGGGCTTTTACTGGCGGAGTGGTGTGGTTAACGTACAGGGAAGGGAATGGGAAAGGGCAAATGAACGCTGCTTATGTACATCAATTTCGTTATTTTCCACAGTCGCCGCTTTTTACATAACAAAGTTCATTTTTCCTATTCTTCCTAGTAAAATGGGCGTACATATAAACAAGTGTGGTTGACGAAACGGCATTTGTCAATACTAACATATCGCATATAATCATGAACAGTGGGTGTGATTGGCAGAATACAGCACATAGGAAATAGCATTTGCAAACGAACTTCATAGCATAAATGCTTCCGACTTTCCCAAAAATGTGACCAATGAACATTTTGACCAAGTAATTGAGGGAGGAATTCAGTCCAAATAAGATCTCTTCGTCACAGTGTCTTTTTAGCAGTGAGCCATCACTGATAGGCTCTAGTCCGTGTCCTTTCGTTGGCGCTGTTGAGCACCGGCGGTGGAGCTATAGGTCCAGCTCGGATCCATCCTTATGCGTTGCAGGGTGCGGTCAGTCCTCTGCTGTTAGACCACAGTCCTGTTCCCTAACCAATCCTTTTAGTGGCGCCTTATGCTCGGCACCCATATTCCTGTGACGTAACACCATTTCCACCTAGATGCTGTTCTTCCTTTCGACAAAAAGTCACGTGGAAAAGGGGGTACGGTTCAGTAGTCGATGGGAGAGAGAGGGAGCGGAGTGGGGTCAGATTTCCTGGGACACACCAAAGGGACCAAGGGAGCAATGGATAACAAGCGGGCAGGCCCATCAACCGGGCTTGAAGAAGGGGGGCGGGGGCTTCAGGCACGCGTGGGTAGGCGGACAGAGGGCTTCAGGACAGCCTTTCATCCTTTCGTTTACCACATTGGAGAGTGCTGCCTCGTCCCGTATCTTGTTGTGCTGCAGCTCCACCCTTGGTCGAGGTTGCATGTGTCTCATGACCTCCAGCCAGGCGGTGCGCCACGTCCGACCCTTCTCCTCCGATGATCGTATATCTTGGAATGGGTAAAAACAAGTTTTAGAGTACTGGCAGGAGAAGAGATTTTTAACATTTGAATTCCACCCGCAATCCTAGCACCTGGGGGTCATGCTCATTGGTCATGGTCAGAAGTCTATTACCTTGAAGTAAGTATGTGGGTATTTCTACTGTGTTTGTACCAAGTCTAATCGGCGTTCATTCATGATACATATGGACAGAGGTCAGATTCCTATCACTTGCGTATTTCATCAAAGAATAAACATTCAGGGTAGACTCGTCCTTCCAACCCGAGCCTTAGCAGTCTTACATTTCCCTTATTAGAGCCGGCTAACCATTTTTAAGCAGAGCGGGGGTGCAATAATCGTAGGGCAGTGATAACGCATTTTTCTCGAGGGGCGACAGTTGGTCATGGTCATTAGTTAAGTATCGGGGACAGCAGTTGGGGTCAATCAGGTGGAGCGGGGACGCTTCGGGCATTCGCGCTTTAAGTGAAAAAAAGAAGAAAAAGGGGGGGGGGCGGGGCAATTTGGGCATTGGGGTCAATCTGGACATTGGCGCTGGTTTCTAACGAACGAGAAAAATAGGGTGCCATTGACATATAGTTCCCCTTTTAGGAGGCCAGATTAGGGGACCTTAGTCGTCTCACCTGTCCTTTCTTTCTTAGCCAATTCGAGTTCATTCATTTTGCAGAAAGGAGAGGTAGTAATATGGCAAATTACAATAATTTTATTTTCTGTCAATTTCGCTGAACACTTTCGTGTTCGATAAGTATCCAATCAGACTGGTGCCAGCGGGGCACAATTTTATATACAAAAAGGAAGATGGAACAGGGGGACTCTCGTAGAGAGTGAGAGTCGTCCGCAACCTAAACGAGCCATTCGGTACACGTATGACATGTAGAGAGAGAGAGAGAGAGAGATAGGCAGATAGATAGAGGGGGAGAAGGAGAGAGAGAGAGAGAGAGAGAGAGACGTGTACGAAAATAGGTCATTTAGTGTGCTCACAACACAGGACAGCAGGGGTTAGGTAGCACAGAGACACGAACAGAGGGGAGACATAAACTCATACAATACATACACACAAAACTTCAGACGAAGGAAGACAGTACATATATTACATACAAAGAAATTCATGACAAGACATAGAACAGTTATTGGCCAAAAAGATCTCTTTTCATCTTTAATATCCTATTTATCTACGGGTTGAGTTCTTTTTACCTATTCCTCCTTTTTCCTCTTGCTTGCTATTTTTGCGAGCGTTCTCAATTACTGATACTTACACCTCGGTCAGCCGGTCAGAAATTAACCTGGTCAAGCTATTGCCCACAGTTGGATCTTAAAACACTTTTGAGTTTCTTCTTTTGGTGGGAAGTTCTCCAGGCTGAGGCAACAGAGGGTATTGATCAGGAGAATGGCCGGACCGCTTGTTTATATCTATAAGAGGGTGAGAAGGAGGTGGTACATTTCGAACATCAACAACATTTCTACTTTCCCAGACGGGTGGTGCCTGGGTAACCCTTACCTCAGGACTTTTCCTTGTCCTTTCCCTACCTAGTTAAACGTCTAATTTCGAGTCAATTTTCGTCATACAGTACCCGTCAAGTTTCTATGTCAGTCCATCCTCCCAGTCGATCTAACGTGCTAATTTTGAGTCAATTTCCGTCATACAGTACCCGTCGAGATTCTATGTCAGTCCATCCTCCCAGTCGCTATGTTCTAAGGAGGAACAGTCCTATCTAAGTCTAGCATAAGTACTATGCTCAAATTCCCTCCTTCCCTTATCGTCGGTCGTTCGATCATCGCTTTCCATACTTCAGCCGACGTTCCGACGCGACCTGCAGAAGGAGAAGAAGAAGGGGGTGGGGGCAGCATTCAAAACACACCAACGAGCATAGATCCGAAAATGTTTTTACCTACCACATACTCGACCTATCTCCACGGGGTGCATTCTCTACCATCTCGGCGTTTAAGCCCAGAGGGACCAGTAGTGTTAGATAGATAATCATCGATGGGCTGCGTATCTACATGAATCACTTGATCGTGGCTTTTTAGGTCATGCGCAAGGGTGGCGGTCAAGTGGCATTTCTTCGGTATCGTTCTAAGGGCGTCTGAAACACTTTTCCGGCTGTCTGTGACACATAACGTAGCTGCTAAGTATCGGACCCTTTTAACTCCAACCTTAGTCATACTGCATGTATTTTACTTATGTCGGTGACAGTAGCCATACATTTCAATAACATTCATAAATACAAACGCTACGATAATATTTGCGTGTTCAAAAACTTTAATGAAAAGGTTGGCGCACAAATACGGGCCTACAACCCAGTGGGCCGGCTACGGAGCAGACTGGAGCTGGGCATAAGAGGAACGAAATCGGTGGCCATTTATTTCATAAAGTGCAGCAGTGCAATGAAAATCATATCGAACTTTCTTAAGGGGCAAGTAAAATGCGTGTCAATCGTTCAATAATATCATCTCATTATTCTACTATTTACTCAATACCTAACGTTTATCAATTCATTGTTCAAATGCTCAATCAGTGCCTATTTCATACCAATTCATTGCCTCCAACACATAATTAGTACCCACTCTAAATCAGTTCATCGTCCCAGCACATAGTCAATATCCATCTTATATCGCTTTCTTTTCCAAGCACATACTCAATATCCTTCTTATCTACTTTCAAGTTTCATTTTGTGTCGGCGCCATTTTGGGCGAGGTCAGGCAAGTCCCAGTATAGTCAGATTGCCTCCACTGACTCGTAGTAGGACCAGAACCTTCCGTTGGTAGTTCAAAAGTTTTTCGCAATGTGGTAACAGTCTAGCAATATGGACCATCAGTCAAAGAGTGGGGAGGGCGGTAACAATTTTTCCCACCGGGTCATTCTGGTGTTCCACCGGAACTGAACAAGTCTGTACCTTTGCTGTATTTTAGCCATTTCCAAACTGAGGCTGGTGCCGGCAGGAGTGCGCCGATGTCGCGGTTCCCAGTGAGGGGGACGGGGGCGCCCATGCGGAGGGGTCGGGGGGCCCCCCCGGCTCTCATAGAATCTTCAAAGTTGAGGAGAGAAGGCACGGGGCGTGCGCCCGTCCCGGGCAAAAACCGCTTTTCGATGTGGACCCTCTTTAAGCAGGAGCGTTGGGGTGTCGCTGGAAGCCTCCACCTCGAGGGAGGTGGGGGAGGCTCGTTCGCGCCGCCTCCCCCTTCCAGCGACCCTGCACCGTTCCTCGGCTCCAGCGCTTCGGTATTGGCCGTGCCAGCTGATGAAGATGGGGGGGGGGGTCGGTGGCTGAGGCAAGACATCCCCCCCTTCATGTGGCGGGACTACCTGCAACTCTCAGGGTTGTCCGACCTCGCCTTGGCTCCGGTCTTCGATGATGGCCAGATCAGGCAAGAGAGGGGGGGGGGGTCGGTGGCTGAGGCAAGACAGCCCCCCCCGTGGCCTGCAGGGCAGCAGGAGAGGGGAAAAGGAGAGATTTTTCGGGCCGTCCGCCCTGCAGCCTCCCCTTCCGATGGCGACCAGCCAGGCCCTGCTCTGCACACGCCGAGGCCTCGCCTTCCGGATGGGCGTAACCGCGGACCTGTTGCACTTCGGGAGTTTTCCGGAATGGGGGTAGGTGTCTTATTGATTTGTATCTATTTCATGTTACCGTTATTTGGGTGTGGCAGACAATGAGGCAGACATGTTGGGAGCAGGAATAGGCAGTGAAGCCTAGCTACCTCCTGGCTATTTTTGCTGTCAAACCTTTCGCCATTTTATATTTCTTATTACGAACTGTTTCTAATGTTTCTTATTTTTAGTGAAGTCGAAAGCTCATCAGGGGGTTACTGACTTAGCCCGATTTCTTTTATTTTTTTCTTCCTTTCCTTAGCGTGTTTTGAGCTAAAGTTTTCTGTTAATAGGGTACGGTGATCACTTCATTTTTATATGTCCTTTCACTAGGGGTACTCCTGGACGGACCAGGTGAGTTACCTCCAATAAATGGTCCGGGTTGGAACTAGATTATCAATCAGTGGGGAACACATGTCCCTTCATTATGGTATCATCCTGGACGGACCGAATGATGTACCTCCAATCACTGGGGTAGTCTCCTGGACGGACCAGATGGCCTATCTCCAATAAAGGATCAATGAGTGGGGAGCATATGTCCCTCCATTAGGGCAGCCTCCTGGGCGGACCAGGTGGGCTACCCCCAATAAATAGTCAATCAGTGGGGAGTGGGTAGGCCTGACGGATTACAACGGGGACAAAAGTCTGCATCACCTACCCTTCTCTATCTGCAAAGACTAGACAGAATATTTCTATTCCACGTTGTTTGCAAACAGAAAATACCTCAAACGAACAATTCCTTGGACAACAATGTCCAGTCAATCAATCAATCAGTGGGGAGAAAAACAGGCATGACGGATTACAACGGGGACAAACGTCTGCATTACCTGCCCCTCGCTATCTGCAAAGGGAGACAGAATATTTCTATTCGTCTCTGTTTGTGGACAGGGAAGATCTCAAAGAGCAACAATCGATTATTAATCGATATCAAACAATCAGTGGGGAGAAAGGTAGGCATGACGGATTACAACGGGGACAAAAGTCTGCATTACCTACCCTTCTCTATCTGCAAAGAGAGACAAACGTTCCTATTCGCCGCTGTTTGCAAACAGAGAATGTCTCGTTCTCAAGAAGAGAACCAATATTTCAAGTAGCATCCAAAGCTAAATGAACCAATAACCAAACAATATCAGTATCCAAATACCGATTCCAATACGATCAATCAAACAATCAGATGGATAAAACCATCCTACCAATCAGGCGTAAAACGCCCTACTTAATCTTACCCGGACCAGACCATACGAACAGTTCTTCGTCTTCCTCCTCCAGCGCCCGATCGTTCTCTTACTCCATGCAGCATTCCTGTGGGATTCCAGTCAGGACAGTAGGTCACTCAAGAGAGGTCCGTTCAGAATCGGTGAAGTTCATTCGATCGGCAGCCGGACGAGGGCCCTCTCAAGGCAGGTATACTCCGATCATTTAGATGTTCACCTCATCGTCTGGATCTCTCTTACTGGACCTTATGTCACTGATGGACCCCGCGTTGGGACGCCAATTGTAGAAAGTGAGCCCATATTACTATCGATACCCGGGCCGCTGGCGCAAGTCGCCTCTCAGTTCCCATTCTGAATAGTTACCAAATAAAGAGACGGGCGCTGGAGGCAGGAATCTCAAGAACAGGATTTATTACTCATGAGGAGAGCCTGTCATTTCGGACACGAAACACAGTGTCTTTCGGGAGGTGCTCTGACAAGTTCTCGGAGGCATCGCTTTTTATACCTTTACAGAACATTCCTTATTGCAACAACAGCATTGTGAAACAAGAAAACGACATCCCCCTAATCCTCGTGTCAATCCCACCCCACATGTATCCACAATAGAAACCCTTGACTTGCTGATAAGAGGAGGGGGTAGTCAAGCAGCTGAGTGTTCCGCCGATTCTTGGGACTTGTGCGCCTGATCATATCCCAGGGGGTGGGGAGGCCAGAATCAATAGTGGGTCCTTTGAGGAGCAACGATTTCATACAATAAGGGGCAGTAAACAGTGTCTCCCGGCTTAGGTGATGGCCTCGGACATGTGTGGATAGTCCACTGCGGAGGGAGGGTTACTGACAGAGGGGTTATTCATGAAAGGAAAGGAGGTGTTGGTCAGGCGCGGCCGTGACTCCCAAGGACAGGGTCTTGCAGAAGAAGAAGGTTTATGACTTGTCCATGTGAGGGAGGAGGGGAGAGCCAGGGTGCGCACAGGGACAGAGTCGCACAGAGAGAGAGAGGTCTTATGACCCCCACATGAGAGAACGGGGGCAGTCAGATACAGCTGGGGGTTATTTCAGCTGAGGCGAGGGATGCTTCTTCAAGAGGAAATGGGGGACTTTGCGCTGGTCAAGCAGGAGGGTTGCGTTTCGTAGCAGGGTCGCGCAGAGGGAGAGGGTTTCATGGTCTATGTATGTGAGAGGGGGGGGGGTTCAAAATACGCGCAGGAGGGAAGCCGGGGATCCCGATGAGCGGGCAAAAAGGCCATGGTGCCTAAAATGGCGGTCAGGTACATGTGGGCACGGGCTTTTACTGGCGGAGTGGTGTGGTTAACGTACAGGGAAGGGAATGGGAAAGGGCAAATGAACGCTGCTTATGTACATCAATTTCGTTATTTTCCACAGTAACCCCTCCCTGTGTATGAAAGGAAGCCCGTTCAATTGAACCAATGCAAGACAGGTCAAAGGAGGTACCAGAGAAAAGGATATGTATTGTTCAGAGTACATCCCCCGTTCCCGCTCCCCAGTACACTAATCTGTATAGTCCACCCGCAACTCAGTCCGAAACTTCTCGATTCGTGGCCCCCTCAAAGGGAGTGTCCTCAAAGGTCTCAAGCTCTAGGTACTTGTTGGACTTGGCCCTTAAGGCAGGTTCACCCCTAATCTTTTTGCTTTTAATCTGTGATCTGTGTGGATGATTTTCTGGTCTTTTTCTCTGCGTCCCAGAGTAAAGTGCGTGCATGTAGTTAGGCTGGCCTGCTCTCCCATAGGGATGCATGGGGAATGTCTGTGTCCCTAGTAATTCCTGATGCGTGGGGAGTGCATGCTCGAATTTGGTATGTGCGAGTTCGTGAGAATGAATGCTTCGCAATGGTGTATGTGGTATGTGTGTGTCATGTGTAGAAATTGCATTTCTAGGACTTGGCATATTACTGTAAAATATGCCTGCCATGTGATTGGCTGGAGCTGGCTGGTGAGCCTGGCTCCAGGAAGGCTGGATGGGTCTGCCCGGTGGTGAGTGTGAGATTAGCATGCTTGATGGCTTGGGAGGAGTGCCCCTGGTCCCTGATGGGCCTGGACTTTCCCCAGACAATGCTGGCTCCACCCCCTGTAGTGCGACTGATGGCCCTAGCCCTGCCAGTGAATAGAGAGGGTGGTTGAGGTAAACAGAGTACTTCAAAACCAGCTGCGACTGGTTTTCCCCCACCCTGCACCCTGAGACAAAGGGTTTTTTCTGTATAAAAAGGGGCTGTGTCCTCATACAATTTGTCCTGTCTTTGGTTTTCTTACAGGATCCTGCCAGAGGGGGCTGCTGCTGCTGCTGGGGCCAAGAGGACCGCCACTTGGCTGTCTCCCTGCCTGGAGACCCAGTGTGCTGGCTCTGGCCCTGCCTTGCCCCTCTGCCTGCCTCCAGACCCTGCTGGAGCTGTTGCTGTGCCTGGAAGCGCTTCTACTGGATTTATAGCGCTAGGAGTGCTTTCCCTGTGCCCCAGCGCTCAATAGCGCTTTGCTTTTATTTTTGGCGCTTGAGAGCGCTGTGCCTCGACCTTCAGCGCTTGGGAGCGCTTTATCGTCATTGCCGGTGCCCACCCGGCATTGGAGCCGATCTGCCGATTTGTCGGCGTAGCGAGTGCCACCTCGCTTTATTTTTCATTTGAGAGCCGGTGCCCACCCGGCATTGCCCCATTGTATTTTATCCTTTTACCGAGCCGGAGCCCACCCGGCATTGCCCCGTGTTCACCGCTGCAGCCCGGGGACGAGAGAAAGCAGCCGCTGACGTCATCGCCCGGCCGCGCTGGGATTGGCCCAGCCGGCCGAGCCTCCCCCCGCGTCATCGAGGCAGCCGAAGGAGCAGGAAGCAACTTGCAGCGTCTCGCCGAGGCTCCCCGTGAGGAGAGAGGAGCCCCGCGCTGCTGCTGGGAGGCTCCCCGTGAGGAGAGAGGAGCCCCGTCCACCATGAGACAGCCGGTGAGTGAGGCAGAAGGGAGGGGCGCCGGGACACATTATCGGTGTCCGCCCCCTCTCCCCCCGGTAGCGCGATCTCGCGCCCATTGATGGAGTGAAGCCACGAGGGCTTCAAAGCGGCATACCTTTGTTCTCTGAGCGGCCCCGGTTGGCAGCGGGCCGCTCCAACGTGGGCAGCATTCATCTTGAGAGCCACGAGGCTCTGAGAGGCCATTCTGTTCTTTAGAGCCCTGAGTGGCTCAGGGCATTTCCTTCTGCGAGCCCAGCGAGGCTCCACGCCCACATCGTATTTAGAGCCCTGAGAGAGGCTCTGGGGCATTCTGATTATTTTGAGAGCACTGAAGCTCTACATTGCACATTTGCTTTGCGAGCCCCTGAGAGGCTCTAGGGGGACACAGGCAGCTAGTTGGTTGTAGCCCCGAGGCTCCCACGCTGTGTCTCCCCACCTTGTCCTTGAGCCCTCCTGGTTCCAACGTTGCCCTAACTTTTCCTGCATCAGTTGCCCAGCACTTTGTGGGCAACTGCTACGTTTAGGTTTGTGTGCTGTGCTGCCTGCGCAGACCCCCTGACATTGAGACTCAGGGCATTCCGCCCCTTTCGAGGCCAGTTGGCCTGAGGGACCTTTTGAGTGTTGTGCTACGTGCACCCCACGCATTGTGATTTCTGTGTATGTGGTTCTTGCGCAAAATGTTCTAATCTGCACCTCTGTGTTTAATACCTCATGTGCAATTGTTGACATCCCACTTTAGGTTTATCCACTCTGCTAAATGTGACCTGCATAGAGGATTGGTGATGTTCCATTTTATGTTTATCCACTCTGCTAAATGTGACCTGCATAGAGGTTTGTTGATGTCCCATTTTATGTTTATCCACTTTGCTAAATGTGACCTGCATAGAGGATTGTTGATGTCCCATTTTATGTTTATCCACTTTGCTAAATGTGACCTGCATAGAGGATTGTTGATGTCCCATTTTATGTTTAGGTTTCCTTCCCTTTGCTAAGAGTGAATTGCTTAGGTGATGGTATTCCTTCCTTAGGTCCTGATGAGAAGGTCCTAGTTCCCTGCGTGATTTCCTACAGTGTTTTAGGGTTGCGTAGGAGGTCTTTACTCTGTTCCAGTGATTACTGGATGTGTGTTGCATTTACAATTTTGGTGCTAATCATTCAAAGTTTCGTCTTAAGTGTGTACCTACAAGAATTATTTTCTAACAGGTGCCTACCCCTGACAGTGGTCCATGTGGCCCTGTCCTGTACATAATTCCCCTTGTAAATTCTGCCCGTGCCCCTGGCACATTGTAAAGTTTGCGTGTGTTATCTAATGTGTTTTTATTACAATACAAAGGCTATTTTTTTTATATATAACCTTGTGTGGAGTTTTTCTTTGTGGTGGGCCTTGGGTGTTGTTGCTGGGGTGCGTGCGCAAATACTTAACTCATACCGCCTCCAAGTTTAGCCTAGACTGCTCGCGCCACGTTACCTAGAGGGTGAGCGGGAGTTACCTTGGTGTGTGACTCCCTTGCCCTGACCTTTAGAAATGGCGATCCCTGACTGACCTCGACGCGAGTCTTGGCCAGCCAGGGTCCCGTTTCTAACAGTACTGCACCAGAGTTCAACAAGTCGCCTCCCTTAGAGCAAACTCAGTCCTGGTCGTCCATACGGCTGCTGCCCCCCTCCGCCTCCGGGGTCTCATCATTGTTCGAGTCCTGTTCTCTCGACCAGCGTTTCATGGCCTATTGCAATGCCTTGGGGTCCGTGAATATGTGCGATTGTCCTCGCCGATTGACACGTAGTTTAGCTGAGTATAACAGGGCATAGTCTAGCCCCATTTCCCGGAGGCGTTTTTTGTGGGGAATAAACTGCTTCAGCTCTTCCTGTATCTTCGCTGTGAAGTCTGGGTATAGGGATATAGCAGACCCCTCGTACTGCAACTGTTGTTTGGCCCTGGCAAGCTTGAGGGCCACGTCTCTGTCACGGTAGTTGAGCAACTTTGCTATAATGGGCCGGGGAGGTGCCCCGGGCTTTGGGCGTGGAGCCAGTGTCCTGTGTGCCCTCTCCACCGTAAACATGCTGGAAAACACTTCGTCCCCCAACAGGGTTGTCAGTAACTTTTCAACGAAGAGTTCCATGGGGGCCGTGTTCGTAATCTCCGGAAGGCCCATGATGCGCGGGTTGCATCGCCTCGAGCGCGCTTCCAAATCCTCGGTTTTGTCTTGCAGAGCTTGCATCATCCTCTCCATCCTTTTATTCGCCGTGTCCAGGTCTGTCTGCGCCTCCTCCACTTCGGTCATTCGTCTTTCAGCCATATCATGGTGCTCTGCATGCTTATCTAGCCGTTCCGCCATGCGGTCCATCCTGTAAGACATGGCGTCCATTTTGGTGCCTAGAGCTGAGATGCTAGTTTGTAGGCTCTGTTCAATGGATAGCAGCATGGTTTTAATGTCCGAGTTCGCGCCCTGAGCTTCATCAGTTATCGCCGCTGTCCCGTCATCCGTCTGCGGGCTCTGCTGCAGCAATCGTTTTTGCGCAAAGGGAAGCCTGCTTTGAGTCCGGTCTCCTTTGCCCATCTTGTGGCTCGCCCCTGTACTGGTAAGGCAGTTGGGCTGTCCGGCTTAGTAGAGGAGACCCTTCCACTGGGAGGAACTGGCCTTGCTCCTCGCACGATGTGAAAGCCTCGTTGTGGGCACAGTTCTTCGGGTCCTCGTCGCGCCTTCACCCCGTGTAATATTCGTCAGGTGTCAGAGGCCAAGCACTACTGCAGTGTGGACCCGGTGCGAGTTACTGGGGGGGACTCCGTAGAGGAGATGAAGAAGCCCTCACACCCCAGAGAGACAAGACAGAAACACCACTGGCAGGGACTTCAACAAACACTAGGCCATCTTGTCCGCAGTCGAAGCTCCACAAAATGGCGGCGAGGGCGTTAGATGTCCTGCCACTGCCTCAGTAATGGCCGAGTGACTCTGGCTATTGCGGTGATTAGGCGGCGGTACTATGTCGATACCCGGCCGCGGACAGCTTCAATCACTCTGGTCCACCTCCGTTGTGTGCCTGGCAGCCGCCGCTGCCTCAGCCCTCAGGAGCGGTATCAAGCCCAAGAAATGTCTGTGGGCTTGAGTAGCACTTCGTCGGCGCGTTATCTACTCCCGTGAAGGGGGTGCTGCTCCGGAAGATGGTGCTGCCCAGCGTTTCTTCAGTGAGTAGCTCTCTGCACACGCTGGGTGCGGCGAACAGCGAGGGTCCGCGCCGCGCCTCTGTCAGCAGCCGCACGTCGTGTTACGCCGCCCAGGCGCAGAGTGTACGGGAGAGCACAGGCTGACGGCCTATCTCCCCCGGAGCCCAGACTCGTCGTTTCTCGGTCTGTGGTGCGTAGTCTCGCCACTTCAGGGGTCCCTGCTGTGCTCCTCGCCTTTAGCAATCTGGGGAAGCAGGAATCGGGAGACGATCGTCGCTCTAAACAGTATTAATTCAGGATAATTCCAATGTGCTCGGCGGAGCAACGGTCTCAGGCAGCCATCGCGCTTGCTGGCTAGCTCTGCCCCAGAAACAATTGTTTTTAAAGAAAGTTAGGCCAGCTAGGTGTGACAGTTTGCGTATGTGGAGGAAAGAAGTCAAGGTAGAGAAGGTGCAAAGGAAGCAGGAAAGGAAAACAGAGTATCAGAAGTATAAGGAATAGAAGGATAAGGAAGTTCAGGAGAATAAGTAATGTTTAGATAGAGAGCATAGATTACTAACATCTAAAGAATATATAGGTAGACCAACCATAGCAGTTCAGGTCCACCAAGAAAATGTGGACTCCGATATTGATGGTTGTTGATAGAATGACCCCCTTATGTACCCTTAACACCTCTTCCCCCGGGACCACCAAATGTCACCCCCCCTTGTACTCCTGGCTCCCCTTTCTTTGCCCGAGGTTGTACAACTCCCTATTTTCCAACCAGTACTGGTACATTCCATACACCCTCCAACCCAGGCTACTGCACCCCCATCCCAGGCCTCTGCACCTCCACCTCAGGCCACTGCATCTCAAATGACTGATGATCCCGTACTTCCTGCATCTGTTCTGACCCCTCGAGTTCTTTTCTCTACTGTACCTCAGTTTCGTCAGGATGCAATACGATTGATGGTATTAAATTGGTTGAGTGATCTAGAAATGGAGGTAGGAGAAATGATCGATCGGATATAGGATTTTGTATGAAGGCGAGCTCCTTTGTCTCATAAATAAGCTTTCTCATCAATTTATGGTTTAATAGGAGATGACTACAGGACACAATGGCCCAGATGATGTTAGAGCTATTAATCGACAATGTCAGATAGGGGCCTTCCCTGTGAGTAGAGTTAATGCTGCCATAGCAACCATAATTGGATATCGAAATGAACTCTCTTCCTCTCCTCGACCTATGACCTATGAGGGAAGCTGTGCCACAGTTCATTCCTGGAAGAGGGAATGGAGATAATGATGACCCAAATAGTGCTAATGATAGAGCTAATTTTTTGTATAATTGGATATAGACACCCTGGAAAAGAACAGATGTATTCACTTTAAAAACCTCCCTACCAGATATACGGAAAAATCATAGAGAGTTTTTATGATGTACAGGCAGCCATTGATTCTTGTATCATGACTTTAGCGAATATTGATTTGTTTTTTGGTATGATCCTGCCACCAGACCTACCCGGAAACAGGCTCATGCTGTTGGTTTGGGAGGAGATTCGGCTGCCATAATAGTAGCTGATAGAGATAGGAAACCTGGTTAGAAACCTAGTCTGCTCATACTGGATCTTTCGCGGTAACATACTTACTTTCATAAAAACGATGGTTCCTGCTAGGAAAATAGATTGGGCACTCCTTACTGCTAGTAAATCAAAGCAGGGAGAGGCCGTCCCTGATTTCTTTACTCACTTTGAGGAAGTTTTCCATTATTTTAGTGGGCAAGATACATCTACACCTACGGGTGCACATTTATTTGGAGATCGATTTGTGGGAAATTTGCTTCCTGAGATATCGGTTTGCTTAAAGAATTCTGAGAGCACATGGGCTTCAGTGACTCCGAAAGCTATATTAGATATGGCTCAGTTTTTCCAGAATCAGGTTACCACTTAGCAAGAACAAAGAGAAGGAAAACTAAAAGAATTGAAAACTAAGATGATGATGGTTCAGGCCTATGGACCCCAAGGTCGAGACTGTGGCCAAACTTATGGTCAGAATTATAGACAAGTGCCTCCAGTAGGGCCACCGTGTAGATAAACTCCATTAGGGCTGAATCAGTGTGCTTATTGCAAAGAGAAAGGACATTGGCGTTCTGAATGTACTGTTTTAGCTGCTGGTGGGAGAGGAAGGGGACTAGTGAATAGTAATTGAGGGACTTCAGCTCCCCGACAGCAGCCACAGGCAGGTTCAGGAGGCAGGTTCAGGCTCCAGAGAGAAATAGATCAGGAAATTATTTTGATCAACAAAATAATCAATATTCTATGGAGGATTGTGAATAAGACGAAACTGTGGGAACACATTTTGTCTAGGACAGCATAGGACAAGGAGGACCAGTTGAGATACCTGTAGATCAGTCAGGGTCTATATAACAGCCACAATACTTAGGCAGGATCAGAAATTGTTTGTGGATACAGGGGTAACAGGGGCAACGTGTAGTGCGATATCTCAGAAACTGGCCCCAGGGACACCCTTGTCTGCCCAAATGATCACATCGATAGAATTTGATGGAACACCAACTCCTAGCCCTGTGTCTCAAAACTACCTTTGCAGGCTGAGAATTTCCCTACAGCCCCTTTTTTACTTCCCCCTCATGCTCCTGATAATCTGATGGGATTTATTCTTTTGAAATATTTCCATGCTACTATACATTGTTCCCCATCTGGAGTACGTGTTATTTTTGGTGAAAAGACATTGCCTAAACAATATAATTTTTCTTTATGTTTGGATCTTGATTCTGTCCCTTTATGTGTTTGGGCTACTGCTGACACAGATAAGGGAAGAATGGACATTTCCCCAGTACATATACAGGTCCGAGAGGATGCTTCCTTACCAAGGGTCCCACAATATAAAATATCAAAAGAAGGCGAGGATGCATTGATATGTATCATTGAGGACATGATACGTACAGGAGTTGTAGAGGAAGTTTCCTCTAATGTATGCAATAGCCCCATTCTCCCCATTCTAAAATGGGGCGATGGACCAGGGGATAAGATTTACAGATTTGTGATTGATTTGAGAGAGGTCAACAAAATAGTGATCATGAATATCGTGTTGTCTCTGATGTTACGCCTTTGTTGACATTAATCCCACCTACAACAACTGTATTCTCTGATATGGACCTAAAAAATGCCTTTTCTCTATTCCTATACATGACAACAGTAGATCTCTTTTGGGGTTTTCATTACAAGGTTGCTCATTTAGATTTTGTAGGGCTCCACAGTGCTATACAGAAAGCCCTAGCATTTACAGTCAGGCACTTAAGCGACAGTTGGATGAACTTCTTTTGCCACCAGGAGTTACACTAGTGCAATATGTCCATGACATTTTGCTAGCTGCAGACACAGTTGAGCATTGTAAAGAGGCCACTCTGTCTTTTACAGCACCTTTCTGTCAAGGGACATAAAGTCTCTAAGAATAAGGTGCAATATTGTCAATCTGAGGTCACTTATTTAGGTCATCTCTTGTCTAAGGAAGGCCGCTCTCTGACTAAAGACAGGATTCAAACTATCCTAAAAATTCCTATTCCAAGTACCCAAAAAGAAGTCAGGGCACTTATTGGAATTACTTCCCACTGTAGACAGTGGATCCCAAATTTCTCCCTTATCATCAAACCTCTTTTGTCTCTTGTTACTAAAGACACTCCCTCTCCTCTACCATGGACATCTGAATGTCAGGAAGCATATCAGCAGCTTCATGCATCCCTTTGTTGTGCTCCAGTGTTAGGCACTCCGGACTATGCAAAGCCTTTCATATTATATGTACACGAGAGAGAAGGATGCACATTGTCAGTTTTGACACAGCCATATGGTAATAAGCATCGTCCCTTTGCCTATTTCTCAGCTGTATTAGACCCAGTGGCCAGAGGACTTCCAGGTTGTCTCAGAGCGGTTGCCGCCACAGCAATTTCTATACGGCAATCTGAGGGAATAGTGTTGAGTAACAAGCTTATGGTCATGGTACCACATTCTGTGGATGCACTCCTGAAACAGACTAAGACACAACACTTGACTAGCGCCGGACTCACAGGATACATACTCACGCGTTTGGCACCTCATATCACACTTAAGAGACGCTTGCCATTGAACTCAGCTGCATTGTTACCTTTGCCAGCAGAACAAGCTCATGATTTGCATAACTGTATTTTTCTTACAGAAGAACAATCTAAAGGAAGAATAGAGCTAAAGGATACACCTTTGTTAGACCCTGAGGGAGAACTATGGGTGGGCGGTTCATGTTTAAGACTATCTAATGGCACTACCTCTGCATCCTTTGCCATAACTACATTACAGACTGTGGTGGAAACAGCTCGTATCCCACAAATATCTGCCGCTGCAGCTGAACTCATTGCGCTCTTGAGAGCTTGCGAACTTAGTCCGGGATTAAGAGTAAACATTTATACAGATAGTGAGTATGCATTTGATGTGGAACACAACATTGGTAAGCCCTGGAAGGAACTGGGATTCCTAACCTCCCATGGCTCCAAAATACAACATGGTGAATTGGTAAATAGTCTTCTTACTGCTTTGACATTGCCAAGGAGTGTAGCCATTACAAAATGTAGTGCCCACAAGAAAATTACAGACAAAGTGGGACAAGGAAATGCTTTTGCTGACGAAGTTGTACGAGAAACTGCAAGTGCACTCGCAAGTAAAATGTAACGCTGCAATCCCAAGCTGAAAGATGGGAAAATATGTATACAGAGATTAAGGATATACAGCAATCAGCCACTGAACAAGAAAGGGCAGAATGGCAAAAGGAAGGAGAGTTAGATGATGAAGGATGTTGGAGATCAAAAGATATGTCAAAATGGAAATTGCCCTATGCCTATGTATTGCCTTTTGTAACTATGGTTCATGGACCTGCTCATGTTAGTGCCAAGAACATTATTTCCCAATTAGATCTAGTTTGGCATAGTCCGTTTATTCAGAACATTTGGTTAAAGATGGTATGATCTGTTTACAGCACAATCCTGGGTAGGGAGTATCAACCCCTACTGGTGGATTTTCTCCACCTCAGGTTCCTTTTGAAGCACTCCAAATGGACTACATCCAATTGGAGCGCTGTAATAAACTAAAGTATGTATTAGTTATTGTCTGTTCTTTCAGTAAGTGGGTAGAAGCCTATCCCACCAAAGAACACAGAGCCTTGACAACAGCTAAAATTCTGGTAAAAGAATTCTTCCCTCGTTTTGGGGTTTATCAAATTTTATGGAGTGACAATGGCCCCCACTACTGGCCAGATAATAGAGTACCGAATGAAAGGTTAGGGGGAAAAAACAGAAGTTTCATGCTGCTAAGTATCCTCCGGCAGCGGGTTTGGTAGAAAGATACCATGCCACCCTGAAACTCAAGCGAGCTAAAATCCAAGCAACAACAGGCCTTAAATGGCCAGATGCTTTGCCCCTAGCATTATTATCTGTTCGTTCCATCCCACACAGTAAAATTGGAATTTCTCCCTATGAGATAGTCTTTGGTAGGCCAATGAATGTATGAGGACCTCCAAGGCCAAATATGATTAAAGAAATACAGTACCCTGTTTTGAGTGATTATCTTAGAAACTTCACTGAAAAACTGTGTCTGATTCATCAGCAGGTGCATGCATCTATTCCAGAAAAATCAGAGGGTCCGGGCCATAGTCTCCAACCTGGAGAGTTTGTGGTTCTAAGAAACTTCCAGAGTTCTAAGAGTCTGGAACCTCGTTGGAAAAACGCTGAGCAAGTGTTGCTGTCAACCAGAACTGCTGTTTGTGTCACCAACAGACGTCATTGGATACATGGGAGCCACTGCAAAAGAATCCCAGCAACTGTTCTCCAGTCAGAAGGCAGAAACGATCTGAAAGATATCTTACAAACTCAGAAAAGTGTTGCTCCTCTGAATGAAGATACTTTGTTTCCTGATCAAACTACGCCTTCAGTAGCAAGGTACGATCTACGATCAAGGAAGGGAAGGCGCAGATGGGGATTCCAGCGGACCGATTTCAATTAGTGGAACAGTTCCGCTGCGGCACAGTGGATCAGAGAATCGGCTGAACTAGGTACAGAGGCGGTTGTGATACGTGTTCAGTATTGCCTGGGTCTCTCTCCGACCTGTGTTTGTATCGATACCGAGAAGGAGAAATGCAGAAATTGGGATCTAAGTTGCAGTTGCGAAACAAAGACAAGACTCTGTGTATGATGACTCTGGTCATACTATTGATAATATTGGCAGCAGTTTTTGGACAATGGAGAAAATGATTCCGGCTCTAACCCTATTGCCCCCTACTACCCATCTCCACAGAACATTTTTATTTTTCCCTTCCCTACCATGAACAGAAACATTGGATGTCTTACCTTAATAACACTTTCATACAAATGCTACATCATACCCACAATGCTACGAACATTACCAACTGTTGGGTATGTGGAATGATGCCAGCTCATCAGAAAAAGGGAGGAACGTCTTTTATTCCCTTGCCATTCTCACATAATGGTTCCTGTAGGTCCTGGTTTGCATTATTGTAGCCACTGTAATGTGACAAGGTCTTTGCTGATGTGGGTAGACTCAATGCCCAGCTCAACAGGGTCTGCTACCTTGATGAAGATGGAGATCCCCAAGCCAAAGGAACTATATGGGAAATGGAGGTATATCGCAGAGGAAATTCCTCCACCAGATATGTCTTCCCCAGCATCCGAACAGCTAAGGGTTATGGGCCTCCTGTTATTGTTGTAACCAGAGCCCGAGCAGAACTTTGTGTGAGCAGTATTGGCAGTATTCCTGTAGGAAAAAGTGACTGTACCACTGTTTTAAATATTACTGGGACAAACAATAGCACTTTTCTGTCTTCCCACAAAACTTACTTCATTTGTGGAAATAAGGATTACTATCAATTACCTGTCAGTTGGTCTGGGATTTGCTATGTGTCCTTTTTGCTTCCACCAAAGTATATGGAAGATTACCCTGGTGATTAGACACAGGTAGGGGTAGAGTACTGCGAAAAAGGAAAAACCTGTGGTTTGTAGTGAATTAAATGGAGTCAGTGATGCTGACAGGGACTAAGTTATACCGGGGCAAAGCTTATTCAACAGGTCCTAAAAGAATAACAACATAGTATACTGTAGATAATGTAAATACTAAGCACTGTCTATATATCTATCTCCACATGACATTGTAAACAGTAATCAAAGTATAACAGGTAAACACACTACAATAGAACTGGAAAGGTATAAACACAATTTATTAAAATGCCTCCCTGTAAGGGTTACAATCTAAATAAAATACCAATAAAATATTCACGTCAGTGAAATAGATCTCAACGGTTTAAAAAAGGGTCAAAGAACAAAGGTCGACGCTGCGTTTCGGGGAGGCATTTCCTTTTTGCTTCCCCCTGTGTTCGTAGCACCTGCCTCCTATCACAAAAACCAAAAATTGTTTAATGACATCTCTTCAAATAGATTCAAATGGACTATAAATAGTGTTGAAGTAGATCAGACTGATACTGCTTTGCAGCAAAATGTTGATTTTAATCTGGGACTCTATTTCTTTGTAGGTGCAGCCCTAAATAGTAGAAAGATTAGATGCCTAACCCGAGTAGTAGAAGCAGTAACTAATCAGTAACTAATCAGACAGCAATGGCTCTAGGAAATATTACAGAAGAGCTCCAAATTATAAGGATTGTAACTCTTCAGAATAGAATGGTGCTTGATGTAGTGTTTGCCGATTGAGGTGGAGCATACTGCATCATTGGTAGTAGCTGTTGCGTGTTCATACCGGACCACCCCACCCTTCTGTCTATAACGCCATTTCCAAGTTACATAAAATAGTTGCAGAAATACATCAAGACCGAGGAACATGGTCCTGGTCTGAGTGGTTACAGGGACTTATCTCCACTTGGGGTTGGAAGTTATTAATGGGAGTAGTAATCATAGGAGCCATCTTTCTCACTTGCTGCCGCTGCATTCAATGTGACCTATGGTATGCACCACTTGTATAAACGTCTGTGGTAGTATTAAACCCTCACCAGTCAACGTTCATGAATTAAATAGAGAAATGATTATGCGTACCGAAATTTATGAACTAATGAATATTAATGTACACGATTAACACATGTACCTTCTAGAATGTATTCAGCCCAGCTGAAAAGAAGGGAATGTGACACTTTAAAATCTGAAGCTCTCGTTTTAGGATCTGAATCTCTCATTTTTTAATTCAGCAGTGCCTCATCCATGCTCACCTTTGTCCTGTTTTCAGCCTGGCTTTATCCTTGACACAACACCTGCATAAAAATTAGGTAACGAATCTAAACTGAGACATTGTAGGCTGCGTAAACATGCAAATTCAGGAAAAAAAACAGGTGATGTCTGCACTGTGGGTTTCGTGTGTTTTGTAAACAATTGTAAAGCCTTAGATAAAGTTTGCTCAGATAGCCAATCTTGTCAGGACGCGACAGTTACACAAGGCACCAAGGTTGTTGATTCTTACTGATTGTCTCATTTGTGTGTTTTTCCCAGAGCTCTATTTACCTCTGGGCGTTCCTTGTCTGTGATCTTCACTATAAAAACCCATGTAACCATTGTTCAAGCATGCTCTCTCCTTGAGTATCTCCATGGTGCTCGTTGTATGGAGACCTCATTCATGAATGAATGATAAATGACTAAGTATGGACGAATTTTGCGGATCTGCGGTCAGCGAATTTGCGCGAACTCTCAAAAAAATCAGCGAATTTGTGGATTGTCCCACGAGCTCGCGGATTGTTTTGCGATTTGCACTCTACTCAACTGGAGTACTTTCTACTGGCTTATCAGTAAGTGCTACCTTGTTGGGTAAATGTATAGTGCTTTTCCTACACTGCAGCTGCGTAAAGGGCAAAAAGATTTGTCTCCACTGACCATATGTGCCTGTAACTTTGCCACCGCGCCTAAAGGTGCTGAGGTCCCTTGAGTGAGCTGTCCATCATAGTTGGGAAAGGGCGGGAAGACGTTTGATACCGCTAGTGTGTGGTGCGGGGCCAAACGAGCAGGGCTTCTATGCGTGTCTATATGCCTCTTGTGTATAAAGGGTCAGAGAGCGAGCAGGGCAGCAGGTGAGGAGAAAGCAGCCTCCTGCTCACAGGAACTACACGGGGGTTGCGCTCGAGTAACTCAGGGATTCAAAGACTTCCCTGGGGTATTACAGCTAATTTTCGACGGCAGATATGGGGTTAAAGCACACTTGCCCAGCCTCGACCGTGCTCACTAATGTTTTGGGCTGATTAAAACGTTACTGAATTTGAGCTTCAACTCGGGCACACACCTGCTATATCTGTCAGTGCTTCCTGTTGAGGTTTAATGTTTGTGACAGGAGCCTCGTGCCAGAATGAATCCTGCCCTGCATAGTTATCCACGAAGATGCCACAGTTTTGTGCAATACCTCTACTCAACTGGAGTACCTTCTACTGGCTAATCCAGTAAGTGCTACCTCGTTGGGTAAATGTAAAGTGCTTTTCCTACACTGCAGCTGCGTAAAGGGCCATAAGATTTGTCTCCACTGACCATGTGTGCCTGTAACTTTGCCACTGCACCAAAAAGCACTGAGGTCCCTTGTGTGAGCTGACCATCATAGTTGGGAAAGGGCGGGAAGACGTTTAAATACCGCTAGTGTGTGGTGCGGGGCCAAACGAGCGGGGCTACTATACGTGTCAACATGCCTCTTGTGTATAAAGGGTCAGAGAACGAGCAGGGCAGCAGGTGAGGAGAAAGCTGCCTCCTGGTCACAGGAACTACACGGGGGTTGCGCTCGAGAAACTCAGGGATTCAAAGACCTCCCTCGAGTATTACAGCTAATTTTCGACGGCAGATATGGGGTTAAAGCCCACTTGCCCAGCCTCAACTGTGCTCACTAATGTTTTGGGCTGATTAAAACGTTACTGAATTTGAGCTTCAACTCGGGCACCTGCTTTATTTATATCTGTAGTGCTTCCTGTTGAGGTTTAATGTTTGGCACACAGGAAGAACTTACAGAGTTAAGGCAGGTGCCCGAGTTGAAGCTAACTTTGTAACCATTTTAGAATGCCGCCGGCAAGCTGTCAGAGTTGAAGTTGCAACTTGCAAGTAAGCAACTTCCACTCTGGCAGCTTGCCGGCGCCATCCTAAAATGGTTCAAAGTTAGCTTCAACTCGAACACCTGCCTTAACTGTAAGTGCTTCCTATGGGCCAAAAAAAAAATCCGCCCGCGAGCGGATTTGCAGATTTTTTGACAATTTCGTGAAATTCGCGGATCGCGAAATTGCTGAAAATTCGCAAATTCCGCGAGCGGAACGGATTTTTGGCCCACAGTTATAAATGACCTATGGTTTGACTTCGCTCCAGTGTCGATTCCTCCTTACTTGATAATGAATGAATGAATGAAAGGGGGTTTTGTATAGCGCAAAGTTCACTCCAGGGAGCATCTTGGTGCTTTTAGGACATCAGGAGAAGGATTGACGATAGTGAGGGGTAGAGAGGGAGAGCGGCAAGAGGTTGGTGGAAAGGATCATATAAGCGACAGTATTTGATGATCTGGAGTACCAAAGATCCAAGTTTTTAGAAGCTTCCTGAAAGTGGGTTTGTTGCGAGTGTACCTTAGTTGAGTAGGCAAGGTGTTCCAGGCCTTTGTACCAAGTGCTGCCAAGGTTTTGCCTCCCCGGGTTTTCATTTTAAAGTTGGGGATGGTGAGTACATTTTCTGATGTAGACAGCAAGGTTCGTTTGGTTTTGTAGGGCCTAATTTTGCCTCTCGGGTATTGTGGGCCAGTTTCGTTTATGGATTTATAAGTAATGGTTAGGACTTTGAACAGGATCCTTTTATGAATAAGCAGCCAGTGGAGAATCTTTAGTGCTTCGGCTGCGGGAGAGCGCTTTGGGAGCCCAATTACCAGCCTTGCGGCCGAGTTCTGGACTACTTGCAGTCTTTTTACCACTGTCTTTTTTGTTCCAGCATACAGGCTGTTGCAGTAGTCCAAGCGTGACAGGACCAAGGCCACTGCCACGGTCTTCCTAGCGTGCAGTGGAAGTAGGTCAAGACATTTTCTTAGGGTTTTGATAGTTTGAAAGCACATGCCTGCAATAGTAAGTGCCTGTTTATGAAAGGAAAGCGTGGGGTCCAATTTAATACCTAGTGGCAAGAGTGTTGACCCTGCACCAGCAGATTATAATTAATCTGCTCCACAGCAATGGCAGTAACTTGATTCTCTACCTGTCTTTATACATCTGGGCCCATGGCACGTATATAATCCCCGCTGACCCTTCCATAGTAATGGGCATACTCTCACGCTATGTGACTCTATGGGTTTTCCGTCAATATAGCGTTCTCATCTTTCAAGGCATCGCTGCATGTAGAGGAAGTCCCACTTAGGGTTTCCTCCACTAGTGCCATGTTTGCTGTCTCAAACGATCCTTCCCTCGGCCAAGACCTGCTGTTTTGGTCCCTTTCCTCAGTCCAATCTGCTAATAGGTCGCAGAACAGATATACATAGGCCTTGCCTTCCCTTTTATCTATTAACTCCTTTGGGGTTTGTCTATCTTTTTGTGCACCTGTGAGGAACAATGTATATCCTCATCTCTTCTTCCCTCGTGTGCACTGGTGCCATTCTGTTTTTCCTGCGTCGCGGGTGGTTAAGTACCAGACTGACTTTCACTTTTATCTCTTTGTTAGCCTCTTTCATATGTCGACCGAACAATGTGGCTCTGAGCCCTGCTAAAAGCCTTTCATCGACTTCCGACTCTTCCCAGTGTGGCGCCATGCATCGGGATTTGCTTTTCTTATGAGGAGAGTGCGCTGTCCTGTATTCTCATTCTAATTCCTGGTTGTGATCCCGCTTTCTCCCAAACCTCCTTTCATGTCTCTCTTCCTTGCGCCGTCTGGCCTGATCCTTTTGCTCAGTTACGTTCTGCTTTAGTTAGCCTGGATTCAACCTCAAACTCACTCTCCTCTTCGGCTACCTGGGCAAACCCTGTAGTCCCACCCTCGTCATCGGTTCCTGAAGGACTGGAGCTTCCTTCATCTCCAGAGCTCGCTGAGTTGCTATAGGGAACCACTACAAACTTCTCTAACACATGTTTGCACTTGCCTTACCCAGTGGGATTGTGTATTTTACCAACCTTTGAGGTGTCGCTTGTCAAGTGTGGTGGATGGGAAGCCAAGCTTTTGGGGATTTTTCCTAGAAGTGGGGGCTGCCCTAATGGTATCTGGGCTTGCTTGATTTAAGATTTCTCTGGCTTAGACCTGACTGCCTGTCTTTCAGTGTCGTGCTTGTCGGCTTCTTCTATCATTGGGTTCGAATATCCTAATGCAGGGGAAGCAGGTGTGAGTACATCCATCCCTGTATGGTGGGGGAGATGCTGATGTCTTGTTCGCTGTCTGCATTGTGCGGTTTTCAGGTTGAACTTCTTCAAAGATAGCCCACAATTCTAACACTGTCTCCCTTTTGTCCCTCTTCTATTCTGTATATTTGGTTTTTATGTGTTTTCGTGTGCTCAATTATATTTGTGTTAAATGATCCCTCCCTAGGCTAGGGAAATGTGTGTGGATTTGTGTGTAAATGCCACTCTTGGCAATCATTATTACGTCTTTTTATCAGTTTGGGGAACCTAGTCTCCATATGCCATAGAGATGAATCCATGACAGTTTTAATAATTTGGACAATACTATTCACATGACGTTTGGATTATCGAATTGTAGGGGCTATTCTTATGTAGTGCCCTCCCTTTTTAATTAAACAGTTCAAACAAGCATTTCAGTAAAACAAGATAAAACTGCATATGTAGTATTGTAACACAGGGGGAATATTCAGTATGTTAGAATAAACCCTGCACCAATTCAAATTTTCATAAAATACAGTTTTCAAAGACAATTAATTCAATGTCATCACATACAAGAATACATTTCAATAATGGTCAACAGAAAAAATTACTTTGTCAAAAAATAAATTAGTACGTCCATTGCATATTATCCTCGAACAAGAAAACCCTAGCATGTAACATGTTCCTAAGTGAGATGGATAGTCTGCCACTAAGGTCCTAGGCGCGGGTGGTAATCATGGACACTGTGTTAGACCTGGTCCTTTTTGCAGGTTTATCCCCAAACTTTTTGCCTTTTCCCTACTATTTTTCTGATCCTGTTTTTTTTTTTTTTACATCAGGACTCTGCGCACTTTACCACTGCTGATCAGTGCTTCTGTCCATATTCTATTTGTGAAGGTTGTGATTATGATTGGTTAACTGCCATGTTGACCTCGAAAGTGCATCAACTTGCCAGCCCCTAACCTTCTCTTCTCTTAAATGTAAAGCACCCCTCATGTAGGCCCAAGGTACCCTCATGGGCAGGTTGCAGTGAATGTGAAAGTTAGGATTAGTGGTGGTGTGTTTTGCATGTCCTGATAGTGAAATTCTGTGCATTTCGTTTTCGCTATTGAAAGGCTGTCTGTCCTGTAGGTTAACATGGGAGCTGCCTTGTAACATCTTACAAGTGTAACTTTCCAGTGGGCCAAGATGGAGAGATGGCGTTTAGGCTTTTGGAACTCATAATTTAATAACACACCTTTTAGTAAAGGTGTTGTTTAAGTTTTGTGTTTTAAAATACCACTATTAGAAAGTGGACATTTTCTTACTTTACCAATCTGTGTGCCTCTGCCTATTTGTGTATTCACCGTCTGGTTTTGGAGTGGCAGGAGCTGGGGATGTGCATTCACTCTATGTGAGGAGCGCCGCCTTTTCTGTGTGATGCATGGGTTGTCCTGTAGTTGCTGCTTCTATCTATCTGTGGGGAGAGGAAAATAACTGACTCTGTTTGCCCTGCTGTGGAATGCTGCTTGAGAAGATCTCCAAGAGCTTGTGTATGCTTGCCTCCTGTTGGAAGTTTCAGGGAAATCAAAGACTTCAAGAAAGATCATCCATGCTGGATCCCAAAGTAACCTTCCTGGAAAGAGAGCTGAAGAGCTGTGCGAGGAGCACTATTCTTTCTTTGGTGTGAGGGGTAGGCCTGCCTGCAGGCGCTGCTACTGTCTGGAGCAGGAGAAGAACTCGACTGTTATGTCCCTTTGACCTAAGAAACGCATGTTGAGCACTACATTTCATGGCTTGAGCATGTGGAGAGTGCTTCCCCTTTCAGAACAGGAGCCCTCCAAACTAGTGCTGGCGAGTGCTGTGTTGGGGTGCACTCGGCGTGTTCTGAGACACTGCTCTGTCCCTTGTGTTTTGAGCAGCGGTAAGGGAGAATTTGTTGTAGAAGTGCTCCCCTCTTCCCTGGCAGTCGATGCGTGAGTACACACTCCAGGCGACGACAAGACATTGAAGGAAATCCCGACCTGGAGTTCCAACATTGCAGAGTTATACCGATTCAACCAAGGCAGGGCCCAGCTACCGCAGAAGGCTGTAGAGAAGAGCGTGGCCCTAGAGGGCGCCAGACAGGTTGCAGCACCATCAGTTTTCTGCGGCTTCTCCTAATTTCGCAGTAGTCCGCATGGCCCTGGAGGGCACCGGACCCGCTGCAGCATTGCCCGGAGTAGTTTCAGACAGCCAGCTTGATTCAGCAGCTTCGGCATGTGATTGCGGGCAGCTGTAGTTTGCTCAGCTCACATGCGGGAGACCAAGTAAGGTCTTCCCACTTAATTTGTGGTGTGGGTGTGCCCACATCCCGTTTCTGGGGAACATCCTAATCTGCGGCATTTGCATGACTGTGTTCGCCTACAGCTGTACCACACAGACGCGGGCAGCTGCCTTTGCTGACTCAATCCCTGGAAAACCCGAATGGGGCCCTCTCGCTTGATTCTGCAGTATCCGCTTTTCCAGTCCTGAGCACCCATAACTTAAAAGCACATGAGTGCTTTCTAAGCAAAAGGGAAATGTCTGTAATCCTTATAAAGGGCACGCAGGAGTTTCAGTGCCCTATGTGTTCACTTGGAATTACCGTTTTAAGTGTTGTAGATGTGCAGGGACCCTGAACTCTATATGTTCATGGTAATATTTGGATTTATGTATAACCAAACTGTTGCATTTTCATGCCCTGATGCGTTTATGTAATTTTTCATGCCTGGTAAGTATTAAGAGAGAACTCTCTTAGACATGCATAGAAAGCTACCTATAGTCAAATATGCAATCAGCCAGCTACATTACCACATATACACTGTTTTATCACACATACGAATACATCCACATGAATAGAGACACAAATCTGAACCGAGGAGGCAACTATATGTCACACAAGGATAAGTAACTCAAATATATAACATGATCAGGGTTTATTAAAAAATCTTTTGAAATGACAACTTTTTTTGATGACAGTGATAAAATACATAAATTCACAATTAAAAAACATTTAAAAACAGCATGAGAGACAAAGAAATATTTGTCAAACACTTGAATTCATCAGAAAAAGGTTATTCCCAACAGGAATCAAATGCATAAACACCATCAGTCTATTCGCTTGTAGTTGCATTAGACATGAAGCTGTTCCTGGATATAACCCAATACAGATGTTCAGGTGTCGACACGTTCGGTGGTGGAAAATTATAAAAGTACCACCTTCATCAGGACATATATAATACTTGTCTCTCTTTCAACAGATTTAGAGTTTGAAACACCTAATTAAAACAAAAGCATATAATGAACACAATCCTATAATGAACACAATCCTACAAACTGTTTTACATAGACATTGATTATACTTATTTTCATTACCAGAAACCCCCACATTCCAACAACCATTTACAAATACAATGTATATTCTCAATATACAAATAACACATATATATATAAAAACCAACAAACTTCATTACCATTGTCCGAAAGTCTGTTATCAACGTGTCCACACAATTGCTTAACGGGTTCAACATTGCCCTACAGTCCCTTATTGCCCTTTTTATCACATGAAAGTTCGTCATGCTCGATCCATATAACACCCCTAACGTCATAGCCCTCCGTCGTGCATATATCCACACTCATTCAAACGCTCATATGATTCATCAATCATTCGCTAAATATACGTACCGCTAATCGTGTGTAAAAAAAGAAAGTGATGATTACAAAACGGATCCTTCCAAAATGTCTTTAAAATGTAAACGTGGTCTATTCAGATCCACTGTGACTTCACCTTATTGGTGGTTATGGTCCTAATGGGAGAACAATAAAGGTACAATCCATTCTAGCCCATTTCCAATCTATAGTGATCTAATGTAGCTCCATTCAGACACTATGGTCACCCACTCACCTCAGTTGGTTTGTGTATATTTTGACATATCGCCGAGGGTCAGCCTTTCAAAGAAAGTGTGTAACAGAGCTTAATGTCTAGAATCCGTTACTATATTCCAAAAGTGGCACACATGCTTAACACCTAAAATGACAACATTATATCTTTATTATTATTACTGTTGTCCTATTTAGTGCTACTACCGCTCTTTTATCTTCAATTTTTCATTAATGACGGATAACATTTTATATCAGTTATATCCAGTGACTAATCTATATTATATCTGCTGCTAATTGCAGGCCTATGGTCATCATTATATAAAGAATAAGGAGATATCTGCCAAATTGCCCCTATATCGAAATAATACCCTTATAGTATACCGATTATTTTCTCACAAATGTATTTAGTCCAGGTTCAAAACCTGCTCTTATGCTGTCTGAAAGTAATGCAAATAACCCGAAATTGTCCCCTTCATAATGCGGGTAAAATACTTTTTTTGTGATGAAAAAGCAATAATCTCCTTAATTCTGTCCATCTTCAAATTCTGCCCCTTTACTCAGTGGACTAAAGGCGCCAGCAGTAGCGAGCACCTACGTATTATTCCTTTCTCCATATCACTATTTATTGAATCTCACAGGACCCTTCCTATTGCCCAGTAGCTGAGACTCGTGATGGTGTATCGTGATCTATCCCGCCCTTCTTATAACATACTCACTAGATTGTATACAGAGTACTAAGCCATCTAGATGCAATCCTACAATAACACCGCATTTATGCTTACCTTAAAAACTGTACTGAAAACAGATAACCGTGTGTCAAACATTCGTCCTCTATTTCATGCCTGCACTTTCAGGATAACGAATACTATTTCAGGACCAGTATTTACTTTATCACACTACCTATAATGATATGACAATTGCCTTGTTGAACAAAAAAAACTATGAGACTGAGATGTCCGCTTTGCCCAGTCAGAATAGCTATGTCACAAAAATCAGTGTCCTGGGAATTATCTAGGGCTATACATATTACAGTATATTCACCTCAGCTAGCGGTCAGCTATCGAACAAAGGTGGCTACCACTCGAACACCTCCTAGGCCGCCTTACACCTAATACAGTTAGGACATATAAAATAATGAATATGCCAGACCCGGTTACTGACAGGGCGCTCAGGTATTTTTTACGCTTCTTCCTAGTTTGCCATATGCCAAATGCTTTAGACTATGTTTTGGTTTCGGATGTAGACTCTTACCCTCTGTGACAGCTGCTTCAGGACGGACGGCTAATCAATTGTGGTGTCTGCCCACCTTTCTCATTGTTCAATGGAAATCCGACAGGGCGGGGTCACCTTCCTTCGGCTGGAGTCTGATACGAGGTCCTAATTGTCCTGGCTAGCTTGCCAAAATGTTGCTCAAATCAAATTCCCTTACAAAACAGAAGACAAGAGGCGTTTGACAAAACAGGAAGTTTGTTTCATTTAACCATTTGGCTGGAAGAACAGTTACAGGAACTATGTCTGCAGACTGTCTCAATTTACATTGAGTTTGTGCTCTACTTCTATACAATACTTTAACAAGCAATAAAAGGATTCCGGCTTACCATATTTGGTGAGGAATGTTGATTACTGCCTTTAAAGTCATAAATTAATGGTCCGTGGTTACTACAGGTGAGTCTTCACCTGTATAGACACAGTGTGACCAGTGATGAACGTGTCTAGATGTCCAGAATGGGGAGCACATCTGCTAGGCCCTGATTGGCTATGTCTTCCTAACTCATGTTGCATCTGACTTTGATGTTTTTAGGAGCGTGCATACCCCCTGTGTCCATGTGTGCTTTATTGGTGCAATCTCCCCTGACCATTATAATGGTGCAGTGCCTATCTGTGGAATTGATCAAGAGTTTCCTGTCTGAGTGTTTGCCTGTCAGCTATGCAACCTCCCACCTGTGACCCATCAATCAGTAATCCCGGGCCTAGATCGCAGGGCCTACCTGAATACATACTTGCATGTTGAGGTGGATGTAGAGTTCTTAACAGGCGATTCTGTCAATAAGGACAATAGTTCATTTTTATTGATAAACACATCTATATCCATATTAGCCTCTTAAAGGGTGACAAGGTGGAATTTGTTGGGGAGAATGTGTGCAGTAGAATTCATGAAGTTAGTGGGGATTATTTGATTAGTTTCAGATGGGTGAAATATAGTTGGACAAATAGCCTTAGATATGAAGTGAAGATTAGGCATTTGTCTACAATAATAGATGGAATTGCTGTAGATACAGCAGGGTCTTTCAAGCTTGTAAATATTGAGATGGTAGCAATTTGAACTATGGTGTTGCAAAGTTGTCTTGCATTAGCTATTCATTTGGCAAAAGAGGTCAGAGTTTGAAAAGTGATTAAGGAGAAAAGGTGTTGTACATTTATACCCTATTTTTGTAAGGTTATTGATTATTTAATTACGGATATGACTAATTTGACTCATGAGATTAGGTCCCTAGGGGAAACAGGCTTATTGTAAGCTGTAGGCTCTTTGTTTAGGGAGTTAGGAGAGAGTTTTTATGGTTTGGTAATATAGGTGGTGGCGTATTTCAATCAATTCTAACGCCTGTAATAATCGGAATGGTTTGTGTAATTATTATTTTCCTTTTGCTAAAACTGAGTGTATGATTAGCAGATCTAAAACTAATAGAAATGGTAGTGAAAGTAGGTCAAGGAACAGGAAAAGATCCATGGAAATAAAGGATTTTAAGAAACGTGTTTACATCTAGCTAAAGATAGTGGAGGAGAATGTTCGACAAATGAAGACGAAGATTTCTTCTAAATAATGTTTCAGAAATAAAGTTTATTAATTGCTTATAAGTCAATATTTAAAAAAATATCAGAGTGGGAACTGTGAATGGTTTTTCACAGTGTGCAATTTTGAATTATATTGTGTTTGAAATATTTTTCTTTAGACTGTTTCATCGTAACCGATGTACTAATGGTGTTACACTTAAAACAAATTAAAAGTAATGTTTAGAAGTGTGATTAATAATGTTGTTTAGTTAAACCACATTTGTTTGAAGACACCATTTTATCAAAATGGATTCAGTTTCTGGTGTTTTCCTCATTCTGCTCCTGCTCATTCTCCCTCCCAGTCAATGCCCCATGAGTTTTCTCTACCCACAGTTTCTGCTGAACACAAAGCAACGTAATGTAACTAACTGTTTCTTTGGAAAGGATGCATAGTAAATGACACTTTCATCATGCACCTGATGAATTATTTAGAAGGACCCTTCTGTTGGAATTTTCAATGCTGCCTTTCTAGCACAATAGTGTATTGGTATTTGTTAAAGAATGTTTTATATTGTGTTTTGCATCTCCGGAATTCTGTTGCTGTGGAAGGTAATGGAAGATTCTTATTGTTATTAGAAGTGGGCTTGTGTTATATTCTTTATTTGTGATTATCCAATTTCTGATTTGTCTAAAATGGTTGTATGACAGAGGCGGTCAAGGCTACAAAATGCATGCCTCTACAACACGGCCCGAACAAAGAATTCATCCTAATCCCTTTACCACGCATACATTTTCCTACGCATGCCTTTACAATGCAATTCTGTTGTAAAGGCATGCTTGGTAAAGGGATATGTGTGCTAAAGATCACACCCCATTCCCTCTGCCCTGAGCCCAAAAACCCCACCCCACAAACTTAAGACTACCCTGACCCCAGACCTGCCCTAAATGTGCCCCTAGCCTGGAAAACAGCCCCCCCTTCTCGCCCAGAACCTTAAAACTTGCCCCACGTCCTAAAAACATCCCTGATCCAGCCCTCTGACCTGACCCCTAAAACTGCCCCTAGCGCTGAGAACTGCCCCTTCCTCCAGCCCGCCCTGAGCCCTAAAAAACTGACCCGCACGTCCTAAAAGCTACCCCGACCCCAAACCCCCACCCTGAACCCTAAAATTTACCCTCTCCCCCTGAAAACTTCCCTGACCCGCCTGTCCTGAGCCCTAAACCCTGCCTTCTGCTCTATAAAACCACCTGACCCCTAAAAGCCACCCACCCCTAAAAACTACCCCATCCCCCCAAAACCTAGCCCCACTAACCAGACTGCATCCTCACCCGATCCTTCCACTTCCTGTGCCCACCCATCTGTGCATCTAGACCATGCACTGCCTCAACAACACATATGCGTGGTTAAATCATATGCACGGTTAAAGCAAGCATGGTTTCACTTGCGGGGAAATGGCACACGTAGCACAGCCCACATTGTAAAGGCTGTTTACCGTCTAAAATTTGCCATTAATGATCATGTTATGCTGAATCTGCAGTTTTTCCTCATTGTTTATGAGTGAAATATGTAAAAAAAAAAAAATTGGGGTTTTATGTTGTTGGGGACGTCTTCTGTTTTTCCTCATGGAACTGTGTTCGTTTGGGCGAAATGTTCATTTGTCTCACAAACTCTGTTTTATTACTGCAAGACTTCTGTCTCAATTAAAAATGTAGTTAGTGTCCTATATGGACCTGACAAATATCAATACTGGTAATTGATTTTATCTCTTTGTATCTGTGCCTTCATGGGGAGCAGCATTCATTATTCTGTATTTTAATTTTGTAATATAACTCTTTAACTTTTTATGATCTAGAACTCAGTTCTTCAGTGGTCCCAGTAACAATTTGTTTTACTCTAATTGCTTGGGCTTTATGTTGGGTTGTGTATCTTAACGCTAGGTCAAGGGTGCTGGAATTGAATCCCAATAGGTAAATTTTGGGGTGATCAAAATATTGGGGTTCAGAAAATTATTGGTGTTAGACTTGACAGCTGTAGGTTGGTCTTCCTCCTCAACCTTTATGTTTCCTCCTCCATTTTTCTGACCTTGATTTTGATGGCCTTAGGACTCTGAACACCTTACCACTGATAATTAATGCTAAAGGGCATGTGCCCTCTCCTGTAAACATGGTAATATTGACTCATACCAACTGGCATACTTAATTTACTACTACGTCCCTAGTAAAGAGGTACTATAAGTGCCCAGGACCTGTAAATTAAATGCTACTAGTCAGCCTGCAGCATTGATTTTGCCACCCACTTAAGTAGCCCTGTAAACATTTCTCAGGCCTGCAATTACAGAGCCTTTGTGTGCAGTTTAAACTGCCGTTTCGACCTGGCAAAAAAAACCTTTTTGCCAAGCCTTCCTTTTTAATACATATAAGTCACCCTTAGGGTAGGCCCTTGACAGCCCAGAGGGCAGGGTGAAATGTATTTAAAAAGCAAGATATGTACTTTATGTTTACCTGTCCTGGTAGTGAAGAACTCTTACATTTGTTTTTCTCTACTGAAGTTGGCATTTACTTGACTTAGCCATTTGGTACCTGCAGCCTGTCTCTGGTCACATGCCTGAGTGGAGTTAGGCTTTGTCTAGTCTCCCTAGACAGCCACATACAAGGGGAGCTAAGGTGTCACTGAGTGGGTCAAGACCGGCAGGATGGTGTTAGGAGCTGGCCCCAACCTCACTTACACACTAAAAGGCTGTGTCCTGTCTTGACACAAAGGGCTGCATACCTCCTAAAGTGAGTCTGGATCCAGGGCATGGAACGTAGGGCATCCGTGCACTTCGGTGAAATCTGTCTAGAAGCCTTTCCCCACTTCAAAAGCAGATCTGTGTATAAAAGAAGGACGTCAGACACCACCACTTCAGTACACTTCTGGGCCGGTGGATACTCTGCCAGGAAGGAGGCCTGCTGTGCTGGTGATGGACTGCCACTCTGCTGAAGTGTACTCTGCTGGACTCCTGCTTTGCTGACCTGCTGCCTTCTTCCTTCTTGCCTGGGTGAGAAGGACGGGGCCTGCATCTCTTGAACCCAAAACCCGGAGTATCTCCAAGGGCTAGTTGGCTGGCCATCTGATCTGAAGCTTCATGGACATAACAGGCTTCCAACCACCTTGCACCTGGACTTTGCCATCTGTGCATACCCTACCAAGTGGTGCCACCCCAGTCCTGGCCCCCTTCTCTGCTGAGCGATGCATCCCTTAGCAGAACTGATGCATCTTTTCAGCTGAGCTGTGCATCTCCACTGCTGCATCTAATGGACCCATCGCAAAGACATGGTACTGTAGTGTAGTCTCACAGTCTGGAAATTAAAAGGGGCCTCACTGTAAACTATAGTCTTAAATATACACAAGCCCAATCTGTTATTACCTCACTGTCTAGTGATTATGATGAAATGCTGTAAAACTCATTTTAACTGCCATGCTATGGACCACTTCCACCCCTAGTTGGAAACGAACAAGGTTCAAAAGAAGGGTCTAAAACAAGCACCATTTTGAAATGGTCACAACACTTTTAATTCCATATCATCCCTGCTTAAAAAAAAAACTGGCCTTTATAGCTATATATTAAAAATCTGAAGGAATTAACATGTCTCTCTGCACATATCAATCATGTAACCTATCTACCTAGCTACACAGTGATCCCAAAGAATAAATACTGCCACCATCCATGCTGACTCGAGATATCCGACTACATGCTGTTCTAGTTCATGTTTAAATAAAGGGGGAATTATACTGTGATATCAATATGCAACAACTATAGCAAAAACCTATGATGAAAGAGTATATCTAAATAACTTAATCCTCCTTTCTTTTAAAAATACACACTTAAAAAACAAGAATAAAATATCTTTAATAATCTCGACATGAACCAATTTTGCAAAATCACCTAAACACTTCATTCTTACCAGATACAAACCTCCCGTTGCCTGTGTTCCGGTTCAGAGAGGACGTGGCTTAGCAGTTTAGACTGAACTATTCCTATTGGAGCAAGGTCAAGACTGATTTGCAAACAGCTGGTTCTAATCTGAGGTGACACTGTGGGCAAAAATCGATGCACTGGGATGTATCCCCAAGTAATTACCAGTGGTCGAGATTGATTCAATCATCCCTGCCGTCAAGTTTTTGTTTACATCAGGCATACATGTGGCATCTCCAGACAGTTGTTTCAGAAACTTGTGGACCTGAGGAAAAACAGAAGCAGAAGAGACCTGGACTTGCTGTCTATGACCTGAGAGGAGCCCTGAAGGACTGGGCCTGCTCTCTTTTGTAGCCAAGACAAAGAAGTGGACTCCAAGGGTCATAAGGCTGACCTCATGTTCAAGCTGCAGGAATACAACCAGCTACAAGAGGCCTTTCCTACAACTGCTTAGCTGACCAGTGGCAGCTAGACCTGGACTGGACACTGCGATTGGCCTCTAGCTGACATCCGATGAGTCTCTAAGTGCCTCTCCTGAGCTCTTGTGGCCTTTAGAACTGTACTTCTGCTGTGGATCCGGCCTAATAGACTAAGTCATAAGGTAAAATCTTTGACCAGGATGAACCTGGTTGGTGTATCCGACCTGCGCTCCATTGTGTCCAGCCTTGATTTGTGCCTAGGGTCCAGTCTAGTGCGTCCAATGGCTGTCATTTGTACTTTATGCTTCTTAGTGCTGTTCCTACTTCAAATTTTAAAAATTCAGTTTTCTCGTTTCTCTAACTGGATTTTTGTCATTTTTCACTCAATTGGTGTTTTAAATTTGAATCTATTTTTCTAATTTGGTTTTTAATGTTTTATTATTATGCATTATACCTCATTACTGTTCTGGTAATACATAGCTACTTTACACATTGCCCGCCATAGGTTAAGCCTGTCTGCTCTGTGCCATGTCTAATTGGGTTGAGCACAGGTTGATTTAGTTGCTCTTATTGTTCACCCTGAATAGGGTTGTGATTATTCCTGAAGGTGAGTAGCCGCCCACCTCAAATAATAATCCAATTCCCTACAATGGTGATGTTTGATTGTTGATAAATATTTAGCAAAGTGACTTTTAGAAAGTTACCTTTGTCTCCTTCCTGTAGATTATTTGGACTAATTTACATTAGCCTGTCAGCAACTGCCCTTGCCAGTGCTTGACCATAATGAGGTATGACATGTTCACAGAGCAAAACAGTGGATTCATCTTTATGACATGATGGATTGGGTGTGGGGCCCACTGTCCCTATCTGCTCAGGAAAGGCAGCTGGGGAGGTTCCAGGAACTTCATTAGTTTGAAAGGAGCAGAGGTCAGACCTCCCCATTCATAGTTAAGTGTAAGGAGAGAACTGGAGGAGGTTGGGACTCTATGATCCCAGGACAAATGGTAGTCAATCTAGCTACGTTTGGTATTTTATATATAGCTCAGCAGGAGGGGACTGCTTTATTTCGCCAAACACTCTCCTGATTGGCACACAAGCTCCCTTCAAGGGCAGTACCATCTTGAATTCCCAACAGAATAGTGCTTTTTGGACCAGTTTTCAGTAAAGCAGATAGGATATTCTGCAAAAGTGGATAGGGTTGCCCAAGGAAACCTTTTCCTCATTGCTTGGGGCATGTCCAGGAGTCACCCCCACCCACTAGATATTCAACTGTACAAAAGTGAACCTCAGCACTAGCCTCTCAGAACACATTCCAGACCTGTGAAAGAATAGAAGACAAAGTGCACCTGCTCCTGGAGACCTGGACGGCTGAACCTTCTCCCTCTTATATCCAGGGCAAAGAAGTGGACTCCAAGGGTCAGTGGGCTGACCTCCTTTGAGGCTACAGGGACAAAAAATACTGCAAGAGGCCTTTTTTTCCATAGTGATCAGTGACCAGCTGTAACTGCTGCTTAATTTGTGCCGGTGTTTGCTGAGGCACAGCACCAGCACATATTTCATAATTCCGACTCATCTTTATATTGCACCATATAGTGGCGATGTCTGTCTTTTTGTAGTTGCTGCAAAATTGTGTCTCTTAGACCAAAAATTGTGTTTAATTGATGGAGAGCTAAAAATATTCTACCTATCTTTGTTTAGCCAATGAACGATCCTCACTTAGAATTCCTTTTGTTGAAGAAACTGGTGTTTCGCATATCTTACTTTTGATATGAAACCCAACTGATTTAGTCAAATAATAACTCATGCATCAGGTTATTAACTTATATTAGATGTTTATCTTTTTTGTTTCTTAGATTTCATCTCATATTTTTAAACTTGACTATAACAGTAACATACATATTACACATAACTCCATGATGACAGGTTGTAAATACAAAAGTGAATGAAATAATGATTGAAACATAGTGACAATACTGACAAATTAGAAGTACGAAAGTAAATGAAATATTGGTTAAAACATAAACTGACAATACATTTAATAGTTTCTTGTGCAGTGATTCATGATTTACTTCAGTGCATGCATCCAACACAGTAATTGCATATTTTGTGAGTTATTTCATATATTTATACTTTAGTGTCCAACTCCAATTTTATATTGGGACCTGTTACTCTTATGTCCTCATACACTTTTTGGTAATGTATGGTCCTGTGGAGGTCAGAGCATGAATATGTAGACTCCTGTCTAGGCTACCTTAATTGCGCTTTATTATATGGGGCCTTTTGTTCTCCAATTAATAGTTCATGGTGGCTCTTGGCCTCAGGTTGAAATGTGCCAATGCGTTTTGACCTTCTTGCTTGACCTTCCAATCTAGGTGTGGATTGTATTGAAGGTCTTCTTCAGGGCAGTATGTGTTCTTATGGGATGTCTCATGGCTGCCCGCTTTGCATATTTTGTTGGCGAGGTAAGGCGGTGTATTTTGATGGAGGACTTTGTGTCTAATGCTGGCAGTTTTGTAGGTGGACCTTCCTTCAATGGAATGGGGAGTTATTTAAGGGTTTTGAGGGCTGGGGAGATGTGGGTGCAGCGTTTGCAGTCGGTGATGAGCCTTGCTGCTAGGTTGACCACTGATTTGAGGAGAGCAAGAGTGGACCTTGAGGATCGCGGTGAGGATGGCTTTGCCATAGTCAATACGATTTTCCCTTTCTGTGATTTCTGTCTTTGCCTGTGGTTGTTACAGTTTGAAAATTGTAGTTTTAATCTGCCTGTGATTGGATATTTTATCACCTGTTTTGTGTTTTAAACTAGTGTTTTTTCCTGTCCATGTTTGCCTCCATTTAACGTGTTGAATTACGGGATTTGCAGTCCAAACTCTGTAGTTTTTCCCTCTCATTGCTGATGACTTTAAGATTTCCCTCCAAATTTCTCCTTTGCTCTGTGCTAAGACCTGTATGTTAAAACAGTGCACCCCCAGCCACCATTTTGTGTTCACAAGCCAGTGAAACCAGCCCCCCTGCTTCCCAGCCCCAGCAACAGGGATATTCTACATCAGAGGGTGCTTCTGTGAGCTGTTTAAACTGTGTTTACTTGGGACTGTGCACTTCGTTTTTTGGCCAGTAGAGGGAGTAAAGTGTTATTCAAACATCCATCAGGGGTAGCAAGCGCTATATAAATACAAACCTCTTTCTCTTCACTATCCCGCCATCTACCCTTCTCTACCCAAATTAACTGAAAAACATATCCATTACTCAAATTACTTCATATTTTACTATACTCATTTTCAACACTAATCCTTTATGAGTTCCGAAGTGGCGTGCTACTCGCCAGAAAAGCGCTTCAACATCCATCAGGGGTAACAAGTGCTATATAAATGCAAACCTTTCTTCCCCCCTGCAATCCTTCTCACTCCAAATAACTGACTAATATCCACCACTGAAATTACTTTCATATTTCACCATATTAATTCACCATTAATCCTTTATAGGCTTCCCCATCAGGAGTAACAAGCGCTATATAAATACAAACTTTTTTCCTCCTCTATACTTCTGCTATCATTCCAAATCCAAATAACTGACTAACCTATCCACCACTTAAAATGTACTTGCATGTTTCACTATACTAATTCAACACTAATCCTCTATGGGTCCCGGAGTAGCGTGCTACCCGCCGAAAAAGCGATTTGACGCCTCGTCAGGGGTAGTAAGCGCTATATAAATGCAATTACAATACAATACAATACAATACAATATTAAGGGACAAGGTGAGATTGGTTGTTGTCACTGGTACTTATTTCAAAGTTGGTACTGTTATCGTTCTAATATATTATACCGTATTTTTTCTCTTGGAAACCAACGGGTTTCTTAATTGTAATTCATGGCCCTCCAAGGAATGTGTTCTTCCATGGAGGGAAGTGTAGGCGTGGTGCCTTTAGTTCCTGTGCCTGGGGTGACCGGGGAGGGAAAATATTATAGGTATTTCGTTCTTATTATTGTCTATGTGATTAACTTTCTCTCTTTCCATCGGTGAACATACACGATATTTAAAATAGCCACAAGGTGGTGCTGTTCAACCACTCAAAATGTGTATCTCTTTGATGACCGTTTTGGATGTGATGAAAAAGTTCTTTCTGATTTGGGCTTTGTAGCGTAGTCTACGCAACTCAAACGTAGAAGTTTCTAGAAAGTTTGAAAGGTGTAATCCCTAATTTTCCCCTTGTTTTTAGCTGTTTCTTGTAGTCGGCTGTTCTTCCCACCTAGGACAGTATTATCTGAGCATCATTTTTATTTCATCACTTACGATCGATGAAAGAGCTCCGAAATCGATATGTTTTGTCTCACAAAGAATGGATTTGTTAATATATTAAGAGATGATTTTACCAAAGGGATCAGTGTTCTTCCGTATATTATTGGCCGCATATGCGGCTTTAGCACCCATTCTGCGACAAGGCGTCAGGGGTATGACAGAACCTCATAATAGAAGTTGGATTCCATATACATGTCTACTCAAACATTGATAGCGCGGCAGAGAGCACAGCCTCGCTGTTTATTAGTGCACTATGTAACGTTAATAATTTTGTAAAGCACCTGAATACCAACCGGTATCTTTACGCGATTGTCAGACATGATGTCACTAGCCAAGGCAGAGAAAGTGAATTGAAACAGAGGAGCAAAAAAGTCCGGTTTTTAGTTGTTTATTACATTTTAGGAGATTTAGCTAAGCTCTAAAGTGGCCAATCGCTGAGTTCCACTATTTGGATGTAGAGAAGTATGTTGAGATGGGTACCTCGGCCACATTGTTGAGCATCCAGGCATTTTTTTCTTCAGAATGTGATGCAATGATTTCGAAGCAATATGCCTATGATTTAAATAATACGTAAGATATAGGAAACAATCTGGCGATTAATATCTGATAAAACAATATGGCGCCATATTAAAATTTGATAAAAAAGCATGTCACTTTCTTTTAGATATTTAGTAAGTGCGAACCACGCTCGTTTAGGTGCTTGAGCGCTGCAAGGTCTGGCTACATCGAGTTTCAAACTCAAGAAAGGCCTGAAACGAAGACCCAAAAACAACAAGCACCCTTGGTTTGACAGACGATAAAAGAAATTAGCGAAGGAATCACCGAGGATGAGGCTATGGAGGAAGACAGAATAGGATCTTTTGGACCAGGATGCCAAGGCGAGAAAAAATGCAGTAGTGGGTAAATGCCAAAGTTGGTCAATACTCTAGTATTTTCTTGGTACACGAAGAACACGTGCTACCAGATTTGAAGCCTGTTTACGGGTTGTTTTAAGTGCCAGTTCAAATATTCCTGGTTCAAGGGTAGGAATGAATGTGAAAAATATCTCTAGGAAGTTTTAGATTGAATCAAGTTTCAAGGCACAGATAAGCCTGGGAGTAGACTGCGTTCTAGTCATTAGTTAGTTCTAACTCCAACTGGAAAGAGTTCGATTCCAGATAAGCTTCCAGAGAAAGAAAGCCTCGAAATTTACTGCGTTCAGAAGCTCAGGGCATTGGGAGGGTCTTTGGTGCGTACAGAGCCATCCCACACAAGACTGTGAACAAGGACGCGTCTAGGCACTTCTTTTATTGTATTGTACTGTGTAATTGCATTTATATAGCACTTACTACCCCTGACGAGGCGTTGAAGCTCTTTTTCGGCAGGTAGCACGCTACTTCGGAACACATAAAGGATTAGTGTTGAATTAGTATAGTGAAATATGAAAGTAATGTGAGTGGTTAATAGGTTAGTCAGTTATTTGGATTGAGAAAGATAGCGGACGGATAGAAGAGGGGAAAAGGTTTGCCTTTATTTAGCACTTGTTACCCCCAATGGGGTGTTGAAGCGATTTTTTGGCGTGTAGCACGCTACTCAATAACTCATTAAAGGGTTAGTGGCGATTCAATCTATATACTGCAGACCTAGGAAGTGCACAAAACATATTGCTTCCCTCTGAAGATTTGTCTGTAAAAGTTTCAGATTGTTTAATATGCCGACAAACTGGTTATTTTAGACCAGACCACACGGGCACTGGATGACTGAACAGATACAGTGTAATTAACAAGTTAATTGTGAACGCAAATAAAGCCAAAATGATGGTGTTTGGAAAAAATAAGCATGTGCATTTTTGGTCGATAGGTCAGTTAAGGATTACTGTTATACAGCAATATACCATTATCTTGATGTCTGGCTATCTGCTAATGGTAGTTCAACTGTGCTATAACATTTATTCTGTGTAATCTACATTCACAGCTGTACAGTCCTTTGGCAGAGGCAATCCTAAAGTCACCAAAGCAAAATTTATCCCAGCAATTTCCTATGGACAGCTTGCTTTCCCTTCTAATTCTTGCAGGTATTAGACACGCTACAATATATAGCATACATCTCCCACACTCTACCCACAGAGCAAAGATTTGCCTTGAGTTTGCCCTTCATAAGTAGGACTTGGAATGCAAATGAGCAACAATGAAATATTATTAAATCGTTATAAGGGCAAAGCCAGATACTTTTGAAATGGTGATACAAGAAATTTACAAACTAGGAAACACCCCCTGGTCAATATACCTAGATGTGGCCTTAAACGCTCTAAACCTCGTTAAGGATAACCTATTACAAATTAGACCTATACTTCTCTAAAAGTCATATTGAAAAGGAAAATAACAGAATTATAGAGGTAGGCCAATCTAAGTAAACTGGAAGCGGCTGGGTCTTTCAATCGAATTTTGCAACTCTTATGAACAAAATAGAATTCAACCACACCTGAGGGAGCCTCTAACTAGGCCATGCAAAACCTACAGTCTGCGCGCCCTAGAAGAGTATAGAGCAACATGGTAGAACAAGCCTACATTTAAATCGCAGTGCAGATTTTTCAAATATAGGAGGGAATCCATTGTTTGGCTGCTCTGCTTTTGTCCTGAAGCTTTACCAGCACGCCACACTTTACTCAAATACTGTCTCCTAAAAAATAAAATGGGGTCTCCACATGTAAGGAAGCATTACACCAGTGTTCCAATACCAGTGATATTACAGAACTAGTCCGGTTTGGTTAATACATGAACATCATTTTTTACAAAATGAAATGTCTCATATGATGCAATTTATTAAATATTCTGATTTAAAGACTATGCTGTGTATATCATGTCGATCTTGCACCACATGTATTTTATAGTAGCAATTCTTCTATTTTAACTTGTCTGTAATTATGTATCATTTAATACATTTTATTGATGTACACATTGTAATAATCCATAACCTGATTCATTTATTCACACAAGTCTGCGAGTTTCTTTGACAGGTAGTTGCAGGTATTTGTGCGAAGAGGAGAAGGGGCTGGGCAGCTGTTTTCATGATGGACATGGAAACCAAGGCCTGTCCATTGACCCCGTGGATAAAGTTTCTTAGCTAGAGACAGTCCTAATTCCTCTGTTTAATTTCATTGGCATTTAGATGTATGATAAAGCAAACAATGTGTGAATGCATAATGTATCTTAATTTTATTTTTGCAGTTTTATAACTTTGCAAAAACCATTCGACTCCCATTTTGGATGAACATTTGGCAAAGCATTGAGTGTTCGATAAAATGATGGATATGCTATTTGCAGCAGCCCGGTTATTAGTCAGAGAATAACATTTTACAAGATCTGAAGATCAGGTTCTACGGTTATCCGTTGAGTCAAGGCTAGTGGGCATCCCATTCTCTGAAATCATCAGGTTCTCGGTCCTCTTCAGCAGAGATGCGAGTACCATGGGAGTTGCCACAGGATCTGTTTGTCAAAAATACATGCATGTGCGGCTGTTATTAGGCTAATCTGTTCTTTTATCAAAGCTCCTTTTACAGTGAACTAAGCAATATACGTCCTAGAAAGCAACTTCTTGGCAGGGACAGTGTTACTCGCATAGGTACGGAAGACACGCAAAATCCCTTCCCTGCATGAGGAAAGCGTTTCTAGTGAACGAGATTGCTCATTTCTCTGTGGTTCTAGCCCGATCATACACCCTTCAAGCCTGGAATATTGGGACACGTTGGGAAATCTACCAGTAGAGGCCCTCCGTCACACAAAGCAAACAGTACATATTCATTTTCTGTTCACTGACAGTGTTCTAAAACTGCAGTACCAAGTTAGGAGTATTTATTTGTTTCGGAATTCAATTCAATTCATGTTGTATTTGTATAGCGCATAGCTACCCAAACAGGCCTCGCAGCGCTTAATGCGAAACAACCCTTCCACGAAACTTAGATGAACCATTTCCTCAAGCCTCGTTTAGAAAAGATGGGGTTTTTGCATTTCACTAAAACAGGCTTGCAATGGCTGACTTGGATGGGAAGCTGGAAGAGCATTCCAGAGCCTGGAGGTGATGCAAACAAAAGAGCTGCCTCCATTCCTTGCTCTTTTGATCTTGGGAACCACCAGAAGTCCCTAGTTGCTAGAGCAAAGAGCCTCTTCCTGGGGTATATGGGGTAAGCAGGGATCAAATGATGGGTGGTCCGTTTTCATGGATGACCCAATAAGCGATACAGAGAGCCTTCAAGTGAATTATTTTTTTAACTGGAAGCCAGTGCAGGGCTGTAAGAGCTGGTCTGGCTGATAGATGCTTCGGTAGTTTTTGGAGAATTATTGTGACAGCATTTTGTACCACTTGGAGCCTTTTGATCTCATACTTTGGGATCCCAAGACACACGTAGTCGCAGTGATTAAGGCGCGACTTTATAATACCTTGCACCACTATCCCTCTAGTAGGGAAAGATAGTATCTGCAAGAATTTCCAGAGAGATCTTAAAATGCCGAAGCATGAGCCTGCCAATTTTTTGACTTGTGTCTCCATAGTGATCTTGTTGTCTATCCAGATGCATGGGCTTTTTACTGCTTGGGTTGACTTAGGGCCATCACCCAGATAGTCTGGCCATGAGAGTTCCTGCCACTAAGAGCTAATATTGCCTGCCACTCGAATCCCCGTTTTCTTGCCATTAAGCTTCAGCCTACTGCTAGACATCCAATCTGTGACATCCCTGAGGCAGGAGTTTAGTTGGGAGGTAGTTTGAGTGGTGTTGGGTGTAAGGGCCAGGATAACCTGAGTGTCATCCGCATATGACACTAGGGCAAGCCCATATGAGTGGACAGTTTCAGCTAGGGGAAGTCCAATCAAGTTAAACATTGTGGGGCAAAGGTAGGAGCCCTGTCGGAACTCACATGACAGAGGATGGAGAGGAAGCAGGGGAGTCCTTACATACTTGGAAGATCCTGTCCGCTAGAAAGGCCTCCAGCCATTTAATGGTGATCCTTGTGATGCCATCCATTATCCTCTGGATGTGGATGGTGTGTGACAATGTATTGAAGGCTGCACTCAAGTCCAGCATGATCATTGCAGCAGAGCCACCTTGGTCTAGAATGGAGCGGAGTTCTTTGGTGGCTACCAGCAGTGCAGTCTCTGCATTGTGGTCAGACCTAAAGCCTATCTGAGTTGGATGGTAAATATCATGGAGTTTCAAAAAGCTGGACAGATGTTGATTAACATATATTTTGAGTATTTTACTCACTACCGGGAGCTGGGGAATAAGTCTGTTGTTTCCTGCTAGCTCAGGTTTGCCTTTGGTTTTTGATAGTGGCTTCAATATAGTGTGCTTCTAGGCATTAGGAATATGTTCTGTTTCGATCAAGCGGTTGAGGATAGTCATGAGTGTGTCTAAAGTATCAGGGTAGCAGGAAAGTAATGCGGTCAGCTCTTGTGCCACTCTACCTTCTGCCAATCTGTTAGAATTAGGAATAGGTTCATGCCATTTTCAAGATACATTTCTTCTTGTCCATACCAGAGTAGGTAAAACAAAAGACTGGAATTGCAGAAAATGTTCAGCATGCTTTTACAATATAGACAACAGATTTCTCCTTTGTACAAAAATTAATGTTGCCAATTTTCAAGACTCTTGCGCTTTACAGTTCAAGGGACATGGCTTATTGCCGTTGCTGGAATAGAATGGCTGAGCATCAATTGCACCTTATTTTGGGCAACTGTGTTCCCTTTAACTTCAAAATATTAAGTGGCTGAACATAGTTACGCACAGTGTGAAATCCCCATCGTCAGATCGGCTTTAGAATAAAAAAGTGAATCCAGGGCCACCTTTCTCCCTTTCATGTCTATAAAAACAATCAGATTTTGTTGTGGAAGTAAAGTTATCTTTTTTGGGTCTTGCAGATGACAGTGCATGCTCTGTCTTTGCAAGACATTGTTATTCTACAGTGGCCTTAGAGCCCACCCATTGCTTACCATTGGTTGGCTTCATTGTTCCTCTCATTTACTTGATTATTATGTGTTAGTTGTGTGGGCTTTCCTTCCTCCTCCTGTGTTTGTCCTGCCCCTGGAGCACAGACAAATTACTGTGTCCTACCCCTGCTCGCTGTTTTAGATATTACTTTTTTTTTTGTTTAAGCAATCTATGATAGGGCATGTGCTCTCCTGCAGTTTCCCTCGTGTGCTTTTCTAATCCCATCACCTCCTTCGCCATGGTTGTGTTCCTCTCAAGTGTGCTTCTTCACTCCTCTGTGTTGCCTTGCCACCCCTGTGCTTCCTTCCTGTCAGCTTCACATTGCTCTCTTTCATTAATTTAATCTCCCACCTGTGTCCCCATGTTGTTTCCACCCCTTATGTTGCTTCTTCCCCCCAGTGGGCCCCTGTGTTATTTCATCCCTCGATACTGCTTTCCTCACCTGCTTTAAAAAGCCACTGCCCAGGTATGGTCCCGTGTTGCTTCCAGCCCCATCACACACCACTGCGTTGCTTTCTCCTCTTTGTTTATTACCCCACCTGCTTTAAAAAAAAATAAAAGAACACTTTCACACTTTTTTTTCTTTTTATTTACCCGATAATTTTTTTGATTCAACTCAGATTGGCAACTAAAAAGAAAAAAAATAAGCGCTCACCTAATTTTGTAGGTGCTCACGTGCATGGGGCACATGTGTACAAAATGATGTGACTTGCAGCGTCCAAACTGTTTTTTTTTTTAACCTATTGGCTTTGTCAGTGCTCCTTTTATTTGTTGGTTAGGACATGAAACGGAGAATAAAGAACGCTTTACCTTTGTTAGGACTTTCCAGAGTACTTAATTAACTGGCAAAATGTACCTTCTATTTTATTGGTTCCACTTCCTATAAACTGCTGGCTTCCCTGCAGGTTAGATGAATAATGTACACACGTTTGCTGAATTTGCATCTAAATGTCACTTAAACTTTGTAGCCTAAACAGGGACAGTAATGTATACTTCGCGATTCATTGCTGGAAGTCTTCAGTAATGGGGATTCCAAGTCCATTAATTTCACCTGCAGCATTTTACTCCTGATTAGAGGGCACATAAAACTTTACTCTTGAGTCTTTAGTACTTGCATAATTTTCACGATGGAGAGATTTAAATTTCGGAAAGGCTTTCCTTGTAATAACGTAAGTGGCAAGCAGCACTTTTCTTTTCGGAGGACTCAGACAAATTGCTTTATGTACGTGGCACACATTCAAACTTGGACAACCTAAGTGTATTTATTTAATCACGCTCCTCTGTTTACTCTGTCTGACAGGAATTTAGTCTGCTTGTTTAGTGAATATTTTGAATATTTTTGATACTTTTTCATTTGTGCTAATACATATTCAACTTGATCTTATCTTTTACTTGCTTCTGTGGATCAGGTGGATTTGTTAGACCCAATTTCACGTTGCTGTTGACCGAACAAGTCGAACAATTTATTGTTCTGGCCAAAAAAATCTTTGGCTTTCAAGCAGTCAGTGAAGTCATTTTCTCTGATTACATGTGCACATCCTCCTAAAAAGAAATGCACGTCAGTACCAGAGATGGTAGGAAAATATTTTGTCAATTATTTTTTCTTTCCACTCTTTTTCTTTTTTAGTTATCCTTGTGTGAATAAACATTTTCTTCATGATACAGTAATTCAAGGCCCACAGCACATTTTTTTTTGTTTCAATATAAATCATTTTTCTTTGAAAATACTGTTCTATTCATATTACATGCATTGGTTATTAGTTTTTTTGTATTTGAAATGTTAATTGTAAGCATATGGCCACTGCCTTTAATTGTCATTTGTTTTTGCAATACACTTTAAAAATACAATTCCAACATCTTGCCAAGGCCAGACCGAGGCATTGCCAATTTGTATTTTTCTTTGGAAACCCGCGATTCCAGGTATTAGTTTACAGTGACACAATATCCATGCTGGAAGAAAAGGAGTGTTTTTGTAGCGCTTATTTATGGATATTATGGATTATGGAAATGCTTCCCTCATTCACTTCCTCACTCCTCAGTTTCTGACCATAAAATATCCAGCGTTGAGTAAAATGTATTGTGCCATGTGTTGCCTCTGACACTCTCCTGCAGTACTGAAGACACATTAAAATTATCCTCATGTGTGGTAGGGCTCAATTGTCTCTCTGTATGATACTGTTTCATAATGTCGTATGTTGTGTATCTATTTTGTTCAATGTGATGTTTATGTAGCAATCCTTATAAATGTGTATTATTTGTTTGTTGCACTACACAGAATGCATTATGGGGGGTGCCGGAAGTAGAGGACTTAACTAAGTGAAAAGCACCTTTATATATGCCACGCCCTTTCTTTGTCTCTTGTATAGGGAATGTGCACTGATTTGCATTAAAGGTAGATGTGTGGGAGACGAGTGGCTAGAAAAGAAATTAAGCCATGATTGACAATTGCAGATACAAATAATCGGTGGATTTTTTAATAAATTAGATCAGGATTTATGGAAAAAGGGGTACACACATTCTTAACACAGTTTGAAGTACTCGACAGTTCTTGCGTCTTCTGAGATTTCATACAGAATCGAGGCATAACTGAAGGACTGCCTTTTCGCCTGAATGCATTGAGATTACTTCTTGTCCATTTTAGTTTATGGTCTTGCAGATTCCAAAGGAGTCTTTTGTGGCAGTCTTTTTCTTCCTTCGCATTGTTCAGGATGCCATTGCTGACTAACTGATCAAGGCTGCAATTTGGCATTCTATTTTAAAAAGTAATGACCCTGTACAGTATGCAGTCAAATAGCTTAAAACACAAAGCCTTGTCGTATTTTTTCATGTGCTTCATATTAATTCTGATGTTAAATACTTGGGATTTTATCATTAGGAAAATGGCTGAAGGGGACGGACACCGATGAGAAGACAACAAATATGGAGACAGGAAATATGATATAGAACTACATAGAATGATTTCTGCCCTGCAAGGCTAATGAACTGCAGATTTTTTTTGTCTTTTAAGTAGATGTATGAACTTCATTTTGCTTTGAACGAACATCATCATAATTTCAGTGCTTTCTATCGCTTAAGCACAATTTTCTCATTAGATGCCAAAGAACACAAGTTATAAAAACATTTGTCTACTATTGAATTCTGGACTTCTGGAATTTCAAAATATCAGCCTTCCAAGGCACAGGTTAAAGTTCTTTAGATTCATTGACTCAGACATGTAGACAATGTTTGGAAATTCCACTTCTGTCTAAAATGCTGCTCAATCACAAACGGGTCTCGCGGGGCCATTGCAAGACATCATCGACTTTCCCTTAGTAGACCAGTAGCCCTGGCCATCAATGGTGTTTGAGGGCAAGGCCTTGCCATTGACGCTCTACGGGGCGGAACTCTGGGGATTCGTGAACACCATGGACTTAGTGAGATCAGAGAACACGTTTTACAGGGACCTGGTCTCACTTCCTCCATCAACCCCCTTAGTTCCGCTCCGTCATGACTACGGGAAACATCCAATTAATGAATTGGCAAGGCTACGCCCCTACTATTCTGAGTGCGCCTCAGAAGGACCTCAGAGCTGCTTAACTATGCCACCGCCTTTAGCCAGTTAGTCCGCCTTGACACAGGTCACAAGATTAAATGGATATCCAAACTCAAACAGCTTGTTGGGGATATCGGTTTGGCAGAGGCTTGGGAAAGCCAGACCCCGCCGCCAAAACATGCGGCAAAGACAGTCTATTGGGAGTGGGTCCATGCAGAAGCCACACTGAGTTCCAAACGGGGCACCTTGACGGAGCAGTTCCTAGGCCATAAGCCCACTTCTAAATTGGAACCCTTTCTCGACTTTATTCAATCCCCGAGAGATGGATCACTCTACTTGAAGTTGAGGTTTGGAACACTCCCACTTAATGACTTCACAGTTGGGTGGAAATCAAACACTGAGAAAGGCAGTATGTGCCCCGGCTGCGCCTCTCCCACAGAATCTATCCCCCACTTTCTTTTTGCCTGTCCGGCTTCTAGACACGCAAGAAGAAAATGGCTGAAACCGGTTTGCATTAACCTGGGAGCTAAGAATTATACGCAGGTGTTGCGCATTTTAAAAACAGACACAACCTCCCTTAGCACAATCTGTGGTACAGCTAAATATTTCGGTTGTGCATGGATTACCAGAAGCAAGTTATTGAGGGACAACAATATTGTCCGGGGCCGGGGAAAGAAACACCAACAAACAACGAAGCTTCGCAAAGGAGGAGGCATAAAACAAGACCAACAGAACATGGACAATCGAACTATTGCCCCCCCCGGCGCTCCCTTCTATCCCTCCTATACTCCTTCTTCTTTCTCTCTTTTCTTTCCACTCATGTACATCCCATGCTCCATGTAAATATATATATGCCCTTTTTTTTTTTTTCACTCAATAAAAAATTACAGAAATTAAAAAACCATGGACATAAGTGAGGTCCCCCTCCTACATCGCGGATTCCATTATATATGAATTGTTTTTCTCATTGCATTGATTTTATGGTATGTTTTACCTTTTATAACTCTACTTTTTAAAACAAGATGATTTTTGCTTTTGTATTGGATGCATGACATGGAGATATTGTTCTCTTTGTATCCAAAATTGGTTGTTTTAAAGTGATGACATTTAGTTGTTCATACTTTTATGATATTTTATATCGAATAAAGTTAAACAACAACAACAACTTCTGCTTAGAAGGTTTTGAAGCTCAACCTGCAGAAATAATAAAGCCCCACATGTTGAAAATGTGCTTATGTACAATGAGCCGGGCTGCAATTGTGTTTGGTGAAGCCCACTCCATTCACCCTAACATCCACGTATGCCAGTGAGAGCCACTACCTTGTCATGAGGGTTTACAGTCTTCTGGTGCTTTCTCTTGATGGCCCCTTGGTCACTATGCTCATGTTGATTCAGATGCAACATCATCTGGGTTCTTGACTTCGTTTGCCACTACAAGCTATTGTGATACCCATGGTGTTAGATTTTACACTTTTATCAGTGATCCCTGCTGCTTCTAGCTTTTTGAGTTATCTTTCCAGTTGCGCTAAAAGCTGTGCCTCGGGTTGCCCAAAAGGATTGGGCATATAGTCAACTTTGGTTATGATTAGAAAGTCCTAGTACTTCAATGCAAAAAGCAAATGTTAAAGTGTCATAGTGTAAGGATCCAAGTGCTGTTTCCGCAGGAGTGCCAGGAACCGTAGACAAGCCCAAAACGTCCCCCCTACACCTCTTGTGTCTATCAAACTCTAAGACACAATGGTGATATGGAGGGAAAGGAGGGAACAAAACAAGGAAAGGAAGAGGGAAGAGATTCCTTGGACAGGACCATCCAGCAGGTAGTATATAAGTGCTAAAAGAAAGGATTTTGGTTAATATGCAACAAGAGAGAGAGACACAACAAAATAAGGTTATTCTATTATAGATTTACCTAAGTAATTCTTGAAGTCTCCTAGAACCCTGGTAACTACAACTTGCTCACAGGAGTATTCAAGGGACTGGACCACACACTATAATGACTCTAGGCAGCCTAAAAGGATAAAGGAAAAAGATGTGTAAATGGTGTGCCTAATCAAAGCTATTTCAGACTAGCACTACAGTACAGGTCTTACCCTATCTTGATCTGCTCTGTCAGAGGAGGTAATAGGATCCTAGAATAGTTCCGCAAGCCTGTGTGTTCTGTAATCAGATTAACCAGAATAAGTTTACAGATGTTTTTATATAGAAGTGTATATAAAATAGCGCATGGCACTTTACCAGTTCTTCAAGCTTTCATGACTGTGACGGGTGCCAGGATCCAAAACCTTGTGGATGTCCAAGAAAGGGTATACAAATGGATAAGGGGAAGGATTAAAAGGACTCTATGCGGACCACAACTACCACAATGCCTCAGGAGCAGTCGACCTACCTGCCCAACCCAAGTCCGGCCGAGCGACAGAACGAGAAGTCCGGCCGGTGGGCGGAACCGGGAGAAACAGCCCGGTCAACCCTCAGGAGCAATGGAGAAGATAGCCAGCACCAAGTAAGAACAATGGGGAGGGATACTCTGAGTCCGCCCTGGAAACTACGGACGGAGGCGGAATTTTAGAGTGTCGCAGCACTGCACGGAGCAGCGTATTTTCGGGGGAGACAAGGTGCTCAAAGGGGAGCGCAAACAGGGAAGAATACCTGACCAGGAACAACAGAGGTATTCTACAACGTAAGCAATGCAGAGGTACACGAACAAGGAGTGAACGCGGCGAGGCAGAAGTGACGTGACGCACGGTCGAAACACTAGAGAGCGAAGCACCGCACTAAGGGGAAGTCAGGCTTTTGACTGTTGCCTGACCTCCTCGCACATGCGCGATGCGAAGTGGACATCTTTGTTGGTAAATGCAACTTGGCAAGCGTGACACATAATTAGGTTTTGAAATGAGATTAAAAACTAATGACAGGAAGAACACTGAATTTCTTAAGTTGTAGTTTAGTGAATAAACTATAACATACGCCCCAGCCATGCACTGCTTATGAGCTCACATATTACATCACTCGTGATCTGGTATATTACATCTCTGATAACATCATCCCTGACACTGCTATTCAGATTACCTCATAAACCCTTACTACAACATTTTCAAAAGGAAACCTATTAGTAAAGGGCTTATATCCATATATAGCACAGCTTCTGTCGACAATAGATTTCCCACCAGTGGATGTCTGGGCATTTGCCCATGTAAAATAGTTACAATACAGTATTGTAGTCAAATTGTATGTAAAAAGGACGTTTATAAGGTGTGAGTGTTAATTTCCCAAATCTCGCTGAAAACTTTGAGGGTGTTAGTTGATTTTTTAATAAACTAGAATATAGGGGTGAACCATGTAGAGAGTTTTAATTAGCAGTGGGATTGTAAGCATCTTTCTCAAGTTGTATGCCACTGTGTTAATCTCTGGAATGTGTATAGTGTAATTTAGCAAACTAGGGCTGGTTGTCTGTAGGTCCTGGCAGAAGGTGTTTCATCAGTGGTAAATGCATACCTGCCAGCCTCCTGACTTTAACTTGTGGATCATGTGAAGCCTTTAGGATAGGTGATCATGTTACATGAATAGAGTACTCTTTTTTGTTGAGTGTACAAGGCTTAACAAGCATTGGCATAGCCAGTAGGTCTCGCTTTTGGGACCTTATAGGTATTTAGTTATGCAGCACAATATCCTTGGTGCAACAACATCAGCTGTTGCATGGCTAAACACTTACATTGACAGTATTATTAGGACTTGGTTCAGTTTGTTAGGAAGTGTCACACGATATGGAAACATCACACCTAGCTACACTGAAAGTATGGAAATGTCACACAAGTGAACTGGTCATTTATCAGCTGTGCATTGGGTTTAGCCTATGCTGTCCCTCCTAAAATAATGTAAAACCTCAACACAAGTCACAATAAATGTTTTTTATAAGTACAGTGCTTTCCACGGTTGACTAAGCACAACAACAAGGGCACAAAAAAGAAATCTCGATAGCTCAAGAGACATAGCTAGGAATATGACCACCAACCAGACAAACCCACCCCACAGGGCGATCTCACAAAAGCTCCATGCCATGTGACAAAGACAAGAACAGGGCCTACACAAACACAACCTACCCTTCCTGTCTGTTATCATTCACTTACAAAAAAAAAACACTACTTCGGCAACCGGAACCTCAAAATGCAGATCTTCTGCCATAGGAGTATCACTCGCTTCTCCAGTCATTGTTTGGCTGAATATGACTGAAGTGCATGTGGCCAATGTGGACTCCAGGTTAAAGGGGCTTGAATTTTGTGAAGAAGGCACTAGAAAAATTCAGTGCTGTTGCTAGGTATGCTGAAATTTGTGTACTGTATTTAAAAGGGTATGCAGGGACTGAGCTTGAGATTCCTTTCAAGACGGTACACTATTCTAATGGTATATAGGTTTTAACAAATACGGTAGTAAGCGCTATATACAACAAATTTCAATGAAATACAGTGTTGTGCTGATTCAATGAAATACAGTGTTGTGCTGATGTTAACTAATGCGATGCCAGTATGTTTGCTTGCGTGCTTTATGTAACGCTTCACATTATCTGCAACGCAGGTGTGAGCGAGCAGTGGCATCACATAACACAGATGGCCATTACCCTAACGCTCATTAAAAAAATACATCCAACACAGTAAGTAACATACTCTGACTTTTGGTGAGCTTTTCATTGTCTCTGTTTGTCTTAAGTATGCGTTGCTTGGCGTGATTGCATTTGATGAAGCCATACATTGCTGTAATATTGGGATTAGAGATCCAATTCTAAAATGGAAGGCAGATTCTTCTTAAAATTTAGAGCAGCAGGCTCAGCTGAATCCTTCCTTCATGTCTAACCTCTTGTGCTTAGAGTGAGAGTACAAATGTCCGGATAGCACCATTCCCCGGTCTAGGTATTTTTTTAAGCTAGTGTGAGAATTTTGTATTTCCAGCAAGTAATTTGCGAGACGGCTATCATAATATTAGTCATTGAATTGAATTGAATTGAAAAATAATTTGTATTGCGCAGAACAATAACCCGAAGGCATCAAGGCGCCTAGCCAAAGGTCAAGAGGGACCAAGAGAGGAAACATTAGAGTCTCAGACGTAAGCTTGCTCATGATTGGTTGTAAGTCTTTCGGGCTGGGCTGGTGACTAAGCAGCTCCGGAAAACAAAGCACAGCATTTAGCTGGGAGGCCATGGGTCACATGATGGTTTTGTGGCTCAGCAGTCCTGCTAGCCATACACCCCCCCTCCCCCCCACCCCGCTCTCAGTGGCTTGGGTAAGGGGATGAAGCGAGGAGATGCACCCAGAGCGGCCATGAGTGTGCAAGTCAGAACTGCTAACAAGGACAAAAATCATGCAAACAGAAAACAAGTGCGGCCACGAAAGTGAAAGCGACCGCGTTGTGTTTAATTAGTAACATGATCCACAACAACACGGGAGGAATGCAGCTGCCACAATGCGCACCGCTGCTCTCTACCGACACCAAAACGCTATGGGAGTGAACATTTAGAGAAAAGGTGGGACATACACCCGCCTTTGGCCATTTGCGTGCTTTCATTATTGAAAGCCACAGTGGAATGTGTAGGAGTTGCCAAACCCACACAGAGAAGTTTGGGGAAGTTTGGAGTGCTCACAAGAAGCCTCCCATAAAGCAGCACATGCTCACTGCGCTAGGCTCAACCTAAACTGGGGGTCACCCCAATGTAGTCTGTGAAGGCATTGTGTTTGTTAGACGGGGGAATTTAAGTAAAAAGAGGATAATATGTACCAAATGTGCGGGACTTGACAGATCTGCTATGTGTGCAGCATGTGGTAATAGGTTATGTTCATTATCAAATAATTGGTTTTAGGAGAATGGGCACAGGAGTAGTATGTTGAATTACTTTAAGTCAACAAACTCTGTGGTACACACTTCTATTGTAAAAACTGTGTGGCAAATGTACCGCGTGGTAAAAGCTGCATGGTGAAGGTTAAATCCGGTATTTGTGAGTATGTACTGTCATGAGACATCTTCTCCTGTTACTTTATTTCACTTTTTACATGGTGAACTGTAGCAATAAAATGCTGCTAAACTGCAGCATTTTGAGAAATGATCCTGTATTTAACACCCAGGTAATTTTTGAATCTGTTTTTTTTGTAAAAGGGTTTAATTATTTATCTGTTAATGGCTGAGCTTATCGTAATGAAAATGAATTCGTTTTAAACTTCAAAAACGACATCTTCAGCTCATGGCTACTCATGTAAGTCACATTCTGATCTGGTACACTCATTTTGGTACACCTCACTGCATTACATTGACTCATTTGTTTTATGTCTGCACTTTTTAATCCTGTATATTGAAAGTTTATAAAACACAGTAAACAATGAAGGCATACTAACTTCTGGCGAACTTTTACTTTTTAAAGTTATTATTTTTAAATCCTCTCCCGAGACCACTAATTTGGAAGTTCTTTGAGCAATTAGGTGTTCATTATGTACCAGGAATAAAATAGGATGCTTGTGAAATAAAAACGGCTCTACTAAAGAAATTAAATTGTAATATTAGCAAAGAGAGCGAGAAAAAAGATCCAGGCAGTGGCTCAGGAAGTCTCGAACCACCACTTTAGCATTCACTTAAGTGACAAATTGTTTAATTTTAATGAAATAGCGCTTATGCCTGCAGAGAAAATCCCCGGTGAACATGCAAAGTGCAAAATGAAATGAAGTGACTGCAGAGCTACATTCACGTAGACATTAAGGAGAGGTGAAATTCAAGTCGTTCAAGATAATTCAAGTCGTTCAAGGTTTCATATGAATTTGCCTAAGGCCCAATATGATAAACAAGGTGAAATGTACTTATTACTTATACTGTAGAATGTATGTAATTCTCTTTTTTTAGCTTGGTGGGGAGGTGACTTATGCTTATACATTTTCCCTCTGATCTGTAGAGAAAATATACTTTTGTTAGAATTTTTCCGCTGGACACTGTATTTGATGTCACAGCCTAGCACCTATCCTGCACGTTCTGTGGGGCCATTAATGTGAATTGATGTCACTCTGCTATATTATCCCAACTCAATGTCCTCTTCACAGGTTTTCTCCATCCAAAATACTTCGCTGCTAAAAAACTCTGGAATTCTTTGAGTCCTTGAGGGATGATACAAAAACAGATGTCTCCAAAGCAGATGATCCGCAATATATTGCGTCAGTGCCCGTCACACCTCTTAACCCTCGCTGCTGTAGCCTATATTGCATGTATCCATATACATGTGTGATATATATATTTAAAACCAAGTTGAAAGACTATGGAGTGCTGCATACAGCCGAAATCAGATGTAATAAGTGAGGTAAAAGAGGGATAGGTGCATTTTGAAAGCAGTAGTGTATTGTTACTGTACCGTGATGTGAAGTTCTTTCATTAAGTGTGTCATCTTCACTTTCATAAATTGGATCAGAGTTGGAGCGGTCTTGATGGATAAGGGGATATCGTCCCAGATCCTGGGTCCAGGGGGGGGGGAAGGGATGTTGCCTGGTTTATTTTTGTTATACTTCTTCATCTCCATTCTGATGGTGTCCAAGAGCCACTGAAGATGGTGAACGTTTCAGACAGATGTGTTGGTTGCTGGTGATGATAGCTTTGTAGATGATGCTGCTGGTTTTGAAGAAGTTGCAAGCCAGTGAATTTCTATCATGGCAGGGTGATCTGGTCATATTGCTTCAGGTCCTCGAGGAGGAATGCTGCAGCTTGCAAGATAGCCTTAGCAAGGGTCAGTGTGGAATCCTGGAGGATGTAAAGCAGGGCATTGCTACCATCCAGATGTAGAAGTACTTTCTATTTCTGGTTGTTAGACATTGATTATAGAATCCTGGAAATAGTAGGAAATATATCATGGTAGGGTGATCTGGCCATGTTTCTTCAGGTCATTTACAATCAATGCTGTGGCATGTAAGATAGACTTAGTGGGGGTCAATGTGATTCCGGGAGGCTGTGAAGGAGAGCAATGCCACCATCCAGATGTGAAAGTACCTTTCTATAGGCATCATTACACATGGCGGGCGGACTGTAACGGTATGCGGGCAGGGCTGTGGTGGTCCCACCTTACTGATTAGGATGCCCCCGTCACACTGGCGGGTGCATCCTGCATTTCTTACATTGCAGCGGGCAGTGCTGTCTGCAGCACCCAACGCAATGTAAGAAATGCATGTTGTGCATTTGTATGCACAACGTCACAGGCACCGCACGGTGCCTGCCACCTTGTACATGCAAACCCAGGGAGGTACCCCATGTGTACCCCCCAACACCCTGGGGTCTGCAACAGGCCCCCACAAGCAAAGACCGCATGCCTTGCCGCCATGGAAAGGCTCATCTCCGCCATCATCCTAATATTGATGCGGTGTCTTGCAGAAAGTGTCACCATATTAAACATGTTTTCCACCCAGTCATTGAGTTGACCGGCTCTTTCCGTCCGCCGCAGACCCCCAGCCATCCTAATTTTGCGGGGGGTCTTTTTGGTATGGATGGCGGGCGGCTCGCCCCTCCGGCCTGTGGTGGGTACCGCCAGCCCAGCGGAGGCGATCTGCCTGCTATCCTAATGGGGCCCTATGTCTGGTTGTTATCATTGATGGTGCCATCCCAGAACAAGTAGGAAACATACTTTAAAACTTTCTGTGAGTTTGTGATGTAAGCAATATATTGTTAATTATATTTCCCCATTAAAAATTGTGCACTGGTTTTGGGCAAATATGCTAATAGGCTCCTACACATACCCTGTTTTCAACTCTCACTCCAACACACATGTTGATACCATTACAAACCCATACAAAAAATGTAAATTCGCCAAAATGCCAGGGGTAGCATTTCTGCCCTTTCAAGCCCTTCCAATGACCTCACAGCAAATTACAACATAGGACCAGATGTCTTCCCAGGAAGTGATGTTACATAAACTTTGACCCAAATAACATCACAGAAATTAAATTGGACATATCGCTTTCTCCTTCATAGCCTGAATTTTCTAAGGTCTATTTCATCTAATCAGTGTTTCCCTTTCTCACCCCTATCTTTGACTACTAACAATCTCTACCTCTTCAGTTCCCTTATTGGTTCCAGTTTTAGCCCTTTCATTCTCCATTCATTGCCATTGTCAATGTCATTGCACAATTTGATATTCATCTCTATCTCACTAATATTGTCACCTGTGTATGACCCTCACTTTCTCATTCTCATCAACATCACCTCTTCCAGATTTTTAATTTGCTCTAAAATGTTGTTATTGGTACATCTCCCCCTTAACTCCACCTTTCCTAATTTTCATGTCAGCCTCCTGTTTCTACCAACACATTACTCTTCTTTATTTTCAAGATACACCTACTTCCATCACCCTGTCACTCCCTTTCCCATTACACCTATCCATTTAGTCTGCTGCATCTCTGTTTAATTACTTTTACCTCCTTATCCACCTTACGCTGGTTAAGAACTGCAGTTTTCACCCTCTGCCTCTTTGTGACATCAACTCTCTTGGCATTCTCTTCTTGCTCTCACTCTCATTGTCTCACTTTCTACCATGCATCAATTTGTTTTTAATTTTTTATTTTGTTTAGAAACAAAAAGAAAACAAATTAAGATGGGGAACATCCCCAATCAGATACATATAATGATTACCTTCACAGTGTACATCAGTGTCAATCAAACTTAAGATGGTGCGCATAGCAAATATATCCTATATAACAATACAGGAATTGTAATAACGACCACTAACTTCAATACATATCTCAGCATCAGCAGACGACTGCTCAGCAGCAGGTGTATGAAGGGGTAAAACGTGCTGGGGTTTCCAAGGAGATACCAGCAACTGCACTTTCCCAATTATGTATGTATGATAGTACTGGATCTATTTATCCTGGTGTATCTCGCTCACTACCAGCTAAATAACTCCGATACAAACTCCAGAAACCCTTGGGGCAGCTCTGAGGGGAGAGCAGCTCGCTGATCAGGTTGGATTGCATGTTACAAAAGATCATATCCCTAGTCCATTCTGCTATAGTAGGCACCGGGCACCGGGTCCCTGGCCCATCTCATTGTAATCTGCATTTCGCTACCACTAGGCCCATGTCTACCAGGTGTCGCATATCCTTCCACATGCACCTAGAGTGCCCCAGGAGTGCCAGCAGCGGGTCTGGTGTGAGGGGCACTCCTATAATGTCACTCAGTTTTAAATATATTAACCTACTGAAATTAGCTAAGGTTGGGCATGTCCAGGCGGAAAGCATGCACCCCGCTGGATTTGTTCTACACCTCTCACACTTGGCGAACTCCCCTAGGCTGTATCTATGGAGTCTTTCCGGATTGGAATATATTCAGTTTAGAAAATTAAACTGTATAAGTCGATGTCTACCATGCAGGGAGATGCGCTGTGTAGATTCACAACAGTATCGCCATGTGTCGACGTCAAGGGCCATGTCTAGGTCATTTTGCTACTCCAATCTCATCTTGGTATATACATTATTACGTTCATCTTGTATTATTCCATAGATTATGGTCACTAATTTATTGGGGAACTTAGCTCACAGACAAACTCTGGAGGTTCCAGCATGTCATCCCTAAGTAATCCACGACACACGTGTGTAACCCTATAATAGTGAAATCGCGCTAGTGGAGTGGCATTGTGCACTTCTGCTTCAATCGCAGCCCATTTACGAGTCACGCCATCCTGAAACAAGTTGCCTATTTTACTTATCTGGAGTGTTTTTAGCGCAACTACAACCTCATTTTCCATGCAGATTGGTAACCAATGACAGCACTCCAGCGGTGTCAGAGGAGAGTTCAAAACTGTACTCGCTTGTCTCTTCAGTAAATTCTACCAAGCGTGTTTTATGGCATTAATAGAGTCCAATATACCCACTCTCCTAGAAGGGGTGTTCAACAATAATGTCAGGAGGGGGGGCAGGCCCAGCTGCCACCCTTTTGATTTGTAGGTGTGGAAGGATATCATCTTGATGCACCCAGTGGTAAGGATACGTGCACTGTGCTACCCTGTAATAAAGCTCTAAATCTGGAGCCACTAACCCTCCATGGAATAAGGGAGAGTGAGAACACTCCATTGGGTGTGAGGCTGTTTACCAGCCCATACCAACTTAACCAACAGTGATTGAACGGTCTTAAAGAAATGTGAGGGGACGACCATAGGTATATTGAGGAACAAGAATAAAAATCTGGGTAGTACCACCATTTTCATCAGGGAGATACAGCCCATAGGGGACAAAGGCAAGCAAATCCAGCGCTCTACCTCATCCTTCAATTTTGCAATTGCCTTCACATAGTTTTCTGTGTGGGACCAGCCGGGCTAAGCGATTAGCCAACACTTTGGCGAATAGTTTAGCATCAACAGTGAGGGTCGAGACAGGTTGATATGAGGAGCATTCCTTAGCTGATTTGTACGATTTCAGGAGGGTTGCTATCAATGCCTCTTGCATAGAGGGGGGCATCTCCCCATACTCACCTATCTCCCCGAACAGGGAAGACAAGTATGGCATTAGGATGTCCTTGAATTCCTTGTAAAAGGCTACAGTGAGGCCGTCTAGACCCGGCTCACTGCCAGAGCGCATAGTCATCAAAGCAGTTAGAAATTCTCACGATTCCAGGGGTCTCCTAAGGTATTCCCTGTGAACATCAGCTAGCCACGGTAGCTTAATATGTTCTAGGTACTCTAATCAGTAGACCCTTTGGAGCAATATAGCTCAGAATAGTGTTGGCTAAATCTATCGGTTATGACTGCCGGTTCCCTAATTTCCTCACCCGTCGCAAGCATAGTTCTGAGACTCCTGCAGGCTCCCTTCTTCCATGCTGCAATGCCGCCAGATTCGCCTCGGGACTCTCACCCTTTCCATATGTTTTCACTGTTGGGAACTTTCCCATGTGTTGGATCTCACTATCTGGAACTTCGTGGTACTCCTTTTTTTTTTTTTTTTAACCTTAATTTGTAGTACATGCAGTTACAGGTATGGGCCTACAACCTCCCGGCCGGCCGCTAAACAGAGCTGGAGTAAAGCAAGCACTATGCGTAGTTATAGCAGTTCGAGACCCGGGATAAGAAAATAACAGTGCGTAGCTTGTAATCATACACAACAGCTGAAAATCAGGATTCGAGAGGTTCATTTTTCAAATAAGAAACTAAGGAGGTGTCGCACAATCATACACAGTCCCGCAATAATGTGCAAATCAGGATATCAGCAAACAATAGTGATATGAAGGAGTCATCGGGGGGCAAGATATACAAAGCAGGAGAAAGGTAGGCACAGCCCCATCGGGTAGCAAGTCTAACCCCCGCCCCTCAACACCAAACATACCGCAAAGAGCATGAGCGACGACGACACTAAAAAGGAAAGAAAGACTAAAGGGCCATAGAAACAAATATCAATCAAACACCCATCCCGCAACCCCCACCCTGCACACCCGCAGAAGGCCATGGCCTACCCCCCCCAGCAGCGTGCCTGTCGCCCTAATAGAGACCCGAAATATAGAAAGATGGAGGAAGAAAGCGAAGAAAGTAAGCGGAGGAGGGCCCTCATCGTGCCGCCCGGCCCCGCCCTTAACCCCTACACCACGGAAATCCCAGAATGGAAGTAATACTGTACTGGAGAATAACAAACCCGAGTATAAGCACGATGAAATATCGATCGAACATACCCACTGCACCGTCTGTCAATAATATTACCAATAGACCATTAACCACATCATCCCTGACCCTGTCTGGCAGTGGCACCGCCAGAAGTCCTCTCTTTAATCAATTTAGAGCACAATCCTGAGGGTCCAAACAGTATGAGCGGGTCCGGCTGGGGCGCAGCCATGGAAGAGTACAATAATCCAAGCCCATCAAAGTATAAACAGCAAAGATCAGACAATATCAACGCCGGTCCCGGGAACCTCCCAAAGCTCACAAACAACAACGCCATCAAGGAGAGGAAAGTCACTCTGTCCAGCCACCGCTGCGACACGACCAGGCCAGTCCAAGAGGAAAAACAGCACTCCACCCCCAGCCGCCAGCTGGACAAGTGTCCCAAGGAGACATCCAGACGAGCAATCAAGTCGGCCCGCTCGGGCACGGGAGCTCGGTCCTCAAGCGGCCCCCAGTGCCCCCGCGGAGCCGAAACTTCCTCCATGGGCTCAGCAGCAAGTTCACCAGCAGTCCTGTGGAATCGGGGTGTGGCCGCCAAGGACGGCGAAACAGCAATGGCGTCCATTCTTCCGCCCAAGTCTCGAGCATGGCAAAGCATAGTCTCGTGCAAAACTGTTAAGGCAGCTATCACGTCTCGGGAAATGAACTCATTTGTGTGTTGCGAGCATCCCGGCCCCATCCGTACATCAGCCGTCCGACTTGGACTCGGTCGTAGAGGAGGGCACCAGCCGCCATCTTGATCCAGCCGGCCCCGTCCCTCTTCACCACACTCAGGGACTAGGCCTCACCACGAGGGCGCCATGGGATGCGTCTCCAGAGCAAACAAACTGTGGGGTAGGCTCCAGAAAGGAGAGCCACCAAAAGGCTAAAGTCCCAGCCGGGCCCCGGGAGTCGCCCACCTATATCGGGGGCAGACCTTGGATATGCCCGGGCAGCAAAGTTTGGGGAGGGGGGCAGGAGTCATGCGCCCCCTCCGATCCAGTGCCACCCCACTGCTCCTCAAGGGTCGCCGACAAGCGGACCGGGTCTTCACCGCCAGAAGCGGTCTTTCACGTCAACGGCACCCACCGGCAGGCCCCTTATCGCCATCAACGGCCGTTGATGCTACAGCTGCGGCCGAAGGCCCCGCCGAGTCAACGCCCCGGTCTCATCACCGCGTAGGCCGCGGAGCAGACGGGGACAGTTCTCAGGATGCCCTGCACACTGGAGCTCCGGGAACAAACGGTAGGTGTTCGTTTTCCTTCTCCTATCAGAGTATGCCTTCGCGGCTCAGGATAGACGTCAGGATAGACGTGTGGGGCGAAAGGGCTCGCGGAGCCGAGCGACTATGCGGCCATTTCGAATGCCTGCTTGGCTCCTCCTCCCGTGGTACTCCTTTAACGTTTTTTTGTATTCTTCACTGTTCAGACCCTCTCCACCTGCTAACTCCTCGCGCTCCATCTCAGCTAGGCATTTGTCAAGTATTCCTAGTCATCCTCGTAGTGCACAAAGGAATACTATGCAATAGCTATCCCCCGAATATAAACATTAAAGGTTTCCCATATCGTGGCAAAACTGCTAACCAAGCATATATTGGTTGCAAAGAAAGTTTTCATAGCTTCCGATATTTTGGTTTTGAAAACATTGTCCAGTAATGAGCATGGGGAAAACGCTGTGTGAATGGGGCTGGTTTCTTCTGCGGGCATTCAATATCTATTTGTATATATGAGTGATCAGAGTATGAACAAGGGTGTATCGTACAGTCCCGAACATAGCTTAGTAGTGTTCTGGAAACAAAACAATATTCTATTCTTGTGTGCAGATTGTGAGGCGCTGAATAGTGTGTGAAGCCTCCCACCTCCGGTGAGCGTGTGCTTCATGTGCATACTATGCCCTTGGCTGCAGCTGACGGATGCCTGGCTGGGCCCCCTGAGCGATTTAGTGATGGGTCTAGTGTGCAATTGAAATCCCCACTCCATAGTAGCGGAAGGGAGGTGTTTCGCTGTTAGCTATCCAGGATGTCTCAGAAAAAGTGCAGATTGTCGTAATTTGGGCCGTATGTATTAGGAACTAGCAAAACCATACCCCGCCCCTTGCACCTAGAAATTACATACCTGCCCTCATTGTCTGACTCTAAGGCCTCTATGGAGATATCAGACTTAGGGTTGATCCATGTGAGTACCCCCTTGTGTGCGAGGTGAAACCTGCGTGTGAAAATGACTGTGTAACCGCCGGTGTATTAGTAGTTTGCTATCTATGGGTAGGTGAGTCTCTTGCAGAGGAGCAATATCAGCACCACATCTAAGTGAGATAGGCTAGTACTTTATGTAGTTTTCTGAAGTCGTTAAGGCGCCTCACATTCCATGTGAGGAATCTAATAGTTCTGTTCTGGCTGGCATTATGGTAGGTCATACTTGCTATATCTGAGCAACTGTTGACAGTCTTGCTATCCCTTATCTTAACTTGTAGCGTCCTCCTCCAAGAGGTGCATCTACAGCCTTTAGGTACACTGTGAACATTACCTTGATTCAACAAAACTCCCCTCCCTCCCAAGCCAAGTTACCCCCAACTTGACATGTATGAAGCCTCCTTCCCCACAACTCAAAACATTTCTGGTGACCCCCCAGTTTAGTGGATAACACAGAGGGACAGATGCTGCCTCTTCACCTCCTAGTACTCCACTGCAGTGTGGATCTGATCTAGCCATCTAAGCAAATAGTGGAAATTAGGATATGACAACAATTATGTGTACTCTCCATGCGTGCTACGAGTACCACCCCCTCCCACACAGTCTGCCAATTAGTTTGCCTTCTGGCAGCGGCATCGCACAGCTAGGTCTAGTTTGTATTAGTTATAACCATAGTAAATCAATGCAGGCATTAGGAAACAAACTGTAATGTCACCCCGCCCTTTCGTCAGTACTAGGATTAGATCCCTTTGGCAGCAGACATCTCTGTGCGAACACCATTACCACCTGTCTGCATCGTGTCATAGTGGGCTTGCAACAGATCTTCTTGCTAGTCTTGCTGATCAAGTGGGCTCCCTGTTTCCTCAGAGAGTGTGTCCGCCTCTTCGTTTCTTGCTTCTGGTTTCAGGTAGTCTTTGAGGGCTTTTTACAGGAATTTGGGGTCTAGGAATATCTTAGACTTTCCTTGCATGGCGACTCTAAATCTGGCAGGGTAAAGCATAGTATATTCCAAGTTATGGTCTCTCAGCCTCTTCTTCAAGGGGGCAAATTGACACCTAGCCTCCTGTACTTTCATAGTGAAGTCTGGATATAACAAAATCGCTGCGCCCTCATAGTTTAAATACCCTTTTTCTCTTGTCTGTCGTAACGCTGAGTCTTGGTTTCTATAATTTAGGGATTTAGCATTGATGGGGCGAGGCGGTCCAAGAGAGCGGTGTGCCCGTTCGACGACGAACATAGTGGAGAAGGTGTCTCGGCCCAGCAGCGCAACCAGCATCTTCTCAATAAACACCTCCATATTGCCGGTGGCCGTTGATTCCGGAAGGCCAGTGATTCTAATATTGCTTCTTCTTAACCTGGCTTCTAAGTCTTCAGTCTTGTCCTCTATGATAGTGAGGAGCTTTCCAAACTGCTTTTGGACCAAGTCTGTCTCTGCTTGCATTTCCTCTATTTCAGTAACACGCCTCTCAACCATACCAAGTCATTCAGCATTTTCTTTTGAGTCTCTCGGACATGCTGTCCATGCGGTAGGACAATGAGTCAATTTTCCCATCTATGATGGACAGGCTCTTTTGCATGACTGCGAGTATTTGGCGCAGTTCCCCCACTGGTTCTTCTTCCATTTCCCCTAGATCTTCGGGAACCTGGGTGCTGCAGGCCTCCTTGCTCTTTGCCTTTGGCTGCTCGAACTGCAGCTTGGGCTGTGTTCTGTCCACCTTGCACATTTTGATATGGTTGTGTGCGCGATCACTCTATGCATCTTCTCCAAGTGCGTTTTAGTCAAGGCGCCGTGCGTGGTAGGCCAAGGATGTCAGTCTAGTTCTTCTACTTGGCGCGATACTCGGTCGGCCGCTGGACAGGCAGTCCACAGGGCACTATCTGCCGGCATGTGCTCTATGGGCCTTGGCTTGCAAGGGTGATGGGGGCCGCGTAAATCCTCGTTCTAGAGCAACCTCCTGCCTCACTCTGCAGATAGATGCTTATATTCCTAGGCAGAGTATGCTGTGAGTCTGCTCTTGCCTTGGCTGGGTAAGCACAAGTTGAACCATAGGCCTCCCACGAAGCTGGGTGACCCCGTAGGTGCAGGTTCATGGAGCGAGCTGCTAGCAGATTGCATTCTCTGCTGTGAGTGAGTAAGGGGCAGATCACTCCTCAGCTCGGCCCCTGCTGCCTTCCAATGCGTGTAGTTCCACCCTCTGTCTAAGCAGCAATCGCACCTCAATCCCGATCAGGTTTCAGCAGGGGTAAGTGTGTCAGGCCCAGTCGCTCTAGGTGCGCAGCCTCACCTTCGTTTGTGTCACCAAGCTCTCATTGAACATCGCGCATTCATAGGTCAGTGTGCTCTGTGCTGCCAGATCGCTGCAGGACTCTTCTCTCAAAGATGTGCGCAGTATCAATGTATGTATTAGCCTATCTGCTAGAACCAGGCTGGGTACCCTCTGCTATTTATGGCCCCGTCCCAAGGCCCGAGGGTAGGATCTGCACTCCCGGGTCTTGGCGGTAGTGTCGCGCAGGTCCTGCCTCGAGTCTGCCATCTCGCAAGGATCATGCCGGAGCCGCGCCGGCAATCACCACAAATCTGCTGACACAATAGGCTTCCACTCAGGCCGGTAGCCCCGTACCGCTGGGATGTCGGAAGATGCCATCTCCGCCGCACCACGCAATTCGCCTCTGGTCACGCCCTCGCGGTCTCAATATCAGCGCCTGGGCACAGCGTCACTTCTCTCTCCCGGCACACCCCACAGGACCCAAGGTATCGATCGGAAGCCCCAAGTCTGAGCAGTAGGGTGCGTGTCTCGGAGTGCTTTTTTGTCCACTAAATTGTGAGGGTACCTGCTGGATTAGTTTGATGGCTTGCGAAGCACGTTGAAGCCGCAACCATCTTGTGTCTTGGCCAGCTCCCTCCCCTACCATGCATCTATTTTTTACTGACTGTCTATCTTCTCCACTCCTCTCTTTTCAATTCCTTTGTCCTTTCTCTTTTTAGGTCTCGGCGTCAACGCGCGGAAGCGCGTCTCCGCCGAGATCTTTTGTCAGCGACTATCATTCCCAGGAGACAGTCCTGGCCACGCGCATCCTTCCAGGCTATTTGTAACTGGAACGCGCGCTGTGGCCAGGCGCTGTCTCCTGGGAAGCGCAAGCACCCCACACGCATGCGCATACACACACACAAGCGCCCATGCACGCACGCACATACATACATACAGAGACATCCCCCCTGACACATACACACACGCGCGCACACACACACACACACACACACACACACGTGCACCGAGGCCCCCCCTCCCTCCCTCCCTCCCTCCCCCGCCGTCACCGTCGCACGCATACATACACACACGAGCATACACGCACACACACACACGCACCAAGCCCCCCCAGCCTTTTTTTGAACTTACCTGGCCAATGTCGGGGACTCTGCTCACCACGCGGCGCCCAACCTCCTGCTGGCGCGGCCCCGGGGCTCCACACCGCTCACAGGAGCCCCGGGCCGCGAGATGCAACAACTCCGCCTGCCGCCTCCTTCCGGTCTGAACGTGGCCCCGCCCCCGTCACAGGCGACCGTGCCTGACTTCCGGGGCGGCCGCGGCGGCATTCCGGGGGCATACTGAATTCTATATTTAAAGTGCCTCCTACTGTGTAATGTGATAGGCGGCCTGAAATTATGTTTTGCGAGACGTTTTTATGATGTAAACTTTTAAAAGATCTCTTTGAAAGAAGAATTTGCAGACTAAACAAAACGACGGCATTGGAGACAAACAGGAAATGTACCCGATTTTACAAACAAAAGACGAAGTATGGACCGAAATAGTGACAAGGAAATAGAACAGTCTCTCACAAAAGTATGCAGAAAACGGTGAGACCTATTAAATGAGTGCAGAGTTGTAATGCAGAGTAGTGAGTAGTGAGTGCAGAGTGGTAATGCAGAGTAGTGAGTGCAGAGTAGTGAGTGCAGAGTAGTGAGTGCAGAGTAAGTGCAGAGTAGTGAGTGCAGAGTAGTGAGTGCAGAGTAGTGAGTGCAGAGTAGTGAAGTGAGTGCAGTGTAGTGAGTGCAGTGAGTGTAGTGAGTGCAGTGTAGTGAGTGCAGAGTAGTGAGTGCAGTGTAGTGAGTGCAGAGTGCAGAGTAGTGAGCGCAGAGTAGTGAGCGCAGAGTAGTGAGTGCAGAGTAGTGAGTGCAGAGTAGTGAGTGCAGAGTAGTGAGTGCAGAGTAGTGAGTGCAGAGTAGTGAGTGCAGAGTGCAGTGTAGTGAGTGCAGAGTAGTGAGTGCAGAGTAGTGAGTGCAGAGTAGTGAGTGCAGAGTAGTGAGTGCAGAGTGGTGAGTGCAGAGTAGTGAGTGCAGAGTAGTGAGTGCAGAGTAGTGAGTGCAGAGTAGTGAGTGCAGAGTAGTGAGTGCAGAGTGCAGAGTAGTGAGTGCAGAGTAGTGAGTGCAGAGTGCAGAGTAGTGAGTGCAGAGTAGTGAGTGCAGAGTGCAGAGTAGTGAGTAGTGAGTGCAGAGTAGTGAGCGCAGAGTAGTGAGTGCAGAGTAGTGAGTGCAGAGTAGTGAGTGCAGAGTAGTGAAGTGAGTGCAGTGTAGTGAGTGCAGTGAGTGTAGTGAGTGCAGTGTAGTGAGTGCAGTGAGTGTAGTGAGTGCAGTGTAGTGAGTGCAGAGTAGTGAGTGCAGAGTAGTGAGTGCAGAGTGCAGAGTAGTGAGTGCAGAGTAGTGAGTGCAGAGTAGTGAGTGCAGAGTGCAGAGTAGTGAGTAGTGAGTGCAGAGTAGTGAGCGCAGAGTAGTGAGTGCAGAGTAGTGAGTGCAGAGTAGTGAGTGCAGAGTAGTGAGTGCAGAGTAGTGAGTGCAGAGTAGTGAGTGCAGAGTAGTGAGTGCAGAGTGCAGAGTAGTGAGTGCAGAGTGCAAAGTAGTGAATGCAGAGTGCAGAGTAGTGAGTGCAGAGTAGTGAGTGCAGAGTGCAGAGTAGTGAGTGCAGAGTAGTGAGTGCAGAGTAGTGAGTGCAGAGTAGTGAGTGCAGAGTAGTGAGTGCAGAGTGCAGAGTAGTGAGTGCAGAGTAGTGAGTGCAGAGTAGTGAGTGCAGAGTGCAGAGTAGTGAGTAGTGAGTGCAGAGTAGTGAGTGCAGAGTAGTGAGCGCAGAGTAGTGAGTGCAGAGTAGTGAGTGCAGAGTAGTGAGTGCAGAGTAGTGAGTGCAGAGTAGTGAGTGCAGAGTAGTGAGTGCAGAGTGCAGAGTAGTGAGTGCAGAGTGCAAAGTAGTGAATGCAGAGTGCAGAGTAGTGAGTGCAGAGTAGTGAGTGCAGAGTGCAGAGTAGTGAGTGCAGAGTAGTGAGTGCAGAGTAGTGAGTGCAGAGTAGTGAGTGCAGAGTGCAGAGTAGTGAGTGCAGAGTAGTGAGTGCAGAGTGCAGAGTAGTGAGTGCAGAGTGCAGAGTAGTGAGTGCAGAGTAGTGAGTGCAGAGTAGTGAGTGCAGAGTAGTGAGTGCAGAGTAGTGAGTAGTGAGTGCAGAGTAGTGAGTGCAGAGTAGTGAGTAGTGAGTGCAGAGTAGTGAGTAGTGAGTGCAGAGTAGTGAGTGCAGAGTAGTGAGTAGTGAGTGCAGAGTAGTGAGTAGTGAGTGCAGAGTAGTGAGTGCAGAGTAGTGAGTGCAGAGTAGTGAGTGCAGAGTAGTGAGTGCAGAGTAGTGAGTGCAGAGTGCAGAGTAGTGAGTGCAGAGTGCAGAGTAGTGAGTGCAGAGTGCAGAGTAGTGAGTGCAGAGTAGTGAGTGCAGAGTAGTGAGTGCAGAGTAGTGAGTGCAGAGTAGTGAGTGCAGAGTAGTGAGTGCAGAGTAGTGAGTGCAGAGTAGTGAGTGCAGAGTGCAGAGTAGTGAGTGCAGAGTGCAGAGTAGTGAGTGCAGAGTAGTGAGTGCAGAGTAGTGAGTGCAGAGTAGTGAGTGCAGAGTAGTGAGTGCAGAGTAGTGAGTGCAGAGTGCAGAGTAGTGAGTGCAGAGTGCAGAGTAGTGAGTGCAGAGTAGTGAGTGCAGAGTAGTGAGTGCAGAGTAGTGAGTGCAGAGTGCAGAGTAGTGAGTGCAGAGTGCAGAGTAGTGAGTGCAGAGTGCAGAGTAGTGAGTGCAGAGTGCAGAGTAGTGAGTGCAGAGTGCAGAGTAGTGAGTGCAGAGTGCAGAGTAGTGAGTGCAGAGTAGTGAGTGCAGAGTGCAGAGTAGTGAGTGCAGAGTAGTGAGTGCAGAGTAGTGAGTGCAGAGTAGTGAGTGCAGAGTGCAGAGTAGTGAGTGCAGAGTGCAGAGTAGTGAGTGCAGAGTGCAGAGTAGTGAGTGCAGAGTGCAGAGTAGTGAGTGCAGAGTAGTGAGTGCAGAGTAGTGAGTGCAGAGTAGTGAGTGCAGAGTAGTGAGTGCAGAGTGCAGAGTAGTGAGTGCAGAGTAGTGAGTGCAGAGTAGTGAGTAGTGAGTGCAGAGTAGTGAGTGCAGAGTAGTGAGTGCAGAGTAGTGAGTGCAGAGTGCAGAGTAGTGAGTGCAGAGTGCAGAGTAGTGAGTGCAGAGTGCAGAGTAGTGAGTGCAGAGTAGTGAGTGCAGAGTAGTGAGTGCAGAGTAGTGAGTGCAGAGTAGTGAGTGCAGAGTGCAGAGTAGTGAGTGCAGAGTGCAGAGTAGTGAGTGCAGAGTAGTGAGTGCAGAGTAGTGAGTGCAGAGTAGTGAGTGCAGAGTGCAGAGTAGTGAGTGCAGAGTGCAGAGTAGTGAGTGCAGAGTAGTGAGTGCAGAGTAGTGAGTGCAGAGTAGTGAGTGCAGAGTGCAGAGTAGTGAGTGCAGAGTGCAGAGTAGTGAGTGCAGAGTAGTGAGTGCAGAGTAGTGAGTGCAGAGTAGTGAGTGCAGAGTAGTGAGTGCAGAGTAGTGAGTGCAGAGTGCAGAGTAGTGAGTGCAGAGTGCAGAGTAGTGAGTGCAGAGTGCACAGTAGTGAGTGCAGAGTGCAGAGTAGTGAGTGCAGAGTGCAGAGTAGTGAGTGCAGAGTGCAGAGTAGTGAGTGCAGAGTGCAGAGTAGTGAGTGCAGAGTAGTGAGTGCAGAGTAGTGAGTGCAGAGTAGTGAGTGCAGAGTAGTGAGTGCAGAGTAGTGAGTGCAGAGTGCAGAGTAGTGAGTGCAGAGTGCAGAGTAGTGAGTGCAGAGTGCAGAGTAGTGAGTGCAGAGTGCAGAGTAGTGAGTGCAGAGTAGTGAGTGCAGAGTAGTGAGTGCAGAGTAGTGAGTGCAGAGTAGTGAGTGCAGAGTGCAGAGTAGTGAGTGCAGAGTAGTGAGTGCAGAGTGCAGAGTAGTGAGTGCAGAGTAGTGAGTGCAGAGTAGTGAGTGCAGAGTAGTGAGTGCAGAGTAGTGAGTGCAGAGTGCAGAGTAGTGAGTGCAGAGTGCAGAGTAGTGAGTGCAGAGTAGTGAGTGCAGAGTAGTGAGTGCAGAGTAGTGAGTGCAGAGTAGTGAGTGCAGAGTAGTGAGTGCAGAGTGCAGAGTAGTGAGTGCAGAGTAGTGAGTGCAGAGTGCAGAGTAGTGAGTGCAGAGTGCAGAGTAGTGAGTGCAGAGTAGTGAGTAGTGAGTGCAGAGTAGTGAGTGCAGAGTGCAGAGTAGTGAGTGCAGAGTAGTGAGTGCAGAGTAGTGAGTGCAGAGTAGTGAGTGCAGAGTGCAGAGTAGTGAGTGCAGAGTAGTGAGTGCAGAGTGCAGAGTAGTGAGTGCAGAGTGCAGAGTAGTGAGTGCAGAGTGCAGAGTAGTGAGTGCAGAGTAGTGAGTGCAGAGTAGTGAGTGCAGAGTAGTGAGTGCAGAGTAGTAAGTAGTGAGTGCAGAGTAGTGAGTGCAGAGTAGTGAGTAGTGAGTGCAGAGTAGTGAGTAGTGAGTGCAGAGTAGTGAGTGCAGAGTAGTGAGTAGTGAGTGCAGAGTAGTGAGTAGTGAGTGCAGAGTGCAGAGTAGTGAGTGCAGAGTAGTGAGTAGTGAGTGCAGAGTAGTGAGTGCAGAGTAGTGAGTGCAGAGTAGTGAGTGCAGAGTAGTGAGTGCAGAGTAGTGAGTGCAGAGTAGTGAGTGCAGAGTGCAGAGTAGTGAGTGCAGAGTGCAGAGTAGTGAGTGCAGAGTGCAGAGTAGTGAGTGCAGAGTGCAGAGTAGTGAGTGCAGAGTAGTGAGTGCAGAGTAGTGAGTGCAGAGTAGTGAGTGCAGAGTAGTGAGTGCAGAGTAGTGAGTGCAGAGTGCAGAGTAGTGAGTGCAGAGTGCAGAGTAGTGAGTGCAGAGTGCAGAGTAGTGAGTGCAGAGTGCAGAGTAGTGAGTGCAGAGTAGTGAGTGCAGAGTAGTGAGTGCAGAGTAGTGAGTGCAGAGTGCAGAGTAGTGAGTGCAGAGTAGTGAGTGCAGAGTGCAGAGTAGTGAGTGCAGAGTAGTGAGTGCAGAGTAGTGAGTGCAGAGTAGTGAGTGCAGAGTAGTGAGTGCAGAGTGCAGAGTAGTGAGTGCAGAGTGCAGAGTAGTGAGTGCAGAGTAGTGAGTGCAGAGTAGTGAGTGCAGAGTAGTGAGTGCAGAGTAGTGAGTGCAGAGTAGTGAGTGCAGAGTAGTGAGTGCAGAGTGCAGAGTAGTGAGTGCAGAGTAGTGAGTGCAGAGTGCAGAGTAGTGAGTGCAGAGTAGTGAGTAGTGAGTGCAGAGTAGTGAGTAGTGAGTGCAGAGTAGTGAGTGCAGAGTGCAGAGTAGTGAGTGCAGAGTAGTGAGTGCAGAGTAGTGAGTGCAGAGTAGTGAGTGCAGAGTGCAGAGTAGTGAGTGCAGAGTAGTGAGTGCAGAGTGCAGAGTAGTGAGTGCAGAGTGCAGAGTAGTGAGTGCAGAGTGCAGAGTAGTGAGTGCAGAGTAGTGAGTGCAGAGTAGTGAGTGCAGAGTAGTAAGTAGTGAGTGCAGAGTAGTGAGTGCAGAGTAGTGAGTAGTGAGTGCAGAGTAGTGAGTAGTGAGTGCAGAGTAGTGAGTGCAGAGTGCAGAGTAGTGAGTGCAGAGTAGTGAGTGCAGAGTAGTGAGTGCAGAGTAGTGAGTGCAGAGTAGTGAGTGCAGAGTAGTGAGTGCAGAGTAGTGAGTGCAGAGTGCAGAGTAGTGAGTGCAGAGTAGTGAGTGCAGAGTGCAGAGTAGTGAGTGCAGAGTGCAGAGTAGTGAGTGCAGAGTGCAGAGTAGTGAGTGCAGAGTAGTGAGTGCAGAGTAGTGAGTGCAGAGTAGTAAGTAGTGAGTGCAGAGTAGTGAGTGCAGAGTAGTGAGTAGTGAGTGCAGAGTAGTGAGTGCAGAGTAGTGAGTAGTGAGTGCAGAGTAGTGAGTAGTGAGTGCAGAGTGCAGAGTAGTGAGTGCAGAGTAGTGAGTAGTGAGTGCAGAGTAGTGAGTGCAGAGTAGTGAGTGCAGAGTAGTGAGTGCAGAGTAGTGAGTGCAGAGTAGTGAGTGCAGAGTAGTGAGTGCAGAGTGCAGAGTAGTGAGTGCAGAGTGCAGAGTAGTGAGTGCAGAGTGCAGAGTAGTGAGTGCAGAGTAGTGAGTGCAGAGTAGTGAGTGCAGAGTAGTGAGTGCAGAGTAGTGAGTGCAGAGTAGTGAGTGCAGAGTGCAGAGTAGTGAGTGCAGAGTAGTGAGTGCAGAGTGCAGAGTAGTGAGTGCAGAGTGCAGAGTAGTGAGTGCAGAGTGCAGAGTAGTGAGTGCAGAGTGCAGAGTAGTGAGTGCAGAGTAGTGAGTGCAGAGTAGTGAGTGCAGAGTAGTGAGTGCAGAGTAGTGAGTGCAGAGTGCAGAGTAGTGAGTGCAGAGTGCAGAGTAGTGAGTGCAGAGTGCAGAGTAGTGAGTGCAGAGTGCAGAGTAGTGAGTGCAGAGTAGTGAGTGCAGAGTAGTGAGTGCAGAGTAGTGAGTGCAGAGTGCAGAGTAGTGAGTGCAGAGTGCAGAGTAGTGAGTGCAGAGTAGTGAGTGCAGAGTGCAGAGTAGTGAGTGCAGAGCGCAGAGTAGTGAGTGCAGAGCGCAGAGTAGTGAGTGCAGAGTGCAGAGTAGTGAGTGCAGAGTGCAGAGTAGTGAGTGCAGAGTAGTGAGTGCAGAGTAGTGAGTGCAGAGTAGTGAGTGCAGAGTAGTGAGTAGTGAGTGCAGAGTAGTGAGTAGTGAGTGCAGAGTAGTGAGTAGTGAGTGCAGAGTAGTGAGTGCAGAGTAGTGAGTGCAGAGTAGTGAGTGCAGAGTAGTGAGTGCAGAGTAGTGAGTAGTGAGTGTGCAGAGTAGTGAGTGCAGAGTAGTGAGTGCAGAGTAGTGAGTGCAGAGTAGTGAGTGCAGAGTAGTGAGTGCAGAGTAGTGAGTAGTGAGGGTGCAGAGTAGTGAGTGCAGAGTAGTGAGTGCAGAGTAGTGAGTGCAGAGTAGTGAGTGCAGAGTAGTGAGTGCAGAGTAGTGAGTGCAGAGTGCAGAGTAGTGAGTGCAGAGTAGTGAGTGCAGAGTAGTGAGTGCAGAGTAGTGAGTGCAGAGTAGTGAGTGCAGAGTAGTGAGTGAAGAGTAGTGAGTAGTGAGTGTGCAGAGTAGTGAGTGCAGAGTAGTGAGTGCAGAGTAGTGAGTGCAGAGTAGTGAGTGCAGAGTAGTGAGTGCAGAGTAGTGAGTGCAGAGTAGTGAGTAGTGAGTGCAGAGTAGTGAGTAGTGAGTGTGCAGAGTAGTGAGTAGTGAGTGTGCAGAGTAGTGAGTGCAGAGTAGTGAGTGCAGAGTAGTGAGTGCAGAGTAGTGAGTGCAGAGTGCAGAGTAGTGAGTGCAGAGTAGTGAGTGCAGAGTAGTGAGTGCAGAGTAGTGAGTGCAGAGTAGTGAGTGCAGAGTAGTGAGTGCAGAGTAGTGAGTAGTGAGTGCAGAGTAGTGAGTGCAGAGTAGTGAGTGCAGAGTAGTGAGTAGTGAGTGCAGAGTAGTGAGTAGTGAGTGTGCAGAGTAGTGAGTGCAGAGAGAGTGTGCAGAGTAGTGAGTGCAGAGTAGTGAGTGCATAGTGAGTGCAGAGTGGTAATGCAGAGTAGTGAGTGCAGAGTGGTAATGCAGAGTAGTGAGTAGTGAGTGTGCAGAGTAGTGAGTACAGAGAGAGTGTGCAGAGTGAGTGTGCAGAGTAGTGAGTAGTGAGTGTGCAGAGTAGTGAGTGCAGAGAGAGTGTGCAGAGTAGTGAGTGCAGAGTAGTGAGTAGTGAGTGCAGAGTAGTGAGTGCAGAGTAGTGAGTAGTGAGTGCAGAGTAGTGAGTATTGAGTGTGCATAGTAGTGAGTGCAGAGTGAGTATGCAGAGCAGTGAGTGCAGAGTGAGTGTGCAGAGCAGTGAGTGCAGAGTGAGTGTGCAGAGCAGTGAGTGCAGAGTGAGTGTGCAGAGCAGTGAGTGCAGAGTGAGTGTGCAGAGCAGTGAGTGCAGAGTGTGTGTGCAGAGCATTGTGTGCTGTTGAGTGCAGAGTGCTGTGTATTGGCAATGTTAATGACAATGCCATTTATTTTTGATTTAAAGAAAAAAAAATGTCATGAGCAATGCCAATAGCTCTACCTTTAATGATGCCGAGACCATTGCATTGCAAAAGCTTGTTTTTAATTCCTTTTGGATTATGTGTTTCCCTATTTTCGGTATGGGGTTTTCTTTTTAAATCTATTATTTCCCTATTTTTTCTATTACTCTTCCTCTTTAACACTTTCCTTATTTCTCATCTGTTTCTGTCTTCTTCACTTCTCTCTCATTTTCTTTTCACTTTGCTGTTGCATCTACTTTTCTGTTACAAGACGGCAAGCTTTGTTTGTTTCTCCTTTTTGTACATCCTCTCCATTTCATGCTATTTCCTTGTTCTCTTTAAGGCTTACCTTTCCCTTCCCTTTTACCTCAATTGTTTTCTCTTTTCTTTTCCTTATTTTCCACTCCCTTTCATTCTTCCTTTTCTTCTACAGTGCATTGTTCTAATTCACTCTTTGGAACTCTACCTTCGTTTTCTCTCTCATTTTCATTATTTGTGTTTCTCTATAATCATAATAGGTCAATTTCTCCCCTTTAAGCCCATGTATTGTGGCCCTTTTGGAAATAAAATTAGGACAGAGGCACACCGATCTCTTTAACACTTTTAGCAGGATGCAAGATGAGAAATAGCAAAATGATATAGTACAGGTAGCAGCAATGCAATTTAATTCACATACACAACAGGTACTGCACGATTGTCTGTATTGCAATCTTTATGTCTACACAAAAATGGAACACCACAGACAGGTGTGCATGATCCTTGCCAGAAGGACCAGGTTTGCCAAAGGCAGCAGCACTGCAAGTTGTGGTTTCCCTCAGAAAAGTTAGGATTTGTCTAAGGGCAGCAAAATGAATGGTTTCTTCACACAGATGTCACACCACACGAAGTAGCAATCCAAGCTTCCATTACATAAAACAGGCATATCGCAGGCAGCTGCTCTGCAAGCTACCTTCAAACTCAGAACATAGAAAGCTGTAGAACACAATTTCTCCCACAACCAAGGAACTTCAGTGACAGCAGATATGAAAAACCACCCTCAAACAAAAAAGGTACAACAGAGGAAGCTGCAGAGGAAGTATGCCTCAAACCTCTGTTGCACAAGTTATGAAAAGCATGAGCAGCAGCATTGAATCCTGTTTTGCAAAACAGTCACAGCACAGGAAGTGATCCATCAGTGCAACTCTCCTTAACAAAAAAATTCAGCATGGGCAAAAGCTCCTCCTAACACAAATGTAATATGGACATTAGCTAAACCCGGCCACCACACAAAACAGGTGTACCACAAGAAACAAGCAGTAATGAAGATTTTCCTCACAAATCTTGTACAGCATGGGGAGCAAGATTAGGCTATTAAATGGTTTTCCTGTGTAAAGCATGCATGAGCAAATGTTTTAGGTCCTACCTGTTTTATATTGGCATGGCACAACTGCCTTAAACCAGTTATCGCTTGAGACTGTACCTTCTGGGATACCCTAGTGCAATGTTTTAGTATATGTGAAAATATACCCATAACTCACATCTGTCAAATTTGGCAGTGTGGCAAAATAACACCTCCATCGTATGAAGCGTCTATGTCAGGGAAGTACTGCAGTACATACTCACCTAACATATGTGAGTGTACTGTGGTTCAGTAATGACATATATGAAATGCAGAAGCACAGGAATGCAGATATAGTGAGGTAGATTAGCTTTAGAATCGTGCAAAATGTGATACCAACATGAAACCTTGCAGAGGGCTTAATAATAAGGAAAAAAGTGAGTGATGAGATAGACCCCAAAAATCGTATGGCTACTTTGCCCATATACTGTCATAAAAGTAAATGGCTGTCGCTGTTATTTGTATAATGATTATGAATCTAATGTTACACATCCATCACATAATTTTTACATCACAAAATCTGCATTTTAGTTTACCCCTGACAAAGTATGAGAAACTTTTAATGGATTCAGCAAGTAAATACGATATATTGTAAATAAACATGTATATTGTACTGCACTTGTAAACCAATAAATATTTTTGTGTTGTTGCACGTTTCTGAAATTGTGAAAAGATTTTCCCCTGTCAATGAGTAAAAATGTCTACCAAAAGAAGAGCTGCATTTCTAAATATTAATGAAAAGTTTATATCTAGTACACAAAATGTTGGAACTGAGATTGATTGGGATCTGTGTTTATTCTGTCAACAAGATTTACCAGAATGTTTGGTCTGTCCAGCTAATAGTAAACGTTCTGATAAACGTTCTGATAAAGGAATCGGATACAAACGTTTGCTTTACGATCAACTACTTTTGGACGAAATAAAAGGACTTCCATCAATCGTCAAGACAAAATTGTTACCAAAATGACGAGGTAGTTGAACAACTGATCATTGAAATCTGTGGAAAATTCCATAAAACGTGTAGAAACAAATTTGACAAACACAAACTGGTAAGGTTATCAAAAGACCCAAACTAGTACTAGACAGTTTTCAAGAGAGTACTTCAAGGTGTACGCGTCCTTCATTTATATTTGATGAATTGAAAGATATGCATTTCTTCTCTGACGAAGAGTCAGGGGCAGAGCTTATAAATATGCATATACTTGAATTGAACATTCGAGTTTGAAATGCTGCATTTGCATTAAGTGACTCAAAGGTCCTCTCCAAGATAAGTGGTAGGGATATGGTTGCGTCCGAAGCGAAGTACCGCAAAAAGTGTTTTGTTAGTTTTTATACAAATACAGAGCAAAGAAAAAAAGTGAAGATAACGAGTTGAAATTAATCTATGGCATGGTATTAGGTGAAATTGTAAAGTATCTTAATCAATGGCATGGTATCAGGTGAAATCGTAAGCAATCTCAAAGATACTCTTTTGAAGTATCACCAGTATTTACTTTATCTAGCATCAAATCACTTGTAGTTCGTCGTATGACAGAATCATGTACCCAGCACACAAGTAAAAGAAAATATTCTTGCGTTCATACCAGAACTTATAGCTGAACCTAAAGGTAGCGATATTGTTCTAATACGCAAAAACTATGTCAGATAAAATAGATTCACTATCTGTAAACACAATTCTGTTCAGGATGGTGTCTGTCTGGCTAATGTAGCTGCTATTATCTGAAACTAAATGATTCAACTTGAAGTAGATGGATTTAGTTAGTGGACAGTTCGAGCAAAATTGCCAAGACAATTCAATAGGGGCTGCTACACTAAATTTAATATGAGTGAGTATGGAAGGTTGTAACATTTCAAATGACAGCACACTAAATGATCAGAGGAGTGCAGCTTTGTCAGTCTCAGAGCTTGTTCGGTATCATACCAGAAAGTGTAAGAAGGCAAATCCTTAAGGAAACATCTGCCACAAGAAAGATAATGAAACTCCACTACTTTTTTATATTGGATTAATGGTGCTGGCTAAAACCAAAAAATGGGAATTAGTTGGCAAACTGAACAAATTGGGCATATGTGTGACAAATGAGCGTGTTTGAGAAGTGTCCGCAACAATAACAAACAATGTAAGCAATTCTGCAATGACAGGGTTGTGTGTCCAACAGGCCTTCGACTCTTCACTTTCACTTGTGCTGCAATAGACAATATTGATCACAATTCCTCGTCATCTTCATCCACTCAGTCATTCCACGGAAAAGCCAGATTTCTGATACAGAGAAAATCAGATACACAGGTAAATGTAAATGTGTTTGTATTTATATAGCGCCTTCTACCCAGAGGTCTCGTAGCGCTGCATTCATACCGCCGTGGAACCCTTCCTGGCTTTCCTGTGAGATGTCCACTCCTGGGCACCCCCAAGGTGAAGCCAGGCATTTAAGCGCTGCTTGGGCCGTTGTGGAGATTAAGCAAACTATTGCCCAGAGTCACAGAGTGGGACCCATGATTAGACTAGGCACTGAGGGGAGAATTATCAGGTCCGGGGAGATTGAGTCCAAGAGCCGCCGAGGCGGGAATTGAACCCTGGTCCCGGGCCAGACCTCTGCATCAGGGTCTGCCGCTCTAACCATTGAGCCACGCTTCTCCACCGGTTTTTATCTCCCTTCTTAAAAATGGAAGTAAATGAGTAGATCTAGAAATATACTTCATCTCTACCAGAGTGGTATTTGCAGTTACCATGTAAGAATACAACAAAACAGCTCAATGTACCTGTAAGTAACATCAATGCCTTCCAGCCCCCTCCTATGCATAATGAACCTTTGTCAGATGAATAGCTGCAAATGATTCAAACTAGTGATTCCCTTAAACTAACCAACATAAGCCACACCAGTTGGACTGCTTTCCACTGCAGCAGAAATGGTTCTGTCACAAAAAGCAATAGTTTATTGCTACCTTGATTAAATGAGTCAATAAATTTTCCTCCTATGGTGCGCCACTGATTTGATATATCTGGTCACAATGAATTCTAATCAGACTTCTGTGGTGACATGTGATTAACCAGTCTATGCAACAGCTAAACAAATACAGCAGTTACTTTCAGAATTGTATGGGGAAGACAAAATGGTATTCATGATGGGAGGATTATACATTGAAATGTTATTCCATGCAGTTGTAGGAGATTGGCTTGATGGTCGTGGCTGGGCTGATATTTTAGTTAAAGCCAATGTTACCAACGAGGGTAAAGTTGGACAAGGTCTTAAAGGGCCTCATGTAAAATTATCCCGCTATTACACAAAGTTAGTGTTGCATCACTGTATGTACTTTTGAAGAAGCCTTATTATGTATCTACTAATGGGCAAATATCCATGAAAGAATAGATTACAGGAAGAGTTGCAGAGTCTGTTCATTTCAAATATTGGTATATCACACTTCAACTCGAATAACTGCTATTCCAATTTCTTGATACCATTCAATCTTTGAGAAGTTTATTGTAACCCTGCAAATGATCTGTCCTTGGATGTTTGCTAAGGACCACAACAACTATGACAGGTGGATGCCAGTGTTCATGAAAACGCTTGTCGAGCTGAAAACAAGAAATCCAGATGTTTATGAAGAATTTTCAAACTGATATTTTGTTGCTGGTAAAAATTGTAGACGTTGTTCCTGACTATCTCATGATCAGAATACGTGAGCAGTGTAACAAGGATATAAAATCAGAAGGTGGCACAGTTGGTATTCTTGCTAATCCTAGTGCTTTGATGAAATGGCTGGTGTCTGGACCTCTAATTGCCAGCTTACTGGGACAATTCAATGAAGAAATGGGATTCAGTGAAAACAAAAATAACTGTGCTTACCATGAAGACAACGTCTCTTGCAACACTCAGTTTGTAAATGATGTTAAGGAACTTACACAAGTGTTTTCGCATGACAACAGAACTCTTTACGCCTGTGGTACTTGTGGAATGATTTTGGTTTTGGGAAACATCAAAGGCTAGTACCCATCCATGAGTATGCTACTAAACAAAAATATTTGTGATGTTATTTTATTTTTCCATGCATTTACATGTTGCGACACTGTAGACAATTGTCTCTTCTTTGTACTAATCTTTGTGTTTGTAATGGACAATGCAATCAGGAGGACATGTTTTAGATGACTGCCCAAATTGTAACCTTTAAAAAAAATGTTGGATAAAATAACAATAAACATTCATAACAATATCATTTGTATCTTCAATCTTTTTCAATAAAAACATGTTTTACTGTTTAAATGTTAAAAAATCAGTTTTTATATTATAACCAAAAATATAGAAAAAATATGCAGGGTGTCATTTAAAAATGTGTAATTCATTTAAAAATGTGTAATAGACTTTTGGTACACCCTGTATATGGTGACCAATACAGAATAAACTAGACATTTTTTGATGAACCATGACTTTGTATTTATATCTTTAGCCGTTCAAAGGCTAAGGGCGGGGGAGTGAGCATGTTATAGGAAAGACACTGTGTATATCTACAATATAGCTACATACTTATCATAGTGTACTATGAGTCAGTTAAATTGCAACATTTTTAAAATCTTTGCCCAAAAACCATTGCAATTCTGTGCTGGAAGACTAATATTACATTTATGATCATTTACTGGCCTGGCCCTTGAGGCAGATATTTTGTATTATGACATCACATGCCTAAAATGGAAGGTCAGATAATTGGGGGTCTATATCAGAAATCAGTGCTCATATGACTACCTAACACTTTGCTAAGTGCCATATTTGTATCACATTTTGTGCGATTCTTGTGGGTTTTCACGCTAAGCTACCTCACTAATAGAACACTGCAGTTATAGCATATGCCTGCCATGCATGAGTGTGGTAAAGCGGATCTATGACAGAATATCGACTACAAAAATATCGACCTACAAGAATATCGAGTCAACAATATCGAGGGCAAAAATATCGACATCCTATCTACTACATGGTAAGTACAAAAATATCGAAAAAAAAATATCGTTGTAAAAAATATCGATGTTAAAAATATCGATTTTTTTTAATATATATAAATGTAAAAGTAAGTATATAACACTAATAAATAAAATATACATATTTAAAAGTATCTAATAATGTTTAAAATTAATAAATAAAACATATATATTAATAATACATTAATTAAATATATACAGTAAAGATATAATATATATGTACTGAACAATAAGTATTAATAATTAATTTACTAATTTCTAAATTAATGAAATATATTCTAATTTACTAATACATGTACAAACATAAAACAATAACATACATAAAATGTAAGTAATATAAAAAATAAAATAAACATGTGATATTTGAACAATTAATTATATAAAACGTTGGATAGCGTAAGGGTAAAAATTACTATTCCTACTCCAGAGAGTGGAACAGTAGGGAAAGCGTTTGATAGCGTAGGGATAAAATTACTATTCCCACTCCAGAGAGTGCAACAGTCGAGAAAACTGACCCTGAACCCAAAAACCACCCCTTTACCCACGAACTGAAAACTGACCCTGAACTCTAAAAATACCCCTTTACCCAAAAACTGAAAACTAACCCTGAACCCTAAAAATACCCCTTTACCCAAAAACTGAAAACTGACCCTGAACCCTAAAAATACCCCTTTACCCAAGAACTGAAAACTGACCCTGAACCCTAAAAATACCCCTTTACCCAAGAACTGAAAACTGACCCTGAACCCTAAAAATACCCCTTTACCCAAGAACTAAAAACTGACCCTGAACCCTAAAAATACCCCTTTACCCAAAAACTGAAAACTGACCCTGAACCCTAAAAATACCCCTTTACCCATGAACTGAAAACTGACCCTGAACCCTAAAAATACCCCTTTCCCCATGAACTGAAAACTGACCCTGAACCCTAAAAATACCCCTTTACCCATGAACTGAAAACTGACCCTGAACCCTAAAAATACCCCTTTACCCATGAACTGAAAACTGACCCTGAACACTAAAAATACCTCTTTACCCATGAACTGAAAACTGACCCTGAACACTAAAAATACCCCTTTACCCATGAACTGAAAACTGACCCTGAACCCTAAAAATACCCCTTTACCCAAAAACTGAAAACTGACCCTGAACCCTAAAAATACCCCTGTACCCAAAAACGGAAAACTGACCCTAAACACTCAAAATACCCCTTTACCCAAAAACCCAAAAATGACCCTGAACCCTAAAAATACTCCTTAACCCAAAGTTAAATAATATTATTTAATTAGCAATTAATAATTAATTAACAATAACAAAGTAAATATATTAGCACATAAGCTGTAATTAATATAATTTAATAATTAATACCATTTTTCCCCAATTAATTAATTAACAGTAACTAAAAATTATATATATAAAAAATTACTCTAATAATGTAATTAACTAACTAATATTATTTAATTACCAATTAATTACTAATTTAAAATATGTACCAAATTATATTAATTAATTAACTAATTAATAATAATTAATTGCCAATTAATTAGTTATAAATATTTAAAAACATATATTAATTAATTAATTATTATTAAATTACTCCCCACCCTATTCCCCTATAAACCCACATCCCACTACAGAAAATATATATCAATTATTCAATTAATTATTTCCCAATTAATCAATATTAATTAGCAAATAATTATAATTAATTAATTAATCCTACTAATTATTAATCAACTTACCATAATTAAATTACTTCCCACCCTATTCCCCTATAAACCCACAACCCGCTCCGGTACTAAAACATCAAATTTCCTTATAAATTTCTATATTATTATAGAAAATGTATACACATATAATAGTAATTATTTTAAATACTTAAATTAAACATATAACACATACATAATAAAAAACTATAAAATAATACAAATATCGATATTAGTGTCATCGAAATTATTAACATCGATATATATGCTATCGATATTACTAACTTCGATATTACTTACATCGATATTAAGTATTTCGATATTACTTACCTTGGGTCGATATTCTGTCCTACGATATTCTTGCCTTCGATATTATGCTCCTTCGATATTTCAGACTCGATATTATGGTAGGTCGATATTTCCAACTCGATATTTTGACTGTCTACCTGGTAAAGCATATAGTTTGCGCCAGATTACAAATGAATGTGAGCATATGTGTTACACACCACTGTAATATGTGGGATATTGCAAAAACTAACACCTAGGACGAATGACATATGAGCATTCAGAATTCATAGATAAAACATACCTGCATTATGTGAATGTTCAGCTGAATCCGCATTCTGAAACCTTAAAGGAGACTCCTCCATTACCTTTCCAACACACCCCTCAACTCTTGCTCCCACAAATCTCTGTTCCATCACTGATCCTGGAGTAAAAGGAGGGACATGTTAATCTGCCTGACCCCTACTCTATCCTGTCCCACCTCCAACATAGTAAAGTCACCAAAGACTTTACACTAGCCTTAGTTCAACACGTCCTCAGCAACATCACCTACCAGTTCTAACACCATCCTTCCTGCCTCACCATACTCATTCCCAAACATACTTTCAAGAGACCATGCATCTCTTCTGCTCTCAGAGGCAATTACATGTCTGACCCTTTACAACACTTTGCTGCCATATCAAGATAACCTGCAATTTCTCCACCGTGTGCTTTCAAAAACAGCTAACCTAATATATCAATAAATCATTGACATGAGGATAATATTTTAGACAAAAGATAGCATTAGCATTCAGCTACAATGTTATGACAGTGTCTTGGAAAAGAGGTACAAGCAGCAAAGGAATAGTCTGGGAGCAATCAGCAAGACACATACCAGTGCGATTATGCCAGAGATAGTACACTGCTGTATGATAGATTAGTAGAGATTGTATACCGATGATGATTCCCAGTGGTAATCACTTGACTTTGACTGATGATCGCGTGGTTAAGCCCACTTGGGTATATGTGTACTTTTGAACGCTACCGTGAAGTAGTTTAAATATAGCATATTACAAATACAACAACTCTTTGCAGGAAAGAAGCATGTCTCGCTTTCGATACCGTGGGACAAACAAGTAATGGTGCTTGTTGGACAGGCCACATGAAGGGCCGCTCTCCCCCGGCTCAACCAGGCCCGAGCCCGGTCACGCAAGTACCACACACCACCATTGCACGTCCTCCGTCCCCTCAGGGACCCCTGCCCCCGAGCACGTTAACCTCGTGGATCCGATCCACTGCCGGCCCACGCGCCCAGCCCGGGCCGCCATCTTGGACACTTCACCACGAGGCCGCCTGGCCCCCGATCGACCTCAACCCGGGGCCTAGCCCGGCCTCAGACATTCCGGCACCACCCTCCACCCAGGAGGTGAGCGGGCTACTTGGCAAGTCAATGGGAGAAAGAGGTGCCGATGGCTCTCCCCCGCCAAGTGCCGCTCGCCCATCGCCTCCCCGGGCGCTGGCTCCACCCCCCTGCTGGGTGTCTGGACTCCCTCATCCCGGACCTCCCGACCTCCAAGTGCGAGGGTCCGGACATCAAAGCACACCAGCCCTATAACTGGGGCAGCTCCAGAGCAGGAAGGCAGTTGTATCTTGGAGTCGAGAGACGTAAAGAGGAACTCATCCTGGACGGACTACTGGCGCTGCCGTAGCTCTGTTCTGTGCACCATCGTCCTGCCTGTTGGCGCTGCCACAGCCGTCGTAACCTTCATCCTTCATCGTCATCGGGATCTGCTGGCGTGGCCGCGGACCGTTGTAACCGTCATCTTTCACCGGGACCTGCAGGCTCCGCCGCGGACCGTCGTCCTTCCTTCATCCATCTCGGGACCTGCTTGGCTCCTCCACGGCCCGATCATCTAGAACGCCGAGCTCGAGGATTGAGAGCTATTTTGTACTCATTGGTAACTAAGACTGTCCCGCTACCCCTTTCCTCAACCAAAGACTAGAATCGAGGGGACCCCTGAGTCCAGACCTCCTTGTATCATACCAACGTAACCTAAGAATTGCATATAAAGTCTCGTTAACCTTCAATCTTGTGTGGTGTCCGTCTGTGGGGGGGAAGTTACTTGTCTGTACAGTCGTTGGAGACGGCTCTCCCCGGAGACCTCTCCCCGTAATCTCGGCCGACCCTCCCGGTCCGTCTAACAGTGCTGTATATACTTATGATGAGTGTATGAGATAATTGTGTCTTTTTTGCCACCACAGGGTTTTCTAATGCACCATTTTCCAATCTGTGTTATAGTTTTTCTTCTGGCATCACTAATTTACTGAGACATTATTCATGATTAAATGATTAAGAAGCTCTTTCTTTTATTAGTGTTATATATCTACTCTTATTGCAAGGCTGTGTGGATTGTGCATCTGTAAGAAATTGAGTTATTGGCTGAAGAGGGTGGAAACCCCACTCAGGCAACAATCACAATCCTTGTCAGGGTAAACCAGAAAAGTCACTAAATTAACCTATGTTTAACCTTCTGGTAGTTTGGCACATAATGTTGGAACAACTATTAGGGAATTCAGAGGTTAGAAGGTTTAGGAGTATTATAACAGCCAGACTACTCATGGTGGCTTGCATCTGTTCTGGCCTCAAATAATGGGGGCTAGAGCATTCAAATGTGTACACAACGTAAACAAGTGCATCTGGGTTGACATATAGCCACAGTCTCACATTGCTGAGGAACTGGCAATTTTAAATAGGGCGCAGATGTTCATTATGTTGTACCTGTCTTCGACATACCAGCAGGTGATGTTGTTTGAAGATTCAAAGCCTTTGAACCCTTTTGTGACACCTGCGGGGATGTTACGTTGTTTCCAGGCCATGCGATTATCATCTGCCTTGGCCTGCTTTCAGCATGTGATGAAAAATGTATTGGATGGACGCGAACACGTATTGCTTTTCTAGGATGATAGACTTGTATATTATAAGGACATGATGGAACATGATGGTGTGCTTTATGAAGTTTTGAGAATTTTCCAATCAGAAGAAATAAGTGCCAGTTCAGGGTTGCAACTGTGTCCTATCTGAGGTGGTCTATGTCAAGGGAAAGAATATGCCTGAAGACAAATTTAGCAGAGACTATCCTTAGGGAACTAGCACCTGACAGTAAATATAATATCTGTTTCCTTGGTTTGGCTGAGTGCTTTTCAAACTTCGTATTAAACTCTGCTAGTTTAGTCCGTCCTCCAATGGCAGTCATAAAGAAGGGTGAGACATGTTTAATGTCAGAACTCTTTTGATAAAATGAAAAGACAGCTGGGCTGAATGCCAGCCTTAGGTGATTTTCATGTGGGTCATTAGACTGTGTTGAAAACAATGTGCTAGTTTAGAGGGCAAGGTGCAGGACTTTTCAGAATAACGATAAGGAAGAGAAAGTTATGGCATTTGCCTCTCATTCCTTGAAAGGGGCTGAAATAAATTATTCCATACTGGAGCAGGAAGAACTGGCGAGCACATGGCTAATATAACTTTTTTTTCCTTTTCTCTGTGGCTTACCGTTCATGATCATGACAAGAGTGAAGTGAGCAGAAGCTCGGAGGAGATATGAGGAGTTTGACAAGACTGGGCGATAGGAGATATGAGGAGTTTGACAAGACTGGGCGATAGGAGATATGAGGAGTTTGACAATATTGGGCGATATGTGGTTCAGGGTTGACCAATTTTGGTGAGCTCTCGGAGACAGATAAACTCTTCTGGGTAATTGGAGAACAATTCTATTAGTAGATGTGTGTTTTGCAGGTGTGATAGCCTGATGCTACCTCAAGGAGAAAAAATAAGTGGCAAACTTGACCCATTAGTGGCATCTAGGCAGCAATTGGACCAAGTCAAGGGTCCAGATTTCTTACTGGTAGCCCAAAATAGACCGGATGCTAGAAGGTATTGTTAAGGAACCCATGCAGTGCGTGTGGTATGATAAAAGCAAGAATGTGAGCAAAACTTCTCTGTCTACAGTGGGCGTGCCTCGTGAGTCATGGCGGAAGGCTGGCATGACGTTTGTTGATCCTTCAAGTTTATTGCAAGGTTATGAGAGGAATGTTATTTTGTTGATTGTGTACATATATAATTGGGTCATAGCTAAGTGTGTTGCATCTATTTTAACTGGTGTTGTTCTGACATTTTTCTGGGATGTTTTTGCGAGTGAGGGCATTCCGAAGACTAGTATGGCAGATAATGCAGTGCAATTTGTGTTGAAGGAAATTAAAGTATTTTTCGATGAATTGGGTATTATACACTACAAGATGGCTTAATATCCCCCTCAAGTGAATTGTTTGGCAAAAGGTATGAATAGGTTGGTGAAAGGTTGTATTCAACGAGAAATCCAATCCAATTTAGGATAACATTGAATGGGTATTGCGAAAACTATTCAAACCACACCATACAATGTGATTGCGAGGGGGCACCTTTTGAGAGCTTGAGAGGGCATGTGGCAGGGACTTATTTGATCCCAGTATGGCAGAAGCTATTTGCAGGAGAGAATGTATGTAAGAAATCTAGCTTAGATGGTTGGATTGCTAAATATTGGAGCAGGTACAAATTGTGGTATGATCCAATGTGAAAGGTCATGAGGCATGAATGTCAAGTGTTTGAGGTTGTTAAAGGTCACCAAAGTGATTAGGAATGTTGTTGGGGTAGATACAGGTAATGTGTAAAGCATGTCTAGCTTGCTGAAATGCACAGGTGTGCATTCACTGCAAATTAGTGCTGGCTGTGATGATCTTGATAGGCTCCAATGGGTGAGTGGGTTCCGGTGTTAGGTGGTGAACAGGAAGTTTCGAAGTGGAAATGGCATAGAGTATGCGTGCAGTTAGCATCAAGTATGTTTCCATAGCTCCTGTGGCATTCCCTGTTCTGCTAGTAAGCTATGTCCTTACAGATGTTTCCATTGAAATTGGCGACTTGCAACAGTGACCTGCCCATTAGCGTTTGGTTGCTTCCTGGAAGCACGATTTCTGACTGTTCAAGCACTGCTCCCCACAGACAACTGCTGAGTAAATCTATACGAATTTTGTTTTTACGTTTTCGCCATTTTTCGATGTCATTACGGTATCAATAGATGATAGAAGGTTCAGAACACTGATGGTGGTAGGTGAATTCATAGAAAAACTAAAACATAGAAACCACACATGAGGAAACCTAATCATGGAAACAATTTTAAGGAAATACCAATAAATCTAAAATTAAAGGAAACATTTTGCCTATTAAAAGAAAGATCATTTTAAATCAAAATGACATTAAACTCGGGCGGAGTCTAGAATTACTGTGGAGTTTGTCACCTCAGGGATTCTCATGCTTAGGGTTATGAGGGGGTTCTTAGAGGTCAGGAATAATTGGCGTAGGGCATATAATTGGGTTTTTAGGGTTCAGAAAAGGGTGGAGTGCAGGGGTCAAGAGGGCTTTTTAGCGTTCACCAATGAGGTGTTTAGGTGTGTGAGATGTTTTCAGGTTTCAGGGTTCTTCGATGGTGGAGTTTAGGGCTGGTGAGGATTTTTAAGTTTCAATTTTGGGTAGCGGCTGGGCTGGTGAAGAGTTTTTAGGGTTCAGGATGAGGTGGAGTTTAGGGTGGTGAGGGCTTTTAAGGATTCAAAGATAAGTGGAGTTTAGATGTTGAATGGATTTTTAGGGTTCAGGGATGAGTAGTTTAGGGTGATGTGTTATTACGGGACATGGATGGCTGGTGTTAAAGGTGATAAGGGTTTTTTCAAGTTCAAAGAAGGCTGGTGTTGGGTGTGCTGAGTTGTTTTAAGGGGTATGGGATGGATGAGGTTTAGGCTTAGAAAGGAGTTCTAGGGTACAGGAATGGAAGGGTTGGGGTAGTGAGTGATTTTATGGTTCATGGATTGTGGATTTGTGAGGTAGAAAGGACTTCAGGGATGAGTGTTTAGGTGTGGTGAGGGGCCTTAGGGGACAGGGATTGATGGTGTTCAGAAGTTGTGAGGGGTCAGCAAAAATGTTTCTGAAATTAAGACCTGCACCCATTGCATTTACACATAATAAATATGCGTTCAAAGCCAATGTTGGCCAAAATACTTTCTATTAATTGGTTTCTACGAAATGGTAAATGCCATTAATTCTGAAAATACCCATTAAACAGTTTAGATAAAAGGGTTTCTCAGTAATGGTATTCCATGAAATCGTTTTTCTATAAAATCCCATACAACCAGGCTGACTATGTTCACCATTTGCTATATACTATTCTCTGGTTTCCAAGAGTGTGTGCACACATTTTAACGATGAAAACAGGGACTGGTCAGAGAAATATAACTGGCTTGAAGATTCTGTTCGCAATATCACTAAAACCATAACGTTGTGGCACAAAAATGTCACTCCCCCATTATTTTTTTTGGTGTGGAGTTTTATATAGCGAGAACTAGACCCCAAGGTATCAGAGCGCTTTACATGAGCACCAGTTACATTACAAGTACAATTTCATATTAGAGAAGAATTTATTTTTTCTATACTTATCGTGGTTTGGAATCCATATTTCATGAAGTGGTGTGATATTCCATTGCATTATGCAAAATAATTCAAGGGTGTGACATCATTCGTTAGTGTTGAGGCGTTTGAACGGAAAGCTCTAACCCATCTTTAACCCATTATGATGAGACATTATTATTGAGCCAACACATATTTGTATCTTAGATGTTTTTTTAGTCTTCGAAACCGACGTGTAGAAGTGATTATTGTGTTCTTTCGGAATATCTAATTCTTTCTGTATGTGTAATGTATAATGCGGAGGGGAAAACAACCGTTTTAAATGTCTTTTCCCGGCAATATGAAAGTCTCATGAGTTGTACAGTGTCCCGAAATACGTGCAATGCTGTAACGTGCCAGGACAGTTAATAAATGTAAAGACTGTATGTCGACTAAACTAGATACAAAAACAAACTTCTCTGCTGGCACAAAATCGAGGTGGGGGACGAAGCCAACCTTTACTTCAAAGTCAAGTTATTCAGTCAGGCTTGGTGCCAAAGAGATGCAAAATGTGCTAGACATTTGAAAAAAACGCACAGTGATGCGTGTCAAGGAAAATCATAAACACATTCAGAATATGTTGATAGGCCAAAAGTAACTGATGCATTGCAAAAGCATTAAATAAATAAGTACAGTAAAAAGGGCACATTATGGTTAAGATAATAAACACCTCTCCTAGCCACCACCGAACACACCCACATTTTCAGCTTCTGTTAATAATAGTTGTCATGTGAACATAATCATAATGTAACAATTTCAGAGGTTTTCAATCTCTAAAATGTAAAAAAAAATTAAGGGGATATTTTACAACTGATCTGTATAAGTATGGTCTCCATTGTCCCTTCCAATCCTCCTTTTGTTTTGTAGAACACAGTTCTGCAACCTTTTTTTGCAGTTCAAGTGCAATCTAAAAGGAGTTGCAGCGAAAATCCCTTTAATTGTAGGCCAATCAGGTTCTTTGCAATTTTCGAACCAGGGTTGCTAATCCGATTATTATACAAACCTCCTTGCCAGTCAGGTTTGAATGCATGTTTAAAAATGTACATCGATTCTCGATTCTATAGCTACAGATGGTTACATTTTTAACCCTTTGTTTCTCTTTTTTCTCATATAAGTTACTCAACAACTACAGATCGCAAACAAACCCTGTTCTGATGTGGACGCTATATCTTCATGTAAAGTTTGGAAAATATTTTCCCAGCAGATTGTGCTCCATGAGAGAGTAAAACATCTTTCTGTAATAATAATGGGACAAATCACCTTGTGGAACACTTTGCCCCCCCTGAAAAAATCTGCACAGAATTCAGCTAAAACTTCAAAGATTCTAACCTAAATTCAAAAGGATTTGGAAAACAGTCTTAAAATGGCATCTTTTTTCTATGTGTCATTTAACTTGACAAATAGAATTTGATATTAAGATAAACTGTTTCGTAAACGAAACGTCCCACACTCAACTTTTTTTTAGTGGTGTAAGCGACAGTGGCAGCTCCTCGAGGGAGTGCTGCGGGGCAGTGGGATGGGGCGGGGGAGGGGCAGGGTGGGGGTAGTAAACTCTGGCATACGGCCGAACCGAAGTACAAACATATATAAATGAAACTAATTCCATTGCGCAAGCTGCATTGCCGATTGGTTTGCAGTTTGCGCAATATAATTTGTTCTATTTATTTATTTATGTACAAACCTCGGTTCGGCCATATGCCGGTGTTTACTACCCCATCCTGCCACTCCACTGCCCCCCAACAATCCCTCGAAGAGCCGCCTCTGGTAAGTGAGGGGGTAGTTTTAGGCATTTGAAATTCAGCTTATATGTTTTATTGTAGTGTATCCCACCCATAATATGTGAAGAACAAGATTATATCCTTACAGAAAGCAGCATAACTGCTTGGCATCAACCAAGGTATGGCTTCAGTGGTTCCCAAACTTTTTCGAGACGCGGCTCCCTTGACCCACTGGCCATTGCCCGTGGCTCCCCACCACTTTTTTTGGAGGGTGGGGGGATGTAAGCTCGGCCTCAGGAGTACTTGCATTTTTCTCCCTGAAAATAATTTATTTTATTTATTTATATATTTCTATAGCGCAAGAATCGAGCCCGAAAGGGTTATCTCCGCGCTTTGACAGCAACAGGCGGCAAAGATACTGTACAGACAGCAGACGGGGCATCCTTTAGTTATGTCTCCATAAACAGATTTGTTTTTAGCATTTTTCTAAAGGTGAGGAATTGGGATGAAGCTGATGAAAGTATTATAATCCTATGCGCAGGGTGTTTTGTATTACTATAGCAGCGCCTCTAATAAAATATTCTTAGTTACACTTCTTTGCCCATGCCTTTTTTAGAGTACCCTTTCAAACTTTTGTATCCCACTTACAGTGCAAGATAGCACCTCTATGCATGTAGGCTCCATTGCCAAAGAGTTTCTGCGCTTGAAGAATATTTGCATGCTCTTCAATTTCTACCCATGTCATACGTGCTAACAAACCTGTCTCAGCAGGGTGACTCATGATTTTTTAAACTACATACAGCTTTATCTTTGCTCTCTCCTCCCTAAAATTGCCTCCAAATCAATGCAAGCCAAATAAGTTTTTTTTAAACATCCCTCTTTCTTGCTTCCAAATGTTTACATTATGCCATATATGCTGTTTTACTTCCCTGTGGTGTCGCGTTCTAATCTAGGACCCCGATCAATACTGTGACCTTATGCCCCTATACGGCTATAATCCATTCATACCCCTATAATGGCATAAACGATCAAGAGCGATATTTCAGAAACTCGTTTCTGGCCTAACACGATCAGAGCCACATTTCAGAATCTCTTCCTCTGCAGCTCATTAGAGCAGATGACACATCAGAAGCCACTATCTAAGATTCCCAGATTACACTCCGAGTTCTTCAACAAGATAAAACTCAGCAACCTGGGAAAACCCCGCTTGCTATGTTTTGATTAGTAATAGAACTCTAATGAGCACTGAGAGACGATCACTTCCTAGTGACATCTTTATTGACGTCTTATGTCCAAAAACTTACGTCAAACAAGGCACCTTTCAGGTATAAATATTACCAGCGTTGCCTTAAGCAAACGCTGCCTCGACGACATCGATGATGGCTATGGTGTGGTGAATACAGGAGCAGAACAGCTGTCCCTTACAGAGCCCAGCAGATGCAAGCTGCCCACGGACGCTGCCCCTCCTCCTCCTTGACGCGCTGAGAGAGACGCTGTCTTTTCTCCTGCCGAGAAAATCCAGCTCCGGCGTTTCCAGCCCACTCTTGCGAGTGACTGGGATATCGAGTCCTGGAAGGAGATACAAGACCTCCAACATTCTATTCCAGAGGTATGGTGTTGACTAAACCCTTAGAGAGAATTCTTGAAGCAAACCTTGGCAAAACCAACTTAACTAAAACTGCTACTTCCTTACTCCCTCCCAAGTATTAGGCTTAGGTCAGGTACACTGGGGTAGGCGTAGTTAGAAGCACCAGTTGAGTACGTTAGCTAAATGTATATATGAATGTATATATTTTATTCATTTTAACCATCGTATGGCTAAGAAACCATATCAATGCTTTTAAAGTATTATTTCGCAATCCTCATTTTACTGTACGCACTTTTTATAATAACTAGTCTTGCAATTGTGGCAATTCATTTCTCTTGCATGAGAAGAAAGACTGCTCAATAAATAATACCTTTTTATTGAAAACGCCCGTCTCTCTATTCTCTGCATCTTGGTGAAAGTAATCTGCACAACTGACTGAGTAAAATAACTGTCTATTGTTTCACACGACTCTAGAGATTGACTCTTATTCTAAGGAGCAAAGTTGTCATGTTTATGCGGTTGTTGGAAAACTGAATCCCTTCTTGTCTGTACCAGGGAAGCTGATCACTTCCTATTCAGTCAAGAAAGTTTCCAGTGACCTCTGAGCTAGTTGGTAACAAACCCAATTAAGTTTAGCATAGTCAGTAGAGACCTGGAAGACCGCACTTCTACGTCAAAACTGCTGTTTATGTTATTCCAATGCGCAGGGCCTATTGGGAAAATAGGAACTACACTACAGTGGCTCAAGGAGAGAGCAGGCCTTTCATGAAAATTGTGTGTACTGAAAGAAATGTGTACTGGTATTACCTATGGTTCAAGTACAAGTGTCAATACTTAATAATACTTAATGTGTTTAATAGATAAGACAACTGCACTTTCCTGATAACTTGCATTGGTGTAAAATGCATTTGAAAAAAAGCCAAACTATTAACAAGTCTAACAAAATAAATCAGGCATCGTTCGCGTACTTTGGGAGTGTTGGAACGTGGGGATCCAGTGAAATATGGAGGTCATCCCCCTTGCCATCAATTAAGCACTATGTTTACAGCTTTAGGCATGTCACTTGAAAATCATCTACATCATGCGTTTAACTCTAATTAGCTTAACTGAAGCCAACAGACCCTTAAACATCAAATGCATTAAAGTGCTAGGTTTGACGGCTCCCCAGGGAGGCACGGCGCACACTTTGGAAACCTTTGGCTTAATGAACATATTCTCCCACTTTCTGAGCAAAGCAAGTTTTTGATTTTGTGTTTTAACACACTGTTTGTTACAATTTGCATGTTCTAGTCAACAAACCCTTTAAAGTAATGATAAATATTAATGGCATATAATAAGGTGCTAGAGCAAGCCCATGCAGTCAATCAATATATATCTTCTACCTTTCAACTTTTTCATAGATGGCAACATTGTAAAAATGATTTGCTGATATCTCGAAGACCCGTTCAACTTAAATATATGCTATTGTTTAGGAATCAGAATTTTATACTCCAAATATCAAGGTCAATAACTGCTAAAATAGCTGCAAGCATGGGTTAGTTGGGAGCTCATTGTTGCATGTGTCAAACATAGCCTTGATTTAAAAAGACATTAATTATCGCCATGTTTTCTGAACCATATCAGGGGGTTGGGCATTTTTATTCCTGACGTTTTAAGCGGTGCTTACTTTACCTTATGAAGAAGACAAACTTTCAAGCTGTCCGTAAGAGCACCTGGTTGTATGAACTTTGCAAAGGTTAGCTTCTAATGTCCGTAAATCGCCATTTACTACTAGAGAAAAAAAGCAACTGATACTTATAGCATACTACTGCGTGAAGCAAAGTAGGGCCTTCAATTTGCAAATTCACTGGGTTGGGACAAGGATCTCAGGAACCTTGGGGCGGTAATAATGCTCCTCTCCATGTCCTTAATAGAACTGAAACTTTCCTTCATGGTTACTAGCAAATGTTTCATTCTATGTCAGGACCGAAGGCGGCGAATATGCTTGTTCAAAGCCTGCCCACCATCAATGATGCCATATCAGCAACTGGCTAAAAGTAGATTCTTTTGAACATAGAGTCTGAAGACCAGGCTGCTGCGTTTACAGTGTCTTCCAGACCAGCGCCAAGGGCGAAATCTTTAGAAGCCATTGCTTCCCAAACAAAATGGAAGCCAAATTGCGAGAAGTCGATGCCTGTCTCTTACATGACCCACCTGATCCAGCGGGCTATGGTGGGAGGAGTAACTGCTTTGAAAGGCTTTTTGAGATGTTCCCCTGGAGGACGAAACGCCTCTGTCATGCTCTTGTGCACCTTGAGACAATGGACCACACACAACTTTGGAAACTTATCGAAGTCTTGTTAGGACACTACTTTGAGTTGGACCAGGCACAGTAGCATGGCTAGCTTCGCCGACAATTCCTTGCAAGACAAATATTTACAGGCTGCCAAGAGTGGAATAACTGAAGGACCTTATTAACATCCCATAAGGTTGAATATCTGGGTTCTGGAAAGAGCGTCAAATGAATCCCCACATTGATTTGCATACCAACTGATGTTCACCCACAGGAGCTGCTTGAACCTGCACATACCCAGCCAAAATAGCTGATCTATAGGAGCTGATGGTCCAATATGCCAAACATTGAGATGCTAAAGAGGCCAAGAAGTTCATGATCGCAACCACCTTGCACCCCATGGGGTTCTGGTTTCTCGTACACACTAACTAACACTTTTGGGCCATGCCGATCCATATGTTTTTTTGTACTGGCAGCCCATGCTGCTGCCAGTTATCCTTCAGCCTCATTCGATAGGCCTGGTATTCTCCAGCAATGCCTGAAATCCACTGTGCCATGAGAGGCATGCTACCTTGCAAGACTAGAGGGTGGGGATTGTCTTGGTGATCCCTCAGAATAGTCTGATCAAGGGGTAGAAGTATTGGAGAATCCCAGGAAAGTTCCAGTAGTACTAAAAACCGCACTATCTCCTTTAAAACGTGAACACCATGACCTTCACCTTCTGCCTGCGGACCTGCGGTTGAGTCCCTTTATCATTGCATGAAACTTTGCTCTTCATCCAACATTACATGGCAAAGGACCCGCCATCAGTTCCAAGCAGTTGATGTGAAGGTGATGCTTGTCTGCAGATCATTTTCATCCAATAAAGGAGTCGGCACATCGTGCTCTCCACCCGTACATGCTGGCATTGGATTGGATTTGATCACGATGTCCGGATCTTAGCCGAAGGTAGCCGAAGGTAGCCTGCGCATTCCATGCCTCCATATTATCCAGTCACCATCTCATCTCCACTCTCATCCATTAGGGCTATCTGGCCCAAGTATTGCAGCCCCCGAAGAGGGTGGAACACTTTGAGGCATTGCAGGGCTCCGTAATGGAGTGGCCCGGCAAGATTGCCTGTATTTATGTAGGCTGAAGTCCTAGCATCTGAACTGCCTGCCTTAATGAAGTGGTGGAATGTGTCAGCATCCATTTCAGCTCTTTGCAGATTTTGATCACTTTCCGGGAAGGAAGGCTCAAAGTCTGCGCTTTTAAGTCAATGACGAGCCCGAGGAAGGTTTTCTGTCTGGACAGTACCAAGAGTGACTTCTTGGCATTGATCACAAACCCTAGGCCCTGAAGCAGATCAACCGCCACTTTAACTGCTGTGACATCCTCGACTGATACTGACCCAAAAAGAGGAGGTCATTGAGATAAATAATGAGGTGGAAGCCCCTTTACCTTAAGGTCTCCACAACCAGTTTGAGGACCTTGGTGAAACACCAGGGAGCCAAGGATAGACAAAAGCGAAGGGTGGTGAACTCGTACACTTGGTCTTTCCACCTGAGCTGCAGGAAAGAAATGGCTGAGCGGGGCAAAAATTGGGACCACCAGGTGTGTGTCCTTCCAAGCGCACCTTCTAGTCGTAGGAGATCTCGCAACCAGTGGTTTAATTCTCTGAGATTTATTACCAGACGTTGACCACCATCCATCTTGTCCACTAGAAAAATGTTTCTGAGGAAGCCCCTGGGGTGGAGGCAGGAGAACTGCCTGCCTTAATGAAGTGGTGGAATGTGTCAGCATCCATTTCAGCTCTTTGCAGATTTTGATCACTTTCCGGGAAGGAAGGCTCAAAGTCTGCGCTTTTAAGTCAATGACGAGCCCGAGGAAGGTTTTCTGTCTGGACAGTACCAAGAGTGACTTCTTGGCATTGATCACAAACCCTAGGCCCTGAAGCAGATCAACCGCCACTTTAACTGCTGTGACATCCTCGACTGATACTGACCCAAAAGGAGGAGGTCATTGAGATAAATAATGAGGTGGAAGCCCCTTTACCTTAAGGTCTCCACAACCAGTTTGAGGACCTTGGTGAAACACCAGGGAGCCAAGGATAGACAAAAGCGAAGGGTGGTGAACTCGTACACTTGGTCTTTCCACCTGAGCTGCAGGAAAGAAATGGCTGAGCGGGGCAAAAATTGGGACCACCAGGTGTGTGTCCTTCCAAGCGCACCTTCTAGTCGTAGGAGATCTCGCAACCAGTGGTTTAATTCTCTGAGATTTATTACCAGACGTTGACCACCATCCATCTTGTCCACTAGAAAAATGTTTCTGAGGAAGTCCCTGGGGTGGAGGCAGGAGAGGACAAGTATGTCCATCACTTCTTGATCTATCAAGGCGACTTAGTCTACTGCAAAAACTAGTGGAGGAGGTCTGGATTCTTGGTTCGGTGATCCGTAGTACTCTATATGAAAACCTTTAATGGTCTGAAGGATCCATGCGTCTGAAGTAATTCTTCCCCAATTGTGTTCGAAATATGCCTACCTGCACTCATCCTCAGAAGGGAAAAGAGAGAAAGTCTCACCTGCTGTGGCATGGAACTGCCCTCTGAGGTACCTCAACCACCACAGCTGTGGTGGCCCCTTCCATTCTGGAAGAATTCTCCCTGCTTCGATGTGTCTTGGGACCTCTTGAATCCTCACTGAGAGCCGTGGGTGGAGAACCGGCTGGCTAAGCACACTCTGCCACGTCTGACCTGAACAAAAATGTGAGGAGGAAAAATCTTCTTTATTGATGCCTGCGCTTTATCCAAGGTGGTAAACGTGGCCACAAATGTGCTCAGCTCCTTAATGAACTGGTCCACGAAGAGCCCGTCCTGAGCCACCTCACTAACCTTGGAGGAACCAGGTCTTCTAATTTGGGATCCACCTTCAAGAGAAGGAAGCGACACCTCTCAGTTGAGAGAGCACAATTAGCATTTCTGAGAAAGATGATCACGTGCTATGCCCAACTAGAGATTTTTTCTGGGGAAAGAGGAGTGCCTTATGTCTTGACTTTTTCCGTCAGTTCTAGGTCTTTGTAATAGGGCCTGAAATACCTAACAATTTATCCTGGTAAAATCTCCAGGAGCGATCAATGCCCTTCTTTGTGTTCCTAATATATTTTTGGAGGAAAGTGGCAATACTTCGGTCAATTTCCAAAGTTACCGCCACCTTACCCAGTAGGGTGGGGCGAGGGCATTCCGCCCAGAGTCATGCTCTAAGCTCTTTCTCTCTGGGTTCACAGAGGTGCCAGGTAAAAAAACTTAGAAACGTTTTTGGAAGGGGCCAACTGTGGAGCGTGGGTGTAACAGGTTTGCAGGGACCAACAGGTCAGAGGGGTCCACTGGTTCGTTCTCTGGCCCCTCATGGGCAAGTCATTGGGTAGGGCGCTACAGCCTGGAGGGACCGGCCTCGTCCTTTGAGTTCCCTGGGTAGTCATCCTCCTCTGCCTCAAGGCCTTGTGGGGGGATACACCTGCCACGTCAAATAGGGTGTCATACACCCCTGCATCTGGCTGGGCCAGGAAAGCCTTCTTCAGGAGCTCGAAGATCCCATAGTCTATTCCTGAGTCTCCTTTGCGCTTAGGGAAATCCTTCGTGGAAGGCATGAGCACTGGGTAGGACGGGGAATTCTGGCAAGTGTAGGCCATTTCCTTAATGCGGTGATCCAAGGGGCTCATGGCTGCCACCACTGCTTGGTGTATAGAAGCATCTACAGCTTCACAAAATTCATCATACGGGGGCAGGACTTGCAGAGACTCTTCCTCTGTATAGTCCTCCTCCATGGTACCAAAGTGGTATGACTAATATGCTTAGGGCAAAAACCACAATTAACAAGGTGTAGAACCAGAAGTTCTAGAGCCCTCCACTAGGCGTTTCAGCACTTTCAGCGGCCTGACGCTTGCAGTCACTAAATGAATAGCAATTACTGTATTCGCGGTGAGCGCATGTGTCTTTTGGCAGCTTGAGGCTTACATTTTTGGCAAGTCAAGTGTTAATAGTTTATACACACTGAGCACGTGAAAACAATGGGCCGCAGCCCTGGGGTGGCTCACCCTGCCTTGCTCGGGTGTCTGGAACGCCTTGACCTGCCCTCCCTGCCAAAAGGGAATGTGGACATTTTGCTGTATCGGTGTTTCAATAGGAATACAGACCTGCTGCGTGTGGGCATCAGGCTGAGTAATTATTTATGTGCAGACCCATGACTTGATGGGCGTCCAACTTACAGTTGGCTCGAGATTTGCTGATTCTGGGGGGAGCGGCGTGTCAGAGCACTAGTTGCCTGAAATTGACAGCAGCGGTCCCACAAGGACCAGCGAGATGCACTGCCACTTGTACCCTCAAGGCAACTCGGTTGCGCACCGCACCAACGCGCACGTGTATGCTAGAAAGGTCGTCCAAACGGAGCAATAACAACGCTCCAGCGGGCCCATAGTAAACATGCAGTGAGACTGCTCACTGCACAAAAGCAGAAAACAACAAGGCAATATTCACACAATAAATCCCTCAAAACATTAGAAATAAATAAATGTGCTCTTAAGTGCTGGAAGCAAGAAAAGAAAGTGGAAGTCTTCTAGGGAGAGCCCACCTTTGTGGCTATCCTAGACTGCCTATTGGTGGACTGTGTGTTGTACCATGTGCATCATGGAGAGATAGTTTTATGTCTTGTTAGTTGAAGCTGCTGGAAAGGGAATAAAAGAAGGTTTGAGTATAATCCTTGCCTCCGGTCCTAACATGAAATTTAGAGAAGTTTTAGAGGATAACAAATAAAGGTTCTCTGCTTAGTGCAGTTTAAAGAATACACGTTCTGAGAGATTGATACTACTGTTTTCATTGCTGCCGTAGCTGCTTTGGATATTCAGTCAATACTATATCGCCCTTCAGGACATTACATTTTTATAAAAATTCCCATTTTACAAAATTTACTTTGAAGATACACGCAATTAAAAAACATCTCACTTCACTCACCAATCTCAAACTTAGTCCTCCTACAACTCATCCAGGTAGCTGTATGTGCCGGTGGGTCTGCTGTAGATATATGTATGTAACTTGTAGGTCCATCCACGGATGATTAAATATGTGCAATTGGGTCAGATAAAATTAAAATGTTACCTGCCCCAATTTAATCCACTCTATTAAGTTGTCTGCTATTACTACTATGAATGTGACCTTTAATACTAAAAATATAATACTAAACATGCATATTGACCTATCATTGACGTGTTGAAAATAATTCTGATTCAGCCAATAACCCTGTTGTCTGTCTTATTTTCCATCTGCAGATGAAAATGAACTGTCACAGATTTTCTGCAAAGCGTCTAACAGACTTTTAGATCTGGAGTCCTTCCTAGAGGCTGCAAAGCATCATTCTCTGCCTTACCTTGGAGTGTGCACCCCATTAGGTCATCTGCTAGGATTTCTGAATGAAAAGGAACATGGCAACTATGGTGCGTTGGTTATTTTCATTTAAAAACATGTATGATTTTAAGTTTCTAGTTTGTTGCTTCAGAAAAGATGTCATTTTTGGGTGACTCCTTGGAAAGGATTTTAAGTGTTTCTAATTTATTAGGAGTATCAGTTATTAAAAATAATTAGCCCTTTTCCCACATTTTTTAAATAGCACATTTTTCTTTGTGAAAATACATTTTCTAAATCACCCGCCCCTTTAATTCCAAATATCTAATCTTGAGATGAATGTACTGCTCAAATGCACGTTTCTTCTTAAGTCAAGAGGTCCGGCTATTCAAGTAAATTATGCTAATTTGTTTGAGAATGTAAGAGAGGTGTGGGTTTCCTGAACTGTTTTAATTCTAGCAATGCATCTTCTCCTTCCGGTATTTTTAGCTCAAACACACCAGGACGCAAAAGCTACCTAGTTGCAAAAGACTTATTGTGAGCTTACCAAAAATGTACAGATGCTTAAAGGACGCCCACTGCGTACCATAGAGTTGGTTTATTGTCACTCTCATTTTCTAACTTCTAATTCAATGGATTTATGTGTCCCAGCTTGTCCATCTTATGTTTGGCTGTCCCCTGGAGCAAAGCCTCGTTACCATCTCTCTGGCTGGCAGACTTCCATCCTTCTACTGCTCACTTTTAGGGACCTTTTTTCATTTCGGTTAAGCACTCCATGAGAGTGCATGTGTTTTCAGCTCTCTCCTCCCTTCCATGTGCTCCCCCCCAAATACCCACCCCAGACTCCTTCTCTCTTTTGCACTTCTCTCCCACCCCAGGTCTTTGTTATTCTCTCTTGTGTACTTCTCCTCCTATCCCCTCGTAATTGTTGTTCTCACCCTTGCCTTCTTTTTCCCCGATCTCTAAGTTGCTTCTCTCAATATCTTGCATGTTCTACTCCTCTCTCTTCAGCTCTTTGTTCTTTTGTCCCCCGTACCCTGTTGCTCTGTGTTGTTCTCTTCATTTCCATGTTTCCTTTTCCCCACCTGCGGTCCTTTAAAAAAAAAAGAAATTGCGCTTTCGCACAAAAAGAAACCTTCCTTTTCTTTTACATTGACCGAGTCAAGAGCCATCCAACATCTTGGATTGGTTAATAAAAACGAGATCTATTGCTTTCCCAATTCCTTTTTTTTTAACTTTAGCTCAGAAAATATAGCTATGTTGGGCTGCATGAATGTTTTTTTTAAAAGAAAAAGATAGTTTTTCTAGTTGTGCACATCGCTCCTTCAAACGAACCACCGAAAATAGATTCCTTTCTGCAGGTGAAGCCGGTTTCCCCCACTTTTTGGGTAACAAAACCACACCGCTTGAGTCTGCTACTATATAGTAGATGGTAAGAGGAAAACAGCTCAGTTTTTATAACCTGTTTTCCTTTTTCTTACTTCTTGTCAGATATGCTGTCTGTTTGCAAACAAAAGAACATTATTTGCTTCTTTGTTGCAAAGCAGAAGATGTGATATTGGTACAAACATACAGGAAGCTTATGTTTTTATGTACAGTTCTATCACCTCTATCACCGCACATTTCAGCAAAATCATTCTAGCCTCAGATTTTCTGCCTGGTTAAGGATTCATTTTTTTCTCTACTCATTACCTTTGACTTGCTTGTACTCTGTGATGCCATAAGTAGATTCAAAATATTGCAATTTCAGAATAAAGAATATTCATTTTTAACCCTTTTTCGGTCTCGCCTAGCATTGCATTGCTTGCTGGCGATATTGTGGATGAGGACTATCAGAAGTGGGCTTGAAGCCCCGCCCCTCATTTCCATTGGCTGGCGTTTATGCTAACCGGTGGCCTGTCAATGGAAATGGGGTTTTGTAGTCACTGCTCTGTCTCCTTTTCAGACGGCCCATCCGGACAGGCTCATCTGATTTACGGCTGTCATGAAGCAATTCCTTATCTTTCTAGGGGCCATCTGTTTCTAATTAGTCTTCTACATGTGGTTCTGTAATATAGGCTTGTTTACACCGGGCAGGCAAAGAGCTCAAAAGTGCAGGGGGTCACAGGGAGAACAGTGGGATCCCGGCACACTGGATGCTTTTCCGCCGAGGCAGCAGCGTGTTCATTTTTGCATTGCGCTTTTACTCAAAGTGAAATCGCGATGCTAAAATTAACACGCTGCTGGTGCGTAATGGCAACAGCTTGTTTCACGAGTTGACAACTAATGTGTGACCTTCTCGCGGTTGCCATTTTGCAGCCCCACCCCCTTTTCATCACTCCGCTAAACAATGAAACCGATTAATTAATTGTGCATTATTCAACTTTGGTATCGGTGGCGATACTCACTGTGCAGTAGATTAAAACTCAATCTGGTGGGCTGCTGGCGGATATTGGCTCTCACTCACCTGCTGTTCGCGGTATCGACTGGTGGCTTGGGCGGGCCCCAGCCCTCTGTTCCATGGCGGTTTTATTTCCTATTTTATCATTTAACCGCCGCTTTAAGCCACCCTGACTTTGATTTCCCCCGACTGAAAGTAGAATCTGATACCACAGATCTATGCCTCTCCCCCGGCACCATTTGGACATATTGATTGGTAATTAGTAGTGGACGGGCAGTAGCTATGGCCTATGGCTAGGGGTCTGGACCACGCCCACAGCAAGATGTCAAACTAGGGATAGCGGGGTGCAGGCTGCTCTAACAGCAATCGGTCCTGCCCCTTTAGTCTCGAACATGCGGGATAGTAAAAGCAGCTAATAAGAAGGGCACTTTCCAATGGCCACACCTTCGGCGACTAACACGGTGAGCGCTCAGATGCGCTTTCAGATGCGAGCAGCAATTGGTTCTGCCCATTATATTTGAGGCAAGAGGACAAATGAAGGAGCCAATAGGATAAGAGTATTTACAGTAGCCTGCGGCATATTTAAGAGTGTGATCTCAGATTTGCCTTTATCTCATCACCAATGTGATGAATGGCGTCAGGGGAAGATGCTACTCTTGTGGAATGAATTGGGCAGAAACGTAAGCGGCACTGGGTATTATAACACAAGTTAAGAGATGGCGGTTAGAGGGGAGTAGAGGTGATCACGTTTGCTGCAAAGAGTGGAGTAACAGGCACAGGGTAAAGAGAGAGAAAGGGGCTAGTGTGAAAGGTCCTAAAAACAAGCATTTGCAATGCAACAGGTCTCGCATTTATGCAAGTTTAGCCTATTGCCATTGTAAATGACAATATCTTTTATTTATGTTTTATTAACCAAAACCAAAATAAAAGGCATAGCCATTTACAATACGGAAAGGGTCGCCCTCCACTCACAGTCAATAATATACAATGAGACCCAATCCAAATGGCGAGTAAATCTATCAGTGACATATGGGGGTCCAATACATCCCACTCCCCACTACTCTCTTATCCACATTATAATGAGAATATGCACTGTGCTCTGCCTTGTTTAAAATATCTGTTCTCCAAGACAACCCAACATAGCAAAGCTCTCAGAGTGACCCCAATCTTGGTTGTTCACAACAGTCCACACCACACATTGGACCTTATTCTAAATAGAGGAAAAATGTGCGAGAAGCAAGTGACCCCTCACGGAAACACCACCAAGCGGGGTAACTGGTATGCAATTTCCAGACAGGCCCCTGTCTTATCATCGGTGGTCACTCGCTCCTCGGGAAAATAAAGGTGATAGAAAAGAAGACGTGTCCAAAACAAACAACATATAAAGTGCTACAGTGAAGTGCAGAAAAATCTGCTAGTGGCAAACACACACAAACATAATGAAAGAGTGCCTAAAACCACACACAACACACCAATCCCTTATCCACTTTTATTCGTAGGGTGGTGATTGCGTGCTCTTGAGTATTAAAAAGGCTGGTAGCTAGTCATGCATATCCAAAAAGAGTGAAGTGGCAGCACTTGAGTGCAGCCCTGATGAAACTGCCCTACGCTATACAGCAGTGAAACATGTCGGCACTGTAGGTAATGGTATGCATGACTAGCTACCAGCCTTTTTAATACTCAAGAGCACGCAATCACCACCCTACGAATAAAAGTGGATAAGGGATTGGTGTGTTGTGTGTGGTGGTTTTAGGCACTCTTTCATTATGTTTGTGTGTGTTTGCCACTAGCAGATTTTTCTGCACTTCACTGTAGCACTTTATATGTTGTTATAAAGTCAACGTTGCAGTGGTATAGCATCTTTCCCACTAGATAGGGCTGTATCAGTGTATATCGCTTTTGTGATTCAAGCCCATTGACTAGGCTAAGATGGCCGCCACGCATGGAGTCGCGATCACGTGATGTGACGCGAGGGGCGTGGTCGCACCGGCGTAGCGTTCTTCAGTGCTCTTGGCGCGGGCGCCCGACACGGCTGAGGAAAGGCACCTTCCCAGATCGTCACGGTGAGACGGATTTTAATCTAGCGCCAGGGAAGTATGCTATCGATTTTCACTCCTTGGGTTAAATGTTAAATGTCATTTGCTCGAGCCCGCCGGCCCTGCGTAGCCTCACAGCTTCAGATGGAAGTTGGTCACGATCGTGACTGTTAAGTCCCAGTTTGCTTTGGCTGCATTATTGTTGACGTGGGGGTCGCTGAGACGGGTGCGCTGCACCATGGTATTTACAACTGGCACCCTAGTGATGGAACTGCACTAGTTAGAACAACCCTTGTTAGCAGTGTGTAATAGCAGCGTTAAGCGTGTATGTCACTTGTTGCTCATTCTCGAGTATAGGTGTATTTCCAATCAGGTGCTACATGGCATAACAGCACAAGGAAAACTACAACTTTGTATTTGTTTCTTCCATTTTGCAGATATAATAGTTTTATTACAAATCAAGGGGCACACTCACGCTTGGAGTATCTAGGGTCCCAGTTTGATACCGGAGTGGCTGGTATGCAAAGCTTTGCTGCTCCTGGGTAAATATTCCTCACACTACCACTTGGTACATACCTTCAGAGTACACCTCTGGCCAGCCTGAGTCTACATGTTTTTAACTACGTACCTGTTCTCCATTGACAGCACGTTACAGAACTGAGTGTCCAAAAAGAGTGAAGTGGCAGCACTTGAGAGCAGCCCTGATGAAACTGCTCTACGCTATACAGCAGTGAAACATGTCGGCACTGTAGGTAATGGTATGCATGACTAGCTACCAGCCTTTTTAATACTCAAGAGCACGCAATCACCACCCTACGAATAAAAGTGGATAAGGGATTGGTGTGTTGTGTGTGGTTTTAGGCACTCTTTCATTATGTTTGTGTGTGTTTGCCACTAGCAGATTTTTCTGCACTTCACTGTAGCACTTTATATGTTGTTTGTTTTGGACACGTCTTCTTTTCTATCACCTTTATTTTCCCGAGGAGCGAGTGACCACCGATGATGAGACAGGGGCCTGTCTGGAAATTGCATACCAGTTACCCCGCTTGGTGGTGTTTCCGTGAGGGGTCACTTGCTTCTCGCACATTTTTCCTCTATTTAGAATAAGGTCCAATGTGTGGTGTGGACTGTTGTGAACAACCAAGATTGGGGTCACTCTGAGAGCTTTGCTCTGTTGGGTTGTCTTGGAGAACAGATATTTTAAACAAGGCAGAGCACAGTGCATATTCTCATTATATTGTGGATAAGAGAGTAGTGGGGAGTGGGATGTATTGGACCCCCCATATGTCACTGATAGATTTACTCGCCATTTGGATTGGGTCTCATTGTATATTATAGCCATTTACAATGCCAATAGCTCAAACTCGCATAACTGTGAGAACTATTGCATTGCAAATGCGTGTTGTAGTTGAAACAAGGTTTATTCAGACCATTTGGATTCAGCAAATTGTGAGAAAATGCCCTTTCTGAATGGTTAGCCGCATTTCTGGTGGATTAATACTGCTAGTATATGAACTCTGCATACTGGAGTATTGCTGTCCAGTTCCCAATGTATGTGATATGACCACTAAAGCATGATAAAATTGGCTTATCCTCAGTTGGCATATTTAACTTTCCACTAAGGCCATAGTGAAGGAAAATTCACCAATGGCACAGAACGTAAAATGGACTGCAGCACCTATTGTGCCATTCACCAGGCTGACAAGGAAAATATGGCATGAGGCCTACATTGCTGCAGGCTTTAAACCTTAAGGGAGACTGGCCAAAATAAACTTTACAACAGAATTGAAGCCCTGCTTTTCAATATTAAATAAGTAATCCCTAATGTATCCCAGAATGGAGGGTGCCTGGTTTTTAAAAGTGATAATGCCATTTATCGCTGCCTTTCAAGTACTATCGCTGCCTTTCAAGTACTTGCTGCAAAGCTTACGATAGCCCAAAATTCTGCCTCCTCTGCCGTTAAAGATTAGCATTTGTTTCCTGTCAAGAAGAGTATCATTTTTAAGGTTCTGAGCTTTGTACACAAAGCCATCAGCAATTCAAGCCTGCTTATTGGGGTCCAAATTTAAACTTTATGTTCCAGTCCTTTTTGTGCTCTTTATCTAAATTGGATGTTGCTCTTTTGTTTACTGTGCACCCAGGCTGTGGAATAAGCTCCATATTGGTCTTAAGTCTACAACCTGCAGCTTCTCATTCAAGTAAAAAACAGAAATATCATCAGTTCTAACTCTTATTTCTTATTGCAGTCATATTTTTATTTCCTCGCTCCGATGGACTTTGTTGCCAACTCCCCTTCTTCTTTTTAGGTCTTGACTATGGAGCGCACATGCGCTGCATAGTAAAAAGACCTTTTGCAGTCGGCGCTGCTTTGCCGGCAAAAACGTGCACGCGTTGCATTGCTCTGAATGGCGACGCGTGCACGTTTGGCGATTCCCTTGTGGGAGTGAACTTTGAAACCATTTGGTTCCTGCTCGCTCCCGCAAGGGAAACCGGCGCAGGCCTCCTCCTCTCTCCCGTCCCCCTTGTAGTGTAGTTCCTATAATCCCAATAGGCTCTGGGAATTGGAATAATATATCCTTTAGATTAGACGTAGGACTGAGATCGACTAGGTCTCTATCGAATATATTAAACTTAATAGTGAGTGCCAGCTAGATCAGAGGTCACTAGAAACTTTCTCAAATTCACATGAAGGGATTAGTTTCGGACACCTGCATAAACATGACAACTTTGTTTCCCAAGAATAAGAAATATATCTCTAGAGTCGCGGAAACAATAGATAAGTATTTCACTCAGTCACTCGTGCATGCTTTGTTTCTACAGAGTTGCAGAGAAATAGAGAGACTGGCGTTTTCAATAAAAGGTTTATTGAACAGTCTTCTTTCTCATGCAAGAAAAGGGAACTTCTACAATCGTAATGCAGACTACAAAGTATAATGCGTACAGCAAGAACAATATTATAAAATAATACTGTAAGAGCATTGTATGGTTTCTAAACCATATATAAATAAATACATAAATAACAATGACTAAAAATACTCAACTGGTGCTTCTAAAATACGCCTACCCCAATGTACCTAACCTAAGTCTAGTACGTGGGAAGAAGTAAGTATTGTGTAGCATAGATTTAAGTTGTCTTTGCCAAAAATCTACCCAAGATTTCTCTAGGTTCTAATCAGCTCCATACCTTAGTTTAGAATGAAGGAGGTCTGGTATCTCAGTCTCGGGAATCGTTTTCCCAACATCCCGCAAGGGGAGCTTGGAAACACTGGAGCTGGATTCTCAGCGAGAGAAAGGCAGCCTCTTGATCAGTGCGTCAGCTGGAGGGTCGGCTTCCTTCGGCACTTACTGTAGTGAGCTGCGTCGGACAAGCAGATAGTTGAACTGCTCTTTACCACTGCGTCTTGCTAGAGAAAGTAAAGGTATATATATACCTTGAAGGTTTCTAGGAATGCCATAGTTTGACGTAAAGTCGGGCATAATAACGTCAGGAAAGAACCCCTAGGGAATAGTCGTTCTTTGCAAAGTACATGAGTTCTTGGATAAATCAATATTCAAGCAAGGGAAGATCCCTGACTGCTTCAGCCATTTTTCCAAGAAATCGTTGTGACGATTGGTACGGGTGGAAGTAGCCATGCCTGTATTTGGTCTGCATGGGCTATGTCTAAATAAGGGCTAGATTTCTATGCCTATATTAGGGCAATGTGAATTGTAACTATATAAGGGCATGAATCGGGAGAATTCACTCTGAGCCTAAAACGCCACTCAACACCCTGCTGCCTCCTTTAAGTGCGAGGAACGCGCTTGTTTTGTCTTTTTGATGGCTTCTTATCCACAAGGACAGACCAGTGCATATGGGCTACTTCTTTGAAAATGTCCACTGCGTTTTGTTTGTAATGACTGATTTAAAGTGATTCTCTTGAAACCTGCCTGTGCCCAGCTTGCAGCCTTTTTGAAGCTGCTTAACTCACTGTACGGCTTGCGGGCTTAGACAGCTCGCACAAGCAGCCCGCAGACTTCCTTTCCACCTAGTCTGCTCTCGCATCTCCTTCATGTTGGGGGCAAATTGGCATGGGCCACCGAGGAACTGCAGTAATCCAATTTGGCTACTCGGACTGCACTTTGCTAACCAGGCCTGCTGGCCAAAGTGAGGGTATCCAATCTGTGTAATGGCCCCTCTGTGGGGTCATGGGTGAGGATTTGCAGCAATGGATAACACTCTGGCTCTGTGAGGAGGTAGGGAATCAAAGCTGCTGTATTAGCAGGAGAAAGCCCCAATCCCCATGTGTCACGTCTCGCCATCTTGTCCGGGCCTCCTTGACCACGTGAGAAAGGCCTACACGCACCCAACCACTGGGACCATACTTTTGTGGAAAAGTACAGTAAAGTGACACCGAGCCTTGAAATGGATATACGTCATTTTTTTTTAACTGAATACATTATATGAGTGTTTTTGCTAGTTTTAGAAGGTGTAATCAGGGTGATTTTGCGCATGTTTTACGATTCCTAGGGGTTTAGTCTCCGAAAAGATCTAACTTCTCATGGCTGCAATATTTATTGTTGAACACAGACGGTACAGCCGAGGGTTTTATGCCTTTAATAGAACCCAAAGGTGGGGGGGTGGACTGGGCTATGTTACTGTAGTGGAGTAGCACCGCGGTGACCTCTGACCCGCCATGATCCCACAGAAAAGGTGATCGCTGCCTCGGGGGACTGGAGGGCGCCGCTGTTGGGCTGAGGTCGGTATGCCCAATGCAACTGGATCCTGCGACCGTACCCAGGAGGTGGTCCCTACTGGACAGCTGGCATGTGCCCCAGGAACCACCAGACCAAGAGTGAACACGTGACTGGTACCATCGCAGAAGGGGGAACCTGTTGCAAAGTTTGGGTAGGCATATGTTGATGAAGTGACTGCGTGTGGGGGGTTAACCCCAGGCCATTGCAGTCCTTAGTAGCTGGGCAGGAGATCTTGAACTACACAACTCTGCTGTGTGTTCAGTGTTGGAAATCGCTGCCATGGCCTCGAGTGCACAATAGTTTGTGCCCGTTCTGGTAAAGGATGAACGCTGTTTCCAGGTATCAGTTGGAGATATGTGCTTGGAGGGGAAGATGAGCATCATTTTCCATTTTATGTTTATCGGTATTTTTAAGAGCTCGTGCAACATTTACGTGGCACTGGCACCAGCCAATGACAATAGGATGCATCTGACAGATGTGCAAGAAAGCCTGAAGGCTTTTTGAAGAACCCTTCATCCTATCCACCATTCGTCATGCAGCTCCCTCAGCTTCCTATTAGGGGCTATTCCACCCCCCCCGTGTACCCTACAATACTGCCCGGGCTGTCGACCTCATCCTCCTATGCCATATTAGGGTGTAGGGTATCCAGTGCCACGTTCAGTTCCTCCTTTCTTACAGTACTTGCTTTACGTAGTACAGTTTACACTTCCCACTATACGCGACGTAGGCGGCAGCATAGCGTATTTGCGTATCAACAGATAGCGCTATGGAGTGTTCAGTAGGGCATTCCTTTGGGGGTGGGTAGGAGCCTGGCCGTAAGTGGTCTCAGTGGTAGACTGCTGAGCCTTGAGGGTTAACTTGCACCCGGGTAGAGGGGTTATTGGGAAGATTTGACGTGGTTGTGCACACCACAGAAAAGGTGCTGGTAGGTCCAAGGGTGGTTTCTGATTTTCAGTTAGTTGCATTGTCTGGTGGAGAGTTATCCTGCTTGGTGTTTGGGGAGGTCCAAATATGACCCGGTGGCAAATGTGGAAAGCCCTGCATTTTGAATCATTGTTTCTTCAAGCATTTTTGTAGATGTCGTTTGTTTCCTGGTTAATCTGGCACGTGGATTTATACCATCTAGCGCCTAGAAGTTAATTGTATTGTATGTTTTGCTTAAGAAACAGTTGAATGGAACTTGAACAAAGGGTTTAAGGGTGGCAGTCCACAGATGTGCTACTCCCCATTGCCAAGGACATAACTGCAGAGTTGTTGACCCTCTGAATTGATAGTTTTATTTGATTGCCGGCCTAGAAGCCTGGTCACGGACATTTGTTTGTGCTCCATATATAAATATAACTCACGGAATGTTTTTGGGTGAACTTCACTTCTCCCAGTAAACTGCAGAGTGCCCGTTGTTAAGTATAATTACATATGCACCACTAGCGCTAATAGTGACAAATTAATTTTCACACATTAGTGTATAAGGCTAGTTAACTGTGCATTACCTCTTTTCCACGTAGATATTCAAGCTGTGCCTGAAAGAGTACATGTCTACAGAAAGATCTTCTTTTCCCTGGGCGTTGCAGCTTTTAGAATTTAAGTCGTATTAAGAAAAATATTTTTTATTGTTTATGTTAATTAAAACCACAACAATATATTTTCTAATAAGTTAGTGAACTGTAGTAAAAATTGTTATTATATGAATCATAAAACCGACTTTAAAAAAACTTGTATTTAACCGTTATCAGCTCTCGAGTCTGTATAAAATGTCAACAATCAGTTAATCAATCTCTTAATAATATGCTGAGGTTTTCAAATGTTCGTAGTTAACAGGTGATTAGACCAGAGCTTAATTACTGCCTAATCAACTGCACAAGGGGGAATGTTTCTTCAGACGTTCTTGGCCAACTCTTTAAAGAAAGGCAAGTTCTGGGGCAGGACCGGTCAGTCTTATTTGATGTTAACCTCTTCAATGGGAACCGCTCCGTCATCAGCTGCGGTGGCGCTGTGCTGATGACGAAGCGGTTCCGCCATGGCCCGCCCGACGCTCCTGCGCGGCACGGATTCCGCGCCTGCGCTGGGCGTTCTATTGAGCGGGCGGGGCCATGACGGAACCGCTCCGTCATCAGCACAGCTCACCCGAAGATGGTGACGGAGCGGTTCCGTCACCAGCGTGTGAGCGCCGCGCGGCCTCCCCACCCCCTTAGCGCTGCGGCTGAATAGCCGCCGCAGCGAAGGTGTTAAGGTATCAGAGATCTTCATAGTTTATTTATTTATTGTTATTATTTATTTGTTTATTTACTTTTTTATGATGTTCCCGTGTGCAGAGAGGAACTTTATTAGTTGACAGTTCAGTGGGGTATCTGTTGGGTCCAAGCCTGCTATAATAGCGGATCTGCATTTCCTTATGCCTCTGGTGTTCATGGCATGTTTTAGAAAGGTGGTTCCTGCTTGTGATAGTTTTGGACAAATGCAGACTAGGTGATCGAAGTCCCCTTTACTACTCCAGCATCGTCTGCAATCTTTCAGCCCTTTGTATGCCCATGTTGGCTGATCTGCGATGGACGGCAGTTTGCCTAGGCACTGGGCCATTAGTTGTAACTTCCGGTAGGCCGAAAATGTGATATTTAAGTACGGCCCTGGGGTAAGTGTCTTATAATTAGTAATTACCATCCAGGCATGTTTTCTCTTACTGAGGATGTTTTTGTCGACTAGCAATGAGAGAAATTTAGCTGACTTATTTATAGCTTGCTTGAAGGCTGTATAGGACAAATTGCTTTCCCAGAGCTCGCATGTACCGGTTTCTGATAAGGCTTTTTTTAGGTAACGGTTGTATGGGGACTTTACATCGTTCTCTAACTCCTCCCACAACGACTTATTTAATTCTGAGTCTGCTGCGTTTTGCTTCAGGCTATACCATTGTTTAATGGTTGCATACATTTTCCCCAGTGTCTCATTAGTTACTCCAAATCCAAGCCTTACTTGCGCTGGAGATGCGGTCTGATGGATTTGAAAGACTCTTTTATAAATTAAAACTTAGATTTAAGTCGTATTGTTTTCTGGTATACTCGGCTAAGGAATTAAAATCTCTCTCCCCATGGCAGCCCACTATTTAATGCACAAAATATAGGCCGGTAATTGCATTAAGATATGTATAATTATACCCTGAATAAAATTGCAGGCTGTTTTGCAGGGATGTGCGAGGAGTGATTCAGGCTTCGCTAAGAGTCGGCTTGCGGAGCTGGTAATGGTCTGGTGCATTAGACGCCGCCGCTGCAGCAGGCCTGCCTGCTGTAAGCTTGGGTATGTGCTCCAGATAGCAGTTATGCCCTATTTTAAGATGCACGCACTACTTGGTCAAGATAGGCTGACTTTGAGCGAGATATAAGTCGTTTCCCAAAAGACTGACCACTCTTGGTCAATTCTTTGAATTTTGACTATTAATGAGGGATGTCCTATAAGGCCCCAAAAGGGTCTTGAGCTAAACACTGTTAGCGGAACTCTGGTGTAAGACCCTGATCCTAGAACACCCACAGTGAGGAGGCCAGTCTGCTCCTGCCAATGGGATCATGAGCTAAACACAGTTGGTGGAATTCTGGAAGGTCTAGCTCCAAGAAAAGTCATAGTGAGGAGTCCAGGGAGCTCTGTTCCAATTGGGTCATGAGCTAAACACGCTTAATGGTAGCCTGGCAGAAGACACCGTTCTTCATAGGTGATTTTGGTTGGGAACAGTTCAAATTACTGGTCAGCTTCTTGCTGGACGGCCAAAATGAGACCCCTCCCTATTCCCGTTAGCAAAGCAAAATGTTTGGGAGCCATTTAAGACAATCGCCTACATTTAGGCAAACAAGTCAAAGCAGTAATCTTGTCCTCTTATCATGTGCTAAGAATTCTGAAGAAAATACCTCCCTATTGCAGTCAGGAAATCCGTTATCTCTACACCCATACTATTGAGAATCGATTATTGCAATGACCTCTACAACGGCCTGCAGGCCCAATATGTGAACAAACTGCAAGTATTACAAAACTCTGCAACAAGGTCCTTATTGGGACTTCTCAGACACCAATCAGCCTCCCATGCATTGAAAGACCTTCACTGGTTGAAGGTCAAACACAGAATCTCGTTTAAGGCACTTTGCCTTACTTACAGAGCTCTTCATAACTTTGAACCCTTGTTTCTGAAAAAAGGCTAAACCTGGTGTACACCTGCTAGAAATGTAAGATCGTCCGGCGCTTTCAAAGTCAATTTTATCAGATTTAAAAAAGCCAAATGGGGAGGAAGCAGTTTTGTGGTGAGAGCATCCAAAGCTTGAAACCTTCTTACTGTCCCCCTAAGGACAGCTCCGTCCCATCTCCAATTCAGAAAGCATTTAAAGACATGACTTTTTAATCAGTAGGCCCTTCTTTTCTCTCTGGCTCACTGTTGTTTGCAGAACTAGCGCCAAGACACCTCCGGGTAAACGCAGTGCTCTGTAAATTGGCTAACATAACAACATAGAAAACCCACTGTGATTAGTCCAGGAGGCTCTGTTCTCATGGGGTGAGGAGCGAAACAGGCTTCATGGAACTCTCGTAGAAGATCTTGTTCCAGGAAAACCCATGAGATGGAGTTAAAGCTTTTCCTGCCAATGGGGTCATGAGCTTAACACACTTAATGGAACTCTGGAAGAAGACCCCGTTCATAGAAAACCCACGGGGAGCAGTCCAAGAGGCTCTGTTCCAATAGGGTCATGAGCCAAACAAACTTAATGGAACTTTGGTAGAAGACACCATTCATAGAAAACCCATAGAGTGCAGTTGAGGCTTTTCTTGCCAGTGGTGTAGAGAGCCAAACACAGGCAGCTGAACTCTGGTGTACCCTTGCTCAGTGATGTTCAAGGTGGACATTACGTGCTAGCAGAGGAGCTAACAACAGAGTAGTGCGCGGTGGCAGCGAGGCTGCAGTTCTGGCCCTTCTGTGTTTATAGGGCTTTTTGTGCATTTTACAGCACTACTGTCATTTTTAGCCACCGTGTGATGGATTGATCCTCTGTACATTTGTGCTCGCCGCAGAAGCTACCTTTACCCAAAACTGCCAAACTGCAGAGTATTCATGTTGATAACACTAATAAACATGAGGACGTTACAGAAAGGAACTAAGTAGCAGTAATATTAGAAGGACATGTAGAAAAGATAAAGCAGAGAACATGGCTCAGACTGGCGTGAAAAGGCGAGCCCTGGTCAATAATCCCATGGCGTGTAGTCTTAAATCCCCAGCATGCCTCTTTCATCCATCAACAGACTTAGGCCGCACCTCGGTCTCACTCCGCCAGGTTGTCTATGCACCTCTCTCACTCTGCCAGGTTCGTCATCTCTGCTTTCTATCTGTTTTTAGGTCGAGCCTTGCGGCAGCGTGCATGCGCTGCTCACTTTGCGAGGCATGCTGTAATAGAGTATGCAGTGGAAGCACCGCCCACACTTAGCTCATATTTTTATTTGGCTGGTGTCATTGTCCTTCGTAAAAGCTGAATTCTGATTCATTATGAGGCTTGTTAGTCCCGCCTTGGTACCGCCTGGTCTCCATTTGTTACCTCCTATAATGACTGGACCTTTTACTTGGCTCGTTACACGGTCTCTGTTATTTAGGGGGTGAGCACTGTTTTCTTTAATGGTCTTTCCTTATTCCAGCACTGTCCGCTATCACTTTAGTGGCCGCGCGGCTTTATTTAATTAACTTACTACGCGGTTCGCATCAGTTCCTTGTAGCACAGGCAAACAAGCATTTGCAATACAACAGGTCTCGAGCTATTGGCATTGTAAATGACAATATATTTTATTTATGTTTTAGTTTTTGAAACCTAATTAAAACGCATTGTCATTTACAATGCCAATAGCTTAAACTCTCATAAATGCGAGACCTATTGCATTGCAAATGCTTGTTCTGGTAGCAAGTACCCGGGCACCCATTGTTTTTTTGTTTTTTTAACGTCATGTTCAATAAATCCCAGAACATAACAATGTTTGCCTGTCAGTGACTATCTACCAAAATGTATTTTCACTATTAGGACTGCAGTTGGTTCTGTCAAGAAAATTGCTGTAGAGATTTCTAGCCACATGTTCCTCACCTTTTGATAATTCCCCAGGCATCAGACTGAATCCAGAAACTTTTCATCACTATCTATCCACTTCAGAAAGTGGAGGCATGCGACTCCATACTGATGCCGTTCTGCTCCGGAAATGATGTGAGGGACCTATATAAGCGCCGTTCCCACACGCTCATGTCAGTTCCTTTCTTTCTTCAGTGTGAAAGTGATGTCACCTCCTAAAATGACAGGTTTCAAGCCCTGAGGGGACTGTTGAAAACAAATGTCTGTGACAGATCCTCATCGTGTATGTCTGTGATGCCTGGGGGTGAACCACAACTTCAAGGCCAGCAATGACTGCCCGTTGATAACCCCGAAGGCCATTTGGGAATGTAATGCAAAACACTACATCGCAAATCATAACAAGACACCTTCCAAGTCACGCTCTGCATCCAAGGTTCGATCTTAGTCTAGTTCTGATTTGCAAAGTCGACGGAGCTGCTTCAGCAGCTGGTCTTTGTTGTGTATCAAGTCTTCTGATAATGAAAAAAAGAACAAATTGGAGTTGGACTATGTCCCTCGTGCCACTCGCATTCACCTAAGCAGGCATGGGGTTCATGCCACCCTTCTCAATCTTGCTCCCATAGTCTTCAGAGCTAATCCCATATCTGGTTCCGGCACAAGTTGTGTTTCTGAGGCTTCTTTCATGGAGAATTTTGCAAAGGCATGCATCCGCTCTTTGGATCCCTAACAACTCACTCTCTGGGATCCCTTTGGTCCCAAGAAGTGGAGGGGACATACACCTGGGATATCACCAGCGGGTTCACCCTCAACATCATCTGGACCATCTTAGCCTACCTGGCTTCCGGCTCTTGTTCCCACCCTGTTTATTGCTCCCCGACCCACTCAAGCCCCAGACACATGAACACCAATGCCAACTTCAACGATGCCTAAGATGGGGCCCCCGATTGTTCTCTCTGAAGCGAGTCGACGTCGGTCCGCCCTCGACTGAAGTCACAAGTACAACAACACATTCTGCATTTCCTTCTTGCATCAGATTCAGATAGTGACTGTGACCTAGGAGATTAGTTTACCAGGAACACAATTGATGTAAGGGCTTACTGGCGGCTTTGGCCTCAAGATCTCCACAGAGAGGGGTATTTTGTCTCATGGACCAGCCACAGAAGAATCTGCTTTCTAAGCCATTGTGATGCACATGATGGCCAAAGATCTTGACTTCCAACTCCCCACCTTGGAGAATAAGACACATGTTTTGACTGAGGTCCTTCAACAAGGGCAGACATCTTCTAAACCCTTTTTCCCTTCAATGAAGTGCTGACTGTTACCTTATTGGGTGCTTGGGTCAAACTATGGTCTGTCCGACCAGTCACTTAACAGACTGATAGATAGTATTGCCCAGCTTCAGGCGACCTGGCTTTTCTTTCACAGCACCCCTCAATAGAAAGCCTTGTGGTGCAAGCTTCCATCAGACACTCACTGATAGGGAATATAAGCAAGTGGAAACGGTCGACAAATGTGTCTTTTTCTAACCGCTTGGCCCTCTACCTTTTTACGGCCAGCTGTTTATTAGTATGCTACTCTCAAGCCCTTTGGGATCCGATGACACAAGCCCTCCTTGGTGTGCCTAAAGACCCTATCCTGTGCTCTCAGGTGTTTCAAAATGGTTGTGAGGCAGCCAAGTTCATGATTCGTTGTGCCTTAGAGACAACACCATAGGCATCGGTGTTACCATTTGACGCCATTCGTGGCTACGATGGACTGGGTTCTCTGGCGATGTCCAGTCCTCCTTGATTGACATGCCCTTTGATGGAACTCGCCTGTTCAGGAACAAAGCTAACTACGCTCTCAAGCATTTAAGGAGAACAATGCTACTGCTCCCTCTGTGGGCCTTTCAGTCCCACCTCACCCACGGCAACAGTTCCATCACTCCTTTTGCCTCTTTAGTCACAGCACTCCTTACTGCAAGCCTGTCCAGCCCCCACTGAGAACTCAGAGTTTTGAGGTAGAGGCGTCCATCACCACAGCAATCAAGGTCAGCATGCCGCCCCTCCTGGGGCTCCACCTGCGAAACCTCTGTAGCGTTCCCTTGCAGGTACGCAGCCACCTGGTGGGAGGCAAAATCCACCAATTCTGCTCCGGTTTGAAGGTGTGGCAGGAGATCACATCTGACAGGTGTGTCCTACAGATTATTAGCAGGAACACTACTTACCCTTCCGACCTTTCCCGCTCTACCTTCTACCATCACTGTCCACCCTACCTCCAATGACTGATGGAGGACCATCTCTCTGTTTTGTGGCATTAAGTGCAAGCTTTTTTTGCCAAAGGGGTTGTTGAGAGGGTGCCAGCATGGTTATTTATGCTACTTTATGGTGCCTAAGAAGGACTGAGATCTTCAGCCTATTCTCGAATTGCACCCTCTAAATGACATTCTCTGGAAGGAGAAATTCAAAAGGCTCACCCTGGCCTGACGCATTCTGCCTCTAGTGTAACTCGACACTCCTTTATGGGTTTCCGCTGATACCACTCCTGACCTTAGTCTTCAAGAAGATCAGGACTGACTGTGCCCAAGTTATCCTAGTGGCTCTGGATTGGGCATGAAGAGTGTGGTTTCCAAATCTTCTGGTCTTGAGCACATGTCATCTGATCATTCTGCCCTCAGGGAAGTCCTGCTGTCTCAACCACAGGGCAGGGTTGTGCACCCAGGCTGTTGCAATCTCCAGCTTCTTGAGATTGAGCAGCGATAGCTGAACACCTCCAACCTTCATCTGAAGGTTGTTGATATCAACTTGGCAGCCAGGGGTCCCTCGACGTAACTGTATACACCTGTCACTGCAAAACAATTGTGATTTAATGCAGCACCTGTCAGATTGACCCCACTCCAGGCCAAGTTATTGGACATTTTCTTGTTTGATCTGTCTCTTGCCCCACAATGCTTTGCTTTGGGCACAGTTAAGGGTTACTTTCAGCCTTACGGTTTCCAGATGAGTCCTCAAAATTCATAGTTACCAGCTGTGATGCTATTTTAGAAAGGGGTGCAACTTATGTTCCCCCATTTCTCCTTTTGGAATGCCCCAATGGGACAATAATTTGGTGCTGACTTGTCTGACATGCACTTCATTTGCGCCACTTCCCACCTGTCCTTTGTGACTCATTATTAAGACTGGGTTCCTCATCACATCGACGTGTGAGTGGGTTTCAGGGTCTTTGTGTCACTCCATTGTACACCACCTTCTTCCCAGTTTAACTGGTCATGCGGAATCTGGCATTTTTCCTGCCAAAAGTTGTGATGTTGTTTCACATCATACAAACTATCACCCTGCCAGCATTCTGTGCTCTGCCTCACCCCTCTAAGGAGGAGGAGGAGAGACTCCATCACTTGGACCTTAATAGAGTGCTTAGCTTCTACATAGATTCCACCAAAGCACATCAGGTGAACAATCAGCTCTTTGTGGTGTTCTCTTGAGCAAAAATGTGCAGGGCAATACAGAAGAGAGCCATCTCCCCCTGGATCGTGCCCTGCATTAAAATCTTCTACACCTTGCCAATTTGCATCCTCCGGAAGGACTGTGTGCTCATTCTCCCAAGGCCAATGTTGCTGTCACTGTGTCGGCAAGTAGAGTCTATGTCCTAGACATTTGCCAGGCAGCTGTATGGGCATTCCTACATACGTTCACAAAGCTCTATTGCCTGGACAGTCAGGTTTGTCAGTAGGGGAATTTTTAGCCCTTGGGTCTGCATGACTTTCTGGTTTGAGTCAATTAACAGACCCTCCACTGAATAGGTATTGATTTTGTATCTATACAAAAGGTGAGAGAACCTGCGACTAGAAGTCTCTATCAGAAGTTATTTACTTACGATAATGCTGTATATAGTAGAGACTTTATCTAGTGTGACATTCCTCACCTACCCTCCCATCCTCTCCGTTCTGTGATTGTACTCTATCCATTAATAAGATCCCAAGTCTAGGAATCTGCACACTCTCTACCAATTTGCTTCTGGGACTGTGCTTCTCGGGCCCAGACAGGCTCGATAGCAGGAATGGCGTCTTTATTTGTCCTGCACACCATTTCCGGAGTGAACCAGCTTCAGTAAGGAGCTGCATGGTGTCATCTTTCAGCGCACTGAGGAACTGTTGACAACTTTCCAGATCTAGTCTGACACCTGGGTAATATTGAAAAGGTGAGGAATCTGTGGCTAGATAGAGATTATACCAGAAAGAGCTTTACCATTACTTTTAATATTTATTAAATAGCCAATTTAATAATACATTTGGGTTTTTGTTAATGTACAGGAAATTCATTTGTAAAAAGTAATAATTTCTGCCTGAAGTATGTGCAGAATAATTAGCATTAGGTTGTATTCGGCTGGCCTGTGAGTGCTGATTTGATGACGTGTGAAAGAGTACCCTCAATTATAATCAATGGTGGATGCCTGGTAGTATGGCTTGGCGGAGGAATATGACACAGCTTAATCCAAGAAGAGCAGTTATGTGTGACCAGTAACTTCTCCAATGTTCAGGGGCCCATGAAAGACCTATACCTTTACACTTTAGTGATGAGAGAAGCCTGTAGAAAGGGGTGTCTTTTGATCCCAAAATACACCTTATCCTCCTGCCCTTAGTCTCAGAAGAGGAGGGAGCTGACTCAGAACCAGGTTGAAATGGTTGATTTAGAGGGGCCTGTTCAATTTATCAAGCACAGTACTATCTGTGCCACAAGCTCCTTCGAGGGACAGAAAGATTTTGCCATGTAGGATGTTACTGAGATTAGTGCCCTGTGGGACAGCTTCCAGTGAGGCAAACAGGATGTGCTGCAAAAATGGGAATGTTTACCCTTAGGACCTTTTTGTCCATTGGTCAAAGAGTGTCCATTAGTCATGCTCCTCCACTGGCTAGTGAATTCAACAAAAGTAGCACCTCACCCCCATTTCCTCAGAAACCTTTCTGGACCTATGCCAGAACAGTAGAGAAAATGGACTGCTGTCTGTAATCTGTGTGGAGTTCTGATGGGCTAGGGCTATTCCCACTTATACCCAAAACTATGAAGTGGACTCTAAGGTTCCAAGGCTGCATGGCTTATACAGTGAAGTCCTCTCGAAGTCCGACAGCCTCTGTAAGAGGTATCGCTGAAACTGTTGGTTATGGTGGAAAGAGCTCTACACAGGAAGATTCAAATTTCGTGGCTGCCAAAGTCCTCTTGTCTGGCAGATACTTTTCGCCCCTTCGCCCAGTCAATATTTCAACCTTCGGAATTAGTCTTTATTTGGAGCTCCTAGTCTCCCATCGGGGCAAAGGTATACATGAAAAAGTCCTCTCAAACTCAAACACCTTAGTTGTGAAGTCCCACTAAAGCTCCAGAGGTCTTGGAGGAGAAAAACTTCATATCTTCAAACTTTCAGGAGTACTTCTTTGTAGTCACTTCTAAGGCTCCCAGGACATCAGGGACAGCACTTAGTGGCCAGGACACGCTCCAACAGAGGCCACCAGCAAGGTTCAGTCCAAGCACAGTTGTAATTGGGCAACTGGTCACTCCAGGAAATAAAAGTCTCTTGTAGCTTTTGATATCCCGTTAGCCACACAGGAATTAACTTTAACTTGAACACTTGCTCTGCATTGTGATGACATTAATTATGTCATTTCAGATGTCATCAGAGATGTTATCAATGATATTATAGAACATGTCATGAGTGATGTAATATGTGAGGTCATAAGCAGTCAATGACAATTGTGCAAGTTATAGTTACTTCAGTTAACTATAGCTTGTGAATTTCAGACTTTAAAAAAATGTTTAATTATGTTTTAACTATAACATCACTTTAGCCTTTGATTTTTTTCGGTAACTTTCCAAGTTTTTTTTAATGTAAAGTATTAGCATGCCCAACCATAAAAATCACTTTAACCTTTTGTATATTCAGTGATTTTCTAGGATTTTTTCCAACGTGAAGTATGATTTTATTACCATACCCAACAATACCAACCCCACCCCCGCAGCGCATGGCAGTTCAGGCATTTTGGCTGTAATGTGTCTAAAGTTCCTATGGGAAATAGAATGGGGGAAACACGTTTTGGAACTACTCATGAACAGTGGTATAATGCTGAGGTATATTGGCGCCACTCAGGAGAATAACACATGTATCTATACTACTATTATAAAGAGAGAACACAAACCTTTTGGCAAGGTAAACTCTGGAACCACAGCGCCAATCCACACACCCAATACATTGTTGTAATCCTCAGGGTGTGCAGATGGACATAGGCTATAGAAAATTAAAAAAAACGTAAATTTAAAAATATAACTTAAAAAAAAATAGTGCCCTGAAAGTAGCGCCGGCTGCAACGCTACGCTGGCCGCGACATATCGCTGGCCGCTACGTACGTAATGACGAGAAGGAGCGGCGGTTAAGTGAGGAGCGCGGGGAGGAGCGGCAGCTCAGATGCGTCATGACGAGGAGGAGCGGCGGTGAAGTGAGGAGCGCGGGGAGGAGCGGCGGCTCAGGTAAGGCTCTGGGACACGGGAAATGTCGGGGCGGGAGGGAGCCGGTGCAGGAGGTTGGCCCTGAACAAATGCAGCTGAGGTAAGGCTCTTGCTCTGGGGGCAGCATTTCAGGCTTGCGTGCACTCCCGCCCCGGCCCCCGCCCGCCACGACATTGTCCGGGACCCAGACAATGTCGTGGCGGGCGGGGGCTGGGGCGGGAGTGCACGCAAGCCTGAAATGCTGTCCACAGCCCCCTTCTGCCCCAGGCAACGCTGGGGCGGGCTGCTAGTTTGTAGATAAAACCACTTATTTGGAAGGCGGTGCTGTAAAGTGAGGAGAACCACCAACCTCTCCAAAATAGCGGCCAAAGTCAACAAAATGCACAAAGAATTCCTCAGCACACGTCATAGGTGTATCAACAATTCGTTAAGTGCACGATGTAAGCACAAATTATAGACAAGTTATTTCAATTCTTGTTTTCTTTCTTCATTCTTTTGGTCTTGCTTCAGACAGCCAACACGTTTCGTCGCTTACAAAGAGAAATCGTCCCGTAACTTTCTCAAGGCTATGTCCTTTTTGATAAAGACCTTTCTTTTTCCAACCCACAAAGGGATTCAGTATCTTGCGTAACGTCAATAAGGCAGTCCAAACATCTGAGGGATCCTATTTTGTCCCCAAATCTTGATCTTGTGAGTTTGACGGTCTCGTCCAAAACTTTGCTCTCCGTGTAGCTCGTACAGCTACACATCTGGAAGTACTGTTTGATGATCAGCTCTGTTATTAGAAACAGATTAATCATATTACATCCTCCTGTTTTTTCCTTTGAAAAATTATGAAAAATATCTTTCCATTCATCCTACAAGAGTTGCAAAAAAACGTAATAGTTGCTCTGATCTTCTCTAGAGTAGACTATTGCAATGCCCCTTTCTTGAGTATTGACAAATGTTTACAACTAGTGGCAGTTACCTATCCTACCGGGCAGCAAAACGTTGGAATGCACTGCCTGCCCAAATCAGATTGCAATCTAATCGATCCTCCTTCGGGAAGCTGCTCAAAACTTGGCTTTTCTTTTTCTCTCCAAATAAAAATTAAAATATTTCCTTCTATCCTAGATGAAGTACGTGTCTCCTCCAGCGCCAAGACTCCTCAGCATTTGATGCTCTTTAGAAATGTTGTACTTACTTACTGAACATGCTCTCCAAAATTAAGTGCTAAAATGTAAAGGCCTAATTAGAGTTTATTGCCACTGCACAGCAAAACTGAAAGCAATATTTACTGCTTAACAGATTCCTAATAGCAATTACTATACACAGGGAAATAACTCTCCTAATAGTTATATAGTCTTTTTAATGTGAGTTTACCATACTACACAATCGTAACCTCTGTTATCCTAGTTTTCATGAAATATCTTTAGTTAAAACAAGCACATATAAACAAACACAATGGCAAAAACCATACACACAGATATGTGGAGTATACTATTTATTGCCACTGTTAAGGGAGAGTAGGGGCATCATGACTCACTTGACACTTCGCCTCTCAGGAGTAATTGCCCCTCCCTACAATGAACAATGATAATAATTAGCATATTACACCCTGGCATCTGCATGTATAAAATATATATGTATGTGCAAATGGCTGCTCTTAAGAAGAAATAATGAGCCTGTTTTGGGGGGACAACAAGGTGCCTAAATTCCTTGAAAATAAGTATACAAACAGATATAGACATAAAAGACATACTTCCACAATATTAGCTTGAGTGGGAATGTAAAAAGTTATATTTCTTATCGTATTATGCTTCTAATGTTTCTGGTTATATTAATGAGTCTATTCAGTAAAAGCGATCTGACTGAGATTCCATTTGCAAAGACAACCATACAATTATAGATATTAAAAAAATGCCAAATGAATCCCACGTAAATCGAATTATTTGTGAAGAGCCCTCAAGAGTGTCAAAAAATAATTAATAATCATTCAAATGACAATATGTGATGTGTCACAAGAATAACATTTACTAAGTGATATATGATGTGAACTATTCCACAACAGAAAAGTATTCAAGGGAAGCAGGAAGCAAAGCGACTGATCAGTCCCAGTCTTTAGAATCTGTATATATTTCTGTAATTTTTAAAAGTAACAGAGTGTGTCCATTTAAAATGGGTGATAATTTATAGCCTTAATAGATTATGCCCAAGTGAGCAACCCATTAATGTAGAGGACTTCACTGTGTGGATCAGTATATAAATCTTTATTGTTAGGAACAATCCTCATGGATTTCCTATGGTGTCTTATTATGATGGCATTTGATACCCAATTACATTTCTGAAACTTTTTAATATTATGTAATGGGGAAATCAGTTATACCTTAAGTTTATGTAAACAATGTATTGTGTATAAGAAGTATAATGATGTGTTATGAAGTGAAATCTGGGACCATTGACATTAATTCAATTTTAGTGGTTAAGAACCCAAAATATATATAACCTTTTGCTACCTTTTGTTCTCGTTTGATCCTCCGAAGGATCTTCCTCTGAGCTGGGAGGGACTAGAATATATGGAGGATGGACAATTATCCAATGAGGACCAGGAAATGGATAATTGCCACTATCTCTAAGCAACTATAATGCACATAACCCTATTAATACTCACACCACCGTCGTCTTAGTTTCATCATTTCTCTTCAGAACTGGCACTCGGTAAGATCTTCTACTGAACTTGAGTTTTTGGACAGAACTATAGGGACCTCGATATTCATCTGCCTTATATCCCAGTTTCATCAGACAGTAAACCATCTGGCACGCTACCGGAAAAACTGTTGTAGCGTGAAATCTGGGACCACTGACATTAATTTAATGTTAGTGCTTAAGAACCAAAAATGTATATAACCTCTTGCTACCTCCTGTTCTTGTTTGGTCCTCCGATGGATCTTGCTCTAAGCTGAAAGGGGCTCGAATATTCGGATGATGGACAATTATTTAATGAGGACCAGGAATGGGATGATTGCCACTTTCGAATTTACCCACAACTTTTAATCCCACATTTGAGAATTCCCTATACGTTAAATCCTATCAAATTGTACTCCACGAAAAGATGAGACTGAATCAGCAGAGTTTAAGATTTTTAGTTATTTCAACTCAGATTTTGATAAAACAATTTAGCATTTGATTTAATAATATGTCCAGTTCTAATATCAAGTTAGTATGAATTATTAATATGTCATAAACCTCTCAGGAAAGAGCCAAAAGATTGTATTTCCCTCCTCTGAGATGGATCAAGGATCAACCCATGGTATGAGTCAGTACAATATAGAGATCAGATAAACCTAATACAGACCTTTAGGAAGGCCACCAAAGTTTCCGAGTAACCAGTTCCAGTTCGTGAAGACTGCAACAATAAGTCACAGTAATTGTTTCATGAAACCCTTCATCTGAAAGGTTTACTTTGCACACCAGCCATTAGTAAGTGCATTAGCTTTTCATAGATTGACAAAATACTAAATGTCCAAATAAGCCGCCATCAGAATGTGTATTGTCGCAAAGTCGTAAATCGGCAATAACTGACTATCAGTTCCCAAAATCGAACATTTATAGTCCTCAGGTTTCTGTGTGACACCCTTTGGCCTCACCCTAAACGTCAGACCACTCAGTCCCATTGGTCAGAATCCATGAGATAAGGATGATGTAGCAGAGAAAAATAATACAATCCGGAAAAATCAAGTAAACCATTACGTCGTTTCCTTTAGTCAAATGAGCTTGAATTGAACTAACGAAGGGATTATTTCAGCAAAAGGAAATATTAGCATTTGCTCAATGCCTTCTCGGGCAGCTGTTCTAAAATGTTGCAATTTTCTTGCAACTGTATTGAAGCTGAACAGAGCATCTCAAAGGAAACTTATCAAGTTGGAGTGTATGTGGCAACACTGCAGTTCTTTACCACAGACTTCAGAATAGTCCGTTTGCGTTGACCTAATAACAAGAGAATGAGGCCTACCTGGCACACATCAAATACATCGAGAGATTGTTGTTATAGGTCTCATATTAAAATATAACCTAACATTGGTGATTTTGTATATGAACGCACTAATAAACATTTTAATTAACCTGTAATTAATTCAATAGGTATAGGGTACCCATAAACATTTTGGGGGATAACTATCAACATTGCACATATATAACATGCACATATAAGTCATTTATGCAAAATGTTATTCGAAACAGACATAAATGTATAAAACAGGACTTTTTACAAACATTTCCTAACACTAATTTGTAACACCTGCTTTCTTTTGTCATTTTCGGTGCACACGTTTAACACGAGTCAATGTTTTCCTACTTTTTCATATGTTAATTTTATCTAATACACAACATCTCTTAGTTTATTGATAGTAGGTAAATAAATAATGAAATCAAACTATTAATACTTGTTATTGATCACATGTATTGAAGTAGTTAAAACATAAACCAGTTCAGTTTCAAAAGTGTAGGACCTTTGAACACATTAGTAATCATTTTTGTAATGCTATCAAAATCATCGCTTCTGTCATCGATTTTACCAAGTGTAATCTTTGCTTTTTCAGATGTAAAATGTAAAAGGCTGATTTCATAAGGTTCTGAATTGTTCTGTCAATGAATGGTTTGCTCTGGATATCTGATATTCAATTGGTTCTGCTAGAAATTCTAATTAAGAATATAGATGTGTGAAGAAACTTCCTGTGAGTAGATTGATCAATGGACTTCGGTCATTTCTTTGGGGCCCTACTGTGTAGCTGAACATCTGTATTTAATACATTTTTCTGACCGTTCTAATATTTTGTGAATAGAAGACATTATTCAAGAGTGTAAGCCCATCTCTAGCACCACATTTTGGTATAAATATGTACATTTCTCAAGCTCATATAGTTTTTTTCACAACTCTTGCTGCAATACCATCTTATTTTATAGTGAGTGGGAGGCCGGAAACATAAGGCAATTCCTGCCCACGATAACGCCAAAAAAGGCCAAAGGAGGTGGAAATGAACTCATTACAATAAAGTGAATGACTTTTAGTGCCTCTGTGTTTTCATAAAGTGTAACAGAACTCCTGTACAATTTTTTTTATGTTCGAAAAGTCTGCAATTAACGAAAGAAATTGTGTTTGCAACTTTAAGGCACCTTTTTACAATGTATTAAAACCTTTTAGACTCATAAAAGTGATTCCTACCCATAAAGCGACTTTGAGGATCTATTATGAACTGCAAATAAGAAGAGTTGTGAAAGGGGCGTGCCCCTCCTGTTTGGGACTCTCGTTGGAACGTATCAGTGATTTGTGACTGTGACTGCAGCTGCAGTCACAACCCAATGCTCGACCCCTTAGTTCTTGTGGCAGCTGAATCTCAGAGGGAAGTGTTCTGGCCTGACCTTTTGGGGGCCACCAGAGGCCTAGGTGATTACTGCCCTTGCGCGGGGGCTGGCAGCGCCGCAGCAGTAAGGACACACCGACACAGTATCACTGTCGGAAGTGACGTGCTCGAGCGCGCGCCTTCCTTTTATTGTACGCCGCAGGCCACGCCTGGCCTGCGGATGTATGGGTGCGTGTACGTGAGGAAAACTAGACCGCTAATAGACACTACATCCCTCCCCAACTTGCAATTGTTTTTTTTTTTTCAAACAGATAACAGATTCAGTCTTACAACATGTTATATGAGAACGCCTGGGTACTTGCGTGTCCCTTGGTGTTGGGCTCAGGGCACCAGCCGGCAGGCGTAGTCTTTCAGCATCTGGCTCGGTGGGGGGTTAGGCCTCAGATTGTATTTTCGGGCGTTGCCCCTACCACCTTCACTAGTCTGGTAAGTGTCTCTGGTTGCAGCCGCCGGTGTTTGGGGCGCTGCCGCGGAGTCACGTTCTTCCGCTTGACATTCTGGGACATTGACGTTTTCATCGCTGGTTGTCGCCATTCCGTTGGGTCGGATTTCCTCTCCTGCAGCTTCCGGTCGCTGACTGGACTCCTGTGGGAGCGCCTTGAACCACGAGGTGTTCCGTGATACTTCCTCTTCTCCTCTTTTGGCTGTGACCATGGTGCCTTTGGTAGATGTGACGGTCCACGGGCCTGGTTCGTATCGGGTTTGGAACTTCCCACCGGGACGTCTGTTACGAATGATCACTCGGGTCCCCGGGCTGAGGCTCCTCGGCTGGGCCCTCCTGTACATGCTGGCACGTTGGTTCTCATGTCGCCTCCGTGACTGAGCCTCTTCCGTGTCGGCCGGGGGTGGCGCCCATCCTGGCGCAGTTGGGAGGAGATCTCTCCGTGGTCCTTGGAACATCAGAGTCCATGGGCTCCTTTGTGTGGCGCAGTGGGGTGTGCCCCTGTACTCCCTTAGGAACTCGTGTAGTCTTTGCTCAGGATCAGCTGGTTCCACCAGAGCGATTCGGAATACTTTATTGAGGGTCCGCATAAATCTCTCCATGTCTCCGTTTGCTTGTGGCCACTGAGGTGTGATGCGGCGGTGTCGAATTCCCCTGGTCGTAAGGAACGTGGCGAATTCTGCCCCTTGGAACGGCGGTCCATTGTCGCTTCGGATTTCCGACGGGTAACCGAACATGGAGAAGATCTTTTCTAGCGCCGGTCCCACATGAGCAAATGCTGTGGAGTTAACTCTCTCCACTACTGGATACTTAGAGTAGGAGTCAATTGCTACCAGTGTATGTCCTTCTCCCGGAAAACTTCCAAAGTCTATACTAATTTTGGTCCAAGGGGAGGTACAGGCCTCTTCTGTGATTATTGGCACGGGTCTCTCCAGGTCACTTGTCAGCTGACAGGCCATGCACCCTCGTACGTATTCTTCCACCCTGGTCTCTAAATCTGGAAACCATACCTTTTCCCTCATGCGTGCCTTCATTTTCGTCGAGCCTTGATGTCCTCCGTGGGCCAATTGTATCGCCCGGTGTCTCAGGCTGTGGGGTATGACCAGTCGTGAGCCCCTCAGTAGCACTCCGTCATCCGTGGCACTCAGCTCGTGCCGGATCCGCCAGAATCTTGTGAGTGATTCCTTGTCCTTCGCGACCCAGGACGTGGGCGGGCGCAGGTACTCTGTCCACGATCCATCTTGTACTGCCTGAATCGTTCTCCGATACACATTGTCGTCTGCCGCGGCTTCTTTTATTTCATCTATGGTCATGCTGTTCGGGCATGACGCGAGGGCTACCCACTGGGCATACTCCTCACGGTCGTCCTCCATTGATTCATGTTCTTGTGGAGAGGGGTGGCATGACAGATAGTCCGCGGGATTCTTGGCTCCCCGGCGGTAGGTGACTTCCATCTCGTAGGATTGTAGTTGTATCACCCATCGTTCAATGCGAGGTGGGGGGTGTGGAGCGGTTCCTTTGAAAAGGGACACTAGTGGTTGGTGGTCTGTGACCATTACGAACGGGTGGCCTTGTAAGTAGAGGTGGAAATGGCCGCAGGCCCACTTGATAGCGAGAGCCTCCCTCTCGATTTGGGCATATCTCGTCTCCGTCGGGGTTAGAGCCTTGCTGGCAAACGCTAGCGCCGTCCACTGGCCGAGCTCATGTTCTTGGGTCAGGACCGCGCCGAGCCCCACCGGGCTAGCGTCCTCAATCACCTCCGTACGCTTCTTGGGGTCGAAGTAGGACAGCGTGGCTTTCTCCAAAAGCGCGTCTTTGATCCCCCGAAATGCCTCTTCTTCCTTCGGGCCCCACTGCCACGGGACATCCGTCTTTGTTAGCGCTCGTAGCGGTTCACTCCTGGTGGCCAAACCCGGTATGAATCGGCCACAGTATGTAGCCATACCAAGGAAGCTTCTCACCTCCGTCGGGGACTTTGGCGCGAAGGCGTCTTGGATGGCCTTGGATTTCTTTGGATCAATCTGAATGCCCTCCTGATTGAACACATAGCCAAAGAATTCTATCGAGGGCTGAAAGAATTGGCATTTTTCTTTGTGGAGTGTTGCTCCATGGATGCTGAGTCTTTTTAGGACGTCTCTCAGGTGCTTGTGGTGTTCTGATGCTGTGGCAGAATGTATCAGGATGTCATCGCTGACGTTGATGACCCCCGGTAATCCTGAGAGGAGTTCACGGATGGTGTTTTGAAACACCTCCGCCGCTGACGAAATGCCAAAGTTTAGCCGTTTATAACGCCGGAGCCCCAGGTGGGTGCTAAAGGTGGTAATGAAGCGACTTTCCTCCGCTAGGGGTAGTTGATGGTATCCGGCGTTTAGATCTATCTTCGAGAACCACTTCGACCCGTTTAGGTCGGCGACGAGGTCATCCATGGTTGGAGTCAGATGTCTCTCTCTCCGGATGGCGGCGTTTGGTAGCTGCATGTTGATGCACAGACGGATGGCGCCTGGTTGCTTAGGTTTTTCTACAATCACCATGGGTGACACCCATGGGGTGGGCCCCGCGACTTTCTCGATGACCCCTAGAGTTTCTAGTTTCTCCAGTTCTTTTTCCACCAGTGGGCGTAGATGGAAGGGTACTCGGCGGTGCCGCAAGGCGGTGGGAGTGACTGACTTATCTATGTGCAGTTTGATAGGCTCGCATTTGATGCAGCCTAGGCCCTTGAATAATTCGGGAAATCGCGCCAAAAGTTCATCCACCTGGTGTGATCTTATCCGGTTAGCGAAAGCGATGAGTTTCAAGTCCTCTGCTGTGTGACTGCTGATCAAGGTACCGGCTTCACGGTTGATGATGTGGATTGTTACCATTACCTGTGCCTCATCGGCCTGAATTGGTATTGTTATTTTCCCCTTTAAGGGTAGGGGAGTGTCCGCTCCATAAGCGAAGATCCTGGTCTTGGATGGCATTATTTCGGGCCGTGGGCGTAGTCTGTTGAATTGTTGCAAACCCATTACATTTACAGTGGCGCCAGTGTCAATGATGGCTTTAACTTCATTTCCCGCCATTTGTACCATGCACGTGGGCTGTGGCCGTCGTCGCTGTTTGAGCTCTCGTGCGAACGACACGATGTACGCCTCCTCATCCTCCGACTCTGAGTCATCGTACACCATGGGTAGGTGTTTCTCTGCCCTGGCTGGTGTTGTTTCGTCCAGCGACAGTTGACGGACGGCTTTTGTGGGCGCCCGTGGCCTCCGGAACGGTTTTGACGTGTTTCTTTTGCGGCACACTGAGGCAAAATGGTTTGTTATCCCGCAGTTCGCGCAGGTCTTTCCTTGAGCCGGGCAGTCTTTGGCCCCGTGAGGTTCATGTCCACAATACCCACATCGCGTCCGCGGTGGGTCTCTCCGGTATTCCCTTTGCGGTGGTCCCCGTGGTTGGGGTCGTACAGCATCTGCCCGCTCCACTTTGATGGCTTCTGCTTTGACCTGTGGTTGGTGTAGTGCCTGTTCCATGGCAGAAGCCCTGATACTCGAGAGTTCATGAGATCTAGCAAGGATTAAGAGGTCTTCTAGCGGTATGCCTGGCTTGCGTAGGATGGCCCCTCTCGGCGTTTTGTCCCGGCATCCCTGGATGATCTGCCGTCTTATGGCCTTTGGTTGGTCTTCATCGGTGGAGCTGGCCAGCTCCCTGACAACGGCATGGAATTGGTCCATCGTCTCGCCTTCCCTTTGACGCGCTTGACCCAGTTTGAAGACCTCAAAGTCTACGTTCAGTTGGGGGTCAAAATGGCCGTTCAGAGCGGCGACCGCTGCGTCATAGTCATCTCCTGTATTGGGCAAGTGCTTGAACAGCCTGAAAATCTCATCGCCCGCGTAGTGTAGTAGAAGCGACTGCTTCACCGCTTTATCTGTTTCCCTCGTGACGATAAAATAGTTTTCCAACCTTTCTAGCCATATTTTCCATCTAAGGGAAGCCGTAGACGGGTCTGCCGCCTCGCTGAATGGTGGTAGCACCCCTGACGCGGCATGCTGGAATGGGATGTTGATAACTGGCACTGGTGCGTCTTCCTCCGTCATGGTGGTGGTACCACAGGGTGTCAGCAATGGGTCTCTTTTCCCTCCCTGTGCAGGCTCTGCGACGTCGCGTAGCTCACCTCAGCGTCGTCGCGGTGATTGTAGGCCTCGGGCGCCTCGTGATGAGCAGGCTGCAGGGCGCGTTCCTCCCCAGGTGATGATGAGCTGGAAGACGCACACGGGTGTGGCACGCTGGTCCCAAAGCTACACAGCCGCTGGCCACAGTGGGGTTACTCAGGAGAGTGGTTGGCACGTCCTCCGCTGAAGTCCTCTGCTCCCAGGCACTGAGGAAGTCCCTCCCTGGCAGTCTGTGGCCTCTCATGCACAATGCGTGGGAAAAACAGGGTGCCGGGCCGATCCGCGGCTCACGCGCAATGCGTGAGAGGTGGCAGGCAGTCGCAGAAGGCGGGCCGGCTCCGCACCCGGCAACGCCGCTGGATTCCCCTCGATGCAGGGGGTCCTCCTACCCAGGTAGCCTCCTCACAGTGCTCCAGGGGGGTGAAAGGGCCCGAAGCCAAGGCCCAGACAGGTGGACAGGCCCCAGCGTGGCCAAATGCAGAAGGCCGCAGAAGCGCGGTAGGCACCGCGGGATGGAGCGGATCTGCTCCGAGGTGGCACGGGTGTGCGAGCGAGGGTTGGGCCCCCTCCGCTCGTCGCCAGTGTTCTGCCCTGACCTTTTGGGGGCCTCCAGAGGCCTAGGTGATTACTGCCCTTGCGCGGGGGCTGGCAGCGCCGCAGCAGTAAGGACACACCGACACAGTATCACTGTCGGAAGTGACGTGCTTGAGCGCGCGCCTTCCTTTTATTGTACACCGCAGGCCACGCCTGGCCTGCGGATGTATGGGTGCATGTACGTGAGGAAAACTAGACCGCTAATAGACACTACAGGAAGCTGCCCATTTTAGAATCGTGTCGGTGGCGCTGAAACACTGCTCGCTTCACCCGTTCTATTCCCAAATGGGAAATATTTTTTTAAAGAAGCCCTTTTTCCTTTATTTGTTAGGGGCTCATTTTAAAAATAAAGTCTTACCTGCTTGGGAATGCAGGTACAGGGATTGATGTTTGCTATCCCTTGCAAGCGTTATCCTTGCATTAACAGCCATTCGCAGGGGGGGTTACAAATTGCGAGTGTTCTAATTAATATTTGTTTGCTCGTTTGTTCCTCCTCATGAATGGGCTTATTACAATGTAACCTATTGCTATATGTAAGTCACATCACAAAATTACAGGCAAGTTGAAAAACGCTGGTGCTCAGTTGACGCCCAGTATTTCCGACCTGCTTATTTGTATTCCTGGCCCATCATTCTGACTTCAGCTCTGTTCAGTTTCATGTAGATAACTTTGGTAATTGTTCTGTTGATTTTTTTTTTTATTAGATAAAAAGATAAAAACAGACGAGTTCATGAACAATAAGAAGGCGCATGAAGTTCTGGTGATGTCGCAGTTGATAGACAGTATTGCAAACTATTGTGGTATAAAACAGGTAAGCTTGAATCTAGCTATTAATACACTTTATAATGAAAAAGGGTTATGTGTAGCCCTGCAAACCAGCTTAGGAATGCATTATTTAGATATTTTTACAAAGTAATGTATATAATTGTTACTTATATAGTCTAATTATATATTATTACAAAGAAAAACATACATCCACCTGTTTTTCTTGATGAATTGTGATTTTTTTTATTTAGTTTTTTACCTGCAGTTTCAAATTAACAAGAGCTTTTTAGCTGCTGATTAAATTAGAAGTAGCTTGCCCTTTTGATACGCACCTTAAAACCGTGATCCAGTAAATTTGCTTAGCCCAGATCTACCACCATTTTGTTGGTTAGCTGTTTAATCAAAGGGGCTTGTTATTATGCTGTTTGTTATAAATAGAAATACTGGGAGCTACTTACTATAAAGCAGGAGAGTCAGATGAGCCAACCGTTAAATCAGGAACTCTTGACTACATTACAAAGGAACTGACTTTTAAGCAAAGATGTAGAGGCAATGTAGCTCAACCAATTAGTGACTAGTAAGAGTTTCTTCCACCCAGCACTGGAACTGTTACACAATCAGAGAAGTATGCACATGAGCCGTTTAAACCCACTCTCCGTGGGGAAACAACAGAAATATTTAGCCACTTTGAGGAAAATATGATTGACATTTTATTTTTAACTAAAATAAGGGTAGTGGACAAATCTGTTCCGGGAATCTTAGCCGCACTGCCCCCTCAATACATAGGGCCCGATTGTGATATAAGTTGTCGGACCGCTGTCTTCTGTTGCAGCTGTCAGGAGTCCTCCTGACAAGCAGTCGGTGGTCTCATCACCCAAATATGATATGACCAGGGTGGTGGCGGTTGGAAAGTGCTCTTTTACACTGCGGCTTGTGCTGTGGCCCAGGAAAAGGGCTTTAGCACAAGCCACAGTGTACAAGACCACATCCATGCAGTGTGTGCCATGCACCATGGCAAAAAGTGCATGGATGTGTGTTGGGGCACTACATGTGCCCCCAGAGCCACTTTGCAGTGGCCCACGAGGAACCAGGGTCCTGTTTGGATGTCCACGAAAAGGCTGTTGGAAAGACACGTCGTAATCCCGACAGTGGTGCCTGCCTCAACACCTCCGCCCATCAAAGGATACGATTCCGACCTCCGTCTAACGGGATCATAGATCCTGTCGGAGGCAGCTGTCTTCCCTCTATAGTTTTGGTCCAACAGCCCGCATCATAATGCGGAGATCGGACCCAAGGGCTGTCTGTCAGTGGGATTGCCAGTAACGGACTGTCGGTGGCAGTCCCACCGGCATCATAATCAGCCCCATAACTTCCATAAAAAAATAGGGCTAGTGATAACAAGCATTTTCAATGCAATAGGTCTCGCATTTGTGAGCTTTTAAGCTATTGGCATTGAAACTGACAATGGCTTTTATTTATGTTTTTTTAAAAGGAACACATATATAAAAGGCATTCTTGTTTTTAATGCCTAGAGCTCAAACTCTCGCAAATCCGAGACCACTATAATGGTGGCCATGCCCCTTTTTTTAGATGCTGCTTGCATATTCAGGATAGTTTGAGCAGCATCTAAACAAAGGGGCGTGGCCACCAGGGGGTGGAGCCAGCATTGTGTGGGGAAAACCCAGCCTCATTCAGGACCCTCAAACCAGACGGTCAATCCACAAGCAGACCCAGGCTCACTCCTCCCCTCACATCAGCATGCTAAACACTCCATTCACCACCGGGGCAGACCCTCCCAGACTCTTGGAGCCAGGCTCACCAACCAGCCTCAGCCAATCACACGCCAGACACAAATTACACAAATATGCCAACTTCTAGAAGTGGCACTTCTACACTAGACACACTCATGCCGCATATATCATTACGCAGCATTCAATCTCACCAGTTCGCACATACCAAACTCGACCCTGCACTCCCCGCACATCAGGAACTACCATGGGCATACATATTCCCCATGCATTCCTATGGGAGGGCAGGTCACTCACCACACATACACAGAGAGCTCAGACACTTTATACTGTACCACAGTGAAAAAGTGCGCAGAGGCCTAAAATCACCACCACCAGGTTCCAGAAACAGGCTAGGAAAAAGCAAAAAGTCTCGGGGTGAACCTGCCTAAAGGGCCGGGTCCAACAAGGACCAACTATGCTCAATTGTTCGTGGTCCGTGATTTTAACTTACTCGTATGATGATCCTTCAGTCAACTCAAAAGATATGGAGTATGTTGAGCTTATGACATCTTTTTCATTGACGCAACACATTCAGTGTCCTTCTAAAAATAAGGACGAATATCAAAATACAGCTAAAGTTAAAATCATACATTGGTGGTGATGATGATGTCTGAGTTAAAAATGTAGGCCTGTTTTTAGCAGCACCACTGCAGATACTTATGCATTGGAATTTACAAATTGGATTCACAATGCTAGCAACATTAATACCCCTGAGTTGTCATAGAATAAGGATTTGCTCAAAACATGCAGTCAGTTCAACACTGAGCTACAGGCAGGACACTAAGCTACATCTTCACCAATTAGAAAGTCATTGTCATAAGGACTATAGCATTGAAAAAGAGCAATATTCAAAGAGAGAATGATAGAGTATGAAAAGCTACTCTTAAAAATGTAATCTAACTTTTTTAGTAGCAGAATAACGGAAGCTTACAATAAAGGAGACCTTTACAATGTTGAAAGAACTCTCCTAAAAGAGGATCTGAAACCATCCCAATAAATGTTTTATTATTTGAATACTTACTATATGGAAAAAGATTAGGTTAATTAAAGAAAGTATAAATGATACACCTACCTAGACTGTTGTGGATGACAGTAATACTCATATTTGTTCCTCTTTTAGTCCCTTAAAAGATAGTAGATAAGTATGGTTAAGTCCAGCCAAAATGAATAACTCGAAGAACCACAGGCCCCTCTTGGCCAAACAAAGGCTACACCTGATCTCCCAGATCCAAATCTTTTTTTTTCTAACATCTGAATTGCAACCTGGTTCACACCCAGGGGCTTAACGTTCCACCCGTGTCACGCCCAGCGGTACAAGTGATTAATACCTCTCAAAACTTTCAGATACCAGCAGTTTTTAAGAAACTTGTACTGAGAAAACCCTTTTGGACTAAAAAATAAGATTGAGGTGCTGGCTCTATATCACACCCCAGGTCCATGCGTACCATCTGTTTCACACCCAGTGGTCCAAGCGGTGAGGCCTCAAACCTGTATCACATCCAGTGGACAAGCGTACCATTTGTGCCATGCCCAGTTATCCAATAGACAATCAATTTCACCCTTCCTAGCATGCTGACTATTGAAGAAAGGTGACCTCCGTGGGAATGCCTCCGAGGCAACCCTGCCAATTTTTAAGTACAGACACATAAAATAGGTAACATGTCAGATTTCTGTCAGTAGCAGGGCACTCAGGTGAAATTTTTGTGCTTCTTCCTAGTTTGCCATACGCCAAATGCTGGGACTAAAGACCAGATGTGGTCCCTTACCCTCTGATGGCAGCTTCAGGGCGCATATTAAGTAGAGTTTCCAAATAATTGCGGTGTCTGCTCACCTTCCTTGATGCACAAGTGTGAATCCGTCCGGGCGGGGTCACTTTCCTTCAGCTGCAGTCCGGTCTGAGGTACCAATCTCTCCTGGCTGGCTCACCAAAATGTTGCTCGAATAGGAATTTACCTTGACAAACAAAAGAGGCGTTTGGCGAAACAGGAACAGTTTGTTCAATAAAACACTTCAACCGGTAGCACAGTTACAGAAATGGGTCTAAGGACTGTATCTAAGTACAATCAATCTGAACAGGGTTTTATACGTTTCTTTGGGTATCTTAAAGTGCTTCCAGCGATCATTGTTTGGTAAAAGAATGTGGGCCTTGCCTGTGGAGTCATAAATAAGTCCCCTCATAGCAAATGCAGGTGGGCCTTAACCTTGCTTGAGCACAATATGAGCAGTGGGTAACATGTCCAGACGTCCGCCATCTGGGACGCATGAACACTCTGTGTACTGTGTGTGCTGTGTCCTTATTGGCTACGTGTTCCAATCTTCATGTGGAATCTGAATTTATGGTGTTTTGGACGTTTGCCCACTTCTCTGGCCATTTGTGCTTACTTGGGGCCAATTATCCTGGACCAATGTGGTGTCGCTGTGCTCATCTGGGGAATGGACCAGAGTTTCCAGTTTGCACATTTGTCTGCCGGCTACATGCCACCCCGCCTGTGGCATGTCAATCAGTAATCTCACTTAGGTCGCAGAGCCTACCTGACAATTCATTTCTGAATCGGGGCTGATGGAGAGTTCATGACGGGTAAATTTGATAATAGTGATGTAATGTCTTTCTTATGTGCGAATGTATCATTATAAGCACTGACATCGATTCAACCAATATTAACAGAAGTGCTTTCAGTTACAAACATGACCAATTTGTTTTGCTGTTAGTTGGTTTGGGAAGGCTTCCAGTTGTGTGTGACTGCTAGTTTGTGAGTAATGTAAGAGTGCTATTGGTATGTCAAGCCGTTAGACTGTGAGGAGTTTGCCAGTACTTCCGGTTGGTTGAGGCTTGTAGTATGAGGGGTGCCATAGTGCTGCCAGTATTTTTAGGCTTCTACTCCATTTCTAGTGTGAGAGTGCTTCCAGTAGTCTATGGCTGCAATTCTGTGAGGGGTATCAGCATGCTGTCTGTAGTGTCTTACTGCTAGTTTGTTAGGGGTGTGAGTTTGATCAGTAGTGTGAGACTCTTAATCTGGGTTGTAAGAGAGGCTTCTAATAGTGTGAGACTGCTAGACTGTGGAGGAGTGGGAAAGTGTTTTCTGTGGAGTGAGACTGTAGTTTTGTGAGGGTTTTGAGTGCTTGCAATATCCTGAGTCTGCTATTTTTTGGGGTGTGTGAGTGCCATCTATGGAGTGATTTAGTCTGTGAGGGATGTTAGTCATTGTTAATGCGTCATGCTAGTGTTTGAGGTGTTAGACGTCTGCCATTACTGTGAAACTGCTACTCTGTTAGTGGAGTGAATGCTGTCTCTTGCGTGAGATAGCCAGTGCTAGAGTGCCCGTGGCAGCTTAAGACTGTTGCTCTGAGGGTTGTGAGAGTGCAGGCAGTATTCATGTCTGTGAGTGATGTGAGTGGTTTCAGCAATGTGTAATGGCTAGCATGTGAGAGTGCTGTCAGTATTTATCCTTTGTGAGAAGTGTGAAATCTATGTTGCTAGTAATAATACAAAGGCTATTTTTATATATAACCTTGTGTGGAGTTTCCTTTGTGGTGGTGGGCCTTGGGTGTTGTTGCTGGGTGCGAGCTCAAACGTTTTACACATCGCCTCCGGGATAAGCCTGTCTGCTTGTGCCAAGCTACCAAGGGGGTGAGCAGGGGTTATCTTAGCGTGTGACTTCCTTGCCTTGACTAGAGTGGTGGTGTCTGCCTGGCTTTGGCGCAAGCCTTAGCCAACCAGAAATCCCATATCTAACAGAGAACAAAGACTTAGTGGGGTGTAAGGATCTGTGCAAAAACCCCTACATGGTGTGTTACTTCTTGATGTCAAGATGAACCTCTGTCCGTGTAACTAGAGGGAAAGGACTTTGAAACTTTCATCCATCTTGCTGAAGCAACTACCCAAGGGCCTGATTTGAGCTTGCCACCTGCTGAAGTCTCAGGGACATTAGACTTCACCCATCAGCCGTCTGGATTCCTATTTGAGGGGGATTCTACTCGCCGGCGAGGCCTCTGTTGAGAGTTCCAGAGCCTCGGGTTCTACTGTGGGGAAGGGCGACTGAAAGTCTTCGTTGTCACTATTGTTGGCCGCTGCAGCTGAGGAGCTGAGCTGCTGAGTGCCTGCATTTGCCGTCCTACTAGAATCATCGTTATCGCTTTTGTGGGCCGCTATAGCTGAGGAACTGTGCCGCTGAGTGCCAGCATTTCCCATCCTACGAGAATCATCACTGTTGCTAATGTGGGCAGCTGCAGCTGAGGAGCTGTGCAGCTGAGTGCCCACACTAGTCACCACTTCAAGGATCTTGTTACCACCTACGTTTGCCGCTGGGTGCCCTCCTTTAAGCCCTGTCCCAGGATTATTGGGAGTGCACGCCGCAGACCGCTACAGCTAGGAGCTTTGGCCTCTGCAAGTCCGCATCACAGTGGCTTTCGTGTGAGGCTGTGTGCCGTGCCCCTTTAAATCTCAGGTCCATTGTGCAGCACCGGGTCGCGTGGACCCCAACCTCAAACTAAGTCCGTTCCACACCCTTTTTGAGTGCCTTTATTGCTTTGAAGTGCATCTGTAATTTTGTGCATTGTGGCTCCTTGAGTGCTTTTAGCCTCGTGTTAAATCTATATAAAGATAACTATTTTTCTCTAACTACTTGTGGTGTCCGTTTGTAGCGTCTCTCCTGAGTTATTGTTTATGGTAATAAATGCTTCACACACTGCCTCTGAGATAGGCCTGCCTGCTTGTGCTACGTTACCACAGGGTTGAGCAGGGGTTATCAAAGGGTGTAGCCCCTTTACTCTGACTTAGGAAGAAGGATCCCTATTTGGACCTCGGCGCCAGCCACTGCCAACTAGATATCCCCATTTCTAACATGGAAGAATTCCCACACATCGCCATCGTGCCGCTGAAGAAACAGACGCAGTGCCTGCCTGGGGCTGGAGAAATTGCTGCACACTTAGTCTCATGCACTGATCTCCGAAGTCCAAGATCACTGCACCGATTCCGATGCAGGCCCCTCTGCGCGACTGCAAAAACCAATGCACCGGGCTGGAGAGATGAACGCAGTGCCATTGCAGCTGCCACATCGAGAACCTATGCATCCCGAATCGCCATGCATCGCACTGGGGCGCCAAGTCTATAGCAACACCGCGGTCGCAGTGAGAAACAAACACATCACCTCCCTGCACAGTATGAAACAGAAACATCACCTCCTCTTCAGTAAGGAGCTGATGCACCACATCCCCTGGAGCAAGGAACCAAAGCATCATCTTCCCTGTAAGTAAGGTACCGGCGCATCACCTTCCCTGTGGCTGTTTTTGCTTATGATTTTGGCGCATCCAAGATACTTTGTGTTGAAATTGTTGCATCTATAGTTTGCTATGGACAGAACTGTTTTTACCTTTTAAAAGTCATATCTTGATAACTGTATGTTTTTTTGTTGTTGTTTTGATCTTATTTAGTTTAGATAAAGATTACTTATTTTTCTAAAATGGTGTGATGTCCATTTGTATTGTTTCCACTGAATTACTGTACATGTGCACGAATGCTTTACACACTGCCTCTGAGATAATCCTATCTGCTCGCGCCAAGCTTTCAAGGGAGTGAGCAGGAGTTGTCTATGGGCGTAACTCCCTTACCCTGACTAGGAGCAGGGGTCCCTAGTTGGACAAAGGTACCTACCTCTGCCAACTAGAGAGAATTGGTAACAGAAGAGTGAATTTCACTCACACATACAAGAGACAGTGAGACAGAGGTAGTGCTACCTTACTAATACAGTGATCGCATACAGCACATGTAATCAAATGGTATGCTCCCTTCCAGAGTTAAAGCTTCCCCTTATAAACAAGTACAGTAAAGGCAGCAGCAGTGCAAGGTTCCCTAATACACAGATGTTAGACCTGGCACCTTGGCGTGAGTCTCCCTTCCACTTTTTGCTGATGTGCCTCCGATGTTTTGCTGGTTTTCCGATACTCAGGGCACTGCGCCACGGCTGACCCGTGCCGCAGTGCAAGTGCTCCCTACTGTAAATTGTACATGCGATTGGTATCCATGATTGGTTCTTTGGATTTACTGTTAGTCCCTAGTAAAGTGCACTAGAGAGTGCCGGGGCTTGTAGATGCCAATACTGCTGGTGGGCCTGCAGCGCTGGTTGCGCCACCCACCGAAGCAGCCGTAAAGATGTGTCTGGGAACTGCGACCGCAGAACCCGCGTGCGGTCTCGTACTGTCACGCTAGCTGGGCAAGTGCCCCCACTTGCCAGCACCGACCCTTTCCTTGACTACATATTAGTCACCCCTATGGTAGGCCTGCGGGAAGGGTGCGTTGTAGGTGTAAGGTAGGACAAGCCCTGATGTGCGTGGCATGTCCTAGTAGTGACTTACAACCAAGACCGTATTTCACTATTGAAGGCTACCTGCTCCATTAGGCCAGACTGAGCTGCGAGAATTATTACACCCTATAATCCCCGCAGGCTCAAGGAGCATGGTAGCGAGTCATGTTTAGTATGCCTGAACTCAGGATGATAAAATATTTCTTGTAGTCAAGTTTATTTTAGTATCCTGGGTTTGCAAATGCTACTTTTAGAAAGTTAGCGTTTGCTTGCTTAACCATTTCAGCCCGCCTCTGCTGGTATGTGTATCTGACTGTCTAGGATGTGTGAGTGACAGGGCTGGAGGGATGACAGGTGGTGAATGCGCAGATTACACCTTAGTGGGAGGTAGGAGTGCCTCTTGACTCGAACTGTAGCTGTGCTCGACCACCACAATGCTGGCTCCACCCTCCTGGGGAGCGGCGGATGACACTGCCGACGCCTGGCCCAGGAAGGGCGAAGCCCCCATCAACAAGGTACTCTGGCCACCCCTGTCCGCACAATGCTGGCTCCACCTCCTGTGGGGCGTCTGATGCGCCTGCCCCTCACACTGAAAGCAGAAGCCGGAGTACACCCACCGGGGTACTCAAGGACTGAGAGTGGCTATGCAAAGGCCCCCCTGGCCTGCGAGAACAAAAGAATTGGCCTATAAGAGAAGGAGCCCTGCTCCTTGAAAATTAGATCCGGTTTGGGCCACAGAAGGACTCTGCCCTACGAGAAGGACCGTGAGAGACAAGGAAGGGTGCTGACTCTTGCCTGTGTCTGGTGCCTTGCTGCTGAAGGAGAGGAAGAAGAAAAGACTACGAGAAGACTTTTGCTTTACTTTGTGCCAAACTCTGCTAAAGAGATCTCCAAGGGCTTGCAACTGAACTTGCCCCCTGACCAGCGTCCCAGGACCAGTGGACGCTACCCCCTTGGAAGAAAGCGACTGCGGGTGCTGACCATCGCCGCAGCACCGACGGAGGAATCTCCTCCAAGGCAACGACATCCACCTGACCACCGTGACCGGGGCCCAAAGCAACAGCGAGAGCAAAGTAAGGACCAGCCGCCGCTGGCCCGAACACCGTGACCGCAACTGCACCGGGAGCCCGAGAGCAAAGCGAAGGAGGACCCGTCCGGTCCGAGCTCTCGAGGTGACTGCATAACGAGCAGCCACTCACCTGCAAAGACGGACAGTTGCCCTGTGAGAATCCGCAAGGTCGGTAGCCTGCCCGACAGCCCAGCTGTGAGCCCACAGCTGCACCGGCACTTGCCTGGGTACGTCCTGCCGCCACAGAACACCGCTGCCCCGGATGACCAGTGACCTGCTCGGCTGAAGAGCCGCAACGATCAGCGACCCCGGGAAGGCAACGCGACGTGGGACAGATCCCCTGGAAGCCGCCGGCTCCACAAGAACTTTGGTTAACACCGGCCTACGGGCCCTCAGAGAACTGCTATAAGAACTGTGGTAACCTGAACTGAGTAACTTGCAACCGTTATCGTAAAGTACGTTGACTGTATTCACAAGCCTGCTTAAAATCTATATAAAGATATATATTTTTACAGAATACAGTCTGGTCTCGTTGTGTGGTGGGTTGGTTGTAAAGGTGTACTATTGCAAGTGTTTAACCCTATGTGCCCCAAAGATTAGCCTACGACTGCTTAAGCCATACTACCTAGAGGGTAAGCAGAGGTTGTCTGGAAGGTAACCCTCAGCCCTGACGAGGAAGAGAGAGTCCCTGCTTGTCGCTAGTGTTGCACTGCGCCAACTAGAGCCTCCCCCTTCCTACATTGGACGCAGCGGTGAGGATTTCGAATTTACACTTGCGATATCTATACCTGAGCTTCTGACCACTACACAAGGATTACGGTCCAGTTACTTAGCCACAGACTTTGCTTTTTGAATTTTGCCGAAAGAAGATTCCGAGTGTGAAAGCCATGCCGGGCACGAAGAGCCTGGATGGAGCGGAGTCCGCGACCTCGGAAGTGTTTGAGGTCGAGTGGGACGCCGCGAAGCTGGATAAATACTCAAAGAACGAGCTGAAGTTTTTCTGTAAGAAACTCAAGGTTCCGCACGCTGGTTGCAAGAATAAGCCAGAATTCTACAAGGCCCTGAAAGCCTGGGTAGAGTCCAGAAAGACCCTGGAGGATCAAGATGCCCTCGCCGAGCAAGATGCAACGGAGGAGCAGAATGCACTTGGGGATCTGGTGGATCTCGAACGACGAGACAGCGAGCACAGCTTTGGTAAAGGCCTGTCGCCAGAGGAGCTGGCGGACAGGAAGGAAACGAGGAATCATGAAAGAAAGCTGGCAGAATTGAAAATCCAGCTGGAGCTTGAAACGAAAAGAATGGCGCTGGAAGAGCGAAAGCACCAAATGGATTATGAAGTAAAAATGAGGGAGATAAGTCTCAAGGAGAGAGACTTGGATCGTCCTCCCTCTGGTGGCAGCGCATCGCCAGTGCAGGTAGAGTCAAGAGTGCACATCCCGAAGGACGTAGGTAAGGAGTTCTTTAAGGGGGATGACATAGGACAGTGGTTTAGGGCATACGAGGTAGCCATGTCCTCCCACCGGGTCCCTGACAAGGATTGGGGAGCGGGGTTGTGGGGAAGGTTCCTTAGCGAAGGGAGAGATACCTTGCTAGATTTGCCCGTTGAAAATCAGAGATCCTATGCCCACATGAAAGAAGCTTTAATGAACAGGTACGGGCTTACCCCTGAAATGTATAGACAGAAGTTTAGGGGATGTACTAAGCGGCCTGGGAATACGTATGTGGAGTATGTGACTTACCTTTGCAGAGCACTGGATGGTTGGGTGAAAGGTAACAAAGTTAATGATTTTCAAAGTCTCTTTGATTTAATTGCATGGGAGCACTTGTCTGATCACTGTTTTCCTGAGTTACGCCAACACCTGATTGATAACCAGCTGTCCAACCCGAGGAAGCTTGCTGAGGAGGCGGACCGCTGGCTCAGCACCAGGGTCCACAAGGGTCCCGTGGGAGACTCCGCCAAGAGTGGGCAGGGTCCCCAGCAGAAGAGTGGGGGGGACAAAGGGGGAAAACAGAAAGGGTTCCAAAAAGGCCCCCAAAGTAGTTCCCAAGGGAGCCCGCAGCAGGGTTCTCAGCCTCCCCCACCTCCGAAGCAGAATGGGGCCCGACAGGTAAACCTGTTCCAAAGGGGCCCTTCAATTGTTTCAAATGTGGCGAGCCTGGGCACATATCCAGTGACCCCAAGTGTCGCCTGTTTGGAAAACCCGCACCCACTGGTGCTCCGCCCCGACAAGTGACTAGCGTTCACCTGGGAGAAGAAATGATGGTCCCGGGGGGTGGAGATCCCGTTCACATGACCCTAGTCTCGCTAGGAGACAGTGAGATGATCCCTACGAACTACCTGCCCTCTAACACTAAGAAATATGGGCAGGTGGTGATCATCAATGGTAAGGAAGCTGAGGCTCTTAGAGACACAGGAGCCAGTGTGACTGCAGTGAGGCAGCACCTGGTGTCTCAAGAGCAGGTTGTACCCCATGCCTACTGTAGGGTTATCAACGCTGATAATTCAGAGAGTCAGTGTCCGATGGCTCAAGTTCCCTTCGAGTGGGGGGGGGTCTCTGGTACTCTGCAGGTCTGTGTAAGAAAAACCATGCCTGTTGACTGTTTGCTAGGGAATGACTTGGAGCACTCCCCTTGGGAAAAGGTGGAGAAGACGACTCACCTGCGGATGGTGGGTCTGCCTGACTGGGCGTGCGTGACCACCCGGTCGATGGCAGCCAGTAGGGGTGATCAAGAGGTCCTGGGGCCTGAAGGAGAGGCCCAGGAACCGGCCTTAGGGAGAAGGCGCAGGGGGCGCGGGAGACCGGCTCCTGAAGTTCCCACGGTCCAGGAGGAAGCAGACCTTGAGGGGGATGCCCTGGAGCCTACAGGGGAACAGATCGCCGAAATGGGGGACCTGCCTGAGCTGACCCATTGGCATCAAGAAGGAGGACCCTCCAGGGAGGAATTCTGCAAGGAGCAGAAAGAATGCCCTTCTCTCGTGGGTATGCGGCAGCAGGCTGCAGACCAGGCCAATGGTGTTCAGGCCAAAACACATTACGTGTACTGGGAGAACGACCTCCTGTATTCAGAGCCTAAGGCTGCTGAACCTGGGTCAGCCCGTGTGCTGGTGGTACCCCAGAAGTTCAGAGCCTTCCTACTGGGTCTGGCTCACGATGTGCCTTTAGCAGGACATTTGGGGATGGACAAGACCTATGACAGGCTTGTCACCCACTTTTACTGGCCCCAAATGCATAAGAGTTCAGACGCTCATTGCAGAACCTGTCCGACTTGCCAGGCAAGTGGGAAGACCGGAGGGAAGAACAAGGCTCCCCTCCAACCCTTCCCTGTGGTCGGTACGCCATTCCAGCGAGTGGGTATTGACATCGTTGGGCCTCTGGACCCCAAGACAGCCATGGGCAACAGGTTCATCCTGGTCTTGGTGGATCATGCCACCCGGTACCCTGAAGCCATCCCTCTGAGGACAGTGACGGCCCCCGTGGTGGGACGTGCACTGATGGGAATTTTCTCACGAGTGGGATTCCCTCTAGAGGTGGTGAGCGACAGGGGGACCAATTTCATATCGAAGTATATGAAGTCCCTTTGGCAGGAGTGTGGCGTGACGTATAATTTCACCACGCCCTACCATCCCCAAGGTAACGGGTTGGTTGAAAGATTCAACCGAACCCTGAAAGGCATGATCATGGGCCTAGAAGGTCCGATGAGGCGTAAGTGGGACGTCCTCTTACCATGCCTACTCTTTGCATATCGCGAGGTGCCACAGAAGTCCCTAGGGTTCAGCCCCTTTGAGCTACTGTACGGCCACCCCGTGAGAGGACCACTGAGTTTGGTAAAGGAAGGCTGGGAGCAATCTCCCAGGAAACCTCCCCAGAATGTATATAGCTACATGCTGGCCTTCAGAAACCAGACCAGACGCTTCAGACAACTTGCCGAGGCAAATCTGGAAGCGAGCCAGGAGGAAATGAAGCGGTGGTACGACCAGAATGCCACTCTGGTCGAGCTTCAGCCTGGACAAGAGGTGTATGTCCTGGCCCCAGTGGAGCCCTGTGCCCTTCAAGATAAGTGGACAGGCCCATATGAGGTTGTGGAGCGCAAGAGCCCCGTGACATACTTGGTAGACATGAAGACGCCCAGGAACCCTTTGCGGGTCCTACATGTCAACCGCCTCAAGCCCCACTTGCGAAGGTCCGAAGTGGGCATGTTGTTGGCAACTGATGACGGAATGGAGGAGGAGTCGGAGCCTCTTCCTGACCTCTTGGTGGCCTGTGAGAAAGATGGGTCAGTGGATGGAGTTAACCTCTCACCCACCCTGACCGCCGAACAACAGGAGGACTGCCGTCAGTTGCTGGGGCAGTTTCCAGACCTGTTCTCCCTGGTTCCGAGTGTCACAGATTGGTGCGTCCATGATGTGGACACTGGAGACAGCTTACCTGTGAAGCATAAGGCTTACAGGGTGACTGACAGGGTCCGGGCCTGCATCAAGGAGGAGGTCTCCAAGATGCTTGCCCTCGGGGTGGTTGAGTCTTCCAGCAGTCCTTGGTCCAGCCCCGTGGTCTTGGTTCCGAAAGCTGCTGCGCCGGGAGCCACACCCGAACTCCGGTTCTGTGTGGACTTCAGAGGACTCAATTCAGTCACGAAGACTGACGCGCACCCCATCCCCAGAGCTGATGAGCTCATTGATCGGCTGGGGGCTGCTAGGTTCCTTAGTACGTTTGATTTAACGTCTGGGTACTGGCAGATCGCCTTGACCGATGGGGCAAAGGAGAGGTCGGCATTCTCTACACCAGATGGGCATTTCCAGTTCCGGGTTATGCCATTTGGAATGAAGAATGCCCCTGCCACCTTTCAGAGATTGGTCAACAAGGTGTTGGCTGGACTGGACGAGTTCAGTGCCGCCTACCTGGATGACATCGCGGTGTTCAGTGGCACCTGGCCAGAACACCTGCGACACCTCTGGGAAGTGTTGATGGCCCTGCGCAGAGCAGGCCTCACAATCAAGGCAAGCAAGTGCCAGATTGGGCAGGGTTCAGTGGTGTACTTGGGACACCAAGTTGGGAGTGGCAAGGTAGCACCCTTGCAGCCCAAAATCGAGACCATCCTGGCTTGGGAACCCCCCAAGACCCAGACTGCAGTGAGAGCCTTCCTGGGGCTCATTGGGTATTACAGGAGGTTTGTCAAGGGCTATGGCACGATCGTGACCCCCTTGACAGAGCTGACTTCGAAGAAGCAGCCCAGGAATGTGATTTGGACTGACACCTGTCAGAAGGCTTTTGACACCCTGAAGACTGCCATGTGCACGGCGCCCGTGCTCCTGGCTCCTGATTTCTCCAAGGAATTCATAGTGCAAACAGACGCTTCAGAGCATGGTGTAGGGGCTGTTCTTTCACAGATGACTGAGGAGGGCTTTGACCAACCCGTAGCCTTCATAAGTAGGAGGTTACTTCCACGGGAAAGTAGGAGGAGTGCAATAGAGCGTGAAGCATTTGCTGTGGTCTGGGCGCTGAAGAAGCTAAGACCCTACTTGTTTGGGTCTCACTTCCGAGTTCAGACGGACCACAGGCCCCTCAGATGGTTGATGCAGATGAGGGGTGAGAACCCGAAACTGTTGAGGTGGTCCATTTCTCTACAGAGTATGGACTTTACGGTGGAACACCGCCCTGGCACCGATCACGCCAACGCTGACGGTCTGTCCAGATTTTTCCGCCTTAGTGATGTGGAACTCCCTGGGGAAGGGTAGTTCCCCCCACATTTCAGCTGGAGGGGACACATGTTAGACCTGGCACCTTGGCGTGAGTCTCCCTTCCACTTTTTGCTGATGTGCCTCCGATGTTTTGCTGGTTTTCCGATACTCAGGGCACTGCGCCACGGCCGACCCGTGCCGCAGTGCAAGTGCTCCCTACTGTAAATTGTACATGCGATTGGTATCCATGATTGGTTCTTTGGATTTACTGTTAGTCCCTAGTAAAGTGCACTAGAGAGTGCCGGGGCTTGTAGATGCCAATACTGCTGGTGGGCCTGCAGCGCTGGTTGCGCCACCCACCGAAGCAGCCGTAAAGATGTGTCTGGGAACTGCGACCGCAGAACCCGCGTGCGGTCTCGTACTGTCACGCTAGCTGGGCAAGTGCCCCCACTTGCCAGCAACGACCCTTCCCTTGACTACATATTAGTCACCCCTATGGTAGGCCTGCGGGCAGGGTGCGTTGTAGGTGTAAGGTAGGACAAGCCCTGATGTGCGTGGCATGTCCTAGTAGTGACTTACAACCAAGACCGTATTTCACTATTGAAGGCTACCTGCTCCATTAGGCCAGACTGAGCTGCGAGAATTATTACACCCTATAATCCCCGCAGGCTCAAGGAGCATGGTAGCGAGTCATGTTTAGTATGCCTGAACTCAGGATGATAAAATATTTCTTGTAGTCAAGTTTATTTTAGTATCCTAGGTTTGCAAATGCTACTTTTAGAAAGTTAGCGTTTGCTTGCTTAACCATTTCAGCCCGCCTCTGCTGGTATGTGTATCTGACTGTCTGGGATGTGTGAGTGACAGGGCTGGAGGGATGACAGGTGGTGAATGCGCAGATTACACCTTAGTGGGAGGTAGGAGTGCCTCTTGACTCGAACTGTAGCTGTGCTCGACCACCACAATGCTGGCTCCACCCTCCTGGGGAGCGGCGGATGACTCTGCCGACGCCTGGCCCAGGAAGGGCGAAGCCCCCATCAACAAGGTACTCTGGCCACCCCTGTCCGCACAATGCTGGCTCCACCTCCTGTGGGGCGTCTGATGCGCCTGCCCCTCACACTGAAAGCAGAAGCCGGAGTACACCCACCGGGGTACTCAAGGACTGAGAGTGGCTATGCAAAGGCTCCCCTGGCCTGCGAGAACAAAAGAATTGGCCTATAAGAGAAGGAGCCCTGCTCCTTGAAAATTAGATCCGGTTTGGGCCACAGAAGGACTCTGCCCTACGAGAAGGACCGTGAGAGACAAGGAAGGGTGCTGACTCTTGCCTGTGTCTGGTGCCTTGCTGCTGAAGGAGAGGAAGAAGAAAAGACTACGAGAAGACTTTTGCTTTACTTTGTGCCAAACTCTGCTAAAGAGATCTCCAAGGGCTTGCAACTGAACTTGCCCCCTGACCAGCGTCCCAGGACCAGTGGACGCTACCCCCTTGGAAGAAAGCGACTGCGGGTGCTGACCATCGCCGCAGCACCGACGGAGGAATCTCCTCCAAGGCAACGACATCCACCTGACCACCGTGACCGGGGCCCAAAGCAACAGCGAGAGCAAAGTAAGGACCAGCCGCCGCTGGCCCGAACACCGTGACCGCAACTGCACCGGGAGCCCGAGAGCAAAGCGAAGGAGGACCCGTCCGGTCCGAGCTCTCGAGGTGACTGCATAACGAGCAGCCACTCACCTGCAAAGACGGACAGTTGCCCTGTGAGAATCCGCAAGGTCGGTAGCCTGCCCGACAGCCCAGCTGTGAGCCCACAGCTGCACCGGCACTTGGCTGGGTACGTCCTGCACTTGGGGACCGTACTGCCACTTGCCACCGCCGCACAGCCGCCGCCTCCAGGGTCGGAGCGGACGACGAGGAGAGGACCCTGCCGCCACAGAACACCGCTGCCCCGGATGACCAGTGACCTGCTCGGCTGAAGAGCCGCAACGATCAGCGACCCCGGGAAGGCATCGCGACGTGGGACAGATCCCCTGGAAGCCGCCGGCTCCACAAGAACTTTGGTTAACACCGGCCTACGGGCCCTCAGAGAACTGCTATAAGAACTGTGGTAACCTGAACTGAGTAACTTGCAACCGTTATCGTAAAGTACGTTGACTGTATTCACAAGCCTGCTTAAAATCTATATAAAGATATATATTTTTACAGAATACAGTCTGGTCTCGTTGTGTGGTGGGTTGGTTGTAAAGGTGTACTATTGCAAGTGTTTAACCCTATGTGCCCCAAAGATTAGCCTACGACTGCTTAAGCCACACTACCTAGAGGGTAAGCAGAGGTTGTCTGGAAGGTAACCCTCAGCCCTGACGAGGAAGAGAGAGTCTCTGCTTGTCGCTAGTGTTGCACTGCGCCAACTAGAGCCTCCCCCTTCCTACAACAGAACAGGTATAATATAGGCATCTGCAGTGCAAGCATCTCTCAGAAACACAGAAGGTATGCTAGCACGCTTAGCTCACACACTCGGAGAATGATGCACTAGAGACAGGACGTGGATGCTTGTCCCTCTTGCAAGTTTCACATTAGAAGCTTCACTAACACACAGAACAGGTAAAGTAGGCTAAGCCTCCATTTATCAGACTTTGTATAGCACTGACAACAGGAATGCAAGTTTTAGTGCATGTACAGTGCAGGCATCCACAGAATGACCTTCCCACTTACACAAACACACAGAAGGTGCAGTACAAACATCCACAGTTGTCTTGTATAGTGCAAGCTTTCCTAACACACAGACCAGGCTCAATACACTCATCAGCAGTCGAAGAGTCCATCATACACAAAGCAGGTGCAGTACAGACGCATGCAGTGCACGTTTCTGTAACAATAGTGCAGGTCGAGTAGCAAGCTTTTCACACACACATACGTACACAAAAGATACAAGACCTGAGAGCAGGACAAGCTTCCAGTTCTTGAACTGGTGCAACAGCAGCACAAGCTTCCTCCACAAACGCACTAGGCACTGTATATGTATTATCAGAGCAACCACCACTGAGCTCAGAACATGCATAGCAAGGGTAGCAGTGCACGTTTTCTTTACGCTCAAAAACTGTGTACAAAAGGACAACCATAACTCACTCAAAGCAGGTGTAATACAGGTATATATAATGCACGAATATGTCGCACACAGATTAGGTGTTCAGGCATCCACATTGTATGCCTCTTTAACACAGTAGGTCCAGTACAAAATTCAAAGAGTAATCTTCACACTCGCAAAAAATGTAGGAGTCCTGTGTGCTTTTTCCACATTTTTTGGTTGAGCATTCGAGACCTCTATTTAACTGTCTTGATAGAAAACGACCAGTAGAGGTCAGTAAAATACTAGAATTGCTTTCTGCTGAAGGACTTTCTTTTTTAATTTTTCCTGGCAACAGCCTCTATTTAACTCTCTTGATAGAAGGCGACCAGCAGAGGTCAGTAAAATACCAGAAACACTTTAGCATTCTCTAGATTCTAGTCCATAGAAATTAGCTTATCAAATTATCAAATCTTGTATTTTCAGTGACATGGCCACCGAAGGCCCTGATTTTATATTAAAATCAGAGCTTTGGACTATACCACTTCCCACTGAAAGGCAATATTTCTCTCCATGTGTTCCCATACCTGGTGTGTCACGCAGTTTGGTGCTTACTTTCCCTCCATGTTAAAGAACAGTAGATTTTTTAGCACCCAGGCTAATGTGCTGGATAGCTAAATTCCTATAAGGTCCCAATGGCGAGACTGATTGCATTGCAAATTCTTGTTACTATTGTCTACAACTATATATCTACCTCTTGGTGTATATTTCCTGAATATTTCCAGTTTCATAGATACATATTATAACAGCCCAACCTACCATTCTTTCACTAAGTGTTCCATGTCTTAAATACTGCATATTAAAGAAAACAGTTAGGATACAGATTTATTGCCGTCCCACTGCTTTTTAGGTCGAGCTGGAGTTGCATCCGAAGGATGCTCCAGTTCGACAACTTTAGTCGTCCGTCTCGGGGAAATTAGGGACAGGAGGGCGCCACGTGCATCTGCTGCTGGATTTGCCTGCGTGAACGCGCACGTTGGCTCCGTCCACATTACCAGCAAGTCAGCCTAACGCGCGTGCATGCACACAGACACACACACATGAGCGCACACGCACTTACACTTACACACACACACACACACATACACACACACGCAGGCACCCAGACGCAGGCACACACATACAGGCAACCCCCTCTCCCCTCCCCTCTCTTACCTAACTGGGCTTCGGGCTTCTCGGGAGCCTCGCAGAGCACTCGAGCTCCTTTGTCATTCCAGCAAGAAGCGGGGCTCTCCCCTTAGGCTTGGGGGTCCTGCAGTCTCCCCACTGGTCTTCGCCCGGGCCCCCTCCTGGGTCCCGGGACTTCAGGTACGGTACAGCACTTCGCTATCGCTCCGGGCTCGCGCTCCGACCTCAAAACAAAACTTTAAAATGTTGCGCATGCGCATGCGCAGGCAGCCCCCGCCCTCCCACTCCTCCCAGCCCGGATACTAAGCTTGTTATTATAGACGCGAAGAGCTGCGATGTTGCTGTTACTGGTGTCCTCGATGTGTATGTTTGTGTCAGGTGAGTCACAAGTACATTTCTTTCTTATTGAAGTTTATTGAAACACTTCTTTTATTAGAAAAAAACGATTGTTTTCTGTGGGTGGGAGCGGCCTATTCCCTGGGCAGTCGTCAGTCAGCCATCACATCAAGGAGGAAAAAAGACATTTGTTCATTTATTTTTTTGCTACCCTTGCATATATGCTGCAAAATGCGTCTATGATATCTTAGGTTAAGTAACTACAAATGTCTAATAAGACGAGAAGTTGTTTTCAGAATCGATAACAAGATTATCTCACTGTCCCCTCCAGCAAAACCTGCCCTGAGCGCGTGAGATTAGAAAGACATGATAAACATCAGAAGCAGCAAGCAGCTGGGTCTGTCACGGGTGACAGGAGACAGACAGGACAGCGGTGCCTGACGTGTCGCTGCTCACCTGAGCTAAAGACGCACGTGCGTGGTGCAGAAGAGAAACAACTGAAAACACGTGGCAGATGATCAGGGCAATCACTTAGAAACCCACTCCCAGAATAACAGCCCCGCACCCTGGGGGTTGCACCGTCACTGCCTTTCATTAGTCACCTACTCTAACATCACCTCACCACCAATGTAATCAGAAAGTCGTAATGTGACTGCGGGTTGCTTCACAGCTGCGAGGACGACCGCTCTAGCGGTTATGCCACATCCTCTTGGAGCCCCCACTCCCAGACAGACTTTCAGGGCGAAGGTAATAGGTGGCTGACCCCCACCCTTGCGAAAGACCCGGTGCTTGGAGGAGAGGGGCTACCCCCGCGGTAGGGTCCTTGCATTCAGCGTCAGTAGCGCATCTCTTCTCCAAACCACTCCTACTCCCCCACTCACCCTCCCTCTGCACCCCACCCCCGGCCTCAGGGATGACAGGTACCCTCCTACTGGATATCTTGGATGCTGTGTCCCACTCCCCTATTTATCTGCCCTGCTCTCCTTGGCTCCTTCCCGCCTTCAGTGCCTGTTGCTTCCTGCAGCCCCTCGCTCCACAGAGAGCTACTGGTACCTGCACACAGCCTGCACACGAGGAGAAGATGCGGTGCAGGACATCATCTTTTCCGAACTTGACGCCGTTTTAAGACGAGGACCAGCATGGAGGTGGATGCAAGATTCGTGTCTAAGTTGCACCCGGCAGTGGATTACGCAGATATCTCAGGCAATGTGGGAGCATTTATGATGAGAGCTCGCACGGTCGCACCCTCTTCCTGGGAAGAGCTGGTTTAAGTTTGCTCGTCCCCGGACGTGTTGCAGTCTCACTGCCGGGCAGCAAATTTTGGTAGCTTTCATGTCTTCTGCTTGAAGCTGACTTGGGTGCAGAAATAAAACTGTACCCTGTGGCCAAGCTCTTCCTCCTTCTCCTCCTCACAGCGCTTCAAAGCCAAAAGACAGCAGGGGTTGAGACCACCGCCCGCTGGCAGCATGCTGTGTGGGAGTGTTGCCCTCGCCCTTTTCAGCCTGCGACTTGTTCTTTAAATGTAAGTCATTCTATATCAAGCCGTGTGCTTCCAGCCTGCAGGCGGCTGCACCGCTCTGCGACCAGATGTTTGAAGCCCATGTTTTGGGCTAAGCAGTACCACGTCACATTTTAACACAGCCACGTGTATTGGAAATGGATAAAACAAAAGAATGTGTCTTGTGACCCTAGAACTGGATGTACAAACGATTCAAGAGCTTCTAAGGGGTTTATAATCCTGCAGTGCCGGTCTAAATCTAGCTGCTACAAAGTGCAGGTGCGTCATTCATGCTGAAGTAACCAGGGCCTTCCACACAATGGACACTGCGCTGCCTCACACACACACTGCGCTGCCTCACACACACTGCGCTGCCTCACACACACTGCTCTGCCTCACATACACACTGTGCTGCCTCACATACACACTGCCCTCCCTCACACACACTGTGGTGCCTCACACACACTGTGCTGCCTCACACACACACTGCGCCGCCTCACACACACACTACGCAGCCTCACACACACACTGCGCTGCCTCACACACACTGCGCCGCCTCACATACACACTGCGCCGCCTCACACACACACAATGCGCTGTGTCACACACACATACTGCGCTGCCTCACACACTGCGCTGCCTCACACACTGTGCTGCCTCACACACTGCGCTGCCTCACACACTGCGCTGCCTCACATACTGCGCTGCCTCACATACTGCGCTGCCTCACACACTCTGTACCGCCACATAATTACACAGCTCTCAATGCAACATACACTACAAATACCACTCAGTGCCACATAATTATATGCGACATAATTACACTGCACTCAATGCAACATACACTACAAATACCGCTCACTGCCACATAATTACACACCACATAATTACTCTACTGAATGCAACCCACACTCCACACAATACCACTCAATGCCACAAATGTACACACAACACAATTCCACTCTACTGAATACAACATACACTCCACACAATACCACTCAATGCCACATAATTACATGCTACATAATTACACTGCACTCAATGCAACATACACTCCAAATACTACTAAGTGCCACACAATTACACACCACATAATTACACTGCACTCAATGCAACATTCACTCCAAATCCCACTCAGTGCCACAAAAGTACACTCTACTGAATGCAACACACACTCCACACAATACCACTCAGTGCCACATAATATGCTACATAATTACACTGCACTCAATGCAACATACACTCCAAACAATACCACTCGGTGCCATATAATTATATGCTACGTAATTACACTGCACTCAATGCAACATGCACTCCAAATACCACTCAGTGCCACATAATTACTCTACTGAATACAACATACACTCCCCATATTACCACTCAGTCCCACATAATTACACCCCATATAATTACTCTTCTCAATGCAACGTAAATACACTCCACCTAATACCTCTTAGTGCCGTATAATTACACACCTCATACTTACACTACTCAATGCTACTTAATGCAACATAAATACACTCTATCTATCGCCGTCACTGTATCTATCTATCGCCCTCACTTTATCTATCTATTGCTTTGCCACAGCATCTCTCAGCACCACCACAGCATCACTCATGGGAAATGCTTCATCACTAGGCGCTACTACAGCATCACTGAATGCTACAGCATCACTCGTCGCCACCACAACATCACTCAGCGCCACCACAGCATCAATCTGTGCAACCATTCAACAACTGGTTCAAATATGTTTAAGCTTTATTACAAATGTCACAAAAAGATGTTAATATTTCACTTCTGTTCTTGGATTTTCGTTACAAGAAAATACAATTTACATAATCTTCACAATTTTTTTTAACAAAAGTTTAAGCTATTGCTGTTATAAATTACAATAACTTGTATTTAAGTATCCATTATTAAAAAATGTAAAAGCCATTGGTATTTGAAATATCAATACATCTAAGTCACGTAAATACAACACATATTGCATTACAAATGCTATAAGTGTCACACAGGGCCGGACTGGGAACAGAAACCGGCCCTGGCACACTGCTCAGACAGCCCCCCCTGGGGTGAGGGGAAGTGCAGCAAAGCAGTGTGCGAGGGCCGGTTTCGGCCGATTTTGTTACTGTGGGCCGATATTGCCGACCCCCGGTAACAAAAAAACGGCCCCCAGGGGTCCAAAATCGGCCCCCACCCTAGCGGCCTACCGGGGAAACGCCCGGTGCCCGCTATGGCCAGTCCGGCCCTGGTGTCACATTTGCGAAAGTTAAAACTATTGGCATTGTAAACGACAAAGCTATTAAGTTTGCTATTTTCAAAACCAACACATAAATAAAAAATGTGTCATTTACAATACCAATAGCTCAAACTTTCCTAATGCGAGACCTATTGCATTGCAAATGCTTGTTTTAAAAGGATATAAATGTATTTAAAGCAACTTTTAAAATTAGATTCAAACTCTCAGAAACTAGTATAAGTAACCACTGTGACTGACTGACTGACAAATTGTTTCCTGAGAAAAACTTCAAAAATAATCCAATTTGAAGTTTGTAACTAAAAACCGAAAGTCTAGTCAACACTATATCCCCTGGCAGAACAAGAGCTGAGAAAAATCAGTGGGGGCCTACATTTGTTTGCTTTGAGTAGACGAATCCTTGCAGTTGACATTTGGTTTAAATGTTTAACTAATCTGCTGTTCATTAAGATGGGTGCGTTTTATGGGTGATTCTTTCTGTTTTTTTCCCTCTAGGTGATTGACCTTGGCTCTGGAAAGGGCTACCTGAGCTCATTTTTGTCCATGCATTATGATCTCAAGGTTTATGGGATTGATTCCTCCAGCACAAACACCCATGGAGCTACTGAGAGGAACCGGAAATTGAAAAAATACTGGAAGGTTTATAGAAGCCGAGCCAGGGCAGATTCCAATGGCCAGCTGTCAGAAACGAAGAAAAAACGAGGGGCATTGCCTGACAACCCGGAATGTAAAGCGAGTATCAGTGGAGAGCTTTTAAGTAACAATAACATTGGTTTAGGCCGAGGCCAGGACGAGCCCGAGCTTCCGCCTGTAAACTCTTCTGGTAGTTTTACAGACCTTGCCATGCCTGATAGTAATGAATTAAACAACCAGTATTGCACAGTGCGGGATATAGACAAATCTCCTACAAGCGAATTCTCTTTTTTAAATATCCTGCCTGTTGATGCTGTGGAAGTTGTAACATCACCAAAACATTGCCAAAAAGTTCTCTCTGATGAAGAAAGGGAGCACAGAAAAATGGCAAACATCAAAGCCAAAGCAAACAGGTTGCGAGAATCAAACTTATATTCGCCTTTAACTTCATATATCACCGCAGAAACTGAGCTCCACGATGTAATTGAGGACTTAGAGGTATGTGTACATATTTACATGTTTTATTGTAATGAGGGCCATGCGAAGCCGTCATGTGATCTTTAGTGACGTTAATGTGTTTGTTAAAAGCGGTAGGCTTTTCTTCTCTTTTGCAACCATCATGTTTGATAGCATTTGCCCTCTCGTATGTTTGGATATTCGAAATACACTGCTGGGATAGGGCTCTGTTTTATTTTGCAATTCTTATGAAAATCTGCTTATGAACTGCAGTTTGGCCAGTCCCACCCAGCGAACCAAGTATTTGTGGCATGGAATGCGTTGGTACAGTCGGAGATGGGCAATGCTGAGTTCCATCCATCCCATCACCAATGTAACCTGCATTGGATGCAAGTTCAGAAGTATGTCTTTATAATAGGCCGTTTGGTGCACATGTCCATTTTTAGAAATGGGATTTCTGGTTGGCTAGGCATGCGCCAAAGCCAGGCAGAAACCACCACTCTAGTCAGGGAAAAGGAGTTACATGCTGAAGATAACCCCTTCTCACTCCCTTGGTAGCTTGGCACGAGCAATCATGCTTTTCCCAGAGGCAATGTGTAAAGTGTTTGTGCAACACACACACACAGCAGCAACACACTAGGCACATCACAAAAGAAACTCCACACAAGGTTATATAAAAAATAACCTTTGTATTATCCAAAACACACTGGATCATAACCATACATATACACTGTGCCAACTGGCACCAGGTAGCAATTTCCAGGTGATTATATACATGACAGGGCCAATCGGGCCACTGTCAGACCATCACAAAGCACAAGTAGCAAATATATGGCAACCAGCAACTACTGGTAGAAATACTGTACTTAGCATTGTCACTAGCAATAAAAACGCATTATGTCTGCATCACATTAGGCATAAACAAATTATGCATAACTCACATTTAAGAGTGCACTGCAGTAACACTCCCCAGGTGCATACATCACCTTTAGCATAACCACATTACGCAATTGCATTAGGCATCACTATTAAAATGACCCCAGGCCAACTGGCCTTTCACTGGGACCCAAAATGCCCTCTGTCCCAAATGTCATGGCTCTGAGTTATAGGGCCTTCTAACTGGCCCCCCAGCTGCCTTGGCAGTGAAAACAATGAGCAGGATGTACTGGGGCACAGGGGCGTCTCAGCCCCTCCTCCTCATGAAAGCAAAAGGAATACCTTGCCTTTGCAGCTGCCCGCGCTCTTGCTGTGCAGCTGGGAAAGACAACCAAGCACTGGCATTAACAGTGCCTCTGATGCCCCACTCCGGGACTAAGGAACAAAAATGCCCCCTCAGTGCAGCTGCCGCACTTTTGCGCTGCAACTGTGTCAGCATCAGCCCTGGCACCACTGTGCCTCTGAATCCCCATGCCGGGACTTCAATACAATGTGCCCCGTGAGCCCCCTCTTCAAGGGCTCTTCCGTTGCTTCCTCTCGGCACCACAGTGTGCAAGGGCAGCCCCACTCACGGGGGCTGCTGTCCATCGACTTCTCCGGCCTCCTCCAACGCAGGGGAAGCTTGGCGGCGTCTCTCGTTGCAGGACACAACGGCAGTGGGACGTGGAGCGAAGTCTACGCTGGCGTTGCACCCTCTGCCTTTCCTTCTCCTACATGCCTGCGAGGCTCAAACTCCAGGTCTGCTAAGGCGGGGTAGACTCCCGCCCACCGTCAGACATCACTCAGCCTGACTTCTGTCCTGGGCACGTCCAGTCCGGATTGGTCCGCGGTACACAACCCAGCCCCGCCCCCAACCGGGTAGCTTGCCTGTCTTTCTCTTTGGCGGGAAGAGCCCACGAAGCCCCGTCTTGGTTTTAGGAGCTCCGCCCACAGTCAGGCACAGGCGCCTGACTTCCGATTTCGTGCTCCTCTCTCCACGCAAATGTGAGGTGGGCTCCTGCTTCTCCTCAAAGCACGGGGGAATCCCCACGCCGGGGTTCCCTTGGAGCGCAACACTGCCAGGCACCGAACAGCAGGGTGGGCTTCCGCTCCACTCCTGCAGACACCGCAATGCGGGGTAGGCTCCCGCTTCTTCTTCACTCCGGGCAGCAATACAACGTGGGTTAGGCTCCCGCTTCACCTCTGGAGCAGGGGGGAATCCCCCCGCCGGGATTGAGTTCAGGAAACTTCTGCAGGACACAATCACTCCTCCTGGAATAAAGATATAGTGCTCATGAGGCGCTAAAAGTTTCAGGGCAAAGGCTGGGCCCAAGCAGGCCAGCTCACAGGGCCCTCCAGCAGGGAGGCAGTCCCTCGTGGTGGTTCTTCCTGGGGCCCAGCAGCAGCAAGTCCTCAAGTAGCACAAGAAAGCACACTTTCATGGGGTAACAGCCCTAGTATATATACTGTATTTCTCTTTGTCTGATACAGGGCTTGGGGGAACCAATCTCAACTGGTTCTGTGGGGTTTTGAAGCACTCTGTTTGCCAGGCTTCCACCCTCCTTTGTCAGAGTGAGCTCGGTCATCAGACACACCACAGGGGGCAGAGCCAGCTTTCACCTAGGCAGCTTTCAGGGTCAGGGGACTACTCCTCCCACTACTCCAAATGCAGATCTCCTATTCAGCCTAGCGCTGACTCACCTTACCCTCCCTGGAGCCACACACCTCACGATCCCCTGTCACTCGGAGACAGACATGCAGCACACATCCGGCAGGCAGACACATAGCACACAGAAATGCCAACTTCTAAAAAGTGGCATTTCTCGAATAGTGATAATAAATATGCGCACACCATTGCACAGCATTTATTATTACTATTCGAAACATATCAAACTTTACCAAGCTGCTCCTCTCATACCAGAAATCACCACTGAAACACTTATCAGGGAATCCCTAATGCATTCCTATGAGAGGGCAGCCTCACAGCAGTGAGAAACCAAAATGGCTGTTTGTCACTACCAGGACATGTCACACACTTAAGGTACATGTCAACCCTCTTACCTACAATGCACCCTGCCCATAGGGCTAGCTAGGACCTACCTTAGGGGTGACTGACATGCAATAAAAGGGGAGTCACAGACGTGGCACACACTTTATGTGCCACGTCACAGTGGCGGTAACACTGCGCGCACAGGTCCTGCAATGGCAGAGGCCTGAGACAGGTTTGAAAGGCTACTTTGGAGGGTGGCGTAATCAGCGCTCCAAGCCCATCAGTAGCATGTATTTTACTGGCCCTGGGCATCTGAGATACCACTTTACAACGGACTGACAGGAAAATCAAATACGCCAAACAGGTGTAGACCAATCTTACCATGCTTACCACAGAGAGCACACACACTTTACACTGGACAGCAGTGCTAAAGTGCTCAGAGTCCTAAAACCACCAACACCATATCAGGAAAAAGGCTAGGAGGAAGGCAAACATTTCAGGGATGACCCTGCATAAATGGCCAAGTCCAACATCCATCCATAGCAAGAACTCATGTTTCTTAAAGGAAAAATTGGAAGTCTGTCAGACAGCAAGACATTTTCGCTCAATGGTAGTAAGTCTTCTAGTGGTGGCCCGCTAGCAAAGCAACAATAAGGGGGCAGGTCTTCTCCATTGCCGTGCTGTTCCTTGGAAATCATTGGAATCACAGTTAAGGATAAATGGTGATGATCATAGTTTCAGGAGAGCCCTCAGCACATTACTGTTCCCAGTGTAGTTGTTCCCTCTTTAGGCTGATTTCGTCCTCAGTGCTAAGAGGCCCGAATGTAAAAGTGCTTTATAAATTCCAAATAGAAATCACTCATAAATACATACGTTTCAAAGTGAGCATGCAAAGCATCCAAAGTCTGTGGCGGCGGCTTGTGATATTTGAAAGTGGTAAGCGTAAAAATTGGGCATGATTTTTATGTAAAGCAAGCAATGTGAAAAAGTTCAATGGACAAACCTGGGGTTCAGGGGGAGTCCCTCTCCTGAGAAAGAAATGAAAAAGATTGGCAAATAGTGCATTTTAAAGAAAATGAATGTAACGATAAAGCAAGGCTCATTAAGCAGTGGGAACTTGTAGTCTTGAAATATTAAACACATTAAAAACTGACCCATATCTTCTTGCATTAATCTGTTCAACAGTTAATATAATGCGTAAATTGTTCAGCATGACAACTTTAGCCCTTTAGCATATATGCTTTCCCAGTGTCTTGCACTGCATGCAGCATTAACTTTGGAAAAATATGCTCTAACCAGCGAGAAGCACCCACAGATGCAAGCTATAACCAGTCATATAGAAATATGTGCAGACAGGTCTTTAAGTGAGATGAAAAATGTGGGTGTTCTCTATACAGCAACATACCAAATACATTTCTGTGATTCCCATAGTGTGCCATCAGACCGATATTTTGGTTTGAGTTTGAGTTTGAGTTTAAAAGTATTTGTAGAGCGCGCTTTCACCAGCGGTTTCATGGCGCTGTAACATGCAGATCTCCAGAGTGGAAATGGCAGGGGAGGAACAACGTAACAAATAATCTAACTAAAGGATTTGGTGAATAGGTGAGCTTTGAGTTTCTTTCGAAACTGGGGGTAAGGCGTTAGGGATCTGAGCTCAAAGGGCAAGGAGTTCCATAAGACTGGGGCAAGGGTCGCGAACTTCGACCCCCCCCATTATTTCCTGCGGAACCGGGGGACTGATAACAGGGATTGAGATGAGGATCGTAGCTCCCTAGTTGGAAGATATGGGACAATCTCTGAAGCGATGAAGGCAGGGGCCGTGCCCAGTCGAGCCTGGAAGGTGATGGAAGCAAGCTTGAACTGGACACGTTCACGGACAGGAAGCCAGTGTAGGGATTTAAGGAGGGGTGTAGCGTAACAAGATTTAGGGAGTTTGAACACCAACCGTGCCGCCTGGTTTTGGATCAACTGCAGCCGCCTAAGACTATATGCAGGTATGCCAGCATATAGGGCGTTGCCGTAATCCAGGCGGGAGATGACCATTGCAAGGATGATCAGCTTCAAGGCCTCAAAGGAAAAGAAACGAGATACCTTGCGGATGGTGCGTAGTGAAAGAAAAGAAGAAGAAACCACGGAGCTAACCTGGGAGTGAAGGGTGAGGTGAGAATTAAGTTTGATGCCTAAGGTTTTCACTGAAGTAGAAGGGACCGGGGAGAACCTAGGGAAGGGGGCCAAAAAAGTGAGGACCAGGGACTGGAGGCACCACCTGTCAACACCAACTCGGTCTTATCTGGGTTGAGTTTCAGGTGGTTAAAGTCCATCCAGTCCCGGATGAAAATCATAATGGACTGAAAATTAAGGATAGAAGCAGAAGAAGAAGAGAGGTTGAAAACAAGTTGGAGGTCATCCGCATAGTTATATACGGCGACCTCCATTTGTTGTAAAGCAAAGATAAGAGGAGCAATGTTAAGGTTGAACAAAAGAGGTGAAAGGGAGGAACCTTTGGGGACCCCGCACTGAACCTTCCGGAAGTCCGCAGAAAAGTCACCCAGGCGAACCGCCTGGGTGCGGTCCCTCAGGAAGGAGGACAACCACACCAGGGCCGTGCCCCCGATCCCTGCCGCCCTGACACGGGAAAGCAAGATGGTGTGATCAACCGTGTCAAAGGCGGCTGAGAGATCAAGGAGGACCAAAGCCTGGGATCGACTGGTGTCCATTCCCTTTCTGAGGTTGTCAAGGACCGAAAGCACTACGGACTCCGTTGAGTGTGCAGGGCGAAAGCCAGCCTGGCGAGAAGCCAGAACCCCATGCTCCTCCACAAAGGCGCTCAGAGACTTGGTGACTTGACGCTCGAGAACCTTAGCCAAAAATGGTAGGAGAGAGATGGGGCGATAATTGGCGGGGACCGAAGGGTCCGCGCCAGGCTTCTTTAAGATGGGTAGAATGATAGCTGTTTTCATTGGGTTGGCCACAACCCCCTGGGAGAGGGAACTGTTGAGAAAGTGAAGAGGGGGATCAGGGCAAGTAGTGTAAATGTGACGGAGGATGTGAGCGGGACAAGAGTCCAGAGGGGAACCGGATTTGATGAGGGGAATTAATGAAGAGAGGGATTCCTTGGTCAGAAGTGGGAAGGCATTAAGTTGTCCTTGAGGTGGAGGACACTAAGGGTCCACAAAAGTAGGGGAAGGTAAGGGAATATTGGCTTTGATGGCGTCAATCTTATTGATGAGGAAACTGTTCAAGGAATCACAGAGGTCCTGGGAAGGGGAGGGCTTGAGGGATGTCCGGTCCGAAAATGCCAAGTTGTGGACAATCGAGAAAATTTCCCTCGATTGGTTCTCTCTGAGATGTAATTTTATCCTGATAAATGGCACAGAAACTGACATACGCCGAAAGCCTGTCAGTATGATGGACTTTGTCACAGGTGTTAGCTGTTTAAGATAATGAGTAACAACGAGTTCTTATAAATAATTAACATTGGGAATGTTTACATTCTGAAATAGTGAGTCTGTGAATTAAATAGCATTGAGGCCTGTAGAAGGAGTTTTGATCTTCAATTATTTGTGCTTTATGTTAGATATGTATCCTCTTTTTCTTGCATATCTTGTCCATCTGCACATATTCACTCCCCTCTCTTTCCTCTTCAGCATCCTCTTTTCACTCTAACCCGAATGCCATTCCTCGCATCTCTGTCACTTCACCGCCCCCAACATGCCCTGCACTCCCTCAAATGTGAGCACTTTAATTTCTCTTACTTTTGCCTTGCAAATATTTTGACATCAATGTACCCCCTTCACACACATATCCAAAGAATTTCTGTTGAAAATGGAGTACCCAAACATATTCTGTGTGCTCCACAGAGAGGCCAACCCACTGACAGGCACTTTGTTTGGCTTTAGCCTTTGCGCTCAATCAAAGCCCCTCATAAACACCTGGCATGGCTCAAGCTTCAAAGTTTGCATAGAAAAAAATACAGATAAACAACAAAATTAAAAAAAATAGATAACTTGTGGGGAATGCAAGATTAAGTAAAGCATGTAAACTAAGAGAGGAACAAAATTGCTGAAATGCATTCCCTCTAAGTTTTTAACACTCATTGTTTGCAAGTTAATCCATGTTTTTAGCACCAGTGTTAATTTAGGGGCATGTACACAGGACCCGTTTTAATGCCATACATCAGAGAACTGGCCACTGTAAGCACGCGTTCCAGGATATTTGGATCTATTTCACAAGGGAACAAAAGCTAACCCTGCTCCTTATTTGGATCCATTTCACAAGGGAGCAAATGCCGCAGCTTCACTTCTAAAGGAGTGAGCAATGTCTTTGAGGGCCTGGGGTGTCACAGTGGGGGAGGTTAGAGTGATGAGAGGATGTGGCAAAATATACAGAACACCGCATTAGCTTGCAAACACTTACCATTACCAAGAACAAGGCACCGGATAAGACGTGCTTGCACCCACTTTCACGTATGTTGAAGGGTGGGATGTATGCCTTTGAATGATGAACATCTGAAATCTTGCAGGGATGAAGTCACTGATGCCCGAAACTGTGATGTTTATTGCGTCACTGGCCTACAGTGTGCATACAACCAGAGACCACAATGGCAATGAAGGGCTTTAAAACAGAAAGCCCTGCTTCCTGCTTCACGTTAAGAGAGTTGATTTACTGCCTGTCTTCAGTCTCCTGCTTCAGAAAGAGGTGGGGCAGGCAGCCTGAAACAGACAACCCAGACTTAAATACATCAATTTATTTAGTGATACGATTGTATCTCTAAATAAATCGATCTATTATATATTTTTGTGTGTCGGAATTTTCAGAGGGGCGCAGCCCCACCGCTCTAATGGAGAAACTGCCCCTGTCCAAAGTATTGTTTCCTAATCTATGCTGAGTTCTTGAACGAATGTTTAAATGAATCTCGGCATTTGAAAATCTCTCAGGCCACATTCCAGACTATCGTTTTTCACCTACTATGCCACATTTCTCAGAGAACACCCATATGCATATTAGTCTTGGTCCTACAGTAGGACCTCTGCAAATCAGTTTTGGTACTGGACCATGACCATGACTGATTAACATATGGAAGGTCTCTTTCTAGAGTAACATTGTGGCTAATGAACAGTTGACTGGAATGCAGCCTGAGCTATCTCTAGTCGCTGAAATTAGTTCATTCCTTTCATCATCTTGCTGCTTGTTACAGCAGGCGCCCTAATTATGATGGGTATGAGACTACCTGCCGCCCCTGTTTATTGTGCCACAGACCTGATGCTATACCTCACTGATGAGACCTAAGTAAGTTGAGACCAGTTCAGGATTGCTCATGTTACCATCTTCAGGGGATATGGCCTGGCAGTTTAGGCAGGACTGTTGATCGGAGCAGAACCAAGACTGATTTGCATTTTTCAGGTCTCTCTCTAGGGCTGTATAGTGAATGAAAATGCTCATCTGGAATGCGGCACAAACAATCACCAGTGGCTAAGATTAATTCAGCATTCTTTACATCACCCTACTGTTTGTATCTGAAAGAAACACGTAGTGATAGATTCCTTACCTTAGAATTACCCCCAGGCGTCAGACTGGATCCTGAAAGTTTTCGTCAGCAGTACCCCTGCACGTCGGTAGGCGTCGTTGTGTGGCTCCGCGTGCATCGTTGGCGTCGTCGTCGCTGAGATGATGTCGTTGGAGCTACTAAGACGCGGCAACGCGCGCTGACGTCAGTTCTTTCTTTTTCCGCGCCAGCAAGCGCAAATCCGGCCTTTTCGCCAATACCACTTCTACCCAGAGTGCTGAAGAAGATCACGCGCGACCAGGCCCAAGTCATTCTTTTGGTTCCGGCCTGGGCTCGAAGAGGATGGTATTCCGAGCTACTCAACTTCGGGAGGATCTTCTGTCACAGCAACAGGGGACGGTCCTCCATCCAAACTTGTCGAGCCTCCACCTCCTTGCGTGGAGATTGAGCGGCAGCAGTTGACGTCGTGTGACCTGCATCCGGAAGTTTGTGATGTGATATTGGAAGCCAGGTGTCCCTCCACTAAGACGGTACATGCCTACAGGTGGAATACATTTGTGGAATGGTGCACAGCAAAGGCTGTGGATCCCCTTTCTGCCCCTCTTTCAGAGGTCCTCCTATTCCTCCTTTTTTTGGCCCAGCAGGGCTCTGCTCTGCGAAGTATCAAGGGCTATCTCTCAGCCATATCAGCCTTTTTACAGCTTCCAGATCAGCCTTCCCTTTTCAAGGCCCCTGTTGTAAATAGGTTCTTAAAAGGCATTACTCCTCTTTTCCCTCCTGTTCCTTTCATAATTCCTCAGTGAGACTTGAATCTGGTTCTGACATATCGGATGTGTGCTCCATTTGAGCCACTTCACAACTGTCCTTTTTGTATTCTTACTTTGAAGACAGCTTTTCTGGTGGCTATCACCTCTGCCAGAAGAGTGAGTGAGCTCCAGCCTCTTTCTTCTAAACCTCCTTTTCTCTCTTTCCATCTGGACACAGTTGTTCTGAGGACTCGTCCATCTTTTCTGCCAAAGGTTGTCACTGCCTTTCACATCGGGCAGACCATCACTTTGCCCACCTTCTTTCCGCCTCCGCATCCCTCACAAGAGGAAGAGAAGCTCCACCATCTGGACCCAAAACATGCGCTCACATTCTACCTCAACCGCACAAAACAGTTCTGGGTGGATAACCAGCTCTTTGTTGGCTACGTGGGCGCCAAGAAAGGTTGGGCTGTGCACAAGGGGACCATCTCTCGGTTGGTCATTCTGTGCAATAGGGCTTGTTATTCTTTTGCTAAAAAGGAGCCTCCAGTGCGGCTACGCACCCGTTCTACCAGGGCTATGGCAGCCACTACTGCTTTGTGATGGGGAGTTCCGTGGCTTGACATCTGCCAGGCAGCTACGTGAGCCTCGCTGCACACTTTTACCAAGCATTACTGCCTGGACAGCCAAGTCCGGAGAGATGGCTTCTTTGGCCGCTCTGTTCTCCATGACTTTCTAGTGTGATCTTGGTTCGCAGACCCACCACCGGGGTTGGTTTTGCTGGGGTATCTATTCTAAGGTGAGAAATCTATCACTACGTGTTTCTTTCAGATGCACAAGTTACTGACCTTCGGTAACGATATATCTGTAGGAAACATTAGTGGTGATAGATTCCTTACCGCCCCACCCATCCTCCCTGTTCTGCGAACTGATTTCTATGGTTATGGTCATCTTTTTCAGGTCGCTAGTTTCAAGGCACCAGTGGTCAGTTTCTTGCATGGTTCTGGGTTCCTGGCGCGGAATGTCGTGTACAGAACTAACATCAGCGCACGTGGGTGTTTCTGAGTAGCTCCAGCGACATCTTGGCGCCAACGACGCCAACGACGCCAACGACGCACACGGAGCCGCACGACGATGCCTACCGACGCGCAGGGATACTGCTGACGAAAACTTTCCGGATCCAGTCTGATGCCTGGGGGTAATTCTAAGGTAAGGAAAACAAAGTCAAATGACGATGCACAGTATCTCTGAGGTGAGGCATCGATGGGCTAAGGTGAGGCCGGCTCCTTACTGTCATACGGAAAGCAAGGCGTTGAGTCTGGCTGGCAGGGGGGTGAGGAGGCATCGGCGGTGAGGCTTCAATTCCGTTCGGCAGTGCTGTGTCGATGAGTTCTGGAAGTCACCTATATCAATATTTGGCTGGGGTTGGCGGGCATTGGAGCTGCAGGGCAGGCGGGGCGGTGTGTTGTTCACTTCACAAGCAGTGCCCACAGCCTCATTGCAGGTCAATGCATCACTGGCGGTGTTGCTGATGGCACCAATGATGTTTTTTTGGGTTGGAGCACCAACCCCCACGATTCCAAGGGCCCAGGAACTGAAAGGGGCACGGTTTGGCAATCGGGGGTCCAGCAGAGGAGTCCAGAGGCTGTTTAGCAGTTGCAGGTGAAGTATTTGTGTCCCTGAGACTTCCGAACAAGAGGCAATCTCTACTTCAAACCCTTGGAGAATCTTCTTAAGCAGGATACCACAGCAAGGTAAACGTCCAGTCCTTTCCACTGTCCACAGATACAAGCAGCAACTGCAGGCCAACCAAGCAACGGGGCAGTACTCCTCCTGACAGTTCTTCAGCTCTTCTTCTTGGCAGGGTCTTCTTAGTCCAGAAGTAATCTAAAGTTCTGGCAGTTTAGGTGCAATACTTATACCCGAATTTCTATTTGTAGTTTTTGTTTCAGGAGTCTCTGAACTCTTGAAACAGTTCTGTCCTCCCTGGTCACTACAGGAGGTGGAGACAGCATTGTGCAGAGCAGACACAGACTATATAGTTGCTAGTGCAAATTCGTCCGACCACTCTAAATGCAGAATGGTTCATTCAACCTTGCTATGAGTCACCCAGGTAAGGCAGGACACATCTCAACTCCCTTTGTGACTGTCTAGAGCCATGAAACTCAGAGTACGGCCCGGGGGCCGCATGCTGCCCTCCTTAACTTTAGAAGTGACCACTGAGCAGCAGCAGGAGTGGGCTGCTGTTTACTCGACTCAGCACTAACATTAAAAATATTTTAAATATACAGCATGCAATTAATTCAGGGTTAATTGCAGTTAAACAAAAGTAAATAATTAGGCCCTTAACTTTAGGAACACCTTCAGTTTTAAAGAGAGCAAACATGTACAAATACGATAGTCTTTTCGAAATTCAAAAAGTGTATTTCATTGACCTGTAGAAGAATTTCACCTTAGTAAATCAAATCATAGCAGTGCATTCAGTAGTAACATTTTAAAGTGATGGTTCGGTTCTCAAACATGAATTTAGAAACGTTCATGCTTCCCCCGTCCCTGACAACAATGCCATTAGGGATTACATCCAAGCACAGGAGATAGTCTTGTACAGCATGCATCCTGATGTAATGTATTTCGAGGTTCTTATATGTTATAATGTAGGAAAAGGAGGGACAATTATATTAATCAATTGCCCAGGGTCACACAATTTGTTCAAGTGGAGAATCTGAGATTCAGCCCATATTTTCTGGTTTTGCATTGCGCAATTGATTTTAGCCACTAGATATACATGCTTCGCTACCTCTACACCCACAATACACCCCACCTCCCCCACTAACATTAATGTGGCCCTCGGTCACACCAAAGACCAAACTTTGCGCCCCTTGGGAATGTTCCAAAATTCCTGAGCAAAGCTATTTCCTACTGCATGGAGTAGGACAATTTGTTGGTAATTTCTTGCTGTTTTCTGCATCCCTTTTTATGGAGTGGTACGATAATACTCTCTTTCCACGATTTCGAGATTGAACCAGAACCTTAGAAATAACATAGTGACCTCAGTAATTTGACCCACAGTTCAACATTTCGCTTATATACAGCTATCGGAATTTCATCTGGGCCCTTGGCAGCAGCAGATCTTGCTCTGTTTATATAGCCAACTATTTCATCATGATTTGGAGGAGGAATATAGGTGCACAAATGGTGGCAAAACTCAAATGTTCATGTACCCACATTTTTCTTATAGAGATTTGAAATGTAATCTACCCAATCTTGAGCATCCATCACATTTGCAGAAGCTTTAATTTGTGAGCAGCAGTTTAGGGCTACAGATCGCCAGAATGACCTTGATTTTTTGTGTGTAATACGATGGGGGTGGTGCCAGTTCAGATCCCAACTGTCTTTTCCTTTGAGCTGCACCAATCTTGCTTTGTTTCTTCCTAAGAGAACTTATCATTTGCATTTCTTCTGTAAAAAACGAAAGAAACTGTTTTTGTGTAAGTTTATTTATCTCCTCAGACAATTTAACTTCTGTGAGCTACTTCAATGGCTTATTGAAATGTTATTATCTTTCATATGTTGTACCAGGGTATACATGAGAGATTCATAGGAGCTTATAGGGTCTCCGAAAAGAGAATTATATTGTGCTAAATCAAAAGAGGTAACTACATTATTGAAAAATGTAATATGACGATGGTTCCAGGGGAGTCTAGCATTTTTTGTTTTAGTGTCAATTAAGCCAGTACCTGTTTTAAGCAAACAATCGGTGGTTACCGCAAGAGGCAGAGCAATTATCATTCGAAGACAGGCATGATCAGCGAGTATTGTATTTAATACCTTCATTTACAGGACAATATCAAATACTTTTCTAGATCATTATTAAATAAACATTGATTGAAGATCCCTTGAGGCAGTGCCTGGCCACCTTTGTCGGTATGTTAGGGTCAATTTGTCCATTTCGGATTGTAGCACCTACCTATGGGCTTCAGCTCACCCAAGAGAATAACTCCGAGTTTGTCTGCTCTGCTTGGGAACTGAGACTCTGGGATATTCTAACTTTCCTCCAAATCAGTGTTCACAATTGACTTATTGCAATGACCTTTAGCATTTAAGTGTCCATTGATAATAACAAAGGTAGTCCTCTCGCTATTGTTAAATTTGTAAGCTGCAATGCATTAGTGAGTAAACTGTTATTCTGCTTTCCCAGAGGTATATAAACATTAAAGAAAAGCAAAAGGCAGCCCACTATTTCATTACTCATTGAGAAATTGATTCTTAGGCACTGAAAATTATTATTGTAATATGAAATGAGAAGAGAGTATCAATCACAATTGGTCGAAAGTAAAATAGCGGTACCACCATTTGCATGGCCATGGATGGAATAAGTGCCTATGGCCTATGCTATTTAATACTTAGCATGATTTAACCACAAAGTCCGCAACTGACCAAATATCCTGGAGACAGATGACGGTTGCTTTTTATGCCTTCAAATAGTTTGTTTTTGATTTATCGAGCCAGACAGATTTGCTATGATTTGTTTTGAGATGTATTTTCTTTCGATGGCCCTGAGAGCCAAGTCCATAAGAGATTAGTATTCAACTGCTTAAACACTTTATTTTGATCTTGTGTTTTTACTGTTCTGCCGAACGCTGTGAATTCTACCACTACTGAGCAGGCCAAATTTGGATCCTGTGATCTTTCAAAAGAGTTGCTACTTTCCAAATCGAAGACTGCTAAGTCAAGAAATGTAGTTGCTTCTTTTCTCCCCATGCTACTTTTATGGGTTTCCATTATTGGGAATACATCATATGCTGCTCTTTCTGATAGCCAGCTTAGACCTAAAATCCAGTTTATTTTTTCTGGGAATGACACTCTTTATTTCTGCCGAGGTTATAAGTGTAACTGTTTCAAAATGTTGGCTCTGCTTAAAGGGCCAGCATCCATCAGAAACAGAGCACAACATCCATTAGTATTGGTTGAATTCAAAGATTATTGTGAATCACTTGACTGGATCACATTATTTGAAAGTGGACTACATAGTTTGGGAGATCGAAGTTGAAAACTCAAAGTATTATTATCATTTCCAAAACACTTACTTGATTTGAAAACTACGGATAAAGGATTCAGACTGGTACCAGTGGAGCATTCTGAAAATACCTTATTTGCTGGAACCGCTGTTCATGCTAGAGCTTCTCTCTCAGTAATGCAACATATTACTTCTGTAGGTGGTACGTCAGAGTGAGGTATTTAATTAGAATCTTGACTGAGTCCCCAACTCTCCAGGATGGACCTAATCTTTCTCCTGCTTTTTTTGGCATCCTCTGTTTTTTTGACTTTCCCTTTTTCTTTTGTTGCTTTTTGGCAGATTTCCTAAATATGTTTTCTTCAGAGGGTAACTCCGTCTCACTAGTTACCACCTTTTGGGGCAATACCTTACTATGTGACCCTTTTATTATTAAAAATCAGAAACCGAGGGATTTGGTTTGTAGCAGTTGAGGGGGTAAGGGGATACCTGCAATTTATCTATTAAGACTTTTGAGACAGATGTGGGGAGAAAAGAGGTTCCAAAGTCTATGTGATCCTTTTTATTGCTGTTTTTTTCTCCTAGGCTCCATTTGCCCATAATGACCCTCCTACTTGGACCATTATGTTTTTTTTTCCTTTTTCGCCCTTTTCCACGAAAGATGATTGAGATTGACTCAAGCTGGGAAGAAGGTTGTGTAAACATTCCTTGTGCTGACCTGCTTTAATGCCTTAATTTGTTATAGAAAAGCGAATAGCAGATCATGTTTCCAGTGTATAGTCAGAGTCAAATGTAGTTTTTTCCCAATAGTTTAGGTTTAAAACCAGAATGCCCTGTAACACATGTAAGGCATTAGAGATATGAACATACTCTCCTGGAGGGTGAGTGCTAAGAGCAACTCCGGAGTATTAGAAAGATCCTCCCAAGGTAGAAGGGTACTTTCAAAGAAAGTAATATCTCTCTTGGTGATGGAGTTCTTTACAGTTCCTCTGTAGCTTCATGTGCCCTACCGTTATATAGTTGATCATCTATATCCGGTAATGTATAATCATCTGAGGTTGGATTGGGATGCAAGTTATCTGTTTCTTTTGTGCACTTCCTCTCTTTTGTTCTGATTATCATCAGTTACCGATGTGGGGGCTGGTGAAGCGACCAATGAAGGCTTCCTAAAACCTGTTGAAAGATTTGCAGCTGACAATTACTGCCTGTGTGAAATAGCTGAACTGAAGTTATGGTCTGCTTTTTTTCTCCAATGCTTGGAAAAAATACTGAATTTGGGGCAAGCCAATCAATGTGCCAAAATGTAAGGACTTGCTCCGGACCAGATTCGAGCTTTTGGGGACAACTGATGTAAACTTTTTGAAAGACTTCACAGCTGACAATTACTGTTTCTGTCAACTGGCTCGACTAGCGTTATAGGTTGATTTTTTCTGCAAAGGACTTTCTTTAACACGTTTTGAGCTTTTGGGGACAACTGATAAGCAAGTTGATTTCAGGACTAAAATTCCTGCTTCTTAGATTTTTGTAAGTCATTTTTGTTCTTTTATATTGTGCCTGACTTTTTTCGAGACAAAGGGCTCTGCCACACAGTAGCTCTTGTCTCTATGCAGATCATAGCCCAGAGGACTCCAGGCTTAACATCTCTTAGTATAGTCTTGATTTAGACTTATATGTGTACAATTCTTATGCAGGTCTTATAAAAAAAAATATCGTGGAGATTTTTACTATATCTACAAGCTCATCAAAGCATTCTCATAACAAAAGTAGACCTTGATGAGGTGGGGTTGTAAAGCAAAGTGCCACTTGGACAATAAAGAATGCGCTTATAGAAAAATCCCTCTTGAGCGGTGCAGGAGATGATAGCCATCCGTTATTGCAGTGCCATTCTGCCGTAAACCTGCAACTGCACGTCTATCTATGGCTTCAGCTTGACTTGACCCCAGGGAGCCTGCAAGCTGCACCAGAGGCCAATGTCACCCCAGTCCGATCACCAGGATGAGAACCCAAGCCCAGCATTGCACTCGCCCGCTCCTCCCACACGAGGCCAGTCCCCCTGCCGTACTCACCGCTAAGCGGGAAGGGGGAACGGAGGGAAGACCAGCGGTGCACACAAGTGTAGTGAGGTAGGTGAGGCCTACCACGTGCTGCTATACTGGGGTAATAATGACACTCGGACACTGGATGGTAGTTAGCCGGAAAGACCACGAGCGGTCTTCCGCTTGTTTATTTATACCCCGGCGCGAGCCCGCCCCGGGGTTGTGCGTGCGTGCGTGGGGGAAAGGCAACATTGTAGTGGAGAGCCCGAGTGGCTCTCTACATCCCTCCTTTGTTTTAGTTCGTTCTGCCCTCAGGCATTCAACTGACAGTTTATGGAGATGTCCATGCAAAGTCCCTCAGCCGTTGGCTGGGCACCGGATTGGGCCTCAGGCTGTAGCGATGACTCCGGATCCCTGATGGTTCGGCAGCCCCAGCCGGGGTTGCACTCGGATCATTGCTCGACTCAGAGGCCCTTGGCTGACTTCGCTCGGTGCCGAGGCCTGGTGACATTGGCCTCGGTTGACTCTCTCCGCGTACCGGTCTTGGCAGAGGACTCTGGGACCTAGGGCCGCTTGGCTCTTCCAGCATCGGCTCTTCCTCTGCCGCTTCCTCCGCTCGCTGGTGTCCCGTGGCTGCTTCGGTTGCCTTTCTGAAGCAGGATACGTTCCGTGTGACAGTTTGTCCATTTCTCCTGGCCGTGATCATTGTCCCTTGTACCTTTTCAACTCTCCACACCTCTGGTTCAAACGGTGTTCGAAACTTCCATCCTGGGTAGCGATCCTTGACGACCACTGCGTCACCTTCTCGAATGTCCGGCTCTCTGGCACGGCGGTGCAGGCTTGCTTTGGCATTGGTGACCTGTCTCCTGGCTTGCGTGGCCTCAGTGTCTCTCTCTGCCGGCATCCACCCGCTCACCGTGGGTATGCCGTCTCTGGGGGCCCGCTTGAACAGTACGTGGGCTGGGGCGCACCTTGTCGTCGAGTGCGGCGTTTGCCGGTAGGCTCCTAGAAACTGATCTAGTGCTGTCTCTGGATCTTCCCCGTTGTCCACTGCAATCCGAAGTGCTCTGTTTATGGTCCGCATCAGTCTTTCCACTTCTCCGTTAGCTTGAGGCCACAGTGGAGTGATCCTTCTATGGTTGATTCGGAGGGATTCTAGGTATGATTGGAACTCTCGCCCTTGAAAGGGAGGGCCGTTGTCTGACTTAATTTCCTCGGGGAGTCCCATGGTTGCGAACACTCGGTTTAGCACCTTTCTGACATGTGGGAAAGCGGTGGATGCTATGACTTCCACGATGGGGAACTTCGAAAAGGAATCTACCAGCACCAACATCTGCCTTCCATCCGGGAAGCTGCCAAAGTCAATACTCAATTGGGTCCATGGAGCCCTGGGCGCATCTTCCGTGATTACAGGGGCTGGAAGGGGTTCGCCCCCGGTGATCGTGCAGGCATGGCAGGACCTTATCATCGCCTCTACTTGGGTGTCCATCGCCGGGAACCACACCTTGCTTCGTAGGCGCGCTTTCGTCTTCGCCATGCCTTGGTGTCCCACGTGAGCTAAGCTTAATGCGCGCTGTTGGAGGCTTTCTGGCATGACGAGGAGGTGTCCTCGCAGAATCACTCCTTCCTCTCCCACGCTGAGTTCACTGCGAATGTGCCATAGCTGCTGTCTCGCATGGCTGACCTCCGGACGGAGGCTTGCGGCGCCATCAAGGAAGCGGGCCCATTGGTTCTCCTCCAGGGCCCGGCGGACTTTCGTGAGGGTTTCATCTCCCGCCGTGGCTTCTCCGATCTCCTTGAGGGTCATGTTGTCAGGACACGCGGCCTGCGTGACCATGTGCACGATTTCTTCTACTTCCTCTCCGTCCTCGGTGGGTGGCGGTTGCGAGGCAACGTCCGGGTGCCGCGACAGGTAGTCGGCGGGATTGTGAGCGCCAGGCCGGAACACCACTTTGAAACGATAGCCCTGTAGCTGGACGGCCCACCGCTCGATCCGTGGAGGGGCTAGTCTTGAGGTTCCTGCAAAAAGGGGTAGGAGAGGCTTGTGGTCTGTGACCACGGTGAATTCCTGTCCACAGAGGTAGAGATGGAAGTGCTGGCAGGCCCATTTGATTGCCAGGGCCTCCCTTTCTATCTGTGCGTATCTGGTTTCCGTGTCTGTCAGCGCCTTGCTGGCATAGGCGACAGGCCTCCATTCCTCCGGACCGTGCTCTTGCAAAAGGACGGCTCCTAGTCCCACGGGACTGGCGTCCACAATCAGTTCAGTTTTCCGTCTTGGCTGAAAGTAGGCCATGGTGGTATTATCTAGAAGGCCAGCTTTGACGTCTTGGAACGCTTTGTTTGCGGCCGGGGTCCAGTCCCACTTCTGATCGGTGCGGGTGAGAGCCCGGAGGGGTTCCGCGACGGCAGCCAAGTTCGGAATGAACCGGCCGCAGTACGTGGCCATGCCCAGAAAACTGCGTACTTCCGTTGGGTTCCGAGGTGTGCTGGCCGCCTTAATCGCCTCCGCTTTCTTTGGGTCCACCTTGAGGCCTTCCCTGGTGAATGTGTAACCGAAGAAGTCCACTGCTTCCTGGTAGAAGGCACATTTGGCTCGATGCAAGGTCAACCTGCTGTCGGCAAGCCTCTGCAGAGTCGCCCTCAGGTTGGTGTGATGCTCTTCTAGGGTTGAAGAATAGACAAGGATGTCATCGCTCAGGTTGATGACACCCGTCAGTCCTGACAGCACCTCCCGAATAGCGTTTTGAAAGACCTCGGCTGCCGAGGATACGCCGAAGCTGAGCCTTGTGTAGCGACGCAGCCCCACGTGCGTCGAAAAGGTGGTAATGTACCGGCTGGCGGGCTCCAACTCTAGCTGGTGATATCCGGAGTTAAGGTCCAGCTTCGAAAACCACTTTGCCCCGTTGAGGTCCGCTATGATGTCTTCCATGGTGGGGGTGATGTGCCTCTCACGCTTCACGGCTGTGTTCGGAAGTCTCATGTCCACACATAGGCGAATGGCTCCTGGTTGCTTTGGTTTGGGGGCAACGACCAACGGGGAGACCCAGGGTGTCGGTCCCGACACTTTCTCAATCACCCCCAGCTCTTCAAGCTTCCGCAGCTCCTCCTCTACTTGTGGCCGTAGGTTGAAGGGCACCCGCCTATGCCTGAGTGCGACGGGCCTCACAGTGGGGTCTATGTGAAGTTTGAACTTCCGCCCCTTGAGTTTGCCGAGTCCTTTAAACAGTTCTGGGAAGTCTTTGAGCATGAAGTCCGCGTGTGCTTGATGCACCTGGTTGGCGAAGAATACCAGGCCGAGATCCTCCGCGGTGTGACAACTCAGGAGGGTGCCTTTCTTGCCTTCGGTGATATGGAATTTGGTCTCGGTGGAGTATTCCCCATTGACGACTGTGGTTTGTATTACCCCTCGGAGAGGGAGCGGTTCTGTGCTTCCATAAGTGTATATCCTTGCCGTGGACGGCGTTAGCGTCGGTTTCGGGGACATGCTGTCGTATTGCTCTGAGTCCATGACGTTGACAGACGCTCCGGTATCAATCAACGCGTTGACATTCGTCCCGTCCACAGTGATGGAGCACATGGGCGGTGGCCTTCGTTTTGTAGATGCCCGGCTGACGTAGGAGACGATGTATACCTCGTCATCTTCATCGTCCTCGTATCTGGGCCGACGGTCTTGTGCTTCGGTGTCCGGCGGGGGTCGCTCCTGGTCGAGCGATAGCTGGTGAATCCGCTGCGTCACCGCACGGGCACGTGGTCCTGCTGATTTGAATTTGCCACCTCGGCAGACGGCGGCAAAATGGTTGAGGCGCCCACACTTGAGGCACGTCTTGCCTCTTGCGCTGCACGTGGCGGCGGTCGGGTGGTCTTCTCCGCAATACCCACAGCGGTTGGTTCGTGGAGGGCCTTGTCGCTGCCTGGCCGGTGGGAATCGCCGGTGAATGGCGTCCACTCGCTCTTCTTTGATGGTCGGGGTTCGCGCCATCGTTGGGGCAATGACTGGAGTGCGCAACGCCACCTCCATCTCTTCAGCCCTCGCATCCGATAGTTCATGCGATCTGGCCAGGACGAGGATCTCGTCAAGTGAAATCCCTGGTTGCCTGAGGATCAACTTTCTTAGCAGCTTCGACTTGCATCCGACAATTATTTGATCCCTAATTTCTTCCCTGGGGTCCGTGAACGGGCACGTGCTCGCAAGTCGGCGGAGCCGAGCATAATACATGTCGACGGACTCAGATTCAGTCTGCCAGGCGCGCTTAAACTTAAATTTCTCGAAGTCGTTGTTTAGCTGTGGATCAAAGTGGGCGTTCAGGGCCGCGACCGCGGCGTCGTAGTCGTCGTCCTCGGCGCCGGTGTTCGGGAGTGACTCGAATAGGTCATAGATTTCTTGACCCCCGTAGAGGATGAGTAGAGATCTCTTTACCGAACCATCAGTTTCTCTAGTTCCCTTGAAATAAAGATTGAGGCGCCCGACCCACGCCCTCCAACGGAGGGCGGCCGTTGCTGGATCCGACGTTTCGCTGAATGGCGGGATGGGCGCCGCGCCAGCATGCAGGTGGGCAGGCTGAGCAGGGGTCGTGGGCCCGGCGGGGGCCTGGTTTCCCACCAGGGTGTTGGCCTGTGGGATGACTGCAGGTGGCGGCGGCTGGACAACGCCGTCTTGTGCTGCGCCGACGTCCTGGTTCATGGTGACGCTGTGTGTGAGGAAGTATGGTGCTTTCCGGGGTCGTGGCGGGGGACTGCTGCTGTCAGGTGTCCTTGAGTGCAGTGACTGAGTCTAGTGTTCCCCCTTTGCCTTGGTCTGACGAGACCACAGGGTTGCAGGCTTTCCAAATGACATGCAGTACATGCAGGGGCGAGGTCCGAATTGCTTTAGCCAAGGCTTGTTAGGCTTCGGAGTGTTCACTGTCCCCGGGTGTAGTCAGCCTGAATTGCCGCTGCCAGTGCTTGATTGGACTGCGGGCAGCTTGACGAGGGGGAGAGAGAGAGAGCAGCGCGGAGCCCCGCGCGCACAAGCAGCAGAGGCGTCTCCTGAAGAGAGGGAGGGGCGGGCCTGCTCCGGGCCGCGAACACGTGGTCCTGCCGGTGTCTTGACTCTCGCCGGCCGGCAAGATGAAGGGGCGCGGTGAGCGCGCGCAGGCGGGGCAGAAGGATCACTCACCCGCAGGAGGCGAAGGCTGCGCACCGTCACCGCGAGTCCCGCCAGCTGAAGGCGCACCCTCACGGGTGACGCGTGGGCGGGTCTCGGCTTCAGGGCACGGCGAGCCGGATCAGCTGGGTACCGTAGCCAGGGCACACGCAGCAGGATGTGCAAAAGGCGGTGGGCACGCGTGGCATACGACCGCCTCGTCGCCAATGTAGTGAGGTAGGTGAGGCCTACCACGTGCTGCTATACTGGGGTAATAATGACACTCGGACACTGGATGGTAGTTAGCCGGAAAGACCACGAGCGGTCTTCCGCTTGTTTATTTATACCCCGGCGCGAGCCCGCCCCGGGGTTGTGCGTGCGTGCGTGGGGGAAAGGCAACATTGTAGTGGAGAGCCCGAGTGGCTCTCTACAACAAGCACCACCCTGCCACTTCTGTGGACCTTCAGTTCTTCATCTCCTGTACTGCTGAAGTTCAGTTCAGCTGTGACACATCTCAGGCATCTTGAGCAAACTCCCGCCCGGTAGGAGGAGCAGTCCGTGCAGTCCCCCCAGTTCTAGACTGCTGTATCCGAGACACAACTTGCAGAAACTGTTTTCGTCGTCAAGGTGGGAGCAAATTAATTTAAAACATACACTGCCGGCCACTCCGCCATTGTAGCATTCTATTTTTTTTTAATGAAAAAGCAGTGACCGTGATATGCTGTTTTCTCCCAGCATGTGGGATGCATTGTTAGTTTTTTTCCTCTTCGGAATCACCATAAATGAAATAAATAGATTTAGCCTTCCGATGCCCTATCCAAATGATGCCGGTCGTGTCTCTGTTATCAGTACCACAGCTCATCTCCTCCTCTGAATGAGGGACGGTAACTGAGCACTGGTCATCCATCAATTTCTGAAGTATGTCCATTACTACCAACCTTTAAATGAACCCTTTGTTTTGCGTAATTCTGTAGGGATATTGCATCCATCAGTAACATGGGCATGTACATACTGTCAGCAGGAGCTCAAAAATGTAATTCAGTCACTACACAGGCAACCTTCCAACACTGAATTAATAATATAGTCTCTTTCTTCTACTGTTAGCCATTTGTGGACCTTATGTTAATATCTGAGTTGTTCTTGGCAAGTCTAGAGACATTTTTCGTAATTCTGCCTACGTTGAAAACCGAAGCTGTATTTTGGTTAATGTTAGACGACAGAATATTTTTCATCGAAAAGGCAGCATGGGCAATATAATTATCCAGACGATGGCACCATCTGTTCACCTATCTGAACGTGTATCCACCGAAGATTCACGACTGATTTCCTCTGTACGTAGAAACTGTCATTTGTCGTTGAGTAGCACATCCGCCATTTTTCTGTGGAATCGTAACTTTTCTAAATACTTACAAGGCGCTTTCTTTGACTATTCTTCCAATCCATATCTAACGTCTTGTGGGGATTGACTGATTTGAAATCTAAATATTCACTATATCTGTTTCCTGAACGATCGATTAAAGTTTTATTTTTATTTAAGTATTGTCGAGGAAAGCCATTAGCATGCTATTTTAAGAGGCACATTTTTTGTAAAAATTGCGTCACAGTTGATATCCCCTTTGGTTTTCATACAGAATGTTTTTTTCTCCTAATGTGAGGGTGGATCAGTAAATAAATCAGTTATCCCGTATTCAGGCATGTAACCAGACCATTTTGGTTTTGTGATGTTTGTTCCTTTGTAGTGATCCTTCTAGTGGACAATATGAATCGATGCATGTTCCGTGGAACTTGAAAAGAAAGTTGTAGATGTCCTCCTATGTAATCGTGTCACATGTCCTTGTAGAATCCATGGGTTTCCAGTTTTAAAGAGGGTGGGGATTAAAGTGCTAATGAAATCTGCAGCACGTAAATCATGGGTGATACTTTCATCAAGACACTATATCCCTTTATCCCTGGCTCTTTTCCAGCTTTGTTCTTTCGTGATACCGTCACCACTATAAGAATGTGTTTGTGTGATTTATTCTTCTTACTTTATTTCTGTGAATTAATAGGACAATATACGATTAAATTTACTGTGGCAAATATTATAGCCTTATAGGCCGCCGCTATTAAAGGCCCGCCGCAGCATTAAAGGCCCGAGCCGAAGGCGAGGGACTTTAACCCCTTCACTGCGGCGGCTATTCCGCCGCAGTGCTAAGGGGGGAGGTCGGCCAAGCGGCGGGCGCATGCTGGTGACGGAACCGCTCCGTCACCAGCGTCGGTTGCGCTGTGCTTATGACGTAGCGGTTCCGTCATGGCCCCGCCCGCTCAATAGAATGCCCAGCGCAGGCGCGGAATCCGCGACGTGCAGGCGCGTCGGGCAGGCCATGACGGAACTGTTCCGTCATCAGCACAGCGCCACCGCGGCTGATGACGGAGCGGTTCCGTCATCAGCAGGGGAGGGGTTAACAAGGCAGCAGGACTTTAATAGACGGTATAGCCCTGCTACGAATGGCTATAAGGCTATTAGAACATTCTGCCACTAGAGGGCAGAATGTTCTAACAAATAAAACAAAGCCTTCAGGGAGCGTATCCACTCATGAGTCAGTGAGGTTCATCCAGTACGAGCTTTGTCAAGATGCACCCTGCAATAGAGACGGTACATTGGTGCCGGATCAAATAAGAGACAATGGAGAAAGCAGCATACAGTGCTAGTATAGGGCAGAGCCGTGGCATTAGCGCTAACACCATACAGGAAGGCAGGACTGTCCCATTGCTTCATCCCCCTATTACATGTCTTCCTCTTGTGAAAGCCATCCCTCCCTCCCCTCACACTCATGTTTATTTTTAATTTATACTGCTGCTGTGCCTGGCTGTTGTTCCCAGCTCACCTGATCTGGGTTCCTTAACCTCTCCCACTAAGGCCTGCACTCTTCCATTACTGATGCTCATAGTGCTGCTGTCTTCACTCTCGTCTCTGGCCCAATGTGCTGTGCGGTTTGCTTGTGAAGCATTCTTCGCTCTAAAATATCCTTACCTTTGAGAACGTCCCTGATGCCTGTAATAAATAATTGTATGTCGGTAACAGTGAATTCTGTCTACTTGTTCATTTAGCAATGTACTGTAATGTTCAGCAAGAAAGAGCGTCACTTTGCAAAAATCCCGTACAGTTTTCAGAGGCTTTAACTTGGCACCTTAATTTCATTTTTATTACCTGTCCCTTCCTACATTTTACTTTAAAAGAAAAAAAATCTATTAGTTTATGTTGGGTGGACTGAGTGGACTCTGATGCCAGTTCCATTATGTTTTCCAAGCCCTGTAGGGATGCCGCACTGGGTGTCTGGGAGGCGCTGGAAGTTTTGTAGTCTCCGTCGGTCAATTTTTCACTCTAAACAGAGGCTTGTCTTCCGTTTTGTTGACGTCACGCGCGAGTCTGCCTTTCCTTGCATCTCCAAGCAGTCTACTTAATGCTGCCTAATGCTGCTACTGCACTCCTGCCCTGTCACTGCAGGCTGCTGGCATGTCCTCCCGTTCTTAAAGCCTACTGCTAGTCCTACCTTCGAGTTTGCAAAATCCGTTTATAGTGTTTGCATTTCAAGGGCTAAACACGGTGAAAGAACTGTGTTCTGTCTGTGACTTCCCCCCGGGGCGACCATCTAAAATGGCCCCAACTCCTAACGCAGACGGGTGTCCGACACCAAATATTGTCTTATGTGTTTACTGCTAAGCAATGCGAATCTCTTTCATCTGCATTTAATTTTTTACCATTAACTCTGGTATGTCATCGTTTAGAAATCTTTATGGTTTCATCTACAAATCTTTGAATGTGACTAGGAATTTTGGACTGTTACAAAATGTGCTTCCTGTCTTTTGTAGGACTCTATAATGGTAGGTCTGCATACCTGTGGGGACCTCGCTCCAAACACTCTTCGGATTTTTGTTGGAAAACCTGAAATCAAAGCAGTTTGCAGTGTGGGCTGTTGCTACCATCTCATATCGGAAGAATTTGAAGTCCAACCTGAAGGTAAAATATTTCCTACACATAGGCAAGCTATTCCAGACCTTTAGTTTCAAGTGATGAATACATTGTACGGATGCAATACAGTGTTTTTTATGTAATGAAACCATGTCAACTTTCCGATGATTATGTTTGATGATGATTGTTTCTAATTCCACCAAAACAGCTCTAGAGCAAGAACTTTAATTGACTCTGCGAAAATGATGCATGGGAGTTTCGTGACTCCATGTTTCCTACCAAAAAGTCAACTTGTGAAGTAATTTGTTGCACAGTTGTTGGTGCCATAAGGCAGCTGCTGAAGTCTTAATAATGTGTCCAGCACCAAAGTGGCCTCATAGTAAACAGTGATCAATTGCATTATCTGCCAGTGCTTTGTGCTATAGGCTGCTGTGGAAATTCATTTCATGTCTTTTAATTCTCTGGGGTTGACTGCCCCTTTCCATCTGCCACATGGAGATGCACCGTTCAGTGACTATTAGTCTTTGTGTCTCTTTATCACTGACTAGATGCTGTCCTAGGTGTCTAGTAACTGTGGGGTGTGGAGCAGAACAGGCCATTTTATCCTCTGCTTCCGCCTCAGTTCACTGCTGCTCCCCAAATTTAAGTTGCTCTCTATTTATCACGTTATGTTGGACTCTGTGATATAAGTACAAGCTAGCTTGTGGTAATAGCACAAACAGCCAACATAGTATTCTTTATTTCACAGGAAACCATTACAGAACCTCACTCACTGAAAAGCACAACTGGCTTGATAATTTTGTCACCCATCTCACTAGTGTTTGGTTAAGTCACCAGCCTGCTGGATAAAAAAACACTGTATATTTGTGTCATCTTTGGGGGTGGTGTAAATACACCCTGCTGCCCACACAAAACATTTAAGTCCCATGCCATTGCTGCATTATCTGTATAATCTCCTGTGGCCTTGCAGTAAAGGTGAATAGTGTTGTTGGGTGAAACCAATTTTACCAATACTATTTTAGATCAAGAGCACACGCACTGTAACAATGAATGGCAGTTCAAATGCCAGAAAAAGCGGTGTCAAGAAAAAATGCAAAAAATCTGTGGTGTGTGAACAAAGGACAAGGGAACCCTGTAAGTCAGAAGGCACCAGGAGTAGCAATTTGCTATTAGAGACAACGGTCCCTATCTAGGTGAATATACAATCATAACCACAAGACTACAATCTGTGTTGGGTATGTTACTGTCCAAATGGAAGGTATTGTATTTATTAAAAAAATTAAATAAACAAGAACCAACATATACTATCATGTAGTGAGCAGGAAATGACGGGGTACTGGAAATCAGCCAATTTCCAGACCTCAGGCATATAGCTGCAAAGTGACTTTTGGTGACACATAAGTTACAGTACTCACAGTTGAAAAAATATGAACATAAATCATAAGTAACGGTATGGAGTCAAGATGTAGTTGTTGGCGACGTTTCGATCCCCAACAATGGTTATGGGATCAACGTCAGGACAGGAGAATCAAATGCCTGATATGGTTGCTGTAAATCCGGGATGTGGACCACCAGTTTATGTGGTGTACAAGGGCTAATGTATGGCGTCGTGGCACGGTAACTTGGGCTAGTTCAAGGGATGTAGACTTTCCATTTGGTGGCTTTATTTGTTTTAGGCTTACCAGCTTGAGTTCGTGCCCACAAGGAGCAAAGTCTTTTCGCACTAGCTCTCCTTGTATTCTTCCACGAGTGCTCCTTTCTGTAAACAGGCCTGTACACCTTGTTCTAACCTTGTCACATTTTCTGTGCATTCACAGAGGTCAATGTCAGCCTCTGTCTTCGGAAGGAATTGGTGTTAACTTTTCTTTCTCTGACTTCAAAATGAGTGGATTTATGTGACAATCTTGCTGGATATTGGTGGTAGGAAAGGGTTTATTTTCTAGCACACACAACATTTAAATTAACGGTTTAAGTATTTCAGAATGTATCAGAATTAGAAAAGAACAAACGAAGCAAATGTTTTGTTAATTCTGAAACATGTTAGAAACAAATACTGTAATATGATCAAAAAAATCAATACATTAGGCGATGCCATTTCCACACATTATTGTTTGTTTACTGTATAATTGTATTAGTAAAACTGTATGTCCTTGCATATGTAATGGTCCTTTCAATTGAAAATGTGTTGTCTATAATGGCAGTATGCTACCACAATATGCATACTCCGCTACCACACCATGCATACTCCATTCTAACCACAGCATTCTTCTGTGTACCACTCTACGCCCCAGCACTCTGCACCACTGCACTCTACACCACTCTTCTCTATGCTGATGCACTCTACACCACTCTTCGACACTGCATCTACACCAATCCACTCTACTCTGCACAACTCCATTGTAAGCCACACTGCAACAATACGCTCAATGTCACTGTACTCTATGCCAATACACTCTACTCCAATGAACTTTACTTTGTAGTACTACACTCTACTTCCCTGCCCTCTACGCCTATCCACTGTGCACCACTCTAATCTGCTGTGCACCACTACACTCTGTGCCACTGTACTCTACACCACTTTACACTATGCCATTACAGTCTGTGCCACTCTACTCTGCACCATTTCACTCTATTCTGAAACAATCTACTCTACACAACTGCACTGTACACCACTCTACTCTGTGCCAGTCCACTGTGCACCACTCCATGCCACCCTACTCTAAACCACTGCACTCTGTTTCAGTGCACGCCACGCCAATGCACTCTATATCACTCATCTACCCATTCTACTTTGCATCACTGCACTGTATGCCACTGTACTCGGTTGTTTCCACTATATGCGACTGCACTCTATGCCACTCCAGTCTACACCATTCTACTCGAGTGCACTCGATGCCACTCTACTCTATGCCACTCTTCGACACCACTATACTCTTTGCCAATCTCTTCTGCACCATTCCACTCGCACCACTGCACTCTACTGTGCACCACTCTGATCTATGCCACTGCATTCTACGACACTGCATTGGACGCTGCATTGTACGCTGCTGAATTCTATGCTACTGCACTCTATGCCACTGTACTCTACTCTGCACCACTGCACTCTATGCCAATGCACTCTACAACAGGCCAGTCAGCTCTACACAACTGCACTGTATGCCACTCTACAGTCCTCCACTCTATGCCCCACCAATACACAACATTCTATGCAACTCCACTTTACAACACTCCACGCCACTTTCTATACGCCACCAATATTTAGCCATGCTGAACAGCAGTCACGCTGTGTAGAGGGAAGACCTATTGGCATTTCCAATGCTTGTTAGTGCCTGTGTTTGTGTTTTTTGGCTAGGCTGAGTTCTCACTACAATGAGCTCTTGTAGAGAACTATTTGGTGTTACATTTCCTGCTCTTTTGGTCTAGTTGAGATTACTGGTTGGCATTCTTCCCAGTGGTTGGTAGCAGTTACATGTGACTACGTTGGCAAAAGCACTAACAGTACCAGATGTTGGATGACTAACCTTAGCCACAAATTGTTGTTTTCAGTGTTGTAGACAGTATAACAAAACCATATTATTAGATTTCTAGAGGTATGTTTAAAGATTGCAGTCACTAGTACTTTATTGTAAAAGCTGTAGCCCCTGGGTACACTTCAGGGACACTGAGCTACAGTGAAGCTTTGTATTTCTGTAAAAAGTTGCCTTCTATCTTGCGTTTGACTTGGTATCCCAGTCGTGAAATTATTTCCAATTGGCATTCTATACCCTGGACCACTGTATAGATTCACCACAGCTGTCCTCAAAATATAGCCTTTGCCAGTAGCAGCAGCCAGGAAACGGAGGTGGCGGGCAGGGGAAGGGGGTGTGAAAAAAACCCCCTCCATACTGTGGAATTTTAGTTTACGAGCTGAACATCATCTGCGCCAGCTTGTCACCCACGTACAACGTGCACAACAGCCATTTTAGGTATCATGGTCTCCCTGTCCACGATCGATCGCCAGCGCGCTCCTCTGACCCTGCAAGCATCCTCCGCGCACCCTGGCTCCCCCTCCCTCCCTCACATGAGCATAACCCTTCTCCTCCTGCATGACCCTGTCCTTGGGAGTCACGCCCGCGCCTGACCAGCACCTCCTCTCCTTCCATGAATACCCCTCTGTTGATAAACCATCCCTCCGCGCTTGATTGTCCACGCGGCATGAATACCTCTCCTTTGATGACCCCTTCCCCCGAGTCCGACTGTCCACACAGGTCCGAGGCCATCGCCTAAGCCGGAAGATACCGTTTACTGCCCCTTATTGTATGGAGTCGCTCCTCTTCAAAGGACCCACTATTGATCATGGCCTCCCCACCCCATGGGATACGATCAGGCGCACACATCCTAAGAATCGGCGGAACACTCAGCCGCGTGATAGCCCCCTCCTGTTATCAGCAGGGTGAGGACCTCTATTGTGGATGTATGTGGGGGTGGGTTTGACACGAGGATTATGGGGACGTCATTTCATAAGTTTAAAGAGTCTTTTATGCAATAAAGAATGCTCACATGTCATAAACCAGGGTATAAGAGGCCAGGCCTCAGAGAGGCTGTTAGAGCACCTCGAGACGATACCTTGTTGTCTGATCTGATGTGTTCTGCTCCGTCGGAATAAAACTTCTGTTTCCTGCCTTCTGGTCTCCGGCGCCTGCCTCATTGCTTGGTAATTTGAATGGTACAAAGGCGGTTAGCGCCAGGCAAATCTTGAAAAAGGTCATAGCCCTACCCTTTTTCTACAATTGGCGTCCCAAAGCGTGGGGCCCATCAGCGACACGTGGATCCAGTGGGAGAGGTCCCGACGACAGAGTGAACGACTGCAACGATCGGGAGAGCTCGTGTCCGATAGACCCTCGTCTGACAGCCGATCATCCGACCTTCACTAGTTCCGAACAGACCTCTCTCGAGTGATCTACGGTCCTGACTGGGAACCATCAGGAGTGCCACGAACATCACGAAGAATAGAGGACGATCGGGCGCTGGATTCGGAAGACAGGAAACCGTCCATGCGGTCCGGGTAAGGTCGTGTAAACACGACAAATTGAGAAATGATTGTTTGATTTGGATGATACTAGTATTACTCTTTTGTTGATCCCTCTGGAGATTCACCGTCTGCAAACGGAGAAACAACAGGCTCTCTCTTTGCAAGCAGTGAAGGATAGGTAACGCAGACTTTTGTCCCCATTGTAATCCGTCGTGCCTATCTTCCTCCCCCACTGTTTTCCCGAACTGTCGTTCGTGGATTGTTGTCTGGAGATTCTCTGTCTGCAAACAGGGAAGAACAAGGTCTCTCTTTGCAGGTAGAGAAAGAGTGGGTAACGCAAACCTTTAACACGTCGTACCCACTTATTCTCCCCACTGATTGTTTGATTGACCGAACATTGATTGTTCGATATTGGTTCTTTTGAGGTATTCACCGCCGGCAAACAACGGAGAATAGAAATATTCTGTCTAGTCTTTGCCCGCCGTGATAAGATAGGTAGTGCAGACCTTTGTCCCCGTTGTAACCCGTCATGCCTATCTTCTCCCCACTGATTGGTAGCCTGTTCAGCCCGGACCGCTTATTAGAGATGAACCATCCAGCTCCACTGGAAGGCACCCCTAATAAGGGCATGTTCACCAAGCATGGACTAGTCGCTATTGCCTATACTAGGTTATGGCATAAATACACAAAAACGGACCTCAAAAGTCAGTGGCCACTGATAGGTTCCTTTGATGATCAGAAAATAAAAACATTAGAAATAGTGCTCCAGAAAAATAAGACTATGCCCACTATGCTCGATAGTATCGGCATGTGGCGCAAAGAAACGGAACAGCGAAGAAAAAGAGAAGAAGCAAAAATAGGGAAAGAATTACGAAAGGCAGCCCACCTAGCCGCTAAGCAACTAGAAGAAGAAATAAAAGAAAGAAAGGAAGCTACACAAAACCAAGAATCAGGATCGACAGGTCAATGTCCCGTTAGGACCCCCTCTGTGCTCTACCCTGAATTGCCCTCCAAACAGCGGGCGAACGATGAGTTACTGCTAGGTCCCCCAATCTTCTACATGCCCCCTCCATATGCCCCCTGCCAACAGCACCTGCAGGCCCCGAGTGCGAACGAGAACGACCTTAGCGCTAGTGCACCAGCCCTCACGGCCTCCGCACCAGCCACATTGACAGCACCACCTGATGACCTCGAGACTAGCAAGCACCCACCAGCTAGACCAAATAGGTTGAGCAAAGATGAGCGGGATGGGATTGACAAAATAGCAAAGACACTAGTAGAACGAAGGGAGAGCGAAGAATACACAATGAACATGTATAACTCGCATGCCGACAGCCATAGACGGCATTTCATTTTGCGATTCAGCTACCACACCCTGAACGCATATGAGGATAGGTATCAAAGTAAGGGCCCCGCTAAACTGATAACGCTGTATAGGAAGGTTGATGTTGGAAATGGGACTGAATGTGAGGCAACGGAGCTCTTCATGCAGATGCTTGAGGTCTTCCGCCACCTCACGGAACAAAAACCAGAAGCCAAGGTTACAGTCCCTGAAACGACCTCAGTAGAAGTAGCCAATACTATGATGCCCATCAGAGAAGCGGCCCCTTACTGGATTCCGCCACGTGGTCTGGGAACAAACGATGATATTAATCACACAGATGCAAAAGGGAGGGTTGTGTACAATTGGGTTTACCAACCATGGGACCGACAAGATATCCTAACTTTTACACAAACTCTGCCCGATTTAAGAAAGAACCCGACAGCATTCTATACCGAATTGGGCACAGCCTTGGGTTCGACGATAATGACTTTAGCGGACATTGACTTGTTTTTCGAGTTATGCCTGCCAGCTGACGTGTGGAAGCAAATCCGGAAGGCTGACCACACAGATCTGTTTGGACATACCTGGAACCAACTCAGTGAACTAGATAGACAGCGAGAGCCTGGAAGGAAACCAGTAAAGGACATATTAGAACTCCCAGACAAATTAGTTCAGAAGTTAAAGACACTGATCCCAGAGCAAAAGGTAGATTGGTCGATAGTCACGGCCTGTCGTCAGAAACCCCAGGAAGATGTATCAGAATACTTCTCCCGATTCGAGACAGTGTTCTCCGACTACAGTGGCCAAGACATGACCACCGCAACCGGACAACACCTGTTTGTACAAAACTATGTGAAGGGCCTATCACAAGAGGTCTCCCAAAAACTGCAGATGAGTGAGAGTAGTTGGGGGGCCTCCAAACCCGCAGCTATCCTTCAGATGGCTCAGTATTACGAGCACCAGAAAAATGAGAATGATAGGGCGTCCGAGAAAAAGAAGAAAGATTTGAAAGAAAGGGTGATGATAGCCCAGATACAAGGTATAGCGGTCGGACGGGAACCCCAAAGGGGGAACTACCAATCGACCATCCCTAGGAATCCACCTCCTAAAGATCACACCCCAACACCCCACACTGGACGAAGAGACATTAGCGATGACCAATGTGCCTTCTGCAAAGGATTCGGCCATTGGAAATCCCAGTGTCCGGTTCTGCTAGAGATGACCAGAAATAGGGACCCCAAGGATGTAGCGGGTGGACCGAGAAATAGGGGACAAGGACGAGGGCACACAAACGACACCAACAATGACAGATCAGGGAGATCGAACACATTTGACCGCCCCCGACAGAACCAGTATCAACTATCCGACGGTGAGAATGCCCCCGATTTTGCATAGGACTGCCACGGGCAAGGGAGGGATCCAGTCGAGCTCTGTGTTGACCAGCAAGGTCCTTATGTCACTGCTAAGGTCCTGGGTACAGAGTCTCCATTTTTGGTAGACACTGGGGCGACACGTAGTGTGTTATCGAAACGACTGATTCCAAGGGCACCCTTGTCTGGCTCACACATTACATCGATAGGTTTCGATGGGACGCCCTCCACTAACCCCCTGTCCGTACCTGTCACCTTTGACCTAGAAAGCAACACCACTGACACAACATTTCTGCTCTCCTCCAACTCCCCTGACGCCATTATGGGCATTGACTTACTGAAGCATTTTCGAGCTACCATTAGGTGTTCCCCGGATGGAGTCCGAGTCATCCTGTATGACAACCCGGACATACCCAAATCTTGCCCTGCACGACACATGTGCTCCATAACTGATGCTGACCTGTCCTTGCTTGATACCCTGCCTCCGTACCTATGGGCCAAAAATGACTCTGATGTGGGACGAATGATGATTGACCCTATTCATATAACTGTGAGACAGGACGTTATGCTCCCGAAACTCCCGCAGTATCGGATATCGCCCGAGGGTGAGAAGGCACTGGTAGCGATCATTCAGTCTCTGGTAGATGCAGGAGTGGTCGAAGAAGTGGTTAGCAATGTCTGCAACAGCCCTATCCTACCCATTGTCAAGAAGCAAGGCGAGGGAGATGAGAAAGCGTACCGCTTCATCATCGACCTGCGAGAGATCAACAAAGTGGTTGTACCCCAATACCCCGTAGTCTCAGATATCACCACCATCCTGACCCTCATCCCGTCCACTGCCACCACCTTCACTGTTATCGACCTCAAGAATGCGTTTTTCTCTATCCCCATCCACCCAGACAGCCGTTATCTCTTCGGCTTCACCCTGAAATCCCGCTCGTACCGATTTTGTAGAGCTCCCCAGGGGTACACTGAAAGTCCCAGTATTTACAGCCAGGCCCTCAAAAGACAGCTGGACGCCGTCCAACTACCGGATGGAGTGGTGTTGATCCAATATGTCGATGATATCCTTTTGGCGGCCGACACCACCCCACTTGCAATCACAGCCACTGTTCAACTCCTACACTTTCTGGCAGAAAACGGCCACAAAGTTTCCAAAAAGAAATTACAGTTCTGCCAGCCGCAAGTGACATACCTAGGCCATCTCCTATCCAAAGAAGGGAGGAAACTTACACCCGATCGAATCCAAACCATCCTAGACACCCCCGTCCCAAAAACACAAAAACAGGTCCGCTCTTTGGTTGGCCTAACCTCTTTTTGCAGACAATAGTTACCCAATTTCAGCCTCATTGTGAAACCCCTACTTGCCCTGTTGACCAAAGATGCCCCCTTCCCGCTCCCTTGGACCCCTGAGTGTCAAGCATCCTTTAAGGAATTACGAGATGCCCTCTGTTCAGCGCCCGTCCTGGGAACCCCGGATTACTCCAAACCCTTCTCCCTCTTCACCCACGAAAGGGAGGGGTGTGCATTGTCTGTCCTGACTCAGTCTATAGGTCCAAAGCAGCGCCCTTGTGCCTACTTCTCCGCCACTCTTGATCCTGTAGCCAGAGCTTTGCCTGCCTGCCTTCGAGCAGTAGCTGCCGCTGCTGTCTCTATCCGTCAGAGCGAGGGAATTGTACTTTCAAACTCTCTCACCGTTTTAGTACCCCATGCTGTCGACACCCTTCTGAACCAAACCAAGACTCAACATTTGACTAGCGCACGACTGACTGGGTACAAATTGACGCTACTTGCACCCCACATCACACTAAAGAGATGCACGACTTTGAATCCTGCCACATTGTTGCCCCTGCCTGAAAATGACCCCGACGTGCCTCCCATACACGACTGTGTGACCCTCACGGACGAACAAACTAGGAGTAGAGTTGACCTCCGAGACACTGCTTTCACAGACCCCGATGGAGAGCTATGGGTAGATGGCTCATGCATCAAACTCCCAGATGGCACCACTTCAGCTGCCTATGCAGTAACAACAGCCCGAACAGTAGTTGAGACAGCCCGCATCACACAATGATCTGCCCAGGCAGCAGAGCTGATAGCCCTCACACGAGCATGCATCATAGCCACAGGAACCACCGCGAACGTATATACAGACAGCCAGTATGCCTTCGGGGTGGTTCACCATTTTGGGCTCCTGTGGAGGGAAAGGGGATTCCTGACGTCCCACGGCACCCCCACCCTTCACGGAGATCTGGTTTCTGCCCTGATTGAAGCGGTTCTCCTCCCCAAACGACTAGCAGTGATCAAATGCCAGGCACACAAGAAGGTGACAGACTTAGTCGGACAAGGGAATGCACTGGCCGACATCACTGCACGAACCACAGCTGAGAATAGGACGGTGACACGCATGTATGTGACCAGGTCACAAGCAGAGAAATGGACTGACGCAAGGCAAATGATTAGAGACATCCAGTCGGCCAGCACCCCTCACGAACTGACTAAGTGGGCAGGGGTGGGTTTGAAGGATGATGAGGGCTGCTGGCGAACAAAGGATGCAAACAAATGGTTGCTGCCTGACTCATACCTGATCCCCATACTGACAATGGCTCACTCCCCCGCACACATAGGATCTGCACCCATGATCGAACTCATTTCCAAAGTCTGGCACAACGACAAAATCCCCGACTCAGCCAGACGCCTAGTCCAGCAGTGCCTTATCTGTCTGCAACACAACCCCGGTAAAGGAACTGTGTTACCCCGGGGAGGGTTTGGGCCCCCCAATCACCCCTTTGAGGTCCTCCAGATGGACTACATCCAGATGGAGAGATGTCAGGGCTTGAAGTATGTACTAGCCATTGTATGTGCCTTCAGCAAATGGGTAGGGGCCTATCCAACCCATGACAACACTGCCATGACCACTGCCAAAGTACTCCTGAAAGAATTCTTTCCTCGCTATGGCCTTTGTCGAATTTTGTGGAGCGACAATGGCCCCCACTTCATAGCTGAGGTTATCCAACTAATCCTAAAGGGGTTGGGGGTGAAACAGAGATTTCATGCGGTCTTCCACCCCCAATCCGCCGGCCTGGTGGAGCGCCATAATGCCACACTGAAGTTGAAATTGTCAAAAATAGTGGCCACCACCGGACTTAAATGGCCGGATGCCCTCCCACTGGCTCTGCTATCGATGCGCTCCACTCCCACCAAACACCATTTGACTCCCTACGAGGTTGTATTCGGGCGACCGATGAACCTCTGGACTGCTCCCAAACCGACCTCCATTCATGACGTCCCGGACGTCCTACTGTCTGATTATTTGTGCAAGTTAACTAAAACGTTGTCTGTCATTCATCAACAGGTGCAGCAGGCCATCCCCGATGCTTCCAGGGTCCAGGCCACGACATCCAACCGGGGGACTTCGTTCTAATCCGAAACTTCCAACGGACCAAGAGCCTGGAACCCCGGTGGACGGGCCCCTGGCAAGTGCTTATCACCACACGGACGGCGCTTCGAGTGGAGGGGAAGAGGCACTGGCTGCACGCACACCACTGCCGGAAGGTCTCCGCGACCCTGGCCACGACAGAAAGCGTCAACACCCAAGAAGAGCTCCTGAACAAAGATCGACCAACATTGAACTGTTATCCTGATACTGAGGCACATGAACTTGCAAAATTCTCTGATCCCACTGTGCCAACTAGAGAAGGGTATTTCCTGCGTCGAAAGGAGGGAGCTTCGGCTAAGTAGGCCACGGACTAAGTTGAATCTCAGAACGGTGACCTAAACACAACCAAGGGTTACCGGGAGAGAAGCTAAACGAAGTCTGTGGTTCTGCCCACCACCGAGCACCTTGAAGATGATGGAAGCGCCAGATAAGAAGATGATGGAAGCGCCAGTTGAGAAGATGATGGAAGCAACCGGAAATACCCACTACAGGAACCCAAAGGCTGACAGCCTGCACAAATCAAAGACAATCGCCTTCTTCATTGTCTTCCTCTTTTGCCTCCTCCTCATGACCTCCTTCTGGATCCTGGAGGAAAGCACACCGGCTCATCGGGCATTGCTGCCCACTGCACGACCAACCCCCATGAAAGAGCACCACCTGATCTCCCTGTCACCTCAGCTCCGAGAGAGACGCAGGGAGTTCTGGAACAATTCCTTCGTGCAACTGTTGCACCAACACAACTTTGCTGCAAATGCCACGAACTGCTGGATCTGCGGTTTGCTCCCGCATGCCACTGGACACTCCATCCCCTTCATCCCTTCTCCTTTCTCAGTTCACGGCTCCTGCCTCGCCTGGTTGATCCTCATGCAAGAGAGCCACAAGGATAACGCCACTTCCAGCCAGACAGTGTTGCACTTCTACTCTGGGTTTTGGCTGAACAAAACCGGAAAGACCTCTGCTCTCCTGTGTCCTGCGCTCACGGGCGCCACCTTCCTTAAAGACATTCCAGCCAAAGAACGTGTCGAAGTACAGGTGCTCCACAATCCAGCTAGATCCACCTTCTCTCATCTGCGAAAACAAACTACCGCCACTCTGACTGTGGCTCTGTCTATTATCAATGTCACAGGTCTTGTGTGTCTCGAAGGCCAGGGAACACAGCTGGTGGGTCACAGTTCCTGCCGAATCATCAGAACATTGGACTCAGTTGATCCCCCTTCCTTTGTTGCTTCTCCAAATATGTACTTTGTGTGTGGCACCAAAGCTTACACCTGGCTCCCGAAAGGTTGGAAGGGTATCTGCTACATTGCCTTCGTTCTCCCCCCCACGTATGTAGCCCCTGCTAACCATCACCGGCAGTGGCGTGCAGATGACATTGGACAAGCCGACTCCACTGGAGCACAGTTCCTGGATGCAGCAAAGGGACTCGTTCCCCTGTGGGGCCCAATGGCAAACAGCCGCGCTATCCGACACCTGACCCAGGCAGTAGAAACAACGATCAACATCACGGCTGGCATCCTCGCTAACAACACGGCTGAGCTTCAGGCGGTCCGCCTTGTGGCCCTTCAAAACCGCCTTGTTCTAGATGTGGTTCTAGCCGATCGAGGAGGAGCATGCCGCATCATCGGATCTAGCTGCTGCACCTACGTGCCAGATAACTCGCCTTCAGTCTACAAAGCAATTGAACACCTCCACAGACTTTCCTCAGAGGTTCACCAAGAACAAGAAGGATGGTCGCTTGGGAGCTGGTTTTGGGACACTTTGAAGGACTGGGGTTGGAGGTTGCTTTCCTTCGTACTGATACCTGTTGTGATATTATGTGGGTGTTGTTTGGGTATCCAATGTCTGCCATCTTCATTCGGCCTTGTTTCTAACTGTATGTGCCCAAAGACTTTGGACTTCCGAAATGAGCACATGAGTCCCCTCTATGAAGTAGAAATACGTGGCCTTATGGGGATAAATCCGAACTGACAAGTTGGCGAGACATGTTGAAAGGGAGGACTGTGGAATTTTAGTTTACGAGCTGAACATCATCTGCGCCAGCTTGTCACCCACGTACAACGTGCACAACAGCCATTTTAGGTATCATGGTCTCCCTGTCCACGATCGATCGCCAGCGCGCACCTCTGACCCTGCAAGCATCCTCCGCGCACCCTGGCTCCCCCTCCCTCCCTCACATGAGCATAACCCTTCTCCTCCTGCATGACCCTGTCCTTGGGAGTCACGCCCGCGCCTGACCAGCACCTCCTCTCCTTCCATGAATACCCCTCTGTTGATAAACCATCCCTCCGCGCTTGATTGTCCACGCGGCATGAATACCTCTCCTTTGATGACCCCTTCCCCCGAGTCCGACTGTCCACACAGGTCCGAGGCCATCGCCTAAGCCGGAAGATACCGTTTACTGCCCCTTATTGTATGGAGTCGCTCCTCTTCAAAGGACCCACTATTGATCATGGCCTCCCCACCCCATGGGATACGATCAGGCGCACACATCCTAAGAATCGGCGGAACACTCAGCCGCGTGATAGCCCCCTCCTGTTATCAGCAGGGTGAGGACCTCTATTGTGGATGTATGTGGGGGTGGGTTTGACACAAGGATTATGGGGACGTCATTTCATAAGTTTAAAGAGTCTTTTATGCAATAAAGAATGCTCACATGTCATAAACCAGGGTGTAAGAGGCCAGGCCTCAGAGAGGCTGTTAGAGCACCTCAAGACGATACCTTGTTGTCTGATCTGATGTGTTCTGCTCCGTCGGAATACAACTTCTGTTTCCTGCCTTCTGGTCTCCGGCGCCTGCCTCATTGCTTGGTAATTTGAATGGTACAAAGGCGGTTAGCGCCGGGCAAATCTTGAAAAAGGTCATAGCCCTACCCTTTCTCTACAATACCCCCCAAAAAAACACTTAGATCTTTGGCCAACCCTATCGCTCCTCCGCTTCCTGATGATATCCCAGAACTTAAGCAGTAACTTGAAGCACACACAGGCTCCCTTCCCTAAGTGTTTTGATTGGTCGACGCTCAGACGGGGAATGGGGGCCTGTGCATGTTCATCACCAGTCTGTGTAATGCAGCCTGGTAGGGAACATACTAAGTGCGCATGTCTATTTGCCCCGCCCAAGATGGCCTGCCAAACAGTCATGCACACTTACAGTGTGCCCAGCACTCCTCCCCCTGTGACCCTAGCTCCACCTCGCCCTAACCCAGCCCCGCAGTTACCAGAAATAAAATATTAGCAACGTTATTATCATTTTTTATTTTTTCACTGCTTTGGAAAGCAGTGGGTCGGCGCCTTAGTAGAGGAGCCACACCTGGCCTTTGCTTGTGCTGTATCATTAGTGTGCAGCTGCTTGTGTTTGTGTTTGTGTTTAGCTGATGAATTAAGGCAGTGCTGCCTTTCTCAGTTTGTGGTCAAAAATGATTTGCATGTGGCGGTCCCCTCCTTGTAGTTAGATTGTGTGCAAAAAGGATTGCACAGAATGCTTCCTAAGACAATGGCAGTGGTTAAGATTAATTCAACTATCTCAGTACGTAATTAGGTCCTGTGATAGAATGATTTAGATCTTTAAAATCTGAGAACAAATCTGATCACTTCTATTTTTTTCTTCAAAACTCTCAAAAACAAGTGATTAAAATAGTTTGGAGCTATATAGTCCTAACATGTTTTACATTAGGAATGATGCGTTTTCATTTATTAAAATATTCATTTAATGATAAAGTATTGTTTAGTACTCTGTTTCTTTCTTTTAGAAATAATGTATTATGTACCGTAATTTTGTTTTCTATTCCTAGATATACGTAAATTTTAAAATACAGGAACTGATAAAAGAGAATACATATAAAGCAATTTTTTTCCAATTGACATGAAAATAAATCAAATATATTTTCTACTGAAAATGGCTATACATGCTTTACAGCACAGAGCAACTAAGTAAATTTTGCCGTTATCGCTATACCAAGTGTGGAAAATACCTAGGGCCACACGAATTAACCTATTCACAAACGGTGGGAAACACTAAATTTGACTGTTTGCGAATGCAAAATAGCCTCTCAAGATATATGAAAGGCTTTGTCAGTGCACTTCAGCCAATTTGATTTTTTTGTGATTACCTAAGATTGCGTTTCCAAGTAGGTAATCGCAATTTGCGATTCCGTAAGCACATCTACCAAACATTTCCTAAATGCAAACTGGTCATTTAGGACATGCTATTACCATCGACTCCAAGTCAATGGTAACCATGTGCAATTTTTGAAAATGCACAAAAAAAATCATTTTTCAAAGTGCCTTGCAGGGCACACATGCCCCTAGGGAATGTGTGCGATTTACATGTGCACAATGTTTTTGGGGGGTGTTTCAGGGGGCCTTGGGCCCCCCGGTTTTGCATTTCCTAATTTGCAATTACCAATTAGGTAATGCAAAACCATTTGCACCTATGGGCCTTCAGGCCTACTGGAACAAATGGAGTAGCATTTCTTAATAGCGATTCCCTAATTGCGATTGTGATTCTGTAGGAATCGCTATTTTCTTACATTCCATTTTACATTCTCTAAATAGCGATTACCTAAAATCCGCTATTTAGGAAATGCAAAATGGAACTTTGATACAAGTCTTTTTGCACAATATAGCGATTTTCCCTCCAATTTATTCAGTTACCTTTTAAGTGTTTTCAGATTTCAGATTTTCAGCATTCCATCCACTTACGCTTGCTTAGCAAATCCTGAAACATTCGACGATCCTGCTCATTAGTTGAACTGTCAAACCTCCACTATAAGCTCAGCACTTTGCTAACAGCCCTTTGAGCAGTCTTGTATTCAGATACATTGTCTTTCATTTGAAGCACAGGGCAATTTATTACAGGGCAGTCTAAATTGTTGCTTAACAAATACTTAGGGCTCAATAAGGGTTTGAGGCAGACATAGTCACATAAAGTGACACAAGGCAGCCAACATTCCATGGACTTTGATTCATCAAAATGCTTTGGGTATCGGAAGTGACATTACATGCCATGTGACCCACCCCAACGATGTCACAGGTAATGACATCACATGAACTTTGACCTGGCAACATCAGAGGAAGTGACATCACCTGCCCTTTGGACCCCCCTGAAATCAGAGGAAGCGACCTTTGACTTGGTGCTATCGCAGGAAGTGATGCATCTAACCTTTGGCTACTCGCATCACACATAGAGGCTGGAAAATCACTACATATACAAAATAAGTATCCTATGAACAGAAATACGTAAAATCCTATTCACAGGCGCGCAACCAACTTGGAGCGTAGCCAGTGTGTCCCTGGCAGTGCTTGAAATCGACAAATACAAGTGCAGGTACCAGTGCGAATACCTAGTCTGCCAAGTCTTGATTTGAGCTCTCAGGCCTCTTTAATTCACTACCAGACTCTCCCTGCCCCTTCATCTCACTCTTGCATGCTCTTTTTCACTACTGCTTTCTCTCACTGTCACATTTTTTCTGCCTTTCTCTTCTTGCTTCTTCCCCCCCTTGTGGGAATTGCGCTCTCTTGTCTGATTCAAAGTCTGATGAAGACAAATTAGTGCTGGTCCCCAACAATGAGTGGCGGTGGACCCCACCTGCAAACACTGGCTCAAATTAAGCACTGGCAGTGTCAGGTAACCACTATGCCAGGGTGCCTGCTTGTTTCTCAGAAATGCCATAACTCTCCAATTAAAAAATTGGCATCTCTGCTGAGAAGTGCTGAAATTCTCCTACTCAAAATAACCTGACATTAAAGCCCATTTAAAGAACCAGTCATGCTTCCTAGTGCAAGAATGGAAATTGCTCCTGGCTGCTATTTGAATGATAAAATACAGCAGTAACAGGAAATTGCCCCTGGCTCCTGTTTGAATTATAAAATACAACAATAATCAGGGTTCAGTGGCATAACTTCCATTGGTGCTGCAGGGCCAAGATGCCTGAAGGGCCCACTGAACCCTGATTATTGCTGTGTTTGTTCAACACTGACATTGAATTCACAGGTTTCTATTGGTTGAGCAATAAACATGCAGAGCCAGGGATGGGTGGATAGTTCAAAGGCTCAGGGGGTGGGCAAGTTCACAGGCTCAAGAGTGGGCCTCGATCCCTCTCACACCCTGAGCCCAGCCAGACTTCAGATTCATTCCTGCTGACTTCACAACACTTAAACGATACCTTCCCCTGGTTCTCCGCATCAGACCGGGGACCCGACCCTGCTTCAGAGCCTCTACCCGGACTCTTCCATTTACACTGTCCCTGAATTTCTGAATCGACCCTTGACCCCTGCAGTCGATCGGTACTCCAACACTGCACCACTGACCACCTTTCATTGCCTGGCAGCACAACCTTTTTATTGAATCAAGCAGTACTTTGACTGCACTTCGAACAAGCCTCCTCCAACCTCGCTGACCCCTGGCCTTTTCGCAGATGTTCACTACCCCTCACGTGGAGGTTTTCTTCACCACGTTATCCATGTGCCACGTTCCCACACGCAGTTCCTAGTTGATCCAATTCTTCCTGCTTGCCTACACCCTACAGCACTTCCTTAAATTGGGTAATCTGGTCCTGAAGGAATCGGACTGCAACGCCGTCGACCTCTCCCTCAGCGCAACTTATGGCGCATGCTTTTGCTTTAGTTCTTCCAAAATTACGAAATTTTGTATGGTCATTACATATAACTACCGGTGTTGAACCCTTTGATCACTGTATATAGCTTTTTGCCACCATGTCACTTTGGGCCGCCCGCTGTGTTCTGCACTAGTCACTTGTGCCGTCATTCTTCTTGCCACGAGCACAAGGTGCACTTTGCCACCTTGATTGCCACTACTATTTATGCTCACAGTGCTGTTTAAACTGTAATGGATAAACTGTGGTTTCTAAAATATATGATGCCATGAGCACTTTCATACAAACTGTTAGACCAGGCACCATTGGTGTGGGTCTCCCTTCCATTTTTGCTGTTGCCTCATGTATTTTTGCTGTGTTAGATGCTTTGGGCACTGTGCCACTACTGTCCAGTGCCACAGTGCAAGTGCTCCCTATTGTAAATTGATGTACTAATCAGTGGTTCCATGTCTGGCTATTTGGTTTACTTGTCAGCCCTAGTACAGTGCACTGAGTGTGCCCAGGGCACGTTAATCCAAATGCTGTTGGTGGGCTTGCAGAACTGGTTGTGGCACCCACAAAAGCAGCCTGGAAAATGTGTCTAAGGTCTGCCATTGCAGAGCCTGTGTGCAGTCTGGTACTGTCATGCTGACTGGGCAAGTGCACCCACTTGCCAGTCCTTAAACCTTCCCTTTTCTTCATATCAGTCACCCCTATAGTAGGCCAAGGGGCAGGGTGCATTGTAAGTATAAGGTAGGACATGCCCTGGTGTGTGTGGCATGTTCTAATAGTGAATTACAGCCATTTCTGTTTTTCACTATTGCAAGGCTACCTGTTCTCCATAGGCCGGAATGGGCTGTTCAAATTATTACATTTTATTATCCTAACTGACTCATAGAACATGGTAGAAATTCGAGTTTAGTATGCCTGGATTCAGAATGATAAAATGCATCTTTTAGTGAAGTTGGTTTTAACATTCTGTGTTTGCAAAAAACACTTTTAGAAAGTAGGTATTTGCTTGCCTAACCTTTCATGCCTGCCTCTGCTAGGTTGTGTATTCCTTGTCTGGAGCTTCTGAGTGACAGGGCTGGGGGATTCCAAGAGACCTGATGAGTCAGCCCAGTGGTGAATAGAGAGATCTGCATCTAGATGGGAGGGAGGAGTTGCACCTGAACCTTGAATAGCGCTGTGTTTGTCTTCCACAATGCTGGCTCCACCTCCTGTGGTGCGGCTGATGTCTCTGCCCTGCACACTGAAAGAAGAGAAGGAGTCCTGTCAACAAAGTGCTCCAGGACTGTGCTTGCCTTCCACAATGCTGGCTCCATCTCCTGTGGGGCGTCTGATGTTTCTTCCCTACACTGTGAAAGGAAAGGAGAAGTCTGGTAAACAGAGTGCTTCAGAACTGGTTTGGACTGGGCAAAGGCCCCTCTTCCATCAGAGAACAAATGATTTTGGGGTTTAAATATTGGGACCCTGATCCCATGAAATTAGATCACTTTTGGACAAACATGAAGAAACCTCTGCTGAAAAGAGGAACCTGAAGAAGCTGAGGAGAGACTATTCCTAAGCTGAAGTGCTGCTTAGGGGATTGGCCTGCAGTGTTTGCCTTACTGCCAAAAAGAGGAGAAAGGAACTTTGTGTACTTTGCTTTCAACTTGCGAAGGATCTCCAAGGGCTTGGAAAAGAGCTTGCCTCCTGCTGAAGTCTCAGGGACAACAGACTCCAACCCCCAGCTCCCCAGAGTTCTTGTGGGAGTGCCTGCTGCTGTTTTGGGCCATCTGAGGAACTGCGTGTTGCAAGGAGCTGGAAGCACGACGCAAGTAAGAGGAAGCGTGTCGCTGCTGCTGCTGTCACACTTCTGAACAAGGGTGTCACTGCTGGAGTTGTCGCACTGCACCGCAGCGAGAGAAGCGTCTCGCAACGAAGAGGAAACGTGTCGCCGTTGCTGTTGCCAGCCGTCGCACTTCTGAACAAGGGTGTCGCCGCTGGAGTTGTCACACTGCACCGTGAGAAGAGTCTCACAACGAGGTAGAAGCGTGTTGCCATCGCTGTTGCTGCCGTGGCACTTCTGAACAAGGGTGTCACTGTTGGAACTGTTGCATTGCACCGCATCGAGGAAAGCAACTCGCATCCTCGAGATGCGCGCGGTCGTCGGAGCTGCTGCTGTCGCATTTTTGAACAAGGATGTTGCCGCTGTAGTTGCCGCATTGTGTGGAAGCTTCCCGCATCGTGGGAGAAGAGTGTTGCGGCTGAAGCTGTTGCCGTCGCACTTCTGAACAAGGGTGTCGCCGCTGCAGTCCACACATCGAACCGAGAACTTCACGCATCCCCGGAGAAGCGGGCTGCATCTTGAAGATCTTCACGTCTTTATTTCTTTGCACCTGAACTTTGCCGCATTTCCCTCGCTGCAACATTGCTTGTTGTGGAAGCGCCACGCATCCTAAGGTACATTGACGCAAAGTGTCGCATCTTAAGAACTAAACTAAACTAAGCTAAATCTACCATCTTAAAGTAAAAGTATTGTGCATTTTTGTCGTTGATGGTCTTGTGGTAAATCTATTTAAAGTATACTTATTTTTAATATAAAACCTTGTGTGGTGTCCATCTGTAGTGTTGTCACTGGGTTACTGTATGTGGTCACAAATGCTTTACACGCTGCCTCTGAGATAAGCCTGTCTGCTCGTGCCAAGCTTCCAAGGGGGTGAGCAGGGGTTATTTAGGAGTGTAATCCCCTTATCCTGTCTAGAGGCAAGGTTCACTATTTGTCACAAGTACCTACCTGTGCCAACTAGAGACCCCCAAATCTATCACAAACAATCAGGAGTCTCCCTTTCTTCTGTTTGCAATGTCTTGTACATGCTCAAATGCTTGCCTTTCTCATTGAATCCAGTTGAGACATTGTTGTTATTTTTTGCTTACTTACCCGGTTCTCAACCTGGTCACGGGTTATACTCCTGTTGTTGTTTACTATCATTTAATTCAGTAGCACCACGAAGGGCACCAATTGTCTCTCCGCCCAGGGTGCTATCCATTCTATTATGTGCATCAAACAATGTATTGTTATGTTATCTCATTTTGTAGCGTGCACAGCTACTCAGCAGAGTGTCCCGGCGCGAGGCAGCGGGGGAACCGACAGGAAAGTGGGTTATCTGTTAAAGAGGCAAGTTTTTCGTTTCCTCTTGAACATATCCAGGTTCTGCATTGGTCGAAGGTCTAATGGGAGTCGATTCCAAAAGAGAAGTGCCTGATGGGAAAAGGATCTCCCACCTATTCTGAGGTGACTAATGTGGGGCACCCTTGCCTTGTACGCCGAGCAAGAGCGAAGGGTGTTTGCAGGTATGTATGCGCTGATCCTATTGCTGAGATAGGACACACCGATTCCATGCAGGGCCTTATGTATCAGGACAATGGCCTTAAAGACCACCATATTTTTTACCGGGAGCCAATGAAGGGCCCTCATGTGGGGTGTCGTTTGGGAGCTTGTTGGGAGTCTAAATACTAGTCTTGCCCCCGAGGTCTGCACCACCTGCAGTCTCTAAAGGAGATAGTCTGGGAGACCGAGGTACAGAGCTTTCCCATAGTCTAGTCTCAACGTAATCGGGGCCTGCACTACCTTTCTGCCAGCAGACTCAGAAGGGGTAGAAATGTTTTCAGCATGCGAAGCAAGCTGAATCAGGACCTGGCTAGGGCTTGAATCGGTGGTTGGAAGGAAAGGGATTTATCTATTTTGATCCCTAAGTTCTTTACGCAGTTTTGTGGGGAACCCCGGTACGGCAAGTTGCTCAGCCAGCAGGTTTCCATGAAATTGTGGGGACATCTCCAAAGGTTGCGGTCTCTGTTTTGTCCGGGTTGCATCTCAAATGGTGCAGATCCAGCCAATGAAACACCTTGGCGAGACACCGTGAAATCACCTTCCCATATAGGTCCTTGCCCTTCTCGCAAGCAAACAGAAGCTGCGTGTCATCTGCATATGAGATTACTTTTGCGCCAAGAGACTTCATAAGGATTGCAAGGGGCATCAGATATATATTGAACAGAGTGGGACTGAGCACAGAGCCCTGCGGAACGCCCACATTCAGGGGTCTGGTTTGTGCGGTGTAAGGCGGCAACCAGACTTCCTGAGTCCATTTGTGCTTAGCGGGTGGCTTAGGGGTTGCAGTTGGGACCCCTAATTGACATCCTTACGAAATTCTTATGAGAGTATTTGGGTATTTACTTTCCAGCGCAAAAGGTATTTTGCGCTGGAAAGATGCCCTTTTCTCAGTGCAAATTGCACTTTGCGCTTCTTCAAGTCATTTTGCTTCAATGGAACTTTATTCAGGTGTTACTTTGGCAGATTAGCACAAGCACCCATAGGTTTTGGAGCATAGCCTACAAAGCTAGCCAGAAAAGTTTTGCTTAAAAAAATAGCACGTAATTGAAGAAGAGGCTAACATGGAGAAATGTTATCATTTATCGAAACATTCCACAGATTGCCTGTGGGTTTCACTGTAGCAGTGGACTGTTTAAGAATTTGTCTCGGCATAGGAATAGTAAGGATATGCTTCTAGTACAAATTCTATGCTAGAAAAACACACACACAATAAATCAATCAATCAATCAGTATTTGTTAGGAGCGACTACTCACCTGCTAGGGTGTCAAGGCACTTGGGCACACACACGCACTTCCTCATTTTCTCCAAAGGACCTCCCTGTATCTCTCTTCCAACTATTTCCCCTCTCACATAACCTCACCTGTTGTGTTAGCTTCCCTTTGACATGCTTCTACCACCTTACCTTCCCTCAACCCTTTCTCTATTTGTCACTCAGCCTTATCTCTGTCTCAGTTCTCTCTTTACCTAACACCCCCCACTATCTCTCACTAGCTAACCTCTCAATTTACTTCACCATTAGTTTACTACCCAACCTCTTCAACCATCCCTTTTTTTTGGTCTACTTCTGTTCTGTTTCCTTTACCTCTCTAGATATCTTACTCCATTCTTACTACCTCGATTTCTCTACCTCTACCCTTATTTCTCTATAATCAACTCCTCTCTCTCTCACTCCCACAAACAGATATATATTTCTGTGCTTTCTTCTCTGAACCTCTTTCTTTAAATATCTTGCTACCCCACCATCTCTTTCTATCGCAACTGTGTAACTCTGTATAAGTATGCACTCTCGTTCTCTACTTCATGTATGTCTCTCAACTGCCTCTTATTGTTCTACACCACATTTCTCTTTCTACTCTTCACGCATCTCTCTACCTTTCCCTCTTCCCCAGTTTTCTCTTTCTTTGCCTGCTTTTCCTATACTTTGCATATCTTTGTTTTTCCTGCAGTTTCTCTAGCTACTTGTGCTTCTGGCTACATTTGCCTCTGTGTAACACACATCTTTTTCTACTTTTCTTGTTTCTCTACTTCACCCCTTTGTGCAGCACCGTGCTGTCGCTTTCTCTATTTTTCTTTTTCCCTACCTCTGTCTCTCACGTCCGATCTACTGCACTCTAAAGCCTTGCCTATTTCTCTACTTCTCTTTCTCTACCCACATCTTTATGCCTCCCTTTATCTTTCATTCTGGCTACCTCACCTTTCGCAGTTTAATACTTTACCTACTTCACAAAGCTTTCTACATCATCTGCATCTGTACCTCCCTCCTCCCTCTCCTGCACGTCTCTAGGTATATTGTTCTCTTTGTCTCTGTTCATCCCATGTATACAGCCCATCTCATTTTTAGGTCTCGGCTAGGCAGCGCGCATGAGCTGTCTTTCCGAGACATCTGGTAATCTCTATATGCTTGCAGAAACTCCACCCAATACCGGGTAATTCCTCGCAGCTTGCAATTTGTTAACTTTTGCATTTTGTTTGTTAGAGTGCCTAATATTGGCTCTTGATCCGATACGTAACTTCCATTAATTCCGGAAGCAGCACAGCCTAACTACAGTCTTGTTACACAGCATAATTGTTATTTTAACAATAGTGCGCATTAACATGCGCTCACTACCTTACATTATACGCATGCGCTAAAGTTATCCCACGTATACTCAGAGCTTTATCTTTGAGTACAGCTGAGACTCCCCGTGTGAGTCTCCGACAGTTTTAGAAAGAGCTCAGAATGCTCCGCCGTGAAGGACCGCAACTGTGCAGTACCGAGCACCCCTTCCACTTCAAAGCCCTGTTTCTACCGGACAGTTCCTGGTTCACACTCTTGGACAGCTGGACAAGAAGCTGTCTTGGAACTGCTGGTCACTCCTATATATACTCCTGCACCGAGGACGGCTGGCAGCACACTCCGGGCTAAGCTGACCTGCGTCTGTACTCGCGACAGCTTCCTGTGCTCATTCTGAACAGGGCTGCTCTTCATCAGCACAGATCACTGCTCCAGTAAATATTCCTGGCAGAGCTGCTTCATGATCGCAGACAGCTCAAGTGATCATATGGACTTAGCTGCTCTTCATTAGCAAATAGGACAGTTTCAGATAACATTTCGGACAGATGCTGCACCTCATTCATAGCTTCAATGAGCTTCACTGAGCTTGTGTGAAGCAAGACTTTAAGTTAATTTCCAAGTGTGCAGTGCAGCTCTATAGCACTTAGAAGCCCTTTTCGAAGCACAAACGATACTCTACAAAATAAAAAAGAAATCAGGATTCCTTCATTAAGAACATTCCAAAATGTAAGAGCTAAGCTGGCGCACCAGACTAGTAAAGTTGCAATCCGTCACTGCAAACTGTTGAAAAGCGCTTTTTTCGGCACTCAATAGAGTTACATGAACACATAACAAAGACGAATCAAACTTACTGGACCGGAAACCGCTCTCATACACAACTGTGTATCTTTCAATAGGTTTTGAAATTTCACCTTTGTTTTAAAATTGCGGATTAAAATTGCAAGCAGCGCCGATAAATCATCTAACTCTAACAAACATCAGTGCTATGGGTAGTTGCCAAGTGCCTTGAGTCTTCTTCCTGACAGTTGATGCTGAGGTTAGCTTTCTTGTAAGGATGACCCTGCACGCATGGTTCTCGCTGCTTTAGGCTTATTTGTGTGGTTGCTCAGTCTTGCAACTTCGTTGCGCTGTACAGCATGTGATGCGTTTATATAATTCAACTGTTCTCATGTTATAAACCTGGGTGATTGATGATTGGCCGAGTCAATCTACTGAGGTTCTAATCTGTGACCTCCATATTTGAATTTCACAGGATTTGCTCAAGGTGTCTATCCTCCTGCTATTTTAGCCTTTTCAGCTGAAAGATAATTCATTACAAAAAAAGATCCGCACACATACCAGTACTTGTCCACTCTAGAGAAATATTTTAAAAAGCCCCCCCTTTTTAGGTCTTGGCTAGCTAGGTTCAAAGATTACATTCCGGTACCCGTGCATGCCAAACATTTCGACTTCCAGGGCTACTGGTAGGCTTGAGAAAAAGAAAAGAATTTGTTGCATAATAATGTAGGGGTGAAGCCGACCCGTTCATACGAAACAGGAGCCTTGGTGGATTCTGATTTCAATCAGTAAGGAACATGGTCTCAAACTACGTTTCTGAAACGCTGTCAAAGGAACCATGCAGCTAAAGTGGGCGTCATGATTCAAACAGTGGAAAGGCACCACCATAAGAAATTGCATTAATTACTTCAGTAAATCGAGCCTGGAAAACTGTGGCTTGCCACTAATTTGATGGCACTTTTTTCACGCCAACCTAGTGAAAACCAAACGTGTTCCAAAGGCCATTTCCGAAGCATCCAATAAAATTACATTCGTTTTGTGTGCTGTGTAGGAACAATCTACTCTATTCATCTCTTGAGAGGGTGTCACCTCGTTTTAATTTAGACTAAAAAAGATGATGTCGGAGTCCAGGCCTCAATGTGTGAAATTACCCTTCTAATTACTCATGCTTTAATTCCTCAACCAGCATTATGGACAGTGATAATTCCTGAAATTACACGCATATCCTTGCCCACGAAGGTAGATTATCGAGTAGAAATGTAATTGGGGTACTCATCTTGTCCTCTGGTTATCTGAGCATTTGTTATAGCCCTAACTTTGGCTCAGTACTGTGGCAATCAGATAATAGTGCACATTCTGATTGGCACTGCGCCCTTTCCCTGCTTTGTGCACATTAGAACAGTGAGTGTTTATGTAACCACAATCATGTGCTGCATAGGGAAATACATAAAAGGTCCAAAAGCCGAGACCGATTGCATTGCAAATGCTTGTTCTTACTCAGTAGGATCCCATGTAACTATCTTTCTAGAGAAGTGAACACTTATAAAGAGGAGAAAAGGGACACGCTGGGGAAAAGGGGGAAGAGAAATTAGGAGAAATGTATTACATTTTAACCATGGAATGTAGACAATCCTTGGAGCAACACTTTTATTTTCACTGCTGCAGCAAGAATGTCAGTAGTGATCGGAAACATATTTGAGATTAAAAATATTCTGCAATTTAAGCTACGATTTCAACTGCTATGTGCATATGTCTCATTTTAATATCATGTCCACTAAACATCTAACAAGTCATCCTTAGCATATTTTTCCTACAATGAGACGGACGGGACGGTGACCGTCTCGGCTCCCGGTCCACGCGCTGCTCCGGCCAAGATCCCAGCGTCTGAATGAAGCCCTCCGCGATGCTCATGCTCCATACCTGAAGCGGAAGGTGTGGGGCACCTGCGGGGCTGCTCCGATCGTTGCTGGTGCCACTGGAGCGGCGTAGATTTGTGGTGCGGAGAGACGACGGCGCCAGCCAAAATGGAATTTTTTCGTCTTTTACCCTTTTCCCTGGTTTCCCCCTTGATGTTCCTCAAACGTTTCTTCGCTTTTCTGCATTGCCTTCTCTCCTTACCCTTGATTCCCTCCCACCCTCCCTTGGTGTTGTGACCACGTCCCCCCTACGACCCCACTTAAGGGAACTCTGCCTGAGAATATCTACTATGTGTGTATATATTTGTATATAGGGATAACTCTAATCACTAGTATATGCAGTAGACCTTTGTACCATCTACCGTTCCTATGTGACTCTTAGAGTATATCCAGTAATATCCCTTCCCTATGTATATAGACATACATCTAATCACTAGTATATGCAGTAGACCGTTGTACTCTCTACCATTCCTATGTGACTCTTAGAGTATATCCAGTCATATCCCTTCCCTACGTATATAGAGATAGCTCTAATCACTTGTATATGCAGTAGACCTTTATACTATCTACCATTCCTATGTGACTCTTAGTGTATATCCACGTGTATCTTCTCCTTGTGTGACTTTATATTTTGTACATTTGCAATTTTTTTCCGTGTGTATCCTTTTTGTAACGCATGTAATCCTAAATCCTTATGTTTTTCAACTGGTGCTCATGTAAAGCGCTTTGACACCTTCGGGTAAAGTTCGCGCTATAGAAAATCGCATAAATAAATAAAAAGGTTGTTATAGGTAAATAATCTAGATTCAAACTCAAAATGAAATGGTTTTATCAAGGTGTGTTCAAGTTTTATTTTAGAATTAGTTGGCTGTGGGGCATGAGGCTGCTTAAGCTTTGAGCTGTTTTTTGCGTGTCCCCATTTCCGAAGGTTTAACATAGAATTCAGTGTTCTTTGGCATCACCAGGGCTTAAATGAGCTCAAAAGGTGATCTAAATTGAAAGTTGTTTCAAATAGTGGGGCTCAAAATAATGCATCATGTCTGTGACCCCTCAAACCCTAAAGGTACCAGGGTTTGTCCATCTTTGTGACTGCCTCTCAGTGTTCCTGGGAGCAGTAGGTTACCAGCTGCCCACATTGAATCTAAAATCTCTGCACTACTACGCTGAACCATAGAGGAAGCCAGTATGTACCTGTCTGGATGAATTTCACCCTTGGTTTGACAACAGAGCACATGCAGATTAACTGTGGCATGATGCCTGTAACTTTGTGCTTGGGAGGGGAAAAATGCACTATTTTGTTTAGACGTTTTTCAACGGTTTTCCTCGTTTTCTTGTGCAGTTATCACCAAAGGTCCCAATACATTGTCACCCTTGTCTTGGTTGTTTTGTGAAATAGTCAAAGTGCTGAAATCCTTTTAGTCACTTAAATCAGCTAAATCGAATAGTCTTTTTCTTCCCTTGCCCCAGACTTTTTATATCTTGATGGCCCTACGCACTATATTCATCTTTGGACCTGGATCTTTGGACCCCAGGCAGTTTTTAACATTAATCTCCCTCAGTAAACAGTGAGAATCCATTGCCTGAAGGTGGCGGTAAACCAATATTGATCGGTCATCTGCTTACACCCACTAACCTTCACTTCCACAATGACAGGCTGCCTGCTGGAGCATACTAAAATTGTTAGCATACTTGATGTTCCCTTGCCTGTATTTGGTTTGCTCTTTTCCTCCCCTGAAATTTGCAATTTTTCAATATAGACAACCGACCTCTAAGGAGTAGACAAGACATAGTGGAAAGGGAAGCACAATGGGAGATTCACTCAAGGACAGCTATGTCTTTCCATGGCTAGTATCCCAAAGACATATTTTCTTAATTTGCATTAGATTTCAGCCAGATGTCATGGATGAAAGAATTGTTTTCTGTTTCATTGAAGAGCAGTTCATTCCTATGATCTATGTACAAAGCATATACTGCCAGATGCTTTGTGCCAGTTGGCTTTGGGCCAGTCCGAGCACTGGAATAGCACAGTGTTCCATAATATTTTAATACGAAAGAAGTAAACTTATTTACAGAAGTTAGCTAGTTGAGCCGCGAATACGCTTAAAGTCGAAAAGTACAATACATGTACTTTGATCAAGAGCATTGTAAAATGCGTTTGAATGTGAAGTATACACATGTATCCTGCCCTGAATTTAATTTTGCATTCCATTAATGTAGTTGTCATCTGATAATCAATTTGGAAAGTATTACAAATAAATAGCCAATATAGCTGTAAAACAGAATGGGCAGTAACGGTATTAATACCCCACACTACTTTACTGCCCTTAGTTTGTATCATGTATCCTTTTGAGCTTGGGTTCACTATATAAAGGGCTAACATAGTCATTGCACGTTCTTTTCCATGTCCTACCTTCACTCAATGACGTAGAATAGAATGGCAGAAAGCCTACCTTGTTGTAACTTACAATGCGCTATGTCCTGGTACGCTGAGCGAACTCTGCCTTCTTTAGTTAGTGTGACCTGTCTAAAAACAGCAAAGCAATTGCATTTCCCACCATTCCCCACTTTTGATATTGATTTAAATATTTGGTCTCCAAACTATCCTTTTCACCTAAACTACCCCATTTTTCTCTATCGACTGCCCGGCAGAAATGCTGACCAATTACACAAACCTTTCGATTTGTTTGGATATGTGGTGGCATGGTTTTAGCTCTGGGGAGCTGAACTTGTGTCTGAATGACTTCACTGATGTTCTCGCTACCTAATTTCGCTACTGCATTACTGAAATTAGTTTTGAACAAATGATAATGGGCCATATGTATCAAGGAACCATTTTGCGATTCTGTAATAGCGATTTTTAAGAAATCGCTCTTTCAGAATCGCAAAATGGTATGTATCAAGAAAAATGCAATTTTTTTGCGATTTCTAGATATTCCTTAATTGCAAATTCGCAAATTGCGAATTCGCAATTAAGGAATATTTCCCATTCATTACTATGGGCCTTCTGGCCCATAGAAATGAAAGGGAAAATTGTGATTCGCAATTTGCTAATCGCAAATTGAGAATATTTCCAAGGGTGCAGGGGTGTCCAAAGGACACCCTGTTGCACCCCTGAAATAAGCATGGGTGCACATGTGGTGCACATACATGCCCTAAGGGCATGTATGTGCGTCACATGGCACATTGAAAAACACAAATATTTGCATTTTTCAAGAAATTCGCACATTACCACCAACTTGAAGTTGGTGGTAATTTGCGATTCCTTAAAGCCAATTTGCATTTTTTTGGCTTCTTACATTGCATTTAAGGAATCGCAAAATTTGCGATTCCTTAAATGCAATTGCAAAATAAGGAATCGCAAATTTTGCAATTCCTTATTTTGCCGTGATACATACCTTTTTGTTAAATTGAATTTGCAAACGCCGAAATTCGGCAAATTTCGGCGTTTGCGAATGCAATAATGCTTCATACATATGGCCCAATGTCACTTAGTACAGCACTGGGATGAGCTACTGGAAAGCTGGCCTACAACTCTTCCAGTCGTGGTGATTTCTCTCACCATCTTTGAAATGATGGTCTTATGTTTAAAACCTGTGACTCTTCGAATTTACAAAAACACATGCCTCAGTCATGATAGACTGATATGTCGGACCCATCTCAAGATCCTATCAGTAAACAAGACATGTGACACAGCCTTGAGCTACAATTGGTCTTCCTGTCATTAAAGGGCATCATCTCAGTGGACCAATCCAAGGTGGTCATGATACAGATCGGTAACACAATTGCCTTTGAATATGTTTTGAAAGTAAGTCACTTACTTCCTACATCCTTTGGCAGCTGCAGAGAATGTACACAAAGGAAATGACTGGCACCATCACTCATCTGACCAGACAGTCATTGAAGCAATCTCCAGGGTAAAGGGATAAATAGACTTAGGGCCCGATTACGATCTTGGCGGATGGGATACTCCGTCACAAACGTGACGGATATCCCGTCTGCCGTATTACAAGTTCCATAGGATATAATAAAATTGTAATTTGGCATACGGGATATCACGTTTGTGACGGAGTTACCCTGTCCACTAAGATCGTAATCAGGCCCCTAGATGGCTAGGGAGCTGAAGAAAGAAGATGTTCAGCTCACTGTTGCTTCAACTGGGCCAACGTGTTGAGAGGGGACCTGATCCAAGCTTTAAAAGAAGGCACTCCTAGGCTTTATACCTGAGTCAAGAGGTACAAAAAAATGTAGAGACTCCTAACGCTAGAGAAAAATTATTAGAGGTAATTTTAAATCAAAGACAACTAATTGATTATTAGTGGAAGGAAAAGTAGTATGAAGGGAGAGAGGAATATCATCAAAAAGGAACCAAAAATGATCGGACTAAATCGCAGAGAAAAAGGAAGATATACTAAAAACAAAATAAATAAATATACATATATATATATATGTTCTCTTGCGTTGCAACATCCATATAAGCATTTTTATACAGAAAGGATCAACATCAGCTGCTAGTAGAATTATAGGCATGAAATATGTACCTTTATGTACCTTGAGAATATGAAGGTACGGCTTCATCTGGCAAAAGTATTACTAGCATATCCCAGTAGCGTCTGACAGTGGCTGTCACTTTCCCCTAGAAAAGAGTAGAGAACAGTACTAAGCGCAGTATTGGAACACATACCACATTGTTTGTTTTGCTCTCTAACCCGCAGTGGCTTGTCTTCACCTCTTCACTAACCTAGAGATGGTCTATCTATGCTGACAAAAGACTTCTGGAAGGAGGCAGAAGGAGCGAGCTGCCAGATTTGAACTGGGAACCATGTATGCAATCTGAAAAGCGTACTTAATCTTTCCAAATCTCTAATATTTGGGGAGTCCCCAGTGCTAAAGTTAGTTAAACAAAGCCTACGTTGCAAGCTGGCAACGAGGGAAGCATTTTAGCGACCTATGAGTGGAATGCTTGGGATTCCTGATGATATCTCAGAAAAATATCTGTCTAAAGAAAGCTGCTACTTTCCTCTAACGCTCTAGAAATGTGTCTACAACAGTTGTTGAAGATGTGATGAGGCATCTGGGGGATCTGAAGACAGCAGCAACCATGTAAGATGCTCACATCCCTCATGCTTCAGTATTTTGGAGGCCAACAAGAAAACGAAAAATATCCGTTTGTGTGCTGGTTACTGCACTGTGGAGATCAGGATTGTGCTAGAGTTGTACACTATACCCCACTTGAACTCGGAACCCTTGTTCAAATTGGCTGGTTTTCAGGACTCAGCTTGAAGAGCAGCTTCTGTCAGATTCCATCCTGAAAATGGATGAGGGAAAGACACTGGTCTTCTCAGGACTTCATACCGAATACATTCAAGTATATTTTGGTAACAGTAGTGCCAGATTAGAGTCATCTTATTGCGTGATACTTTGACTGTAAGTAAAAAAAAACAAGCGCCTGTGGGATCGGTAGGATACATACGGATGAGGTGTCATTAGCATATGGCATTAATGGCCAAAATTAGTTTTCAGTAGATTGTACAAATTATATTATACTACATTTTTCTCGTGTAAAAAGTATTTCAGGTATGTCCTAGAGACTATTTCGCCAGTCTCAAGTAATAAAAAAATCAGGAATTAAAAAATAACTGCATATTTATAGCGGCTTTGGACCAGCCTTCTTCATTGATTTTTGTCTTGTTGCTTCCAACTCACCACAGCGTACACAATAGGGCAGTGTGTCACTTTAGCCATTGGCTATTGCACTGTGAGTGATTGTATTTTGCAAGATCGGATGTGCACATTTACACAAAAAGAATTGCACTTTAGGCTCGGGGTTGGTGGGCCAGTACTTAAATTTAGCTATATGTTTCTAGTCATCCTTGCACTTTTAACTGTGTTTTGGTAACTAATTCGAAGTCATTGTTTCTACCTTTTTATTGCAATTCAAAGCCAATAACGTTGTGCATTAAACCTGAGAATAGTTTTTTATACTTGTTCTAAGTATACCTGCCTTCTAGGAAGTATCTGTGCTGTTCTTTAATATTATGTACGATAATTTCTTTTTAAATTAAGATTTTTTTATTGCACGCTTATGAATGGCAAATTTAGTTGTTGGAGGGTTTTCTTTTGTTTCCTGTTTTTTCATTGACATATGCTTGCTATAAAAAAGAAAAAACAAACCACAACGTCATGCCATGGTAAGGCCTTTTGAATTTGTTAGTGTTTGTTTCTTTCTTCGTATCCATCCTTTGGCAGTGTATCTATTTGGGAGAAACACACATTAGCAACACTTTAGGAAATGCACATCAGCAATAAACAATCATGTAAGCAATTATTAATGTATTTGCTGTTGTTCTTGAAACAAATATGTATTTGATGGTATTCTTCACTTTTTCAAACACTCTCTTCCATTAACTGCAATGTTTTTTCTTCTGACCACCGAAAGAATATTCTGCCCTAAAACTGTTTCTCCATCGCTTTTTCCCATTACATTGAAACAGTCGTGGTTAATTTTGGAAAGTCCCTTTTGTGTGTCGGACAGCATGAAAATTGAATCTGAGTTGCATTGGTTTTGCAGGAATACTTTTTACCGTTCAAACAGGCGCACATTTTCTTAATTTCCAATTGTCGAAAAGCGTTAGAAATTACCATCAGAATATGCTGACAGAATTGCATTCCTTCCCCATACTCCTTTGATTTGGGTTGGATTTAATGTGACCGCTAATATGAAGGGAACCATTGGAGGTTGAATGTGGTTTGTGTCGTGGTTACCGCCTAAGTGTCATTGTTTTGGTAACCTTTTATGTAATTTATAGCCTAGGAGGGAAAACCAGTGTATGCAGCGGCTTAGCAATTTTTCCTGCCATATCACGTTAGACTGTTAAGAGGGTCTAACCCGAAAGTCTGAAAGAAATTTCTGACAATAACTGTAAATGAGTAATTTGGATATTCCCCATTGTGCTTGGCCGTTTCTTTCCCAGCTACCTCATTCAATTTCTAACCGCTTCATCTGATCTCAGCTCAGTTGTGTGTTTAGAAGGCTTGGCTCCTCTAGTATTATTTACTTTTACCCGAGGGTATTCTGTTGCTACCCACATGTGGTTAGGAACTGAGCTGTAACATAGTTAATTCCTTTCTACATTTTTACTTGCACTTTATTACAGCTTTTGTGACAGAAATTGGTTTTCGTGTGACTCCGATGTTTGCTTAGGCGTACACCTCACAAGTCTTTGCACAATGTCATCACAATGAGGTTAAAAACACCCGCCGGTGGCCTTTGTATATTTATTGGATTGGCAGAATAAATACAGTTAAGATGACAATACTTTTGAAACTCCTATACCTGTTCCCGGCACTCCCTATAGTCCTAGATCGAGAGTCCCACTCCCTCCCAACTCCTTCAACTTTCATACTTTACTTGGCAAAATGGGAAAGCCTGATTGCCCTTTAAGCTGTTCCAACGTCCTCTGAGGTCGGAAGGTGGTCTGGCATTACCTGATTTCCACCTTTACTACAAGGCGGCCCAATTACAAGTCACCTCTGAATGATCCATGTGTTCTTCTGACAAACATTGGCTCCACATGGATAGGTCAATAGTAGGTAGAGGCATATGGGACGTACTTTGGAAGCCCAAGGGAGACTGGCCCCTAAGGGCTTACTTGAGCACCCCTACAAAAACAACCCTCAAAATCTGGGACTAGGAGAATAATACTGTGAAATGGGCAACTTTTCCATCGCCACATATACCAGTTCTATTAAACCGACATTCCCTCCATCTGTGAACCCTGGGTCCTTTGATGCCTGGTGTGAGGGGGGTTGCCTTACCATAGCAGAGCTTTTCCACATTGGGATATACTGACCTTTGAACAATGTCAGCGCAACTTCCAGCTACCCTATATTGAACACTTCCATTATCTACAATTGAAGCACTGGGCTATACAGCCAGAGAGTAGAGCTGCAGCCACTACAAAACAAACACCCATAGAGCAGTTTGTAGTGCGTAGAGCGGGCTCTTCTAGGGGCAATATATCCTTTTTGTATTCCATTTTTTTGAGCACATATTTACAAAGCCATGCAAATATTAATTTGCGTGGCCTGTTTGAAAAAGTAACGCAAAGCAGGGCATTGCGCTGCCTTGCGGTACTTTGCATCGGGCAGGCGTTCCCGTGAAATCACCCATCGATTTTGACTCACACCCATATTTACAAAGAGTTGTAGACATGGGTTGAAGCAAAAATAGTCAGCCTGCCTGAGGCTCGTGTAAAAAGCAGAAATATCTATGTTTCTCTTTGTTATTTCCTCTTGGCTTGTGTGCTGCATTCTGCAACATAAGAGGAGAGCCATCCAAGGATAGTTTTTGTACAGGCAGGTGCGCTTTTCTGCACAAAAACTATCCTTATCGTATTGCAGACTCCTTTACACTATGGAGCAACTGTGCCTGCGTTGGCACTAGGCAGCCCAAAGTGTGACAGCACATGGAGAGAACAGAACTGTGTCATTTCTTTGAAGATATGGCACAGTCCTGCTCTCTTCAGGAGACGCAATGTATTGCAGCAACTATGTTCACTGCCCTGTTTCATAACTTCTTTGTAAATTTGCCCTATATTGACTTGTATACCCAAATATTAGCAAGTCTGTACCGATAGAAGTGCTCCAGGAATGGATGAAAATGTACTGCATTTTAAAATTCACACAATGCATACCGGGGATCGAGCGGGAGATGCCCTACCAGAAATGATTGACTCCCTACATATAACTGAAACTCACACAAAGTACGTCTGGTATTCAACAAGGGGAGAAAAAGAAAAACTGCAAAAGGAATCTGTGTCTCATGACAGAATGATTCTTTAAGGAAGATAACCCTCACTCACCCCAAAAATGATATGCTTTATCATTGGGTTCCATCCTCACACCAGGACCACAGGGTATCTGGTGTGGACTACAACTCTGCAAGAAGGGAGGAGCTGAGATGTTTTCAAGCAGATTTTGGTTTACAGTGAGGGGCAGAGTGCAAAAAAATAAAAAGAGAAATGAGAATAAAACTAGCTCTGGATGGACTGAGTGAGTTTTATTCTGGAGCCCTTCGAGATAGAACTAAAAACAAGCTAGGGCATTTTTTTTATATACCCTCTTTATGGGTTCAGCATGTTTCTGCCTATCATTGACCCTAACGAGGACTCCAAACACTGATCAGGACCAAAAAGAGTCTCTCTGCTAAGAAATCAAACTGATTTTACCTGCCTACCAATAAGGTAAGCCTTGTAGGAAAGGGATGGCCCAACGAAGCTCAGGGTCCACTGAAATTCTACAAAATACAAAAAAAATGAAATTAAAATTAGAAGCGTTCAAACAGTATTGCATATGAGACAATGGGACACAGTTGTGGCACCCTGATTATAAATTCAGTTTGATGTGCCTAGTGCCCAACACCCAACAAGCAAATTCATGCCTAATGAGAGAATATGGGTCATCTTACCCACAATGGAGAGATATGCTTCACTCTCAAGCCTAAAAGGCTGCTTTGCTCCCACAGCTAGATCAGAGAAAACAAGAGAAACAGTACAATCTTTCCTAAGGTTCTTTACGAAAAGGAGCTCTTAAAGCGAACCCTGGAATGACATCTATTGATACATGTCAGATATATGAGACCACATTATCAACATACTCCGGCCATGTGTGTGCCTTTTGTCAGAACTCGGGACATGTCTACTTTGTAACTTATGGCCAATGCTTTTGAGGGCATCCCGACAATAAGTTGTGTGCTTATGTTACATTCACAGGAAGAAAATGTAGCATCAGGAGTCATTATTAAACTGAAAAATATAATCAATAAGCACGACACACATTGTAGAGTGTCGATAAAAGTCTTTGCCTACGTGGCTCATTCGGGTGTTGTGCTGTGTCAAGGAATGTAATGGTCAATTAACAGCTAATCGTGCTGAGACTGTAGGAAGATAAGCAACGTAACCGCTAGGTGAAGTAGCCGCTGTCACTTAAAGCCGGGACCTAACAAAAGTAAACATGATTGGCCAACACAGTTACATGGGGATCCCAGTGGTGGAACCTGGTCCTATGGAAGTAAGGCGTCAGTGAGACGTGATGTGTAAGCGTCTCGTGCCTTGTAAGGAAAACGAGATACAGGTAGGAAGCTACGTGGCCTTAACTGAAGAGGACTCGTTACGGCCACAGAACGATCAACACAGTTGTGTTAGAGGCAGAATTGGCACGACCTCTAAACAACTGAATAAATTGTTAAACAAGGCCCCCAACTCCCCAAATCCATGTGCCAGAAAAGTTACTGTGGGAAAGATCTACAGTGCGCTTGTTGAGAGTGGAGAAACAGTGCCGGGCACGTCATCTTAATGGGCCGCCAGTGACGGGGAAGCGTTAGTGAGGGCCGGGGAGAGTGGCAGGAATCTGTGAAACATGTTGTCTCGCAGTAAAATCCACTCAACCATCATGAGTTGAAAGGTGATACCAGAGAACCCCACTGATAATTATCAAACAGGACCATACAATGGTCTACAACTACCTGAGGAATGTGGCAGGGTCACTCTATGATATGTACTTAGGTAATTGAAGGGATTTATTCGAAGAGTCATGCAAATTGACACCGCGAATAGTAAGTCAATGGGGCAAAGAGTGTTGGTTTTTAAGGAACTATTTACAGGGTACTGTGGCCCGAGCACCCTGCAAAGACTGCGCAAATAGAGTTGGTATTGCAGATGGGAGACGCAATCAATCTACAATGTGAATAGCCCTTTTCAGTGAAGGGGCACCTGGGAAGACTGATCCAAAGACAGACATTCTTGTCCATGGGTGGTGATTCACAAAAGACATTGCAGGTCAGAGTGAAAACCAGGTAAACAAATGTGGTACAAATAATATTAAAAATTAAATATCAAACTCAGTGACAGAACCCACTCAATTAGGGCTACCTAATCGAGACTCTCTATCTCTATGCCCATCATTCACATCCTGAAGTGACAACAAGCTACTTTATCAGTGGTGAGAGGAAATGGTAAAAATGGATAGATATTGACTAACATCATAGCAAGCATTACAGAGAGATGCAGGAGTCCAGCAAAGTGAAGCATCTGGGCTGAACACTCAGGTGTTACAGAGTGGCCCACTTAATATCGTCATTGAAGCACTGTCTGCTACTTTTAAGTCTTAAAATCCACTGCTGTTACCTCTGCAAGAGTACTCCTCCAGAGTGCCCATATTAGTCATATAATAGGGTTTGTCTAGGACCACCCACCTGATGGCATCTTCAGTTTGACCAGATGTAAGATTGTGTCTGCTTAGTTTGGTGTGTGATTTCTAACCTCTCACCAAATTTCGGTGTTCCACTATCCTAGTTTTGGCTTTGCTGGTGGCCATGCCTACATACAGCAACTTGATGCTGCAGATTATGAGGTAGATGACCCCTCTGTGTTGCAATTAGTATGCTTAAATTGTTCCCACAGTGTCTTGAGGCCAAGGTCAATCCAGGTAGTAGGCTGTGTCAGATGACGTACTGAATAGGAGCCACACAGAAAGTGACCCTTCACTGGGGCAGAGACCACAGAGTATCGTGAAGCCCTCTGTGACTGGTGGAACGTGGTCTGGTATGGAACACCAGATCTCCAATGTTCCTACTATTTTTAAGCACAAACAGCTGTTTAGGTAGTATTTTATCTCTTGTAATAAGAATGTGTCAATTCTTAATAATAGCCTTGTTGTTTTTAGGGTAAGTCTGGAGAAGAGCCTCTCTGCTGTTGTTCTTAGCTTGTTTTGCTTCCTTGCAAATGAGGTCCTGTGAATACTGTCTCTGGGCAAGATAGGGGCTCAATGTGGCTGCATGTTCCTTAAATTTGTCAATTTCAGTGCAATTCCTTCTGATCCTGAGGAACTGCCCCATCTAAAGATTATTTCATAGTGCTCATGGATGGAAATTGTTGTAGCACAATAAGGAATTACGGGCCATGGGTTTATTTTACTGTTCATAGGACACTCCTGCTTCTTTAGGGTATGGCAATAGACCCAAAAATGGAAGGGACACCTTACTCTATTCTCAGGTGAATTTGAGATTATTACCCCTCATGTGTAGCCATTCCGAGAACCTGTTCAGAGATGTTAAGTACCCCTCCAAAATCACCAAGATGTCATCTAAATACCTCTTCCACACTTTGAGAGTTCTACTATAGCAGAATATGACCGTTATTTTGAACTTCGATTAGGAAGGGCCTAGCAGTGCTCATATTACGATTATGCATTCTTACTGCCTTCGTTCATACTGAGCACTGCTTTGAGACAGTTGATCTGTTACATGTTCATTACTTTACTAAGAATTATTGCTACTTATTCAATTTTCGTCCTCGAGGCTCCGAGGCACTTATGTTATGTCTGACATATTGATTTGGAACAGGTGTGATCAATCTAAAATACATTTAAGCCTTGAAAATGTTTCAAACGATGAACACGTGTCGGCTGTATTCACCGTTGGACTACACTCAAGATTGCTTCTCTATGAAAATGAAAGTATTTGAAACTTCAGAACCAAAGGTGTCTTGTGTTTGGACCCTAATTAATGCTTGTACTTTCAAAAGTTACATCTCCTTTGTGAAAAAACATTTGGACCTGTCAGGCTGACAGACCAAGATTTTTTAACTCTGTGGTACTTTCGGACATTTTAGTATCATTTCCTGGAAGGGGTTGTCAACTGGATATATATGCATGTTCTTGAAGCTCTGCATGTAAAGATTCACCATGCTTGGGGCAAAAGTCCAGCCCATAGAGGTCACAGTGACCTGCCAATACAATTGGTCCTGCTATAAGATTTTTTTTTCTTTCATGGCAATCACTGCACATTCATTGACACATGAGATGGAGTCAAGTCCTCCAGATGTTCCTTAACTTTGTGTAAAGTATCATCTTGTGGGATGTTTGTATACATGATTCAACATTGTAGGGAACCAAGTAGTGCTTCTGAGGATCAAAGGGAATGTCAGTGATTATGTGCTTGGTGTCCTGTAGATAGAAGTGCATCTCAGTAGCCAACTGGTCTTGAGAAACCAATCAGCAAACTGTGAGAGAGGCTCTAGAAAGGAACCAGTACCAGAGGCAATCAGTCTTCCTGGTGGTGGTCGTCTAGGTTTGTATATTTTTGTTAGAGTATAGAAATAGGAGGGCCTTGGGTGGGTGTTCAATAAGTACTCAGCTTCACCATTGGTGATCCACCAGGCATCCCTCCCTTTGTCGCCAAGGTACTGATGGTCTTCTGTAATCATGGAGTCAGATCTCTCTGTAATGGTCTTTAGTATTTGAGGTCACTCAGTTGTTTCCCCTGGTAGGTCTGGTGATCCAAAATCACAGTGGCTCCCCCTATTCCTTTGGTTTTATATGATCTCTTTATCAGAACCTAGTGACTTCATTCAACCCATCTCCTCCCTAAAGATGTTCGAAAAGGTGTGGTTGGCGAAGGTTGTTTTAGTTCTCGAACTCTTTGAGAACAGGCTTCTCAAAGGTTGCTACACCCCAGAGAACCAGGTGTATTGATGGATTGAAGGAGGACTGATTCCTCAAACGAGTGCTAATTCCGGTATCCAGAACGGTATTCTCAGTTTTGTCAAAGGAAAAGCACATGCGTACCTTATTAAGAAATTGGGACAGTTCTTTATGTATGTTGAAGTCATCTCCCAGATTGGTGGGGACAAAGCCCAAATCCTTGTTTAGGATGTTAGTTTCTGGGGTAGTCATTTCTGCGGCTCACATTTACGATGAAGCTGCCATGTTGCTCGTCAAGGGGGTCAGTTCCTTGGTCCTACTCTGCGTCATTCATTGTTCTATTGCGGGATCACAGTGCACCTGGTTCTTCTGTTGAGCCAGATGAGTCTACTGTGATGGTCTGTTTCCTCGTCTTCTTCCTCTTCTCCCGCAGCCCTTCCCCAAAAAAGGCAGATAACCTTTGCCACCAAAAGGGGGTCGGTAGAAGGGTTGTTCTGAAACCCCACAGGATTGAGTGGGCCACCACATTGCCTGTGTAGGAAAGCCCAGAAAAAGCCCCTGTCTCTTGGTCGTTTCATTCTTGCCAGAAAGCAGCTATCAGTCATTCCAGTTAAAGTTCTTTGTATTGCTCCATTCCTCTGAATTGGAGGTCCGTTTGTCAGTTCCTTGGCATCACCCTCTAGTACCCCTTCTATTGTTGTTTTTATGCTGTTGTAGCTGGTAGTCAGATGCCAAATAAGAGTAGGCCTTCTCATGAGTAAATCTGCCTATATCTTTCTTAAGCTTGTTTATCTTATACCTAGAGATTTTCTTTGGTCTCGCTCAAGGTGTTGTTCACCTCCTCCAGTTTCTTTTTGAAAAGGATAATTTGCAATGTACACTTAAACTGATTCTCAAGTTGTTGAATCTCAATCATAAGGAGGTCAGCTTTTTTCCCCTTATTGGATACCAGACTATCTTTTCAAATTCACAGACATCGTCCAGTAGTAGGACTGGAGAATTTTGCCAGTCTAACATTTTAATTATTTTCGTGAAGAATTCTCACGCCAGGCAAGGACCCCCATTGCGGACCTGCACTCTTCTATCATTCGATCTTCGGACATGGGCATCGTTCCCGCTAATCTTTTATCTTCTGCATTGGCACCTATCCCGTGAAATTGGCTCACTTTTTCGTATCGTGCTGATCCAATTTTAGCTTTACCCCATCGTGGGTGCAAGTGAAATTGTTATTTCTTTAGGCAATTATTTTCTGTCCTGAGGATGAACCAATATTATGTATGGTTCGAAACGTCGACGAACTTAATGCACTAAATGCATAGTTGACATACATTAGGCGTGCATATGTGGATAATCTGTTTATGATTTATGATATTCAGATGCCCCGATTTTGCCTACTATTTTATCCCCCTGTTTGTGTCCCTCTAGTGTGTTAGTCGGACATCGGCTGGTGTCCCACGTCCATCACACTTTGTGTTTTATTCCTCTTGTATTATTTTTATTGAGATATTAAACTGTCCAGCTGGACATTTCATAACAATATAGTTCTATTTAGTCTATATTTATTCTCTGAACATTCCTTTTCTCGTCTAAGGACCACTGTTTGTGAAAATAAGTACCTACCCAAGGTCCTTAGCTTATTGCGCCCTGGGTTCCCTTGTATTGCTCAAATAGTCTAACATTTTAAGACATACTACTGATAATCAAACACTCAAAAGGTAATGGGACAAATGCTTGCAAATAGTCTAACCACTGGCAATCCCTCAGGGTAGCATTCAAAATCATTGTTTTTTAATTCACTGTGACACTCTAGACAGTGGGGCTGATTAATGATTTAGCAAACAGAGTAAAGGCAGATATAGTGGTGGAGGACTTTACTGCCTTTACTCCATCCACCAAATTTAGAGGTGTCTACCAGGCTTGCGGAAATCTCTATACATTGACAGGAACCACCGTCATGGTGGTTCCTATCAGTGTCAGATAGGTTTTACGGACAGCTCTGTCAAACATGATGTCTGGCCAGCAACATTTTGAAAAGTTTTTATTTATTTAAAATAAACTCCGCAAGTGGGATTTTTTTTAACTAATGACCCCCACACCTACTATGGTGTAGGGTTAATGTTTCTCCTTTCACCGTCTTTCATTCACCACTGAGATATATCTAGCAGTGATGGACATAAAAAAAAAAGGAAAGAAAGAAACCATCTGACCATCCACTCTAAATCAGGTAAACAGTTGTATGATGACCATCTTCCAATGACACTTACTCCATCGGTATGCTGAAGGACATTTTACACTGACAGGGTAAATTTGACTCCCTTGGCTTAAAACTTACACTCCATCCAACTCTGAATCGGGTGGGAAGACCTTGAGAGGCCCACCTAATGCAAAGTAGTACTGACCCTGCTTCTCATGGGAACAGTCCATCCAGACCCTTGATCATCTCATGCATTCACCCTTGCTTTTTTTAGTTGATAAATTTGAAATTTACAACTCCGATTCTCACTGACTAAGCTACGCCCTTGCGAACATTGATTTATGTGTGGGTCCAGGATCTTTGAAGGTATGCACGGTAGAACGATGCTTTAAGAGTTCAGTGTTGGCTTACTTTTCATATGCTTCTGGGCATTTGTAGCTATTGTTTAAAGAGTAAAATGTTGCATCAGTGAAGGAGTCATGTGATCTCACATCTGTAGGGCCTTGTTTTTCTTTAGAGTGCTTGGCAAACTAGAACAGTCATGTGGGATCCGGCTTGGGCAGATACAGTGTATCTGGCGGCTGCAATTTGCCTCTTGCTGTGCACCCCTGGTGTGAAGAAAAAGAACCAGTATGGCATTCAGCTACCCCAGAGCCAGTTTCTGGTGCAGGTCGGACCAGACTTGTATTGGAACACATGCAGTACTACTACCGGCTCACCATGAGAAGGTGATATTGTGGTAATTGGTTACTTGCTGCACTGTGCTAGCCTGCTGCTTCCATATTGAATATCCTATCCATACAACTCTAGAATGTAGAGAGTGCTTGGTCCCTTTTGCCAAGTGCTCAATTCAGTTACTGCTGGGTGCCCTGTGGGTAGGACGTTACTGTACCCTGAAGCTGAAATAAATAAGTTCATCTTGCTGTCAACCAGTCTACTGTACTTCTTCACACTGGGGACGTGCGAAGAAGATTGAACCCTGCAAGACCACCTTAATGAAGACTAGTGGAGTCTCCTGTGTGGCCTGACAGCTTTCAGCAAACGTCCTAACCCAGCTAACTTTTCTTGAAACTTCAAAGTACTGTGCGCGCCTCTTTATAGAGATTTACTCGAGGCTGTTTTTCTCTCTCCCCTGCTTTACATTACGCTTTTACTTTCCTGCCTGCTGTTGTCTACACACTTGCCAGACCCGTTTCTACAGGTGGTTAATTCCCCCAACACTTCTTGAGCACCCTGCGCATCCTGCAGCAACCTGAATCCATTTGGCTGCCTTCCTATTCTTTTGATTTGGATTTTCGCCAAGCCTACTACCTCTACTTCCGAACCGCCCTCTCAAGGCCCGCACATGAATGATGTTCACCCTTTGTTGGCAGGATTTCCTTGTTTTGTTTGTGGCTTTCTGGCACTTGGTTTTGCGCAATTTTGCCAAAGGTTGAGACTCCTTCATCCCCTGCGTTCTTTTATAACGGCGCATGTCTCATTAAGCATCTTTTGAATGCCCCCAATACCTGCTTGCCCCGAACGCCTCGCCACATAACTGAAACGCCTCCATTCTTCCTCTCTGTGAACCCCACCGTCACTCCCGAGTCTTACACTTGTGATGTCCTACGCTCTGCTACGCTGTTTAGAGCCCTCGTTGCCAGGCAACCCCTCCTGTCTACGGAGCTTCTTCGTTTCCAGACAAAGCGCTGACGAGCACAGCCATTCTTCTTACACATTCCTGCTTTGCGTTTCTTCGCGCTAATGCGCACAGCAATTTGCATCAGTTTCTCGTAATGCATTATGGGACACCCGCCCAAAACCCAGATCTCTACAAAAACGGGAAACCTCCAGATTCAACTTCCGTCGCGCCTTATCAACCGCCCTAGGCTTGATCGCACCCCTCCAGGTTCTTCTAGGGACCAATTCTGTCCACAAAACATGGCAACCCGCCCATTGTTGACGAATAAGAGAAAGATCCCTCTTCATTGCTCTCAATAAAACCACTCCTTTCACCCCACAAAGGTCATTCTCCCCAAGGTGCAAGAGCAACACGTCAGGACAAACACCTCCCACCAACCAAGAATTCAAGGCCGGGATAAGCTCCCTCCAGATCATACCTCCCTTCCCCTTCCATACAACATTAAAAAGACGAGAATTAAAACCAAGAGTGGAACCAAAATAGCTTCTTATAGCTTGATCTTCCGCGCGCCTAATGAAGGAATGTCCTACTATCCAGATCGTCATGACAGTAGAACGGGGGCCGGCCACCGAACCTGAAAAAGAAAAGCAGCATCAAACTCAAGAAAAATTATCATCCGCAGGCGCCACAACAGGATCAGTACGCACATAGCGCCTAAAACAGTTGGAGGACCAACGCCCCAAAGACATAATGTCTTGCTGCGACCAACCCCTGTTGTGAGCTTCTGTTGCCGCCCCAATCCTGAAGGAATGCGTACCATACTGTGTCTCATCCAAGCCCATGAATCGCAGCGCTTTACGCAAAACCATGCGCAGTTGGTACTCAGTCACCCTGGAACCATCCACATGTCGGAAAACAGGGACTTCAAAGGCGGCCCCCGAACAGTCCCGCAAACGCCTGGCCCACCTCAAAGGACAAGTCTCAGAAGGGGAAGAAGCTTCCAGCCAAATGCCCCTTCCTTTGCTGCGTTGATCAGTTTTCGCCCGAGCCAACCAGACGTGCAACCCTGTTTCCAAAAATCGAACATTCTCCCACTCCACCCCAAGAGTAACTTTCGACCCCAGTAACTCAGAAACTCTGAAAGCACCAAAAAACATCCAAACCATAAGAGTAGAAAACAGACAAACCTCAAACTCATTCAAACAAACTGAGGGCAAAACCTGCAAAACTCGGGCTAACGTCTGCCAAGACAAAGGTCGGCGAACCATATGTTCCCTACCCCTCTCCCTAGACCAACCTTCCAGCATGCGCTTACCCACCTCCCCTGCCGAAGGAGAATAGCCCCACAGTAATTTGCCCATGAACGCAATACCAGCCAATTTTCCAGCAATCGTCACACGTGTCAGCCCCCTGTCTATCAAGTGAAGAATGAACTGTACCACATCTTCAGATCGTCTCCAGCCCGGAGCGCGCCAGACGGCCCCAGATTCTAAAAACTCTTTCCAGGCCAAATCATACGCTGTCCTAGTGGAAACAGCAAGCGAACCTACCACCAACTGCAAAACCCTGTCTCGCCTACAGTCCACAGATGTTCTGGCATGCGGGTCGGCGTCCTGTCCGCCTCCGAGGCTAGCCCATGGAATCTCTCCCACTGTGAACGAGACAAAGCATCCGCAATGTCATTGTCCACGCCAGGAATGTGTAAGGCCTTAAAACTGATGTCATACGTCAAGCACCCCAACACAAAGACTCGCAAGAGCTTCAAAATGTGAGCATCCCTGGCCGACTGCCGATTGATAATGTCCACTACAGCCTTATTATCAATTCGAAACAGCACTTTTTTGTGAGCAAGCTCCTGACCCCACAGAGTCAACGCCACCACCACAGGGAAAAGCTCAAGGAAGGCAATACTCCTGCCTCCGTTCTGCCACGCAGCAGGCCACTGTTCAGCACACCATCTGCCCTGCCAGTAAAGACCGAAACCATCACTGCCTGCAGCATCTGAAAAAATTTGGACGTCCCAAATCCAATTCTCTTCTCTGTACAGAGGAATGCCATTGAAAGAGTGTAAAAAGGCTACCCACATCCGCAGATCTTCCTTAACACCTGCTGACAAGCGGACGTGATGGTGAGGTAAAAACTGACCAGACAGAGCTCTACCCAAACGCCTGCAAAAAGTTCGACCTGCCCTGACCACCCTACAAGCAAAATTAAGATGGCCCAGCAGCACCTGAATTTCCTTCACTGTCACCTTTGCCTTGTTCAACATCACACGTAAGAGGTCCAACATTTTTGCTTTTTTATCCGCTGGTAAGCGTGCCTCCATAACAGTAGAATCAATTTCAATCCCCAAAAAAGACATGGTCGCGCAGGGGCCCATTGTCTTTTCGGGTGCCAAGGGCACACCTAAAAATTCCATCAGAGTTTGAAATGTACGCAAAGCATTCTGGCATGCTGAGGAATTGGGAGCGCCTACAAAAAAGAAATCATCTAGGTAGTGGGTCACAAGCTGGTGTCCTGACGTGTTCGTGAAAAACCATTGGAGAAATGTGCTAAAGGTCTCAAATAGCGCACAGGATATGGAACAACCCATTGGAAGAGCCTTATCAACATACCACTTTCCTTGAAATTGAATCCCCAAAAGGTCCCAATCCTCAGGATGTACAGGCAATAAACGAAATGCAGATTTGATGTCACACTTTGCCATTGCCGCACCAGTGCCGGCAGATACAACCAGGGCCATGGCCACATCCACTGAAGAATAAGACACGGAGGCGGCCTCACCATCAATGAAATCGTTAACTGATGAGCCCTCCGGCCATGACAAATGTTGAATCAAACGAAATTGCCCAGGCTCTTTTTTAGGTACCACACCAATTGGGGAGACAATAAGATTTTCCAAAGGCCAATCACCAAAAGGACCCGCCATCCTCCCCTCACGCACTTCCTTATCCAATTTGTCTTGTACCACCTCTGGATGCTCACTGGCTGACAAAAGATTCTTTGACCACCGCCGCAACCGCGGCCCTGTGTAACCAAGACGAAAACCCTCCTGAAAACCACCCAACAATAACTTAGCAGCATCAACATTCCCATAACCCTTCAGAGCCACAGCCAAGTGAAAAGGATTAACTGGCGTATGAGCCTTTGGGCCCAGTTCCAGAAGTGTTTTTCCCTCCCCGGTTAGGTTGAGGCTGCTGTGCAGGAGCAGGGGCGTTGGCAGACTGCTGTGACCACTGCCTGCCCCTTGTAACCCGAGGCCCCCAACACCTGGACAGTGGGTGCGTTCTACCACATTGGGAGCATTCGTGTCTAAATTTGCAATATTCTCTCGGGCAGTATCCTCTGTTAAAATCCCAACAGGTCCCATCGGCAGGTTGAACTGACGCAGCTGCACCCACCCCTCCCCGAGTGGGCTTACCCTGAAAGGGCCGTGAAGGTAATGGATACCCACTAGCTGTGAAAATCGTCTTACCACCCGCTGATGCTCCCATAGTGTGTTGCCACAGGTCATTATCTAACTCCCCCCATTTCGCCTCAGGATCCCAAGCCATCCGGGCCCGGAATTCCTCATCATACTGTGACCAGGCATAACCACTGCCAGTAATCTGCGCCTTTCTGATCACATCCATATACTTAAACAAGGCCACACAGCGCTCAGGGAATTTCTCACAGTACACGCTAGCATATATAAGAAATGCCGCAGTCCAATTTTCGATGGTCAGGGGAACCTTGGGGCGCTTGGCCAACTCGTACTCCTCCTCCTTAGACCCCTCCTTAGACCTAACTTCCCTATGTAAGAGCTTCAATAATTCCACGTACTCCCCTTTCCAAATCCTTTCCTTAGTGGACAGCATTAAATGAGCGCCCAACGGTTTTGTGACGCCCATGTAAGGCAATTTCTTTATTTTAAGCTCCTTGCTGTGTGGGGGATCCTTACCTACCTCCATGGGCTCTGTAACAGTCCCGGAATCCACCTTAGAACCCACAACCCCGTCACCCGTGCCCACTCCCTGATCCTTAACATAACGACCTTTATGGAGCTTAAGATCCACACCCTCTGCAGGAGGATCCCCCCCCGTTCCAACTGAAACCATCAATGGCTTGTCCCGTGGACCAGCAAGCTCACCTGGATTCAATAAAGGCAGTTGGGCCGGCCTCGCTCTCCATGCCATCTGTTCAACACCGTCGCCTGACCGAGGAACCCTCACCGCGGGGCCGCTCTCCCGGATTGATCTGGAGACTGTAGTTCTCGGACGCACCACCACCGCTGCCTGTAAAACATTATCAGAAGCGTGAAAAAGCCCCCCCCTTGCACCCTCTGCCCGTATCTTGCCCTCCTCAGGGCTCTCCTCATCGTAATCCAAAACCAAAGATTCCTCCAACCTAGGAGGGGCCAGCACTTTTGACGGACTTCTGAAACCAACCTGGGCCTTACCAGCCCTTACGGACACCTGAGGCGGGGGAGCCGACTGAACCCGTCTGTACTCCCCCGAACTTTGACCAGTTTTGTACATTTCAACCAACGATGAATCCTTACGTTGATGAGAAGAAACACTTGGGGCCAGCGAGGACGCGCCGGTCCTGCTTCTGCCAACCCCGCCGATATCCAAAGAACCTGACAATGGGGCCAGCGAGGACGCGCCTGGTCCGCTTCTGCCAACCCCACCTATACCTGTAGAAAGAGAAGTTGGGGCCAGCGAGGACGCGCCCGACCTGCTTCTGCTGACCGCGCCGAGATCCAGAGAGGAGGACATTGGGGCCAACGAGGTCGCGCCTGACCTGCTTACGTTGACCGCGCCGGGGTCCCTCGCCGGTACGGGGTATGCCGCGCCAGGCTCCACCCTCCCTTCTCCTCGGTGCAACCGGGCCGCACTCCACCCTACCAAGTCTGCCTCTCCACGACGCTCTCCGACCTGCAAAGAAAAAGGCTGAACTGATGTGCCGGGACCCTTATTACCAGAACGGCCAAAACTGCCAACACCACTAGCCATACAAAAACTAGAATCCTGAAACTGCACCTGACCCACCTCCCGAGAAACAGACCTCTTTGAGCGAACCGACAGCCCCCCACGAGGAGGGAAAGGCTCCACGTCCTCATCACCACTACTCCAGTCCAACAACTCCTGAACAATCTTAGACGCAGGCCCCAATGCCATTCCACCCTGCCCTTTCTGCTGGACATCAGAGCGGGGCTGGTCCATCCTCCCAAGCGATCTGCCCCTGACAGGCAACCCTGGAAAACTCAAAGTGCCCCCAAAACCACTCAGCATATCAGTCCCCTGGAGGGGCTCAGCCCTGCCTGCATCACGAACCCCCTCCGCCCATGAAGGAAAAACATCCAAACCCTCCCAAGACCTAGCACCCACCTGCTTATCACCACTGCCATGAACAGAAGAAAAAACCCCAACCCCCCCCGCAGTTTCCACCAACCCCCCACTCGACTCAGAGACAACTGCAGTGCTAGACAACACACCACCACCAGCCCCCTGACCCTGCAACACAGCCTTCTCCCTCCTCTCAACCTGCGCCCATTCCCCCTCCCCCACAGAACCACTGAGCACTGAATAAACCTCCCCACGATCAGAGACGGGGGGAAAACAACAGGGGACTATAAGGTACAAAAACCTCCCCCGCCCCTAACTGTCCAGGCTGAGCCTCAACACCTTCAGACAAATGCGACCCAGAAACGCGAGCCGGCGTATACACTCTGTCACTCACAAGCCCCCTGTCAGCCGCAGGCAAATCCGCCTCCCGATTAACACCAATTGCCCCCAAAACCGAGCCTTCCAAAGCTACATCAGCCGGTACTGCTGACGGTAAAATACACTCAAAATGGGCGCGCTGCGCACTCGCGTCAAAATGCGCATGCGCGCCAACCTCCGTCACCGCATCCACCAAGTCCTCGGCCTGACCGGCGGAGACAGAAGCGGAACGCTTCCTGCCTCCCCGCTTGACGGCCCGCTTGCCTCTGGCAGCGGGGACCGAAAGCGAACGTTGCGGCGGCCCCACTGCAAGCAGAGGAGCCGAAGCCTCCTCCTCCCCTAAACCCCCCTCCCGCCGTACCGCCGCCTCTAAATCTAAATGCGCCACACTCCCAGGGGCCGCTTTTCTAGCACGCTGGCGGCCCCTGTCACTTACCCCCTCCCGGCGCGATTTCTTTGGCGACGCGCAAGCCGCGACCACCGCAGCAACACGAGCTGAGGCCTGTCGCCGAGGACGCGACGGCCCAGCCACATCCCCCAGAACCAGGTCCAGGCGTCCTGCTTCGCTCAAGAGGCGGACCGCCTCCAAAACGCGATAATCCTCACCAGACATGACAAAGTCGAAATACAAATACCACACAAAAATTTTCAATTAAGCTATGGACTCCCGGCCACCAGGTCATTCAACCTAAAATGATGGCCGGGAGGCGGGGCCAGGGGATTATATAGCTGGGCTCCCTCAGTAGGAACCGAGGGAGCCCAAAACCAGCCCAAAACCAGCCCAAGGCTGGCGCTCTGGCGCAACCCCCCCCCACTGACCCCTCCCAATCAGCCCGGGGGTGGGGACCTCCCTACGGTCGGCTGCCCCCCCCCAAGCCCCCCTTCTTACACATTCCTGCTTTGCGTTTCTTCGCGCTAATGCGCACAGCAATTTGCATCAGTTTCTCGTAATGCGCTGACGCGCACAGCTCATTATCTTATTTTCTACAACATCTGCACATCTCCATGCTGATACGCACAGCACTGTAGAGTAAAATCCGCGTATCAGCTATTGTTTACCTGTCTTCCTGTGCTGATACGCACAGCTGACCATTAATTTCTTGGAATTTGCGCTGCTTCTTCCATCACCCCAAAATCTGTGTTACTGTTACACTGTCTAGGCTCTGAAGGACAGGATGTTTTCAAACATCTTCTAGATCTTAATGATGGTGAATCAGACAGCCTCAATGAGGTCGCAATCTGTCTTAAAAAACTGGATAAGCTCTACCTCCCAAAGGTTAGCACCATTCTTGAGCACTACCACTTTCGGAAGCGCTTGCAAAAATCCAATGAGTCAGTTGAAGCGTACATCACCGCTTTGCGTAAATTGGGTGCCACATGTAAATTTGATCGATTCCTTGAAGAGCGCATACGTGATCAGTTCATGCTTGGTTGCAGTGTTGAGAAGATTAAGGACGAACTTTGGCAAAAAGATGACCCAAAGCTTGATGAGGTTGTATTGTTAGCCAAGAGGATAGAACACTCTCTGGCTTCCGTGGAAGTCATTAAAATGGAGAATGGGGTTTTGGAAGAAAAGGTTCACACTGTTACCAAGAAACCTGAGAGGCCTGTTTTGAAACAACGTGAACCTGTCCATATCTCTTCTAACTTCAAATTCAAGGGATACAAGTCAAGTCAAGTCAAGTCAAGAGATTTGTATAGCGCGCTACATACCCAGAGGGTCTCAAGGCGCTTGAGGAAGGGTGTGGAGTTACTTGTCGAAAATCCAGGTTTTAAGTTGTTTTCTGAATGTAAGGTGGTTCTGAGTGAGGCGGAGGTGAGTGGGAAGTGAGTTCCAGGTAGGAGAAGGATCTGCCTCCCATGGTGGTTTTGTTGATGCGAGGTACAGTTGCAAGGGCTTGGAGGAACGTAGGTGGCGGGAAGGGGTGTGGAAGGAAAGTCGTGAGTTGAGGCATTCGGGTCCAAGTTCATAGAGTGCTTTGTGTGCGTGGGTTAGGAGGCAGAAAGTAATCCTCTTGTTAACGGGGAGCCAGTGGAGGTTTTTCAGGTGCCCAGAGATGTGGTCTTTACGCGGGATGTTTAGTATGAGTCTGGCTGAGACGTTCTGGATGCGTTGGAGTTTTTCTGGAGTTTTGCGGTGGTACCAGCGTATAGGGTGTTTCCGTAGTCCAGGCGGCTCGTAACCAGTGCGTGGGTGACCGTTTTTCTAGTTTCGGTGGGGATCCAGCGAAATGTTTTTTTGAGCATGCGAAGAATGTTGAAGCAGGATGAAGAAACGGCGTTGACTTGTCTGTTCATAGAGAGTGAGGAGTCCAGGATGACACCTAAGTTCCGCGCGTGGTCTGTCGGGATGGGTGCTTTTCCAAGGGCCTCTGGCCACCAGGAGTCGTCCCAGGCGGAGGGGGAGGTACCAAGGATGAGGACTTCAGTTTTGTCAGAGTTCAGCTTTAGACGGCTGTGCTTCATCCACTCGGCTACTTCTTTCATTCCTTCATGTAGATTGGTTTTGGCGGTGTTGGGGTCTTTGGTGAGTGATAGTATCAGTTGAGTGTCATCAGCGTAGGAGATGATGTTGAGGTTATGTTGGCGTGCGATGGCCGCGAGGGGGCTCATGTATACGTTGAAGAGGGTGGGACTAAGTGAAGATCCTTGTGGCACGCCGCAGATGACTTCGGTAGGTTCTGATTTGAATGGTGGGAGGCGGACTCTCTGAGTTCTTCCGGCAAGGAACGAGGTGATCCATTCCAGTGCTTTTCCTTGGATTCCAATGTTTCTGAGGCGTTGTATTAAGGTGCTATGACAAACTGTGTCAAAGGCTGCGGAGAGGTCAAGTAGGATGAGGGCGACTGTGTCTCCGTTGTCTAGCAGAGTTCGAATGTCGTCAGTTGCTGCGATGAGTGCGGTCTCAGTGCTGTGTTTGGCTCGGAAGCCGGACTGTGAGGAGTCGAGGGATTTGTTGGTTTCGAGGAAGGTGGCGAGCTGGTTTTTGACAGCTTTCTCGATGACTTTGGCCGGGAATGGGAGGAGCGAGATAGGGCGGTAGTTTTTGAGTTCGGTGGGGTCAGCTGTGGGTTTCTTCAGAAGGGCGCTGAGTTCGGCATGTTTCCAACTTTCCGGGAAGGTGGCGGAGTTGAGGGAGCAGTTGATGACGTCTCGGAGGTGCGGTGCTATAATGGCATCTGCTTTGTTAAAGATGTGGTGAGGGCATGGGTCTGTGGAGGATCCTGAGTGGATGGAGTTCATCAGGCGGATGGTGTCCTCAGTGGAGATTGGGTTCCAGTCATTGAGGATGTTTGAGGGTGGTGGGGGTTCTGCAGAGGGTTGGGTGGGTTGGACTTCGGGTCGGTTGTCGAAGCTGTTATGGATGTCTGCAATCTTGTTGTGGAAGAATGAAGCTAGGGAGTCGCAGAGGGCTTGAGAGGGGGTGATGTCATTGGAGTTGGCTGAGGGGTTGGTAAATTCCTTGACGATGTTGAATAATTCCTTGCTGTTGTGGGCGTTGTTATCTAGTCGGTCCTTGAAAGCGGCTTTCTTGGCATTCCTGATCAGTTGGTGGTGTATACGGGTGGCGTTTTTGAAGGTGTCCTTGGAGCTGGTGTTAGGGGCTTTTTTCCAGGCCTTCTCAAGGGAGCGACAGAGTTTCTTAGATTTCTTAAGATCATCGTTGAACCAGGAGGCCTTCTTGCTGCCTAGTTTGATTTGATGTTTTTTCAACGGTGCTAGGATGTCGGCGCTGTTGGATAGCCATTGGGTGAGGTTAATGGCTGCTTGGTCGGGGTTTGAGGAGTGGGCAGGGGGGTTTTGATGAAGCGATGAGGAGATCTGGTTGATGGTAATTTTGTTCCAGTTTCTTCGCAGAGTGGGTTGAGGATGGTTGTTGGTTGTGGTCTTGTTGTAGATAAAGTGAACGCAGCTGTGGTCCGTCCAAAGGAGAGCTGTGGTGTGACAGAATGAGACATGTTTGCTGGAGGTGAAGATAGGGTCGAGTGTGTGACCTGCAATGTGGGTGGGGGTAGTGACAAGTTGATTGAGTCCGAGGTTGGCGAGATTGTCCAGAAGGGTGGTGGCGCTACTGTCGTTGCTCTTTTCCAGGTGAAAATTGAGGTCTCCCAATAGGATGTAGTCCTCGGAGGGGAGGGCGTGTGGGGTGATAAAGTCAATGATGTCGTCATTGAATTGTGCACGGGGTCCTGGGGGCCGGTAGATGAGGGTGCCTCTGAGTGTGGTCTTGGGGTCGGTGTGGATCTGGAAGTGGAGGTGTTCGGCGCTGGCAAGGTTGACGTCTGAGCTGGTTGAGATGCGGATGGAGTTCTTATGGACGATAGCGATGCCTCCTCCTGTTTGCTTGATGCGGTCCTGACGGATGGTCTTGTATCCTTCCGGGATGGCAATGGTGATGTCTAAGGCTGAAGAGGCATTCATCCATGTTTCTGTTAGGAATGCGACGTCCGGTGAGATGGTGTCTAGTAGATTCCAGAGGTCGATGGCGTGTCTGTGGACCGAGCGGGTGTTGAGCAGGATGCATTTAAGGTGGTTGGTGTCGGGTCTCTGGTTGGTTTTGGTGGATGAGGAGTTGGTTTTGGTGCCATCGAACTTGCAGGAGTTGCAAGAGAAGGGTCCATGGGTGTGTCCAGGAGCGGCTAGGGCGCAGTTGGGGAGTCGGCCGGGGTTAAGGGCTAGGAGGGTGGTGGCATCGTAAGTAATGCGAGAGGGGTGGGAGGGACGGGGGCCAGGGGGTCTGGCGCTGGGCGCGGTCCAGGCGCGGACGGGCGTAGAAGGGCTTACCTTTGGCGCACCTTCGGCGCGAATGGGGCGCGAACGCTGCGCGGGAACGCTGCGCGTAGGTCCTACTGACATAAGTTGGGAAGTGGAGGGGGGCGGAGCGTGGGAGGGTGAGCTGGGAGGCGTTAGCGAAGGGGGAGGGACGGGCTGCAGGCACAACAAAATGGAGGGCTCCCAAACAACAACACGACACTATGCGAGGGCAAAGTAAATGCACATCAACAAATGCGAGCACTCAAAACAACAGCGCTATGCACACAGGTCAGCAAATAATATTAAAAGCCTGAGATGGTCAACTTCAGTAACAGCGCAATACACGTAGGACACAGTATCTGCAATAAACTACGCAAATGCGGAGCGCTACGCTGGGGACTGGGCGCTTAATCAGGAGTGAATGAAATGCCAATTATAGAAGATACTGCCAGTGAATAGTCAGCGCTACGATACCACAGTGGCGCTTGTAGGTCGGGAGGTGGGCAGGAGCATTCGCTTCACGAGGAGTTCAGCTGGTCACAGGGGCTCTTCAGCTGAGTAGTTCCTAGTGCTTCGTGGGTGGGAGGGTGAGCTGGGAGGCGTTAGCGAAGGGGGAGGGATGGGCTGCAGGCACAACAAAATGGAGGGCTCCCAAACAACAACACGACGCTATGCGAGGGCAAAGTAAATGCACATCAACAAATGCGAGCACTCAAAACAACAGCGCTATGCACACAGGTCAGCAAATAATATTAAAAGCCTGAGATGGTCAACTGCAGTAACAGCGCAATACACGTAGGACACAGTATCTGCAATAAACTACGCAAATGCGGAGCGCTACGCTGGGGACTGGGCGCTTAATCAGGAGTGAATGAAATGCCAATTATAGAAGATACTGCCAGTGAATAGTCAGCGCTACGATACCACAGTGGCGCTTGTAGGTCGGGAGGTGGGCAGGAGCAACCGCTTCACGAGGAGTTCAGCTGGTCACAGGGGCTCTTCAGCCGAGTAGTTCCTAATTAAATGCTACAGTTGTGACATGTTTGGTCACCTCCCCAATGACAAATCGTGCCCTACTCTCACTTCTAAGTGTCACAACAAGGGAATGGTGGGGCACCTAGCCAAAGCTTGTAGAGCCAAAAAGAACAAGCCAGGCAAGCATGTCAAGGAGGTTTCCCTTGAGAGTGGAAGTGACTCCGATTGCAACTATGATGATCTACATTGTGGTGAGGTTATCACACCTGATGTTAAAAACAAGTGTAAGGGGCTGTTGATGATGATCTAGTGAATGATTGCAACATTAGGATGCTCTTTGACTATGGGGCAAGGATCTTTCTCATCCCAAAGAGTTCTTTGACTTGAAGCTGCATGGGAAGGTAAAGGTGTACAAGCCCGATATTAAGCCACTATCGTATGGTGGCCAGACCATAAAATTCTCTGGCTACTTCATCGGCAACATTGAATATAGAAGAAGGCTAACTGCTGGGAAGATTTATGTTTCATCCAGAGGTGACCGCATAATCAGCTGGTTTCACCAGGCTAATCTGGGCGTGTCCTAGGATCCTGGTGGTGATCCTTGCATTGTTCTCAGAGACATATCCTCCCATTCTTTTCCTTCAAAGTCTATCTCGACTGTGAATAATGCAGATGCTGTTGCTAGTGTGGGTGAATCTAGGTGTGCCTTACGTGCTGAATTTAAAGAAGTCTTTAGAGAGAGTTTACGTTGTCTCTCGGGCTATACTCGCAAAATCACATTGAAACCTGATACCTATCCTGTCACTTGTAAGGTGCGCAGTGTGCCTTGGGCCATGAGAAAGTCTATGTGTGTTTGAACTTGATAAGTTAAAGAGAGAAGGCATCATTGTTGAGACGGAGGCTCAACAATGAGAAGGCATCATCGTTGAGACGGTTGGCCCCAGTTGTTCTCGCACGCAAAGCCTCCGGTGAGGTATGCTTATGTGTGGACCTTCACGCCCTCAACCCCGCGGTGGTCGCAGACTAGTACCCTCTGACTAACATTACGGAAATGTTAGCCCAGTTGAAGGATGCACGTAACTTCTCCACCTTGGATCGTCGGGCTGCCTATCATCAGGTCAGGATTGATGATGAGTCCATGGACTTGACTGCCTTCATAACCTCTTTTGGAACGTACAAGTTCACACGTCTCCCCTTTGGTTTGATATCTGCAGCCTCCGTCTTTCAGAGGGCCATGGAAGACGTGTAGAGCGGTGTGGAGGGAGTCAAGATATACCAAGGCAATGTCTTGATCCATGGCTCCTCTCAGGGTGAACACTATATGAGATTGATGTGTGTGCTTGATCGATTCCAGTAGAGAGGTCTGACTGCGCAAAAACAAATGCAAGTTTACACTTCCTGAAATTAATTATCTGGGTCATCGCTTGACTTGTGATGGAGTCAGGCCCAAAGACCGCCTGGTAAGAACCATTGAGGATCTTCCCATTCCGCAATCCAGGGATGAACTGGTAACCTTTTTGGGAATGGCCGAGTACTACAATAAATCTGTCCCACGGTTCGCCTGCTGCACCTATGCTCTTAGGTCTCTCTTAAAGAAAGGTGTGAAGTTTTCCTGGTCACCCTAGTGCCAGTTGGAGTTTGAGGGAGTTAGAAAAGCTCTTTGTTCCGCTCCCTCTTTGCAGAGCTTTGACACTTCTTCGAGCTGCATCCTGATCACTGATGCCAGTTCTAATTAGGCGCTGTTCTTAAACAGACAAAAGATGGCAGGGAAGAAGCCATCATGTTTCTCTCAAGAGCTCTTGTTGGTCCAGAACTACAATATTTGGTAAATAAAAAAGAAGCGCTGTGCATTTGCTGGGCCATCAAGAAGCTCAAGAAATTTCTATGGGGTACCCCTTTTGTCGTTCATTCAGAGCACAAACCCCTTAAAGACTTGTTCTACAAAAGGGCCTTAGATGCTTTCTCTTCTAGAATATGTAAATGGATCATAGCACTCCAGGATTTTGACTTTGTTGTGAAGTACATCCCTGGTGTGGACAACAAAGTTGCAGACTATCTCTCCCGCTTGGTGCCCAAACGGTGTGATGTTACCTCTCTTGACCCTGAAGATACGTGGGAGGTTGAGGACTTCAAAGTCTGCGAGGTTGTTGAAGGTGTCGTGTCTGAGGCAGAGTGGAGTGACTCTATGAAAGGTGACAATGATTTGCTTGAAGTGTGCAGATTGGTTTCTGGTGGGTGGACGGGCATCAAGAGTGACTGAAGGTGCACGGAAATTCTGGAATGTACGAATGAACTTTCACTGTGCAGTGACTTACTTTGGAGGGGAAAGTGCCTTGTCCCTCCAACATCTCTCAGAGAGAAAATAGTTCATTTGGCTCACCAGGGTCACCAACGCATCTCCAAAATGAAGGAGAGGGTTTGCCTGCACTTCTGGTGGCCCGCCTCGATATTCTCGTAGGCCGTATGGTGAGAGACTGCACAGAATGTAATGTCTGTGATAAAGTTTGCAAAACTAAGGTACAACCAATGATAATACGAGAACCTCCCACATGGCGCTGGCAACATGTAGCCTTGGACCTCTTAGGGCCTGTCTCTTCTAAGATAGGCCAATCCTATGTTCTAGTTTTAATTGATATGTACTCTAGATGGCCTGAGGTCAAGGTAATGCAGAGTATAGAAACCAGAGATATCACAAAATTCTTAGAGGATGTTTTCTGCAGTGAGGATCTTCCTGAATGTCTCCTGACTGACAATGGGGTACAACTCTTGTTAAGGGAGATGGAGGAGTTCTTGGCTAAGAAAGGAATTGAACACAAGCGTTGTTCTCTCTAGCACCCAGAATGCAACGGTATGGTGGAGAGATTCAAACGTGTTATGAAAGAATCAATCCAACTGGCTAAGGAGCAAGTTTGTGACTGGATATCTGTGATACTTGAGAGAGTTGTGGCTTATCGCTTGACTCCTTACTCCACCAATGAGAAAGTTCCTTTTGAGTTGTTTAAAGGGTGCACTCCCAACACTTACATATTACAAACTTGGATGAAAGGGAAAGGTGCTGACATTGAGATTCGTGAAGATCCCCAATGGCGGGCACTGCAGGATCTCAAGTCAGCTAAAAGAAAGGTCAACCTTGATTCCAAGTAAAGAAAAAACAAGGGAGGTACCCTTGATGCTAAACTTGCGGCTGCTTGCACCTTGGTTAATTTGGGTGATCATGTGAGTATACGCTTTCCTCAGAAGTCTGGTGGTGCAAAATTCTCTCCTACTTGTAAAGTGACTAAACTGTTCCTTAATGCTGTAAAACTTGATGATGGGCTCATATGGAACTTGAGTAGGATCGCTCCTTTGCGTCTCTCTGTGTGCTCCGGTTGTGAGTACCAACTTGTTTCTTCTAAGGTTGTTTCTCCTCTGCGTAGGAGTACTCGCACACGTAAAACTCCAGAGAAATTGCATAGCTATGTTTTGAATTGAATATTTTTCCCTGTTCTTGTTTTTCTGTTGGGGGTAAGATGTGTGGTAACTGGTTGCTTGCTGCTCTGTGCTAGCCTGCTGCTTTCATATAGAATATTGTATCCATACAACTCCAGAATGTAGAGAGTGCTTGGTCCCTGTTGCCAAGTGCTCAGTGTCAGTAAATGCTGGGTGCCCTGTGGGTAGGACGTTACTGTACCCTGAACCTGAAATAAAGAGGTTCATCTTGCTGTCAACCAGTCTACTTTACTTCTTCACAGATATGTTTGTGGACAGGTAGGAGCAGATCGACGTGCAGGGCCAGGCTGTAATAGGCAGCCTATTTATAGCTGGTCAAGTCATTTTCTTTGGTCTTCTATATCATTGAACTCTTTTCTGTGGCTGAAGCAGAGCCCCATTTATTCTCTCGGGCACATATTGAGGCTGGAAAGGCAAGGCTTCATTGCTGTTGCATGCCAGGGTTTGTTTAGTAAGTGGTGCAGGTGCTTCAGACCTGGGACTCCTTCCCAAGAGCAACATGATGAGAAGGAGGTGCCAAGTACTCTATCTGATCCAGTGTCTACCGCTACTAACAAAGGATGGTGGGGGTTGTGCCGGGGGTACGACGGAGAGCGAGCGGGCTAGGGAGAGCGAGCATGGGGGACGGGTTAATAATAATAATAATTTAAAAAACGTACCTGATACCTCCAGGGACCTGTGTCGCGTTGTTCCTGCTAGCCTCTTCCTGGGTCCAAGCAGTCCCTGGGACAGACTCCCAACCATTTCCTCTGCAGCACAGGGATTGGCCTGAGAGGGCAGGAAAGACACTCCGTTCATAGCATTGAGTCTGTGGAGTTTCTCCAGCCCCACTGTTCAATGCAGCTGGGCTGGAGAAACCTAAGTGCGCATGTGTGTTTTGGTAGGCCTGAGAGGGCCAGCAAAACACACATGAGCACTTAGGATGTGCACAAGCACTCCTCCTCCTCTCTCCCATGCCTAGCCCATCCATGCTCACAGTGGCTCAGAGCCGCCAAACGAAAAATAAAATGATGTTAGAGCATCGTTTTTTTTCTTTTCGCTGGCTCCGTGCCAGGCAGTAGGGCGACTCTCCACTGCCATTGTGGAGGAGCCGCCACTGAGTCTTATCTCCTTACTTTCCCTCAAATTAATTAGAACATTCCGCTCCAGGTCAGCAGCACTTGAGGCCATGCAGCGAGGAGGGGAGGTGTGCGGGATAACCACTGCTTGTTCGCCTCCTGTTGAAGGACTGGGCTAGACAGGAGCACCGCAGGCCTAGCAGACTCTCTTCAGTGGCCCCTCTGCTGCTCTGCGCACAGGTCATAGAGGTGGTTTCTTAACTCTTGGGGCACTGTATTCAAATCGACTGCAGGTGGAGAGCAGGTGCCCAACGCCCATAGGACTCAAAGGGCTTCAGCCTCCCCCGTTGTGTGTGTCAGCCCAGGCAGTGACAGCTTCCTGGGCACACACACAGACAGTTTTTGGGTACTTAACAGGTCTTTAACAGACCACTTACTTGTTAATGAGGCTTTGTTGTATTTTCACGCCTTCTCAGAGCCCCTGCATCTCCACTCTGCCTTTTGATGGAAGAATTAGCCACCCCCGAAATTGTTAAGCCTCTCTCCCCCACCCGCCCGTAATTTGGCTCTAGTTGCGCCTGTGATGGAGAGGGCCTGTAGATGGTGCACCATCTGCTGAGGGTGGCAGTGTTTCGTGCAGTGCTTTTTGCCAAGGGAGTGCAGGTGTCCAGACATCTTATCTTTCCCTGAGGCAGCATGACCCCTTAAGACCTTTGGAGAAGTGGACAGTTCTGCTGAAGGTGGACTCCAGAGATAGGGCCGGCTACATGTGAACAGATGCAGGAGCCGTTTGCCGGTGGTTCATTTGACAACTTGCTGTAGTGACACAAGCATCCTAGGTATCCTAGGGAGAATGGGATGCTGGTTTTGTCAGACGTAAGGCAACGGCAGACAGCCGCACACATATTTCACGTGGGATTGGCAGTGCAGATACGGGTCTGTCAGTTTCCGCTGGGAGACACCATCTTCTTGGCCTGCTGCTTGAGATGGCGGCCTTTCTTGTCCCAGACGTGCACGGGCCTCGTATATAGGAGTCAGTAGGCCAAATCGGGTCCTTGGGATGTGGTGGGACGGAGGGTCCCATCTACCTCAGTGCCAGTGACATGTCCTGAAGTGTCACTGGCTTCGCTGAAAAAACAACGGTACAAATGGTCACATGATTACTGGAATAAGGAAAAGCATGCTATGCTCTTCTTTACTAGCCCAAACACATGACATGTAACACGGGGATGCATAAGTGTGGTCATTTGTGAAGTAAAGGGTCATGGAGAAGGGACCTTACAGTTTATATATTTATTTATTTTATTTATTTATATTCTTATATAGCGCCTGATTCGACCCCCGGAGGGGTATCCCCGCGCTTTTGCCAGTGGAAGAATATAACTCGTGCTAATCCATGGTCAGAGGGATAGTTAGACTTTGATTATGTGGTTTAGATGTTTATGAATAAATGAGTTTTGAGGGATTTTCGGAAGGTTAGGTGGTTAGTGATTTGTCTCAATATATGAGGCAGTGACTTTCAGAGGACAGGTCCAGTGTGGGCCAGGGCGCGGCCTCCCTGCCTGGATTTTTTAATTCTGGGTACCTGTATTAACTGTAGATTGCTGGAACGTAAGGATCGTCCAGGAACATAAGGTGAGAAAGCTTTTGTCAGATACTTGGGACCGGTACCTGACAGACATTTGTGAATAGTGCATAGGATTTTGAACTTAATGCGTTGCCGCACTGGGAGCCAGTGGAGTTTAGTCAGCAGAGGGCGGGAGGGAGTCCTAGGGGGAACGTTAAGGACAAGCCTCGCCGCAGTATTTTGGACTATTTGCAATTTGTTAAGCTGTTCTTCATTAGCTGATAAGAGAAGACCATTGCAATAGTCCAATCTGCTGATGACTAACGCCTGGACCAGTGTCTTCCTATGACTGTCAGGTAAGTATGGAAAAACCCTTCTCAGCAGTCCAATGGCACGAAAACAGGTGCCAGCCACTTGGTTTACATGTTCTTTCAATGTTAGTGCTTGATCTAATAGCACCCCCAAGTTTTTAACGGTCTGTTTAGGACTGGCAACAGGTCCCAGTTCCAAGGGCCACCACTCGGGGGACCATAGTGTCGCTGCCTCCCCGAACAACATTACTTCAGAGTGTGGATCATTTTGTCTTTGCCTGCCCAGCCTATTCAGCTGCCAGGAATAAATGGATTAGACCTATTTGTCGGCAGCTGAATTGTGGAGGGAGTGCTGAGGCACTGTGGGTTTTAAGAACAAATACCTCCGAGTTAGCGGTTATAGGAGTAGCGAAGCTTGGATAATTAGAGCCAGACACCTTCATGTTTAATGATCTTAATTTTTTTTATTTTATACGAAGTCTTTTTCACTGTTTAATTCTTGTCTTAGAAATACACTGTTGTAAAAAAAAATTTATATTAATGAACTGGTTTATTTTAATCATTTTAATCTTTTTGTAAACTGTCTTTTATGATGTAAAAATCGAAATAAAGACTTATGAATCTGAATCTGAATACTGGTGGTTAAACTTCTCCCATCGCCTAATTTCATTCTTGCACAGGTTTCACTAAATAGGGCGATTATTGCGTCCAATAATTTACTTGGTAACCCCCATGCTTTTAATTTTTCCCAGAGACGATCTCTGCTCACTCTGTCAAACACTGACTTCAGGTCAACGAAACATGCATACAAACGAGTTTTCTTTCTTGCCCCAGTTTACCCCAGCATCTTGCTGCTAAGATAGGTCATAACATCCACTTGTTCAAGGGCAACTCCATTCATGCTTACATGACTCTTGGTGGGGCGATTTTTAGTTAAAATCATGAATTTGGTCTTGCTCACATTAATTTTTAAATCAGTTAATTTGCAGAAGTCCTCAAATCTATTAATCGCCTTTTGCAGACCACTACGAGTTTTAGAGAGGATTAAAGTATCATCTGCAAAGATGAGCAAAGGAAACTTAGTCCCACCCATTACAGGTGCATCAGTAGGGGTATTTTCGAAGAAATTCACCACCTGATTGATGAATAATAAGAAAAGAGTAGGTGCCAAGGCGCACCCTTGGCGCACTCCCCTCGTAACAGGAAAACTATCAGTTACCTGCCCCAGTCTTCCCCACCTCACCTTAGCAAAATTGTCCTCGTGGAATCTTATCAGAATTTCAAGTAATTCAGATGGCAAGCCAATCTTATCTAGGGCAGCCCACAATTTTGTCCTAGGCACTAGGTCGAAGGCGGACTTTAGGTCCACAAATGCGGCAAAAATAGTCCCTCTGCCCAGTAATACCACTTTCCAATAAATCAGGACAAATCGGAAGACCTGGTCGATGGTACTGGTGCCTACTCTGAATCCTGCCTGTAATGGTGATAGGATACTCTCCATCTCCATCCACCCTTGTACCCTTGAAAGAACCATCCTTGCAATAATTTTCTGCATGGAATCGATTAAACTTATGGGGCGGTAATTACTGGGGATCAATCGATCACCCTTTTTAAATACGGGAAGGATTTCTGCCCCTTTCCATGATTCTGGAATCCTTGCCCCCTTTACGATTGCGTTGGCAACCTGGGTGATGTAAGGGACCCAGAGTTGAAGATTTACTTTAAATAGGTCTGCCGGGATGCAGTCCATCCCGAGAGCTTTCCCTGTTTGGACTACTCGAAGAGCGGATTCAGTGTCGTCATTAGAGAACACCAAAGGATGACAGTGAGAAAAATGCAATGAAGCCCAATTCAACGGGGTAACATTAACGATCTCTTCATGTTCGGGATCTTTGAACTGGGATGAGAAAAAGTCCACCCATGCTTCCGCCGAAACATGGTTGTCGGGTATCTGTGAATCAGAGTTTCTGCCCCATTTTACAACTTCCCAAAATTTCGTCTGGCTAGAGGAGAGACTGGCATCATATAAGTCAGACCAATAGCAGTCGTCCCACTCTTTCTTTGCCTCCCACTGGACCTTTTTGTACCTTTGACGCACTGATTTAATCTCAGTGGTTACCCTTGATTTAATAGCTTTTTTGAGACCCCTAAATGCCTCCTTGCATACTTTGTTATACCATTTCTTTCTGGTAATAGGAATCTTCTTTGCCCCAGGCTTAATAGGAAGAGTAAGAAGAGCTTTCAATTTAATAAAACATTGGTCGTGTAGGTCACTAATCTGGTTAAGTGCTTCCCTATTAGGAGATAGATTATAAATGGCATTCAAAGTAGATGTAGCTACCTCTAATATATCATCTAACATTGCGGGATCTGCCAAGACCCTACACCACCTAACCCGCCTTCTATCATTAGTTGAGACAGCTTCTGAGGTAACACACAGATCTGCAGGAGGTCTATGTAACCCACCAGCGAATTTCAAACTTAGAAACAGGGGGTTATGGTCACTCTCTGGACGATCCACAACGATCATGTCTTCCACTTGGGGCCAATACTCCATTTTTACCAAAATATAATCAATTCTGCTTATCCCATTATCAAATGTAGGCTGGCCAGCTTTGTCGGACATCGTGCGACCATTGGTTGCTCTCAAGCCCCACTCTAAGCACAGCCCTAGCCAATGCAAAGCAGCCTCTGAGCACCTTTTAGTATAGCTCAATGTTAAATTTGGAATATTCCACAAGGCATCTTCTTCGCAACATAAGTCCTCATCCTCATGCCTCTGGGGTTCAAAGATGCAGTTTAGATCCCCTGCTATGACTATTAAATCATCTCTCCCAATCGATTTGAGGTAGGAATCCAAGTCATCTATAATTGTCGAACATCGCCCACCAGGAAGGCCTCGCGCGTAAATATTAATAAAAATAATATTCTGATGATTTTCCCTGGATAGCTTAATCCCCAGAATATCAGGGTTTTTCACTGGGATTTCCTCCAGTCTGCAATTGATAGACTGTTTAACCCAAGTCACTAAGCCCCAGATGCCCTACCCTTAGTACCCCTAGTAGCTGGTTTAAAAAAATTTAAAAACCCTGCTTGAAAAATTGGATCTGGAGCCCAGCTCTCTTGGAATAATAAAACGTTGAAAGAATCGACAAAAGTTACCCAATCTTCCGAGGTTGTTCGCCCTTTAAGCCCAGCGATATTCCATGAGGCTATTTTCAGTACCGAGGCCTGTTGGGAGGGGGCAACTTGATCTAAGACCTTCATCCCTCTATCCAGGGAATTCCGCTTTGGGACACTCCTGGTAACCACAACCATCTTCTGGTGCCCTCCCTCCTGCCTAGCTGAACAGATTTTACTAGGTGAGTCAGCTGCCCCTTTGACAGAGTTACCAAGATGACTCTCTCCACTAGACATGAAGTGGAGTCAATCAATGCCCTCCAAGCCAGATAGTGCTTCAAAACGATTGAACAGGTGTGGAAGGGATGGGCTAAATGTATTCCTATCAATTGGGAATCTCCCATGGAGTCTTCTGTGCATTAGGGGGTTAGCCAAGGGGATATTATTTCTTTTGGGATAGAAGTAACTGAGTCCCAATGTTTGCACATCCCCCATCCTCCCAAATCTGGCATCCCTGCGTATACAATCCACCACACGAGGATCCCTGAAATTGATAATAATACAATCACCTTCCATGTCCTTCGGGCAGGGTCCTATCCACTCTACTCTTCTGACACTAAGAATTTCCGGTACAAAGAATGGGGGCAGGGGTCTCTTTTTATTTAGCCAGAAAACAACTTTATTTCTGAGATCCCCATATAATTCAGGTTTACCATCTTTAAGAGTTGAGACACCTGATAGAACAATCGTGAAGGGAGAAGCCTCAGGGGGTAGGTTAATACAGTGAGTTTTCTGGGCCAAGACGTGGAAATTATTAACTTTATCCCCAAAAACTCTAGGGGTTGGTTTGGTCGTAACAGTTGGATTAGAAGCACCCCTAGCAGGGTTCGGGGTTTGGGCAACAGTAGAAATCTTAACATTTTGCCTGCTATCTACTTTCTTACTCCCAAACCCTAGGCTTATCACTAGCCGGATTGATTGTAGTAGGTTGTGTGGCAGGTTGTTTGGCGAGGGCGTATGCTGGCTGTTTAGTTGTAACAAGGGCATCCAGGGGGTTGGATGTACAGACTGAACTAGATGGTATTGGATAAACATTCCCTATCTTTTTTAGTATACCGGTATTCTCTTTAACAAGATTTTCCAGTTGATCTAATTTAGAGTTCATAAGGCTGGTACGTTCAAGTAATGGTAGCATGAAAGAGATGGGGAGACCTGCCAAAAACCTTGGCATCTGGTTCACAGAGGACCTCAGATTCGAGGACCATATTAAAAAGCTTACAGGCTCCTCCTTTACCACTCTGAGAATGCTCCGCAAATTTTTCCCCTTGCTCCCTAGGGATGCTAAGGAGACGGTTGCTCGGGCGCTCATACTGGCAAGGCTGGATTACGCGAATGCACTGTTCAGTGGCATTCCGGCCTATCTGGTGAAACGCCTGCAAATTATCCAGAATGCGGCTGTCCGTCTATTATTTAACATCCCTAGATGGAAGAGCGTCCGCCCTGAGATGCGCACGCTCCAGTGGCTTCCTGTTGCACAGCGCATTTTGTTTAAATCTCTGGTGCTTGCGTTTCGTGCAACTCACGATCAAGGCCCCCTGTATCTGAGAAAGAGATTTACCAGCTATGCCCCCGCACGCACCCTCAGATCTTCCACTCTGTTCAAATTGTCCCTTCCCCGTTTCAAACGAGCTAGACTCGGTGGCCAATCGATCTCCGTGATCGTGGCTCGGGCCTGGAACGCTCTCCCTCTCCATCTGCGTTCTATGCCAACAGTGGCTGCATTAAAAAAACACCTGAAAACACATTTGTTCAAGAGTGTAATCTAAGATGCCTTCTCTTTGTTTTGCTGTCTGCCTCTCCCGTACCCGCTCCAGGATACTCTCAAGTAACGGAGCGCGCTATAAAATGGTTTATACATACATACATACATACATGAGTGATTTTACTAATAATTCCATTTTACTTAAAAGACCATCATGATGATTCAAGCTATCTGGACCATTAGCTGGATTTTTCGGTGGTGATTGCAAGGGGGACAAAGGACTAGTAACAACCAGGGTTGGTTGGGAGCTAGCAATGGTTACAGGGGTAGGGAAAAACTGGGAGTTGCTATTTGTTTTAGATATTTTGGACATACCCCCCAACTGAGGGCCCTTACTTCTCTTCCTCTTACAGGGCAAATTCCGTTGTGATTCACTAATGGTGGGATCAGGTTGAAGAGAGCTAATATTTAATATACTGTCCTCGCTACTGCTATCTTTTGAGACACTGGATTGAGAGCCACTCTCAATAGAATTCAAGAACGATCTCTCCACATCTGGATGAACATTTACCAACACGGTATCCAAGGACTGGATGGGAGTTGTGAGGGGTGGCTGAGGGCTAGCTACAGTTGCAAATCGGCCAATGGAAGAGCGCTTCCCTGTGATAAGATCTAACGATAAGCGTTTCTCAACGAGGGCTATCTCATTTTCCAGGATGCCAGTTGCCCTAGTTATGAAAGCATCAAGGGGACCAGTTACCACCCAACTGCCCGTCTGTACTTGCACAACTCTTTCTTTCCCCGAGCGTAAGGGCATGATTTCCAATAGGATTTAACAACAACCAAAAAGTAAAGGGGACCAGGTATAAACAGTAAAGTCACCCTGGATACACAAAAACAGCTTAAACAAAGCAAGTAGAACAAGCAAAGAAAGAAAAAACTAAGGGGGGGAGACCCAACCCAACCTCAGCCGACCTCGGACGGCCTCAGATGGCCCGCCCTTTGCCCGGACTTCTCCCGGCGCCCGTCCCGCGCGCGTTCCGCTTACACGGAGCTAGGCGTTGCTTTATATGGGGGAAGAGCTTCGGGGAAGGCGGGGGCAGGAAAAGTCACTGGTGCGCTGGGTGGACTACGCGCACTGACCAGTGGGACTTGCAGTCCCGTGCCCTCCAAGTAACACAGTCAATCTTCACCCCGGTGCGATGAACGAAGTGTAGGCAGGTCTGAACTTCTGTTTAAGTTCTTTGATCCACGAAGCAGGGAAAACACAACACCAACCGGCTGCGAGCGGCTCCCGCGGAGCGGGGGCCGTGAGCGGTAGAAGAGCCTCGGGGAAGGCGGTGGGGCGGGAAGAGTCACAGGTGCGCTGGGTGGACTACGCGCACTGACCAGTGGGACTCGCAGTCCCGCGCCCTCCAAGTAACACAGTCAATCTTCACTCCGGTGCGATGAACGAAGTGTAGGCAGTTCTGAACTTCTGTTTAAGTTCTTTGATCCACGAAGCAGGGAAAACACAACACCAACCGTCTGCGAGCGGCTCCCGCGGAGCGGGGGCCGCGAGCCGTAGAAGAGCCTCGGGGAAGGCGGGGGGGGCGGGACGAGTCACAGGTGCGCTGGGTGGACTACGCGCACTGACCAGTGGGACTTGCAGTCCCGCGCCCTCCAAGTAACACAGTCAATCTTCACCCCGGTGCGATGAACGAAGTGTAGGCAGGTCTGAACTTCTGTTTAAGTTCTTTGATCCACGAAGCAGGGAAAACACAACACCAACCGGCTGCGAGCGTATTCACAAGGCTGCGTCCTGGCTCTGAGCCTATTTAACTTGTTCCTCGCAGACATTATTAAATATATGGATGCAGCCGATTGTCATCCGCCAAACTTGGCCAAAGAGCCAATTCCCTTTTTACAGTATGCAGACAATATTGTGGTGTTGAGCCAAAGCCCAATTAGATTACAAAGAGCGATAAACACCCTAGGAACTTATTTGGACCAGGAAAACCTGCAACTAAACAAAGAGAAAACCAAGGTTGTACGCCTAGTGGACCCTAAAAAAACAAAGTTCAAAAGGCTCGTAAAAGGGGCAACTGTAGAAGAGCAAGCTTCTCACAAATACCTCAGCATAAAATTGGTGCAGGGTTCAACATACAAGGAACACAAAACAGATCTAAAATCAAAAGCGCAATCATTAATCTTCGCACATAGATTACTGTACAAAACACTGGGCTGCCCGAACCATAACCACGTCTTAAAAGTGATGGCACCTCAAATTCTTCCCTCATTGTCATATGGCCTAGTCATCTGGTGCGGCAAGGAGGCTGACCTGTTAAACGAACGTCCGACGAAGGTTTACAAGGCCGTTTTCAATCTGCCAAAGTGTGCCTCCAGAGCTCAGGTTCAGCTGGAATTCGGCCTTCAGAATCAGAAATTCCGGGGCATGAATGGCTCTGAGAAGCTATGTCAAAGGTTTCGCTCATCCAAGCTTGACTCATTGAACAGTCTTTGCTGGGAAGAAATTAAAAACCAGACGGTTCAAGAAACACCAAACTCATGAGGAGCCCACCTGAGAAAATCTTTGTCAGAGCTTGAAATACAAATAGCATGGGACAGCACGACAGACCGGGCAAACTTCAGTAAATCGGTTAATGATGCAGCAAAGAAGAAATCTTTTTTGGAGGATAAAAAAGCAATTTCCAAACGTTGGCACGAGTGGACTGTGATTAACTCTTACACATCTCTAAAGCCCCAAGCTTACTTAGTAGCTCATTTCGGCATTGTGTTAAAAAAGAGCCTTATTGATTACCGGTTGGGCTTACATGATTCGAAAGACCTACAGCCATCTTGTAAAAGCAACCAACAAACAGCGCACTGTCGATTATGTGGCTTTCTGAAAGAAACATTAGCTCATCTGCTATGCGCATGCCCTGCAGTTATGGATTTGCAGTTATGGATTTGAGGCGACTGCTTTTAAAACCCATTTTTAATGAATTGAACATTTGCACTTCCAGGCAATCATTGATAAGCTGGATGAAGGGTCTTCCATAATCTTGTCCTGCAGGGGTGTAACATTTTTGGCAGAAGTAAGGAAACTTTTACGGCAAGTCGATCCAGAGGAAAACATGGGTTTAGTCCAATAACTGCAGCAGGTCACATGCCCATGTAACAAGCGGACTAAATGCCTAACTTATTAGGGGACAATTTGAACAGTAGAATTTTTTGAACATTGTTTTAAATTTTAATGTAAAGCTTTGCACTTTTTCCAGGCACATCTTACTTCAATAGGGCTAGTTAATTTAACATCATTTGACTAACTCAGTTGTGTAAGCTCTTTCAAAACAGTGAACGCAGACAATATTTTGCCACTCGGAAGATCTATCCAGGAAAAGTAACTATCATTCAAATTATAAAATCTCATGCCGGTGGCTCAGCACTTGTCGTTAATTTTACGATACAGGAACCCATTGGCTTTCTGTTAAATATCATCACAGAAGCCCGCTTTTGTATGTCCAGGGTAAAAACTACTCTCAGAATATTTGTTGTTCACTTTTATCTTGATAATTCCAACAAAAATTGAACACATAAAGGTACTACCACGGAAGTCCGTTTTCTATGTTTAGGAGTTAAACCGTCCATAGGAATGTCTGTCATCCATTTCCATGATCCTGGCAACACAAATACCCGATCCTGACGACGTTTCCGCGTCCGGGGGCAGTGCCAGCACCAGACGCGGAATACGCCTTTTACTGCGGGTAAGAAGAAACGGGTAGTGACACCAAACCCGTTTTCCACGGCTCGCACAATGAGGGCCCTCAACTCCATGACGGTAATGTATTAAACCGCCCCCCCTTTTCTGTTCACAGCCTGGGACTCAGAGGTCCGTTCCCCCGCGGACATGCAACGGCATATAAATGAGGTAATGTCAGCGCTGCTTTGTCGCTTTATAAGTAAACAAGTAAGGCACGCAATGTAATGAACTGTGTACGGATAATTAACTAAAAAATTGCTGGGCATAAACAGGAATGTGTAAAAAAGTTTTAAAAAGTTTATGGTGTGTGTTATGTTTAGAAAGAAAACCGTAATATATATATCACCATATCACCCTACTATTGATGCTATTCATTGATTAAACATGCAGACAAATGATTGTAAAGGCCAATCCATACTATCAGTAACCCCACCAGGCTTACTACACGCTAACTCGCATGACGAACTTCCCCTATGTAATTCGCCAAATAGTCTTCCATTATTGCTAACACTTATTGAAGGAATAAGAAAAAAATTTGCCCGCACTGAAACTAAGAATAAAGTGCGATTAAATGCTGTATACACACAAGGTGTACTAGCCACAGAGTAACAGAAACACTGTTTGTAGATAATTGCGATTTCTTTTCTAGGTTTAACAGAACCTTCAGTATCAAACTACAGTGAGTACAATTTGAACCACTGACATACCACACAAAAAGGGTGTGCGTCTAATTTTAAATTTGTATTTGTCCTGACGAATGCTCCATAGACCCGGCTGGGCCAAGGGGAGCAGAAACATGTTGACAGTTTGTCTTTGAGTGATATACAAGGACCCAGTAACTTGATCCAACTGTATACCCATATGTTACTTTTAAGAACAGACCACATCCGCTCTAGAATAAAGTGAATTTTGGGTGTAGGTGTGTCTTTGAACATTAACCCTCCTATGTGGCTTCATCTTTTCTCTGGACACTACTGCGCTACTCCAGAGTTGACCTCAGGCTTGAGGCAGGCATACAGCACAATAGATGACCCAATGATAAGTGCCAAAACGTCTATGTGGGGCGGAGAATCAAGATAAACCACATCACCTCAATACATAGCGTTTATGAGGGTTATCTACATGACTGTGTGTAACGCAGTTACAAGTGTCTTAGTCCACTTATGATAAATAATACTACCCTGGGGAACAGACTAGACACTAATTCCTCCTCCCTACCTTCTGATTAAAAAAGCAATGGTTTGCCTGCCTCGGGGTATTTAAGTCTCTGAAGAGGAAGCAGTAGATTTGGTGTCATGATTTCCTTTAATAATCTGGACACTCATGAGCAGTGCATTTGTAAATATCCTCTCCTGTCACTACTAGCTGTACACTTATTAACTATGCCAATAACACTCAATTTTTTCATTTGAAGGAGGTGATCCGGTTTCGAGGGAAACCTTTCACCGCTGCATGACTGCGACGGCAGATTGGTTACGCCACAACTCACTCCAATTCAATGGAGCGAAGACCGAGGTGCTCCACTGCTCCCTGGACCGGTTGCCTCGCCCTCTACCTGATGGGTTCTGGCCTTCTTCAATCTTGGGCACAGTGACTGCTGCTGACTCGCCCGTAATCTTGGTGTCATGTTCGGGCCTAGCCTGCAGCTTGACGCTTTTGTTAATAAAACCACGGCGACCTGTATGCTCCTGCTCCGCACTTTACGGAAGATTCTTCCGTTACTTCCAACTGCGGCCAGGACAGAAGTGGTGCGTAGTACCATCCTCAGTAGGTTAGACTACTGCAACGCACTGCTTCTAGGAGCCCCTAACATCTTGGTTTTTAAGCTGCAGAGGATTCAGAACATGGATGCCAATCTGGCCCTCTCTCGTTCACGCTACGCGTCATGGTCTTTGGCGCTTTCGGACCTTCATTGGCTGCCTGTTCAGCAACGGATTCATTTCAAGGTCTCTTGCCTTGTTTTCAGGGCCTTACATGGGCTGGGGCCAGTGATGTTACAAGATCTCTTCTCCTGGTACTCAGCCGCAAGACCGCTGAGGTCTTCCTCAGCCTTCCTGGTAGTTGTTCCCAGGATTAAAAGGGTGAGGATGGGCGGCCGGTCGTTCAGTTTTGCAGCTGCAAAACTTTGGAACTCCTTATCCCTGCCCCGGCAGAGCTGCCAGGATTTGGCGGCTTTTAAAAAGGGTTTAAAAAGCTATCTCTTCCCAAGAGTAGTGTAGTGCGTAACATCTGTCGGTAATGTTTTGGTTACAGCGCCAGGATACCCTTTTGGGTGACAGTTGCGCTCAATAAATACGTATTACATTACATTACATTACATTACACAAGCCACAGTTGCGTTAAACTGAGTGACATAAGTTTCTCATTTATGACAAAAACCTCATTTAGTGCTCTTGACTAACATGGACCGTCGTAATAATTACAAACTAGTCAGTGGGACTTATCCTTGAATTCTGTGAATATTGGATCTAATCCCAGATCCTCATTTACATCTTTCCCTAGTGGCTGGATGGGGTAAAGAGAAATTAAAGAAAACTGGGAATAAAGTAGGCATGCTGTCAGCTGGCCTGTAAGTTGCACCTTCAGTATTTGGCTGTCTAGCAACTCCCCCGAAGTTAGTTTTTCTCAAGTTGCAGTTCCAGTTCAGTAAATTACATTTTGAGTGAAGTTATCACATTAAGTAACACCGAACATGAAGCCAAATTGATTTGCTGTTTGGAACAAGAGTATCTTCAGGAGAGTGCTGTACGAACAGCGACACGGCTGGTTCCTTCTGGAAAACACGCACAAGAGATAAAAACCAGATCAAGGGACTTGGAGCTTAGCTATAAAGTATAAATGCGCACATTATTCCAAGCGAGGCTGCCAAGAATCAGCACTTTTATGACTAAAAGAAAACACACAGGTAACACAAGTATATCCGGCTACCAGTTACGCTGGCCAGAATAGTACATTTAGAATTGCAAGTCTGTTGTTTTTTCCTATATTTGGTTACGCGATCTGCATTAAGAAACTGCGGTTTGTGTTTGTTAAGAAAAAAACCTTCATTGATTGACTCCAAAGGAATTGGATGTAAAATATTTAGGCCCCTCGTTTAGAGCTTAAGCTTATTTTTTGTAAACGTGCGCATGTGTGTTTAGTTTTGCACAACAGTGTTCTGCAATCTATCTTGTATAACTTAATTTACATACTGTGTTATCCTCTCTACAGGGGAATTATGTAAAAGAAACAACATATTTATAGTAGGTAGCTTATATACTTTTCCTTTGCAGAAAACACCCTAGAGCAATGGGGATTCCCCATGTGCCAAGATTTGAAAGAAGAAGGCTGGTGTTGTGGACGAAATGCCAGGATGTCAGCTTGCTTGGTACAGTATGACACTTTCTTTTAATATGTGGCATGGATGCTTTTGCTGGATATGATTAAGTTTAATATTTGTGTTTCATAGTTATCAGAAATCATAAAATCAGTCTCAAGATATATATAGATATAGATATATAGATATAGATATAGATATAGATATATAGATATAGATAGATATATATTCCCAACTGGTGGTAGCCAGTAGGTAGTTATAGTTAGGACCTTGTTTCTATTCAAAAAGCATTTTTCCTTTTCCCAATAACTTTGGCGCCGGTTGACACATCTTCGCAAAATGTTAAAAACTTGTGGGGCGCTCCGGTCAGCTTCTAACTTGAAATTTTCAGTGTGATTCGGCAAGTGGGGGCTGAAATAAAAGGGGGGTCCCAAAACGTGTTTTCTCCATGTTAATTCTCTGAGGAAACTTTAGAAACGGCTACAGCCCGAACTGCTGAGCGGAATTACACCAAATTAGGCAAAAAGGTAACCCTTGGTTCAGGAAGAGACCTTTTTTGAAATGGTGTAAATCCGTTCAGTAGTTGCTGAGAAAATAAAAAATAAAAAATTTCGATATTTAGAGGGGTGGTGGATCCGTGAACCCTCCCGACCTCGGGCTTTATTCTGATTGGCTGTCAACACTCCAAACCAGGAAGTGTTGGCAACAGAAAAAGAAACACAAAAAAACCAAAAGGGGGCAGGGTAGAAACATCCTGACCCCCTAGGTCTGCTCAGTGGGTCCCACAAGCCCCCCCAGGTCCAAAAAAGCATTAAAAAAAAAAAAAATTGCCGATTTCGTGCTGGGTGCACGAATCCGACCGAGAAAATAAAAAAAAAACAAAGTGCGGGCTCCCGCGCCTCGTTTAATTAAGCCTCTGGATGGCCAGGTCCGGGGGGCATGCTGAAATAAAATTTTCTGAGGATCAGGGGGACCCCCGCAGCCCCAGGGACTGCCACCCCCGGGGCTTTGATAAAATATTTGCGGGGGCACACAGCCCGCCCCCCGCATCCCCAGGACCACCACCCCCGGGGCTTCTTTAAATATATACCTGTGTGGGGGGGCTTGAGCCCCCCCACATGCCCCAGGGACCGCCACCTCCCCGAGGCACTATAATGCAAATTTGGGGGTCCGTTATGGACCCCCGAGCCCCGGGGACCACCACTTCCCTGTGGCTGTGCATTGGTTGGGAGGGGGGCCGGCCCCCCTCCTGGAACCCTTCAGAGCCCGGGGACTGCCAGGACACTGCCGCAAGGCTCCCGCCATGCCATAGCAAACACTGGTTTGGATTTTGGAAGAGAGAGCAGGAAACCTGTTCTCTCTTCCAAAATTCAAACCAGATTTCTTTTCCACACGGGGAGCTGCATGTTAGCAGCTCCCCATGTGGAAAAGCAATACCGGCTCCCGCAGGAGGTGGGGAGCCGGCAGGGACCGTGGGGGCATTGGGACTCCCCCCACAGTCCTCTACGAAGTGGAGAGCCCCGGGATAGGGTCCCCGGGGCCAGAAGTGGCCAGGGAGGGGGGCCATGTGGCCCCCTCCCCCATAATAAAACTATTATATATTTTTTTTTAAAACACGCAAAGGCCGGCCCCGGTGGATGGGGTCCCCGGGGCCATAAATGGCCTCAGGAGGGGGGACACGCAGCCCCCCTCCAAAAAAACAAATAAAGAAAAAACTGGCCATGCCCTGGGGGATGGGGTCCCCGGTACTGAACATGGCCTCAAGAGGTGGGGCCACGTGGCCCCCTTCCATTAAAAAAAAAAAAAGGGGTTAGGCCCTGGGGGATGGGGTCCCCAGGGCCCATAAAATAGGAAAGTAAGGACTTGACAAAATGAAAAAGACGCGATCGGCCGGAGGCCCGCCCCCTTTCAGCAACACTCTGCAAACGCACCCTGTGGCACGTTTTAAGTTGGGGAATTAATTCCCCTTCAATACTGGGGGTCCCTGGGGGCCTACTAGCCCACCAGGTACCTCCAGTAAGCGCCAAAGGGCTGTGGTGCAGAGAGGTGGCCCAGGCCATGCCCCTTTTTACACCTGTCTGCAACACAGCTCTGTGGTGCTTACTGGAGGTACCTGGTAGGCTAGTTGGACCCCAGGGACCCGCAGGATTCAAGGGGACTTTATCCACAACTTAAAACGTGCCACGGGCTGCGTTTGCACAGTGGTGAAGGGATAGGGCGGGCCTGAGGTGACATGTGTGTAAACACGCCTCTTCAATCCTGAGTGTCCTTGGTGTCCAACTAGCCCACCAGGTACCTCCAGTAAGTGCCACTGTGCTGCGTTGCAGAGAGGTGGGCCAGGCCATGCCTCTTTTTACACCTCTCTGCAACGCAGCTCTGTGGCGCTTAATGGAGGTACCTGGTTGGCTAGTTGGACACCAGGGACCCTCAGGATTTAAGGGGACTTAATCCTCCAACTTACAACGCGCCAGGGGGCGCGTTTGCAGAGTGGTAGAGAAAGGGGGCATGACCTTTGTCTACCTCTCACCAATCCCACTGCGTGGGGCTTACTGGAGTTAAAAGGTAGGCTAATTGGCCCCTAAAGGACTCCCAGCAGTGAAGGGGACTTCAATGCCAATCCAAGGGCGTGCCAGGGAGCGCGTTTGTAGAGTGGTGGGCAAAGTGGGCGTTGCCTGGTTCGAGTACTTACCAGTGCTGCTGTGTGGGACTGACTGGAGGTAATAGTTTGTGAAGTTGGGCCCCAAGGATGTCCTTGGGGGCCAACTACCCCTCTTGTTACCTCCAGTAAGTCCCATACAGTGGGACTGCTAAGACGTCTTCGGAGGCCCTAGTCCCCTTTCTCTACCACTCTGCAAACGTACCTCGTGGCAGACTACGGGATGGGTGATGAAGTCTAATTTAGTCCAGATTTCTGCACCTCTGACTTAAAAGTAGTTTTAATCACCCTGTCCTATTATGTACTAGGCCTTACAGAGGAGGTCATGCTAATCACACGGGTACCCCAACGCATAGTGTTCCCTAGTGTATGTAGGTGTTTTCACTGTATTCTAAGTGTCTTTTAGCTTAGCACTGGCTCTAGGCCTGGTTAGTCAGTTACCACCAGTACCCGTCTGAAAAAGTTGTGGGCACAGGATGATTTTGCAGCAAGTCCTCTTTCTGCTCCTCTGTTGGTTCTTTCTGCACATATCTTGCTTATTCCTGCACTTTTCTTCGTCTTTGTGGACGTCTGTTGCTTCTTTCTGCATTTCTTTTGCTTCTTTCTGTGGGTTTTTTCTTCTTTCTTCACATGTCCTACCACTGTAGGCACAGTTAGAAACTAGCATTTAAAAAACATTTGAAATTCACTTAAAAAACTATAGGTTTCAGGCACATTATAGTTAGAAATAAGCATTTAAAATACCTTGGAAAATCACTGAAAAAAACCATAGGTTTTAGGGAAATTTATAGTTAGTTGGAAATTTCACTTGTACAAAATCATAGAAATTCCCTCGTTATAGTTAGTTCAGCTAACTATAACTTGCGCCCCGCAATGCACTGCTGATGACGTCACATCTTACATCACTCATGACATGGTCAGTGACATCACTGATGACATCATCCATGTGATAGATTGATGCATCTTCTCACACCCTAATATAACCTTAGATATATCACTCTAAATTACAGACTGCCATTCTCAAAACCGTAGACACTCCAACACCAATAACTACATACCTCCTCATTAATTCATAGGTTTACACACACATCCACTCACTCACCCCTACAGTCACTCTTACTTATGGTCACTCAGTACAGGACTATCATATGCACTCATACACCTATATAGACACTCACACACCACCACTCATCCATAAAGGTACTCACACACCTAGTCAGTCATGCAAATAATTAATCGCAGTGCCATTTACTCACCAATACAGTTATACACACACCAGATCAATTACTCATACAAATACTAGCACATTCTAATGCTCTTATACAATCACAGATACAAGCTCACACTCATCCATACAGGCACTCTCACAATCATACACTCTTACTTATAGCCATTTATATACTCCAACATACATATATACTGCCTTTCACATATGTTGTTACTCACACATGTACCACTGAGATGTGCATTCACTCACTAACACACCCATTCAGACACTCACCCACCCATACAGTCCATCACAGATGAACTCTTGAAACCATGCACCCAGTGAATCACCCACTCACACATCTATGCACAGAGTCACACACACCCCACGTACACAAACACTCAGGCACCATACAGATACTCCAATCAGTAACCCATATAGACACTCATGTAGCTATTCAAAAACCCATGCAACTGCTTACACACCAACAGACGGATACAGACATTCACAAAGTTTACTCAATAACCCATGCATTCAGTAAGACACGAAGTCAGTCATGCACCTACTAAATCATCCATTCAGACACTTATACACCTATTATTTCTTCAATACCCCTTTCCCTATATATATTAAACATATTTAAACTTTACAGAAACATACAGTCACTGGATGGTGTCATCAGTGATGTATTCAGTGATATCATTTGAGATGTCATGAGTGATGTTATCAGTGATGTCACTGACCATGTCATGAGTGATGTAATATGTGACGTCATCAGCAGTTCATTGCGGGGGCGCAAGTTATAGTTAGCTGAACGAACTATAACATAGGAATTTCTATGGTTTTGTGCGAGTAAAATTTCCAACTAACTATAACTTTTCCTAAAACCTATAGTTTTTTCAGTGAATATATATATATGTCAAAAAATACCCTTTCAGGCATAGAGTGACAAATAAATTATGCAAAAAAAAAGCGAGAACTCTGGGTAGTCCTCAAGTGTAGGTGGAAAGCAGCTCCTGTATAGAGCACTCTCAACACCACTGGCACTGTAGATCTGCTCACCTCAAATGTCTGCATTTCTATCCAAATCTTTAAGCATTGATTAGCACAGTGCCATCCATGCTGAGATAGAAAAGGACAAAGTATTTCGCCATTTCTGCAGCAAAGTCTTTAAGCATAGGACTAGCGCAGTGCTGTCATTTGCGAGCTGTAAAATGACAAAAGCCATTTACCACTCCAGGCACAGTATTACAGCTTTGAATTGGTAAAATACCAACCAAGCCAACCTGAACTGAGTAAAAGCAACCCCTGATGAGGAGAGCCCCGCGTGCAGGCTAGATAGTCCGGAGCCTCACTGGCTCCATGTCGAAGTCCCGGGTCCCAGCAGAGAAACCAGGCGAGTCAGGAGAGGTCCCGGTGGAGGAAGATCTCCCGAGGCACATTTTTGGTGCCTTCCTCCGGTGAGTGGGAGCGGAGCTGAGAGCATTTTTAGTGCTCCCGAGGCACGTTTAGTGCCAGTGACTTTATTGTTCTTCACAGCTGCAACGCAGTTGCGGGCAGCTGCAACATTGAGGGCAATTATGTCAGTAGAATCCCCGAGTGGGGCTCCCTCAGGCACAGTGGTGCCAGCACCCATTTCCCAAGCTGCACCGCGAGAGCACTGGTAGCCGCAACAACGGGGGCATTTCTTTTGATGTCAAGAAAGTAGTGAGACACACCCCTGCCCCTTCGTGCATTGCGCACATTGTCTCTGCTGTATTGGCAGCCAGAGGGCCACTTAGAAGGCTCTAGAACCATGCCCTGACATTTGGGACAGAGAGCATTTTGAGCCCCAGAGAAAGGCCAGTTGGCCTGGGGTCAGCTTTATGGTGTTGATGGGCCACAAGGCCCGAAGGTGATGTATGCACCTAGGGAGTGTCACAAAGGTGCCCTCCTAATTTTGAGAGATTGCATAATGTGTTTATGCTTATGATTTATGCGTAAAGTGTTTTATGCCTAGTGTGATGCAGCCATAATGTGTTTATGTTGCTAATGCTAATGCTGAGTACAGTATTTCGCCAGTAGTTACTGGTAGAGATTTATTTTTAGTACTTATTCTTGAGATGGTTCTGACAGTGGCCCGATTGGCCCAGTCATGTATATAATCCCCTGTAAATTAGGACCGGGTGCCGGTTGGTGCAGTGTATATGTGTGATTATGATTCTAAAGTGTTTTGGATAATACAAAGGCTATTTTTTATATAACCTTGTGTGGAGTCTCATTTGTAGTGTGACTAGTTTGTTGCTACTGTGTGTGTGTTACCCAAACGCTTTACACATTGCCTCTGGGATAAGCCTGACTGCTCATGCCAAGCTACCAAAGGGGTGAGCAGGGGTTATCTTCAGCATGACTAGAGTGGTGGTTTCTGCCTGGCTTAGGTGCATGCCCTAGCCAACCAGAAACCCCATTTCTAACAAGCACTTATTGTGCCATCCACTTTAGTAACCCTTTTAAATATGCCTCAGACTTGCCATTGCAGCCAGTGTGCAGTTTTAAACTGCCAATTCGACCTGTTAAAGTAAACCTTTTACCAAGCCTAAACTTTCCTTTTAAGTACATATAAGTCAGATTTCTAAGGTAGTCCCTGAACAACTCATAGAGTAGTGTGCAGTGTATTTAAAATGCTGGGTATGTACTTTCATTTTTACATGTCCTGCTAGTGAAAAACTTCCAGATTCGTTTTTCACTACTGTGAAGCCTACATCTCCCATAGGATAGCATTGGGTTACCTTATTTCATTTAATACGTGTTAACCTTTGATTGGCAACAGGTAGAAAAGTCATGTTTGGTCTCAAAAGAATTGTAATTTAAAATCCTATTTAATGATGAGGTTGGCTTTGAAGTAAAATTTTTGAAAATGCCACTTTTAGAAAGTTCAAAAAGAACAATTGATTGACAGAATATTGATCAAAAATGCCTGGCTCATGAGGGGTTATGCCCCGAAACCGTTCACTGGATGCTTGTTTCCCGTCCAGGGAGGACCTGGCTTGGCAGTTCGGGCTGGACTGTTCCCATGAGAAGCAAAGTCAAGACTGATTTGCACAGGGCTGGGTCCAAACTGGGGTGGCTTAGTGAGCAAAAGAATGATAGATTATTCCCAGATCTTTGTTGCGGGGGGTGAATGTTTGCATTGTTCCACATTCCGTCCATCATTTGTTCCTTTTGCTTTTGTTGCCCTATGTGTAAAGGATATGCCCTTATGTGGATCCTGTGCTCACTGCACCACTGGATGTAAGATAGGCTGGCTGATGAGGGGTGATACCCTGAAACCTGTCCCAGGATGCTTGTTTCCTTGTCAGAGAGGACCTGCCTTGGCAGTTCAGACTGGACTGTTCAAATGAGACTGATTTGCATATGGCTGTGTCCAAACTGGGGTGGCCTGGTGAGCAAAAGAATGATGGATTAAACCCAAATCTTCGTAACTGGGGATAAATGTTTGCATTGTTCAGCATTCTATCCATCATTTGTTCCTTTTACTTTTTGAAAGTTGCCATTTTCTTGTACTAACCATTTGTTTCCTGTAGCCCGTAACCTGGGTCACATGCCAGTGAATAGAGTGGGAGTTTATTTTTGTCTATGCCTCTCAGACAGTGAGACAAAGGGGGACTAGGTGTTGGCAGGATGGGCCATCCTGTCTGTGTGGGCGGAGCGAAGCTGTTCCCTACCCCTCTACATTTCAAAGGGGCTGATGCAGCACACTCAAAAATAACTTGACACCACCCAATTGTCCCCATAGACCTCTTGTGGCCTGGGCAGAGGAGGAAGGAACATTCTAGAACAAGATGTGGTGGAAGACTAGAACGTTCTCCAACTGTAAAGGCTCGCACCTATTATAAATAAAGGATCCTGAGACCAACTCTTCAGTACATTCCTGAACCTGTGGAGGACACTCAGCAGGACTGCCTTGTACTTCAGAGGACTGCCCTGTTTGAAGCCTGCCTTGTACCCTCAAAGGACTGTTCTACTGCTTGAGGTCTGCCTTGTTGCTTGAATCTAGGGCTACCAGAGTGACTCCTAAGGCCAGTTGGCTGGCTTTTTGATCTGAACTACAGAGACACAAAAAGCTCCAACAACTTGAATCCTCCACCTGGACCGTGCCTGAAGTGAGCCCAACATTCTAACTGGTGCAGACCCAGTCCTGGACCCTTGAAAGGTGCCCAAACAGCCAAAATTGGGACTCATAAAATATTCCATCAGAAAGTGGACTGAGAACTGCCAGAAAACAGGAACCTCACTGCTCACCAATCTGACCAAGGTGCATTGCTGGTTGACTTGACTTTGTGGTAGCTCCTGCTATGTTTTTCTCCGCTGCAGCAAATCCTGTTTAGCAGCTCCTCTTTGAAAGGTATCCGGTCTTCTGGATCCCTCGTTGGCTACAGGTTGCAGCTTTGTCCCACTGACAATTATTGATTTCATAGTCAAAATGTAGAAATCTTAACTGCGACTTCATCCAGTGGTTCCCCAATGACGACACCTCCTCCTCCTCGGATACCACCGGCTGATTTACACTGCTGAACTATCCTTCTCAGACATTTTTTCACAAAATTTCTCTTCAGGCTGAAGGTGAGCCAAGACTAGGCTCAATCCACTTTGTGTATCCAATCCATGCTTCATCGTGGTCAGTCATAACTTTTAACTTTGCCCCAGTTCTCACACAACTAGATGTCTGCTGTTGGCGCTTTGATCTTTGAGGCACTGTGTTTCACCAAAAACCTAAAAAATCCATAACTTCAGTTTGGATTTAATTTGTTTTGGTGTAATCTTATTTATTAAAATGGTCTCTATTTTTCTAATTTGCTGTCGGACTTTTCTTTTGTTGCATTGTCACTTTAATACCATTTGAGTGCTGCAAAAATACTTTACACATTGCCTCTAAATTAAGGCTGAATGCTTTTATGCCAAACTACCAGAAGCTTAACACCAGGTTAATTTAGTGTCTGTTGCTGTTCACCCCCTTAATCAAAAACCCTATTTCCTATATTATGTATCTCCTTTCTAATTGCATCTGTCTCATCAAGGGTGATAACGTAAGCATTGTATTTGGTGTCCTCCCTTGTTCAGAAATATTCCTTTCTTTAAAGAAAAAAAAGAACACCATTGTATCAGAAATGGGGAAATTAATTAAGAAGGACACCTCCAACCAACTCAATAAACCCACTCTGGTTAGGTAGGAACACAGTTCTGAGAGAATCTCTGCTCAGTCGCTCGTAGCTACGGCGCAAGCAGCAGGAATCCTTAGAAATGTGTTTGCTAAGTTAAAGCAGAATCAACAATTTCAAAGTAAAGTACACAGCACAATAAAGTTCTCAAACCTATTTGGAAAAATAGTGAAAATGTTAATTAGCAAAAAGGTACTAAGATCATAAGAATAAAAGTTTCAAGGCAAAAAGCTCACATAAAAAGTTGAGCACCGTGTAAAAACAACAGTCGTAGTGGACCCAGACCTATGTGCAATTTTAGGCCAACCAAGAGTGAACGGAGGTCAAGTGCACCAAGAGAGTTGTTCCGGTCAACGTTTTACCTTCAGATGTAGTCACCATCAGCTGGAAAACATTCTTCTGGTCACTCCTTCAGCCCCTAGATCCTCAGGGCAGACTTCGGGCACCAGGTCTCTCTCCAACCAGGTATCCTGCAGAGTGCAGACCTTTTTAGTCAGCTGGCCCTCTTGGATTCATATATACATTTCTAGGCATTGCAGATTTGTGCAAGAAATGATGACCATAATTGTTATAACAATACATTTCTTCATATTCAGATGAACCCTCTAAATATTCATGATTTGTGAATACTGCAGACATCTCTGGATCAAACATCATATTATTAACAGTCTCGAAGTCCCAATCATCAGAAAAGTTCCTAGCTATAATAAAGTCACTTAATGAGATCTTGAATAAGTGTGGAATCTCAACAGCTCCGACGGTCCAAACATTTCATATTCTGTTTTGTCCCAAGCTATACCATCAAGTATATACCGGCTGTGATGTTCACTGCTGACAAGTCTCTTTATTCACAATGGGATGATTTGTGTGGCTTGAGGAATATGTTGAATTTCTTACTTGATGTGTCCATTTTTACATATCTTCCATTTATCAGCATACCCAGAGTTATTACCAGAGTTAACCAAAGTAGAAGAAAAAGTATTCCCAACACAATCCAAAGTTCAATCCATGGTGAAACCAGATAAGTGTTTTCCAAGTGATGAAAAAAGTCAGTTGCTTGTTGTTTGAAAGTTCTTTTTGCTGGCGTTGATTCAGGTTCGCTGGGATACTCAGAAAATGTATCAAAGTTTCTAAAATAGCCAGAGGCAGTTCTATCTATGCTTGGAATTGCATCCAGATTTGTTGAAATCGCTGGAACAACTTGATCACTTGTTACTTCGCTGTAGACAGATGTTAGTTTCATGACGAACTGTTATGGGTCTCAAGAGGTACAAGTTCCATAGCTTTGTTGCTTAGTCCTTCTTTTCTCACTGCAAATTCCTCAATGGTGATGAGTCTCTCAGTTTGAACCTCTTGGATTGTAGCTAGAGGAGTGCTTCTGTTACATTGGCGGAGTCCACTTGGCCTACTACTTAGTATCGGCCACATAGTGTGGTTTGATCAGGTCAAAAGACACAAAGTGGTTCTCCTTTTTACCAGCAAGGGGTGGAAGTATCACTGTTCTTGTTCCGTGGATTGCTAGGACATGTACTGGTTGTCTGTAAGAAGCCCAAGTTCCTTCTTGTCCGCTATCTTTTCTCTGACTAGATCACCAAGCTTTGGGATCCAGACAGGGATTGCTGGGACGGTTGGTTTTTCCCCAGTGGTGGTTGGCTTCAGGAACACGTTGCTTTGTTTCATTCTTATTTCATTTAAGTCCTGTAAAACATCCATACGATCTTTGATATCAAATTTCTTAGTTTCCACCACTGCTGTGTGACAATCAAGGTCAGAGACCAACATTCTAGTCCCAAATAGGACCTCATATGGAGTGATACTCCCTAGAGAACTTCTTGGCAAATAGTTAACACTACGTTGGACCCCAATTAGATGTTTGACCCACCTGTCATCCAAACCTAATACCCTAGCTTTAATAGACTGCTTTATGTCCGGGTTTTTTCTTTCCACAACCGAATTTTCCTCAGGATGGAATGGACTAGAGTACCGCAATGCAACGCCCAAACTGACAGGACCGGATTTTGGAGCAAGACCGTTCGACCATGGACGCCTGAATGCTCACGATGGGATGATACCAGGGTTAAAAATTAATGGTGTAAGAAGGACATATCCAGGGGGGACTATACCGAAGTCTCATCAAGAATCCAGATAACTTGACAATAAGACAAGATACCAGCAGTGCAGATACTCGATGAAAAATTGATGCGATCACTGTGCAGAATATTGTATATTAAGCCCTGAAGAAGTCACAGGGGTGAAACGTGTTGGCGGCAGGCAATTCTGTATTGTTTTAATGAATTGATGATCAATAAAGAAAGTAACAAATCTACAATCAAGACCTGGAAATTGTTTATCTTTGGGAAATGATGACTTTTTGTAACATTGGACTGTTTCTCTGAGTAGTGTATAAATTGCTACACTGCTACATATCAAATACATATGTACCTTGGTGCGGATCATTTTGTTTCATGTTTCTAAGTGATTTTTTTTATCACTATTTTGGGGTGTATATGGGTCACATCCCAGACCCTTTCGCACAAGGAATAGAACAAAGACAAGGATAGAGGCTATACTAATAGTGAAAATCTGTGCTGGTCAAGTATAGCTCTGACCCGTTGTAGTGTATTGTTCTTACCAACGCCCAAACTGGCCATGGCATCTTTGTAAGCTCGAGAGCAAAACGCAGGACCCTGGTCAGAATGTACCGTGCTATTGCGTATGTGCCGAAAAAGACTTGCAAATCTTTTATAACAGTACGAGCGTCAGCCGAGCGCTGAGCCCACATCCAAATGAACCTATATTTAGTGTTTGTGGCACTGCATTCGTCCATAAGGACGCCTGTATGTAGATAGTCTAATGCTGTCTAACAATGGTGTCTATACTGGGCTAGCTATACCATTGTACTGTATCTGGCGGCGTTCTGTGCTGCCATCTCTATTGCAGTCTTTGCAGTCAATGACAAACATGTGAATGTGTGCGTTCATTCCTGGCTACCCGGAATTGTCTCTTTTACAGTTAATATTGTTTTAGAGATCCCCTGATGTATCAGACCCCCTCCCATATGTGCTTCATAAATCAAAGTTGCTTTTTGTTCCCTGATTGGAATTACTCTATACCCCACTCCAGGAATTCGAGCAAACGGAACGCTATTCGCATCAATTATATATGAGTATTTGCGTGGAAACTTCTAAGGTAACGCTGCACCCCTGCCTTTGCTTGTTGCATTGACAGCCAGCATTATTTCACTGTCTATTTTCGTTTTTGAACAAGTGATTGTAGCTACAGAAGCCGATTGCACAGCCCCTTTCGCGACTTCATCAGCCAATGAATTCCCTTCAACGTGAACGCCATCACGTTGATGACTCAGCATGTGTATCACGTGAGTGTTTTGTAGTCTGTTTCGCAACTGAACTACTTGTTCCCAAAGTGGTTTTGCTTGATTGTGCAACCTTTTGCATCTCCTAGAGATTGCGTTTTTGTGAGCATAGGTCTGAATTTGCCATCGTGCATACAACCTTTAACGATGGTGCATGCAGCACTATAAGCTTGTTTACCCCCGTAGCTGGCTGTGCTGATCCGTCAATATAAATATACATTCATACTGGTCTAGAGGTAGAATTTCAGTAGGCAAAGGACATTCTTCTTCGTATTGCAGGAATGCTTGTGTTTTCAAATAAGGATCAAAAAAATATTCAACATCAGTTGCTGCAAGAGAATTAACCCATTGTGTCTATCTCAGAAGTAAAGCTTTAGCATTTGGAATGCTCGCTTTTGTCACTGCCTCTAAGGCAGGTACAGGAGTTACGACCATTATGCGTTTTCCCTGTGCTAGGGCTCTTTCTTTTGCTACAGCGGTTTGAACTGCTGTCAGAATTTTTTCTGTATAAATGAATTTCATTTCTGCTTGTGTGTACAAATGTGAATTGTCTGCTATTGGTACTTTTTCACCTTAGTTAAAAGTTAAGTAGGTGAATCCGCATTGACCCGGAATGATGCGGATCACTAAGTTGCGTGCGTTTACGCGTGTTTGTAAATGTTTAGTTGCTAACATGTCTGTTTGGAGTGAACGCAAAATTTCTGTGTGTTTTTGTGTCCAATGTACTGTTTTAAAATCAGGTTTGATTAATTCGTAAAGAGGTTTAACTCTTTCTGCGTAGTTTAGAATGTAAGTTCTTCCATAATTCAGGAAACCTAGAATTGACTGTAAGTTTTTCAGTGTTTTTGGTGGTTGGAATGTTGTGTTCTAATCTAGGACCCCGATCAATATTGTGACCTTATGCCCCAATACGGCTATAATCCATCCATACCCCTATAATGGAATGAACGCTGTCTTTTCTCCTGCCGAGAAAATCCAGCTCCGGCGTTTCCAGCCTACCCTTGCGGGTGACTGGAATATCGAGTCCTGAAAGGAGATAAAAGACCTCCAACATTCTATTCCAGAGGTATGGTGTTGACTAAACCCTTAGAGAGAATTCTTGACGCAAATCTTTGGCAAAACCAACTTAACTTAAACTGCTACTTACTTACTCCCTTCCACGTATTAGGCTTAGTTCAGGTACACTGGGGTAGGCGTAGTTAGAAGCACCAGTTGAGTATGTTAGCTAAATGCATATATGAATGTATATATTTTATTCATTTTAACCATTGTATGGCTAAGAAACCATATCAATGCTTTTACAGTATTATTTCGCAATCCTCCTTTTACTGTACGCACTTTTTATAATAACAAGTCTTGCAATTGTGGCAATTCATTTCTCTTGCATGAGAAGAAAGACTGTTCAATAAATAATACCTTTTATTGAAAACGCCCGTCTCTCTATTCTCTGCATCCTGGTGAAAGTAATCTGCACAACTGACTGAGTGAAATAGCTGTTTATTGTTTCACACGACTCTAGAGATTGACTCTTATTCTAAGGAGCAAAGTTGTCATGTTTATGCGGTTGTTGGAAAACTGAATCCCTTCTTGTCTGAGCCAGGGGAGCTGATCACTTCCTATTCAGTCAAGAAAGGTTCTAGTGACCTCTGAGCTAGTTGGTAACAAACCCAATTAAGTTTAGCATAGTCAGTAGAGACCTGGAAGACCGCACTTCTACGTCTAAACTGCTGTTTATGTTATTCCAATGCGCAGGGCCTATAGGGAAAATAGAAACTACACTACATGGCGCCCAACGTTTGGTAAGGCGATAAAACTAACGCAAGACGTTAGAGTAACTCAGTCGTGCTTTTTCACACAGACCCTTTCTCTCGTAAATACTCCAATAGACGTCTGGAGTGGGTGAAAGGTTAAAATCCGCCCGAACTCAGTAGGAAGAGATTCCTATGTAAATCCCTGGTTTATTCAACGTTGAAGGATACAGTGTTTCAAAATATTGTGCACCTAATCTTTGTCTCCTTGGAGACCTGCTCTGCAAAAAACTCTCATTTATACAATGTCAGTACTAGATAACGGGACCGCTGAAGCCGCAGTAGATGTGAATCAACGGGACACCGGTGTTAATAAACCGGGTGCAATAATCATCCCGGTCAACATAAGAAAAACTATAACGTTAAAACTTATGGAAAATGGACTGACCACACAAGGTGGCACAGTCGTCTTCGTGATAGAGGCACACGAATATCGGCAGACAGAGGTATTCTATTAATGGATATCATTTCCAGCGGCAAACGCTGCAACAAACGAGTTCCACTATTACAAAATAGGGGAACCACCGGATGAGCAAGCTCCTTTCGAGGAGATTGAAACCCCATTAAAATACCAAGAGCATCTGCTCTGGTTTAAAGGCGCCCTAAAACATAATGATCATATTACCAGGCTTGGTCCACTAGGTAGACCAGGAGCAACGTGGCCGGTTCTAGCCAGCTACACACCACACCCGGACATTGCAAAAATGTCAAAAGAAGAGCTTTTAGCACAGCTAAAAACATTAATTAAAATACATAGACAATTAGTCCAGTATGTAATGCGGACTGCAACAGTCCAAACAGCTGTTAATATTCCACAGCTGACCCCTCATCAGGGGAATACAAATAAAATTACACCACAGAACATACAATCATGTCTTGGTAAAACACCCATAAAACGGGAACAAATTCCTTTCTGGTTAGCGCAGAAAATTACTCAAATAGAGGCAGTATTTCCGAATACTACCCCTGTTGAGAAACGCAGAATTCTGACCATCTGCCTTCCAATGGGGGTCGCACCACACGTGGAGGACTGTGACACTTGGGGTACAGTCTTTGCTTCCATTTGCACAAAAACACACGGTGTTCCGTCCATTGCGGTAATACCAAATGTGCTAAAACAGATTCAGAATGAATACGGTCCAGAACCTGCTTTAACTCTTAGTATGAAATTACTGAAAGACTTCAAGTAGGTCTCGGCTATATTACTAGCCAATATAAAAGGAGAAGCAGCATCTGTGGCGATCCGCCAGAAATTGAAGGAAACAGATCTAACAGATCAACCAATTGAGCTTGCCAGAATTATAGAAAAATGTTATGAAGAATTAGGTAGATACAGCTTGGGTAGGAAACCGGTAAAACCCCAACTACTCGAAAATCCTGAAAAATTATTTATTAAAAATAATTCAAACACTCCTAAAAAGAACTGGGATGGAAATAAACAATCCACTCCCAAGGAAAAAGTTTTCCAGTCCAGAGGAAGGTCTCCTCGATGGAGGGAAAGAACTCCGACTCGAGAACACCAGTCTCCCCAGAGGGAACCCTCTGAGAAAAGATATAACCTTAGAAATAGGGATAACTTGAAGAAGCCTGATAGATATCAAAGTATTGATACCCGTCCCTCTCGATCTTTTTCGCAGAAATCGGAAAGAAGAGGACGGTCAGACCTAGGAGAGCACACCAAGTCCAAAGACAAGGAACCTGCTCAAAGTAAAAAATGACAATTTCCAAGAAAGAAGGTAGCCAGTATTAGAGTAATCGAACATGCCAAGAATACTGAGGACACAGTTGAAAAACGGGGAGTGGGCACAGACAATGTTAGACAGTGCAGCAGAAATCACCATAGCTCGCAAGATCCTGATGAGTCATCTGGAGACAGTGGACACGAATGAATACATTCAAGTAGAAACTGCAGACACCAGAGTTAGCGAACCTCATAAGATATATGAAATAACACTGCCTATAGAGAGTGATAAGACTAGGAAAATAAGGGGTCTATTTTGGGATAACCTCTCAAAAGGCTATGATATCCTGTTAGCTGAAAAAGATTGGCCCCCGGAGTTTGTCAGGGAGTGCCCTCATGGCGAAGAAATGATTATGCCTGCCTTCTCGAATCACATTCCGATTCACACTAAATATATATATGCGAGGAAATGGGCAGTAGCCCAGGCACCGGCATTATATAAGAATCATGTAGGATGGGATGAGGACTCTCCTCCTCACAAAATCCAGTTAAAAAGTCAACCGACTGCACAAAGGCAGTATCCAATTAAGCAAGAAGCTAAAAAAACAGGTCAGGGAGATTTTAGACCAACTTGAATACCAGGGGGTGATTGAAACATGCACCTCTGAAATGAACAATCCTTTGTTTCCTGTCTCCAAACCGGACGATTCATATCGTCTAGTTTTGGACTAAGACACCTAAACTCATGTTGCAAAACCTTTGCAGTACAAAATTCGCATAGTGCTGCACTAATGAATAACATAGTTTGCAAAAAATATAAACGACATTAGACATATCAAATGGTTTCTTTTGTCAAAATATTGCACCAGAAAGCAGATACTTGACCGCTTTCTCAGTAATGGGGTCACAGAAAAATTTCTGTAGGCTCCCACAGGGATTCAAGAACAGCCCAGGACTATTCTCAGCCAGAGTAACAGAGTTACTACAAATATATGATGATGAGGCATTATCTTACGTCGATGACATCTATTTAACAGACGACGACTTGGAGACTCACTTGAAAAGAGTGAACACCATAATACTTGGATTCGCTGCAGAGGGTTACAAATTCAACTTTAAAAAGTCTCGAATTGCCCATCTGACAGTCTTATTTTTAGGATACGAATTATCAAGTGAAGGAAAAAGCCTAGCGGACAACTTCTTAGAGAAGTGCGCTGTACTCCAAGCACCAAAAACGCTGAAGAACTTACAATCGATTCTAGGTTTCCTGAATTTCAGAAGAACTTACATTCTAAATTATGCGGAGAGGGTTAAACCTCTCTATGAATTAATAAAACCTGATTTTAAACCAATCAACTGGACTCAAAAACACACAGAAATTTTGAGATCACTGCAAACAGACATGTTAGCAAAAACAAAATTAGATACACGTGACAATACACGCAACCTTGTAATCCGAGTCATCCCAGGAAGATGCGGATTCACGTACTTGACCTCTAATGAGGGAAAAACGGTACCAATAGCTTACAAATCTCACTTGTACACACAAGCAGAAAAAACATTCAGTCTCACAGAAAATACTGTGAAAGCAGTACAAACTGCAATAGGGATTGAACGAGAACTAGCACACGGCAAAAGGATCACTGTTCTCACAGCAGAATCCGCCTTCGAGGCTCTATTCAGCCCGGTAAACCTGCCTACAGTGTCACTTGATCCGAAATGGATACAGTGTGTAAATTCTCTTGGCGCGGAAGATGTGAAATACTATTTCGCCCGCACATGAAAAAACTGAATGATTTAACTTATGAACAAGAATATCCTCTGCCAATCGAAATTCTTCCTCTACAACAGTACTCCTGTATAATCTACACAGACAGATTTGTACAGCATTACAACGTAGAAAATAAATCCTACGATGCAGCATGTGCGATTGTTAAAGGTCGCTGGCTGTGCGGTAAATTCAGACCGAAAATAGCAAAAACAGAATCATTGAGAAACTGTTCGGGTTAGCGAGCTGAAATCAGATCTTTAAAGATGGCGCTTGAAAATGCTGAACTTGAATTCCCGACACTAATCGTGTGCGATTCGCATTTTTGCGTCAACTCTTACAATAATAAGTTGCAGAGCTGGATTCAAAATGATTTCAAAGATGACACAGGTGCCACAATCAAGCATAAAATGCTTTGGAAACAGGTAGTTCTTTTACAGAAAGAACTACAAAAGACTCACGTGATACACACTCTGAGTCATCAACGTGATGGCGTTCACGTTGCAGGGAATTCATTGGCTAATACAGCCACAGCAGAAGCAACTAAACCGGCTTCCGTAGCCACAAAAAAGCGTTCAGAAAAATACATAGACGGGGACACCATGCTGGCAATAAAAACGTCCTTAAAAGGCGACTGTGCAGCACTACCCGTGAACTATCCAATCAATTATGCATACGTAATTGATGCAAACTCCGTTCCTTTTGCTCGAATCCCTGGAGTGGGGGATAGGGTAATTCCAAACATGAACCGGAGAAAGTTATTAATAGCAGACGCACACATGGGTGAAGGTCCAAGGCACAAACAGATGAGGGTATCTCTGACTGAATTACAATCAGTATACTGGTGGCCGGGGATGAGCGTGCAACATCAAATATATGTAAGGAACTGTCCCGACTGTGACAGGGATCGCAGTAATGAACCGGTCCTGCCTGTTGCCCAGTTACCATTTATAGACAGAGTAATGCTGTCTATATGCAAACCAGCGTTCTATTAATTATTAAGACTAAAAATCACTTAGAAAATGTGGCCCCAGCGCTCGGCTGACGCCAAAACTGTTATAAAAGATCTGCGAGTCTTTATAGGCACATACGCAATTGCCATGTTCCATTCTGACCAGGGTCCTGCTTTCAGCTCTCGAGCTTATAAGGAGGCCATGGCCAGTATGGGCGTTGGGTTGCGATACTCTTGTCCATTCCACCCCGAAGTGAACAGTGTAGTGGAAAGAAAAAACCGAGACATAAAGCAATCTATAACGGCGAAGGTATTAGGTTCGAGTGATGGGTGGGTCAAACATTTAATAAGTGTCCAACGTAGTCTAAACAATTTGCCAAGAAATTCTCTAAAAGGTTTCAGCCCGTACGAACTATTGTTCGGAACTAGAATGCATGTTCATGACCTCGATAGTCAGACATCAGTGGTAAAAGATAAGAATAAAGACTTTGACATAAAGATCCTTTGGCTGTTTTACAGGACTTGAATGAAACAAGAAAATCCTTAAGCAACATAAAGTTAAAGCAACAGCCAACTACCACTGAAGAGGCACCACCAGCCCCAGCAAGACCTGTCTGGATTCCAAAGACTGGGGATCCAGTCAGAGAGAAAATAGCGGTGAAGAAGGAATTTGGGCCTTCTTACAGAAAAGCAGTACCTGTCTTTGCAATCAACGGAACAAAATCTGTAGTACTACTGCCCCTTGCTGGTAAAAAGGTGAACAGAGTTGTATCAATCGACCTGGTAAAACCACAAGCATGTGGCCTATAATCAACAGTAGGCCAAGTGGACTCCCAAGAAACAACAGAATACCCAAATTTGCAACAATCCAAGAGGTTCAAACTGAAAGACTAATCACATTTGATAAACCTGCAGTGCACAGAGAGGGACTACGCAATAATGCCATGGAACTCGTGCCTCTTGAAACACAGATTGAAACAGTTCATCATGAAACACCAGCCTACAATGATGTGGCATCAGAATGTGCTACCGAAAGACAGATGGAGAAAACAATTCCAACAATTGACAGAACTGCCTCTGGCTACTTCATTAATTTCGACAACTTTTCTGAAGATCAAAGTGACCCTGAAGTGACGCCAGAAACAAAGACTTTTAAAGAAAAAGCAACAGAACTCTTTCATCAAATCAAAGAAGTATATCTGGATGCACCATTGATTGAGCTTTGGATTATATCAGGGGTACTTATACTCCTACTAGGCCTAATATTGCTTTTAACTTTAGGAAAGTTTATTACAGTTCAATGGACACAGCAAGTCAGAACATCAACTTAGTCCTAAAACCACACAGATCATCCCACGTGAAGAAAAGAGAACTATCAACAGTGAATATCACAGCCATTCCAATACCCGGCGGGGTAGTATGGGACAAGTCTGACTATGAAGTATATGGCCCTGTCGAAATCCTGAAATATCCCCTCCAGTTCAAGGTTTCCTTAAGTGACTTTGTAAAACCAAGCACATTTTCTGATGATTGGGATTTTGAAAGTATTAATAATATGATGTCTGATTTAGTGTTGTCAGCGAGATTTACAGAACATGATTATTTACAAGGTTCGTCTAATTATGAACAGATGTACTGCTTCTCACATTACGGAGACCATTACTTACATAAATCTGCACAGCCTAGAAATGTTTTTAAATATAACCAATGGGAACATTGTGCTACTCCACCTACAAGCAGTTCAAAAACATTCTATGAGAAATTCCAGTACTTCTCAGGGTTTAACACAAGTAATGCAGAAACGTTCTATTATAAACTGTTGGATAAAACAGGGTTGAAAACAATACTGACAAATACTAAATTGATATATTCAGAAGCATTTTATGAAAAAATTATGACATTTGGTTTTGATTTTTGGAAAAATAATATTGAAACAAAAACCATCTGGGGTACAAAAGATTGGCAGGTACAAGGCCTAGAAGCACTATTTCGAGCCTGCATGATCCCAGAACAAATAATGTTCTTAAATGACACAATTCACCAAACATCCTGTCTTGGTCTAGCTAAGATTAAAGACCTTAACAAACCGTCTATTCCAAAGCCAATACCTGATAATGCAACAACAGAAGTTGAAATAGACGTATCTAAAATTTTACATCTAAACAGAACACATCCTGATTGGAAAAAGTGGTTAATCTGGCCTACTGACACGAATAACAGTCAAGATAGATTCCTGAACAAAACACAGGAGTTAACAATGACCAGACAAGACCCTAGATACTCCCAGAGACAACATCCAGGGATAGTAACAACATACAGTGTAGGGAAGCTGTGCCTTGAATAGCTAGAATCATCCACACTGGCAGAAATTAAGCAACACTTATCTTTACTTAAAGATGGTGCTGATTTGCGCGATTTCATTTTGGGACCTCGCAAACAGTGTCAAAAACGTTTCATAGGGACCAGTATATATGTGGCTTACAACGAGGCTTGGAAAGTAACACAAATTGAAACAGCTGAAAAAATACGAGAAATTGATCGTATTAATTAGGAAAAATCACTTTCGGTTGTGGACAATGGGTTAATGACTCTGTCCTCCAGAATATATTCACTGGACAGTATTGTATCATCTGCCATCGATATAATAGATAAAGACTTGCTAATGTTACAGCATGGCCAGTCGCAATTGCGTTCTATTGTACAGCTAGGCTGGACTCTGCAAAATCTTTGTTCAGGCTATGTGCCATGGCGTTTAATCAACACAACGTCATTGTTTTCCATCTTTAACCTTACTGATAAACAAATCAGCTTGGCACAGAAAGGAGTAGACTATACAATCCTGAGCATCGAAAAACTTGAGAGATTACCATTGACAATGTCAGAAAGTCCTGTCATTGAATGGATAATATCACAATTCCGATAACAACTTTCCAATTTAAAAATTGCCTTGAATATATACCGACTGACCAGTATGAACGATTGGGTAAAGGGTACATTAAGTCAGCATGGAAATTACCATATACACACACATGCTATAGTGACAGCAACAAAAATGTATTTCTTAGTGGTGAAAACTGCAAACATTCACTAGGCGGTATACTTTAGTGCCAGGGTATTAATTTACACGGGGCCTGTGAAGGAACTTCAAACAACCTTTCATGCCACCAACATGTCACACCTGCTACGCAGATAGAGCCTTTCTTTAAGCAGCTCTCTAACTGGAGTTACATTCTAATAACGGATCACAGCTGTTGTGGCCTTTTGCCAGGGAAAGCATATCTCGTAAGCGTAACTTCCATGGCCAAATGCTGTATGCAAGCATTGTTTCCAAACGGCCCTGGAGACTCTGAGACTCCCATTTGGCCTCATTTGAATGTCTCTTCTATACGAATTGATACTTTAAGCAGAATGAAGTCTGTGCATCTACAGACAACAGTGCCCATAACGTCATCAAAAGAGACGTATGATCTCCAAGTTGCAAGGACGGCTTCGGAGATACATGACCTTTTATCAACAAATTGCCCCGTGCATTTCACAGAAATGCTTAGCCAAATTCCAAATATGTCTAATGCCGTAGGTATCCCAGGCGTATTTAAGACATTTTTTTCTGGACTGTTAACACCATTCAAAGCAATCCTAGGAATTATTCCTAATTTTGTCCATTCAGTCTTTGGCGGCATACCCCTGATTTTGGGACTTGTAGCAGGCATTTTATTTTTTAACCTCCTGCTCCGATATGGCAAGCCAAAACACAGACATGACTCCGGCAAGGATGGAAGAAACAATCCTAGCAGTACGCTACCGGGAACGCATACCTAGAGTCCTTGGATTGGCCAGGCTCAGAGATCTGAACATGACCTGGTTTCTTTCATTCAGACGACCTGCATCTTACCTGTGCTTCGATGTATGCTATGCGGAGATGAATGCGTGTTGGACACCTGTCTTGCACTTCCATCAGCAGTACCAATGGATATCGATACTTTGCTAAGTCCTGTAATGGCTCACGCATTGTGTTGTCCCCAGCGGCTACCAATCCTGATGACGGCATTTGTTGAGACTCCTGTACTACGACTAGGTGGTGACAGTGGAGCAAGAAATAAAAGCAACATCACCCAGGTACGACATTCTGTGAGCATTGCTAATCCAGACATTGATGATAGCAATCATTCTCACACCTGCCAAGTTACAGCATTATCGAGCTTGGTCGAACTGTCACCTGATTTTGTTGACCAATTCTTTGAGAGCCTGTCTGATATGATGTTCTCCCCTGAACAGAAACAATAATTTTTAATAAGCATTCCGACACACAGCTTTCCCATGAACTCTGAATTCGGCCTTCAGTTTTGAGCTACAAAAACTGCTGAAAAGCGTTGGAACTCTATTCCCCCGTTCACCATGAGAATTTTTTTTTTTTTAATTGAACGTTTTTTCAAAAAATATTTACCTTTTTTCTGGCACGAAAACCTTTGCTTAAAGTAGAACTATTCATAAAGAACAGAACTTCTATTTTTAGATAGAGCTAGAGACATAATAACTTTACCTCAGCCTCTAGCACATGTTACAGATAATGGATTTATATGTGATGAAATAATCTCGCCATTCTTTTCTGCATACAGAGATATTTCATGTGTAATTTGTTCGCAAAATCGTTCAACTGATTACATATGCTATAATTTTTTAATGATTTCTATGCTTAAAGACATACAGTACCTATATTTTCATGTATTTCAAATACACCATTTCAAATGCAAATATGTATTTTGGGGTGGGTAAGAATGCACGCCCATCTTATTGCTTTAGTTTTTAGTAATTTGATGGACATAAATTCGTGGAGTGGGTGTTGTGTTCTAATCTAGGACCCGATCAATATTGTGACCTTATTCCCCAATACGGCTATAATCCATCAATACCCCTATAATGGAATAAACGATCAGAGCCATATTTCAGAAACTCGTCTCTGTCATAAACGATCAGAGCCATATTTCAGAAACTCGCCTCTGCAGCTCATTAAAGTACATGACACAGCAGAAGCCACTATCTAAGATTCCTAGATTACACACTGAGTTCTTTCACCAGATAAAACCCCCAGCAACCTGGGAAAACCCCGCTTGCTATGTTTTGATTAGTAATAGAACTCTAATGAGCACTGTAAGAACGACCGGTTCTTGTGACATCTTTATTGACGTCTTATGTCCAAAAACGTACGTCAAACAAGGCACCTTTCAGGTATAAATATTACCAACGTTGCCTTAAGCAAGAGCGATGGTATGGTGAATACAGGAGCAGAACAGCTGTCCCTTGCAGAGCCCAGCAGATGCAAGCAGCCCACGGACGCTGCCCCTCCTCCTCCTTGACGCGCTGAGAAAGACGCTGTCTTTTCCCCTGCCGAGAAAATCCAGCTCCGGCGTTTCCAGCCTACCCTTGCGGGTGACTGGAATATCGAGTCCTGAAAGGAGATACAAGACCTCCAACATTCTATTCCAGAGGTATGGTTTTGACTAAACCCTTAGAGAGAATTTTTGAAGCAAATCTTTGGCAAACCAACTTAACTTAAACTGCTACTTACTTACTTCCTTCCACGTATTAGGCTTAGGTCAGGTACACTGGGGTAGGCGTAGTTAGAAGCACCAGTTGAGTACGTTAGCTAAATGTATATATGAATGTATATATTTTATTCATTTTAACCATTGTATGGCTAAGAAACCATATCAATGCTTTTACAGTATTTTTTCGCAATCCTCCTTTTACTGTACACACTTTTTATAATAACAAGTCTTGCAATTGTGGCAATTCATTTCTCTTGCATGAGAAGAAAGACTGTTCAATAAATAAAACCTTTTATTGAAAACGCCTGCCTCTCTATTCTCTGCATCCTGGTGAAAGTAATATGCACAACTGACTGAGTGAAATAGCTGTCTATTGTTTCACACGACTCTAGAGATTGACTCTTATTCTAAGTAGCAAAGTTGTCATGTTTATGCGGTTGTTGGAAAACTGTATCCCTTCTTGTCTGAGCCAGGGGAGCTGATCACTTCCTATTCAGTCAAGAAAGTTTCCAGTGACCTCTGAGCTAGTTAGTAACAAACCCAATTAAGTTTAGCATAGTCAATAGAGACCTGGAAGACCGCACTTCTACGTCTAAACTGCTGTTTGTGTTATTCCAATGCCCCGGGCCTATAGGGAAAATAGGAACTACACTACAGGAACAGCGCACACTTTTCTTAACAGTTGGCTGCCAGGCTTTTGCCTTCACTTGATACCTCATATCCTAAGGAAAGGAAGTTGCGATGGGCAATTCTAGACTTTTTTAAAAATTGAATTTGTACCCTTCAGAGGTGAAGCCCAGTATAATGGTGTTCACCCTGTTCAAGTGTCTATCCAAGTCATCGTCTGTCAGATAGATATCGTCGACATATGACAATGCCTCGTCATCATATGTTTTTAGTAACTCTGTAACCCTTGCTGAGAATCACCCAGGACTATTCTTGAATCCTTGAGGGAGACGATGTGTCCCCATTATTAGGAAAGCAGTCACATCCCTACTTTCTTGTGCAATGTTTTAACAAAAGAATCCTTTTGATATGTCTAATGTGGTTTTATATGTTTTACGCACAATGTTATTCATTAATGCTGTACTGTGTGCATTTTTGAACTGCAAACGTTTTGCAACAAGAGTTTAGATGTCTGTAATCCAAAACTAGGCAATACGTATTTTCTGGTTTGGAGACAGGAAACAACGGATTGTTCATTGATGAGGTGCATGTTTCAATCACCCCTTGGTATTCAAGTTGATCTCAAATCTCCCTGACCTGTTTTGTTAGCTTCCTGCTTAACAGGATACTGCCTTTGTGTAGTTGGTTGATTTTTTCAACTGGATTTTATGGTGAGAAGAATCCTCATCCCATCCTACATGATTTTTGTATAATGCTAGGGGATTGGGCAACTGCCCATTTCCTGGCATAAGTATATTTTAAATGTATTGGAATAGGATTGGAGAAGGCTGGCATAATGATATCTTCGCCATGTGGGCACTCCCTGACAAATTCTGGTGGCCAGTCTTGTCCAGCCAGAGGTATATCATAGCCTTTTGAAAGTCACTCCCAAAAGAGTGCTTTCACTTTTCTTGGTATGTCTCCCTCCATCCGGAGTATTATTTCATATAACCTATGTGGAGAGCTAACCCTGGTGTCTGCAGTTTCAACTTCAATGTCTTCATTCAAGTCCACTGTCTCCAGAAGTCCCTTCAGGTTCTGGCAAGCTATTGTTACTTCTACTGCGCTGTTCAGCATTGTCTGAGCCTATTCTCCGTTCTTGAGTTGTGTCCTCAAGATCCTCTGCATGTCTGATATTTAGACCTGCTACCTTCTTTTTGGTGTATTGAGGTTTTGGTTTGCTTTTCTGAACTTGTTGATCGCTTTGGACTTCACGAGTTCTTCCATGTTGTCTGACCGTCCTCTTCTTTCTGATGCCTGTGACGAGATCTGAAAGGTATGAGAGGAACGTTTATCAGTATCTTGATACTGGTCATGTTTCTCAAATTATCCCTATTCCTGAGGTTATACCTCCTTTCAGGGGGCTCCTTTTGAGGAGACCTACCTCTGGAATGGGACCGCTTCTCTTTGGAAGGTTGTTTGCTATTTTCCCACTTCTTTTTAGAAGAGGTAGGAGTGTTTTTTGTAAAGACCTTTAACTGTATAATTTTATTACATTTTGTTACTAAGTAATTCTTTGTCCGACATTGATTCAATGTCAGGGTCAGGTGTGTAGTCGGCTAAGGCTGACCATGTTGCTCTTGGTCTACCTAGTGGACCGAGCCTGGTAATGTGATTTAAATGTTTTAGGGCGCCTTTAAACAGGAGCTCATGCTCCTGGTATGCAAGTGAAATTTCAATATCCTCGAAAGGAATATATTCATCTTGTGGATCATCTTCTTTGTAGAAGTGAAACACATGTGTTACTGGATTTGCTTCTGGGAAGACTATCCATGAGTAGAATACCTCTGTCTGGTGATATTCATGTGGCTCTATCACAAAAGCTGATCTACCACCTCTTGATGATAGGCTATGTTTTATAAGTTTTATAGTGATGGCTTTCCTTAAATTTGGAGGAATTATTACAGCATTCACATCGGTTTCAGTAAAACCTTTTATGTTAAAAGCTGGTCCAGCATCATCGCCTGTAGCTCCACCGCTTTCGGTGTTATCGTCGTCAGCCATTTTAATAAAAGTTGCAGAGCAAGTTTCAAGGGAACAAAGATAAGGTGCACAATATTTTGGAAAACTGTATACTTCAATATTGAACAAACCAAAAAGCTGGGGGGCAGAGCTAGCCAGCAATAGTTATGGCCGCCTAGTCCGTCAGCTCCTCTGCCGACTTCACTATCCTCAATAATATCCTGTAGGTGGAGGTGCCTTTCGTGATGAAAACCGCGGAAAAATAAAACCGGAGCAGATGGGGCACGTGCTGAGAAAATTATAGCGGTGTAGCTTGCCGAGAAGTGCTGTTATAGGATCGAGCGCGTGGAGGACAGAGAGGAAGCGGCCTGCCTTGCGCTGTGAGGCGAGCAACGCCGACCCTGCGGCTGTCTGCCGCCTACGGACACCGATAGCAACTGTAAGGGCGGCACACTGGCCGACAGACGAGAGAGCGGAGATCAGACGACGTGTGAGGCTGCGGTGAGCTGCAGTGCTGAGCCAGACACGCTACGAGCTCGCCGGGACAGGCAGCGGCTCCGGACCTTCACTCGAGGCCCCGGCTCTGGCGGGAACTCCAGGCCTCGCGTCCCTGCGGAGACCATCGGAGAGGCGATGCTAGGACTGAGACGCCCTGCGGCCGATCCCCGCCGCTGAGGAGGCTTGATACCTGCCTGGCTCGCTGTAGGAGAGAGACGGGGCACAAGAGGGGACAGGCGACGAACCGGGGAAGAAGGGCAAAAGCGGAGCGCGATCTGGGGACTACGGCCTTGGAGTGTAGAGTTGAGCTGAGGCGCTGCTGAATCTCGGCAGAGGCGCCTGAAACCACGCAATCCCTGGGACACGCCGAGGCAGAGGCAGAGGCGAAACTTCTGGGCAGACTTCTGAGCGAGGCCGCGTGGCGGTGAGGCCTACTGTCCGACCTTGCATAGAGACATGGCGGCCTTAGAGCAGCTGGGAGGGACTCTGCCTCGGTGAGTTCTACACCGGCTGGAGGACCGCGAGCGTGCCCTTGTCTTCTGGAGCGAGGGGGTCGGGCGGCTTAGGACTATTCATACCCCAAATATCGCGGCCAGCCAGTGAGGAAGCAGAGTGCTGCAGGTAGCTGCCTGGTGGGGATGGCGCAGGCGGCGGTCTGAGGCCCTGGCTTCATAACGAGTGCACCAGAATTATCCTGAAACTGAAGCGCCACACTGAGTGCTGCTCTTTCTCTGCGTCCCTTTCCTGTGGGCCATTGAGCAGGTGGATATTGCGACCGTGCCGACACAGAGTGTGTGGCCCTTGAATTTACTTTATTCAAAAAGGTGTGAGAGGGGCTTCGCGCACTGCCTTGGCTTGCCTCCTCGACGGAGCTTGGTCCGGCGACGCGGAACGACCGCACTACAGGGAGCGCTTTTCCTTGGATGCATAGATATCTTCTGATAGGAGGAGGGTCCAGCGCCAGATCCCCCTGCATGGTAACTCCTGCTTTGAGCAGAGGGCGCAGAGAGAGACTCTTGAGTGCTGACCCCCTCGGGAAGGGGCAGAACTGCGACACCATGGGCCGCCCTGACCGCACACAACCCAAACTGTCTTTTGACAATTCTAAAAAAACAAAGGCCACGGACCCCCCGCCAAATGAGACGACCGACGGAGCTGGGAGCTTGGGAGATGGGGAGACGGCGGAGACATATTCGAGCCATACTGCTAGCCATGGAGAGGAACTTACAAGGCGGCATCACTTCCCTTGGCGCTAAGATGGACGCACTCACGTACCGAATGGACCGGATGGCGGAAAGGCTCGATAAAGATGCCGAGCGCATAGACATGTCGGAAAGAAGACTGGTCGAGGTCGAGGAAGGGCAGACTACTTTGGACTCGGAACATAAACAAATTGGAAAGGTGATCCAAGGCTTGCAGGATAAGGCGGAGGATTTGGAGGCGCGTTCGCGAAGATGCAATATACGCATCATTGGCCTTCCAGGAAAACACACAAACGGGAAACATGGAGCTGTTTGTCGAATCCCTATTGAAGAAGCTACTGGGAGATAACGTATTCTCGGAAATATTCGTCATGGAGAGAGCCCACCGTACTCTTGGCCCTCGAGCGAGGCCGGAGCCCCCTCCACGCCATATTGTAGCCAAACTCCTCAGTTTTAGGGATCGCGACACTGCTTTGAGACTGGCTCGGGAGAAGCAGCCACTAAGCTATGAGGGTTCCACCTTGTCATTGTTTCTGGATTTCACAGCCAGGGTCCAGGAATCGAGGCGCCAATTTGTCCCCATGAAACGCCAACTTCGGGACATGGGGATTGATTATGCGATGCTGTACCCTGCAAGAATAAGGCTCAACAGACAGGGGAGATCTACCATCTTCACGGATCCGAAGGCACTGCAGAAAGCCATGAAGGACTGGCGCAAGGTCAACCGTAACGCACCTGCAGAAGACGAGAATGGAGATACCGCTGACAGCCCCATGGAGGAACAGGATTGAGGACGAGGTCCGCAGCTAAGGGACGTATCTGTGCTAATGTGACTTTCGCTGTGTAGGGCCAATGACTCTGTTGTTGCAAGGGGATAGTGCTGATCTGAGCAGTGCCCTGTGAGAGATCTGTACCACAATGTAGTTAAGCAAATTTTTGGAGGGGACTTGAGACACAGGATAAAGGGGGAAGAGGGAGATATCCACCACAGCCGACATTTTTACAATGACGTTTTGGTTGTATTTACCCCGATGGTGTAGTGACTGCAAAAGAGCCTACGTCCAGAGATCACACTGTGAAACGGCAGCTCAGTTAGTAATGGATAGCTGCTATACACTATACTTATCGGTAAATCTGGCTGCCTATTGATTGAAGTTATTAGCAGGGGGGAGCGGGGAGATTGAGTATTCTAGAGACAGAATGTTTAGGCCCCTTACTACGGCAGGCACAGCTATGTTGGTTCGGGGGGCACTACATACCCACCTATTTTCATTTTTATTGGAGGAGGCGGAGGGGCGGGACACGGAGGTGGAATTGAAGATTTGACTTTGATATATACTAATAATGAGCGAGCTACCTATGCCCCTGTGTGTGAACCACGCCTTTACTAATAACCCTCATTTTTGGGGGATTTATTTGTGTTATGTGTTATGTTGTTCTTCACTATTCGCACTGGGGAAGGTGGGAGGGGGAGGGGGGAGAGGGGTAATGTTACTAGCCTGTTTGCAGAGGGGGGAGAGGGGTCGGGTCTGGGGCGGGAAGGGACACGGCCATGTTTGTGTTGGGAAAGCGTGGAAGTGGGTTGGGGCAGAGACATTGGGTTTTACTGATATGTTGAATTTGAATGACAGACAATGTTTTGTAGTTGTTAGTTTTGGCACAGAGCACTGGACAAGGGCATGCACGATGAGGACGACACTACTCGCTCTGCACGTATATGATGCCACCTGACACTAAGCAGATGACACACGATAAGGACACCATTACGCTGCTGACATGGAATGTACGCGGTCTAAACGACCACAGGAAAGTCAGGCGTGTTCTGCAGTATTTAACGAGACACTCTATTGACCTGGCTCTCCTACAAGAGACACATTTAAGACCTGACAGCCCGACGCTGTCATACAGGGGACTGCATAAGCGCATACATGCTGCAGGGTTCACATCACATGCTAGGGGAGTTCTCACATGGGTAAACCCCAAGGCGAATGTGGGGCTGACTCCAGTGATCACGGATTAGGATGGGAGGTATGTCATCTCAAAGTGTGTAGGAAAGGGTATGACTTTCTACGTGGTCAACTCGTATGGCCCAAATTATGATTGCCCTTCTTTTTATCTAAATTTAGCCACTACTATAAGGGGACAATTGCGGTGATAGGTCCTCTGGGGTGGGGATTTTAATATGGTGCGACAGCCTGATTTGGATAGATCGGACGGACCGATAAGACGGCCGTCGTGCTCCGCCCGAGCACTGGAGGCTGAGATGACTAGATTGGGGCTGCAGGACATATGGAGAACTAGAAGTCCGTCGCAGGGAGGATACACACACTACTCTGCGCAGCATGACATCCACACTCGGATAGATTCATGGCTATTACCTACTTCTTATCTCTCGGCGGTGTTGTCATGTCAGACATTGCCCTGCACGTATTCCGATCACTCTCCGGTCTTGATTAAGATCAGAGCTCTGACGAATAGGCTGCCCCCTTTCAGTTGGCGTCTGCCACCTTTTTCGTTGCAAGACGCTGTGTTCCGAGAAGAATTGGCGACTGCTGCTGAGGAATTCTTTGAAAATAACGTAGGTTCGGTGGACTCCTTCCTCACAGTATGGGAGGTCTTTAAGGCATACATGCGCGGGATAGCGATAGCAAAGCATGGTGGAATGCTGAGATCGATCAGGGCTAGACTCTCTTTACTAGAAACCAAGCTGAAAGACATAGAAGCGAGGCGATTGCTAAATCCTGATATAGACCTTGATGGCGAATTGGCTCAGACGCTCCGTGAATATCATAAGGAGGCAGATGCTGAAGTTAAGCACTTAGGGAAATATGGTATAGCTAGATCTTACGGGGAGGGGGAGCGCCCCGGTGCAGTTCTGGAGCGAATGGCGAAACAGCGAAGAAAGGGAGCTATGGTGCCTATGATGAGAGATGAGCACACATGAGAGATATTGTCGAAAGACCAGGTGGCGGCACGATTCAGAGACTTTTATGCAGCGCTATACGAATCAAGGGGCCCGGCCTCGGAGGAACGCATTTTAGATTACTTGACGCATATCCAACTGCCCGGTCTGAACAACACGCAACGGGAATTTCTGGTTAGACCATTTGAGCGAGAGGAGGTAGTATGGGCGTTGTCTTCCATGAAAGCTGGAAGCGCCCCTGGTAGTGATGGATTCCCAGCCTCCTTTTATAAGACGTGTTCGGAGCTCTTAATCCCTAAATAGCTGGCGCTCATTGAGGAGATGGCGGAGACGGCAGAGATGCCACCAACGATGAGAGAAGCCATTATTGTGGCTATCGTTAAGCCGGGAAAACCCCCAGACGACTGTGCCTCTTATAGGCCGCTATCGTTGCTTAATGTAGATGCAAGGATATTCGATAAGATTATTGCCAATCGCCTCAGCCCGTTGATTCCAAAACTAGTTGCCCCTGAACAGGCGGGGTTTGTGCCCAATCGTAATTTGACGTACAATATTCGAACAGTGTTTGCGGCCTTTCAGCATACAAGACAGGATGTCCCGGCGGTAGCCGTCTTTTTAGACATGGAAAAGGCCTTTGATTCTGTAGAATGGCCTTTCCTCAGACTGGTGCTACGACGTATAGGTGTGGGAGACCTCTTTATTCAGCTTTTGGACACGTTGTATACTTTTCCAGTAGCTAGGGTGCACATAGGTTCTCTTACAACTAAGCCTTTTACAGTGGAGCGAGGCACCCGTCAGGGTTGCCCACTGTCACCGCTTCTGTACGCCTTAGTTGCAGAGCCTTTGGCATGTGCGTTGCGAGAGTACCATGGCCATCGCAGTCTCGGTTTTTCTAAGTATAAATTGATTTTGTCCACGTATGCGGACGATACTTTACTGTATGTGAGACATCAAGAGGATAATCTAGCGACGGTACTTAGGGAAGTGGTCTTATTCAGCTCGCTATCGGGGATACATGTGAATTGGGGCAAAACCATTATGTTCCCCCTCACTCCTGCGACAAAGAGTGTGGATGCGGATTACCCAATACACTGGACTACCGACCGGTCCGTTACCTGGGCATTAAGCTGCACACGGATTCGGACATATTCCTTAGGGAAAACTATGGAGTAGCAGTCTCCAGGCTGGAAGAAGACATAGATAAATGGACCGCCGTGCCCTTGTCTCTCTTTGGACGGATATCATTACTGAAAATGGTTGTGTTGTCTCGCTTCTTATTCTTTTTTAGCAACATTCCTATAGTGTTATCTGGTGCATTTTTTCGTCAGCTTCATGCTTTAGTATTAAGGCTAGTGGGGGGGTTAATACCCCGGATTTTGAACTGTATTACCGGGTAGCACAAGGGGCGCGCGCGTACGGATGGATACATGGCCCTGCAGACGCTCCTCATCTGAGAATTGAGACACTGGTGGCTGCTCCGGCACCGCTGCCGGCCTTATTGTCTCAGCCTAGAGATCGACGTACGGGCATTCTGGACTCATTAAACGTGGTTACGCACGCATGGCATCACCTTATGGATGCCCAGGCATGCTCGCTGCTGTATGCTCCAGAGGCGAGGACGGAGTGGTGCTCATGTCTCGCCCCCTGCTGAGCTAGGGCAGTGACAGAAGCACTCTTGGCATTGAATGTTGTTACTATGGGAGACCAATTTGTGCCCGAAAGTGCTTGTGAATGGGAGGATCTTAATCGGAAGGAAGGCGCTGGGACTCAGATGCTCCTGCGATTCCAATACCACAGAGTTCGTCATGCACTGAGAGAACTGCTGGGCGAGGAAATGACGGAACCCCAAACTGTATTGGCATACAAATATATAGTAACGGCGAAAACCTCCACCAAATTGATCACTAACCTATACCGCATTACACTTGCCGAAAAGACGGCGGATTACACTAAGCCGCGACTGGCTTGGCAGGTGGATTTAGATATTGAATTGCCCGAAGATACGTGGAAATATTGCTGTGCTAGTGTCCGTAGGGTCTCCCTTAATGGCAAACATAGATTGTTACATTTAAAATTTTAAAATAGGGTTTATTACACCCTGGAACGCTTATTTAGATATGGCTTACGTGAAAACCCAGGCTGCGAAAGATGCAGCGCCCTGATGGCCGATTTCATGCATATGGCTTGGCGGTGCCCGAGAGTGGCAGACTTCTGGCGTGAAATGTATGGCGAAATAAATAGGGTTACTAATTTATCACTGTCCCCATCTCCATTGCTGGCCTTATTAGGATACTCTAGGGAAGTTCCCCCTATGGCACGCCGCCTGGTGGATATGGCTTTCATAGTGGCAAAAAGGTGCGTAGCACTCACATGGATGCGGGGCACACCTCCCACACTTGCTCGCTGGTCTAACGATATGTTATATTGCTGCACACAATCTGAACACTATAGTGAATTACTACCACCTCGTAATAGGCCTAAAAATTACTGGGCGCTGTACCTAGAAAGCAGACTCACACTGGGAGCGGGCGAATCACATTAAGACACAGTAAGAGTCACATTATACACTGGACGCGGGGCATGCACGGGAGGATGGCCACACACTGAATAGGATTTTAGTGCAGCGAGAGACGATGGTGCCCAGAATGCGTACTTAGACTGTATCTGTGGTATTGTACGGGTGGGTGGAGAGCTGAACGGTTTTATTACACAGTAACGTCCACAATGCTCGATTGTTGTAATATGAATGTCCTGAATATGCTCTTGACGTGCCTTATGATTGTATGTTGCTAAAATACTCATAAACAAATAAAAAAAAAAAAAAGCTAATACATAGGATTTTTCGTCCTACTCAGCTATGGTGGATATTGTCCCTTACCCAGTCCTGACGTCTATTAGAGTTTTACGAGTAAAGGGGTCTCTGAGAAAAGCACGACTGAGTTACTTCAGTATCTAGCATTAAATTAGTGCCTTACCAAACCATTGAGCTCCATGTAGTGTAGTTCCTATATCCCTGATAGGCTCTGCGCATTGGAATAATATACACTATAGATTTGACAAAGGACTGAGGTCAGTATGTCTCTATCGAGTACATTAAACTTAAGGACTTGTGTGTGCCAGCTAACTCAGAAGTCACAAGAAACTTTCTCGAATGAACAAGAAGGGATTAGTTTCTGACAACCACATAAACATGACAACTTTGTTACCTTTAGAGTCGGAAACATATCTTCAGAGTTGTGGAAACAATAGATAACCGTTTCACTCAGTCAATCGTGCATGCTTCGTTTCTACAGAGTTGCACAGGAAATAGAGAGACGGGCGTTTCCATAAAAAGGGTTTATTGAACAGTCTTCTTTCTCATGCAAGAGATATGAACTGCTACAATTGTAAAACAGACTGCGAAGTATAATGCGTACAGCGTAAACAGTAATATAAAATAGTACTGTAAGAGAATGGTCTGTTGCTATGACATATATAGAAAAACATACATAAATAACGCAGACTAAAATACTCAACTGGTGCTTCTAAAATAATCCTACCCCAGTGTACCTAATCCAAGTCTAGTACAAGGGAAGAAGTAGGTGTTGTTTTAGCTTTAGTATAGTTTAGTTTAGTTTTGCCCAGAATTGCCAAAGGTATCTAGAGGTTCTAATCAGCTCCATACCTTAGAATGAGAGAGGTTGGTATCTCTTTCCCGGGACTCGATTCTCTAACACCCAGCAAGGGGAGTCAGAAACACTGGAGGTGAATTCTCGGCAAGGAGGATGACAGCGTCTGATCAGTGCATCACTTGGGGAGATGACTTCCTTCGGGACTTGCTGTGCAAGCCGCGTCGTGCAAGTAGGTAGCCGAACCGCACTGTGCCTTGCCATAGCAAGTGAAGGTGTTTAGGAATGCCAGTATTGACATAGAAGTCGGGCATATGAATGTCATGAATGAACCCCTAAGGAGTAGATGTTCATGCATAATAAATGAGTTATTGGAGAAATCAATATCCAAGCAAGGGGAAGTCCTAAAGGCTTGCGAGTCTGGTTTTCCAGGAACTCGTTGTGACGTAGATGAACGGATGTAAGTAGCCATGCCTGTATTTGGTTAGCATGGACAATACCTAAATGAAGACTATATGCCTATATAAAGGCAATGTAAAATGTACCTATATAAGGGCATGAATCGGGAAATTCATACGGAATCTAAATCGATACACATCACTCCTGCTTTTTGTGTCCCTGAGCAGATGAATAGCAGGCCAACCACTTAACCCTTGTAGAGCAGTTCTCGTCTGTGGGAGCCAACAGGATTCAGGGGTCTGTGAGTCCTTATGTGAGTGCTGTTCTTACAGCAGGACTCCAGAGTCAGAAGTCAGGATTCTTCTTCTTCAGGTCCAGACTTCCCGAGTCCAGGAATGATCTGAGGAGGTAGAATAGCAGATTTATTTAGCCAGCGATTAAAGAAATTCTACCACCCAATGCTAACAATTTTCAGCACTTCATTTTTGCCTTACTTTTACGTTGCCCTTGTCTCAAGATGGTGGCCACCAGGCAAGCTTGTCTTCAGCTTTTTCTGCTACTCTTCTAGCTGACAGGTCAAAACTGGTTTCCTTCTAAGAGAAAATCCCTCTTTTGCATGGTCACCCCATGTTTTGCTGACTGGTATTGCTAGATTTTTAATTCTACACACTGGGGCACTACTGTCCACTGTCCACTCCCAAGTGGTCTCTGCCAGATTGAGTTCTGGCCTCTAAGTACTGTTCCTGGTGCTCTGGGTGTCTTATCTGAAACCAATAGGGACTTCTCCAGAATGTCTGAAAAGTTGGGAGCATCAATGTGACCTTGTTGCAAAGGTATCAAACTTTGATAATATTTTGTTGAATACTGCTTCCACGTTTGGCCACAGGAGGATTTTGAGCTCCAAAAAGGTAGACATCTTGAACGAACAAAGGCATGAAAAGTATCCGCCCAAAAAGAGGACTTTGACCGCTGCAAAATTACAATTTTCCTGCTCAGACCTTTACCCACAAAAGCCAGTAGCTCATCCAAAGGACATCCTACTTTGAGAGGATTTTAAGGGATACAGCCGGCTTCCCTGCCCCACTAAAGTATTTCGACATCCATTGCAGAAACTAAGTCAGAATGTAAAATCTTTGTCCAGGATGACACGCATTGTATATGCAACTACTGCTCCATCGCAGTTGGTCAGAAATCATGTCTAGATCCTGTTCAATTGTGAAAAGTGACTTCTAATTGGTACTATACTTCTGCTTTGCGCATTTTGCCCTAAAACTTAAAAAATCCATAATTCTGGTTCCTCTAGTCAGATTTTAGTCCTTTTGGTGTCATATTTCCTACTAACGTTTTCTCTATTTAAAAAAATCGGTTGCAGGATTTTTTGTGTTTTTTTACTTTTTAATTGTATTATTACTGCTAAATACTTTACACACTTTTCCTTAAGTTAAGCCTCTCTTATCTGTGCTGCCATGGTTTGAGCCTAGGTTTGTATATTGAACTTGTGTGTGAGACCTGACAAGATTTTGGATGCATTACTTGTGCACAAACTCCCGAACTAATAACCTTTTTTTCATGCACCCTCCTACTGTGGCTAGGGCCTGTCTAGAAGGGTGCTGGAGATGTATAAGAGAATCCCTTCCACATCAAACAACTTACTTCTATACCTGGACTTTGTCCTGCCAACCGTTCCTTCCACTTCCAGATAGATAATTCCTGATAGGGGGCATCAGTTATCACCCATTTGTCTTACCCGACAAGCCATTGTCTTCTTAGCTAGAATAGTTAACTCTGCCAGCCAAGGATGCATATTCCAGGTCTTGAGGTTTTATGAGTGACATAACTGGGCTTAAGCCAGTTCTGGCTTATATAGTCTAAAGTAATTTTTTACAAAGTTATTGTACTGCTTAGGTTATCAATAATCTGATTTCACCATTAAGGCAGATCTTAAAAGGTAGTTAAGTAATAACTTTAAAGCATCTGTTTTTGGCCCATACCTATGTGGGTGTGGAAAATAAAGATTTCAATCCGTCTAGGCCGACAAAATATAGTCTGGCCTACATAGTGACATATCTTTTGGTTTTATTCCCCAGTGAAGGCATACTAAACCCAATATGTGGTGTGCTCTATTTTTACATATAAGCTCCATTCCGTGTGGCTTTTATAATTACAAAAGAAACAATTGATGGACGGAATGCTGAACAATGCAAACATTCATTCCCAGTCACAAAGATCTGTGTTTTATCTCTCATTCTTTTGCTCACCACGCCACCCCAGTCTGGACCCAGCCATATGCAAATCAATCTTGACCCTGTAGCTCATGCGAACAGTCCAGCCCGAACTGCCAAGCTAGGTCCTCGTTGACTTGAAACAAGCATCCTGAGACCGGTTTCGGGGCATCACCTGTGGGTTTTATAAGGCACAAATTAGAGGCGCCTTCTGAACATGTAAATAAATAGGGTTTTCATACATTGCAGAGGCATTTTTCCCGCTTACATGTCACTGCAGTGTATATAAACTGCGGCCTAGCCAGAGCACAGTGGTTTTCTTGGTAGAAAAATATTTTTGTTATACCTGTGGGTAATGTAAATAAACACTCCAGCCCACACATGACATCTAACTTACCATTTAAGGCAGAATTGCAGTGGACTTATGGAGAAGGTAAATGTGCCAAATAAGGAGTTCTAATGTTCAGCTTATGTTTTCGTGGTGAAACAGGCAATTTACTGCTTCTTGGCACTGGCAAAATGCACAGAGTTCGAAAGCCGTCAAATCTAGACATGCAGATATTGGGGGACCAAATAAAAAGGGTGAATTTCTTAAACATTGAATGAGGTAGCTTTTTCTACTGTCATCTACAGTGGATTCGCACATCTAGCTATGTATATTTGACTCTGCCGTGCTCTGAATAGCTGGCCATCACAAAATATTTTCTTTTACATCTTCCATTGCTCAACACTATTCAATGAACACCGTTTTGGGAAAAATAGCGAATAAAGGGATCTTAGGATAACCAAAGCTGCAATTTACTGTTTTTTGGAGAAAATACACACACTCGCTTTCTCTCACTTTCTCCTCCCTGACTGTCTCGCTCTTTTTCTTTGGTTGTGGAGAGAGGGAGAAGGATTTATTTATTTATAAAGTTTTATATAGCGCGAACAAGATCCCGAAGGATATCAGAGCGCTTTACAAAAGGATGGAAGGAAGGTAATAAATACAGTAACAACATCAGGTACGAGTAGAGACAAGAATAATCGCATATTGCAATGGGTCAAAGGAGAATGTGCATCATTTCCACACTGATGATCCGTAAGTAAAGCAAGGAATTGCTAATGCAACCAACTTAAAAAAAAATACTCACAGACCACAGATCGATCTTTCAAAATTTTGTACAAATTTATGTGAAAGCAGTAAAGTGTCTAAGGGATCCCAAAAGTCGCATTCCCCATTCGAAATCACACTGGAAAGTCTACACATTTAAACTCGTAGTAACTGAGAACTGAGAAGATTAAACAAGAAGAATCTAGGGCTATATTGCCCGTTGGGTTCATGAACCAGCCCATGAATCTCAGTTTTAAAGTTGTATCATGATTGACAGAGATACTTTTTCCATCAGTCATTTTGAGGTTTGAAATTCGCCTTCTGGTGCAAAATATATCCTTGTTCTGAGCTATGCTTTTAAGAAAGGGTCCTTACAAAGACATGCAAGATAGATGTTCCAATTTACAAGTGAAAATAATAAAAATAGCTCCAAGGTAGATATTCAATAGGCTTTTCTCAGGGGTCCAGTACCTCTAATGCCTATGGTTGGACTTTTTACAAAATAGCTAAACCCTTTAACCTTCCTGGCCTACTCAATGTTCTGTTCAACAACTCAATCCTTGTTGCCAAGCCTTCTTGCCACCTGCCATGCCACTTGGCAGCCAGCCCCCGGCCTTGCCCAAGTGCTGGGATCAATGTGTATGAACCTTTATTTTTTCGTCATTCTCACCTTATTTATTTATTTATTTATTATTACATTTATTGAGCGCGCAGCTACCCGGAGGTTTCCCGGCGCTAGGGCAAACTGAACGGTGAAAAGGAGGGAGGAACATTAGTTGTTGAAAAGCCAAGTTTTTATTCCCTTACGGAATTTCAGAAAGCACGATTCCGTGCGCAGAGATTGAGGAAGAGAATTCCAAAAGGATGGGGCCAGCAGGGCGAACGAACGGCCTCCCATTTTGGCTCTGTTGATGCGCGGGATTTTAAATTTGTTCTGCGACGAGGACCTGAGTGTACCCATGGATTGAGGCATATCTTTGCTGTTCCGATCCTCCTGTAGCTGCAGTTGGAGTGGTGGAGGCTGGGCTGCTAACCACTCTTCTGTTGTCCTACAACATTAGGAACAACTAAAAAATGCTATAGGAAAGTATGCCACACACTGTACAGAAAGAAGACATGTACCATCCTTCCACCAGCCCCAGTGGGTGACAAAAAAGCGCAAGACAAAAAATAAAGCAATTTAAAAACAACCATGGGGCCAACCCTTTGTGTGCAAAAATAAAGTTTATGGGAAGTTAGGCCTCTGCAGTTTTACAGAGCGTGTCATTTTGCCATGTTCTGTGCCCAGAGCCACCTGGACCAGGGGCAGTGACCTGGTGACTTTGAGGACCATTGGACTGGTCACATGGCATGCCTATGGCCACATTGTGTACTCAGATCCTGCTAAGCGGGGCAAGTATATTATATGTAGAGGCACAGTGAAATGCCTTACCCTTGTTTAATTATAGCATGAAAAATCCAAATGAGTTTCCAAGCAGCTTCAGGCGGCATCTGCAAAGTCACCATTAGGAAATTAATATGGAGAAAACCTACATTCATATCTAAATATATCTAAATACTTTTTTCCACAACTACCTATTCTTACCTATATATTCGCACCAATGCAAATATTTAGCATATTGTTTGGAATTGACAGCATTAATATTAAACCAATGTGTTTTAAATTCTTGTGATATATGATTTAGTTATGCTAGAAAACAGTTTAATGTTTCAGCTAGCAAACATTTTAATGTAGTCTAAACATTCGTTTATGGCAGAACTTGAAAAGGCAGACTTTTCAGTTTGAGTGCACTGTGTAAACGTAGAAAATGATGTATGAACTGATGAAAGCCCCAATAAATTCTAACACTTTTAAGCACACAACTTTATTATGTATAAGACAGACAACGCCCTAGGTCGTCAGTCTCACAGACCTTTGTATTTTGTTTGGAACCATCTGACAAAATATTAAACATATTATCTGTTTCACTTTTAAGGCTTTGGATCGAGTTGCGGTTGGCCAAGGAGTAAGTAATGCTCTTTATTATACATTATAACATTTATACTTAATCATTTAATGCGATGCTTTATGCTTGACGACAAATGGAATAGATTGTTAGTCGTGCATGCTACATTTTGCACGCTTTAGTGGTAATCTCTGTATAAACTGTGAGTAATCCAGTTGGGGATTTTTATTATTATCTACAGGCTACGTTATCCCGTTTTCTTTGGCTTTAAAGATAACTGTTTGAAAACGGAATCACAGAAAAACTAAATAGTGTGCAGCTTTTAGGAATACGTCTGTGTTTCTACCTTAGATAAATATGGATTATATCACAGAATATTCGATTTTTTGAGAATTATGTTGCACAATAATTCCAAATGTGTGCTGTGTGCAATTTTTAATGTTCTTTTATAATACTGTTGTATATCATGAAAAAACTCTTTTATAGACTTGTGAAACATCAGGATATATTTACTTATTATTGTTCTGCAAACTCTTTATCCTTGGGAGGAAAGTTTTCTAAAATCTCATTGTAGCTGTAAGATTTTTTCTTTCCTTTTAAGGATGTTATGCTTTTGAGTTCTTTAGAATCTCTTTCCGCCAAACTCCTAAACCGTAGTCAGGGCTCAGACAGTTCTCATATAGGTAGAATAGTATTGTTTGCAAGTTACATGGATGGTACTATACCAGGCACCAATCCCACTTCAGAAAAGTGTAAAGATCACTGGTTAATATAACAGGTCAATTCAAGTAAATAAAATGTTAGATAGCCCGTTATGCAAACATTCACACAGAAATAAGTAGGTCGCTTAGCTGTACTGCCAAGATGTTGGACATAGCTAGATGAGGCTCTGGACTCTCGTTCCATCATTAACCAATGCAAATGTCCTCAGAATGAGCTAAAGGATGGATGAGGTGGCTGGTTAAGGGGAATAGAACACTGGCAGGAGGTTAAGTATTTCATGCCTAAGTTGTGATGTAGAGCAGATTTGGATCCTAGAGGTAGGTTGCCCCACAAGACTTATGTGAGTAGATGACAGTCCGATGCCATCACGTTGTGTAATTGTGAAGACAAAAAGCTGAGAGAGAGGCTAGGATAGACTTTCTTGAGCCCTAGACTTGGAGGTGGGCGGCTGGAACTCTAGGAGGGTGGAGGCCGCGTCAGAACCATTAACATAAAATACATTATTAGTGCAGTGTTCAAGTGAAGGCACAAATAAGACTCAATGGTTCGTGAAACAGGGGGAAGTGATCAGAGAGACATTGGTCTTATCACACACACACACAATCCAGCATGGAATTCTTTACACCAAACCTGAATGTAAGGAGCCCAATTGTATGACTCACTCCTACAAGAGCTATGCAAGAAATGGAAATCAAGCGAAAATAAAACAGGACATGGAGGAAGTTCAGAGAGACGGTAATCACTCTGGAGCGAGATGTGGAGTAGGTGGGCTACACAATAAACGCACAATTAGAAAAAGGGTCCAAGGGCAGGATTAACGACCCTTACAGACACGTACCCTAGTACTACGTATTAATAACAAAAGAAATGTCTGTGGGTCAAAAAGAAAACTAAGGTTCTACTGTGTGTACTGAAAAGTGGTACAAAGAAAGAAAACAAAATAGGCAATTGGTGCAATAAGTGCAACAACTAGCACACAATTCCTGAATTGGGAAAAAGTGCCCATCAGTTCCCACTCGGTACCGCCCTAGTCATCATCTGGGCTCTCCTTAACCCAGGAGAAAATGTAGTCTGTCAGTAGATGTTATCATGACAGACCATCAACTCAGTAAAAATAAAGAGTCGTGTGATGGGTGGGACCAGAAAAATATTAATACATCGCGGTAACTGAATTGCAGTGCATAAATGTGACTAAAGTGCTGCTAGGGCCTAGATTTTAACAGCTACTGCAGAATTTAATAAAAGAATGTACCTGTTTGGTTTCAGGTCTTACTCAGTCTCCTCCAACATGCTGAGGAAAAAATTGCGCCAAAAACAGAAAATACAGAAAACCACAAAGAAATAAATAGTTTGAACATTAGCAATATGTTCAACTAATAAGTGTCATTCACACAGTATTTCTAAAGAATATGGTCATTAATTCCATTATCCCAATTGAAGCTCGCTTACCTATTTGGTAGGAGGGAATAGCTTCACCCCACCTGGCAGCAGCTCAGGTGTGTGGAGCACCGCTCTGGTAAGAAAACAAGACAAGAACAAACAAGACTCACATTCACAAATCACGGGAAAAAGGACCGTAATATTAAAAAACAATCTTTGCAGCTCTCATCACTCTATGGCGCCTGCCTCCTTGCATAAGGCTCTTGAGGCGACCAGTCATGGCGTAATCAGCCCCGTACATTGTTGTTAATACAAGATGTGGAACGGGACTGTGTTTTAGCAAGCTGCACACATCTTTGCAATACATTGAACCCTAATGGAGTCACCAACTTTTTTGTCAATACAACTGGCGTCTCCCTGCATTCAGTCTTAGTGTTAGATTCAGATAGAATTATGTGACTCGCAAGAGCACGCAAACAAAGACTACAGACACACCATATTATTATTCGAAATTGTGTGTTTACGAGAGACCCTTCGTTATACTGGAAGCATCATACTGCCAGATTTGTAGTCGTGTACTGTTGAGCTTCGGAAATATTAAAGTTATTGCCGCTTTTAAGTCATCATGTCACCCAAATCACAGTCATATGTTATTACGACGGCTAAAACTAAGTTTACGCGTTGGGAATATAGATCTTTTTTGCCGCTATTAGGTCACTAACCTCTCCGTCGGTACACCGGGCGTCCCTCTTAGCAAGCTGGGGGGGCGCTGGTGTATGTTTACTCTCCAGATTTGTTTGCCGTCTCGTCCACTGTGCAGTCATGTGACTCGCGAGAGCACGTGAGCAGGAACTACAAAAAAAACAATGGAGTCTTGGTAATTGTAGTTTTCCTAGGTGAAGGAGACTTAACATGTTCGTGGTGTCCATGCATTTCTAGTATTTATAAGATCAATCAGCGCATTAACAATTGTGTCATGATTCTTGCGTCATATTGGCATTAGCCATCCTCCCTCGTGTGGCATATACGTAGTATTATCACACATTTTTTTATCTTTGTATTGGACCCTCAAACGCTGGTTACCAGGCGCTATAGATCATGTTTACAGTCCCCTTTGCAGTTACATAACTCGCAAGGGCACGTGATCAGGAACTACAGAAAACCCGTGTCGTCTTGGCAAATGTAGTTTTGCGCCGCTCATGAGTTCATCTACTCTCCTACAGTGATGGAGCTTTTAAATGTTCGCCGTGTCCATGCATTCTAATGTTAAAGAGATCAATCAGCACGTTAACAACATAAACCTCGCATAATTTTTACATGTAGCAGATATGCAATGATTACGCCATGACTGGTCGCCTCAAGAGCATTATGCAAGGAGGCAGGCGCCATAGAGTGATGAGAGCTGCACAGATCGTTTTTCAATATTACGGTCCTTTTTCCTGTGATTTGTGTATGTGAGTCTTGTTTGTTCTTGTCTTGTTTTCTTACCAGAGCAGTGCTCCACACACCTGAGCTGCTGCCAGGTGGGGTGACGCTACTCCCTCCTACCAAATAGGTAAGCGAGCTTCAATTGGGATAATGGAATTATTGACCATATTCTTTAGAAATACTGTGTGAATGACACTTATTAGTTGAATATATTGCTAATGTTCAAACTATTTATTTCTTTGTGGTTTTCTGTGTTGTCTGTTTTTGGTGCAATTTTTTCCTCAGCACGTTGGAGGAGACTGAGTTAGACCTGAAACCAAACAGGTACATTCTTTTATTAAATTTTGCAGTAGCTGTTAAAATCTAGGTCCTGAAGAAAGCAGTGACGTATCCATAGTCACAGATGCTGAAACATGTTGACCCTACTTGCAGGCAGATATTTTGTTAAATCTGTCAGTTTATCGCACATTTTTTAAGGTTGGGAAAATTTAGAGAAATCATTAAGATTGTTTACCTCTACTCAATTTCTACCCAATTTTAATACACAACACTTTAGTCACATTTATGCACTGCAATTCAGTTACCCCGATGTATTAATATTTTTCTGGTCCCACCCATCACACGACTCTTTATTTTTACTGAGTTGATGGTCTGTCATGATAACATTTACTGACCGACTACATTTTCTCCGGGGTTAAGGAGAGCCCAGATGATGACTAGGGCGGTACCGAGTGGGAACTGATGGGCACTTTTTCCCAATTCAGGAATTGTGTGCTAGTTGTTGCACTTATTGCACCATTTGCCTATTTGGTTTTCTTTCTTTGTACCACTTTTAAGTACACACAGTGTAATTTTCCTTTTGATCCACAGACATTTCTTTTGTTATTAATGAGTAGGTGGGCTAGCCATTATTGGAGCTTGTCAGAGGCCTGGCAAGGGAGTAAAATATAGAAAGGTAGATTCAGTGACCTGCAGCACCCAATAGAAATCCCTCCGGTGCGATTGAAAGATTTGGAAAACCATGCAAGAAGGGACCATATCAGGGTGTGGGATGCAATGGAAGATGCAGCAGGCACTAAAATGATGGACTTTGTCACATGGTTAGTCACACAAATACTGGATGTTAAGGAAGAGGAAGAAATCTGTGCTAAAAGAGTGCACACAATGGGACCCGGAAATCAAAGAGCCCAAGTCTGCCCATGAGACATAGTCGCCAAACTGATGCTGTAGTAAAAAGAGCAGATTCTTAAAGAAAGCAAGAAGAACAACTCCTGGCACTCAAGCACTGCCGCTGTAAGACTTTTCCTAGATCACTCTCCCTAAAAGGAGCCGTTCCTGCCCACTGACTAGAAATTTAAAATGCTAAAAATGCTGATTCGTTGGACATTCTTGTGAAGAGTAGACTTCCAACTAGAGGGTAATGATCACCTAGTCACAGAAGTTAGAAGGATCAATACTCCTGTATGTCAGTCAGTCAAAAAACTTTATTCGGTTCATTAAAATCATAAAAGCAGTACATGATACATATAATCAAAATTAAAAAATACTATTAAACAAGTATAAAGAATTGATTGCTACTCCTTCATAAAACGCAATAAAAAGGAATCGATAGATGTGGGGAACACCTGTATCAACATGTTAGAAACAATCTCACCAAGGTTTATGCAGAAGTCAGATTTGGTGATTAGGTGGTGCGGCAGCTCTTAGTTTGTTTTGTCTGACGGCTGCTACCAAAAAACAGGCTACACCATATGTGACCTGAACCGAGTTCAACATCTGGAGATATAATAATGCTGGCCGTACCTGGACGAAATTCAAATGTTTCAAGATGGGAACAAGAAATTTTTTCCGCGGCACCAGGTAGTGCTCACAGAACATGACCAGGTGCAAAGTGTCCTGTGTGGAAAAACAGTCACATGTACAAGGGGGAAAATTTTCTGGGGTACCCCATTCTGTATGCGAGCCAAGGACAAGGTGGATCAAGTTGAATCTGAACCTTGTGAGCAGGAAGCGATGGTAAGGCTTTGTGACATATTTTAAATAGGGTTCCATAGCTGTAGTTGTGGAAAGTTGAAAAAGTAATCTCACCGTAGGTTTACAGAGTTCAACCGATTCTCTTTCGCATTCCAACAAAGTTCGAAAGTGCTGCTTCACCCACTTTACATCCTCTTTTTTGAGATTTTGTGGTAGAGAGTACATTTCCGGGCGCCCTAGCCTCACGCATGCCGCTCTAACATACGCCAGCCATGGTATAGTGTGAGCTTTGTCCAGAGACATACAATCTTTAAGGATGCAGTGATTCAAACTGATTTCCTCATTTGTCCAGGTTTTAATCCAGCAAAGTACTGGGGACATTTTTAGGAGATCAGAGACATATCCCATGCCTATTTCATTGTGGATTGAATGTGTGGGAGAAGATTTCGGGAGTGACAGCAGGGCCCGTATAAAGTTGTTTTCAGCAATTTGTATGCCTGGGGTTGGAACGTAGCCCCAAATGTCTGCCCCATAGGATGCGATTGCCACGCATTTGGCTCTGTAGATCCTGGTCATAGCTTCCATAGGTTTCGAGCCCAGTCTTTTGGAAAAGCTCAGAAGTGCTGTAGTGGATCTGCTGACTCCATTTTCCTTAAGTTTCATTTGTGGCTTCCAAGTTCCTCTCTCGTCAAAAGTGACGCCCAGGTAACAGAAGAAAGGAACCCTCGAAATTGGTGAGTTATTAGAGCTGAAGGATCTAATCTTCATATTTTTCTTTCGTGAGCCTACGACCATGACATGGGATTTGGCAGTGTCAATCTTTAGGTCGAGGGCTTCCATGAAGAGGCCAAAATGGTCCAAAAGTCTTTGCAGGCCTGTGCCGGTCCGAGCTATAAGAACAGCGTCATCCGCGTATAGGAGGACCGGAATAGGTAACCCCCCCATACGCGGCATGTCCAGGGTGGCTGAGTTCAAGGATTTCCCCAAGGCATTGATGTACAGTGTAAAGAGGAGAGGGGCCAGGATGCAACCTTGTCTGACCCCTCTCCCAGATCTGAACTTTGCTGTACACCTTCCATCCCTCGTTGCCCTAACGGACGCAAACAAATTTAAATGAAGGTCATGCAAAAAACTAACCAAGGTGGTGTCCAAACCCAAATTTCGTAAAATAGACCATAGTTTTGAACGATTGACCAAATCAAAAGCGGAGGACAAATCCATAAATCCCAAATAAAGAAGCCCCCCCTTCACCACAGTGTATTTGCTAATGATTAGATGAAGGTTCAAGCATTGATCCATTGTCCCTCTGTGTGCCCTAAAACCATACTGTAAATCTGAAAGGATCCCGCTCTCCTCCAGCCAATCCCCCAGTCTATGCAAGATGACTCTGCCTAAGATCTTGACGGCAGAGTCCAACAGGGAGATAGGTCTATAGCAGGCCGGGTCCCCCCTATTCCCTTTCTTGAATATAGGCACAATTATAGAGGTGGACCAAGAAGATGGGAAGCCAGCTGTGGGGATCGCATTAAAAACGTTAGTTAAAATCTTTGACCAAAATTGTGGGTACTGGATATAGAGATCTGCAGGTACCCCATCGGGTCCTGGGGCCTTGTGTTTACTAGTATCTCTTATCGCCCTTTCAACCTCCATGGTGTTAAACTCCATAACCAAGTTGGATGGATCATGGGTATTGGCAGGTGAGGCAGGGACTGTAGATTCATAGATTTTACCAAAATGGGCTAGCCATCTGTTGTCCTCTATGACACAGTCTAAGTCCGATGACCCATTGTCAGAGAAAAAGGGCTGATTTACAAAGGCCCAAAACTTTTTACTATCTCTCAGCACATCCACGGATAAAAGGCTATCCCAAGCTTCCTCCTTGATTTGGGTTTTGCGCTTAAGGACTACGGTTTTATATTCCTTCCTTAACTTGGCCACTATTAGCCTGTCTCTTGGTTTTTGTTTAATGGCTTTCAACAGGGCGCTATGTTTCCTCGAGCATTCATTATTAAACCATTTATGGGTCTTCGTTTTCCCTTGCCCGACTGTCCTTCGTTCCAAGTTCTTGCTGATCCTTAAACAGATCTCCTCATATGCGGCCAAGACCTCGGGGCCCTCGGTGGTTGGATCCAAACACACTGCCATATTGGCCTCAGATTCTTGGGCGAGTGAATGAAAGAATTCGTCTGGGACAATCATCTCCCATTTTAGGCGCCTTCCCTGATCTTTGGACTTCAAATCCTTTGGAGCTGCCACGCCTGACGAACTGCCGGTCCGAAAGCAGTCTAGGTCCAAGGTCAGGAGGACAGGAAAATGATCACTTGAAATAACAGTGACCACCCTGTACTCACGTGCCTTTGCCAGGGCCCTATTTGAAACAAAAATGTAGTCTATAACGGTGTTGGCATCTCTCCCAACGAAGGTTGGGGCTCTAGGGTCGCTAATGCTTTGGTCAAGTTCATAGAGGTTTAGATTAGCTAGAAGGGACTCTAGATACTCGCCTTCGGTTGTGTGCTCGAAGTGAGGAAAGGCTTCAGATAGTATGCCCCCATATCTATCATTAAAACAACCTCCCTCACAGGGGTGAATATTAAAATCCCCCAGAATAACCAGCTCTGGGACGGTAGTGCAATCAAGCCTATAGACTGACATAAAATTTAACAAAGAAATCAAATGTTCGTTCACGGTGGCGGACTCCTTTGAATTATAAATATTAATCAGCAGAAAAGTCTTTGAGTCAGGGAGGGTCCACTCCACCGCAAGCGTATTGATTGGTGCGGTATCTAATTTTTTTAAAACCCCTGCTAGATCCAGAGAACACAATTTGAGTTAGCCACCCTTTGCTCTCCCTCTTACACCTGGTACTGCTGGTATAGAAAAGCTACAGAAACCATCCAAGGAGAAACTAGGTGTGGTATCCCATGTTTCTTGGAATCCTAGAATATGATGTTGTTTAACGAATCCATGCCATATTGGGTCTAAAGCCTTTGCTTTTAATCCCACCACATTCCAGGTAAGGACTTTACATAGTACTAAGTCTGTGTTAGGGGCAATGGACATATCCACACCCCGATTCTCACTCACCATCAAGCTGTTTGCAGGTGTGGGGGATGAATTAACTATGGTCAAGTCCACTGTGGCGGCATCCTTGCGAGAACAGGTTGGAGTAGTCCAGGTGCTCTGTTCCCCTGGGGAGCCCTGAGTATGTCAGTCCACCCAATCTGTAGTTGACAAACAATCAAAGCGATTTGCTATAGGGAAGTGCAAGGGGTTAGATGGGCCATTTAGCGGCTGCTGGTAGTAATAGGGTTGGGTGAGATGGGGACCATAAAAGGGGCCGCCTTGACGTGGTCTACCTCCCCTACTCCTCACCAAGTTCCATCCCCCATCCCAGCCCTCCTCCCTGGCAGGGGGTTGTGTGTCCCAGGGGAAGTTGAGTCTCTGTCTGGGTATGCGGTCGTGTGAACCTTTAAGCCAGCTCCAGCGATTATCCGCTTGATTGTGGGGGGAGATAGAAATACGAGAGAGGTCTGGCAGTCACCGTACTCGCCTGATATCTAGGGGCCCGCTATTGCAGATAAAATCTACAACCTCCGGATTCTCAAAAGTAACCACCACACAGTCCCCTGGCAAATTTTTTCTGTTGCCTCCTACCCAAGGGGCCCTCTCTATCATTAAGATGTTGGTAGGTATGTTTGGCGGAAGAGGGTAATTGTTCGCTAGCCAGTGGCATACTTTATTTTTAAGAGCCTGATATGATTCTTCTTCTGGTGAACGAATTTCAGTAACTCCAGTGAGGATAACCACATAGGGCGCGGCATCCGGGGGGAGGTGAATGTTTCTACGCGCCATATCTTTAGCTTTATCGTGTGTATCAAGTTTGGGGGCCTGAGGTAAACCATCACTGGATGTGGACTGGGGGATTATATTGTTTTTAGAAGAAATCAGTGTTGTATCTGTTTTCTTAATTTGCTCTACTACAGGGGGTTTAGATTTAGAGCCAGCCTGGTTTGGGGTGTTACTGGGTTTCTTAACCGTCATTTTATTGGTCTCTAACACTTTATTGGCAACCACTGGGGTCTTTGCGGGTTTAGTTTGGATGTTTTTTAAGATCGTTTCCAAGCAGCGTAATCTTACCTCTATGGGTTCTAATAATACTTTTAGCATGTTAAAGATTACTGTGTTATTTGTACTTGAGCCGGACTCATCCTGTGGTGGTGGTATTAATGGGATGCCTGTGGATCCACTAAGTTGCAAAATTTCTTCCAGACTTTGGTCAATTATGGTATCATCTGGGAGACTCAGCAATAAACCTGGGTTGTTGGGAAGTGAGCCCTCTGTAGAAATAGGTAGAACGACTAGGGGTTTTTCAGTGTTGGGGAGATTGGGCAAAGTAATGGCCTTCTTTCCTTTCACAGTAGATGATTTGTTGGTTTTACGTTTTTGCTTGGGGATTGCCCCTTCTATCCAAGCCCTTTCTTTTATGATGGCTGTAGAGTTACCGATGTTTGACTCACTACATTGTGTTTCACTCTCAGTCAAAATGTTGAGGTTGGGTGAAGCCTCCAGGTCCTGAGCGATATTTGAGGCATCCAAATCCCCGTTACCTCCGGGATGATGTACTAAGACCTGTACATCTGATCGGGGATCAGTTTTTGGTGTCTGAGCCTGAGCAATGAGGCCAAGGGAGGAACGCTTGGCCATGGCCAAGTCTTGAGAGACTCTCCTGTCCATAAGTATTATCCCTTCGTCGATTAGTGCGTGTGTACGGGTGATGAAGTCATCCAAGGTCCTTGTAAGTTTTTTTGCTCCTGCAGCGGCCATGCTTCGCGTTTCACGGCAGGACATAACCCGTGTATTCAAGATGAAAATGACGGTTGGGAGCTATATATGCCCAACCAGGATTTCTGGCCCAGTCCAGTCTCCTCGGGCCTCTGAGGGCCACAGAGGGCCCGCCCTTTGCCCGGGCTTAGCCCCGGGCGCTCCCGCGCGCTCCCGCGCAGCGCGGTACACCGCTTCTTATAGGCGTTAGTCTGGTTAGGCTGGGCGGGGCGGTCAGGGAGAGCGGGCCAGGTGACTCGGCCTCAGGATTGCCGGGACTCCTGGGAGAGCGAGTCCCGGTTCCAGCGCTCGCAACCCTGTCTCACGCTCACTCACCCAGCAAGGGCCTGCACCCCCGGTTTCAGCGACGGCGATGCGGGACCCGCGGAGCGGGTTCCGCGAGTTGTAGCATGGTCCTTCCTCCAAAGACAGCAGCAGGGCAAAGATAAAATCGGCGTCCCCTTTGGTGATGGAAGGCACAGTCTTTTAAAGTAATTTGCCTGGGCGGGGCGGTCAGGGAGAGCGGGCCAGGTGACTCGGCCTCAGGATTGCCAGAACTCCTGGGAGAGCGAGTCCCGGTTCCAGCGCTCGCAACCCTGTCTCACGCTCACTCACCCAGCAAGGGCCTGCACCCCCGGTTTCAGCGACGGCGATGCGGGACCCGCGGAGCGGGTTCCGCGAGTTGTAGCGTGGTCCTTCCTCCAAAGACAGCAGCAGGGCAAAGGTAAAATCGGCGTCCCAACCCTTCTACGCGACACAGCTCCGTTGTCTAGTAGAATGGCATTAACTGGAATCTGGCAAGAATTGGCTCTTCCAGGACCAAGCAGTTGCCGGTATGCCCTTGCAGGGGATCGCCTTTCTCCCTAAGCAACATCGGACACCCAACCTCTACGCATCCCAGATCACTGGCACTGTTATGGAGGTGTGGGACCGGGTCGTCACCAAACATGAGCTGAAGTCCTTCCCCTCCCCTCTGACGTCGCTATTTAACAATCCTGACTTTACCCCGGGCCTCGATCCTAAGGCATTTAAGATATTGCGACGTTCCCCATGTAAAGCCCTGGGACATCTTTTTAATCTGAATGGTATCCTTTCCTTTCAACAGATGAAGGACGACTATGGCTTCCCGAAGGGCGCCAGGTTGCCATACTTACAGGTGCGTCATTGGGCTCTTCACCCTCAGATGAAACCAGGAGAGCAACGCCATCTTACTCCCTACGAGAAGTGGCTAGTCACTCGTACATCGACAAAAAACTGATTTCGGACCTATACCAGCACCTCCTCACAACGAACATTTACACATACAATGCTGGTAGGTGTCGTTGGGAGCGGGAGTTGGGAAGGGCACTTACACCCAAAGAATGGCATGGCATATATCATGGAGCTAGACATTCCGCATATCACACAGGTCTGACCAAGGTGGCCACTTACTGGTACCACACACCTGAAGGCCTTCATCAATTCAACCCCTGCATTAGCGACCACTGCTGGAGAGGGTGTGGGGAATGTGGCAGGCTGGAACACCTACTGTGGAGTTGCGACGCCTACAGGGGTACTGGAGCTCCATTCTAGATGACATAGACTCCCACTTTGACACCCAGCTCCCCCGGTTCCTGGCATACATTCTCCTGGGGTTACCCAACGCCTTGATGTATCCCTTGAAGTCATGGAGGGGCCGCCTTATTGCCATCGCATTAGGAGCGGCTATGCAAAACATCTTAGCACATTAGAGGACCCCACAAGCCCCACCACACACAGGCTGGCTACACAGGTTGTGGATGGTGCTTGGCATGGAGAAGTTGTCCCTGGTACAGGCTGAGGGGGGAGAAGAATTTTTGGAACTGTGGCGGACCTTTTTGACGCTGCTCACAGGGGAGTTCCGAGAATTGAGTTGCCCACGATACTTACGCCTTCTTCGATTGGCAGATACCCCAATCCCTGAGCGGAAGACACCTGCGCGCAAATAGAAGGCCACGCACTGTTAACTAGATCATTTTTTCCCTTTTTATTTAGCAGAGACCCTATTTTGAGTTCTGGACAGAGGGGAGAGGGAGGGGGTGGGCCAGGTCGCTTTGCTTAGGGATGTTCTAGGTAATCTGTATTGTTGATCAAAGCCTTCTGACCCTGGATTTGCTTGTACAGAGGGCAATGGAGTTTGTCTTGCTCAGCCTGCTGAGCCAATTGGGGACTTTTTGTTTTGTCTTTTTTGAAAATTCAATAAAAGAGTTCATCCATAAAACCCTTGGCCCACATGAGTTTACAGGAGAATTTTACAAGACCTTTTTGAACTCTACCACCTTATGCTATACTCAGATATTTCAAACCATAGTGAGCAAGAGACTGATTCTATGTATGATTAACATATAGTGGAACTAGATATGCTAGAAAGAGATCTTGTAAACTGTTTATCACATAGACCAATAGCAAATTGAAATTTGGACATTACTGGCACTGCATAATAGATATGTGATTCCAAGCGCTAAGCAAAGCGGTTACGAATTTTCCTGTCCTTCCGTGACAGATTTCCCTCACTATAAGGATTTCACACCAACATTCAAATGAACCAGACCAGATTTAAAATAGAAGGGACAACTTAGATCCATCGAAATATATAAGAAGACATTTAAGGTGACGAAAATAAAACATGTCAAGATATCACCAAATAAGTGTCCTGCCTAACATGGTAAGTGTTGTGGAAGGCTAGTTTTTCAAATAGGAAATCCATATTACTCGAGGTGTAATCCACTAAAATTATGATGGGGGGTACCTTGCACCAGGCAAGATAGACAGGAGTATTGTAGGGTCCAGCAACGGTTACTGTAGGTAATGTAGGGTAATGGAGACCCACTACACATTTGGTGTAGGTGTCCAAAACATGAGATGTTTTGAAAGAGGTACTAAGAGCTACCAAAGAAATAGTAAGTATCACCCCTTTGTTTCTTCTTTTTTGACATTTGCTTGACCTGGTTTTTAAGCTCTTTGGCCTGTCATATTCTATGCAAGTAAAAATGTTTTGAATCACACGCTTATCGCTTGTATTTTAACAGTAATATTTAGGACCCCCTTTTTGTATTTATTCCTCTCCAAGTTGATGTGAAACAGATGGTTTTATATAGTTCTCCTGAGTCCCACTGATTCATTCTAAAAGGGTCGAAACGTCGATGAAATATTGAAAACATTGGACTGAGACTGTCGAGCTAGAAGTGTTTGAGTACTTATTTGGACTGTCTCTATTTCTTACTATGAAACACAATACTAAATAGTTAAGACATTTAAGCTGTCTGTGTATATCTAGATATTCTGCATCAGCTGTCAGAGAGCACAGCACCAGCTGCAGTTTTGTCACTTAGGGCCTGAGAGTTCGGTGAACAGGCCCATCAGGGGCGTAACACAAGCCCCCGCAGCCTCCGTGCTCCAAGGGGCCCGGCTGTGCCCTTCACTCAGTGTAATACATCATTGACGGTGCGCCCGCCGCCGCCGCACAAGAAGGCTCTGACAAAATGGTGCAGGGGCCGCTGTCGGGCCCCTGTGAGTCTTAGGGGGCCCTGGACGGGGCCCATGAGAGTCTTAGAACTGGTGCGGGGGCCCCAGCCGGGGCCCGTGTGAGTGTGGCACTGGGACAGAAAATGTTGTCTGGGCCCCGGACGTGGCCTTGAGCCTGAGGCTCTTGAGGACTGGTGGGGGGGCCCCGGCTGGGGCCCCCTGAAATTGTTACATCAGGTGGCTCTGGCCCAGGGAAATATAACATGGTACTGTAGGCGGGCGAGCCCCGGCCGGGCCCGGGTGTGTAACTGAGAGACAGGCAGGTAAACTGAGACTGAGAGACTCTCTTATGGTGCGACTGCGGGCAGGACAGGACTGTGGGCCCCCGACTAGTCTCGACAAGACTTGAGTGGACTGCGGAGCAGCGGGGACCCCGGCTGGGGCCTCTGAGTCTGAGGCAATTATAAATGCAGGGTGTGCGTGCGCGGTGGGCCCTGGCCTGGGCCCTGAGGAGGCTTTCTTCAGAAATGGTGCCGGGCGGCGGGCCGCGGCCGCCCCTGAGCATGAGCAGGCTCTCTTTGTTATTATCAACAATCTACTAGTAAATATGGCGGTGGGACGGGGTGGGTGCGCGCTGGCGCAGCCACAGCTCTCACTTGTTTACTCCTCTGTCCTGTCCTGACTTTCCCTTTCTGCCTTCCGGGACGCGTATGCGCGTGGGGGTGGGAGCAGGGCTGGCTGGTGACCAATGGCCTCATACATTTGTCGGGAGAGGGACAACACATGCGCAATCGCCGCAATGAGCTCACACCAGGGCAATAAAAAATGTGCGTTAGAGTGAGGTGTGTGTGGCATTATCATGCATTAGGCCAGGGGCGCGCATAGCCAAGTGAGTGAAGACAAAGCCACGTCGCCACGCTCAGGTCAGGACTGTCCAACCAAAGTCCGTCACTGGCGAGGCGTGCCCATGTATTTACTGTTTGCCATAATTTAAATTGCCCTGCCCGGCTCCTACCTGGCTAGCCTTGCGCTGCCCCCCCTGAGGCTCAGCCCCCCCTGCCTGCCTTCTGCCCATCGTCGCGCTGCCCTAACTCTGAGCTGCAGCCTCAGGCCAGGCTCAGCAGCAGGCCCGGACAGCCCCTCAGGTGAGGCAGGTCGTCTGTGAGTCTGTCTCCTCTGCGTCGTCACGGTTTGAGTTTGACCAGGATAGGCAGGAGCCAGGAGTGGTTCGGGTGGGGTGGGGGCGAGCGCGAGGAGGATTGACAACACTGCATGCCCAGCAACCCAGGGTGCCAGTCTGCGCATTCAAAGTTCCCGGAAGTTGCGTTTGGCTTTAGAAGAGCTCATCTCTGAACTGAAGTCCAACAGTAGCAGAGATTACGATGTCAGGCTAGTAGGCTACCTTCGACTGCAGCACAACACACACTCTTTCTCCACCTGAGTGCAACACCTAATGTTCTCATATGACCTCCAACTGCAGCACAATTCACAATTTCATTCAAGCTGGTTCAGCGTCCAAATTGCCTTCAGCAGATGCAGAGCCCATATTGTCCATAAACTCCACCAAAGACCACAGTGCAGCCCTCAACAGCAGACTCGCCCTCCCCAAATAAACCTTTTGCAGAACTCTTGAGATGCCCCTGCTACAGCAGAGCCCAGTAAATGTCGACTCTTCAGCTGCAGCAGAGCTCCCCAAACTACATTGAAAGGCAACAACTGAATCCCTCCCCAGCCACCCCCTGCTCCCCAAGGCCTCCAGCTGAAGCACAGGGCCCGCAGCGTCACTTAGTTGGGGGAGAACCCGCTTCCTAGCTGACATCAGCTGCATGCCTCACACTGTGACTTAAGCTGCAGCAGAGGCCTCCTCAGGCAGTCTGCAGTCTGGTAGTTGCACGTGAAAGAAACCCGGAGCCGGTGACCAACTCCAAGCTCCCGTGGAGGACAGGTGAGAATCCCTGCCTGGTGCTCACCGGACGAATCAGCTGTGTGATTGGACATGCATGTACAATAACCTGCAAAGCTAAGCTAATAAATCAACCTCACTGCAGTGCTATGTTGTCCCCACAGCAGGGTTTTTGGTGGAATGAAAAAGCTGGGGGGTCGCTCAAAGGGGCATGGACAATCTAATTAAGGGCATGGCTGAAAAACATGTAAACTAAAAATCTGTGTTTAGCACAGTGTGCCGCCCGACTTGTATTTTGCTGTTTCTGTCAGTGCATCCAGATATATGATACAATAAGTAACATTATACCTACAAGTCTGGACTATTGGCTTTGTCAATGGTTGTTAGTTGCATAAGATTAATAAGCAGCAACTATGGCTTGTATTTAATATTGAAAAAAACGCTTCCACTTAAAGCCCAGGTGACCCCCAGTGCATTTCATTTAAATGTTGGAGGTTTCAAAGCAAAATATGCTAGATTTCTGGGAGGTAGGGCAAAGTGGTACATGGTGGGCCGCGCCGCGGGGGGCCCCCTCCATGTGCTTTGCAGGGGGGCCCCCTCAAGTTTCGTTACGCCACTGCCAATCCGTCACAAATGTGACAAATGTCCCGTCTGCCGTATTACAAGTTCATTATATCCTACAACAATCGTAATACAGCGGACAGGAGAGCCGTCACGTATGTAGCAAAGTAGCCTGTCCGCGGAATCTGTCCCTTAATGAGGAATGGAGTAGAGACAATACCTCGATGTAATCATTTGTGGGTTACTTCATAAAATGTGTTCACATTGGCTTGATTCAATAAAGACAGCGATCTAGTTTCAGAAAATGGACGTTGATGAAATTGATACTGAATGAACGCCAATGTACCATGATAGTATTTACATATTTATCCAAGTTCCAAGGGCAGAAGGATTAGTTCTGGGATGATATACCCAGTTTAATACAGCACTTAATAATTGCATTTTGTGATAAATAGTTGTCTACATGTGCTTTCAGTCACGTATGGTGAGGTCTATTGGATATCACGAGGAATTAATAAACACACAAACTAAAAACACACACTCGCCCTGTCTATGTTTGGAAAGAGAATAAATGTTGATTATTTTACAAAATAATGTGTTTTCTCAGTTCCCTACCAATCCGCATTACTCTCCCATTCCACTGCCTCTTAAGCCCCTCTCATGCCCCCTGCTTGTCATATAATAATATTTAACATTATAAATTATATTTACTAAGATTTTGTGATGTGTTTGCATCACAAAATTAACACAAATAGATGCAAAATATTTGTTTCCCTTTTTACTCTCCAGCGTTAAACCTGTTTGCGCTGGAAATTCCCTTGCCATATTAAGCAGTGCATAGAGCTGCTTTGTATTACTGAGCACCACGCTGGTATTCCATTGGTGATATATGGGCATTCCCGTGCATCTACCCACGTTTTTGACTATTTCCTAAAAAAAGTAGACCGAGTTTTGCATCAAAAGATAACACCCATTTCAAATAGGCACTACGATCCCCACATGATACAATCCCCCCCACCCTGCATATACAAATATACAATCATGTATCCACTTTTCTCCCCTACATCCTAACTCCAAAACCTGTCAATACCTACAGACCTATCTGCCTTCTTGCAACTGTAACTAAGCCCCTCTAATGTAACTCCAAAACTGTTTACCCTTTCCCTGCTCCCGTTCCCCAAATCCCCAAACATAATGATAAAGACCCGAACTCCAGCCAAACTTGGCCAACATCAATCCAAACTCCGCCACCCAGGGAAAGTGGGGTAGGTGATTACACCCCCTCCCCCCTTTCCCTGCCCCCACACCTCCACGTAACTTTGCAGACACCTTTACTCCCGGCGAACCCCCAACAACTTCGCCAACACCTCCCGAAGCTCCAACATATACAGATCCATTCCAATGCGGGATAAATGTATCCGTCTCCTCTGAACATCTCCGGCGCATCGTACTTGATGTCCCTGTGCCATATGCGCGTAAAACCCAAATGACGACAGAACCGCACCATTTCCATGTTTAACTTCCGCCTTGCCTTGTCCACCGCCTGCGGCTTCACCGCTCCCCGCCACACTCTACGCGGCACCAACTCGGTCCAGACCACCGCACACCCTGCCCAACACCTCAACATGTCCCGGGACGAGAGGCCCGCCACCGAACCTGAAATGAGAAACAAATGTCAATCAACACTGTCCCCCCAATTCCACTATGCGCGCTCCTGCTGGTTCCGCGCTGCGCACATAACGGCAATAACAATCCGATGTCCACCTACCCAAGCGCATGATGGCCCCCCTCCCCTGCCCCTGACGATGCGCCTCGGACGCCGCCCCTATCCGAAAAGAGTGCGTGCCAAACTGGCGCCCATCCACTCCCAATCTGGCCAAGGCCTTCTGCAACACTCCCAAGAGCTGACGCCCCGTCGCACCCTTCCCATTTGCCTGCTGAAACACCAGACCACTCGCTGCACCCTCGTTCCTCCATTTCCTGCCCCAAAGCACCGGCCACTCACTTCATTCTTCCCCCCTTTTCAAGACCACCCATGACCCAACACTCCTCTGATCCATCTTGGACTTACGCAGCCACAGACGCACCTCGGACTGTGCCACTTGCACCTCCGCCCATTCCACACCCCGTTCAGCCTTAGAACCCAACAGCTCAGACACCCGGAAAGCCCCCGCAAACATCCACACCATTAGCGTCCCGAACAGGCATGCCTCCCTGCCATTCCTGCACATGCGCGGCAGCATCCCCACCACTCTGCCCAACATTTCCTCTGACACCGGCCGCCGCACCGTCCCCCCGCCCGCATTCCCGCGCCCAACCCTCCAACATCCTGGACCCCAATTCACCTGCGGTAAGGGCGTATCCCCAAAGCAGCTTACCCATGAAACTGATCCCTGCCAGCTTACCCGCTATCGTCACTCTCGACAATCCCCTTCCAATCAAGTCCAGTAAGTATTGTACCACCTCCTCCTGCCTGTCCCTGCCCGGCGGCCGCCAACGCGCCCCGGTCGCCACAAACTCCTCCCAGGCTGCCACATACGCTGTTCTGGTTGACTCTGCCAAGGATCCTAGAACCAGCTGCAACATCCGGTGTTGCCTATGTCTCACATCCACGCCGGCAGTGGTGTCGGGTCCCGTTCCGCTTCCTTGGCTAACCCACGGAATCTCCCCCACTGCGAACGAGACAGAGCGCCCGCAATGTCATTGTCAATTCCTGGGACATGCACCGCGCGAAAAGCAATGTCATGGCGCAAACAGCCCAGCACAAACACTCTCAACAGTTTCAACACTTGCTCATCTCTGGCGGACTGGCGATTCACTACTTGCACCACCGCCATATTGTCCACATTGAAAGTCACCCGACGATGCGCCAGCACCGCTCCCCACAGCCAGATTGCCACTACCAAAGGAAAGAGCTCCAGGAAAGCAATGCTCCTCCCGCCCCCTGACCACTCTGGGGGCCACCTCTCTGCGCAACACTTCCTGTTCCAGTAGAGCCCGAAACCTTCGCTGCCCGCCACGACTGAGAAGATCTGCACATCCCACACCAAGTCCACGTCCCGCTGTAAGGGCACTCCGTTGAACTGGTTCAGGAAAAACCGCCACATCCGCAAATCCTCCCGCACCCCGCCGAAACGCGCACGTGATGATGTGGAGGCCTCCGCCCCGCCAAATCCCGGCCTAGCCACCTGCAAAACGTCCTACTGACCTGCACCACCCTGCACGTGAAGTTGAGGTGCCCCAAAAGCACTTGCACTTCCAACACTGTCACCTTATTCCTGGCCACCATCACCTCCAGCAGCCCCAGCATCTGTTGCTGTTTGTCCACCGGTAGCCGTGCTTCCATCAAGCTTGAGTCAATCTCAATACCCAAGAATGACAGCGCTGTGCCTGGCCCCACTGTCTTCTCCGGTGCCAGCGGCACACCCAGGTCCACCATGATCTCCTGAAACCTGTTCAGAGCCACCTGGCAGTTCGTGGAGTCTGGGGCCCTGACCAAGAAAAAGTCATCCAGGTAGTGCGTGACTCCTTGGTGACCCGTGCGTTCCGTAAAAAACCACTGCAGGAACGTGCTAAAACATTCAAAAAGCGCGCAGGACATCGAGCAGCCCATCGGCAGCGCCTTGTCCACATGCCAGCGGCCGTGAAACTGGATCCCCAGTAGGCCCCAGTCGTCTGGGTGAACAGGCAGTAACCGGAAAGCCGACTTGATGTCACACTTGGCCAACACCGCGCCTCTTCCTTCCTTTACCACCAATGCCATTGCCGCCTCCACCGAGGAGTACACCACTGTGGCCTCGCTCTCATTGATAAAGTCATTTACCGACCCTCCGTCCGGCCATGACAGATGCTGTATAAGCCGGAACTGCCCAGTCTCCTTTTTGGGCACCACACCTATTGGGGACACTATCAGGTCTGCCATTGGCCAATCCTCAAAAGGCCCCGCCATGCGACCTTCTTGTACCTCCTTGTCCAGCTTACTCTGTACCACCTCCGGGTGCTCCTGTGCCGAACGCAAATTGACCGCCCACCGACGCACCCGAGGACCCTCGTATCCCAACCGAAACCTGTCTCAAAAACAGGTCTGCAGACGTTCCGCGGCCCCCGCGTCCGGGTAACTGCGCAGGGCCGCGTCAACCTGTCCCGTCTAACCGGCGTACGAGCCCTTTGGCCCAGGCCCTTTTCCACCTCGGCCGCTTCCTGACGGCTGCCCGCTCCCGGGTCGTGCTGCTCCCGCCGCCGCGTGTGCACCGCCATGCTGCTGTCCGGTTGGGCCCCAGCAGCGCAACACAGGGTGTCCATATCTTCCGCACCCAGAGCACTTGTGCCGAAAACGGCAATGCTCTCTGGCACACGCCCCATTATTAAAGTCCCAGCAGGGCCCCGCGGTCCTGGGCTGGCTCTTAACTCCCGCCCCCACCCCTCCCCGGGTGGGGCGCCCTTGAAAGGGCTGATATATGATCGGGAGCCCGCTGGCGGTAAATGCAGTCTTGCCCGACCCCGCCAAGCCCATCGTGTGCTGCCACAGATCGCAATCTAGCTCGCCCCACTTTGCCTCCGGGTCCCACGCCATCCGTGCCCTGAACTCCTCGTCGTACTGCGCCCACGCAACCCCCCCCCCCACCCGTAATCTGCGCCTTCCGAATGACGTCCATGTACTTGAAAAGGGACACCGACCTCTCCGGGAATTTCTCACAATATACACTTGCGAAAATCAAAAACGCCGCCGTCCAGTTCTCTATTGTGAGCGGCACTCTCGGGCGCTTCTGCAGCTCACACTCCTCCTCTTTTGACCCTTCTTTCGACCGAACCTTGCGGTGCAACAATTTCAACAACTCCACATACTCTCCCTTCCATATCTTCTCTTTAGTGGCCACCATCAAATGCGCCCTAGCCGCTTCGTGACCCCCATATAAGGGAGCCGTTTAAACTTCAATTCTTTACTCTCAGGCTTCGTCGCGCCCCCTTCATCCACTGCTGCGCTGCCCGCATTCCCCTCTGCCTCTGGCTTTGCCACCTTCCCTTCCGCCGGCAACCCCTCCGGGCCCCCGCCCCCAAGGCCCCCTGCCCCCTTCCCCCCAGGTGCAGCCACATCCGTCCCCACACCCCGGTCCACCACATACCTCCCCTGCATAGCCAATCCTCCACCCCCACCGACACCATCCGCGGCGCCTCCCTGCTTTTACCTGTAAACAAAGTATCCCCTCGCCGTTCCTCGCCTCTCCTGTCCGACGCCGACCTGTCTCCCGACTGTGTCCGGGCCGCCGCGGCACCCAGGCCCCGTGACACCTGTAAAAAAGAACTAACAACATTACCGGACCCCTGTCCGCCCGGCCCATCTCTCACTTCCCCTTCCTCCATACTGTCCTCTCCTTCTGTCAACTCCACACCTCCCCACCTATACTTCCGGCACGCCGGTGGCGGCGCCGACTGAAACCTGCCAGAGGCCCTCCTTTCGCCTCTGCCCCCACTCAATCTAAAATAGTCCTCTTTGCCGGTGCTCCAGGATCTCTGCTGTTCCCCAAGCCGCTGGGGCCCTGTGGATGCGGGGACCGGCGAGCCCGGCAGGGGCCTTCTTGGGCAGCCGCGCCATGATCCCTCGTGGTCTACAGGCTCGCCGCAGGAAGCTCCGCCCTCCCTTCTCCTTGGTGTCGCTGGGCCGCCCCAAGCCTTACCAAGTCCGCTCCCCCGCGCCGGCTATCCCCCTGCAAGAAAAAAGGTATTGCTGGTGTGCTGGGTCCCTGCCACTACGCGCCACCGCCCGCCCGGTACCAATCCCCCCAGCCATCCCCCGCCCGACCCTCATCTTCTTCCTCGCTCCAGCTGAGCCCTCCTACCCCTGCTCCCTGTCCACCGCCAGTCCCTGCCTCTCCCCGACTCACCCTGCCCTCTCCAGCTCCCCGCCGCCAGCCAGCCCCGAACCTACCTCTACCCGCCCGACGGACCCGCCTCTTCCCCCTCCTGCCCCGCCTCCTCCGCCACCATACGTGCCTCCCTGAGCCCTTCCTCCCAAGACACAAACACATCTAGCCCCTCCCACTCCCTCTCACTGCCCTCCGAGTCAAACAACAGCAGTGACCCTCCCCCCACCCGCCCCTGCTCTTCTCCCATCTCCGCCCCCCCACCTGCTCCCCCCCAACTGTCCCCCCCTCGCCCTGCCCCCTGCCTGCTCCTCCCGCCCCTCCCCGGACCCCCCCTTTCGCCCCCTTTTTCCCAGCACTCCTGCCCGTCCCCCCTGCCGGGCCGGCGAGGGGCTCTTATACTGCCTCCTCCTGGCCTGGCCCTCTTTCTCACTTCCTCTCTTTCCCTTCCCTCCCCCTCTCCCCCCCCGCCCAGACCACGTTCCTGTCTCCGGACCCCCCACCCCGCCCCTACCTCGCTCCTGTTCGCACTGCCTCCCGCTCCCTCCCGAGGCCTCACAACCTCCCCTGGCCCCCCCTCCAAGCTCTACAAATCCCGGGCGTCCGCGCGGCTTCACGCGCGGCCGCTCGGCCTCAGCGCCGTGCCTACCGCCCGCCGCCAACCGCTCCCTATAAGCGCGGCGAGGCGCCCCTGGACACGCGCTTCGCCCGCTCTCCACTCACCCGCAACTCTCCGTCTTCCGGGGCCGCGCTCCTGATATCGGCGCTGCCCTGAAGACTCACCTGCATTTTTGGCGCCTTCCTTGGCGGCGAGCAGGCCATAACTGCCGCCGCCACGCCGAAGGAAGCCTGCCTCACCGGCCGCGCCGCCCGCGGGCCCACCAAGTGGTCCATCCGCCCTGCTTCCCTCAGCAGGCGGATGGCCTCCAAAACACGAACATCCTCAGCGCTTGACATTATCACCCAGCAAACAACGCCACACACGACAAGCTGCTAATTACGCTCCCAGCCACCAGGTTTCAATACTTAAATGGTGGCTGGGCGGAAGTGTAATCCCCCTATATAGCCCATTTGGGCTTGTTAGTATTAATTGGGCTGCCTTTGGGCTATCCCAGGAAGCCCAAACAGCGGCAAAATGCCCGCCCCCATGATTCCCACTTCCCCCTCCCAAACCTGCCCGGGGGGCGGACCTCGCGGCTCGGCTGCACCCCAAATACCCCTTCTGTACTCAAACAGACGTCCTTGCACTGTGGTTTAAAGTTATGTGTGTGGCGCACGGCTACCTGATCGTGCACTGGTGCTAGGAAGAGTAGAAGAGAGTGCCATATCTCTTTAAATATGCCTCACTCCTCCTCTCTCTCACGCAGCGCAGCATGTTTGTCTGCTGCGCTGCATGAGAATTTGGTAAATTCACCCCTACGTGACAGCATGACTGTTCGGAAATCTGAAACTCACACCCATCCAGTCTGACTGACCAAGCACCGCCCCTTATGATATGTAATCTAGCGTTCAGTGTTTTCATGTTTGTTGAAAAACAGCCTTTACATTTTGATAACAGTACATTTGAGTGCATTACGTTTGCAGACACAACTTAATTTAGCAACAAAGGGCTGCTTTTGGAATTACATTCTCACCCAGAATAATTGTATTTGTGCAAAATAAACAAAAAGAATAAGGATGTACAAGAAATGCGCCAATATCAGTTTGAGTGCAACTGAATTAGAACCAGAATAAATGCCCTACTTTTAAAAGAATTATGTTCTACAGAAATGTAAAGAAAGAGGTCTCTAGTCACAAATTTCAAGACCGAATTTAACCACTTCTAAGCCTGTCAGGATAGTCTCAAAACTAGGTGTACAGAAATCTCCATTATGGTGCGGAGATCTCTGCACACTTAAATCCCACTCAAGAAGGAGGAAAACAGCGTTCCAAGACGTGGATAGCCCTGGGAGTTTGTGAATGCCCACAAACATGGACGCGTGTGGACATTCACGAATCCTCCTTCCTCTTCAGACTCTTGAAACCTTAGGGTTTTTACTCGAGTCAATGGTTGGCATAAAGGGAGTGTAAAGGAAGGGGTTTTGCCACAGTGAAAAATATTGTCCCTGTGGAGAAAAAAAGGTGTTTTTGCCCTGGGGTTCCTATCCCACCTATGTTGAGTCCTACATTATGGATAAGGCCTCACAACTGGAGTAGGATTCTGATGGGAATATCTGTTCCCACAAATATGCATGGAATCCTCTTTCCAAGTGGAGTTGTGGGAGTGCTTGAGAATTCCAGAGATCGATACACATCAATGGGTGGAGGTTTAGTGTTTCCTTTGTGAATCAACCATTTCTTTATGAATCAGGCTCAATGTTATTAAAACCTTTAAAATGTGATGGGGAATATAATAAATACACCCTATATGTAAAGTAAATGGAATAAATGCTATAAACAGCAGCTGTGCTGTTTCAGAACCTTTGAATAATAAAACAGAAATGTGGACAATGGATCTGATAGTAATAGGTCTGACTGATTGAGGTACACTTTGATCATTACTTAATTTGCATTCTTCATTCGAAATGCATCTACTGCCTGTCGACTTAAGTTCTCTGCAAGGAGGCCGGCATGTGTAATTATTTACTTCAAAGAATCAAGATTTTTGTGCGAGGTTGATTACATTTAGTATTTTCTAATTACTTTTTTGCTAATCTTGCATAAGACAGCCTACTTCTCTCCATGATCAAAGGACCTTCTTGCCAGTAGAAGTCCTTTTGAAAGGTCCCCTTCTCCGTCATCTCAGAGGATGGTCTGGTAAAAATAATCAAATTAAGTATGGAAATACCTACATTTGCTGACACTTCTTTGTCTATGCACAGCCTGGGGGTTGATATATGCGTGGAATATGTGTAAGGAGCATCACATGAGTCCTTGAATCCCTAAGTCTCAACTGTAAACCTATTAATTTTATATTCCTTCTCCCGCTGTCTTCATTAGCTGGTGTACACTTTACTCCATCTCATTTGTACGTGGTATTTGTGGGTATTCTGGGTGTCCACTAATGGATGCTGGTAAGCCAATTATTTCTCCTCCCAAGTGAATTCCCTCCCCTCCTGGACGATGTTTACAGGGTCAGGTAGTCCTGCTGCATTTGAAACAAAAGTGGCATTTTCTTTCACTTGTTTGCACTGATGTAATTTTCTCGAGAGTTTATCAGTATGTCATTACTTCTGGGTGTCATATATATAATATTCATTTTCCTGGAACTAAACTAATCCTCTAATCATACCAGGGAACTCGGACACTAGATAACCATAAATCCAAAGTCTCGCTTTCAGAAAGAAGTGAATTCATTATTTATCTGCCATATCCTTAGGTTGGTAGTTATTTCTATCAAAATTAATTCACCCTTCCACTGCACATATTCCTTGAAAGCACCACCATATTGCTGTGTAGATATGTATATTTCACTGCTGCATCATGATACAGGCAAAGTGAATAGGTTAAGAATTACAGGTTGACAAATCTTGAAAACCCTCTTTGCTACCTTCTACTAAGCTCATCTAGAACCCCAAGGAAGTGTTCTGCTATAATATTGAATCATATTATTTCCTCTCGAGTAATGAAAATAGGGGGATTTTATTTCTCCGTTGACTTTCCCCATCATATTTATCATTGATTGTAATATTCATATATGTTTTGTCACTAGGTTTCATAGATATCCCTTTTTAAGCGGCCTGAATATGTATGTAAAAAATGTACTGGTTATTCTTTCCAGTATTACTGGTCCAGGCAACACAATTGATTTGGGACTATATTTATTTGTGTCCTTTCACCAGAGGTGCTTGAAACCGTGTGTTAAAGTGATACACACTGAACACGTAGAGTAGGCCATTTCTAATCTTTTGGACTCCGGTCCAGTGCTGAATCTTCAGTTGTATTCTGACCTCTGACCATCTGTGTAGAGACTTTGATATTTCAAACCTGTTTTCTTAATGTAAATGTAAATTGATACTTGTATAGCGCACTACTCACCCGCAAGGGTCTCAAGGTGCTTGTAGGAATACCGCTGTGGAACCCATCCTGGCTTTCCCTGTGAGGCGTCCACTCCTGGGCACCCCCAAGGTGGAGACCAGGCATCCTTAGCGTTGTGGAGGCCGTTGTGGAGATTAAGCAAGCTATTGCCCAGAGTTGCAGAGTTGGACCCATGATTGGAATAAGCACCGAGGCGAGAATTATCGGGGTCCGTGGAATTTTGAGCCCAAGACCCGCCGAGGCGGGGAATTGAACCCTGGTCCCGGGCTAGACCTCTGCATCAGGGTCTGCCGCTCTAACCATTGAGCCACACTTCTCCACTAGATTAATCTAGATTAAACCTATGTCCTAGCAGTCTATGTCAATGACCTTCATGGCTGTTTTATGTCTCCTTTGAGTTTGTGGCCTTGTTTAAAGCCAAGGAGAGTATGTTCCCTCGTGGCTAGGATAGAAGACCATTTAAAAAAAAAACACAACTTCCCTCTAAGGATTTTAACCAGATAATGTTGTCCCGCATTAAAACTTCGCAGATGGAAGGTTTCATGTATCAACTTCTGGTTAGGGTCATTAAGCCTTAGGTAGCCAGTGGCACTTGTCAAATCACCAGAATTCTACGGAGCACAGACCTCTATCAGTTATTTAGGTCAGCATGTTTGCAAGAGAGCGAGTGTTAGTCTCTCACAGCATTTCATGGACTATTAGACACGGCTATGTACACCCAGTAGTTTAAATCAGGATGAACAATCCTTATAGAAAACCTGGGATGGGCCCTTTACAAATGTGTTGGGATGTTCATTGTTGTGCAGTTGAGTGTAAATGGAAACACTTTATTTAATTAGATTTTGCAGACTTTTTAGAAAGACTTCCAGCCTTTCTCAAGCACGTGAGATTGTATTGTATAGCTTACTGTTGCACTGCCTTGTTGATGAACCAGACACGTCTGGTTCCAGAAGTCAAGTACACCTAACGGAACTAGCATCTTGCAAGTTACTAGTAAAAGTGCTTACGGCTAAGGCAAGAACAGTAATCCGTTCAACAGACAAAATAAACTAAGTACCACGGCAAGCAAATTGAAAGCAAATCAAGCTGTTCCATCTTGCCGTTCCATCTTGCTGTTCCCTTACTACCCAGATTTCCTGTTCTGGACTGGTAGTATTTCAACATATGGAAGCCAAAATAAAGAAATCTATGCCAAGGTGATTGGTGGAATTAAAGCGCCTCTCTTTCAAAACAGTTCCCACGTCTAGGGAGGGGTATTTAGTATAAACTGTTTGATAATTGTTTGTTTAAAATTGTTGATTTGAATCCTAAAAGCAACTTAATTTGAAGTTTTTTCGTGAACAACTTGAATGTTGAAAAGTGAGCAGCCCTCTGCACATCGCAAACCGTATTGTGGCATTCCATCATTTGGATATACACCATTTAGGGACGTGAGGAGAATATAAATATAAAAGAGGGTACATTTTCAAGTGACATTGCTTCAGAAAAAAAGATGTGTTTTGATTGCTAAAACAAAAAATGATAGGTAGAATTGCATGAAATGAGTCTAGCTTTGGTTGTCTGCCAGGCATTATTTTAGGTATCTTTCTATTATTTTATTTTTCACCAATCTATGCCGTTACAAAGAGGATCAACCATAGGCACTGCACACATTTTCTATTCAGCACTTTAGTAGTAGTAGCAGCAATACCTTTCAAACCTATCTCTCATGATCCGTATTTGCTAAACGAGCAGGGCCTTAAATTAGGCAATGACGTAAAAATGGCTACTAGGAATTTCACTAGTAGGATAAAAAACGCTGTAAATAAATGGGCTCCTCAAAAAAATGTAAAGTCACATAGGAAAAGTCTCTCTGCCCCCTGGTTTACCCCTGACTTGAAAAAATGTAAACAAAAATGCAGGGCCCAGGAACGGTGGTGGTGGAAGGAATACCGGGAGGATGAAAAAGAAAAATACAAATGATTAATTAAAGGGTATAAAGCTCAGATCATGGAAGAAAATCTAAGGCCTAGATGTAGGTAATTTTATTTTACCACTTCTTAAATACCGAATTGTACCGATTCGGTATTTAAGAAGTGGTAAAATAGAGGGTGGGAGAGGGGGGGTTTGGGGATGTAGGTATTACAGAATCGGTAAATACCGAATCGTTAAGATTCGGTATTTACCGATTCTGTAAATACCGATTCGGTAATGCCCATTGATTCCTATGGGCATTGAAGCCCTTAGGAATCAATGGGCATTACCGAATCGGTATTTACCGATTCGGTAAATACCGATTCCAGCAAGGGTGCAGGGGGTGTCACTTTGACACCCTCTAGCACCCCAAATACAGGCATGTGTGCCATGTGGAACACAGACATGCCCTAAGGGCACGTCTGTCTGTCACATGGCATAGGTGTGCATGCACACATGTGCATGCACACCTGTATTCGGTATTTTACCACCCAATTGGATTGGGTGGTAAAATACCGAATCTGAAAGGCCTTTCGGACTCAGAAGAGTCCCACCTACATCTAGAAGTTACCGAATCGGTATTTTACTGAATCGGTAAATTTACCGATTTGGTAAAATTGGCCCCTTACATCCCAAAAACCCATTTACCGGTCGGTAACAGCCGAAATGGGCCGGTAAATGGCCACATACATCTTGCCCTTAAGTGTTTCCCATAGAAAATTAGTGAAGCCATGGATTAGGCATGTGAACTATTTAAACTGATAAATACCCTTTCGAAATATCTTAACACACAGAGCTTTCTCCCTTCACAAGCTTCTGCTCAAATCTGAGTTCTTTCAAGCTAAGGTCAATGATATGTTGAATCATTCCGTAGTCGGCTGGAGAGATTTGGGATAAGAGGCACAGCCCTAACCATTCTTAGCTCCTTCCTCTCAGAGAGAGAACAACATTTCTCCTTCAAGACTTTTTTCAGAGCCTTTCTCTCTCCACTGCAAGGCTCATCTTGATCAGCTATGTTGTTCAACATCTGTTACCCCTTTGATTAACCCCTTCCATGCGGCCGCGATTCCCCTGGTGTGCTGTAAACAGCACGAACAGGGGCGGGCCGTGACGAACCCCAGCCGTCATCAGCACACGAGCACCGTAGTGCATGACGGCTGGGGTTCGTCATCAGCATGGAAGGGGTTAAACGTATTCGGAAATATGGATTCAAAGCTGTATCATATGCCGATGACCTACAAATAGTGTTGTGTCAGATCAGATGTTGAAAAAGTTGCTAGAAAATTCAAAACTGTCTTGAAAATATTATTATCTGGACGCAGGAAAACTGTTTAAAATAAACTCAAACGAAACAGAACTAATTATTTTTGCTGCCAATACCTCCTTTTGGAGTAGGTCTTGGTGGTCCATCAATTTGGGATCTATTCCCTTGAAGTATGCAAGCCTCAGCAAGGCCTACCAGTGCAAGGGGTTTACCCTTCTCTGCACAGAGTCCTTGGACTATAAGAAGAAGTTGGCACAGAAACTGGAAAATACAAAAGCATAGTTTATTAAACCTTTAAAGGTGGTACTACAGTCCACACAACACCCTTCAGTATTGCATAGAGTAGCACACCAAACTAAAGCACATGGCCCCTTTTATACACAAAGAGGGGGCTCAAAAGAAGGCGGTGCAAACATGGAGCATGATTTATGACCATATAAGGACATTTCACAACACAATCGATACATGGGTGAAGTTAACGGTTCTTGAGACCCCCGAAAGCACATTTCTATCTGATACTAATCACTAACAGATGTGGATTCTACTGGACATGCGTTAACACACAAAGGATGCTAATTATAGCCTGTTGCTGGGCAGATTCCAAGTGCAGTTAACAAGGAGATAGGACAAAACTCGTGGCGAGCACATGGCAATGTATGGCATACAAAATGGCCGCCACAAATACAAAATAGAGTCGGTTCAATTGCTACGACAATGACCAAATACAGCATGTCTTCTGCTAATGCTTAACCTAATCGCCGTTGATTTACAACACCCTGTCCTGTGCAGAAAGTTAAAAATCTAGTAGTTCTATTTGATAAACAGTTGTGTTTTTCCGACCTTGTTACCTCGTCTTGCTGTTACCTTCTAAGAATGCTGAGGAAAACACTCCCTTTTATCCTTATTGCAATGCAGAAAATGGTTGTTATTACCCTAGTACTGTCTCAAATTAATTAAATCCAATGCACTCAGAAACGTTTGATTCGGAGGCTTCAAACGCCTAAAAACGTGGCAGTCCGTCTTTTCTTGGACATTCAAAAATCTGCCCCTATTTCTACAGGGATCAGGTCCCTTCATTCGTTGTCAGTTAGCGCAATAATTAAATTTAAGGCACTGTGTATAGTCCATAAGGCCCTGCACAGTGATGGCCCAGCTTACTTCCAGAAGAATTTTGCGTGGCACGTCCCTGGCTTGAATTTGAGATCTGTCACAACAAAATTTGTCTCTGTGCAAACAATTAGGAAAGCCAGATGTGGTGGGAGAAGCAGCAGAGTCCAGTCCAGGTCCAGTTTTCCCTGGTTCGTTAGGCATTTATAGAAAAGCCCTCTTACCATATGTTAAATATGTTATATACTTTTAGCTTGAACAGAAGGTCAGCCTTATGACCCTTGGAGTCCAATTCTTTATCCTGGGTACAAGAGGTAATTAGTCCAGTCCTTCGGAGCTCCTCTAAGGTCACTTACAGCAGCTCCAGTCTGCTTCTGTTCTTTCTCAAGTTCAGGAATGTTCTGAAGTGAGTGCCTGGAGGTGCCCCTTTTATGCCTGTCAGAAGCTGGAGGGTGGAAAGGACTCCCGGGCATGCCCTAACCAGTAGGGTAAAAGTTACCAGGTCCAACCCTATCCCCTTTGGCATTGTCAAGATGGCAAATGTTTTTGGGCATCTAAGCCTGGACTCAGGGGTTGATATGTGTGTGGGGAGTGTACTATAGTAATCCTATTGCCTGTCACATCTAACACTAAAATCAATGTTGAGGCCACGTCTGTACCCACAACAAACCTTTACACAGATGTCTGGTAGATCAAAAGTAGGGTGTTCCTGCAACCAGGCAGTGGATACACCAGGATTGTTTGGGCTTCCTGTTTCCCTTCCTTTCAAGTGCTCCTCCAGTGTTATATGTGAAATCCAGAGAAAGAAGTCTGGTCGGACAAAGGAAGTCTTTCAGCAAACAAATAGCGCATACACGAGAATTACCTTGGCATCCTGTCCTCTGGCTTTCAAGTGCACCCAAAGTATTTTGCATAAACCCAGGAGACCGCCAAATAGGTTTTCGCTCCGCTTGCAAATACGCCATCGAACTCTGGGACCTCCTCGACTCAACCGCCCCCGACGTCGCCTTCCTGACTGAGACCTGGCTGAACACCACCTCAGCACCAGACATCACCATAGCCATCCCAGAAGGCTACAAGATCTTCCGCAGAGACCGCACCAACGGAGTGGGAGGTGGAATTGCCATCATCCACAATAACACCATCAGAGTCGTGACCAACACTGACGACACCCTCAACACCGCCGAGCGCCTACACTTTCAGATCCACACCGACCCAAACACCACCCTCAGAGGAACCCTCGTCTACAGACCGCCCGGACCCCGACCACAGTTCAGCGACTTCATCGCCGACTTCATCAGCACCCACGCACTCGCCTCCACGGACTACATCCTCCTCGGGGACATAGACTTCCACCTCGAGAAACAACAACGATGGCAACTCCACCGCCCTGATTGACAACGTCAACAACCTCGGACTCAGACAGCTCGTGACAACACTCACCCACGCCGCTGGACACATGCTTGACCCCATCTTCTCCGCAAGTCCCCGCGTCTCCTTCAACCACAGCACCGAACCCCCACTGGACCGACCACAGATGCGTCCACTTCACCTTCAGGAAACCCACCACGCACCACCGCACCCAACAGATGCCATGCCGCTGCTGGGGCAAGGTCACCGAAGACCAGCTGACCACCACCCTCGCTCTGAGACCACCCACAGACCCTACCAACCCAGACACCGCCGCCCTCAACCTCCAACAGTGGATCAACGACTGCGCCGACACCCTCGCTCCACTCAGGACCCCCGCCACCAAGCACTCCAACAAGAAAGCCACATGGTTCTAGACAGCTACACAGCCTATTAGAACACCACCCGCAGACACCACCAACTCATCAGGACCGCCAAGAGGACCGCATTCAAGGACCGCCTGGATAACATCGCACACAACAGGAAAGAGCTCTTCAACATCGTGAAAGAACTCTCGAACTCCAACACCAACGACATTCCCCCATCTCAAGACCTGTGCGACTCGCTGGCCACCTTCTTCCACTGCAAGATCGCCGACATCCACGACAGCTTCAATACCACGACCCCCACGTCCACAGCAGAGCCCACCACCCCTGCGACCGCCTTCCGCACCAGCCGCTTGATCTCCTGGTCCAACATCAGCGACGAAGACACCATCAAGATCATAAACTCCATCCACTCCGGATCCCCGTTCGACCCATGCCCACATCACATCTTCAACAAAGTCAGCACAGTCATCGCCCCCCATCTCCGGAAAGCGATCAACATCTCCTTCGAGACAGCAACCTACCCGGAGACCTGGAAGCACGCCGAGATCGCTGCCTTACTCAAGAAACCCAAGGTGGACCCCAAGGACCTCAAGAACATCCGCTGTCCTATCTTCCTGCTCCCGTCCCCGGCAAAAGCCACAGAGAAAATCGTCAACAGACAACTGACCCGTTACCTCGAAGACAACAACATCCTGGACCCATCCCAGTCCGGCTTCCGCAGCAACCACAGCACCGAAACCGCCCTCATCGCCGCCACCGATGACATCAGGACCCTGATGGACAAAGGAGAAACAGCTGCCCTCATCCTTCCGGACCTATCAGCCGCCTTCAATAAGGTCTGCCACCGCACCCTAATCACTCAAAAAGAGAGTCATTTCGAAAGAGACAAGAGGAATTTTTCATTGGAGAAAGCATATCCATACTTGCAACAAGATTTTTACACCAGACCTGATTTAAGAAGGTTTATCTCAGACAACCAAGGGAGATCCCGCAATAATTTTGTGACGTTTTCAGATACATCTTCCACTGGCAGTAGTGAAGGGGATAATTCAACCTATAGACCCGGATACGCAAGGAGAGGTTCTTATCAACCGAATTTTCAACAACAGAATGACAACAAGGACGACCGCAACAACAACAACAACAATCTTTTTTAGGACGTGGCCGCAAAAACCACGCGCAAAAACCAGATTTGCCCAACCATGGGAAATGTCCATAAGGAGACAGAATTACAAGAACTAAAATCTCCGATTTACAACCTTTCCAATAAAACGTTGACACCAGCTGAGACAAGTCTCTTGGAAAAGGGTTTATTATTCGTTCCGATTAAGAATACAGACTTTATCAGACTTAAATCGGATTTCATCGAATTCTGCCGAAAAATAAGGTTGACGGCATTCTTTGCAGATCAGACACAGTTTTCTAATTTGGAAACTACAGGTCTAAAGAAAAAATCTAAATTTTGCCTCCGACTAGTAAGATACCTAAGGAGGTTGTTACTTTTGAAAAAACAATGTTGTCTGCAATTTCATCAGAAGAAAAGAAAAAATCAGGTTTTATTAAACCCAATCTTTCAAAAGCACAAAAAGATGCTCTCCAAACTCTTGCCAACAATAAAGACCTAATAATTAAACAAGCCGATAAAGGCGGCTCCATTGTCATCTGGGGAGTCGAGGCCTACACATCTGAGGTCAACAAACAACTATCGGACAAAGGCTGCTACAGAAAATTAGAGAAGGACCCCACTGATGAACTACAGAGAGAATTATTCGCAATTGTGGATCAAGGTTTTGAGCCAGGATTCCTTGGTAAAAAAGAAACAGAGTATTTAAAAAATAGACACCCGCGCACACCTTTATTCTACACGGTACCCAAAATACACAAAGATGAGAAACAACCGCCAGGGAGACCTATAGTCTCTGGCTGCGATTCTCTCTTCGAGCCTGTTTCCAAATTCATTGTTTTTTTCTGAAACCATTTATGACGGTAGTGAAATCATTCTTACAAGACACCACCGATTTTATCAATAAGCTGACTGACTTACCCTTCGAAGAAAACAAAGACTATCTAGTGAGTATGGATATAACATCTTTATATACCCAGATCCCCCAGGAGGAGGGACTAGAAGTACTAAGGCTTTTTCTAAATATGAGAGAAAGACCGATGAAGGTGCCAATTGAATTCACCCTTGATTTGGCTAAACTTGCCCTGAAAAATAATTTCTTTAAATTCCAGGACGATTTCATCTTTCAGACCCGCGACGTGGCGATGGGGTGTCCTTTCGCCCCAGAACTAGCAGTGTTATTTATGAGCAAATTTGAAGATAAATACATCTATGAAAACATTCCCTTTACACAATGTATCGGAGGGTGGCTCCGATACATAGATGATATTTTCTTCACGTGGTCAGGAACGGAGGAACAACTAGTGGAGTTCCATCAGTGGCTCAATAATCGAACAGAAAACATAAAATTCAGTGTGCAACATTCCAAATATAGATTACCTTTTCTGTACGTGGAAGTTTATTGCACAGATGGGGTGCTTGTGACCACTTTGTACAAAAAGGAAACGGACCGAAACAAAAAATTTACATTTCTCAAGCTACCATCCAAGAAGTCTCAAAGAAAATCTACCACTGGGCCAATTTTTGCGCATACGCAGAAATTGCACATTCAAGGACGAATATATGTTTCATGCCAACGCCCTAAGAGACAGACTACTTCTCCGAGGTTACCCATCCAAATTACTCAAACGCGCACTCAAAAGAGCGTGGTGGACACCCAGAGAGATACTCCTCACAAAAAAAGCAAAAACTGACCAAAACAGAATAGTGTGTGTGACCACGTTCTGCCCAACATCTAACTGGCTGAAAAAAGAAATCTGTAAAAATTGGCACCTTATCAAAGATCTGGTTGGACAATTAGCAGAAGTACCACTCTTTGCCTTTAAGAAGGATAAAAGTGTGGCAAACCATATAGTCAGAGCAGCAATGCCAAAACAAAAGCCTCAATCACTCAGAGAATACATGAATCTACCGCCTATTACAGGTCACCATCAATGTGGAACATGTGTATCCTGTGCTCTGACGAAGGAGACGTGTTCCAGCACAACGGCGTCTCTTGGAAACATTCCAAATTCCCGAATTGTAAGACGAAGTACGTCATTTATGGGATTATATGTCCATGCAATAGACTCTATATTGGAAAAACTTCCCAAGAAGTCCGACAGAGGATAAACCAGCATAGATCACAAATTTAAAAAAACATTCTCACTGCACCACTCGTGCACCACTGGATTGACTATTCACATACAGAAAACAACCTGAAATGGACGGTCATCTCCAAGGTGGAATCCGACCCAAGAGGAGGCGACCTGGAGGCAAAATTGTCTTCTCGAGAGGCAACCTTGATTCTCAAATACAACTCTGCACTCACAGGACTCAATGAGATGTCTGAATTATACCATCTTTAACACTGAGCTTACCACCTCATGCCAAAAAAAACTTCACTGACATCAGACCCTATTCACCAATGGACTATTACCTAAGGCATGAACAACCCCATGGACTCCATTTACCAGCATGCCCTCAAATTGCTTCCATAAACCGTGTGCAATAAAAGCCTTGCTTTTTTATGAAAAATATTCTTTTTCTGTCAAAATACTTTCCATCGCATGTTTTCCAAATATGAAGAAAAGCACGAGCAATAGACTCTTCGAGCCCGTTTTTGTAGTGCATATGATCTATCGAACGCTAACTACATTTCCCGATACACAGAGGGCTATTCAAACACGTCATTTATTCTATGCCGGTTCATGTCCTTTCCGAAGGGCGACGGCCGACTGAAAGACGCCGCGCTATTGAGAGGAAACCCGTGTTGAAAACAAGGTACTTTTTCACCCTTGCGAAAACGCTGTCCTCATAGAACAGTTTACTTCTAAATCGGCTCGGACCCAGACCGTTCTTTAGACTTTGGACAATAATAAAATAGGGAAACGCAATATCTATTTATTGATCAATATCTCCCCTTTGTTGCAATTTATGATATTCAGTGACCGTTGGCTTTCCTTTCTACAGGAACCGGGTCCAAACAGACTAACCAGCGAGCTGAGTCTAAAATCACGCTGCAACGCCGTTATAACAAGGTAACCGTGTGTTGACATATTTGGAATAATCAATTCGTGTTTTTGAACAACAGATGGTTATGTTACGTTTTCCTTTTACCAACAGCACACGATTGGTGCCATAGTCCATAGGATTTTGTGATTTTTGATACGCCGGATTTGGGAAACAGGAGCCTTTTATGAAAGAAATAAGGTAACTGCTTTACAGGCTTTGCTTGTCCGTCCTAAGTTGAAGGTTGTTTTCAGGTGTCAGGATAGTAAGGAGTTTTGTTTTTGTATCTTTCATAGGACTGAATCCCCCAAGGTCCTGAGGAGAATCCCCGCTACTAAGGGACTTCGAAACGCGGCAACCCTGTTTTTGTCACAAGGCCAATCATATGAGAATATTACCTGTGAAATATCTAGATTGTTAAAAAGATTCTGATGGCCTGTTAAAAAGATTTATGTGGTGTCATTGACAAATGTTTTGAAATTGTTCCATTAATACCCCTCCACTCATAATCATAATGGATTCTGCTGAATCTAGTTGCGGGTATTCACGTTTTTTCTTTACCCACATCTGTTTTTTGTCGTCATTTTTTCAAACCACTCTATCCCTTTTGTTTTGTTTGTCCGAGCTGGAATGTGTGAAAGTTGTATATGACATTTCCACGGAATGAATGATTGATGCCAAATGAGTATGCATGATTGAGGTTCATTTCTTCTTTATGTGGATGTTTATACTATTCTTGGTGTTTGTGGTTTGCCTTCTAATTTCTACACACCACTAATTAGAAAATAGATTTTTAATACCTCTTCCCTCTCCCTTTGCCCTGATCAAATTAAATGTAATTATGTTTAAAAATTAAAAAGAAAAAAAAGTACCTGGGAATTTTCTACAAATTAAAAGATTGATACTGATACACTTTGGTTTGTGTATATGCGGCATTTGTTTAATTCATGGTGCATTTCGAAATGTATCGACTTACATAGCAGTACTGGCATCTTGTTCCGTTGAAACCGCACCCTAAGAGCATGCCTCCACGACGCCGGAATCCAAGAGAAGGCTCTGGCCTGGACCACATCCTTCCTCTCCGGCAGAACCCAGAGCATCCCCCTCCCACCCTTACGCTCCAAGACCACCGAGATCATCTGCGGCGTACCACAAGCATCCTCACTCAGCCCGACGTTGTTCAATATCTACATGGCACCACTCGCCCACGTTGGCCGGCAGCCAGCCTCAACATCATCTCCTACGCCGATGACACCCAGCTGCTCAACTCCCTAACCAAAGACCCTCTCACCGCCAAAGCCAACCTCCACAGGGGAATGAAGGCCATCGCCGAATGGATGAAGGACAGCAGGCTGGAGCTTAACAAGACCGAGGTCCTCATCCTCGGCTCCACCCCCTCAGCCTGGGACGACTCCTGGTGGCCTACCTCCCTGGGGACAGCTCCAGCACCCACCGACCATGCACGCAACCTAGGGGTCATCCTCGACTCCACCAACTCCATGACCAAGCCGGTCAATGCCGTCTCCGCATCCTGCTGCAGGTACAATGGAAATCTCCTCCCGCCACTGTAAATGCAGACCAGGCCTATTCAGGTGCTAGTGAAACTCCTCCCTCTACTTAAAAGCATCCCAGGTCTATTCAGACCAGCTCTTAGTCATCTAGGAAAGGTAGGTCCGACCTCAACCCCACCCCTCAGTGGGTGTCTGAAGAGAATGTACATCCCCAGCCCCTGTCACTCCAAAACCAGACAGTCAATCCACAAACTAGCAGAGGCACACAGAATGAATAAGCAAGAAAATAGCCACTTTTTAAAAGTGATATTTTCAAACACACAAAAAAATCACCTTTACTAAAAGATGCATTTTTATATTCTGAGTTCAGGCATACTAAACTCTGTCTTTCCATCTTGTCCTCATGGGAAGTTATACTTGTGAGAGGTTACAAAGAATTCCCCATCCTATCCTATGGGGCAGATGCCTTTCAAAAGAGAAAAAGGAAATACACTGTATTTCACTATCAGGACATGTCAACTACACCAGTACATGTCCTACCTTTCACATACACTGCATCATGCCCATTGAGGTGCCTTGGGCCTACCGTAGGGGTGACTCACATGTAAGAAAAGAGAAGGTCAGGACCTGGCAAGTGGATGCATTTGCCAGGTCGACATGGCAGTAAAAACTGCAGTCAGACACTGTAGTGGCAGGTCTGAGAACCCTTTGAAAGGCTGCTTGTGTGGGTGGCACAATCAGTGCTGCAGGCCAACTAGCACTATTTGATTTAAATGCCCTGGGCACACACAGTGCTCTGTATAGGGACTTAGTCGTAAATCAAATAGGCCAAACATATAATCACCAATCCATAAACACAATTTACAGGGCGAGCATAAGCACTTTAGCACTGATTATCCTGCTGCAAACGCCAGGTCTAACACTATAGATCATGATAATATTTTCGTAGACATCTTTTCCTAAACTTTAGACCCTGATTGTACTGAAGAAACTCTTTGAGCTCTAGAAGCAGAGACTTTAATAGCTTCACCTTTTTGGAGGACCTGTTCTCTTTTTTAGCTCTGTCTCTAGGATGGATGAGTAATGACTGCTAATAATGGCTAACTTCTTATGTAAGGGACTTAGGACAGTCTTTATACTCCTCCTACAGTCCACTGGTATTATTTGTATTACTTCTGGAAGCTCCGTGAACTTGGCTAAGATTTTTCAGTTACAGCGATTATTTTGAACAACACAGATTTTCGATGAGTCAGCCACAATATCCTCTAATAATGCTGTTCTTTAGTCAGTGGTAGCATTGCAAGAAACCGTGTCTTGCATATTCATGGTTTGAGCATCCATCATCAGTGATTGTGATGTTTAAGGGGTTATGTCCAAAGTTCTGAAGATGATCCTCATTAATGAGTAGGACTGGTATTGTTTGTCTAGTTAGTTTTGGCCCTATCTTTATTGTTTGTTTTTCCTTCATTGGTGTTAGTGAGATTATTTGGGGTGTTGTTCATGATATTTCTTACAGAGGGGGTAAGCCACGGAGAGGCAGAGGTATCAATCTTTGCCATCACATCTCCATCTATCTAAAATTAATCATCTGTGATTTTATTTTCCTTGGAATCTTCACAGAATGAATCCGAGAATTAGGAAAGTCCAATAAAGCTCACAATTGACTACTTCCTGCACATATTAGATAAGGGACTGTTTGGTAAGGAAGTAAGGGTCTTGTTCATGTTTAATTGTATAACGAGAATTTCAGCATGACTATGTTGCATGCTTTTATTGGATTAGCTTGAATTGGTCTTCTTGGTAAAATCTGCTTAATTGATTGTGTTTCAGTTTCCTTGTTCCCTCATATGTAACAAGCCTTTAGAGTAAGAATTACTTTGACAAGATAATATCCCAGCAGGTTGATTTTATCATTTGGAGATTTATCATTGGAGAGACTTAAGTTGAATTATAATTGAACTTCATACCAAAGAAAAGGGTATCGATAATGACTGAATGCAGTCCCAATTTCACCTCTGATGCTATAGTCAAACAAAATATTAATACCTTTATCCTGGGATGAAGATCGATTCGATTAATAGCATTAATTGGCAAATAAAAAAACTACCATAAAAGTACAAACATAACATCAATCATAAATATATACAAACATAAAAATGCACGAAAAAGTTAAAATATTAGTTTAAACAGCCTCATCTCAGCCATCTTTTACCTGAGTTATATTGCCTTCTTAATAAAGTGCATCAGGTATGAGAATACACAAATAAGTTAAAACAACCTCATCTCAACCATCCTTTTCCTAAGTTATATTTCCTTCATAATAAAAGAAGCAGCCTTTAGACACAGGGATGGGTTGTCAAGTGCATACAGATAGCTTAGCGCAGACTTTTAGTCTCTAATATTTTGTGCCAGGAAGATTAGTTTAAAACGGTATCTCCTCAAATGCGTGTAAAAACCACAAAATACCATGAAGTGCAGAGGGCTTTGCTTAGTGCGCCCATCACAAAGGCAGGGCGTCCTAACCAGGGGGGCATACCTTCATCACCGGGAAAGCAACTGAATGATGTGCCAGCACAAAATCTACACAATACAAGACGCTGCTGAATATTTGTCTCATAAGATAAATAATATGGACAACCAGTAGGGCAGATGACATGTAAAAGGCAGCAGTGACTTCCTTAACTCAGCACACATTCTCCGGTCCTGCCTATAATTAAGAACGCAAGTCTTGATAGAACTTTTATCAAGGGTCAGGAATTTGAGGGGATTTTGATGAACAGAAATATTAAATAAACTCCTAAATGATGCACGAATGTAAGAGAGCCAAGAGATATTTAAAATCTGGTCCAGAGCAGGACAGTCTGAAATTATTGATTTGGTAGCTTTTGCTTTGGACAAGACAGAGAACCAGAGCAATAACGGTCTTGCAAGGATCAGATCTACCAGAAATTGCAGACCAACCTCCCTGTAAATAATCACTGATGAGGCTGAGGCAGGCAGACATAACAGCCACTTAAAAAGGAATTCTCCTCTACCTGAAGGGGCTGCTGAGGGTATAACCCCACAGGCCTCCTCCAAATGTGGTGGTGGACAATCCTCTTGCTTTATATATGTCTACCATCCCTTAACTGTCGACTGCCCAACTTGTCTGAAAACCTAAAAATCCCCTGGCAATTCCTGGTCATCATGGACCAAGCATTAGCGACCTGTTGAGGCCATGCACCATTGCTTTCAAATAGAATCTCTAAATAACATAGTGTTAGCTCTAACAATAGGTGAATCCCCAATAAAAAAAATCTATGTCTCTGTGTCTTCTTCCCGCAGGCCATAGTAAAGGTTTTGGACTTATTAATAAATATTTTTCGGGAAACCGTAAAATCCCCAAATGCATTAATCAGTTTCTGAAGGCCATTTAGTGTCCTAGATAATAACACCAGGTCATCAGCTGACAACACGAGAACAGGCCTGCCTGCTACACTCGGTGCATCGGCCTGCACAGAGGACCATCCACCCCATTAATAAAGAGGGAACAAAAAAAAGATGCCAGTACACAGCCCTATCGCTCTAAAGAGGCCAGAGTATTTCCCACTTGCGCCATACCAGACCTTTGATGAAAGATGAACCACAAAGCAAATAATCTCCTCTGGGACACCAAGGGAGATCAAAGTAGACCAAAGAAATGAATGGTAAGCTAAATCAAAGGCGCTGCCTAAATCAGCAAACGTGAAGGGACCCAGACTTAACCCTGGTATACTCACCAATCAGCAGCTCAAGGTTCACACATTGTTCAAATGTACCCAAACCTTTCCTGGAACCAAACTACACCTCTGAAAGTATGGAGTTTCCCTTGCCAAGTCCTCAAGTCTCGACCGGTGAATCCTGCTCATCACTTTTGCTAGGAGGCAAATGGGGCAATAAAATGTCAGGTCTGCCTTGTCTCCCTTCATAAAGATTGGGACAATAACAGACACAGCCTAGTAGGTTTGGAATCTTACACTCTGCTGCCACATTAAACACCTGTGTCAGGATGGGGCCCCACAGATCCCTTGAGGCTTTAAAGGCGTGGACCGGGACCCTGCCTGAGCCTGGTGCTTTACCTCTTCTATTGTGTTCAAGGGCAAGAAGAACCTCCTGAAACGGTGATATCTTTTTTTTTTTTAATATTTTTTTATTTTTTAATGGCAGAGGTATACAATATACAAGGATGAGAAAAAAACAATAAATATATAGTAAACATGAAAATATCTCTTTTTTACAGATGTGGTCGAAAATTAAATCCAATTATCAATAGGAGACCATAATTTCCTAGCATATAACTTCTTTCTGTGTCCTTTCAATTTATACACTGCTTTATCCATTCTATATACGTTTAACAGCTTTCCCAACCATTGGTCAAATGATGGTGGATCGACATCTAGCCATCTTGAGGTGATACAAAAGCGATAGATAGACATTCCAATAAACAGAAAGTGCTCTTGATCAACAGATAGACTCTCGGAGGGAACATATAAGCCAAAAATTATCACAGATGGACATAACTTAATATTAATGTTAAGCAAATTAGTCAAAAACTTTTCTATCCTATCTATATATACAGATAATTTAGAGCAGCTAAAAAACATATGACATGAGTCTGCTGCTAAAGTACCACATCGGTTACAATTAATGCCTTTCGTAGCTTTCCATTTGGCCAGTTTCGCCGGTGTGTAATAGAGGTCTAAAGATGCCATATAATGTTGGCTTTTAAGAGAGCTGTTAATTAATGTTTTATTGCTGGTCTCAAACGCCCTTACCAGATCTATCCCTTCTATACACAATTTCCTTTCCCATTTCTGGGCTTGTTGATCAAGATCATCATGCAGCCTATTGACCATTAGCTGATAAATTGTACCAATGCGGCTATCCCTCCTACCACTCTCCATAACAACATTGGTCTCCATTTCGTCGCTATATAAGAGATTTTTTTTTTCCAAAAAGCTACGAATTTGTAGATATTTGAAAAATTCGTTTCTGGAGAGACCAAATATTTCCTGAAGTTCGGAAAAAGACATTAAAGCCCCATTTTTATACAATTGCCCAATTAAATGAATCTGTCCTAGGCGGAATCGATTCGTGGGGATATCTTGAAGGGTATCGGATAACGAAATATTACAAGAAATGGGTGTATAAAAGTTAAATTTTGGAATTATCCGTAAAGCTTTATTTATTTGTCTCCAAACCAAAAAAGCAGAGAGAAGAACCTTAAATTTTGTTTTTTTGTAGTAGCTCGGCTCCATGAATATCAGTAAACATTGGCGCACATGAGCTCCCAGAAGCATTTCAAAAATAGATGGTGACAGGAAGGTTTCATTATGATGATCATGAAATAATAGAACCTTGATTGTTTTAAGGGTTATAGCCCAATAATACATTCTGAAATTCGGAACACCCAGCCCGCCACGCCCTTGCGGTAAAATACACCATTTTAAAGATCTTCTTGAGCGATGGTACCCCCAGAGAAATCTGGACAACATCCGATCTATTTTATTAAAAAGAAACATAGAAAAAAATAGGGGAATTGTTCGAAAAAAATAAAGAAATTTTGGGAAAATCAACATCTTAATAACATTGGCCCGTCCAAATAGAGATAAATGTAGATTATTTATCCTTTCTAGGGTTCTGTTAGTGGATATGAGTAGAGGATCCAAATTTAATCCAACAATATCATCTACTTTAGATGATATAGTTACACCAAGATATGTAGCAGTATCGTTTATTGGGATATCAGTAGGTGGATTATTTTCAGAGTGTATAATTTGGGTTTTTGAGATGTTTAGTTTGTATCCAGAGAATTTTCCAAAGTCACTAGCAATTTCTATTATTTTAGGTAAGGCAGAAGAAGAATCAGAGGTTACAATGGCCACATCGTCTGCGTAAGCTAAGACTTTGTGGTCAATCCCATGGAGTCGAACAGGTGGGATACCCGGTTCCGTAATTAATCTATTCAAATAAGGTTCTAAGTAAAGCGCAAATAAAAGTGGAGAACAGGGGCACCCTTGCCTGGTCCCCCTGGTGATTAGGAATGGACTGGAAATATCCACACCTAACCTTATTACACCCTTTGCATTTGAATAAAGTGATTGTACGGCTTGGATAAATTGTGATGGAAAACCCTTCCACTTTAGCACAGACCAAAGGAACCCCCAATCAACTCTATCGAACGCTTTTTCAGCATCAAGTAGAATAACTCCGACTGGGGATTCCTTTGCCTGGGCCCAATCCAGCAGTGCAATAACCCGTTTCACGTGGTCTGTGGTGTCCCTGTGTTTAATAAACCCGTGTTGAATGTTGGAAACCAAACCCGGCATGACATCGTTTAGTCTATTTGCAAGAATTTTAGAATAGATCTTGCTGTCAGCTGTGATCAAGGATATGGGCCTATACGAGCCTAATTCCTTTGGATCCTTGTTCTTTTTGACGAAAACAACTATAGTAGCCGTAGACCAGGAATCAGGAGCTTTGTCTTGGAATGCTATATTAAAGATTTTAAGCAATTCTGGTTTCAGCAAGGATCTGAATGTCCGATAAAATTCAAGAGGGATCTGGTCGGGCCCCATAGCTTTACCAGCCGCGAGGCTCGTGATAGCCCTTTCAATCTCTTCCCAACTTATTGACCTAGCAAATATATCCATCTCATCTGTACTCAAAGAAAGTTGATTAATAGTTTGGAAATAATCTGTGGAGTTAAGAGTCTTGTCAAC